>NC_061862.1:106239258-107554003 GCF_907164915.1 Impatiens glandulifera | reverse complement strand
AATGAATTTTGGATCATGAGGATTTTTTAATCTTCTATGTACAAGTTTATGTATATTTTTACACCTTTTGAGAAAGTTGTCCTTTTTCTCTAAAATATATATAACTTCCATTAAGAGTACAAACTCAACTTTCATGTATAGTTGAAGCTAGTGGACATGTCCTTTAAAATTATTCAATTTTTTTAAAAGTTCCTCACACAATGCAAATATCTATTTAATGACTTCTTTCTTGTATCCTAGCTTCAACAAGAACAACAATGGATCAACTAATTTCTTCTGAATATATCTTTGCACCTCAGTTGCCTTCACTAAATTGCGTAAGAAATATAACCGAGTTCGATCCAACAATGCCCATAACATCTCCTTCCCAATATTTTTCAGGTTTCAATCCATCCCATCATGACATAGACTTCAAAAAACTCGAATATTATTTTGATAGCCTCTCTTCTTTGCGTCCCGGTTCTTCAGAAAGCCAACACTTAAATCACCAATGCATCTGATCATAATTGTGTGGTAAGTTTTAGAATTTATAGATGAATTATGAATTTGGGATCATTTTTAAATATATATAGATCATTTTGTTGTTGTTGTTTGTAGACTAAGGTTGAGAATGGAAATATCAAACAGTCAAAGAAGAAGAAGGTTTTTGATGATTATCATCATGAAAGTGGTGGTAGAAGAAACAAGAGAAGAATAAGATGGACAGAAAAGCTTCATAGACAATTTGTTGAATCTGTAAATGTTCTTGGAGGTCCAGAAAGTAAGAGCTTGTTTGATTTTATTTTCTTTTGATAAAAAAATTAAGGGCTGGTTTGATGTGGGTTTTTTCTTTAAAAAAAAAATGATGAAACTATTTTATTAAGCCACGTTTTGTGAAGATAGTAAATTGCATAGATCAAACACACACAAAAAAAAACAAATACAAGCCAAGTTATAATATTATTTATCATAAGTTATTCTAGTATGCACAGAAAGAAGTACAACTTCTGAAAACAAAAATCAAAGTTAAAACCTTGAAGGTTTCTCACCATATTTAAAAAATTATTGTTTGATAAAAAATAAAATGAATTTTTTTGAGTCATTTTATCACCAAAATATCATAGTATATATATTAAGGTTTTAAAATGTTATATAGATTGAAATAAGAGCATCTTGATTGTTAGGAATATTTGTTTATTTATCAAACGTACAAGTCCTAGGTTTTCTTTCTTTTTTTTGAGAAAAAATAAGTCCTAGGTTTTCATGATCTATCAATCATTGACTTATTGTTATTTGAAAAATCAATTGTTTGGTTGCGAAAAAATATCACAAATTAAATAGAAATCACTATTATTGTAATCGTAAGAAAATTTTCTTTAATCGATCGAATTGGAGACTAAGAAGTTCATACAAAAAAATCTTTTTTATTTTGGTAAAACAAGCTTGATTGTGAAATAGCACATTTTATTGGACAAATTATTAATTGGTCGAACTAATTATCCTTTTTTTTTGTCTTAGATTACTGTTATTTTTTTGTTACTAGTAAAAGAAATTAAAAAAAATATATGTTTGAGTGCATAACAAGATATATAGTTTTTCTGAATTAGATGAATTAATTTGTTAATTGAATGTTTAATTAATTATTCTTCATAATTATTGAATTGAATGTAGGGGCAACTCCTAAAGGTATTCTTGTGTTGATGAACTGTGAAGGATTGACTATCTTGCATATCAAAAGTCATCTCCAGGTTTATAAATTGATAATCCTCAATTTGCTAAATATGTTTTTTATTTATTTGATTGTAACTTTTTTTTCAGAAATATAGAACCACAATTTCTTCTCAAGATCCAACTCTACAAGGTATTATTTCAATAATAATATGTTTAGGTTACATTTGGAAAAAGTTGGAGTAGAATAACTAAATCCTCATATTTGGTTAATAAAAAATAAAGATAAATCCATTTTTAGCGGGGTAAATAGTAATAGTAGAATAAAAGAGTTAAAATTGAGTTTTTATTGTTCTCAAGGTAACGAGGAGCTCTTTTTTTTTTTATCTTCTAAAATAAAGTCATTTGATACAAATATGTATAGGGAAAGTGAAACTACGTCCAATCATGACAATTCTGAATTTTCTTTGTCACGTTGAGAAAACAAACTCTTAACTACCGAATACTTAATTAAGGGTGGTATGATATTGGATTAATTATTTTGGTATAATCAAAATTTTGAAAATAATTCTAAGCGAAAGAAATTGAACTATATAAGCTTAGATATGTGATTGATCAAATTTAATTAATTGTTTTAAATAAAGCTTGTATATTGAGAAAATGAATTATTTTAGAAATATTATAACGAACAAAAATAAATATTTTGGTATGATTGGTTGAAAAAATTATAGATTTAAAAAGTCACAAAAGGTATGTGGATGAAAAATTATGATTACAAATTCAATATAAAAATATTTGAGTTGCAATTAGAGGCATTTGGATCTGTTTTGATCGATCTTGATGCTCTTGTAATTTGAAATTTTCTTACTTGTTTATTATACTATTGATAGCTTAATTTTTTGAATTAATTTGATTTAACTAATAATTAATATAGTCATAACTTATTTTTTCCTGTTTTTTTTCAGTGTTTGATCATAAGTTTTGTGTTGTTTGTAGAAATATAAATTAGTGTAACAGTTTTATCTTTTGAAAAAATATATTTTACTTGATTATTTGATTATGGAATAATCTGATTAATATGTAGGAAATTGGGTGAAGTGCAAGAAGAAATCAATTTCAAAGCTCAATCCAAATCCGTGAGTATTTATGTGACTTTTGTATTTAGAATAAGTTTTATTGAAATATTTAGAGTTAAACTAACTATTTTTAAGGACAATATTGAAATTACACAATATTTGTATGATCTTTTTCAAATGCAAAATAAAGAACATTGATAAAAAATATATATATATATATATATAAGCTAGTTCAATCCACTTTTAAACTAAATAAAAATGTATTAATTTTTTAAAATAAATTTGTGATTTATTATGAGACCAAGTTACAGTTACAAAATTAATAAAAAATATATATATATTTTTTTTGAGAAATAATATACATTTTGCAGGGGCAATGAGATGATGATTGAGGCCATAACTGTGCACATTTATGATGTTCAAAGGAAACTTCAAGATCAGTTAAAGGTTTTTTCTTTATATATAAATGTTTATAATATTAGTATTGAAATAATCATATTATCTTTAAAATTATATCACTAAATTGTTTAAAATAGGTAATCTATTAAAACAATATATATATATATATATATATATATATATATATATATATATATATATATATATAAATATATATATATATATATATATATATATATATATTATCTTTAAAATTATATCACTAAATTGTTTAAAATAGGTAATCTATTAAAACAATATATATATATATATATATATATATATATATATATATATATATATATATATATATATATATATTTGAGGTGAGATCAGATGTGAACACTGGTGTTAACTTTATAAATAAAAATATACTAATAAAAAAAGGTTTGAATACTAAATTTAGTTAATACCTGACAATTGGGTTACAACTAATATTAAAAAAATATTTCTAATTAGGGTCAATATTTAAATTATTGTTATTTCAATTGTAATAGATACAAAAAAGATTGCAATTGGAGATGGAAAAACAAGGTCAACACCTCAAAATGATGCTTCTCCAGCAATTACTAGATTAAAACTATTTGAAGCTTGTTTGGTTAGTGTGACAAGTTGAGATGATGCAATCCTTATATGTGATTGTTTTTGTCTTATGTTGTTAAATATTCTATTGTTTTTATTTGGGTTATTTTATTTGAGTGGATTATTGTATAATTTAGTGTGTGTAAATAATTATATGACAAAATTACATTTTCTTTACATGTGTGCATATTTTAATTTGTTATTTTTGTTGGGCTAAGACATGTCAATTATTAATATGACATTAAAAAGTAATACATTACACCTAGATATATATTTTTTAATCCACACATCATCTGATTCTACTGAATTTATTTTTTTAACTTTAAAAAATGGTTTTTTACAAATTTATACTCAAAACCTAATTCTTAACTAAATTTTTTTTAAGTCATATATCACATGAAAAGTGTGGAAAAAATATAAAGAAAAAATATTTATGTATGAATATTTTAAATAAAGTAATAATATTTAAATCTAATTAATTTTAATTAATTTTAATTCTTTCAAATTAAGTTTAATCCAAAAATTTAATGTTAACCTATATTTTTAAATTCTTCAAATATTTAAAGTTAAAAAAATAATTTTATTAGTTTTAAAAACACTTAAAAAGAAGATCAAATACATAAATTATCATTTGTATGGAAAAAATATTGTTTCGACAAAATGTCTTCAAACATTGCATTCTTAGTAATGATTGAAAAAAATATTAAATATAGATGTTTGATATGTAATTTTAATTAATTAATAATAAAATCAATTTATGTCCTCTAAATCTAGAATCATCAAATCCCTTCAAAAATTAGGGAATGAACACATTCCATATTTATTTATTCTCTATCAACTCCTCATTCAATCCTTCTCTCCTGTCTTCATTAAATTTTTTTTAAAACCTTTTTTTATTCTTTTTCTCATCTCGTTTTAAATACTTATAATCTTTTATAAGTTTCATTAAAAATACATTGTAACTAATTTTTCTTTATTTGAGTGGATATATAAAATTGTGTTGGTCAAGTGTGATTTAATATTAGTCTAAATAATATATTATTTAAAAACATTGAAAGTGTGACTATTGTGTTTTGAAAGGTTATCTTCTTATTTAGAAGTTAAAGTCATTACTTAATTTATAGTTAGGAAGATTTTGTTTGAAATAGACCAACTTTTTTCAGATTATTATTATTATAATGAATATTTTTCTCAATGAATATTATTATTTTTTTATTTCTCAAAATGATAATGATAAGATAATAATTAATATATATATATATAATATAATATATTATAAGAGAATAAAAATTTAAATATAAAATTTAATAATAATTATTTTTATTCTAGTTTAATTTTTTTTTCTTTTTTCTTTTATATATATATATATATATGGGAAATGATATAGGGAACGAATTGGGGAAGCGAAATGTTGAGCGAAGCCACCTGGCATGCCACGGAGGAAAGAGAAAAAAATTATATTTTCTCTTTCTATGAAACTCTCATCTCCCACTCATTATTAAACAAAACCCTCATTCTTCTTATTCTTCCATTTTCTTCACTCTCGTCGGCACGTTGTTTATCATCTTTTCCTTCCATTCTTTAGATTCGTCTCCATCCTCTCCGTTTAGCTTCTTCTCATTCCGTTCTTTAGATTCGTCTTCATCCTCGCCGTGGCACTTCTTACTGTTCTTTTGTTCGTTTGAATAGATCACTACTTCTGGAGATCTGCGTTTTGTTTAGATTCGTCTTCGTCACTGTTCGACTGTCCGTTTAGTTTCTTCTTCTAATGGTATATCTTCTCTGCCATCATAGTTTACTTTTTTCATTGTTTTATTGTTCTTCTGTTTGTTTCAAGAGATTCACGTTTTCTGTTGTTTTGTGATGATTATTGTTTTGTGATGATTATGTGTAGGAATCAACAACCGGGGACATAAATAGGTATATCTTTTTGTTATTTATGTAGCTAGACTGTTAATATTCTGTTGTTTTCAAGAACCTGTATAAAACTGTTAATATTTTTGTTGGCTTGTGTTGTCCTCTGTTTTGTTCTATGTTGTCCCGTGTCTTAAACTATGATGTCTCATGTCTTAAACTATGTTGTCCCATGTAAATATTTAAGTTGCTTGAAATGTTAATATTCTCTGATGTCATTTGTGTTATTGTAATATGTTGTTCCGTGTTTTAAACTATTTTTTTTTGCGTTTTCATGTGTTTTATCTAATATGTCTTCCTGCATTTTATCCAATATGTTGTCATGTATTACTGTAATATGTTGTTAATGTGTTGTCATATATTCTTTGTGCTGATTTCTCTTTTTTGTCTTATGTAGCCCTATGGATGAACCATCATCACCATGTACCGAAGACAAAATTCCCAAGGTTGGGATGTCGTTTATTTCTGAAAATAACCTACCAACAATTGAGGACAAAAATAGGTATATCTTTTTGTTGTTTATGTAGTTAGACTGTTAATATTATGTTGTTTTCAAAAACCTGTGTAAAACTTTTAATATTTTTATTGTCTTGTGTTGTCCTCTGTTTTGTTTTATGTTGTCCCGTGTCTTAAACTATGATGTCCCGTGTCCTAAACTATGTTGTCCTGTATTTTTATACATTGTTTCCATGTGTTGTAAATATTTAAGTTACTCGAAATGTTAATATTCTATTGTTAGTTGTATTATTGTAATATGTTGTTCCGTGTTTTAAACTATATTTTCATGTGTTTTATCCAATATGTTGTCCTGTATTACTGTAATATGGTGTTCATGTGTTGTCATGTATTCTTTGTGTTGATTTCTTTTTTTTGTATTCTTGTGTAGCCCTATGGATGAAGCACCATCACAATGTACCGAAGACAAAATTCCAAAGGTTGGGATGTCGTTTGTTTCTGAAAATGATCTTCGAGAATTATAGATTGTATGTTCAATCAATGGGTTTTGGAGTCCGAAAGTTGTGAACGAGGAAAAGTTGTGAACGAGGAATGGACCAGATAGCAGAATTTTTTCTCTGTTGGATGTGCAAAGAGTGGTTCGTTTTTTAGGATACTACCGCAACAAGTAATCCTTCTCCAATATCAACGCAAGAGCAATGGAATCAACACTTCACCACCCATTCAGTCTCGACTCAATTATCATTTACTATATTATTGTCGAGTCAATTACATCATGTATATGATAATATGTTTCCCAAAGATAACTCATGTGGGGACAACATCAGAAGATAACTTTGTTTAATAATATGTTTTCCAAAGATAACTTTGTTTTGGATAATATATTTTTCGTTTTAATTGTTTTTTAACTTCAATTTAATTGAAAAATAAAACTATTACATAAATGTTATATTCATTACTTTATAAATGAAATTTAATAAATCATTACTTTACATTTAGAAAACAAAGAAGAAACCAGGTTTTAGAAATAATGTTAGTGTCGAAAATTATGTCGTCATGTGTCCAATACTATGTTGTCCCGTGTCTTATACCATGTTGTCCTTTATTTTGTAATATGTTGTCATGTGTTTATTATTATGTTGTCCTCAGTACATAAATATTATATTTCTACAACAAGTAGTTGTTAAGTACGATTTGTTATTTCACATTAAAGCGTTAAGTACAAATTGCTGCTTCACAACAAGTAAATGTTTTAATTCTACTAACATGAAACCATTACATTAATGTTTCGGATAATTTGGTTTCATACAACTTTATGGTCTTGTATGTTAAGTTCATCCAATAATTCTTAGACTCAGGTTGTATTGTTTTTGATGGAGTTGTGGTCTTGAATTTAGAAGCAGCCTTCACAAGCACTAGTAGGGGGTCAGAGCGAGCAACATTCTTCTTGGTAATCTTCCTGTTATATACCACCCCACTAAATTTTCTGCAAAATAAAAAAGAAGACACTATTATTATAATCGACAGGACAACATAACTAAAAACACAGGACAATATAACTAAAAACACAGGACAACATAACTAAAAACACATGACAACATAGTCTAACACACAATACAACAAAATATTAATAGTTTAAGTTTAATATTTATCAACAAGGGACAACATAGTATATGAAAACAGTACAACAACGATAAGTTCCTATTACCTTTCATATCTATCTGAATATTTCTTTTTACCTAAAGTCTTACTGTTCTTCTCTATCATTGTTGACATACTTACTGTAATAATAACCAAATGCTAATTAGTAACAAAACATTTTATAGATAGGAGAAGAAGAAGTTGAATAACGTTTCAAGAAGAAGAAGTTGATTAACGTTTGAAAAAGAAGTTGAATAAAAGAAATAGATGAGCGGATACCGTTTGAAGAGCAGCAGATACTTAGGATTAGTGTTTGAGCAGATTCCGTTTGAAAAGCAGCAGATACTTAGGATTAGTGTTTGAGCAGATTCCGTTTGAGTGAATTTTGTTTGAATAGTAGTAGTTACTTAGGGTTAGGGTTTGAGCGGAGATAGATTGAAGAGAGGGAGGGTTTTAGCGGAGATGAGAGGCAGTTTGAGCTTTGAGCGGAGATGAGAGGTCGTTGTTGTTTGAGCTTTGAGAGGAGATAGATTGAAGAGAGATAAAGTTTAAGAGAAAATGAGAGGATTTGAAATGAGGGAAATTATCCTACGTGGATAAAAAAAACAAAAAAAAAATATTTTTTAACCTACGTGTCCTGCCACTGGGATTCGCTGAGGGATTCGTTCCCCCAGTTTCGTTTCCCGTATCACGTCTCATATATATATATATATATATATATATATATATATATATATATATTGGATTAATTTATTTATTTATATATTTTTAATTGAGTAATAATAAGAAAAGAATAAACAAAATTAATAAAGTTTATAAATATATTAATTCTAAATATATAAAAATTAATTACTGTGCAAATAAAATACTGTCAATAATAATTCCTCTAACTAAATCAAACCAAACACTATCAATGATAATGGTAATTATTAAAAGCTTTAACCAAACACTACACTTCTATTAATAATACTTATTCTCATTACACACCTATTTTTATTCTCATTCTATTATTTAAACCCAGCGCCCCTGAATTTTTGATCAAATTATCAATCAAATTACTTATTGTTTACTTATTTAAAAAATAAAAATATTAAAAAATTACCTAACTAATTTATTTATTTTTTATATCTATATTAATTTGATTATTTAAGAACTAAATTTAATAAAAAATGATATTTATCAAAAATAAAAATTAAATATAATTAATACTTTTAAAATAAATAAATTTTTTATAATATTTATTATTAAACAATAAAATTAATTTTTATTTATTAATAATAATTTAATATTATAATATATTTTGTAATATATATATATATATATATAAATTAAAATAACAAATATTTATTAACTACTTAACACATGTCAAAATATAATATTAAATATATTTATAGATTTTATTATTTAAATAAATGTATATATATTACCTATTTATTATATTATATAGATTTAATATATATATATATATATATATATATTTATATAATAATTAATATTTTTTAAATATTAATATTAAATGACAAAAGAGTATTACGCTAAATATATTTGTATTTTATTTAAATATTTATTAAATAATTTTTTTTTAAATATCATTTTATATAACCCTTTTTTATTATAAAAAAATAATATTAATAATTATTATGAAGAAATTGTTAAAAAAATATTAAAAATATTTTTGCTTAAATATTAATATGCATGCTTTTTTTTCTAGCATTTTTTACTATAATATTTTACTTTTTTTTAACTACCTATCTCATCCATCAATTTTTTTGTATTGACCTTATTTTTACTTGGTCGAACTAATGCATTTACATATTTCAACAACATGTGACACCGAAAATCAGCGAAGACAAGGGATGAGGAGAAGGAACAACATTTCCCCCGTCGGTTTGGACTTCTGTGTTAGGCCCTAGCGTGGATCCTGCATAGCTTAGCACGTGTCTTGTAGACACGTGGCAATATGAGGAGAGGGGTCGTTGTCTTCGCTTGAGGTTCAATGATTTTTAACATTGGTTTGCGTTCTAGACATCTTTTAAAATTAAATATTTAGTTTTTAAATATTTTGATAATACCTGGAACAGAAGAAATTAATTATGTAAAAATAATTTATTATTTGTTCAAATTGTAATAATCTAAGGTAAATAACAATTTAGCCATAACCCAGTTTAAATTAATTAAACATGACTAATTTAAAAGATTATTTGTTTAAAAATTAGAGTCGCCAAGTGATTTTATGAAAATCAATAAAATGATACGTGTACAAACATATTTATACCAGAGTTTCTGAAAAGGGGTTCGTTGTCTGTTTACGTTCGGAAAAAGATTTTCGCAATATGTACTCTTCGCCCGCCTAAGGACGGTTTTTAAAAAATAATAATGTCTGGCTATGATAAATTTATTTATAATATTTATTTCCTTTAATTAGTAGTCTATGGATCCTAACAAGAATATGCTTAGATTGCGTGAATAATTGTACAAAATTATTCGAAAGGGGTGTGTACTTGTTGCGCTGTTATTAGATTTAACAAAATCTGAAAATATCAGAGAAAGATGTTAGAATTTAAAAATAAATTTCAAACGGGGCATTAACTGAAATATTTGTTTTGGGAAATATCCCGAAAATATTTCATTTTCCTGACCTCGAGAAAACCATTTAAAATTGGAGTGGAGTTCCAATATCATCAAAATAATTTTGAATTTTGAAAAGCGGAACCAAATAGGCCTTAGAATTATGATCATAGGGTTTGGGTCCGTTTAGATTGATCTAGACTCAGTCGGATTTGGTCTAGACTAGGTGGTGTGGATCATGACTTGGGATATTTTGGTCAACATATCAAAGGGTTAGGCTCGGGCTTCGGGAGGCTCGATCCCGGACTCGGACTATTTAGTCATGGGTGTGGGTCCTAGGTCTAGGGTCAAGGTCCTAGAGTTAAGGTCTTAGGGATAGGGTTAAAGTCCATCTGTCCTAGGTTAAGTGAGGGCTCGGTCCTAGGGTTAGAAACGTCGGTCATAAGTATAGGGTTAAGGTTAGGTTTACTGGTCCTAGGCTAAAATAAGGCTCGATCCTAAGTCAATTTTCTCGGTCTTAATTTTGGACATATGGTTCGTTTTCTCGGTCCCTACTGAAGAACTAGGACCGAGAATCACCCGTCTTAGGCTAAAACCTTAAGAACGTGTGTATTTATTTTGGTCAAAATTTCAAAAGTCCATAAATTTTTATTTAGATCATGGAATCATGAGTTTTAAGCTACAGTCGGTTCATATGATCATGATAAATAAAAGCCCTAACATAAATTGCAATTTTGAAGTCTTTTCAAGGATCAATTTCTAAACACCATTTCTAGGTCAAATTTTGGGATTTCTCAAATTAGGCCATTTCAAAGTCTGATATTTTGTTCCATTAGCTTTGAAATGATGAATAAAGTTGAACACAATCAAAACAAGACCATCATAACATCATTAAAACATTTTTTGAAAATTGAATCAAAATCTAAAAAATTTCAAAAACACAATTTGATCAAACATGATCAAAATGATGAAACATTTGCTTGTGATACATTCTAACACATTAACAAACATGTATAACAACTAATTGGACCAAAAAATACAGATTAAAACCAAGAACATAAAATCTTAAAAATACAGTTTTTGAACTTGATTTTTCAAAAACGCAGTTTGATCAAACATGATCAAAATGATGAAACAGATGCTTGAAATTCATCCAAACACACCAACAAAACATGTATAGCAACTAATTGGATCGAAAAATCCATATTAAAACCAAGAACGCATAATCTTAAAAATCTAGTTTTTGAGCTTGATTTTTCAAAAACGCAGTTTGATCAAACATGATCAAAATGATGAAACATTTGCTTGAAATTCACCCTAACATATTAACAAACATGTATAACAACTAATTAAATCAAAAAATTCAGATTAAACTCAAGAACACAAGATTTTAAAAAATCCAGTTTTTAAACTCAAAATTTTGAAATTTTTTATTTAGAGTGATTTGATCTATTTCCTTTTAATAGAAATTTCATACATGATATATAGAATGATTCTAAACAAAGAAATCCCATAATCAATTTTAAGAATAGATCAAACCCGATCAAACAAGAAAATTTGAAAAACAATATAAATTTTCAATTACAGATTGATATATATGGGTTATGGATTCATACCAACACTTGGAGAACACTCTCTAAACGTGTTTGAAACTATCCAGAAGCCTGGATCGAAGCAGGAGCCGTCGGGAGAAGGTTTTCAAAAAATCATCTCTTGACCAATTCAAGTTTTGATCCAGATCGTTATAGGCTGAATGATTTGGTTTTGTTTGATGATTTTCTTTACAAAGTAGTGGGGAGTATTTATAGTACTCCTAAGGCGGTCGGGAAAGACAATCTTATCCCTAACTTTATCTTTGGTCGTGGCAACCTTATCTAGTGCAGGATAAGACTTCTAGATAGGGGGTTCCGTAGGCGAAGCGAATACGAACGAGTAGGAAGAAAAGTTATCGGATAAGGATGATTGTGGAGTGAGTTGTACTTTCTAGAAGGATCGCCGTTGGTGAGTCGCGTTTCCGACGAGTGTCCTGTAATAGCGAAGAAGATGACCCAAAACGACGTCGTTTCATGGCGTCGTTAGCATTCCGTTCGGTCCGTCAGCGGCTGGGCTAACGGGGTAGCTTATCCCGTTAGTTAATCCACTATATCGGGCTGCATGGGAGCCTCTAGGCTGTTGGATGAAGTCTGGGCGCTCATCTGATGGTCCAGAATCCTGCTACAAAGATTAATTTTTTTTTTGCTACACAAGATTATCAGATTTTATTCTTTTTAAAAAAGTTATTTAAAATCGATTTTAATTCTTTTTTTACGTTTTTCTTCACCAAAACTTTCACAAAAAATATTATGGAATCATAATAAAAATTATGATCATATTTTATTTTTTTGGATATTTTTGGAATATTTTATTTAATTAGTTTAAGTCATTAATTAAACATAATTCATGATTAAATCACAATTAAATATTTTTAACCTCTTCTTTGGTCTAATTTGGATAAAATAAATACAATATTTTATCTCAAATTATTTTTGAATTTTCAAATAATTTTCATAATTAGGGTTTAATTATTACAATAATTAAACCCTAATTTGGTTTTAATTCATTTTTAGGTTATTTTGAATACAAAAATTTAAAATAAATTTTCATATTATTAAAAAAAACAATATTATTATAATTTTGGGGTATGTAAAATTTTCATGTCTACACAACAAATATCATTTTTTTCTCCATAGATCTCTTATATTATTAATTTTGAATATTACCAACTTCTTAGTATATATATATATATAATTAAATATAAAAATATGTAATAATTGATATTTCTTTTTAAATTTTGCTTTAATTCTTAAATATATAATGTTACATTTTTTTTATAATAATAAATAAATCTAAAATAATTTCTCAATCACTTTAAAACTTAATATATTTAATTAAATATATTATAATTTTTTTTGTTATATACTCTAAATGAGAAACTTCAGTGGTTAAAGTAAATAGGGTTGGACAACTTAATGGTTGTCTTCATCCTCTAATTCATCAATATTTTTGTTATTAATCAAGAGAGAAATAAATGATAACAAATTTGATAAGAAAACCTTCATTTCATTTTTTTCTCATTAACTTACCGACTTCTTCATCTCCAATTTCTTCCATCATTTCTCGATCAACCAATAATCTCATTTAACCACCAATATCATTTATTCCCTAATTAACCTTTTATATTTTACTAATATTGTGAATTCACTTCTGCACCTAACCATCTTAAAAATACCAACATTAGTTTATTCCATTATAAAATACATATTTTTTTTTAGTAAAAATCAAGTCAATTACAAAATTTATCTTGTTATTACGATATATCGATTTGGAGAACTTATTTGAAGTTGTAAATTATACATCGTACTCTTATCTAAAGTAATGATATATTTTATTTACACTATTACCGACCTCTTATCCCTTACCATGATCTTTTTTACCCTTACTTCGACAAATCAAACCACAAATTGACTTTAATCACATGACCTAACACATTTTCACACTTTAGTCAATCAACATCTCTTTCATATATTTTTAACCACTAATATCGCTTTTGTTATCATCCTCTTTTATATTATCGTGAACTCTTTTTTAACCTCATTTCGACAAACCAATCACCAAATCCTAATTGACATATCATCTCGTGACCTCACACACTTTCACACACCTCTTATCAAATTCCTTACCACACCCTTTTTGCCCTCTTTTTGACAAACCAACCACCAATCACACAATCCACCTCTCATATCGTGACCTCACACACTTTCACATTGTTATTATCTCTCACAAAACCAACCACAAATATCAATCGATCTTTTATCTTGTGACCTTACACTTTTTTACACGCCTCTTATACACCTCGACAAATTAACCATCAACCGACTTTTAATCTCTTGACCTCCCACATTTCCACACTTCTTTTAATCAACATCTTATTCATATATTTTAAATTACTAACATCTCCTATGTTATCGTCCTCTTATATTATCGTAACCATTTTTTTTACCACCACTTTGGTAAACCAACCACCAAATTCCAATTGACATCTCATCTCGTGAACTCATACATTTTACACACCTCTTATCAATCACATACCGCAACCTTTTTTACCCCCCACTTTGACAAACTACCCACCAATCAACATCTCATATCGTGACTTCACACACTTTCACATCCCTACATATTATCTCTCGTTAAATCAACCACCAATCTCTCAATCGACATTTAATATCGTAACCTCACATTTTCACACTCCTCTTATCCCATCTACAAATTATCCACTAATAGATATTTAATATCGTGACCTCATACATTTTTATACTTCAGTCAATCAATATCTCATTCATATATTTTAACCACTAATAGCTCTTTTGGTATCGTCTTCTAATATTACCGCGACCTCTTTTTTATCCCCCACTTTGGAAAATCATCCACCAAATCTCAATTGATATATTATCTCGTAACCTCACACACTTTCACACACCATTATCCATCGTCAAACCAACCATAAATTACCCCAATCGACCTCTCATCGTGTGACTCACAATTTTTCATATGTTTATTCCTCGACAAATTGTCAACCAATCCCAATCGATTTTAATCACCAATATTTCATTTGTTACCGACTCATTATCCCAGAAAATGAATCACAAATTCTCATCATTTTTACCCTTTAACAACTAATATCTATTTACTTTTAATCTCATGACCTCACACACGCTTTCATACTTCGGTAATAACCCTAAGTGTTGGTAATTGTGAAAGGTTTATGAAAACTTTCGGTAATGACCTTTATAAATTAAAAAAATCCTACTTTTCTCTTCTTCTTTCCGCCCGCTTTCTTTCCCTTTCTCTCTCCCTGCTTCCTTCCGCCCGCGCCGCCCAGCTGCTCAGAGATTTGCATCCGCCAAGACGCCACCGCCACTTGGAAGACTCCCGTCGCTGCGCCTCCGCCTATTTCAAGGTTAATTATATTTTGGTTAGATGTTATATATTTAGGGTTAATTAATGTTAGATTATTTATATGAGGTTTATTAATATATTAGATTAGGGTTATTAATGTTATATTAGATGTATATTTAGGTTGATTTTGTTGGATTAATGTTAGATTAGGTTTATTCATGTTAGATTAGGTGTATATCTAGGTTGATTTGTTGGATTCATGTTAGATTAGGTTTATTAATGTTAATTAGGTATATATATTGTTGGATTCACTTTAGATTATGTTCATTAATGTTATATTAGGTGTATATTTAGGTTGATTTGTTGATTCATGTTTGATTTTTATTTGAATTTTTGGTTAAATTCATATGTGTTTGTTTAGATTCATAAATGTTATATATATATATATATATGAATAATAGGGAAATGGTAACTTAATTTATTAATGAAATATATTCAAGATGAGTACTAATTGAAAACGTATGCGGAAAACACCAGAGAGACTACACCCGTGTTTCCAGAACTTACTAGCACAATCAAATTATGACCTAGTGTCTGTCGTGGCGGACCCAATGACTAATGCTGAAGTTAAACGTGAGGAGGATGCGAGACACCTAGCGTTGGCATTGGAGCAAATTCAATTGAGGGATACAGAAAGAGCCCAATTGATTAGTGAAATCAAAGCGGAGAGAGTGCAAATGACACAAATATTGGAGAATCTTGAACAACAAATTGTTTCTTTCATGAGGCAGAATCAAACCCCCCTCCTCCCCCCTTACTACTAACTAGATTAAAGTTTTGATAATTAATTTTGTAAACATTTTCGTTCGAATGATAACATGTTTTGAATAATTTGGTACGTTTTTACTTTTGTTTAGAATTATGAACCATAATTATCTTTTGTTTATGAATGTAATTTATGAATGTTTTTCTATATGTATTGGTTTGCCTTTATTTGAGAAATTTATTGAACATTTTCGATTTATACTCTTGTCAAAAAAATGGAAAAAATTCTAAATAGGGTAATTGCGAAGGTTTTTCAAAGAATCCTCGGTTTTAACTTTCCAGAAATTGGTAATTGCGAAGGTTTTCTAATAAACCTTCGGTTTTTATCTGCCCAAAAATATCAAAAAAATTCTGGGAAGGGGTAATTGCGAAGGTTTATTTGAAAACCTTCGCTTTTGACCCTTCATAAAAAAAATTGGAAAAAATTATATGTGTTGGAAAGGGGTAATTGCGAAGGTTTATTTGAAAACCTTCTCATTTGACCCTTCCAAAAAAAATTGGAAAAATTTGCAAGTGTTGGGAAGGGGTAATTGCGAAGGTTTATCTGAAAACCTTCGCTTTTGACCCATCCTAAAAAAAATTGGAAAACATTCTAAGTGTTGGGAATGGGTAATTGCAAAGGTTTATTTAAAAACCTTCGCTTTTGACCCTTCCTAAAAGAATTGGAAAAAATTCTAAGTGTGTGAGAAGGGATAATTGCGAAGGTTTATTGGAAAACCATCGCTTTTGACCCATCTTAAAAAAATTGGAAAACATTCTAAGTGTGTGGGAAGGGGTAATTGCAAAGATTTTTTAGAAAACCTTCGCTTTTGACCATTCCTAAAAACAATTGGAAAAAACTTAGCATTTTCTTCCTTTTGCCTTATTTTGGAAATCACTATTATTGAGACATAATTTGGATGTCATGCATATTGAGAAAAATATTTGTGATAGCGTGTTGGGAACAATTATGAATGTGAAAGAGAAGATTAAGGATGGTTCTAAAGCCCGCAAAGACTTACAACTCTTATGCATAAAATAATGGTTACATCCTATAAATGATGAATGAGTGGTTCATTATCTAGAAGCGCCTTTCACTTTGACCTCTGATCATTAAAACGTTTTTGTAATTTCTTTAAAGATCTTAAGTTTTCTGATGAATTTTGCTCAAATATCGGAGGTTGTGTAAATTTGGAAGAGAAAAAGATTACGGGATTAAAGAGTCGTGATTGTCACATTTATTGTAATATCTTATTCCTTTAACAACTTGTGGATTACTTCCAGATAATGTGTATGATGTTATAGTAAGTTTGTCTCGATTCTTTAGGTTGTTGTGCTCCAAAGAGTTAATTGCAGCGGACCTCGAACAATTGTACATGAATATTATAACGACACTTTGCAAATTTAAAATGATTTTTCCACCATTAATCTTCGACATCATGATGCATCTCCCGGTTCACTTGTCATTTGAGGCTTTGCTTGGGGGACCTGTCCAGTATCAATGGATGTATCCGTTAGAACATTACATGGGTACAATTAAAAGATATTTACAGAATAAAAACCACCCCGAAGCCTCAATAAGCGAGAGCTATCTTGTAAAAGAGAGTATTAGTTTATGTGCCATGTATATGGAGTAAGAAGACCAAGAATATGCACAAACTGAAATCTCAGGCATTTCAATATTTTTATCGTTGGAAAACCTATCCAACAGAAAAATATACAACTTGGATTATAGCGATCGAGTGATAGCTCATTCATACATTTTGAAAAATTGTCCCGAAGTAGAACTTTTTTACATGTAAGATTCAATATGTTGTTGATATAGTACGTCTTATTAATTAACATTAAATAGTATGCTATTTAATATTCAATCTATTTACAGCGATTATATGTAGTATTGCAATAACAATGAGTCCAATGGAGAAATGTATGCCACATATTTTAAACATATAATGAGTAGATTCAAAACCATATCTAATAACTTTATTTTTATTTTAACGACTAAATTTTGGGAATGTATATATATAGGTCTCTCAATTAGCAGAAAATAACGACATATCAAGAGATCTTAAGATCTTAGGCGAAGTTCCAAGTATGTACTAATGTATGTATGTTTGGTGTAAAGTAAACGAATTCAAATTATGTACAGAAAAACACGACGAAGGTTTGACCACTCAAAATAGTGGAGTGGTTGTTGAAGGGTACAACGGGTCAGATACTATGTCATACTACGGAATTTTAACGGATATAATCCAAGTACAATACTTTTCTCACAAACGAGTTGTCTTATTCAAGTGTAAGTGGTTTGATATACACTCGGGGGAACTAGGAGTGAAAGTGGATAAAAATAGCTTCGTAAGTATAAATGTAAACCGAATTTTGAAAACCCAAAGTCAGGACCCGTATATATGGGCGAGTCAAGCAAAACAAGTATTCTATGTCCCTGATATGTCAGTACGACCCGGTTGGAAGATTGTGACAAAAATAAATCAACGGTTTACGAATATATAGTTCAGATTAATAAGGTAGATTTATGTTTTTACTTTATATTCATTCTTATTACTACTTTATTTTATTATTCTCTAATTTATTAATGGTATGCATTAAAGATGTCTGAAGGTCCTAAAACTACTTGGAAGAGTATGAGGAAAACACTCAACAAACTGTTTAGGCCATACCAGAACCTACTTGCACAGACAGATCTCCTAAGAATTTGAGGAGAGTCTTCTAGAGACGCACCATTAGTCGTGGACCCGTTAGCTACTGTTGTCCAAGCACGTGATACACATGACAAGGATGATGCTGAGGCTGAAGAGTTTATTAAAATTACGTTTGCCTCAATGGGGGTGACGAGGAGGACCACGAGAAGGCTCGCGAGGAGGATGACGAGGAGGATCATGAGCACCATTCCACTCCCGACCCATCATCGACATGTAACATGTTTACACTTAGCTATTGTTTGTATTGATTTACATCTAATTATGAATTTGATAATTTTGAAGAATCTTCCGCCCGTAAGAGAAGGAGGGAGAACAAGAATATCGCTCTATCTAGGAGGCCACCGGGGACGAAGATTGCTCTGACTTTCAGAGAGGTAGATGGGAGGCCCAGTGGCGGCGATGGAAAAAAATATGGTCTAGACATTTGGGGTCGGTGGTGCGGGATCTCTCAGCCATCTCACACCGTCTGCTGAAGTGGAAGACATTAAGTGCTAACCAATTGGATTCACTTTGGCTTGCTATGACGATGATAATTAATAATTAATTATACATTAATCATTCAATACTTTTTTTTATAACATTTGAATGATTTACTTTTTAGGATTCGTTCGAGTATACTAATGGTTTTATTGATCAATATCGAGCGACCGGATTGGCACACGCCAAACAGATATGAGATAGGTGGCGCTCTGATTTGAACAGGGATTATATATGCATTCATGAAGGGACGAGGCGGTGGTACTCACCAAACCCCCACGAGACTACGATCGAGATGATTGGGAGTTCGTGTGTTGGAAAAATTACTTCACGGATAAATTTAAGGTACGGTTTCATAATTCAAATAAAATCTGATATCAATTATTCTAACATCATTTTTTATTTCAAATACAGAGATACAGTCGTACCAATATTATTAACATGAATAAGCTGATACTAGAAGTAGATTGTTTTCTCAAGTGGAGGAAGAGTTGGTACGTACATTATTTCTAATAACTTAATATATAAAGAATGTTATTAATTTTATAAATTATTTATTTCAACAGATGCTTAAAATAGGATGAACTCCTTCTATCATTGAAGTTTTTAAGAGGACTCGTACCCCGAAACTTACGGAAAAAAACCCTAACCCGATCCTAGACGAACGAGCGCAAGAGAAAATTGTAAGTTAATTGAATTTAAATAAATTACATATAGCTAGTTTATTTATTATATAAATGAAAATTTATTTCAAATGTACAGGTTGAGATGGAGGAAGTAAGAAGTAACGAACCAGATATATCTAACTTCGAGTTGACGAAGAGAGTGTTTGGACGCCAAATACATGGGACAGTGATCGGTATGCGATGAGGCGTCTAGCCCACACACTTTCGAGAGGATCGTCGGAGTGACAAAAATTCTCAACGATCCACTAATCGGTTGTTGGAGGAGAATGAAAAACAAAAGGAAGATGTGAGACATATAGCGATGGCAATGGAGGAATTGGAAAAGATGGATGCAGAAAGAGTTGAACGATTAATGAAATGAAAATGAGGGATGCAGAAAGAGCTGAAAAGGAGAGTGAAATCGAGGAGGAAAAGATAGATATGAGGAAAAGAATGGAGAAATATGAAGAAAAATTGGATATGATACTGAGGCATTATCAACCCCCTCCCCCACCAGCTAATTCTAGTTAGTAGTACGTTTTGTTTGGGTACGTTTTGATTAGTAGTATATTTTGTTTCGATTGATTATAGGTTTATGAATGATTGGGTAAGTTTTGATTCGACTGATAACAAGTTGTTTGGATGATTGGTTTGGTTTAGAATTTTGGAATGATAATGGTCATTTAGTTTATGAATTTTATTTGTATATATATTGGTTTGGCTTAACAGGTTTTGGTTTTGGTTGCGCATAAAACAATAGGCCTATTTTGTACATTTTATAGGGGTAATACTGAAAGTTAAAAGGAATCTCTCGGGTTTTCTATTTCTAGAAAAACCGAGAGTTGCTTGAAAAACTCTCGGTTTATCACTTTCAAGAAAAACCGAGAGTTATTTGGAAAGCTTTCGGTTTTTTTTAATTTCAAGTAAAACCGAGAGTTATTTGGAAAGCTTTTAGTTTTTCTTGAAAGGGAAAACCAAGAGTTTTCCATATACCTCTCGGGTTTATTTTAAACAGAAAAATTGAGAGTTTTTTTGGAAAACTTTCTGTTTTTCTTGAAAGGGAAACACCGAGAGTTGTTCATATAACTCTCGGTTTTTCTCCTTCAAGAAAAACTGAGAGTTTCCTATATAACTCTCAGTTTTTCTCTCTAGTATCTAAACCGTTAAATTTACGATATCTCTTGGTAAACACCCAATTATATTTACCAAAAGTGGCAATACCGACGAATGTCGAGAGTTACCCAAACTTTCGGTATTAGGTCTATACCGAGAGATATAAGGTCATTATCGAGAGATTATACTCTCGGTTTTGACCCATTTTCACCAATGGAATGAAATCAATTGCAACATTTATCTTATTATTACGATAGATCGAGCTAGAGAACTTATTTGAAGTTGTAAATAATACATTGTGCTCTTATCTAAAGTAATGATATACTTGTTTTACACTATTACTAACCTCGTATCCCTTACCACAACCTTTTTTACCCTTACTTCGACAAACCAAACCACAAATCGACTTTAATCTCGTGACCTAACACATTTTTACACTTCAGTCAATCAACATCTCATTCATAAATTTTTAACCACTAATATCTCCTTTGTTAACATCCTCTTTTATATTACCGCGAACTCTTTTTTAACCTCATTTTGGTAAAACAATTACTAAATCCCAATTGACATCTCATCTCGTGACCTCACACACTTTCACACACCTCTTATTAAATTTCTTACCACGGCCTTTTTTACCCTCATTTTGACAAACCAACCACCAATCACACAATCCACCTCTCATATTATGACCTCACGCACTTTCACACAGTTATTATCTCTCGTAAAATCAACCACAAATATCAATCGTCATTTCATCTCGTGACCTCACATTTTTTCACACGCCTCTTATACCCCTTGATAAATCAACTATCAATTGACCTTTAATCTCGTGACCTCACACATTTTCACACTTCTTTTAATCACCATCTCATTCATATTTTAAATTACTAATATCTCTTATATTATCGCGACCTCTTTTTTATCACTACTTCGGCAAACCAATCACCAAATCCCAATTGACATCTCATCTCGTGAACTCGCACATTTTCACACACCTTTAATCAATCACTCACCGCGGCCTTTTTTACCCTCACTTTGACAAACCAACCACCATTCCACATCTCATATTGTGACTTCACATACCTACATATTATCTCTCGTTAAACCAACCACCAATCTCGTAACCTCGCATTTTTTCACACGCCTCTTATCCTCTCGACAAATTATCCACTAATTGACATTTAATCTCGTGACCTCACACATTTTCATACTTCAGTCAATCAATATCTCATTAATATATTTTTAGCCACTAATATCTCTTTTGCTACCATATTTTTATATTACCGCGACCTCTTTTTTATCCACCACTTCGGCAAACTATCCACCAAATCACAATTGACATATCATCTCGTGACCTCACAGATCTTTATTCATCGTCAAACCAACCATAAATTACTCCAATTGATGTCTCATCGTGTGACTCACACTTTTTCATGTCCCTTTATTCCTCGACAAACTGCTCATCAATCCCAAACGTTTTTAACCACCAATATTTCATTTGTTACTAACTCTTTATCCCGGCAAATGAATCACAAATTCTCATATTTTTACCCTTCAACAACCAATATCAATTTACTTCTAATCTTGTAACCTCACACGCACTTTCATACTCCGATCACCAATATATATATATATCATTTGTGTTATCGACATTTTATCTTCGGTAAAATATTAATTCCTCAATTGACTTCTAATCTTGTGACCTCATACTTTCATTGTAATTTTAGTTTTTAAAATACTTACTATTAATTTTTATTTATCAAAATTTGAACTGTGGTCTTAAACATGAAATAGGAACACTTTAATCTTTAAATCACTTCAGATTATTAAAATAATTTTATGAAATATAAATTAATTATTATTGTTGATTAGATATAAAGTACAACCTTTATAAAAAAAAAATGTTTATATATATATATATATATATATATATATATATATATATATATATATATATATATATATATATATATATTATAGTGTTTTTATATATATAAATAAGTAAATAAATATGTAATATTATATATATATATATATATATATATATATATATATATATATATATATATATATATATATATATATATATATATATATATATATATATATATAATTATGGATAAGAATATATATATTTTATATGATCAGTGAAAAACAAGACAAAGAAGAAAAATATATTAATTAAGAGAGTAATATTATAATTAATTTAAAAAAAACTATATTCATATTTATTATTTGTTAATTAATAATATTATTTGTAATTTTATTTAATAATAATTTAATAGTGTAATATTTTGTGTAAAAATATACATTTATAATAATATTATAAATTAAATAAAAAAAATATTTATTAATTATTTAAAAATATTATATTAAATATATTTTTTTTTAGAAAAACAATTTAATGTCATTTATTTGATTAAAAAACCTAAAAGCTGGAGAATAGTTTGAGAATTAAGATACCTATAGACAAACTTTAGTTTTGAATTTGATATATTTTTTTAATTTTATTGTTTTTTTTTTAAATATATATATATATATATTACCTATTTATTTACTAATTATAAAATAATTTTTAATTATTTAAACAATAAATCAATATCAAAACATGAATAATTAAATTTTATTGGATTAAAACTTAATTTCTAGCTTGTTACTTGTAAAAAAAAATAATAATTAAACATTTGGATCGAAGAGAATATCCACTGGAGTAGTGATGTTTATGGGTAACCATATTTATTTTTAGTGTTAGGGTCTTCAAAGTCACATAGAATGTTTTATGTATAGTGCTTTATTTGCACAAAAATTTTTAGGGAAATAGTTTACTGTTTGGGATTCTTCTGACTCTTACATTTAAGTTTTATAACTTCACTACTTGGTTTATATGCTAGGTCAACATGTAAACAATGCATGTTGAATTGGGTTCATTGTTTTGTGGAAGATATATTCTTAAGACTTTGGTATTTGGTAATTTGTTTATATGGAATAAGAAGATTAATTATAATTGAATATATATAGCTGAAACAAATATCACTGGTGTAAATTAGGGTTTAGAAAGATGATTAATTTTAAGTCTATGTTTGTAAAAATGAATTGGAATCATCTGCTGAAAATAATATTTTGTAGAACCTGACAATCTATCAACCTTAATTATTTATGAAAATACTCCTAGGCCTTGTTCGGATTGAGGTTATCGTAATAACCTAGACGGGGAAAATGAGTAATGATTGGTGATGATTTTGAGGAGAGAAGAATATTTTTGGTAAAATTACTTAAAATGTATTGATATATAATAATAAAATAATAAATAGTAATTTAAAATAAAGAGTATTTTAGTATTTTTGGTAATGAATTGAGTGATGTGATTGATGAGAAGGGGGTGAAAAGATGTTTGAGTGGGTTGGATTATTTAAATAACACCAACCGAACAAGGCCCTATTTGATAATAAATGTTTCTAGATAGCATCTGAATCACATGCAGATGCTCTTTCCACTTTCAATTTCTTTGTCATATAGGAGGACATCTATTTCCCAAAGAGCAAAATACCAAATGAAATATTTGTGGGAACAAGATCCTGACTTAATGTGAATTTTTTATGTTCAAAAATCTCGCATATTGAATTTAAGGCTCCATAGCAGGCGTCTAAAATGACTGTGTTGATGTACAAACTAATGCTACTTTCACTTGTAAGTAAGAAATATGATCCAGGCAATGCAATCATGATAAACGCAATTATGGCTGGTTTTGACAACAATCTCCCGTCCCTTAAACATACAAGTTATACGAGTGATAACTCTAATTCTTATCATTTTCATTTTATGAAAAAAAATGTAATGCATGTCTTTCCTAAGATTTTGATTTTGATTTTGATCATAGGAGATAAGTTCATATCTTATATACCAATCAAAATTAGTTGCAACCTTCCCAAAGAAACTAATTGTTGAAGACAAGACTAACCAAATGGAAGATGGGTAGCTTTCACGAGATTGAGATATTCGTCCCAAGTTGTTTGTATAAACCAATGCTAGAGTAGTTCCGCATGTATTTTCTTATTAATCTTCTCTTTTTGTCCTTCATGTATGATCTCAGCCACTATAATTGGCTTGTATCTGAAAATTGATTAGATTCTATATTCAATATGGACATAACTTCATATTGTCACATTTTTAACGTGAATTAACTCAACTTTATAAGTGTTAGTGTTGCTAAAGGTACCACAATTTCCACAAATAAGATCACGAATGTTGAAAGTTACCCAAACTTTCAGTATTATGTCTATACCAAGAGATATAGGGTCATTACCGAGAGATTATACTCTCGGTTTTGACCCCCTTTTCACTAGTGGAATCAAATCAATTGCAACATTTATCTTGTTATTACGATATATCGAGCTAGAGAACTTATTTGAAGATGTAAATCATACTTTGTGCTCTTATCTAAAGTAACGATATACTTGTTTTACACTATTACTAACCTCGTATCCCTTACCATGACCTTTTTTACCCTTACTTCGACAAACCAAACCACAAATTGACTTTAATCTCGTGACCTAACACATTTTTACACTTCAGTCAATCAACATCTCATTCATAAATTTTTAACCACTAATATCTCCTTTGTTAACATCCTCTTTTATATTACCGCGAACTCTTTTTTAACCTCATTTTGGCAAAACAAACACTAAATCCCAATTGACATCTCATCTCGTGACCTCACACACTTTCACACACCTCTTATTAAATTTCTTACCACCGCCTTTTTTACCCTCATTTTGACAAACCAACCACCAATCACACAATTCATCTCTCATATCGTGACCTCACACACTTTCACACAGTTATTATCTCTCGTAAAATCAACCACAAATATCAATCGACATTTCATCTCTTGACCTCACACTTTTTCACACGCCTCTTATACCCCTTGATAAATCAACCACCAATCGACCTTTAATCTCGTGACCTCACACATTTTCACACTTCTTTTAATCACCATCTCATTCATATTTTAAATTAATAATATCTCTTATATTATCGCGACTTCTTTTTTATCCCTACTTCGGCAAACCAATCACCAAATCTCAATTGACATCTCATCTCATGAACTCACACACCACTTATCAATCACTCACCGCGGCCTTTTTTACCCCCACTTTGACAAACCAACCACCAATCCACATCTCATATCGTGACTTCACATGCCTACATATTATCTCTCGTTAAACCAACCACCAATCTCTTAATCGACCTCTAACCTCGTAACCTCACATTTTTTCACACGCCTCTTATCCTCTCGATAAATTATCCACTAATCTACATTTAATCTCGTGACCTCACATATTTTCATACTTCGGTCAATCAATATCTCATTAATATATTTTTAGCCACTAATATCTCTTTTGTTACCATATTTTTATATTACTGCGGTCTCTTTTTTATCCACCACTTTGGAAAACTATCTATCAAATCACAATTGACATATCTTCTCGTGACATCACACACTTTCACACACCTTTATCCATCACCAAACCAACCATAAATTACTCCAATTGATGTCTCATCGTGTGACTCACACTTTTTCATGTCTCTTTATTACTCGGCAAACCGCTCACCAATCTCAAGCGTTTTTAACCATCGATATTTCATTTGTTACCGACCCTTTATCCCGACAAATGAATCGCAAATTCTCATATTTTTACCCTTCAACAACCAATATCAATTTACTTCTAATCTTATAACCTCACACGCACTTTCATACTCCGGTCACCAATATATATATATATATCATTTGTGTTATCGATATTTTATCTTCGGCAAAATATTAATTCCCCAATTGATTTCTAATCTTGTGACCTTATACTTTTATTGTAATTTTAGTTTTTAAAATACTCACTATTAATTTTTATTTATCGGAATTTGAACTGTAGTCTTAAACATGAAATATGAACACTTTAATTTTTATGAACACTTTAATCTTTAAATCACTTGAGATTATTGAAATGATTTTATGATAGATAAATTAATTATTATTGTTGATTAGATATAAAGTACAACCATTACAAAAAAAAAAAAATGTTTATATATATATATATATTTATATATATATATATATATATATATATATATATAATTATGGATACTATAATATAGTAAGAAAAAAAGATAACTAACGGAAAAATATATTAATTAGGAGAGTAATATTATAATTAGTTTTAAAAAAATCATATTCATATTTATTATTTGTTAATCAATAATATTATTTGTAATTTTATTTAATAATAATTTAATAGTGTAATATTTTGTGTAAAAATATACATTTATAATATTATTATAAATTAAATAAAAAATATTTATTTAATTTAAAATTACAAAAAAAATAAAAAATAAATAATATTTATTTAAAAAATAATTAAAAAAATCCCAAAAAAAATAAAAAATATTTATTAATTATTTTAAAATATTATATTAAATATAATTTTTTTTTTGAAAAAATAATTTCTTGTCATTTGATTAAAAAATTCAAAAAGCCTGATAATAGTTCGATAATTAAGATACCTAGACAAACTTTAGTTTTGATTTAAATATATTTTTTATTTATTTTATTGTTTAAATATATATATATATATTACCAATTTATTTACTTATAAAATAATTTTTAATTATTTAAACAATTGAATCAATATCAAAACATGAATAAATAAATTTTATTGGATTAAAACTTAATTTCTAGCTTGTTACTTGTAAAAAAATAATAATTAAACATTCGGATCGAAGAGAATATCCACTGGAGTAGTGATGTTTATGGGTAACCATATTTTTAGTGTTAGGGTAAGTCAAATAGAATGTTTCATGTACAGTGCTTTATTTGCACAAAAAATTTTAGGGAAATAGCTTACTGTTTGGGATTCTTCTGACTCTTGCATTTAAGTTTTATAACTTCACTACTTGGTTTATATGCTAGGTCAACATGTAAACAATGCATGTTGAATTGGGTTCATTGTTTTGTGGAAGATATATCCTTAAGACTTTGGTATTTGGTAATTTGTTTATAAGGAATAAGAAGATTAATTATAATTGAATATATATAGCTGAAACAAATATCACTGGTGTAAATTAGAGCTTAGGAAGATGATTAATTTTAAGTCTATGTTTGTAAAAATGAATTGGAATATCTGCTGAAAATAATATTTTGTAGAACCTGACAATCTATCAACTTTAATTGTTTATGAAAATACTCCTATTTGTGAACTGTAGAATATATCATAGGATCACATCAAATAGATCCCCAGATAATAAATGTTTTCCCGATAGCATCTGAATCACATGCAGATGCTCTTTCCACTTTCAATTTCTTTGTCATATAGGAGGACATCTATTTCCCAAAGAGCAAAATACCAAATGATTTGTGGGAACAAGATCCTGATTTAATGTGAATTTTTTATGTTCAAAAATTTCGCATATTGAATTTAAGGCTCCATAGCAGGCGTCTAAAATGACTGTGTTGATGTACAAACTAATGCTACTTTCACTTGTAAGTAAGAAATATGAACCAGGCAATGCAATCATGATAAACGCAATTATGGCTGGTTTTGACAACAATCTCCCGTCTCTGAAACATACAAGTTATACGAGTGATGAACTCTATTCCTTATCATTTTCATTTTGTGAAAAAAAAATGTAATGCTTGTCTTTCCTAAGATTTTGATTTTGATCATAGGAGATAAGTTCATATCTTATATACCAATAAAAATTAGTTGCAACCTTCCCAAAGAAACTAATTGTTGAAGACAAGACTAACCAAATGGAAGATGGGTAGCTTTCACGAGATTGAGATATTCGTCCCAAGTTGTTTGTATAAATCAATGCTAGAGTAGTTCCACATGTATTTTCTTCTTAATCTTCTCTTTTTGTCCTTCATGTATGATCTCAGCCACTATAATTGGCTTGTATCTGAAAATTGATTAGATTCTATATTCGATATGGACATAACTTTGTATTGTCACATTTTTAACGTGAATCAACTCAACTTTATAAGTGTTAGTGTTGCTAAAGGTACCACAACTTCCACAAATAAGATCACTAGACTCAAATGCGGGAAAATGTACCGGAACTTTGATATCATACTTTTGTCGACACATACGCTCCAGTAAATACAGTAACAATGAATGTTGATGGAAATACCTCTGGTCCTCTCATATGCATAAATTTTTGTAGCTGAGTAAAGGGACAACGATTATGCCAACAGTTGTTAGAATTATGCAAATTAAGAGGTCTTCTACATTTTTAGTAAATGGACACGTGAAACAAAAGTAAAAAAAATAGTTATCCATAACAACCGCATAGCTAAAGTTGTTGATACCAACAACAAAAACACAAATTCTAAAGAGAAGATCAAGGTAGCAACAGATATGCATGCTACTACAGGCTCGTAAACGAGTTCTTTCCTAATTCTCTATCACTATACATGCATCAATATTACTTATACATTACTGATTAAACTTGTTCACTTTTATTAAAGAAAAGAAAGGAATGTTATTACTTATTATTTTTTAAGAAATATAATTATTTGTTTGTTTATGTGTTAAAATTTGTCGTTTAAGTATACGACAAAAATCATATGCATCAAACAACCAAGAAAACAATTCAATCTAAAAGTGTGTATATATATCAATCAAAAAAATCAATTGCAATCCAATTAAAAAAACTAAACAACCAATCAAACATTAAGATCAACTCTTCTATCCTTACCATTCCAATCATTCGGCTCCTTTGTTGTTTAACTTATGCTTTAACCCCGTCCCCATTCATGATTTCTTTCTTTGGCATTTTTACATTTCTATATTCTTCAATTTTTTTTCCTTATCATAACCAACCTGTAGTGTTACTTTTTAGACCTATCAACTAAATTTCAAATTATGCTTAGAATCAATTCTTGTAACCAAAGAACAAACTATTATTAGTTACATTTATCAAAGAAATCATAATTAAACTCTTATTCAAATTTTCTTGCAATGGCACCTTAGAGCATCAGCAGCGCACAAGACCTATGTCCTCTTCTTTTGTGAAATCAATATTCCACATCAGCACAAAGCGGGCACACATTGTAGTTGGCCAAAACACTCCAATGCTTCAGCCCGCCCTCTTATTTAAATAATAAATTTTATTTATAATATTTTAAATAAATAACTAATTTATAATATAGGAATATTATAACTAATATTCATATATTATAACAATATTATAGGAAAATTTGAGATTTTAAACTCACGTGTTAATATAATTAATAAAAAATATATTAATTTATTTAAAAAATATATTTATTAATTAAATATATAAGTAATATTCCTGTATTATAATATTAAAAACGAATAAATTTGAGAATATATAACATATATTCTATATTATAGGAAAATTTGAAAATATATAATTAATATTTCTATATTGTAATAAAATATTATAATATTTTTATAATTAATATTATTATAATTTAATATATATTTTATAGTAAAACTTTAGAATATATATTTATTTAATGTTATTATAATGTTACTTAAAAATAGTAGGAAAAAGTATTATAATTAAATATATAACTAATATTCCTATATTATATAATATATTATATTATATAATGATGAAAAAGTCAGAGGAGGGCATGACCGGAGGGCACTGCCCTTTTTGCTTTTATCTACAATGCAAAAAATGAAAAAAAAAAATCAATGACATGCCCTTTTCCACGCTGTCATGCGCTGGAGATGCTCTTATTTCCTTCTTTTAAGAGAGAGAAAAGTTTAACTGTAAGAGAGAGAAAAGTTTAGGGTTGGTGAGATATATGTTGCTTCGATTCGAGAAAGAGTGAATAGAAAGCTTACCACGGGATCAAAAGAGGGAGTGAAATCGTTCTAGCTCCAGCTCGAAATCGTAAACAATTTTTTTAGAGGAAAATGAGAGAATATGTGACAAAAATAAAAGCCTTAGAGTTATTTATTTATTTTTTTATAATAAGACATGTGAAATTTTTTCTTATGCACCCGCAAGAACCTCTATTTTACCCGCTTCCTATGGTGAGCACGTGAATGACACCACCAACTTATCTAGTTAAGCGTTGTTATATATATATATATATATATATATATATATATATATATATATATATATATTATAACTATTTAACGTATAATAATATTTTTAAAATAATTATATATTCAAAATTTTCACTTTAGTGTAATTTAAAAGTTAAAAACGTGGATTTCTCTCTAGGTGAATTCAAAATTACCTTGGAACCTAACAGTAATGACAACAAGCAGATAGACAATGATTATTTTTCTAGCAAACTTACAGAAGTTCAATTTTGAGCAATGTGAAACACAATTCTCCATCTGAACCAAATTTGCAACAGAAAACTCAAAAGAAGCTAGAAGATTTGAAGAAAAACATACAACCAAATTCTTCTATTCTTTCCTATTTTATCTCTTATATAATTCACCTAAATAACTCATTTTTTTCTAAACCCTAAAGAAATAACTCACCAGAATCACTTGACTCCAGGATTAACAAAAATGATCAAGTTTCAAAGGAACAAAAGACTACTCGGAGGACATACCACCCTTGACCACAAGACAAAGCTCTTCTGTTCATTTCTTTAAAGGATTTTCTTTTCATGATAATTAACTATGGATAACTTTCAGAAAAACTTGCTGAAAGTGTAAACAATACGTCACGCGACGATTTCGACCATATTTTAGGAGATTACTTTAAAGTATAATACAATCAATCACACTTGAAATAGGTTCTTTTACCGACAACATTGATAATATTTGATACATTAAGAGAAAAAAAATTATGATCGAACGAGGAATTCACATATTCATAGTGACTTTTAAAATCAGTAATTTTGTAGGATATGACTTTTAAAATCAGTAATTTTGTAGGATATATAATTATTTTGTAAATATTATTATAAGTTAAATAGTTATAATTTATATTAAAAGTAGTTATAGTTGAGCAGTGTATAGTTTACAAATTTTAGTAAAGAGTTTAGGATTTGGGTTCAAACAAAAAAAAAATTAATAATGTTATATTTTTTCTGTTTGAATAAATATGACACAATTTTACGATAATATAAATACATACAACACATTTTTAGGTGATAAATAACAATAATCTCATGGATACATATAATATTTTTTCGTGAATTATTGTATAATTTAGTTTGGGTAAATAGTTATATACATTCTTTTATTAACATTTTTTTTATGTTTGTATTAATTTTTGTTAGGCCAAGAATATGTCATTTATTAATATGACATGAAAAAAAAGAATACAAATTTATAAATAAAGAAAAATAACAAAATACATATAAATTTAAATCAAGAACAATCAACACATAGAGTGTTTGTAACCCAAACACTTTGATATAGTCTTGAATGACAGCTAAAGATTATAAATGTTGATTAAAATGATTTGATTGATAATGTAATATTTGTGTTGATAAATATGATTTAAATAATTATGTTCATAATTTAATTTAATTTAATTTAACACTTCTAAATAGTTAGGCAATTTCATGGAATATATGTTTAACAAAACAATTTAATCCCATCATAATTAATAAAAAAACAATTAACTTGTATGGATATATATGTTATTGGCACAATGTAATTTTTTTATATTTTTATTCGGGTTTATATTTAAGGCGATAACACGATTGATTTTCTTTAAATTATTCACGATTTTAAATTATTCACCGGATGTAATTTATTGTTTTTATGGTTAAGATATTTAAAACTAATTATACTATGATTAAAATGTTTTAAATTAATTAGTATTAAGTAAATATTTATAAAAATAATTAAATGAATATTTAATATATTATATAAAATAATAATTTAAATGTATAAATATATATATATATATATATATTAAAATATAAATAATTAAATGTAAGATTTATTTAATAATAAATTATAATTATTAAATAAAAAACTAAATTTAAACATTTATTATGGTTAGTTTGGAAAAAAGAAAAGAATAAAATGAGTTATTTTAGGAAGTTAATTCCAAACAAGGAATATTAGTAAACCAGCGATCCCCAAAGCCCTGCGGAACTCAAACCAAACTATTAGCCAAGAAATCGAATTGTTCTATAATGTCGTTTCAAGTCCGCAGGTTTTCGACTGAACAAGCTCGAATTCAAGCTCAACATAATTCTTGTAATTTCATCAGTAAATCGCCTTCGATTCGTCTCCGAATTCATCTGTTCTCCAGACGATACGGGAACAGGGAGGAGAATCGCACATTTGTGTTTTTAAGGATTCGACTTTGTTCCAACTTTGCGTCGGACTCGGAGCGGATGTAATCGGTGTTATATCTGTTGAATGCTTCGTGAGACCTAGGGTTTCCTTTTCTGGAGTGTATAAAGGTACTTTCCGAGGGTTTTGAGCTTCTGGGTATGGACTACGGGCCTTACGACAGTAGTGGTGAGTTTAACTCGAGAACGAAAGCCTAAATCTTTTTTTCTTGTTAAGGTGGATTTACTCAAAAGATATATATAATTAGGGTTTTGATCAAATATGGTTTTCTCTATTGGAATCTATTCCCTCTTATTCTGATTTTTATTTTGGAATAGCTTTTTTTCATCTTGGAAAGAGAGAATTAGGGTCTGAAATATGGTCAAGCTTGTAATTTACTGGTGAGTTTGATTCTTAATGTTTATGCTAGAACTGTATTCACAAGATAAAGAGATAGGGTTTTCTTGTGTGGGAGCTATGTAGAACTTTAAACATGGTAAATTTCAAATGTATCCTTCAAGAATGGGAGACATATATATATTATCATTGCTGAACAAGGCCTTAGGGTCTGAATCAATATCTTTTTTTTTTTGGTTATGAGTATAAGTAAAGAGGAAGATACATTAGACTTGTTGCATCACAAAGCACAAATGGTGAGTTGTAGGGCCATATGCCTCACAAGTCCTTGACATTGAGATTTAAAATATATTTATATTCCTTTAAGGTGTAACATGTAATGCTAGGAAGGATCTAGATGGAGTGTATATAATCCTTTAGCTTGAATTAACGGAAGTAATGTAATTTGACTGTACTTATAAAAAGAACACGATATACTAAACAAAGTCCGACAACCTGGTATCACTGTGAAGATAAACTTTTGACCAAAATGACTAGGGTAGCTCAAGTGGTAAGAATCGATGTCTAAGAGACCAAAGATACTGGTTCGATTTTCACTTAGATCGCCTTAGGTTGAAGTGAAGGTCATGACTGTCGGAGGTTGTGTTAGCTTCCCAAATTCAAAAAAAAAAAAAAGATGTATTTTTGACCAAATGTATTGATGTATGTTTCAGAAAATGAAGTCACATTGCAAATATTTGTAGTTTTGGGTAATTTCACTTCTTGGCCAATGAAGCAACAGATTGTTGCAAAGATATTGTTTAGCTGTTTATATTGATAGGACTCTTAGAAACCATGGGCATGTTTCAACAATATATGATGGAGGTATACATTAATTGCAGATTCCAGGACTTGCTTTGTGCTTCTTCTTTGTTGTTGGCTAGAATTAAATAAGTCTACGTTTGGTTAAAGCTAAATTAGAATTGTGGTTGGAAATGTGGCTCCAATTCCAATTATGTTGTTTGTTTAAGGACTCAAAATGTGTATAATTTGTGTAGCTGCAATTCCACTCTAATAACCTCCCAATTCCAGTATACTCTTGTACGATTCAAGAGAAAGCCACTCTTCCAACTGTTTTTTAATTAGCTGAAAATGGGTTTATATGTCGTTATATGCTTATAGACTTATTGACAGTTAGAAGGGGAAATGAAAAATTAATATAGAAGAATAAAATCAAACATATTTCTTAAGGATTACAATTCAATGATTTTTTTTTTCAAACATAAGAATTGATTGTAATTCAATGTCAATTCTAATTCCAATTTCACTCATCCAAACATAGCTTAAGAGTAGTCCTTAAAATTTAGTTATTGTTATTTTGGCAGAGTCCATTTCGTGACGACCCCTTTTATACTAACTTTAACTTAAACAAAATCACTTTCACTTTTTACTTTGTCAATTTTCGATAGTGATTAAGCCTTTTCGGAATGTGTTATTTCGTCACAATGACTTTTGAAAATTGACAAAGTAAAGAGTGAAAACGATGTTGTTTACATTTGGTATGTAAAGTGTGATTGAATCAAATGAACTTTTTTATGTGAAAAGGGGATGCAAAAGTGATTTTTGACAGAATTTTAGATCATCCTACAAAAGTTTTTGTTGATAACAATTGTTTTTAGCAAAGTGAGAAAAAGAGATACCAAAAAGGATGTCTGCTAACAATTCTGTATTCACTACAAATTGATTGCAGGCACTGATGATGACCTTTCTCTTCCACATCAGAACAGAGTTCAAAGAGGGGGGCGTGTTGCAGCAAATGGGAGACCTACTGTTATGAGTGCTGCTCCATATGGTAGGATGTATGATGATACTGATATGGAGACTCAAATTCATTTACTTGAGCAAGAAGCATACAGTTCAGTTCTTAGAGCCTTTAGAGCTCAAGCTGATGCCATTACTTGGGTACTCTAATCATTTATTCACATGTTCTAAGTGTTAGGTATTCGTTTTAATGTATGTATATTCTTCAGGAGAAGGAAAGTTTAATAACTGAACTAAGGAAGGAGCTGAGATTGTCTAATGAAGAACATAGGGAACTAATGAACAGGGTTAATTCTGACGATCTCATCAGAAGGATAAGGTCTGAACCTTGTTTCCAGTCAAAGACTCTCATTTGGAAACATTTATAATATCTGTTTTTCTTTGTATCTAGATACAAACCCAGATGAAAAAAACCAATAATATATATATTTTTAAAACAAATCCAAATGTGGCCCATGTCATGTTCTGAAGCTCTAGTTTCCGATGTCTTTTAATTGGAAAATTAATCGAATAGGGAGTGGAGACAATCAGGTGGGCATCAACCTGCCATGATTGGCACTGGACAAGCTGTACGTGATCCAATTCCAAGCCCTTCTGTTTCTGCATCACGAAAGAAACAAAAAATGGTATCATCTGTACCTTCTCAATCTTACGGTGCACCAACTCCACCTTTCCTTCCACAACCAGTGGGTGGTGGTGGTTCAAGCCAACCATCATCTTCAACTGCAAAACGAGGACCTATGATGGGAGGAGTTAATAAGGGAAAGAAGTCTAAATCTGTGAGATTTTAAATTGGGTTCTTGCATTATATTTTACAGTTATACAGTTTTTTTTAACTATTTTCTTTCCTTTTTCACCATTGAATGCAAAGCAGAGTCAGATTATGTCAGGAAGAACACAACAACACCCTTCTTCAGGTCCACCTGTAAGAGGTCAACAAAGTAATAGGGTAGCTGCGGGTGCGTTTCCTAGTGAACCTGCTCAAGCACCATCTTTTGATTCATTGATGGGAAGAAAAGTAAGGACACGGTGGCCTGATGACAATAACTTTTATGAAGCCGTTATTACAGATTTCGAAGCTGATAAGGTTTATATATCATTTATTCCGTGGTCATTCATATTAGGTATTTGATTTCAGTTTTTTTTTGCTCAACACATTATTTCCTTTGCTTTTGTGTATTGCTAGGGCCGGCATGCTCTTGTTTATGATATGGGTACTGAGAAAGAGACATGGGAATGGGTCAACATTTCGGAGGTAGAAGTCATATTCAAAAACAGATAATTTGCATCTCAAAATGCGACTCTGGGCTATTGAGGCCAGAAAATTTTGAATGGGAACTGTAAAACTGCTCTAGTAAACAAAGACCTTGTTTGATCTAGGGTTATTTCCAAATAACCTTGTTTGATGTAGATTAGAGCTTGTTTGATCTTGGGTTATTTGGATTATTTCCAAATAATATTTTATCACATATGTTTTCAACAATCAAATCACTATTTATCAATCAAAGTACCAAAATTCTTACTTTATTTTTTTTATAAATTTTGAATATAAAAGATATTTTCGTCATTTAACCTAAATAATCCACTTTTTCTTCAGCAAGATTTTGAATTCCCAATCCAATTGTTTTTCAAATAACCCCACATCAAACAAGCTCTTATACCCCTAATAAATATATAGTTTTTAAATGTAGGGTATTTTAATTGATGATTTAAATGATGTGATTGATGGATGGATTGTTGATTTGATTGGATAGTGGGTTATTTGGTCAATATTTTAATTGATGAAATTAATATTAAATAAGCCACAACAAACAAAGCCTAATTATAACTACTAGGTCTTGCATGTTTTCCATGGAAACATCTGTTAAGACAACTCCTCCAAGGAAAATAGCAGTTTCATTATTCTGGTTTTGATAAAAGTTCTTTATCTCATCTATTTGTTTGTGCTTATGACTAGTGTTCTCTGTCTTTTTCTTAAAATAATTTTCTTTTTTTCTCTTTTCATGCATTTGACAGATTTCTCCCGAAGATATTCAGTGGGTGGGTGAAGATCCTGGAATATCCCGTCATGTTGGGTCTGGACATGGAATGGGTAGACCTGTGGAGCGTGAAGGTGGTGGTCCAGCCTTAGGGAGAGGTAGAGGAGGAGGAGGGGTGCCAAGGAATCATGCAAAGAAAGAGTTACCTTCACAAAATGGCATAGGAAAGAAGGGAACTGATGAAATCCAAATACTTCATACAGATAGTCTTGTTAAGGAGGTAAAGTGAAAACTCCATCCCATTTATTCTCTCTTATTAGTTAGTGTGCTTTTGGTATTGAAAAATCTTATCCAGCCAAAACTATGTTTGGGATGATACCCCACAAGATTTGTGATCACAATCCAGCCAATAAATCATTTGTCAAACAAATTGTAATCACATTCAGTACCAAAAGGAAAATAATCTAGGACTACAACTTTAGCCATTCTTCTATGAGCCCATTTGAAAACTTTGGTTTTCAGAAAATCTTGAGATCGAGAAATTGCCTAATTTGTAGTTGTAGTGAATATTTTTTAGTTTAGTTGGCGAATAAAGTTGTAGGTGGTTCATTATCACAATCTTTTTTAAAAGATATTTTTGTTTGTTAAAAAACGTGGAGCTTTCGATGAAAGAGGCGATATTTTGTTGCCACTTTGATAAAAATGAATACCAAAAAGTATTAATTTATTTATTTAACCATTTTTGATGATCTTATATAGAGTTTCTCATGATTTTGGTAGGTTGAACGGGTGTTTAGCAATAGTCATCCAAATCCTATAGAAGTTGAGAAGGCAAAGAAGGCATTAAAAGTAAGTTGGAATATATATGCAGTCTTATATCTCTTCTATTATGTATACCTACTGAGAATATTCTGTGCTTGTAGGATCAGGAACAAGCACTCACCGAAGCAATTGCAAAGCTTGCAGATATTTCCGATGGTGAAAGCGGTATATACAGACACAAACCTAACATTTTTTCAGGATAAAAGTTCATTTTCCTTCCTTTAACTTGCATCAAAATGAACTTCTTTCCTATTTTCTCACGTTTCTTATAAACCTACATTATGTTGAGTTCTACTCCTCTGTTATGTAATAACAGATGAAGGCGGTCATTTTTTGCACGGGAAGCCCATGGAGAAGGATAAATAGAAAATTGTGTTTGAGCGCGCAGAATATTATGAATGTGATGATATTACTCTGACTGGATTAATATTTCATTCTTTTACATGAATTATGGTTGTGGCTATCTGGCTTTTCCCCAAAATTAGGCAAAAATTGAATAGATATGTGCTGAGAATTTAACCAGGAGAGGAGAAGGTTTTGTAAGATTATTTTCTCTAGATTTGGAATAGGCTATCATATTTTTCATCATGATGTAAAAAAGTTTTTGTGTTCATTGCCAGCTGATTCTTATGGTTTAGTGTCTTTTTTTTTCTTCTTTTTTTTTTTATTGTAAGGATGGGGAAGAGAAAAAAGAGAAAAAAAAAAAAAACAAGATTCTTGGCTATTTCGAGCCTTAATAGACTAACTGTTTATTTGATGTCTTTTCTCTTCTCTTTATTGGTTTTTGTTCTTACTCATGGGGACTATTCAATGTTAATGCATTTTTAATTGATCTTTTCTCTTAATAAGAAGGGTTCACATAGTTGAATAGTAGTATCTTATTTATGCCATTGAAATTAAAATATTTGGTGCACTTATTTTGAGTTTTTGTTCATGATTTAAACTTAGTCATAAAGCTTTGAATTGGAATAGAAAAACATTGATTTAAATGAGGATAGGATGTGTTTGTTACTTGAGATCTGACTAAATTCATGAAAAAATGTGCTCTTAGAAAATTTAAGACAGGTAAAATGTGATGAATATTGTTGATATAATGAACTACTTATTGTCAATTTTATCTTAAATTATATGTTTTTTTGGTTTTGTTTATTCTTCATTAGAGGTAGTTAGATTAGTTTTTTTTATTATTATTATAATACCTTTTATTATATTATATTAATTTTTTAAACTATTTCATCACTTAATTTATTAATTAAAATATTCTTATTTTAATTTTATAAAATTTAAATATAAAAATTTTATAGTAATTAAACTATTTAAAATTTTTATAACTTATTATTTTATCAAACAAATATTTTTTAAAAAATTATAAATAAAATTCACCTCTAAAAATTTTATTTTTATTTTTTTAAATAAAAGAGAACTAGCCTCATGTTTTCGTTTAGACTTAGAGTGCTCAAAATTTTCTATTTATAAATTTGTAACATTGAAATGTGACCTCACCTCTTTTGTAATGTTTGTTTGAGTGTCAAGAATAATGATTCATTCATCGGGATAAATTTATCTCTAATATAATGTTTATACAAGTTTTTAATGAGATATTATTTATTAAACTACTCAATTATCAAAATATATTGTGTAAACCAAATCATATTATCCTACTCAAATTAAATTAAATTAAATTATTCATTTTAACGAGGTTGGTCATTTTATACTGTGAAGTCAATATCGTTCCATTCAATTTTTATTTTTAAATAATTTTACAAGGGCGATTAACAAAACAAATATTCGAAATAATCGTTTCCTTGTTGAGATAACTCTAAACAAGTTTGGAGCAGTTTAGGTAAAATTAAACAAACTGGTAAAAAACCATTTTTTTCCAAAATATATTCGCATAAAAATAACATGTTCTCGTATAAAAAAATTAAATAATAGTCGGGTTAAAATAAAAATCTCAAACAAATATTGTGTAAGAAAAACACCTTATTTTTTCTGGGATTAAAAAAATTGCAAAACAAAGAGAATTATAATCAATATCATGATCCATATTTATATCATCAATGGAGATAATCTTGCACCTTATGAGCCAAGCCTCCTATTATTATAATTATTTTATTTTAATTGAAATACTAATATTTGTATTAATAAAGTTTAAGTCTTAAAAAATCTAGCTCTAAAAACAAAAGAAGAAATAAATAAATATATTAAGATACTAGTCTAGACTTGATAGATAGAAATATATAACCTATGTTTTGTATTTTCTACACACAAAATAACACAAGTTGATTCAATCAGCTAATCTGTTCCATCTTTGTTTATAATCTAGGTATTTCAAAAATTTCAATCACATCAAACCATAGTAAACAAAATATATATATAAAACCTCGAAATTGATTTTCAGCCGCAGCAGCGGCTCTTCTGATTCTCAATCGGCCGACCCTTCATTTCGACGGGATTTACATTCTTGGCACCGTTTGTTAGGTTACCCATTCTGTAAATTCGAAATGGCGAACTATATAAATAATATAATCAAATTTAGATTTTCTGTTAAACTCGACAAATTTGGCTCAACCCAATAACTATCTACTAGAAAAATGATATTCTAAATTCAAGCTTATTTTAATAAACTAAATTGTAATTATGTAGGTAAATATGTATGAAGGACTATAGAATAAATGAAAATATTGTGGATTTTTCTGAAATTATTTTTAAAAATCTGAAAAAAATAAAAAATTGTTTCAATGAAATGACTAAAAAAAATGGACACCATCTTTGTGAGTTGTCACTTACCAATGATAATAACAGCTAAATGTATAAATAATGGGTTCAAGTAGTGGAAATAACTTATTAATAATACTTATGAAAAGTGGGTTATTTGATATTATTTAGGACTGTCAGAATGTTAATATATAATAGTATATAAATTAAAAAATATATTTTAATTTTTTATTTAATTATTTGAGGAAGTAAGTGGTTATCATGTCTTCAAAATTTGAAATAGACAATATTATTGAAAAACTTTGATTGACTTTTCAACTAGAAATAGACCAAATCAAGAACTTGTTTGATGTTTTTTTTTTCAAAGAAAGAAAGTTTTGGACTTTATTGATCTAGGTTACCAGATTTTAATTACAAATAACTTATTATGTTCAAAGTATTAACAAAAATATATTAAAATATCTCTATTTTAAAAATTATATATTTATACCCCTAAAATCAATCTTGTTTGGGTTTGGGATTAAATATCAAAATAATCTCAAATCTCATTGACAGGATTATTTACCCCCATCAAACCCATTTGAAACTCCATTTAAAATACATAAATACCCTTCTTATGTTTACTATTTAATTCATCCAAAGAGGTTATTTGGTCTTTTTTTGTATTCCTTTAAAAGAACATGTACAATTGAATGCATTGTGCAAATATAAGTTCCCATGACAATGACAATGACATTGAATTAGAGAGACTTACTTGTTCTTAATTTCTCCCACCATTGCCAAGAAAACTTCCTCTACATTAACTGAAACTTTTGCACTTGTTTCAAGGAAAGGAATCCCAAGATCATCAGCAAAAGCCTGCTTTGTTCATGGACAATTCAGATTATTGAGCATCAAAGATAGTTTTGAATTATAATTAAGATCTTAATATGAGTTAAAAAAACAAACCACCTTTGCTGTTTGTGTTTCAACAACCTTGGTCTCCACCATATCACATTTGTTTCCTACTAGAAGTTTACACACATCATCATTTGCATATTTACCAATTTCATCCACCCATTGATTCACATTGTTGAAGCTCTCCATCTCTGTCACATCATAGACAATCTAAAAATGGAAGAAAATTCAGAATTGGCTCTAATGGTATTAATACAAATGAACAATTTAACAGATTTACAACGAATTCATACAATAATTCCATGAGCTCCTCGATAGTAACTACTAGTTATAGTTCGAAACCTCTCCTGTCCAGCAGTGTCCCACTGCAGAAGAAGGAATCAAAATCAATTCACATGTTATTCATGAAAACTGAATCCTGTATCTTCCATGATTCATCAAAGGGCAGAAAAGATGGAAAAAGATTAAACCAAACCCTAACTTCAAATGTGTATGATGAATTTGGAAACAGGTATTATAATTTGAAGTTGTAGCTTGATCATGGAAAAGATCAAACCAAACCCTAACTTTTGTATTCATGAGATTCATCTAATAAACATAAACAAATCTCTTAGTTTACTAGCAACAGAGCATATAATCAAATCTGTATGATGAATTTGTAAACAGATATTCATGATTTGAAGTTGTTCGCTTACAATTTGCAGTTTGATCGTCTTCCCATCCAGCTCAACTGTACTGATTTTCTGTTGAAAATCAGATTTACAAATCGTTTTATGTATAGATTCGAAAATGTAATGTCGTATCAAAGCAACAACTGAGAGAAAACAAAGAAGAACTCACGAAGTCAACACCAATGGTGCTAATATAACTTTCGACGTATGCATCATCCTGCCATTATCGAAGTTGGAACAAGTTAAATACAACATCTCTTGCCTTTCAAATTTCAATCTATTCAGAAATAATGAAGATGCTGCAACAACACATTATAGAAAGCGATATATATATATATATATAGAGAGAGAGAGAGAGAGATAAAGGGTAGTTACAGAAAATCTGAGAAGAAGACATGATTTTCCGACGGAAGAATCTCCTATGATCAATATCTTGAAGAGATAATCGCTGTAAATCAACAGTAAACGAGTCATTACTAGTATTGAAAACATGAAACTAGATCAAAAGATAAGAACTTGGTGTAAAGATTCCTCACTATTCGTTGTTCATCTTCTTCCTCGGGAAGCTTTTCTCTCTCTCTCTGGTTCTGAAATGAAACTAATAAGAACTGAATTTATATATACAAATTTAAATATTATTATTATTATATGCTTTGAATATTGTAAATAAGTTTATTATTATTTTTTTTTTCTCAATAAATAGATCATTTTTATGCTTGTAATATTACATGTTTTGATTATCATAATCTAAAATTACTTCATATAAAAGTTTTACATCAAAATATGTTTTATAAGATATAAAGAGATAAGTCAAATCAAAAATTAATTATACAAAATTCATATTCATAAATAAATTTGGTTCATTAATCGGTTAAATGTTTATGTTAGTCGATTTATAATAACATCATGTTTTCATTTAAAACCACTATTATTTTCATGTTATTAATAAATGAGGAGAACTGAGAAAGAAAATAAGACCACAAAATCAAATAGGACTGATATTTGTGTATGAGAGAAATAAAAATAATAATATTTCGAATATGTCTATTTTGCCGATTTTTTCTATCTCTCCCAAACATGGCATGTTCGGGATAAACATCTCTCAAATATAGTCATTTTTTAAAAGAAAAAAAAAAACAAATTTTTATTAATTTTTTCTCTCTCCTGCACATATAATAAGCCACGTATGATTCGTGACATTACTTGCTTTATAACTTGGTTTCTCAAATTATTTACTTAATAAATATATAAAAATAAATAAAAATTATGTTAGACTTGTTACTTCATTTAGCTAGTATAAGTTTTATTTAATAGTAGAAACATTATTTAAATTAGGGATGAAAAATAAATATATGAATTGCTACACTAATTCAATTTGTCACTTGGAATGTAGAATTTTGATACATTCGAACTAATACGATATATTAATTAATTTAGGCCCAAATATTATTTTGAGCTCGAATTTTAGACGTTTTGACCAAATGAACTTCGAACTTTGAGTTAAGCCATTTGGAGCTTGATGTCACAGCCCATTGGCCACGATGTGCATTTCAGAATATTCCAGAATGTAAATGTCAAGCTACGAGGTGCATTTCCAGAATATTCCAGAATGCAATTCTATACAATCTGTGCTCAAGGGACTTGTGCACAGATACGAGGGACCGTGTGGGGATTGTTTCAAGGAAGAGGTTGAAGAGTATCAGGCCAAGGTCGAACCGAGGACGGCCACGACTAAGGTGGGGGAGTATGTCACGGCCCATTAGAGTCACAATCCAATCCAGGTCGAGGCTCATTAAAGTCTTGGCCTAATAGTGCACTAATTTTCTTAGCCCAAGAGGAGGCCCAGTTGCCAATCTAGGCCCAATGAATCTTCTAATTAAGAAAGATATTAGAAGATATTCTAATTAAGGAAGGAATTGGAAGATATATACTAGGATTAAAATATATATTTTAATTAAGGAAAAGATTATTTTCTAGTTAAGGAAAAGATTACAAGAGATATTCTAAATTAGGTAGGGATATTCTTGCTATGGAATGGATATCCTAAATTAATGCAATTAAATTGTAATTATAAGACAATTCCTAATTTAATACGTGTAAGTCCTATAAATACTATGAAGGTATTTCATTATAATTATCAAGTATTCTTTCAATACAATCTTATTCTAAAGAGTTTTCTCTCTCTAAGTCCATTGTATTCTTCTTATATTGTTTAAAAAAACTTTCTAAGCTAGAATCAGATTCGATTTAACTTAGTGCCGCACGGGTCAAATTTTAGCACGTGACAAGTGGTATCAGAGCAAGGTTGTACTTCCGCATTCAAGCTGCAAAAGATGAATTCAAAAATTATCGTCACTAAGGTTCCGACCGGCCAACAGAAAGACAAGGGATCCAAGAAGGATAAATCCGTCGAGAGAGGTGCTGCCATGGAAGCGCGGGTGACCCGGCTTAAAGAAGACATGAGCGAGCAACAAGAAGCTCTCGAGATGTTTAGCGCGGTGGCCGAGAGGGTGACGATGTTGGATTAGGGTGCTGAAAAGTTGGAGAATGAGTTAATGAGAATCATTAATGGTTCGAATCGTAGCGTTCGTGACAAAGTGCTAGGATCGGTTCGAGTGGAGATTAATGATATCTGCCAAAAAGTGTTTGATCCAATCCAGGGAGAAGTCCATGCGATGGTTGAGGCCCTCCGAAGGGAGATCTTGGGGAGGCTAAGATTTATGGACAGACGGATTGAGAGGAATGTAGGGGAACATAGAGGCGCGGCACCTCAACGGATGGATGTTCCTAAGCCAACTCCATTCAAAGGCTCGAGGAGTGCAAGGGAAGTGGAGGACTTCCTTTGGAACATGGAGAGATACTTTCGGGCATCAAGCATACTTGATGATCGTGACAAGTTGGAGACAACACATTTCTTCCTACAAGAGATGGCATTGCTGTGGTGGAGGAGGTGAGAAGGAGATATTGAACGAGGGACCTTGAGGATAGAAACATGGGAAGACTTCAAAACCGACTTCAAACGCCAATTCTTCCTAGAGAATGCCGAGTACGAGGCTAGGAAAATGTTGAGTCAACTTGTGCATAAATGGACCATCAAAGAGTATGTGAAGGAATTCCAGGAGTTGATGCTCGAGTTACCCAGTCTAACGAAACAGGAGGCACTATTCGCATTTGTTAACGACCTAAAGACGTGGGCACAGTTGGAGCTGCAAAGGGTCAAGGTGCGGGACGTTTCTGAGGCAATATCGGTTACAAAAAGACTGATAGAGCTCAAAGTGTCTGTGGACATGCCGAAGTTCATCAGAGATGATGAGGAAAAAAGTGTGGGAGACCGCCCACAAGACCAAGAGAAAGGTGGGGGAGATCGTCCATCTAAGAAGGGGCATGCACATAAAAACTCAAGGAGGCAAGCCGACGAATCAGATAAGCTAAGAGCCTGTTATATTTGTGGTGCTCATAATCACATAAAGTATATGTGCCCGTTTAAAAGGGAAAAGGTTGCAGTAGTGAAAGGAACTGAATCCTCTGATGAGGAAGAAGAGACTCAAATAGGATCCTTAAGACTGCTCAATGTTGTGAAGGCTAGTATTGTGAAGTCGAACAAGGGAACAAGGAGGGGCTCTTTGTTTGTGGAATCTTGGATCGGGGGAAAGTGCATCAAGATACTAGTGGACACAGGGGCTATGCATAACTTCATGCGAGAAGGAGTAGCCAAGGCGTTGGGTCTGCAGATCAGCCCAACAAGAGGGACGGTGAAGTCCTTCGATGTAGCCAAGCCGGTGAATGGGGAGGCTAGGAGAGTGCACACCAGGATCGGAGGCTGGAATGGGACAATCTCATTTACCTTGGTCCCAATGGAAGACTACGACGTAGTGTTGGGACTAGAACGGTGCGATCAGGTACGCGCTTGCATAATGCCTTATTCCGATTCCTTAATCATTTTGGATCACGGGAAGACTAGCATAATTCCAACAATGAGAGAATTAGAGGGAATAAGCAGGTTCTCGGCGATGGGATTCATTTGAGGTCGTAAATGTGGTAAAGAGACATTTTCCACTTTTGCCAAGATAAATGATGGGGACAGGTCCAAGGGAAAAAATGAAGTACCCGAGGAAATCCAGACATCGTGTGTCAAAGCTTTCGAGGGCTCAAGGCCAAAGACAACACACAATCATCAGATCCACAAGGTTTGGCCACATACAACGTGGGTCAAAGTCAGTCTGCCTTCACTCGCACCAAGTCCGTGGGAAAGGAAGTAGGTTGTGCTCGGGCATATTCAGAGGGAGATACCAAGAATATGAAGAGAGGGGCAGATCTGAGAGGGCGTGCAATTAGGGAAGGGGACGATGGAAAGGGGGAAGCTGCCCCCGTAACTGTTGAAGTCTATGCGGTCTGTGCTCATGGGGCTTGTGCACAGATTCAAGGGACCGTTTTCAATCGAGAGACGTGTGTGAAACGTCTCATATCGGTTAAGGCTAGCGACCATAAGTGCACCTGATACCATGACGTGCAAAGGGGGAGGAAGAGCGCTCAGGGGACGCCAGTAATAAGATCACCATGCACCGGTCTAGGGTCCTGCCGAGGACGACCACATCTTAGGTGGGGAGTATGTCACATCCCATTGGTATGGGGTGCAAATGTCAAGCCACGAGGTGCATTTCCAGAATATTCTAGAATGCAAGTTTATGCAATCTGTGCTCAAGGGGCTTGTGCACAGATACGAGGGACCGTGTGGTGATTATTTCAAGGAAGAGGTTGGAGAGTATCAGGTCAAGGTCGAACCGAGGACGGCCACGACTAAGGTGGGGGAGTATGTCACGGCCCATTAGAGTCACGACCCAATTCAGGGGATGTCGAGGTTCATTAAAGTCTTGGCCTGATAGTGCGCTAATCTTCTTAGCCCAAGGGGAGGCCCAGTTACCTATGTAGGCCTAATGAATCTTCTAATTGAGAAAGAAATTAGAAAATATTCTAATTAAGGAAGGGAATGAAAGATATATTCTAATCAAGGAAGGGATTAGAATATATATTCTAATTAAGGAAAAGATTATATTCGAAAAGATTACAAGAGATATTATAAATTAGGTAGGGATATTCTTGCTATGGAAGGAATATCCTAAATTAGTATAATTAAATTGTAATTAGAAGACAATTCTTAATTTAATATGTGTAAGTCTTATAAATATCCTGAAGGTATTTCATTGTAATTATCAAATATTCTTTTAATACAATCTTATTCTCAAGAGTTTTCTCTCTCTAAGTCCATTGTATTCTTTTTGCATTGTTTAAAAAGACTTTCTAAGCTAGAATCAGAGTCGATTTAGCTTAGTGTCGCACGAGTCGAATTTTAGCCCGTACAGTGAACTATTAAACATTTTAACATTTGAGGTTTTTCATTAAACGGATGTTGTTTCCGTTTGAATTACGTTTAATTACTTTAACCTATTTCCAACTGAATTCTAAAATCAAGCACTTCACTCTCTCTTTTCCTTCCTCATCTTGTATGTTATCTCTTCTTCCATTGCGTCTCTTATCTCTCATCATCTTTTTCTTCTTTAATCTCCTACTTCGACCATTTCAACTATGTGAGTTTGTTAAGCAATTAAGGTAATATGGTTTGTCTTGTAGGATTTTTTCTTTAGTCCTAAATTCATGATTATAAACAAATACATATTAGATTTCCTTTTAGGCTTTAATCTATAATCCTATAGATCGATAATATCTAACATGCATCAATCACAATCCTAATACATAAATTTCTCTATGTCCATAAGTTGATTAAATAAGCGGAAGCGTACCTGAATTCATGATGAAGATCTTGAGTTTGGGTTTGCTCTTCCGATTCTACAAGCGGTTTTCTTCCTTCTTCTCTCTTACGATGGAGTTTAATGAGAAAATGAAAACTGGCGACTTGTGAATCGGGGAACCACAACCCTTTTATATTATATTTATTTATTTATTTATTTATTATTTAACCATCATAAATAATAAATAAATTGACGGTTTCTACACATAACCGTTTCGTACTATTAATTATATTAATTATGTGACTTATTCAATAAAAAATAATAAATACTTAATGATCACTTTATTTTTATTGAATTCCAAATAAAAAATAGCCCAAACACATTATTTATATTTATTAGTCCAATAAATCTAACAATCTCCCACTTGGACAATATATATAATTACATGTGTTCATGTTTATGCGCAAATAATGTGGCTATCATAATTTAAAGTCACTCCAAATCAATCTCGTCCATTAATCATATCAACATTGAACCAAAGCGGTTTAATTACATTAGTTCGTAATTCAACCCATCAATGATCACGAATATCAATATAATTAAATGACATAGATCATAGTACGGATGTGTAGCATAGAAATGACATCCAGTGTGATCCATCATGTCAACTTCTAACTGGTCCCTAATGAGATCAAAATTTTCTATAAACAGAGTGTAACAAAATTCTTTATTATCCATAAACTGCAGTAATCAATAAGTCTTTATAACATACATATATATAGAAACAAACTCCCACTAAATCTGAATATCTTCAAATAACATAACACCCATTTGAGCAGTATGCTCCAAAAAGACCTTGGGTGGTAATCCCTTAGTTAGCGAATCCGCAATCATAGAGTTTGTACTAATATGTTCTATATATAAATGACCACTCTGAACTCTTTCTTTAACAACTAGGAACTTGATGTCAATGTGCTTTGACTTAGTTGAACTCCTATTGTTGTTCGAATACATGACTGCTGATTTATTGTCACAAAATAACTTTAGTGGTCTTTCAATTCCTTTCACAATCTTTAGCCCAGTGACAAAATTCCGCAGCCACATTCCATGATTGGATGCCTCATGACATGCTATAAATTCAGCGGCCATAGTGGAAGAAGCAATGAGTGTTTGTTTAACACTTTTCCATAAGATTGCTCCTCCAGCAAGCATGAAGATATAACCTGAAGTGGATCTCCGACTGTCTTGGCATCCAGCAAAATCCGAATCTGAATATCCAACGATCTCCAGTTGGTCCGATTTCTTATATGTGAGCATGTAGTCTTTAGTTCTTTTCAAATAACGCATAACCCGCTTGACTGCTACCCAGTGATCCATACCAGGGTTACTTAGATATCTGCCTAACATTCCGACAATGTATGCCAAATCTGGTCGAGTACAGACTTGTGCATACATCAAACTTCCTACTGCAGATGCATAAGGAATTTTCTGCATTTCTTTAACTTCAAGATCATTCTTAGGACATTGTTGAAGACAAAACTTGTCTCCTTTAACAACGGGCCGGGGTGTTTCCTGATTTACAATCCTGCATGCCATATCTCTTTAGTACGTTTTCATTGTAACTCTTTTGTGACAATCCAAGTATACCTCGAGAACGATCTCGATGTATCTGAATTCCTAATACAAAAGAGGCATCACCAAGATCTTTCATTTCAAACTTAGTTGAAAGAAATCTTTTAGTTTCATACAGTAAGCCTGTATCATTGCTAGCGAGCAATATATCATCAACATATAAAATCAGAAAAATATGTCTGCTCCCACTAAATTTGTGGTATACACAATCATCAATTAAATTACTCTCAAAACCAAACGAGATAATAATTTCATGAAATTTGTGATACCATTGACGAGAAGCTTGCTTGAGACCATATATGGATTTCTTTAATTTACAAACCATTTTGTTTGGATCTCCCACCACAAAATTTTCTGGTTGGTTCATAAAAATTGTTTCATCAATGTTTCCATTTAGAAACGCAGTCTTAACATCCATTTGGTGTAGCTCAAGATCAAAATGCGCCACTAATGCCATGATCGTCCTAAAAGAGTCCTTTGTCGAAACAGGGGAAAAGGTTTTTGTAAAATCAATACCTTCCCTCTGAGTGAAACCCTTTGCAACAAGACGTGCCTTATATCTTTTTACATCACCCTTTGAATCCTTTTTGGTTTTAAATATCCATTTACAACCAATAGGTTTCGCACCTTCAGGTAATCAGACTAGATCCCAAACGTCATTGTCTTCCATAGACTTAATTTCTTCATTCATGGCAATAATCCATTTATGAGAATTAGAACTATGCATTGCTTGATGTAAGTTGATAGGATCATCTTCCATCATTTCAACGCTATCCTCATGTTCTTGGAGAAATACAATATAGTCATCCGAAATAGCATTTCTCCTTTTTCTCGTGGATCTCCGTAATGACATTTGTTCTTGAGGTTGTTGAGTTTGTTCTTCAGGAATGTTTACCTCATTTTCAATGGGAAGATTTGTATTATTGTCTTGAAGTTCTGGAATTGCTTCTTGATTAATATCATAAATAAATTCATGATTATCATCAGTAGCAATTATAGGAATTTGAACAAATTCCTCTTCAAATATAAATTCCTTAGTATTTCTCCCCTCAAACTCAATATCCTCAAAGAACACTGCATTTCCCGTCTCAAAAATAGTTCTGTTCGTGGGAACAAAAAACTTATAACCCCTTGATTTCTCAGAATATCCAATAAAGTAACAACTAACTGTTTTGGAGTCCAATTTCTTTTCATGAGGCTTATAAGGCCTTGTTTCTGCTGGACATCCCCAAATATGAAAATGCTTTAGGACTGGCTTTTTACCGGTCCAAAGCTCATATGGAGTTTTAGTTGTTGCTTTAGTTGGAACTCTATTGAGAATATATGCTGCAGTCTTTATTGCTTCTCCCCAGAGAGATTCCGGTAAAGTAGAATGAGAAATCATGCTTCTTACCATATCTTTAAGAGTTCTGTTTCGTCTCTCAGATACACCATTCATGCGAGGAGAACCTAGCATAGTGTATTGAGGTACAATTCCACATTCCTTTAGGAATTTAGCAAATGGTCCTGGACGTTGTTCTCCTGATCCATCATATCGACCATAGTATTCACCACCACGGTCAGATCTGATAGCTTTAATTCTTTTACCAATCTGATTTTCTACTTCAGCTTTGTATGTCTTAAACACGTCCAATGCTTGGGACTTCTCACTGATGAGATAAAGGTAACCATATCTTGAATAATCATCTATGAACAAAATAAAATATCGTTGACCATTCCAAGAAGCCGTAGGGAATGGCCCACAAATATCAGTATGAATGAGTTCTAAGACGTCTGTAGTTCTGTTGGCACCCAATTTCCTTACGTTTGTTTGCTTTCCCTTAATACATCCAATACAAACCTCAAAATTGGAAAAATCAAGAGAATCAAGAATTCCATCATTTACAAGCCTTTCAATTATGTGTTTAGATATATGACTTAAACGCTTGTGCCAAATTGATGCAGAATTTTCAGTTGTTAATTTTCTTTTAGTACCGCGATTACTTGTATGCAAAGTTTCATTATATGAGGCAATTGTATCAAGTAAATATAGATTATCATAAACTGAAAAAGAACCATTTTCAATAATATTTGAATTTAAAGAAAGACTAAACTGACCATTTCCAAATGAACAATAATAGCCAAATTTGTCCAAAACAGAAATAGAAACCAAATTCCGTCTAAAAGACGGTACAACAAAAGTGTCTTTCAAATCCAAATAAAAACCAGTTCTTAATAATAATCTAAAATTCCCAATAGCCTCAACTTCAACTGATTTTCCATTGCCCACAAAAATGAATCTTTCATCATCACTTGGCTTTCGGCAGCTCAGGCAACCCTGCATAGAAACACTAATGTGAGTAGTAGCACCAGAATCTACCCACCAAGTGTGACTCGGTACTGAAGTTAAATTAACCTCAAAGCAAACTAAAGTAAGAGATTCACCTTTCTTTGTACGCCATGCGTGATATTTGGTGCAGTCCCTCTTCAAGTGTGTGGATTGCCGACAAAAGAAACAACTAAATTCCTCATTTTCTTTAGTTTGTTGTTTCTTTTGCACGGGACCACCTGCAGCTTCTTTAGGGTTCTTCCTTTTATTCTTTTTATCACTGAAATTACTTCATGAAGCCAAATGAGCACTTTCAGTCCGATCTTGCTTCAATCTCTCTTCCTCTTGCACACAATATGAAATTAACTCATTAAGAGTCCATTTCTCCTTCTGACAGTTATAACTGACCTTAAATTGATTAAATTGTGCAGGAAGAGAGATCAAAACCAAATGCACGAGCAATTCATCAGAAAGCTCTAACTTTAGTGCTTTTAGTTTTGAAGCAAGGTGAGATCTTCCATTATGTACTCCCTTATGTTTCCTTTTCCCTTATACTTCATTGAGGTCAAACTCGCAAGAAGCGTGCTTGTTTCAGCCTTATCATTTTTTGCAAAACGTTTTTCAATTTCCTCAATGAATTCCTTAGCATTAGTGACTTCAGAGATATCACCCCTAAACGTTTCTGGAATTCCTCGCTTAATGATCATTAGACACATGCGATTTGATCTTTCCCATTTTTCAAGGTCCTGTTTTTCAACAAGGGAACCTTGATCCGTAATAATGGGTCGATCAATCCGAAGCGCAAGGTCTAGATCCAAACACCCGAGGATAATCAAAATATTATCCTTCCAATCCTTAAAGTTATTTCCATTCAGTATAGGAATAGAATTGACATTGGCAGATATTGTAGATGCAGAAGCATTAACTGAAATTAAACAAAAAAATACTATGAACACATTTTTCACATTGAGATTTTTCCATCAACAAAAAAAAAATCTAGCACAACATTAATATTTAGTCTTTGGACAGAAATATTAACTTGTAAGTGATATTTTGTGCAATGATCAAATACTGACAATAAATCCTGTCAAACAATGATTCTATCTTTGGATTGAATTATTGTTCACATGGAACCGAATAATCGTCACATATTCATCATCACAGGTACTTCTGTAATTCGGCCCAACAATATTAATATATCTTTGGACCGATATAATATCTGCATGAATTACAGACATACTTATCATTTAAAATCTATATACCGAATCAACATTCACAAGATAGATTACTTTGGTAATATGTTGTTTCAATTGATTGGTTAGAATAATAAACTCCTTAAATCTAAAAAAAACGAATTGAATTTATTAATTAAATTCTTAATTCCTTAAATTCTTAATTATTTTTTTAATATTATTTTATTTACGTCATAATATTATGAAAAAGATACCTAACCCGTATATATATTTTAAATATAATTCTTTAAAAAAAAATATATATATATATATAAGACATAATAATTAACTATTTTATATATATTCAATAATATATATCTCCTTATAAATCTCGGTTACAATTTTCTGTAAATACATATATTTAATAATATATATATATCCTTAATTATAGTTAATTATAGGTTATGTGATTTATTTATAATTAAATCTTTATTTATTAAATAAATAATTAAATTTCTAAACTTTTCAAAACTATATATATATATTTAAATAAATAATATCAATTAAGACTTAGTCTTTAATTAATTTTTTAATTTTTTATTTTTTTTTTAAATAAAAATAAAAATAACCAGAATCGCACACCCTAAAAAATCATTCTTCTTCAAATCATCATTTTTACTATGATATCTGAATTCATGATTTAATCATAATATGATATCATAAAAAAAAATCTTAATATCAACAAACTAACATAGAGATTGGCTCTGATACCAATTGTAATTTTTTCTTTAGTCCTAAATTCATGATTCTAAAAAAATACATATTAGATTTCCGCTTTAATCTATAATCCTATAGATCTATAATATCTAACATACATCAATCACAATCCTACTACATAAATTTCTCTATGTCCATAACTTGATTAAACAAGCGGAAGCGTACCTGAATTCATGATGAAGATCTTGAGTTTGGGTTTGCTCTTCCGATTCTACAAGCAGTTTTCTTCCTTCTTCTCTTCTTCTCTCTTACGATGGAGTTTGATGGAGTTTAATGAGAAAATGAAAACTGGCGACTTGTGAATCAGGGAACCACAACCCTTTTATATTATATTTATTTATTTATTTATTATTTAACCATCATAATAATAAATTATGATCACTTTATTTTTATTGAATTCCAAATAAAAAAATAACCCAAACACATTATTTATATTTATTAGTCCAATAAATCTAACCTGTCTTCCCTCATCTGCTGATTTTGTTTCTACATTTTGCAGTAATTTGATCACATCTTAACTTAATAGAATGATGTTGATCTGTCTCATATCTTTGCTTGATCGGATTAAATTCTAATCAATTTAATCGTTACATGAGGTGATCGCATCTGTTATCACGTACACTGATTCAATCTTATGCATTCTGGCTTTGATGGATTTGATTCATTTTCTCTTATCACTAACATTTTGTATGAATTAGAGGGAAAATTAAGTTATACTCTTGTTTAATTTGATTTGGGATTTGTAGTAAGAATCGGAAGTTGCTTTAATTTATCGTTTTATCAAATGGGTTATATTCTTAACGCAATTTTTTTCGCATTTTGAACTGCTATTTTTCAAGACTATACTATGATGTAGATTAAGCTGAAGATAAGACAATCTTCAGAGAAAGATAAACAATTGATAACATAGCTAGCCCTAAAAGTTATGACGATGGGTCCACCTCCTACTACTCTTCTTGTGAAGACTGTTGGACGCAATGGAAGAAGAAAGTATGATGTGCTTGATTTTAGAATTCAGTTGGAAATAAGTTAAAGTAAATAAACGGAAGGAGGTAATTGTTTAATAGTTATAGCCCAAATGGCTCAAACTCAAAGTTCGAGCCTCATTTGGTCCTAAGCATGCGTAAAGTTCGACATCATTTGGTCCTCATACTTATAAAGTTGACTTTTGAAAATCGGTTATATAATATTTGAGTTTTAACTTATTATTCTTTCGGTCCTAAGCATGCGTAATGTTTGTGCATTATTTAAAATATTGAAACAACAATATTTAAATACTGTACATGTTGTTGATGATCGCTTACAAAGGAAATACTTGAAAAACATCGGTTATTTTAAAGGCTAGGGTTTAGAAATAAACATCAAACGAGCATTTGTCGAAATATTTTTGTGGAAATATCCCAAAAATATTTAAAATGCATTTTCTAATTTTTGGTATTTTTAGAAAATGATTTGGAGTCCCAAAATTATAAAAAAAATGAATTTTGAAAAGGGAACCAAACAGGTCTTAGGATCGGAGTCTTAAGCTTAGGGTTCATTTTTATCGGTCGAGGTCAACTGACCCTCGGTCCGGGTCAAGAAGCCTCTCGGTCGAGGCTCGGGATCTTCGGTCTAAGTATTGAAGTCCCTCGGTCAAGGTGCTAAGGACTCTCGATCCTTGACTGATCTTACTAGTGTAGGTGTATAAACCTATTGGTCCTAAGTTATCCTAGGGCTAAGTTTCTCGGTTGAGGTGTATAAACCTCTCGGTCCTAGGCTAGTTTTGGAGTAAGTTCCTCAGTCTTAGGCTTGGGAGCTCTCGGTCTCAAGCTTGAGATTCTTGGTCCCAAGGTCAAACCACTCAGTCCTAGGATTTGGGATTCCCGGTCCTAAGGTCAGACCTCCCAGTCCTAGGGTTTGGGATTTGCGGTCCCGAGATTGGACCTCTCGGTCCTAGGTTTGAGATTCTCGGTCCTAAGGTTGGACCTATCGGTCCTATGTGAAAACCATCGGTCGAATTTCTCAATCTTAGCTCAAGAACAACGGTTGGACCTCTTAGTCCTAGCTCAAGAACATCAGTCGTAGGTCTCGGTCATAGGTTCGAATTTCTCAGTCTTAGGTTTTAGTCCAGACCGAGGATTATCGGTCCTAGAATAACAAGAACACAAAAGTGCAGGTTTTTAAATTCATTGTTTTAGTTATGATTCTTTGATCTAAAAAGCTTGGGTATCTTCACAAAGCTCCCATGAACATGTTGATCATTATCTCAAGGCATTAATTGACCTGGATGGTGATCAATTTGTTCAAAACAATTTGTGATAAAAAAAAATCAGGTTTTTAATTTTAAAGTTGTTTTGAAGTGTAAGGAGCCATCTAATATCTTCCTTATACTACATATACTTTATTGGTATCAAAACAAGAACACTGATTGCTTGTTTGAACCAAATCAAGAACTCAAAAAATTCAATTATTTTGAAATTTTTGATTTTGATCAAACATGATCGCGATGGATCAAAAATGATTCAAACAGTTGCTCAACATCATTACAATCGTGTTGGGAAGCTTTCTAGGCTGTTATTCAACAAAATAAATCTCAAAACTACAAACCCATTTTTTTTTATTTTAAAAAATCAAATTTGGATTTTTGTTATTTAGATCGATTGATCGGTTCTATCATATCCAGATAGTTTCTAAATGATCATATGATCGGTCTCCATCCATAAAACACCATAAACAGTAAACATACAAGCTTATGCAATTTGAAATATAAATACCAATAATTGAAGACATTCATTGATTGAGAAGCTTTTGGGATGCTTAGATCCAAACTTTAAGTCTTCAAACTGATTTTCGAAAAATCTAAAAGCTTTGAGATTCAATGGAGGATTATTTGTAAATCATGATTTGAGAGTGGAGATTGGATTCTTTGCTTTGGGAATGATTAAAGGGGTCTATTTATAGGTGTCTTGAGTCGGTGGAGGCTTCTAGTGGCCTGAATCGGCCAAAAACTATTAATGGCTTTTGGCTGTTATTGGCTTAAGTCGTCGGAATAAGGATGAATCGTCCCTATTTTGGTAGGGAGAAATGATCACCATCATAAGGTGATCATTATAGGCTTTAAATGAGCCAAAATGATTGAATATCGAAGGAGTTCCAACAAGAAAAGATCAACACAGATCTGCATCCTTATCCTCGCGACGTCGCGATGAAGAAGACAATCGGAGGCCAAAACAACGTTGTTTCGTGCGCGTTTGGCATTCTGTTGAGGCGCATTTGCGTTTGGACATTCCGTTAGCGATCTGGCTAACAAGGCGTTAGTCAATTCCCGATGCCTCTCGCATGCGCTTCTCCTCGGTTACAACCGACTACACGGATGCTTCCTGGGAAGAATCCAGCGCTCATCTGAGGGCGGCAAATCATGCTACAACGAATCCTTCAGGTTTCAGTCACATAGGATTACAAATTTTTTATTTATTTAAAACCTTAAGGATTGATTTGAAATTGATTTTTCTTTCACCTTTTTTGTTTTAATTTTAATTTTTTAAATATACAAAATATTAAAATAAATATGACAAATATTTTATCACTTTATTTTTTTTTATACATTTTTAAGATTAAATAAATAAATATTTTTAAAAGAAATGGATACAACAAATCAATCTAAATTATTTATTTTTTTCCTTAATTTTTCTTAAATTATTTTAAAATAAATGAGTAAAACATTTATTTCAAATAATTTTATTTTATTATTTTGATGATTTTATTTAATTAATTAGCTTTAATTATTAAAATAATTAGTCTAATTAATTATTTTAATTTTATTTTATTTTGGTTATAAGGTTAATTATTTTGATTTAATTTTTATAAAATTAAGTCAAAATAATTATTTTAATATTATAAATTAGAGTATAAATTTTTTTTTTAATGTTTACAAAGTTTTTTTTTTAAGTTATTAAATATTATATTTTTAAGTAATATAATTATTTTTATTCAATTGAAAAACTTCCATTTTTTAGTTATTATTTATTTTTTATCATATTTGTTTAATGAACAATTTCATTTTAAAATAATTTTATTTATTACTATCGTTTATAAACTCGATATTTATGATTTTATTTAAATTGTTATTTTTAATTGTTATTTTTATTTAATAGTAATTTTAAATTAATTTATAAACAAGTTGAATGTGTATTGAATTATATTATATAATAAATCATCAAACTAACTGATACCATCAATTCATAGATCATTACATAGTATATAATTAAATTTATCTAAAAAACCAACTCAATTTGTTGCGTGATCAACCCTAATACAAATTCTCTCTATATCCATTTTAGATTAATACAATCAATTTATCTTAAAACTAAGTGGTATTATCTTCTTTTAGTAAATTTGTCACCCTAACATATATATATATATATATATATATATATATATATATATATATATATATATATATATATATATATATATATATATATATTTACAAATATTTTATCTCCTATATGAAATGTTATATAGGAGATAATATTTTTTATTAAATGTATTTAGTTAGTCTTTAAGCTTTGTTTGGAAATAGTGCTGAAATAATGTTCATGAGCTATTTATTTTTAAGAAACCAAGATATCTAATAAATGTTAAAAGTATACAAAATGCTAATTTATATAAGTAAAAAAATAAGTTATTTTGAACCACTAATGATATGAAAATCATTTTTCACTCCCCAATTTTATAATATTTTTTTTTAAATAAATTTTGAACCTATTGTTATTTTAAAATTCATATACGGTTTCATTACACAATTTATTAAACGAATAATTATTTTTAAAGCAACTAAGATTCTAAGGATAATATTGTTCTGAATTTTAATAAGTTAAGGTGAAAATTGCACTAAGTTGAAATAATTAAGACTATTATTATGCTGAGTATTTTACCTTAATTAATTAATTAAAATTATCTTAAATATTAAATAAAAAACAAAAAATAATTTTTATATAAATGTAGTTAATTAGTTTTTTTAATTAATTGTTAGTGTAAGCACTAATTTTGCATACCCAATCTATAAATTTAAAAATGATTATTTTAATTGTTTTTGAATAAACAAAATTAAAATAATTAAAATCAAGACAAAAACATGATTAAATAATTAAAAAAATAAAAATTCTAGTTATTGAATTGGTTTAATCGAACCATTAGTGTTCATGTTATGATTACATTCAATCATATAAAGCATAATGAAGCTATTAAAAATAAGCTCATTAAGCTTTATCAAAGCCCAAAAATCATAAACCCATTTTTTTTATCAAAATTATTTGTATTGAATGGAACCCTTCTCGATCGAATGATATATTGGGATGATGGTCAAAATGATCATGGGAGCTTTGTGAATCTTCCCATGTCATTGGATCAAAGAATTCGTGTCTTAAACAAAAACATCAAAACCTATAGTTTTTATGTTCTTGAGAACCGAGAAACTTAGCTAGGTTTAACCCGATCGAGGATTTCAGCATCTCGAACCTCGACCAAGGAAGTCCCACTGAGGATTTCAACATCCCGATTGAGAATCTTCGGACCTTGACCGAGAGGAGCCCGACCGAGAATTCTCGAACCCGACTGAGAATTCCCGCACCCGACCGAGAATCCCTACACTCGACCGAGGACTCCAACACCCCGTCCGAGCATCCTCGCACCTCGATCGAGGGGTTCCCAATCCGGGACTGAGGGTTTTTAGCCCCAACCAATAAAAATCGCACCTAGGACCAAGAGCATCGGTCTTAGAGCCTATTTGGTTACATTTTTTAAATTTTCAAAATTATTTTTATAATTTTGGAAACCAAACTATTTTCTATAATCTTGGAAAAATTAAAAAATGATTTTAAAATATTTTAAGAATATTTTGATAAGGGCTTGTTTGAGATTTATTTTTAAGCCTTAATGCCTTTTAAAATTGATATTCTTCTTACAATTTTAAATACACAAAAATAACATGTGCATGCTTAAGACCGAAAGAATAATTAGTTAAATAAAACGTTATATAACCAATTTTCCCAAAAGCCAAGATTTTATAAAGTAGAGACCGTTTTTTAAATGGTTACGAAAGATGAAATGTAGAATCATTTTCCTGAGTATCACCAAACTACGAACAAAATGGAAACTCTTATTAAAAACACGTTTGTATATGTATGTTGAACAATTTCCCTGTCTACTCACCTTTCATTCACTTTTTCCTAATATACCCACATTTCTATTCACTTTCCCAAAATATCCACATTCTCTCTAAACTCATAATTAACTCATTAATTACACATTTTTTAATAATTAAAATTCTTAAATAAATATTAATATATTTTATCTATATAATAAAATTAATAATACTTAAACAATTTAAATAAATAAATTTAAATATTATATATTAAAATAAAATACATATTATATAAATATTAAAATTACACACATATTGTATCTTTACTTAATTTTATAATTATAATTTATAAGATTAAAATTCGACATATTAAATTAAATAATTTAAATATATATATATATATATATATATTACATTAAAATTTAATGTTATATAAATAAAATAAAATTACATAGAAAAAAATATACATTTTATTTTCATGTTTACCATGTTTACCTAAGTATTTTATTTTAGTTCATAATATTTATTTAAATTATTTACTTTAAAGTACATTTATCATTCATAATTGACTACTGGAAAATTTTACAACTTAATTTTAATTATATATATTATATTTGTAAAATTAAATATAAATATAAATAAATAATTTAAATAAATATAAATTATATGAATATTAAAATAAAATGTACAAAAGATAAATTAAGTTGTATAATAAAATTGAATTATTTTCTAACCACTTAAAAAAATCATGTCTTATAATAAAATTAAATATAATATATTTATAAAATTAAGTAAAAGATAAAAATGAATAATTCAAATAAATATATTATATATAAAGTATAAAGATAAAATAAAATTTTAAGAATAAAATTATATATATTCATATAAATAAAGTTTTATTTATTTTATTTTATTCTTTATGTAATATATTTTATTTTAATTTTTGATATTTATTTGAATTATTTAATTTAATATGTTTAATTTTAATTATACATATTTTATTTATAAAATTAAATAAGATAAAATACGTTAATATTTATTTAATATATTTTATTTTAATATTTCATAATTTATTTTATTTTAATATATAAGTTTTAATTATTTAATAAAATTTTATTAATTTTAATTATATATATTATGTTTATAAAATTAAGTAATTATTAAGTTTAGTGAGAGAAATATGTAATTAGTGGGTTAATTAATGAATTTAGTGAGAGAATGTGGGTATTTTGGGAAAGTGAATTAAAATGTGGGTATATTAGAAAAAAGTGAATGGAAGGTGGGTAGACAGAGAAATGGTTATGTATGTATAACTTCGGAAAAACTCTTTTGTAAGTTTCGAGGTAAAATTCGAGGTTCTAGAATTTCATCTTTGGTTTGCATGACAGGAATCTTCTTTTAAAATAAAACATTATTTAAAAAAATTAAATGATCCGGAGATTTGCGATAATCAAATTACAATTTGATTTTTAAAAATCCGTTTGTTTAAATTAATTAAACATAATTAATTTAAAATATTATTTGCTTTAAAACATAGTCGTCAATTGATTTTTTGAAAATCAATAAAAATTGGCATACGTGTACAAACGTATTGGCCAAAGTTTCATTTAGTTCTTAGTTTGGTGATACTTGGGAAAGAGTTTTTCGCTTCATTCTCCATAGCTATTTTAAAAACGGTCTCTACTTTTAAAGTTGGTTGTATAACATTTTATTTTATCGATTATTCTTCCGGTCCTAAGCATGTATAAGATTTGTGCGTTATTTAAAATATTGTAACAACAATATTCAAATGCTGGTACCTGTTGCTGATAACGTTGACTTAGGGAGGAATACCTGAAGAACATCAGTTGTTAAAGGCATTATGATTTAAACATAAATCCTAAACGAGCCTTTATCGAAATATTTTTTTTAGAAATATCCCAAGAATATATTTTGCAAGCATTTTTTAATTATTTGGGATTTTTAGAAAATAATTTTGGATTTTGAAAATTAGAATAAAAAAACCTTAGGACCGGGGTCCTAAGCCTTGAGTTTATTTCATCGGTCGGGGTCTGGGACCCATCGGTCTAGGCTAACAAGCCTCGATCGACGTACTAAGGACTCTCAATCCTTGGCTGAGATTTATTGGTCGGAGTGTAGAAAACCACCGGTCTTGGGCTAACTCTGGGTAAGCTCATCGGTCCTAGATTTAGGAATTCTCGATTAGGGTCACGATTCTTCGGTCCTAGGTTTTTAAACACTAACTTTTCATAAAAGCTAATCTAAATAACTTTCTAAAAGTTAAAACTAACTAACCATTTTTTAAAATAAAAAACTAATAGGAGAAGATCAAATCGTATATAGGGGTGGGTCGGTACGGTATACCTTAATATTTTATTCATACCTTATACCTTACCTAAAATTTCGGTATGCAAAAAATGCATACCTTTACCTTACCTTGATTTCGGTATACCTTGATTTCGATATACCTTAATTTCGGTATACAAAAAATTCATACATTTACTTACCTTCATTTCGGTATACCTTAATTTCGGTATGGTATCGATATTATACCTTTGATACCTAAAAAACATATTAACTTTAAAAAAATCAATCTCATCGGTAAGGTAGAGAGGCATATATAAAATAATATTTTAGTATAATTATATTTTGATATTATTTAAAAATTATATTTCTATAATTAAATTAATATCAAATTTATTTAATTATTTCCTTATAAGTATTATATATATTTATATATATTTTAACTTATAAATACTATTTCGGTATTTCGGTATTTCGGTATATCTCGATATATCAAAATTTTAAAAATCTCATACATTTACCGTACCAATAATTTCTGTATCGGTATTATACCTTACCTTTTTTTCGGTATACCAAAAAATCGATATTTTCGATATATTACAGTACGGTATTTTCGATATGCCTTTAATATCGGTATTTTTTCCCACCCTAATCATATACCCTCTAACAATTAACTTTATTTAATCTAATCTAATCTAATTAAATCTAACACTAATTAAAAAATTAATTAACAAAAGAGGAGTGATAGAGAGAGGGAATTTGGTGAGGGAATTTGATGAGGGAATGACTTGGTATCACCTTCATTGGTTGAAAAATGTAAAAGTTGGAGGAAAGAGAAAAAAAAAGAGAAATTATTTGATTTTTTCAGCGAATAAGATTATGCCAAGTCATTCCCTCACCAAATTCCCTCACCTAATCATTTCTATTAACAAAATTTATATAAATTTTTTTATTTTATTTTATTTAATATTGAAGGTAATTTTAATTAATTAAAAACACCTCAAATATATTAGGTATAATAATAGTCATAAGTATTTTAACTTATTAAAATTTTGAAATCAATTATCTTAGGGTGTGTTTGATGAAGGGGAATTTGAATTGGAATTGGCATTGGCATTGAAATTCTAATTCTAATTCCATGAGAATTGGCATTGAATTACAATTCTATTCCTATGTTTGGAAAAATTATAGAATTGTAATTCAATTTCAATTGTTTGTTTGGGAAAATGATATAATTGTAATTCAATTCCAATTCCTATGTTTGTAAAATAAAATATCGGTTCAAAATTTTAACTTCTTAAATATGTTTTCACGTTTTTGGCACATTCAATACATTTTTGACACATTTAACACGTTTTTGACATGTTTAACACGTTTAACACGTTTTTGAAATGTTTAACACATTTTAAACACGTTTAAACACGTTTTTGACATGTTTAACACATTTTCACACTTAAAACACATTTTCACACGTTTAACATGTTTTTCATGTTTTTAGTATGTTTAACACATTTTTAATATTTTTAATACGTTTAACATATTTTCACACATTTTGATAAGTTTAAAATGTTTTTCATGTTATTGATACGTTTTTGACATATTTAACATGTTTAACACGTTTTTCACACGTTTAACATATTTTTTACGTTTTTGGCACATTAAATATGTTTTTGGCATGTTTAATACGTTTTTCACATGTTTTACATATTTTTGACACGTTTAACATATTTTGGCATGTTCAACACGTTTTTTACACATTTAAACATTTTTGACATTTTTAACACGTTTTACACGTTTTTGGCCTGTTTAACACGTTTTATACATTTTGACACGTTTAACACGTTTGTCACGTTTTGGCACGTTTAACACGTTTTCGCACGTTTAATACATTTTCACACGTTTTTCATGTCTAACACATTTTCACACGTTTTTCACGTATTTGACACATTTAATACGTTTTTGACATTTTTAATACGTTTAACATGTTTTTCACACGTTTTGATAAGTTTAATATGTTTTTCACGTTTTTGGCACGTTTACAACGTTTTTGACATGTTTAATACGTTTAACATGTTTTTCACACGTTTGACACGTTTTTGGCACATTTTACACATTTTGGCAGGTTTAACATGTTTTTAATATGTTTAACACGTTTTTGGTACGTTTAACACATTTTGACAAGTTTAACACATTTTTGGCACGTTTATCACGTTTTTGACATGTTTAACATATTTTTGGCATATTTAACACGTTTTAAACATGTCACAAGTGTGTTACACGGGACAAACGTATTAAACATGTCAAAATGTGATAAATGTGCCAAAATTTATCAAACATGTTAAACGTGTCAAAATGTGTTAAACATACCAAAACGTATTAAACGTGCTAAAAATGTAAAAAAAATATGTTAAATGTGTCAAAAACATGATTAACGTGTCAAAAACATGATAAACATGTTTAATGTGTTATAAACGTGTTAAACGTGTCAAAAACGTAAAAACATATTAAACGTATCAAAAATGTATTAAACGTGCCAAATAAGTGAAAAACTTGTTAAACGTGTCAAAACGTGTTTAAAATGTGTTAAACATGTCAAAAATGTGTTAAATATGTTTAAAATGTGTCAAACATGTCAAAAACGTAAAAAACATGTAAAACGTGTCAACATGTTAAATGTGTTAAAACGTTTTAAACATGAAAATGTGTCAAAAACGTGTTAAACGTCCCAAATATGTGAAAAATTTATTAAACATGCCAAACGTGAAAAACGTGTTAATCATGTCAAAAATGTGGTAAACGTGTCATAAACGTAAAAAAACGTGTTAAACGTGCCAAAATATGATAAACGTGTTTAATGTGTTAAAAACGTGTTAAATATGTCAGAATCGTAAAAACGTGTTAAACGTGCTAAATATGTGAAAATTTTGTTAAACGTGCAAAATGTGCCAAAATCTGAAAAACGTTTTAAACGTGTCAAAACGTGTTTAAAATGTGAAAATCGTGGTAAACGTGTCAAAACGTGTCAAGGACATAAAAATGTGTTAAATGTGATATGTGAAAAACTTGTTAAACGTGCCAAAACGTGCAAAATGTGCCAAAATATGAAAAACGTGTTAAACGTGTTAAACGTGTTAAAAACGTGAAAATCGTGGTAAATATGTCAAAAACGTATTAAACGTGTCAATGATGTGAAAAATGTGTTAAATGTGTCAAAACGTGTCAAAACGTGTTAAACGTGCCAAAAATATGAAAACATGTTAAACGTGTTAAAAACTTGTTAATTGTGTCAAAAACGTGAAAAACGTGTTAATTTGAAATTATAATTCCGACCTAAAAAGATTGGAATTGAGAACTATTAAATTACACTATATTGATTTCCATTGGAATTCTAATTCCAAAATCCAATTCTTAATATTAAAGTGTCTAACTAACATAAGAATTGAAATTGGATCCTCCAATTTCAATGTCAATTTCAGGGTTATCAAACACACCCTTAGAGTATAGTTACTCCAAAAATAATTATTTGTTTAATAAACCCATATAAATTTTGAAATTATAATAGACTTGAAATTTATTAAAAAGAAAAATTATGAATTGGGAAGTAAAAATGAGTGTGTACATTAACAAATGATTCCTCGAAAAGTTAATTTTGTTTATATGAGATAAAAAAAATTAAAATCAAATCGATTTTTGCCGGTTTGTGAAAACTTGAAATCATATTCGCTCGCGAATATCATATCGATATTTAACAGCTTGAATTAATTAAGTCATGTCAATTTAGTCTATATTTTTGGCTAACTTATCGCACATAAGATCCTCTGCTACCAGTTTAACATGCTCTCATGTTCCCCTCTCACAAAGGGAGGGGCAATATGGTAAATAAATAAAAAACATGGGAGCATGTTAAACTGGTAGCAGAGGATCCTCTTCCAACTTATCCACCCAACCCAAAAATATATATCTCATTGTTTATGTGGGCTTTTAAAAAATTGTTTTTCAATTAAATTTACCCTTATGATAGGTTCAAGTACACTTTTTGTGATTAATAGATTTGAACTTTTGAAGTCTAAGATGTGGACTTCCAATATGTATTTTACATAAAAAGTTGTTAGCAAATGCATATGTTTGGATTGTTTGTGACAACAACAAAAAAATCTTGCTTCGAAGTCCCCGTTGTACTCAAGAAATGTTGTCTTTTGTGGAACTTGCTAAATGAGTATGCATCAGTTCATTAAAGGGCTAAGTCAGCATGAATTTGTTTTTGCATGGCACCTTGGATTACCTATTTTTGGTCCTTTTAACAATTGTTATTAGGTGGATCATTTGACTTGGGAAAACTTTCCATAATAAAGTTCACCCTGCTCATTTGGTCATGAGTTTCGTCTTCATGACATTGGTTGAAGTACAATTTGAGTAAAGATGACAATTTAAAACCATCTCGCGATTACTGAACCGAATTATCCCGTTTGAGGCGGTTTTTCCCAAAATTGAATGGGATGTGGCGGGAATGGTATTTGTGTCCTCCGTCCCGATCTCACCCTGATTCTGCCCCGAACACCATAAACACAATTAAATATATAAATTACCAATATATTTATTAATTCATTATATTTTATAAGAGTTATAAGTTTATTTTTTTTATAATAATATAAAATTTCAATATATTACGATATACATTATATTAAAAATCCGTTTATATAAATTTTTTATTTAAAAAAAAATTATAAACGATGCCCCGTGGGGATTCCTCGAAACCGAACGGGTGAGGATGGTAAATACATTCTTCGCCCCGAACCACCCCATTGTCATCCCTAAATTTGAGTATGATTTCTTTTATCTTCTTATTTTTGTCAAACAAATCTATTCCTATGCAAACTTATGAAGAAAGGAAATCAATATTGTACAGGGGTCTCGAAAAATCAAAAGAAAATATTCTTCCTGCACACAAAAAAACTAATATAAGAATGCATTGGTAATTTGTAATAGTCGGCTTAAGAGACCAAAATGTTACGAGTTCGATTCCAACTGAAAGCGCTTTGAATTGAAACGAAAGATCATGACGGTGCGTTGTCATGCTAGTTTCTACTCTTAAAAAAATACTTGTACGAAGACAAAACCAACCATCTCAACCCAACAAATAGTGTGATAATTAGTCCACTCTTGTATTTCAAGTGTTTCAAGTGGACAACATTTTGCCGAATAAAAAGTCACATTTTCAATTAATATTAAGAACAATGTGATTGAAATAGTCATGAGTCACACAACTATACTAAAGTGCTAGCTTCTATCCAAAGTTAAACCCTGATTTAAAAATAAAAATAAAGAAGATGATAAATTTGATATTTTGTTTCAACTGACCTAGTCTAACATAAAAACAAATTCATTAAAATTATGTAAATCTTTCTTATTATTAATACAATACTTTTTATATTTTGCAAAGAAAACATCCATTGACTAACTTCTAAAAAAAAGTTTGTTAATGTTAGAAACAATGTAACTTACACATGTTAACTTTATTCCGATTTTATGAGAATAAATTGACTGCTACTTACTAAAATAATCGAGGAACCGAGATTTATGAGCAACAAGACGACCCATCTGCCAAAAGTTAAACAAGTCCAAACGACCGTAAATTATGAACTAATTACGAAACGGCAACATTAAGAATGAAATAAATGTTAGAACATAGTATAATAAGAAAATGCCCATTATACCCATGTTTGAACCCAACTCAATAATGTCATTCAAATGGTATAAAACTTTGTTCTCATCATCTTAATAAAGAATTCTCCTACAAAAACCAGCTTTTAGGCTGTACAAGAAGAATACATATCAGCAACCAAATGAACCACCATATCATCTATTTACCCACCACTAAATTACCATTTTATCCTCGGTTATACAAATTTCTGGATCATATTTTTTTTACCATATAATCATCATTTCCACCCAAAATTTCATGATCCTGACTGTGTCACGTCGAACTTGGCTGAACGTAACATCATAAATTTCAAACAAGACGATTGTTTTCATCTGTTAGTGGATATTTCCTCCATTATGCAGTAGAGACTCGGTTTGTCCATTATCATCGTACATTTTCCTTGCTTTATTCTTTTCTGTGCGAGCTTTTCGCACAGCATGTTGGATGTGTTTCTCGTGCTCTTTGAGCATTTCATCCATGTTTCTTCCTGGAGGAAGAAGTGGCCCAGAGTAGTGGATTCTATTTTTCTTCGTACCATTTACCTGCAAGTGAAATGAACACCAGATTCAAAATAAGTCAAACAAATTTTCTCTCATTATATTACTCTTCTTCCCTTTTTTCGAAACCTAACACGACACCCCAAACTTAAAACGTTCTTAGAATCAAAATTACTATTCTGCCTTATGTTGTAATGAAAAGATAAAATTGATACCAATGACGTTTCCTTCTAAACTTATTATTCTAGTGACCTTTTGGAAACACTTTTGTTTCTAAATCAGGATATGGGTAAGAAACTTATCAATGAATTCCTGGATACTGATCCAGCTACGTTTGTTATGAAAGGTGTGGGTAGTTAGTTAGATACATCGAAAATCACAACTTCAAACGATTCCTGCTGATGATCCAAATAAAATTAAATTTGGACATTTTGTGAATTTTATTAGCCCAATCAGACACCACTTGGAAAGAAATTCTATCTTCAGTGCCTTTTCTAGGCCTATCTGGATGATTCTATCTAGATCATCACCTAAATGAGAAATCTAGCCAAAATGTGTTTTCAAATGAAGCTGCTATTTTACCATCAAAGAATGAAATATTTTGTATGCAGGTAGGTATAAGATCAAAAGAAATTGGAATAAATAAATAAATTATTGTATGAACTAGAAAAAATAAACCTTTACCAAGATCAATCCATTTTCAACGTCATTATTATCCTTCTCGCGATCTTTTGATCTCGCCGCTTCATGTTTGGACATGGGCACTGAATCATCCATCTGACTATTTACAGCATCTGGAGGCTCCTCCTCCACCAAATGTGCATCTTTGTTAACATAAAACCTTGAATTACCTCGAACAGTAACAGAGTTTGAAAACCTGGACAACTGAGAGGATCCTTTTGTTCTTAAAGAATTGGGGCTCCTGACACCATTCTTGTGAGAATCAATTGCAGATTGACCCAAAAGGGTCTCACCACCTTGTTTAGATGATGACCGTCCTGAATAAGTAGGACCATCGTGTGACGTTGCTCTTGAAGGTTCAATAGGAAAGCCAGAACCACCTTCTTCTGTTTGTTGGAATTTCTCACTATTGCTTCGAGTGTTCGGTTGCAATAAACGCTTCTGGACAGATCAAAACATGCGTAAATATATATAGATTGCATCATTCTGAGTAAAAAATGATTTTACGACCGTCTAAGATTTTTTTCCTTTTTTTTCAGAAATATTGAAGTTTGCATTAACATCATTTATTTGGAATACCTGTATCGACTCAACTAGCTCTGCATTCGCGTCTGGTGCAGGTCTTGCTTTGGATTCTCTGGGATCCTTATGAGATTCATGAACATCCCCTTTACCAGAAGCTTGCTTACGTCTGGAAACAAATAGTAAGTTCATTAACATTCACATGAAATCAGAATTCTTATGCATGTAGGAAACTGAGGACTTGTCTGATAATCTAATCATATCACCTAACAAGATTATTTGAAAATAATAACCCTAAAGTCTAAACAAAACAAACCCTTGTTTCAAACAAAAGACATCTCTCATCCAATGAACAACTTTCTCAAGAATAAATAACTTTATATTTATATATTTATTCTACATTTTTTTTATTTTGCTCTTCTTTTTCTATGATTAAGAAGTTAATATGAATCTTTAACTACAAATTTTGGAAGGACAAAAAAAAGCCAATTTCACATGTGAAGCAGTCTACCTTCTCATTTCCTCGTCTCGAAGCTTTGCGTCAAGCTCTTTGGTAGGAGGGTACCTTGGCAAACTTGACGGATCACAAGGAAAAGGCGCTGTTCTGAAAAACTGTAAACACAAAGCTTGGATTAAGGAAAGCAGACTACTGTAGGAATTTTATATATTAAGGCTTCCTATTTGGAAACACTTTTTATTTTTGTTTATGTACCTGGATCCAAATACAAAGTTTTTTTTATGTTTCTGTATCTGGACGAATAAACAAATTTAAAAAGTGTTTTTAAATGAGACCAATGCCTATGATGCAAGAGATGAACTAGAAAATCTATAACAAGATGGAAACATAATATCATCTCTTGTTGTAACTTCTTTGAGTTTTTTGAAAGAAAAAAAACTTCACTTTCTTTGAGTTGATCGAGATCTAATTTTTTTCTTTTGATTTTCCATGTTTTTCTTTCTTCACACTCTGTTTGTAACTTTGTGTTTGCTTTTTGGTTATAAGAAGTTGACCTCTCTTAAAAAAACAAGTGTCTCAAGTAATTAGTACTAAAAATATTGAACTGCTTGAAATGGATAAAAAGGAAATTATTTAGCTAACCTCACTGTGAAGGGCAGAAGAAGCATATCCACGTCTCTCGGGTTCAAATGCAAGTAGTACCTCCAAAAGGCTTATAACTGAATGTGGGAAATCCTTGAACACATCAACAACACAGCGTTTATAAGGATGCTGTGGTTTGAAAATGGTTCCATGGGGTAGTTTAGACCTTTGCCAATACTCATCTGATGGTGAGCCACAAAGTTTAAAGATTTTGTGAAGTTGTTCCACCTGCAATAGAATAAGAAGATATCATGTCAATGTCATTGAGCAATCATAAAATGAGTGAAAATCTAGTTTTCATCATATGAACTTTAGAAAAATGGGCTTGTTTTGAATTATGATGTACAAATTTTCACTCTGAACTCTTTCAATGATAAAGTTTGCACCAGAAACAGTTTTTCTTAGAAGGGAATAATGCATTCTTCTTTTCACAATTAGGGTCTATTTGGAAATACTTTTTTATTGGATATGGATGTGAATCTAAATCCAGATCCATATGAGAAACCGCCAGGTAATTGAATAATCTGACGAAATTTTGTTTTCAAACATAATCTCTTGGATTCACGTCCATATGGGATATCTCACAAAAAAAGTTGTTTCCCCATGTGATGATAACCACTAAACATAAGTTGAGCATTATAGAGTTCTTTTCTGGAATTCTAATAGAAAAAAAAATTAAAAAATTGAGACAGTGAATGTATGTACCTCTGTTCTTCCAGGCATGATTGGCCTCCCTGCATATAATTCAGCAAGAATGCAACCGGCACTCCATAAGTCAACCCCAACTCCATAGTCAGTGGCACCAAGAAGGAGTTCAGGAGGCCGGTACCACAAAGTTACTACACGACTGGTTAATGGCTGCTTCTGGTTGGGATGAAAGAACGTTGCAAGCCCGAAATCACCAATCTTAAGATTTCCTTTATTATCAATCAGAAGATTAGATCCTTTGATGTCACGATGTAACACACCTCGATTGTGACAGTGTTCAAGTCCAAGAAATAACTGTTCCATGTAACATTTAATCTGCCATCACAAAAATTCCATATCAGAAATTATTAGTGTACTTCTTCCTGATCATTACTGTCATGACATTATGATCAAAGGTAAAACAAAGTTCAAATATACCAAACTAAGACTATGGAAGGCATTCCCTTTTCTTGTTAACACAATTGAGCCTGTATGGAAATTACTATCTTGTTACAATCTCCTGTCTCAATCAGGATCACAATCACATTGGAAAATCGCCAAAATAATAAAATTGAAGTGATTTTTTCTCATTTGGTATGAGAAGTGTGATTGAGGCAAAATTTTGGATTGTTATCCTGAATGTTTCATGAATCAGTTCAAGTTAGAGATTTATGCCAAATTTATATGTTGTATTTTGATCAAGTTGACAAAAACCTATACCAAAACGGGTAAATCTAATTAGGAGAATGTACCTGTGGTTCACTGAACTTGATTGTGGGCGAAGATGCTAGTCCAGCAAGATCATGGTCCATATACTCAAATACAAGGTATAGATTGCCTGAAACCCTAGAAGTGACCAGTCCTTCGAGCCGCATGATATTTGGATGGTCAAGTCTACGAAGAATAAGGATTTCCCTGGCCATAAAACGAACACTCTCTGGATCCATGTTAGCAAAACGTACCTTCTTTAGAGCAACTATTAGGCCAGTTTCAAGGTCCCGGGCTTTATACACACTGCTGTAAGTGCCTTGTCCGATCTGCAACATAGCCATGATACAACCAATTAACAGAAAAGAATAGTGTCACAAAATGATTTTATCCGAAATTTGTCAAAAAATAATCAACATCATTTTTAGGTTTACTATTGAGCGTTGACAGGAATGCATCACATGAACCTGCTGAAAATCCTTATAGAGATCATTTTAATGTCCATTCTTTCTTTGAATTAAAGCGAGATAATCAGGTGTTAGAACTTGGAAGATAATAGAAAAAAGGGATGAAACATTACTAAACCTTATCCAACTTCTCAAAAGAATCTGCTTTTCTCGGTACCCACCCGTTGATAGCTTCCCCAGCCACTGCACTAAGCCACGATGGCCATCCCGCAGCAACTTGTCCATCATGATTTCCAAAAACCCTAGGTATCTGAGGTTTCTTACTGCTCATTCCAACATCTACTACTTGAGACTTCATAGATGTATCAAAAACCATATCCTTCTCCCTTTCCTCCTCCCATATTACAGGAATAGAACATACATTCTCTTCCGGATCAGTAGAGGAGATCAACCTTGTAGTAACCTCATTTACACCATTATCAACCTCAACCACAACTTCATCCCTTTTTGAAGTGGAAACAAACCGCTTTGAAGATCTCTTTGATTCTTTCAAAGATTTAGTTAGTTCTTGATCCCTTGAAAGACTCTCACCAAACTCATTGTTAGAAGTAACACCTTTGGAGCAAATACAACCCATAATTGTATAACACAATTTCTTCAAGTCTCACTTAAAGTACTTTCTATCCATCACAAACTAGAATAGAATGTGCATCAATTTCTTTGAGCATGCATTGGAAATGAAATAGTTTGGTAGCGTTTAGAGAAAGAGATCGGAAACTAGAAATTCAATCATACATAGGAATCTATTTTCCTGACCCAAAACCATTCGGATGTCTAAATTACATAGGCATTAATCGATCGACTTTAACATCTAGAATAAGAGATATTCAGATCTGACAATGCGCCATAAATGCGAAAGAAAGATGAAATGACAGTAAACCTGGACTATCACAATTCAGGTAAGATTTAGAACCAGCAACGCAGTTAAGTGAAGCTATCAAAATCAAACCCTAGAATGCGAACGGACGAGATGGGTTTCTGGAAAGGAAGAATCTTAGTTTCATCGATCGATCGATCTGTTCTTCAGCAAATCGGAAAGAGAGAGAGAGAAGAGAGAAGGAAGTTCATCCTGCACGACGCCGCATCCGTGGAGACTGTTTCAGTTGTAGCCACGTGACAAAGGATATTAATGTAATCTTTCATTTCAAATCTTATTAGTTATTATTTTTGTTTATAATCATTCAAATTATCAAATCATTAATTAAATTTATTAATAATTTATTTCATAAAATAAAAATGAATTAAATTTTTGATTGTGAAATATTTTAATTAAAGCTCATCATTCATTTTGCCTAAAAAAAATTGATATTAATATTAATGATAAAGTTATCCCTTATTTATATATTGTTAATGCGGGATTGATGGTTACATTTGGGTTGATAAATCGGGATTCAATTGAGAGATCATGTTGAAAGTTCTTTAAGAGACATGAGTTTCAATAGCCTTATAAAATAACTTTTTTTCGATCAGTTAATGGTATACAGGGACGGATCTATGTAGGGTTCAGATGTGCTGAAGCCCACTCAAAAAAATTTACGGTTCAAATTTGATTATATCCGCTAATTTCTTATAAAATCTCAACATATAATTCAATATATTATTTATATAATTATTAAAAAAAAATATGATAAAACTTAAACCTATTTTCTGAGTCCGTTCTTATGGTATAAGTGGCACATACCCAACTCATCGTTTCACCGAATAAACCAATACATACCTACGTTGGCATTCTTTTTATTTAATAATTGTAAAAGAAATATTTTATGAAATTTGCTTAGCTTAGTGCTCAATGAAAATTTTATTTTATATGAATGACTATCAAATAATTAGCTTTGTCAAATTCATATTATCTGAATTATAAACACAATAATATGAAAAATAATTGAAATTGTGATTTATAAAATATTTTATATAAAATAAGTAAAATTCAGATTTAAGTTATTTGGAAATTATTAGTAATTATTAGTATCATCATTGTAATTATAATAACTTTTAAAATTATAAAAATAAAAAATATAAAAATAATTTTATATATATTTAGCAAGGAGATTGTGATTGAATTATTATTTTTTTTTTATGTGCAAATTGGAATAAAAAGTGACTTTTTGATAAATTTTTATATCAATGACAAATAATTTTGATTGTGTGATTTTTTATAATGAAAAAATTAAGTTTTCAAATAACTTAATAATCTAATTCATTATCTTTAAAAGAATATGATATAGTACACATTCAAAACTAATTAAAGACGAGTTTTCTAATGATTGAGAAATCCTTAATCAATATCTTTTTTTGGTTTTCTTTTAACAAACTATAATCTTAATGTAATGACTTCGTCCACAAGAATAAAAATGAGATCCGACCAAGAATGAAAAATGCTTCTCATACAACACTTTCACCATCATCTAAACCAAAGTGATCCTCCTCAATCTTGCTAAAAAAACATAATAAAAAGAAAAGTTTTGGATTCACTTTTATGGGGAAAAGTTAGCTCTTAATCATGGTAACAATTAAAGTAAGCCATGAATAAGGGCATCAATGGGCTAGGACTGTGGTCTATTTCAAGTCAAGTCTAAATTATTTTAAAACCAAAAAAACATATATAGATTGGCTAGAACAACCTAGTCCAAGACCAACTAAAGAATTTAAAACCCAAAATACACTCCATATCACTGATGGGTCAGGACACACTCATTCATATACTGTTAACAGTGTTATAAACGGCGGTAGGGCGTGTCAACAGTGTTATAAACGGCGGTAGGCGGGTATATAGAAGAGCTGAAGAGGAGATAGATAATTGATGAAGATGTAGATGATAAGGGGGTGAGGTGAATGAGATAATAAACGAAAAAAAGAAAGAGATAAATGAATTGGAATGTAAAGAGTCGTTTCAAGATTTAAATAAATAGTGGGAGATAAATAGTTTTTTTATTTAATTTTTATATATATATATATATATTAATATTAGTAATTAATTAATTAAAAATAATAAATAATTAAATAATCTGACCGCCTCATGTATAGGAGGAACGGTGTTGGACCGCCTACCGCCCGCCATTTAGAACACTGCAATTAAGCACTCAAAAGATAAAGGTCCGCAATTTTGGAACGGCATGAAAACACGACCCAAACTGAACACAAGAAATCAAATTAAGGTTATGTGTTTTTTTTGTTCGGATCAAAATCAGGTCGACCCGTTTAACCTAATTAATAAATAGGTCAAAATCGAGAGATCAAAATCGGGTCGACCTAGAACGACCCAATAACCCGTTTACAAGTTTATTTGATTGAGTTTTGTATTTTGTTATTACTCACTCATTTTCTTTACAGTTTTTTTATAAACTACTTTATATTATTGTATACTTTGATAAAAGTGAATAACAAATGTTAATTTTTTTTTTTTTTTGTTACAGCTCAAGTGCTGAGAATATGATACTTCAAACTTAAAGAATTTTCTTTATAAACTACTAAAAGTCTGTTACACTAAAATCATCATATGGTTAGATTTATCCCGATAACTTCTTAAAAAACAAACAAACAAGATATTCAAACACCATATAAGAAAATGAGTGTAAAAAAACCCCATATAAATAGAAAATATATATATATATATATATATTTCAAAAATTCATAACTGTGGAAGCCATGCCTAACAATGAATCCAAAGCATCGGGTGAGAATTTCCTCGCAAATAAATAACAAACATTACTCTCATCCGAGTTATACCCGCAAACCGTCCCATTATTCCTAATATTTCGCATAAACCCTAAAGTTACATTACTTTTCTCGAACATAGCCGGATGAGGACCACCTATCGACCAATCAACATAAGTCACAGTCCGGTTAGAATTTAACGAACCATATAACATATTCAACAAAGTCGGAATATAATGCTCGTCTGGATAACACGACGGTTTGCAATATTTCCTGAATATATCGTAGTACTTAGTATCCGATACAATCGCGACAGCTATAGACCGATGGATTTCAAACCATTGCGACCCTTTTCTCCAATCAGAAAGCTTGATTGTGGGTCGCATGGAACGGCTGTATCGGCCTCTTCCATATCTGGAGGGATCGTCGTAAGACTCGACAAAACTGTGGAGAGATCCGGTTAAGTAATTGTAGACGGTTGAGAAGTTGTAAATTGGGATGCAGCTTTCAGAAAGAAGAACGAAACGTTCGTTTGAGAAATCGAGAAGGGCGTTTGCTAAAAGTCGCCTTTCGCCATCTACGAGTGTCACGGATCCCCATTCCACGATCTGAAATTTGAGGAAGTTGATGATTTATAAGATTTTTTCTCAATATTCAAACTTGAGGAATAAATAAGTGGCAATAGCACTTAAAAAGTCAACTTCTTTCTCTAATTAAGTATTATGTTAAAAAACATTATGTCATGTTTCACAAGAGAAAAAAATGGTTCCAAAGAAATTTATCAATGTTTTTGTTCAAATCCAGATCCATCTCTAGAAATTGCTTTCAAACCAGCCTAATTGTTTATGTTTCAATCTGATAAGTTGTTTAACTAAATTCAGTTTTAAAATGTGATTTGCCATGAAAAAAGGATAAAGAATTTCCAATTGAAGCTAATAATATCTATTGTTTGATATTGTTTTTTCTAGAGAACAAGATAAAAAAGTGACTTATTTGGATTTTTTATGATAGAATTATTAAAATGTCCTTTTATATTTTAAATTTAAACTTACTAAATGTAAAATAAGGATATTTTAGCATTTTATTCAATAAATTAAGTGATTTAATGATTATGATGATAACCATATGATAGAAGTGATATTTAAAAAAGCCTTGCTCCTAAAGTATTTCCAATAAAGGTTATTGACATTCCAGACTCCTTAGATACAACTCAAGAAAGTGTTTGTAAATGAGTTAGATATAGAGTTATTTGAATAATCAAGTGGTTATTTTACAAATAATCAAACATTTATTAAAAATTAGGTTATTTGAATTGATGATAATCATGTGATTGATGAGTAAGAGTTAATCACCCATATAAAACAAAATGTAAATATCTATTACAAAATGTGAATATGAGTTGACCTAGTTTATCTACTAACCAATGGGAGAAATTCAATATCAATATCATCTCCAATAATCTGATTTTCAATAAAAACTAAATATTTAGAGAAACATTCAGACCTAAACATCAAAGCCTAATCATGAACATTTCAGTCTGATTTGAATCCAAATGAGATCTTAGTCTGACCTAGATCAAAATCCAAATATGACTAAATGACTATAGAGGTTGAAGAAGGCAGTGTTTGAGCTTGAAAGACTATCAAACTTTCACAATATAATTGGACAGACCCATGTAGTATTCAACCTACTACATCAATATCAAACCTATATGGGTCTGTATCTAGAAACCCATCAAAGATTTCTCAACTAGATGAAGAAACATAAGTTTTTTTTTTTTTTACAAATAGGAGCTTTAGCACAAATCAAGTCAACAGCTTATAAGGAAGGATCAAATACCTGGCTAGGGATCTGTCGATTGTAAAAGGGAGATGTGGTTGATACATTGAGATCAAAACCAGGTGGGGAATGAACATAAATCGAATAGAGCTTCTCATGACCATTAAAGAACCTTTCCCATAAAGGAATAAATGGTAATGAACCTTTTGTCAAGAACATAAAAGCCACAGTAGGTACTCTTGTAAATGGATATTCTTCCTTTTTTGGCACCATTGAAGCTCTCCAAAATAACTCATCATCTGACATACTATGAGTTACTGTCTTTGGATGAACATAATCATCTATTATACTTGAACAATCTAATTTCTCAATAGTATTGTAACTGTTGTTAGAAGAAGAAGAAGAAGAAGGGGCTAATGCATAACTGTTATACCTCTGCTCTGCTTGTAAGCTAAAATACCAAGTAATATGTGAATTTGATGTTAACCCTATTACCACACCAGTAACGAAGAAGATTAAAATCAATAGAAGCTTCAATAATCCAATTGATGAATCTCTCATTGATGTCATTTGAAACTTATCAAAATCATCTCTATTCCTCGCCATTTCCTCTCTACTCTAATTGATTCAAATTCAAATTCAAATTGAAATTGAAATCCCAATCCACCATCTCCTATTTCAAACTTTGCATACTTTTTTTGGTAAACTCAACAACAATCACGAACATTATCAGAATAAGATCCCGTACCTCCTTCAAACTGACCGCGGCGGCGTGGATTTCAATGCTCTGCGTTAGATACAGACAACGAAGTGCTTTCCAACTCGTTTGTATACCTCGGAATCTCAGTTTACAGCAACGGATAGATCTTCAAACAGATCAAGAACAGAAGAGAAGAGAAATCGATAGACGATAGAGAGAGAAGAGGGAAAGTGGTGGATCAAAGCGACGTGGAAAGCAATTTAACAATGGCGGAAAAGGAGGAACCTTTTTCTTTTTTTTTTTTTTTTTTTTTTTTAAACGGCCATTTTTTTTTATCAGAGAAATTTTGGTTAGCCGTAGTGGCGAATAACGTGTCAATTGGCTAACAATTTGAGCTTGTTTGATTGAGTTATTTATTATTATTATTATTATTAAAACGCTGAATTTTGTTTATTTTTTGGAGTGCAATTAATCCCCTGGTTAAGTATATAACTCGTAAACACATTTAATCATTTAACCAACCATTTAACTATAAACAAAACTTGTCGTTTTACGGGTTCGAACTAAGGATGACAATTTGAAACCGCCTAGCGAAAACCGAACCGAATTGCCCTGTGTGAGACGATTTTTCCCCGAAACCGAACGAGGATGGGCGGGAATGGTATTTGTGTCCCCCGCCCCGCCCCGATTTCACTCCGTTTTCACCCCTGCTCTGAATACCATAAACATAATTAAATATATTAAATCACCAATATATTTATTTATTTACTATATTTTTATAAGAGTATTAAAATTATTTCTTTATAATAATATAAATTTTAATATATTACAATATATATTATATTAAAAAAATAAGTTTATATAATTTTATTGTATAATTTTTATTTATTTTTTAAATAAAAATTATAAACGGTGTCCCGGGATTCTTCAAAACTGAAAAAAACCAAATGGGGCGGGGATGGTAATTGCATTCCCCGTCCCGAACCGCCCCATTGCCATCCCTAGTTCGAACTCAGACCTTAAAGGCTGAGATATTCATATCTTGTTATCACTAATTTTTCTATAATATTTAATATATATATATATATAATTTATCATTTTGTATAAGTAATCTATTTTAAAATCAAATAAGAATTATTTTATAAAATATAATATTATTAAAAAAAACTTAGATCAAACAGGGCTTAAAAAGAATATTATTCCCCTCGGCCAGTTGTTAAATTATTGTTTTTTTTGGGAAAATTTAAAGTCAATTTGAGTATTATAATTTCCCTATTAGGATTAGAGACAATTATTATTATTTTGTTATGTTTACCTTAAAAATAGTCGCATTATATTAGAGAATTTAATTGATTTATTTGAAAATAACTTATTTTGTATGTCAACTTGATTCAAACGAGTTAGACTTTAGTAATTATTAAAAGTTGTTTAATATATTTAATTCATTAAAAAAGTTCAAGTAATTATATTTTGATTAAAATAAATAAAATATTTCGAATTTAATTAAAGTATTTTTTAATGAAAAATAATAATTATATACTAGTCTTCCTTATCAATAATTTTTCATATGTGTCGTACATAGCTTAGATACATTTTGTTTCTAAATTGTAAGTGTTTTGATTAATATTGATAAATGATTATTTTTACAAAAGAAAAACAAAATATATAAAATAATAAATATAATCAATAAACATATTGAAATATAAAAGGCAACAATATAGGCCACTTATACAAAATTGGGACTCATTTCAATTCTATTAACACTTAATAATTATATATATATATTCACTTAATTAGGAAGAGTAAGTAAATTTGGTCAATTCAATCTCTTGTTAGGTTGAAGGTTATTTTAAATTTTTGTTTTGGTTATATATGTTTATTTTAGATTAATTTAAAATAATTTATCATATTATTTTTATATCTTTTAATCAATTATATTTTTATAATTATTAATTAAAATACTTTTTTTTATTATTATCATGTACTTTATATATCTAATATCTTTTTATCAAAATAATTTTAAATAATTCAATATAAATTGTAATATATATATATATATATATTTATATATATATATATATATATATATATATATATATATATATATATATATATATATATATATATATATATATATATATATATATATATATATATTTATAGCCTATGGTCGAGATTCATTCATTTGGATAGAGACACGGTTAGAGTTGGTCCATTGGAAGGAGAATTCGACCGTATGTTTCATTCATTCAAATCATATAAATGATTAACTAAATAATTAAGTCATGACATGCATTTTATTTACTTATTCCATTTTTATTTATGACTGATAATTTTATTAGTATTTTTCTTCATTTTCTTGAGATCTTGCAAGATCTTGAAATTCTATTTTGGGTTTCTTGAGAAAAAAACAAAACAATATAATTAAAAGAAAAAAACATTCTTCATTACAGAGGTCATAACTAAACCCTTTTATATTTGTCAAATTACAAATTTAATCCTTAATAAACTCATTTCTACAACTAACCCCTTTAGCTTTTAATACATCTATTTAATTCTACATTCTTATATCCCTTCCTCAATGTTTAAGATTCATCTTGTCTCGAAGATTATAAAATAGTCCACGATCCCAAAGTTTTATAAAAATGTCAGCCTCTTGTGATTTAGAATAGACGTGTTGTGGTAGAATAAATCCTTGTTTGAAGATGTCGCGAACAATGTGACAGTCGATATCCAAATGTTTCGTTCTTTTGTGAAAGACAAGATTTTCGGCAATATGAATTGCATCTTGATTGTCACATATTAAAGGAATTGGCAGTTGAACAGGAATATGTTCACAAACTATAGTAGCCATGCTTCGATATTCAGCTTCAGCGGAAGATCTAGATTTAGTATTTTGTTTCTTTATTTTCCAAGAAACTAGAGCATCTCCGCATTTAACACAATATTCTATAACGGATCGTCGACTATCAGAGCAGGTTGCCCAATCGGCATCTGAAAACTCTCATGTAGACCATTAGAAACACAAGAGTAAAATAACCCTAGTGATGGAGTACCCTTCAAGTAACGAACAACCTAAAGTGTAGCATCCCAATGTATTAAAAGGCTGGGGTTTATGCATGTATTGACTTAGTTGTTGTACGCCAAAGCCAATATCAGTACGAGAAAAATTCAAATATATTAGTCGTCCATCCAATGTTATAAATTTTTCTGGTTCCGACATAGTAGGACTATTTTTATCGTTAAGTTTAATCACTTTTGACATAGAAACATTTGCTAGTTTACAACCAGTTAAACATGTGTCAACCAAAATATTGAGAACATATTTGTGTTGATTTACATATAAACCATCGCAAATTCGTTTTAATTCATGACCCAAGAAATATTTAGTAGTTCTTAAATCTTTAATTGAAAACTTTTGATCAATAAAAAAAATTTAACATCTTGAATAATTTTCATATTATCTCATACAGTTAAAATATGTCATCAACATAAACTAATAATGCAGTAAAACTGTTTTATGTTTTTAGTATGAAAAGACAATTGTCGTTAATAGAATTTATAAATCCATATTCAAGTAAACGATTAGGAAATTGAAGATTTCATTGTCTTGAGGCTTGTTTTAAACTATAAGCACTTTTAGTGAGACGACAAACCTGGCCGGTTGTTCCTTTAGTGAATCCTTCAAGAGGATGCATATATACATCTTCTTCAAGATTACCATGTAGGAATGCGTTATTTACGTCGAATTGTTGTAAAAAACAAGTTGTTAGTTGAAGTTAAAGCAAGAAATAATCTTACCGTAACAATTTTGACAACGAGAGAGAAGCTTTAATACAAATCATTTCCATTATTTTGGTTGTAACCCTTTGTAAATAGCATCACTTTGTATTGTGCCACTGTTCTATTCATATTCAACTTTGTTTTGTAAACACACCTGTAACCAATAGGTTTCTTTTCATTTAGAAGTGAGATTAAATTCCATATTTTATTATTTTTTAAAGCAGTAAGTTCTTCATTCATAGTTGGAATATAAGATAATATATATGTAAGATATTATCACAATATTATATAAATTGTATTATATCATTATTATATTATATTATTATATTAGTTTCCTTATAAGTATATTGTAATATCTATATAATAGACACAACTTATGTAACTCAAATTATATCATTCAATACAATCTCCTTCTCTTTATTTTAACACATAGCATCTTTCTAATGTTTTATTTTAGACGTTTTTTAAATGACTTTGGTTTTTAATAGTAGAAATATTTTCTAGAAATTCTAGGTATTCATCATTTACATAATTTGATACATATGGAAAGGTTTTTGGTGGGTATGATATGCCAATGCAATTGTTTATGGCATGATTTGCGTTGACAATATAATTTGATAATTTTTTGATTTGTGTTTTGAAACAGATTTATATGTTATTGAAAAACATGATATGAATCTGAGACTAATCAAAATAAAGAATAGATAAAGTATCAACCAAGAAAGCACAATATATAATACAAATTTACGTGGAAACTCAAGACGGGAAAACCACGGGAAGAGGAGGAAAATTCACTATAGTTAAAGTTAGGGGTGGGTCGGTACGGTATACCTTAATTTTTTATTCATACCTTATACCTTACCTAAAACTTCGGTATAGAAAAATCCATACATTTACCTTACTTTGATTTTGGTATACATTGCTTTCGGTACGGTATCGGTATATACCTTTGATACCTAAAAAACATATTAACTTAAACAAAAAATAATTTAATATGATTAATACATAAACGTTACACAAAACAAAAAATTAAAGATATTTATGATAAAATAAATATTGTTTATAAAATCTAACATTCTTAAAAACTAGCAAATGTTAATAATTAAAATTAATTACAAAAATATTATAATCTTCAAGTTAGACTAAAGTGGAGGCGAGAGAGTGAGATTCAGAACGGTCTTCAGTTGCATCTGTAATTTGATTTTATAAATTGATAAAACAATTCAAATTAGATAATGATAATAAATATTAGTTAATTTAGACTTAATTAATAAATAAAAACTCACTCGTTTCAATTTCTTCAATTTCTTTGAACAATTCAAGTTCATCATCGGTAGGATCTTTCCATAAGTTGAATTCTTATAAAATATAATTTCAAGAGATTGCATATATTGAAATATATTACAATATAATTATATTTTTATTTGATTTCCAAAAATTATGATTTTTTAATTAAATTAATATCAAGTTTATTTATTTCCTTGTAAATATTATATAATATATATTTTTTAATTTATAAATATTATTTCGGTGTTTCGGTATACCTCGATATACCCAAAATTTTGAAAATCTCATACTTTTACCTTACAAATAATTTCGGTAACGATATCATACCTTACATTTTTTTCAGTATACCTAAAATATCGATATTTTTGATAAATTACAGTACAGTATTTTCGATATAACTATAATATCGGTAATTTTTCCCACCCCTAGTTAAAGTAGAAGATTACAACTTAGAGAGAAAGAAGAATAATGGAAAATATTATGTGTGTGTTGTGAGAGGGTCTGTCCTAATTTTTTTTAATTAAATTTGATTTTTTCTCTCTCATCCTCGCTATCACTTGAATTTTTTAATCACTTCATTCCTCTATTTAAAATACTATTTTACCCTTACTAATTTTTCTAAATTTTAAATTATTAAACCCTATTATCTAGTGGCACGTTCCGTAATTTTTAACAACAATGGGGACTTAAATGTCCCAAAACCCATTCTACCCAAATAAACTTATTCATATTTCATACATGTTTTTCTGTCACTTTAACCAAAATAATCCAAATAATCTTATTTAGGACAAGCCCTAAAACCATATATTTAAAGGTCACATAACTAGGCCTAGTGGGCCAAATATCAAACAGTTATAATTTATTTTATTTTATATTATATTATTATATCGTGAGCCTAGAAGGTCCCGATCAAAACCCATACGGGTCACCATAATATAGTAATCTCCACCTTGACACTAATCCGGTATGTCAAACGAAAAACTGATCTTTAAAATACAGACAATAACCATAATAGTCTCCACCTCTTCCAAAAGCTCTATGGGCTTAAACAACCAAGACCAACTAAGTTCGAGCAATGCTCAAACTTAGCAATGGGAATCGCCTTCGTCATCATATCAGCATGATTATCAACAATACTAATTTTACTCACATCAATATCACCACGAGCAATAACATCACGTATAAAATGATATTGTACATTAATGTGCTTAGTTCTTTCATGAAACATATGATCTTTTGTCAGAAAAATAACACTTTGACTATCACAAAAGACTGTCGTCATTTTTAAATCCTTCTTGAGTTCCCCAAATATTATTCTCATCCAAATAACTACTTTACAAGCTTCTGTAATGGCCATTATTTTACCTCTGTAGTGGACAACGCGACTGTACTTGTAGAGTAGCTTTCCAACTAATCGCATAACCGCCGATAAAGAAAACAAAACCTGTAAACGACCTTCTTCTATCAAGATCGCTAGCATAATCTGAGTCAACATAACCGAAAACTCCATATCTAGTCTTACCAAACTGTAGGTGAACATCCGTTGAAACTTACAAATAACGTATGATCCACTAAACTGCTTTCCAATATTTTTTTATATGGATTTACTAGATATCTACTAACTGCACTTACTGAATATGTCAAATTTGGTCGAGTACAAACCATTGCATACATAAGTGATCCAACTGTACTAGAATATGGAACTTATGACATGTATTTGATATCCTCATTAGACTAAGAGTTGTTAATGGATAACTCACGGGACTAGCATTATTCATATTAAACTGACGAAGGACTTTCTCAATATTAAATTTCTAGCTGCTGTATCTCTAGAAATCTCCATTCCGAGATTTTTTTTGCAGCTCCTAAATCCTTCATATCAAACTATCTACCAAGTTGCATCTTTACCTTCTTTATATCCTTATGATCATTAGCCGCTATCATCATATCATCAACGCATAGGATGAGATAAACAAACGATTCATCGTTACAAATTTTAAAATTGACACAACTATCAAAATCACTTCTTTTGAATTTATGGGTGATCATAAAAGAATCATATCTTGTATACCACAACCCTGGAGATTGTTTTAAACCATAGATAGATTTCTTCAAATAACATATGCAGTATTCTTTTTCTAAGACTGTAAATCCCTCAGGTTGTTACATATAGATGTCCTTATCTAGATCTCCATGTAGAAATGTGTTCTTCACATATAACTGCTTAAGCTCAAAATTATGCATTGCCACGATGCCAAGTAATGCTCGAATCGAAGTATGTTTCACAAACGGAGAAAACATGTCAGTAAAATAAATCCCTGGAATTTGACTATAATCTTTCGCAACCAGTCTCCCTTTAAGCCTCGTATCTTCAATACTATATGTACCTTCATTTCTTTTATACACCCACTTACAACGAATAACCTTCTTTCCAACAAGTAATTTTACTAGATTCCACGTACCATTCTTATGAAGAGATTCCATCTCTTCTTTCATGTCAATCATCCACTTATCAGAGTCATCCGAAGTGACTACATCAGAATATGAAGAAGATTCTTCATAAGAATCAATATCTTCTACAACACTCAATGCATGAATAACCAAATCAACTTCAACGAGTCTTCGAGGAGCTCTATTATCATGTCTTGGAAATTCAATAGAAATAGAATATTGTGGTGGTGCAAATGGTGGTGAAGTATTAGACAACTCTAGTGTAGTTGATGGTAGTATTACAAGTTCCAATTCTGATATGCTCTCAAACTCCACATGTGTACTAGATTCTTGTTGAGTATTATTACCAAAAGTGTTATATTCTTGTTAAATCTTATCGCAAAAAGATATAGAGGATGTAGCATGTAACATAGATGTTTCATCAAAAGTAACATCTCGACTAATTATTTCCTTTATAGTTTCTGGACACCATAGCTTGTACTTCTTTACACTAGATTTATAACCGATAAAAATATACTTCACAGATCGAACTTCCAATTTTCCTTGATCAACATGAGCATACGCCGAACAACCAAATATTCTCAAATCAGAATAACTATAAAATACCATACCATACTACTTGTGGACTCTAATTATTATTTACAGTTGACGGAAAACGGTTGATGATGAAGCATGTTAAAGCTGCAACTTCAGTCCAAAAAGACTTTGATAAATCAACATTAAGGAGCATACAATGCACATTCTCTATCAAAGTTCTATTCATCCTCTCTACCACACCATTCTGTTGTAGATTCTTAGGCACTATGTGATGCCTTACGATTCCTTCAGTTCTGCATAGAACATTAAGTTCTTAAAAATATAACTCTAAACCATTATTAGTATGTAAATGTTTTATTGGTTTCTCTATCTATTTCTCAATCATAGTCTTCCACTCCTTAAACTTGGAGAACACATCAATCTTTTGCTTGAAAAGAAAATCCAAACTTTTTCGAGAAATTACCGATAATCGTCATCATATAATAAGCACCTCCCATATAAGGCACCCTAGACGGTCCTCATAGGTCATAGTGGATATAATAAAGTGTTCCTTTAGTATTGTGGATGACTTTAGAGAATCAGATTCTTTTCTTCTTGTCGAGAGCATAGTGCTCACAAAACATTAATTTGGTAATATTTTGTCCATTAAGAAGTCCTTATTTTCTTAATTTGGTCATGCCATTTTCACTCACATGACCAAGTCGCATATGCCACAACTTTATAACATCATCATCAGATAAGGAAGAGGTTGCGACAAATGACAACAACATCGCCTAAAATAATAGAGCCTTTCAAAACATATAATATGTTACATTTTCTTTCACCCTTCATCACAACAAGACCACGTTTACTAATCTTCATCACTCCATCTTCAACAGTGTACTTGTACCCTTTTAAATAGAGAGTACTAAGAAAAATTAAATTTTTCTTCAAATTAAGAACATGTCTTACATCACCAATTGTCCATGTAGCTCCATCAAACATCTTGATTTTGATTGTTCATACATCTACGAACTTACAAGATGAACGATTTCCCATTAATACAACACTTCTGGAAAATGTATCATATGTTGAAAACTAGTCCTGATTGGGGCACATATGATACGTACAACCATAATCGAGTATCCATTCATCTTGCGATCTCACATCGCAAACAGAAGCCATGAGGAGTTCATTGTCTTCAGTTTTGGCAATACTAGATTCACTGAAATTCCCAGCCTACTTTTCAGGCGAATTACTACCATATTTCTTACCTTTATTTTATAGCTTCCAACACTAAGATTTTATGTGGTCTCCTTTCTTGCAATAATTACAAGTCTTCCAAGGTTTTCTTGACTTCGATCTATCTCTCTAATTACTTTTTAAACATTTTTCTTGGGTTCTTCTTCAAGAAGTAAGACCATTTGTCGGATCATCAGAATGACTAACCAAGATGTTTCATCTTGTCCTTAGAGAATAATGCATCATAAACATTAGTTGTAGTGACTACATCACGACTAAATATAATAGTATTTCAAAAATTGATATATGATGGGGGCAACGAACACAGAAGAATCAATGCTAAATCTTTATCGTCATACTTGACTTTCAATGCTTCTAAATCAACAATAGTTTCTTTAAATGCCGATATATGCTATTGTAGAGGCATACCTTCTGACATACAATAAAAATGTAATCGCTACATCAAATGCAACTTGACTTTTTGTCATACAGAGTTGTTCTAGATTTAGTCATAACCCAACAACACTCGTCTCCTTCAAAACATCTTGTGGAATATTGTTCGATAAATATAGATGTATATGAGACAATGCCTTACGATCCTTTCTCTTTTTCTCTTCTACTAACAACGAACTGGACATCTTATCAAACCCTAATGGAGTTAGGTCCAAATCCATCTAAGTGATTAAACCTCACATCTTTATCCGCCATAAAGAGAATCCGGTGTTGTGATCCAATAATAGAATGTCGTACTTCATACTTGACATCTCCAAAAATAGATATAGTCTCAGAATAATAAAAAGCTCAAAGCTCCAATACTAATTTAAAAAATAGGATATAAATTTGAGACTAATCAAGATAAAGAAGAGATGAAGTATCGACCAAGAAAGTATGATATATAACACAAGATTTACGTGGAAATTCAAGACGAGAAAAACTACGGGCAGATGAGGAAAATTCACTATGGTTAAAGTAGAAGATTACAACTTATAGAGAACGAAGAATAATAATAATTATTTTAGTGTGTGCTGTGAATAAAAATCTAGCTAAGATCATATATTTATATGTCACATAACTAGGCCTAGTGGACCCAATATCAAACAATTGTGAATTTATTTTATTTTATATTATAATATCGTGAGCCTAGGCTTAGACTCCGATCAAAACTCATCTAGGTCACCATAATCTAACATATGTATTTCTGCAGTTTCAATTTTAGGAATATGTGATGCATCAATGTCATTAATAATAAGATATGAATCATAATATATGTAGAAAAAATTGAATCCGAATCAGAATCAGAAAAATAGTCTTATTTGTCTTCTTTGTTATACTTTCTGAGTAATAGAAAAATGTTTTCATGAAAAATAATATCCCTTGATACAATTATTGTTTCATTTGAAACATCAAAAACTCCATATTCTTTTTGACTTGAAGAATAACCAAGAAAGATACATTTCCTTCCTCTATGTTCAAATTTGTTTGTGTGGTGTATTATTTTTATATAACAAAGACAACTAATTTTTTTAAACTAGAGTAATCTAGTTTTTGTCTAAGTAGAAGAAAAAATGGACATTCCCAATTTACAACATTTGAAGGAGTTCTGTTTATTATATATGTAGCTATCAAATTTGAAAAATGAAAAAAAAATTAATGACATTTGTGCTTGTAACATTAGTGATCGTGTAACTTGAAGAAAATGTCGATGTTTACGTTCTACCACCCAATTTTGTTGTGGAGTGTAGATGCAAGATTTTTGATACAAAATATCATGAATTTTAAAAAATGTTTGGAATGCATAACTTAAAAATTCACTACCATTGTCTGTTCGGACAATTTTAATGGAAGAATTAAATTTTGTTTTGATCATGGCATGAAAATATATGAATGTTTGAATAACTATTGCTTTGTTTTTTAACATGTATGTCTATGTGCATCTACTATAGTCATCCACTATTGTTAACCTAAAATGAAAGTTAAGTGAAACTTCTTTATAGGGACCCCAAATATTCAAATGAATAAGTGCAAAATATTGTGTAGTTTTAGATGTACTAATATTAAAAGGTAATCTTTGTAATTTAGCCAATAGAAAAATATCACAATGAAAATGTTCATTTTACTAAAATCAGAAAATGTTTAAGGGCAATATCAGAAGGATGCCCAAGCCTTCTATGCATTATTTAAAAATCAACATAAATATTATGTATTTTATTCTTAGTAGTAACATATTTGGTATCTAAATTTTCTAACAAATAGAGATTTTGAGATAGATGTATCGTAACTACTATGTTTCCACCTTTAGGGTCCTACAATAAACATCCAAAAGAGAAAAATTGTACATAATATTGCTATTTTTTGCAAGTTTTAATTCATATATCAGATTGTATAAAAAATCAGGTACATATAGAAAATTAATTAATTTTAATTTGTTAGTAAGTCTAATATTACCCAATCGTTGGGGTCATAACTGTAGGGTGTCATGCTAGTTCTCCTTCCATTATCCAAAAAAAGTCTAATATTATTACCCATGTGTTTAACATGTTTTGTTGTTCCATCATGTAAAAATAAAGGAATGTTAACTATTTTCTTAATCTCTGTCATTAATAACAAATGAGTACATATATGACAGCTACTCCACTATCAATAATCCAAATTGGTTTTTCTTTATGACTATGCACATTTAAACTATATGCACCAGTATAAAAGTAGTCTTGTATAGAAGACATACCTACAGAATATGTGTCTTTTCCTTTTGTTTATGAGAGGCAGATCTTGACAAGATCTTTTAGAGCTATCATGTTCGCATTGCTTCATTTACTCGAAGTTTCTAGCTCTCCTCATAGTTTGAGAAAAGTGTATTAACAAAATTAACAGAGTTCTTAACTGATCTTAGGTCTCTTTGTCCTTTGAACCAGTTTGGGTATTTAATTATCTTGAAACACCCATCTTGTACATATCCGCTTGATTTGCAATATTGGTAGAACAAATCTTTGTTGTTGGATTTGGTCCCTTTTTCATTGTTCTGTCATATTCTTTTCCCTTTTGAATTATTTTGATTCCTTTTGATGTTGATCGGTAGTGTCTCTCATTAGCATATCAAAATTTTCATTCTTCTCTATCATGAGACTTTGAACTTCTCGTTGTCTTTCAATTCTTAACAACATAGAATAAGTTTTGTTAATACTTAGTTTTGGATTCATTAGAGAATTTTTTGTCTTGAACGTTGTCATAGTATTCATTTAAACTCAATAGAAATTGTGTGAGCTTGTTGGAAATATCAGATTATATGATCATCTTTGATATCTTACTGCAATAGTTTTCTCTTGGCTCACAATTACAACAGGCAAGTGGCTTTAGAATCATTAACCCATCCCATAGCTTCTTGATCTTGCTGAAATATTTTTCTAAAGTCAATGAACCTTGTCTCAAATTGCTGATAGTATTCTATATCTGAAATGCTTGTGGTCTATTATTTTCTTGATATCCTTCTTTGATATCAACCCATAGATCAATATTAGTTGTTGTAGATGAGTAATTACTCTTAATTTCTTAATTTCATCTGTTACAATATTCAAGATCTAAGGTCTTACTAGACAATCAAATTTTCTCTATCTTGTTAAAGTTTTAAGATCTGTTGGTGTTGCACACAAGCCATCAATAAATCCAAGTTTGGATTTCGCTTCCAAAGCAAGACAAATCTCACTACTCCATCCGATATAATTTGTGTCATTAAAAATAGTTGTACAGATTATTGTACAATGGTTGTCCGAGTTATGAATAACCATGGGATCGTCACGTACCTTTTCTTTATAGTCATTATGTCTTTTGAACTCGTTGATTCGTCTTCCGAAATTTTTGATACGATTTTCTTGAAGTCGTCGAATCTCTCAAGTCTTTTTCTGCATTCCCCAAATCGTTCTATTTGTTCGGTGGAGTTGTCTCTTCTTTATCATAAGCTTCTTCGAAACTCGATGAATAACTATGCTCTAATGCTATGAAATTGTATTTAGGGTTTAAAGTTTGAGAGAAAACGAAACAATAGAATTAGAAAAATTATTCTTCATTATAGAGATCATAAACCCCTTTATATATGTCAAATTACAAATTTAGGCCTTGTTTGATTCAACGTTTATAAGCCGTGTATGAGCGTTTGCGTAATAAGCTGCTACTGTAACTTTGCGTAATAAGCTTACACAAAAATTATAATCAAACACACTTTTGCGTTTAAACTTAATTTTCTCTCTATCTCCCTTATTAGCGTTTAAGATTATAATCTCAACATTTTTCTCTCTTATCATTTTTAAATATTTTTTTTATTTATTCTCTCTCATTTATTTTATTCATTTTAATTTTCTCCGATCCATTTAATCTCTTTCTAATCATTTTATTAATTCTCTCTCATCTATTTCATATATTTATAATATTTTTATATATTTATATAAAATTATTATAATAAAAAACATACATTTAAATATATTTTTATTTATTATTTATAATATACGTATTTTAATATATAAAATAATTAAACAAAATATGAAATATAAATATACTTTAATTTTTTATTTATAATTATAGTTCAGAAATAAAACTATCCTTAGTTAATTAATTAAAAGTACCGATTACAATTAAGATTAATCAAAACGTGACTGAAATTAATGATAATACGAAAAGGATGTGAGATTTCGAAAATGAATTGACAATTCAAAAATTGGGTTAGAAAGGATTGTGAAAAAGTGTAGAAGATATATAATATTAATAAATTATTTTTCTTTATTTACTATAACTTATATGATCATCAAATAAAGGACCTGAGTCAATTTCATTAATTAAAATGATAGTAAAATGATCCAATAAACCATTTTATATTAATATTAAAATTAAGTAAATAAAAAAGATATAAGACATATAAACCTAATGAGAAATGAACCAAAATAAAACAATTATAATTAAATTAATTATTGTCATTGAACTTATGAAATCTCTAATTAAAATAATAGTGTTAAGTAACGTGATCCAAAACAACATCATAAAAAAAAAATTATTAAATATTATATTTTTAAAATTATACCTATATATTTTTTATATCATATTTATATTAAATATATTTATCATTATATATTTATAAAAATTAATATATTTATATAATTTATTTTAAAATATATAATTTTTTAATTTAAGTCATTTATTAATATTTAAAATTATATATTAATAAAAATTTATAAAAATTAATATATTAATATAATTTATTTTTAAATATATATCATTTTTTAATTTAAATCATTTATTAATATTTAAAATTAAATTAATAAATATATATAACATTATATCTATATATGATATTAATTATTAAATAAATTAGGCGTATAAACTGTATAAACATACTCAAGCTTAACGATTAAATAAGCTGAGATCATATCAAACGTATCTGAAAATAAGTCGGATAATCTGACATCAATAAGCTGAGAATAAGCTGAATCAGTCCTTAATAAACTCATTAATACACCTTTTAGCTTTTAGTACATCTAATTAATTTTACATTTTAATGAATTAATCTCTCTATATTATTGATCTAACTAAAATGAATTACACATGTATGTACTCTAGTTTTGTTTAGTTATAACTTGTTAGAATTGCATATCTAACCCAATAAGAACTTATCAAGTGGTAGTTAATGCAACAATGGATTTAGGTAATGACAAAGCTAAAAACTTCTCTTAGATTTTGTTATCTAATTTAAAGTTTTTCAGAAGGGTTACACATGTCAAATCAGATCCTATTAAAAAGAATGATGTCATAATTGTTAGAAAAACTTTGTGAAGAATATTACATTGGCTCACATGTCACTTCAAGGCTTTTTATGGTCAATTCGGATTTCTGCTATCGATTCTCGTGTTCCCCTGTTGCGGACCAATCAAATTGCAGTTTTATTATTATATTAATAAATCAAACTGGATAGGGGAGGGGGAGGGAGAATCCGGAATCCGGGTTTCATTCCGGGTTCACCCCAAACGCCGTTAACGGAATGTCCAGTTAACATAAGGAATTAATATAATATTAATATGCACCAGCAAAGCTAACTTCTCTTAGGACGCCATGTGAGAAGGAAGGGAGAGAAGCGAAAGGAGCGAAGCTTACCCCGCCCAGGAGCCCTGACGTTCATTTAAATCCCCCAACCCACCCATGAAAAGACCGTTTACTTATCATGGAAATACACTTACTCATGTATGTAAATACCAAAATTAACATAAATATATTATTTATATTTATTAAATATTAATTAAATTTATTAAAAATAATATGCAACGAAGAAATCTTCATTTCATTTACTTCATTTTTATTTTTAATTTTTTTATGAAATTTTTATTTACGAGGAGACGCTTAGGAGCGAATAAATCTTCGCTTCAATTACTTATTTTTATATTTATAAAAATTGCAAAATTTTATGTACGAGGAGACCCTTCAAAGCGATGCATTCTTCCCTTCAATTATTTTAAACCTGACGTTCATGTAAAACCCCCAACCCACCCGTGAGACAATTTACCTATCATGTAAGTACACTGACTCATATATGTGAATACCAAAATTAACAAGAATTTAATACTTCTATTTAATAATTATTAAATAAATTTATTGGAAATGACATGCAGCGAAGAAATCTTCGCTTCAATTACTTATTTTTATATTTAAAATTATTTATAAAATTTTATTTACGAGGAGACACTTTGGATTATTAAATATTAATTAAATTTATTAAAAATAATATGCAGCGAAGAAATCTTCGCTTCAATTACTTCATTTTAATTTTTAAATTTTTTATGAAATTTTTGTTTACAAGGAGACGTTTTGGAGCGAAGAAATCTTCGCTTTAATTACTTATTTTTATATTTTAAAAAATTTCAATATTTTATTTACGAGGAGACGCTTTAAAGCGAAAAATTCTTCGCTTCAATTATTTTACTTCATTTTAATTTCTAAATTTTTTATTAAATTTTTGTTTACGAGAAGACGCTTTGGAGCGAAGAAATCTTCGCTTCAATTACTTATTTTTATATTTTAAAAAAATTCAATATTTTATTTATGAGGAGACGCTTTAAAGCGAAGAATTATTCGCTTCAATTATTTTACTTCATTTTAATTTTTAAATTTTTTATGAAATTTTTGTTTACGAGGAGACGCTTTGGAGCGAAGAAATCTTCGCTTCAATTACTTATTTTTATATTTAAAAATTTTTCAATATTTTATTTACGAGGAGACGCTTTAAAGCGCAGAAATCTTCGCTTCAATTATTTTAAACCTGAAGTTCATGTAAAACCCCCAATCCACCCGTGAGAAGACAATTTACCTATCATGTAAGTACACTTACTCAGGGAAATGACAAGCAGCGAAGAAATTTTCGCTTCAATTACTTATTTTTATATTTAAAATTCTTTATGAAATTTTATTTACGAGGATACGATTTAGAGCGAATAATTCTTCACTTGAATTATTTATTTTTATAATTAAAATTTTTTAAGAAAATTTTATTTATGAGGAGACGATTAGGAGCGAAGAATTCTTCGCTTCAATAACTTATTTTTGGATGATTGAAACATATATTTTCCGCTACAATCCCACTCTTCATTTTCATAAGAAACTGTCCATATTCTTCTCTCTCTATATCCCAACGATCATCAAATATTCAACGTTGAAACCCTAGAGTTTTCTTCTATTCTATAAGGATTTCTTATAAAAATGTCAGAAAACCAAGGCAACAATATGGAAGTGGATACCTTCGACTCTCGAGAGGTTGTCTTATCAGTTTGTAACAACACAAACGAAAACGAAACCGCCCCCAATCCTGTATCCAACGTCAATCCCGACAATAAACCAGAGAGGTAGGTTAATCTTATTGTGTTTATATATTTTTGTATTAATTTTACACCTGTTGATTCCATTTATTTAGTTGAACACAGATTTATATTATCCCACCGAAAATAATGACTTCGAGGTTTTACTTGCTTAAATATGAAAGGAAAAGGAAGATAAATACGAAGACGAATACGAAGTCATCGACTGATGAATCAGTTTCTACAGTTGCTGTCGAAGCTACTAATATTGCTGCATGTACTACACATGTTGATGAGAATTTACCACCACCTCCCCCCCAAAACACCAATGTTATTGCTACATCTACTACACCAGTCGATGAAGATTTACCACCACCACCCCAGAAACCATTGATATTGCTACATCTACTACACCAGTCGATGAAGAGTTACCACCATCTCCCCCAAAAACCAAAACCATCAAAAAGGAAAGTGGCATTTCTAACAAGATCATCCCCTCATGGCCTTTATCACATGATTCCTAAATTTTGCGTTGAAGAGAAGGAAGCTGTGAAGTAAATCGGGTTTGATTCTCTTCTTACATTGGGTGTCTCCACTTGCCCGGGTCATTTTTTGAGACACGTAATTAGATCTTTTGACCCGGATAAGAGTTCTATGATATTGGCCAACAGTGAGGAGATCCTTATCGATGAAGATCTCGTCTAGCTCGTGCTGAACCTCCCAAGAGGGCGAATGAACGTAGATGAGTCCGCTGGGGGGACAAGACTAAGGACCCTGATTTTTTTAATTTCTTGAGGGATTGGAAGACTAGATGGACCAGGGAAGAATCAAATTCATCTCCTGAAACACTTTCTATGATACCCAAGATATTAAGTAACACAAGTGCAGACAATGATTTCAAAATCGACTTTGTTGTCTCAAGTTTTTTATGTCCAGTTCAAAATTCACGAGCCAGGTAAACATGTATTCAAACCTATTATACATCATATTGTATTTGTGATTACTTACACATGTATTCTATTCATTTCATGTTCAAAATTCTCAAATCCTTAATGGATGTTGATAACATAAAGGAGCTGAACTGGTGCCACTTCACACTACAACGATTGGTTGAAAGTGTAAGAAGTTGGAAAGAAAAAGAAAGTAAAGATAAAAATCCATATGTTGATGGACCTCTAACCCTTTTATTGGTAAATAATTACTCTCTTGTATAAGATTTATAGGTATCAAATATTTACTAACATGTTTTTCATTCCTCTACTTCAGATTTGCTACCTAGATGGTATTTTTGTGGAAGGTGTATGTCAGCCTTATGAAAGGAAATTTCCAATCATCTCTTGTTGGGATGACATCACATTGTTAGAGTTTACCACTTTAGAAGCTCGTGCATGTGGTTTTGGGCTGGGCAGGGCAAGAGCACGCCTAACAGATAAAGAACCTGAGATTCTAGTTAATTTATTGGAAGTAAATGAAGACGATGATGAGGTATGTTGAAACAAGAAATTGACTCACATTTGTCTATACTTTCTTGTTTTCGAGACTAATAAAATATGTTTTTCATAATCTACAGATGTTAACATCCAAAATCTTGCAAACTTTTAAAGATACAGCACAATAGCTTAATTACCTATCAGGGGAGTTGGAGAAATGCAACATCGATCCGAAGCCTTTTTTTGAGGCTGGTTTCCTGAACCTAAGAGAGTCTGAAGGGCTCATGAAACACTTGAAGGTGAATAATGCTGAGGTATGTGTAAGTAGGGAAGATCCTCCAAGTGAGGAACTTGGGGTCACTTTAGAGAGTGTGGGCTTAAAAATCAATAGTCCCTCGATTGAATACACCTTTGAGGATGCAGTTGAGGACAATGAAGACAATCCATCAACACGGGTTGAACCGGATGATTTTGAGGATGCAGTTCTGCAAAATGAAGAAAATCGCTCAGACCCTATTGAACCGAATGATCTTGAGGATGCAGTTCTGCACAATGAAGATATTCAATCTCCCCCTGTTGAACCAAATGATAAGGGTGAACGGAAGGAAGAGGGTGAGGAAAACAAAGCTCAGTCACCCCTGTTGAACCAAATGATAAGGGTGAACGGAAAGAAGAGGGTGAGAAAATCAAAGCTTTCGAAGCTTCTAAAGCTGACGAATCTTCTGAAGATGAAGATGAAGATGATGGGGGACACGTCAACATTAGAGACTATCCTAAGAGGAAGATTACAAAAATTCTGGTGCACCTTCAATCCCCTTACATGAAAGAGGTTGCGGATAAGTTGGACCAAAAAATAACAAACAAGGAACAGAGATTGGCCGATTTTGTGTTTTCTAAAGACCTGGATGAAAGCTAAGTTACTTAGCATGCTTTTCGAAATTTGAAATATGAAAGTAGTTATGTTCTAAATGAATCTATTTTGCAGGGACGTTCTGTACGAAGGGCCTCCGGGTAATATGACCCCTAAAATATTGCGAACAATGAAAGATAAAGAAGAAATTGCGAGCGAAGTGGTGGATGCTTGGGACATACTTTTGCACTATAAATTCAGAAGGTTTGCAAGGCATGAAAAATGAATAATTTGTTTTTTAACAATATCATATGTAAGTGCTTCTCTTGTTTTTGTGCTATGTATCCTTCAATGTTCATGACTTTGATACTCTAGACTTATTTTGCAGGTTAATCTCTTATATTTTGATTGCACCACATTTTGCCTTTGCCTTGAAGAAGACATGAAAAACTTCAAAATAACAAAAGAAGACCTGAAAAACATGGTATGTACATAAAATTCCAAGTAACGAGTATGAAATCAAAAATAATTAATGTTTGTATTTTTTTTAATAGATATTCCTACCTGTCGTCCATGCCGATCATTACTTTCTTGTATGTGTGAATATTTCTATTTCCCAAATCGAAATACTAGACAACTCCGGTCGTCCGCATAAAATGAAACTTCTGGACAAGTATACCAATTTGATGAAATACATTAATAGTTTTGGGACTTTCTTGGAAAGGCAAGGCCTAGCACAACTAGATGGAAAAATTAGATCATACAGGTGTACGGGCCCAAAACTAGATTGGCAAGACAATACAAACAAGAAAGACTGTGGTGTATATTTACCGAGACATATGGAAACATATAGAGGAAAGGTGAAGAATTTTGATATTGACATCAAAAGCGACAATGTAAGTGTTAAACACATGTTGTTAGTCTATGACATTTAAAAATTATATATGTTCTTATACTTTCTCTTGTTCTTTTGAAGGCCGAAGAAGCTTTGAGTACATTGAGGATCAAATATTTATACAAAATTCTTATGTATGACCACAATGTCAATAAGATTAACTTAAAGAAGGCAATTAGATCAAGATTTTAGAGATTTGTATGTATTATACGGAATTTTAATTATACAGAATTCTTATGTCTGACCACAATTGACATTAGTGTACTTTCACTTTATGCAATTATAACTTATAATTTATTGATGTTTCTTATGTCTTCTTGTACCCATATTTTTAAATTCATAAACGAAGTTAGCTTCGCAACTATTGTTTTTAAATTCATAAACGAAGATATCTTCACAAGTTCAGTTTTTAAATTCATAAACCCAGGTTGCTTCACAAGTTATGAAGCGATTCTAACTTCACAGAAATTATAACATTAACGAAGCCATTTTTACAATGTTATGTTATGAAATTCATAAACTAAGTTATCTTCGCAACTACTTTTTTAAAATTCATAAACGAAGCTATCTTCACAACATGTAACGCCCCTACCGGAGTTATGTAAGGATGTGAATTCATGAATGAAAAATCATTTATTACTTCAACAGTAGCTATAGTCACTCTCACTCTCACTCTCACTCTCACTCTCACTCTCACTCTCACTCTCACTCTCACTCTCACTCTCACTCTCACTCTCACTCTCACTCTCACACTCACTCTCACTCTCACTCTCACTCTTTTCTTCCCAAATCTCTCTCTACCGGTGTTTAAGTACGTTCTTTGACTACCTCATTCATTCTCTTCATTCATTTAGTGTAATACTCATCTTAGGAGGTAGAGATGGACCCAGAGATGCCGGTTTTATCGCAGCAACAACTGGAGTGATACTTAAGTCTGATCAACGATGACCCTATCCCTTTTGGTGTTTATCATGTAGATGAGATTTTACCTCTTATACGAATAAATGTTCACGACGGAATGATGGCCCACATGCAAAGCAGATGGAATACGCAGACTCGTTCTTTTGTAATTGAGGACATGCACATATGCCCGACGATTGAGGACTTCGCTTCAATCCTTAAGTGTGGGAGCCTTGCACTCATGATTTTTCCTATCAATCCTGAACCTCATTTTGCATTCGAAATTTTCCATAACTTCTATGGTTGTACAATGTTTGACGTTGTTTTGTTTACCCTTCAACAAGGATTTCTCAATATCACAAACATAGACGAGTACATTTGGCGTGTCTAGGGAGCTAAGAGGACCATCAGCCACACACAAAGCAAACTAATCATGCTTGTGGTTCTTGCTCATTTTTTTGTGTCCGGCTGAAGGACTACGACCTTCGGATAGGATCTTGGAGGTAGTTCCTGCACTGATGGGAAATGCCCCATATTTGGCTAGCCTTGTACTCGCTGAGACACTCCTTGGTCTTAACGACTCTGTTTCAGAGCCAAATAACTATTCCCGCCGTGGATCACCTTTGGTTCTATACCTCTGGTTGTTAGACAAATTGCATTGGTTGCCCCGTCCTTCAATTCCTTACCCTTCCTTTGCAAATCTACAGTTGCAAAGGATCGCTAGAATCATGCTTGAGAATTCTATTTCTGATATTCACCCAATTCGGTTCATTGTTCTGTGGTATCTCTTTAGTCAAATGATGTACGAGATAAGGGGTTCTCCATTCATCATTGTGTTGGGCCTAGAGGGATCTACCTCCTACTGCACAACTATCATATATAGACAATTTGGCCTACGGAATCCCCTACCTTCAAATGCACTGAATCCTCCGACGAACTTGATGCCTATTTCTCATGATCTTTACCTCCAGTACGCATCAATAATAGAAAATTCTCTTACGGTTTCATTCCCCAATCGATGGATCAATGCTGTGAACGAAGCAGTTCAGCTATACATTCCACCCGTCCTCGAACAAGAAGTCGTATCGATGATAGGACCGATTGACGAGTCATCCTCTAATGAATCAGATTAGGGCTTAATTTATATTTGTGAACTGCTATTTGGTTGCTCAATCTGTGTAGTAATTAAGTAAACGGATTATGAAATGTTTTTTTTGTTTTTTGGAACTCAAAGGAAAATCAATTGTTGTGAAGTTATATAATTCGAATCATTGTCGTTATGTTTGATTGCAATATGGATGTCATTTTTAATTTAAACTATAATGTAAAACACCTAATGCATTCATGTAAACCCATTATAATGATATAACAAAACTTTGTTCGCTTGATATAATCGTTTATAATGATTCAATCGAACGAAGATAGCTTCGTTTGTTTATTAGTGTATTACTTTTAACTAGGTGCTTGAGAATGAAGCATAATTCGCCTGATAATTATATTTAAATTAATTTGTATTTGTAACACGTTCATGTGAAACTTTAATGATTTTAGGAACGAAGCTTACTTCACTTGTTAGTTTGTTTATTAAACGAACTAGTGTTAGGGAACGAAGTCCGATTCGCTTATTACTAAGATTTTACAACGCTAACAGGGAACGAAGCTGGCTTTGCTTCATACTTTCAGTTGAACGAAGAGAACAATCTCAATAGAACGAAGCATGGATCACTTGTATAATAAATCCCATCAATGGTTAATCTGCAATATTGAATCTAGCTAAATGATTGAAGAGGCGCCAAAAATTTATCTTGTCCCTTCAACTGACAATTATGGCAGTTTCTGTATACTTAGCCAGAATTGTAAATATATATAATATATATATTTTTTCTTATTTATTCATTCGTTATTTTATAATTGACATAATGAAATCTGAATTAAAATATATATAACAATTAGTTTTTATAATTTGATGAACTATATTTCATTACAACGTTTCATAAACAATTCTACATCATAACAATATTCATCTGCATCTCCATTGAAGCGACCACAATGAATCTCTAACGCATAACTGTGGTATCACACCTGTTGAGATATCTCTTGAGATGTTTTCCATCCCAGGGAATCTTCTACAGTTGGCTCTTCCCATCAGTGGTGGACACGTATGACCTTCATTTGGTCGGTAGTTTCTACTTGAGGTATGCAGATTTTGTAGTATCTGAAGATGTTTTCCACCACAACTGGACTCTCTTCATCTTCATTGAAGACGTTTTCCACCACATAGAATCTCCTAAAGGGTAGATCCCAACAAAATATCTTAAACAAACACACACTCACAACAATGCTCATCCTCACGAATTTCATGTGGACCAAGATGGTTTATGTAATCCTTTATAGCAAATAGAAAAGTTTTTTAACGATTGAATCAGATGCATTCAGAAAAAGTAAATTTCCCGTGATCAAATATCAAATCGAACGAGTCTGCAGTCCTTTTGACACATCATTCACAATTTATATTTTATTAATGAAAAAGTAAAAGCAATAGCATTGACTCTTAGGTGCTGTTTGATCTTTGTGTGTTTTTGTATAAAACCCAAATTTTATCCAAAAACACTCTCAATCTTCTCATCATAAATCAAATCAAGATTTCCTGAGCGAAGAATGCTCCACATAATCCAGCGTTAATACGCGAAGCGTTCTTCGCCTATTCGAGAACCTTTTATTTTCAAAATGTTGAATTATATAAAACATTTCCTGAGCGAAGAATGCTTCACATAATCCAGCGTTAATACGCGAAGCGTTCTTTGCCTATTCGAGAACATTTTATTTTTAAAATGTTCAATTATATAAAATATTTCTTGAGCGAAGAATGCTTCACGTAATATGAAGTTCATGTAAAACCACAAATTCATGTTTGTAAAAACCTAAACGGCCTCATGAAAATCCATTCACTCTGAGCAAGTATTTTGAAAATAGAATATCTGAAGCCTAACTCCGACCATTATACCCCAGGTTACTCTTCTCTTTCACCTAGCGCTGTTGTATTCGTTCGTTCGCCTCCGAAGCTATTTCTCTCCCGGCTTGTATATTCTGCGGCTGCGAAAATGGTAAAAAGTGTTGAGGGTTTCATGCGTTGTTCTTTTTCGTTTGCTTATTTGTATTCGTTTGAATCTAAATTTGACTCTATCATTTTAGAATCAGGATTCCGATAAGCAAATAGTTCCATATACTGAATCGACGACGGAAGTTAAAACACTGAGGTAATTACACTAATGTTAGAAAATGTGCATATCTGCTTCATTTCTGATTATGTAGTTCATCGATTGTTTTGTATAAACGTATTGCACACATGTTAATGTAGGGTTAAACAAAAGAAAAGAAAACTCGAGGCATCAGGTACGCCCTCGACACCATTGGATATACTGGCCACAACTGCTAATGAAGCACTTATTGAGAACCAGGTTAAGAAAAAAAGAAGAAAGACTCGTGACCCTGATGTTGATTTTAAGAGCCGAACCTCTCCATCGGGCCTTCACTACATGGTTAACAGGTTATCCGAAGAACAGAAGGATGCTGTGAGGGACATAGGATTTGGTTCACTTCTTTCACTGGGCATATCAAAATGCCCACTTGAGTTCTCACGGTGCATTGTGAGTCTCTTCAATCCCAGAAGGAGGAGCATCGTCCTACATAGTGGAGAGGAGATGCAGATTGATGAAGAGGATGTTCAATGTGTATTGAACATCCCTAGAGGGGAATTAGAAGTGGCAGAGTGTTTAGGAATTCGCACGGACGACAAGGAGTACAAGGACAATCTCACGGCTGGAGAAGGAGATGGGGATTCGAGAATAGTGGAGGTCCTTCGACCTACAAAATGCCGGACAAAATTCTACAGAATACAGCCGGAGACAGTAACTTCAAGATGGACTTCGTTGTGTTTGTTGTATCCAGTTTTTTGTGGACATCGCAAAATCCACAGTGCAAGTATACCCAAACTACCTAGCAGTAATTCTGTAATTTCATTTCGAACTTCACTGTCATGTTAAATGATTTGAGGCACTCCTTTTTTATATACAGATTCAAAATACTGAAATCCCTACAGGATGTATCTAAAATTAAAGACTACAACTGGTGCAAGTTTACTTTAGACGGACTTGTTGAAAGTGTTTATAAGTGGAAAGAAAAAAAAGACATCATATTTCCATGGACCACTAACGTTTCTTTTGGTGAGTGTAGAAATTTATTTGCTGTAGGTGCTAGCTTCATAATTTTTCCTTTAGTTTAACGTAATATATATTTGTTTATGCTAATGTATCAGTTGTGCTACTTGGACCGGGTCATTGAGTTCAAGGTAAACAATCAAATCTCAAGGAATTTCCCTATTTTGGGATGATGGGACGAGAAGAAGATGTACGACAGGGTTGATTATGAGACTGCCCCGGGGGGTTTGGACATGGTAGGGTAGTTACTTGCATAACCATTCCGAATGAGCAACCACCGATTCAACAAAATGTGGAGCCACCACTACCACAAGCTGGGGATGACAGTACATCCAATCTTACTGAGCAGCCACCGATTCAACAAAATCTTGCATCATGTTTGAGGAAGGTTGCGGCCGCTTCAGAAGAATTGGCACAATGGGCTAAATATCTAAATGAGATGCACCAAATTAACACAATTGAACTTGTACAATCTACTTTTAAGCCATTTGCCACTGTACTAAACTCCCATTCAATCCTGAGGGAAGGCTTACAAAGGAGTTTGGACAAGACAAATCATTAGCAACCAAGAGAAGAAGATCATCCTCCCACAATAGAAGCCAACAAGAACACCATTACTCCCAAAACCGCCATCACTACAACAGCCCAAGCTAACAAGAACATCATTCCTCCAAAAACCCAAGCCAACACCAAAACCATCACTCCAACAACCCAAGCCAACCACAACACCATTCCTCCAAAAACCCAAACCAACACCAAAACTATCACTTCAACAACCAAAGCCAACCACAACACCATTCCTCCTAAAACTCAAGCCAACACTAAAACCATCACTCCAACAACCCAAGAGAACACCAAAATCATCACTCTAACAACCCAAGCCAACAAAATCACCATTACTCCCAAAACAGAATCAACACCAAAACCATCACTGCAACAACCCAAGACAACACCAAAACCATCACTCCAACAACCCAAGCCAACACCAAAACCATCACTCCAACAACCCAAGCCAACAAAATCACCATTACTCCCAAAACAGAATCCAACACCAAAACAATCACTCCAACAACCCAAGCCAACAACAAAAACAATACTCTCATAACATAATCCAACCAGAACACCATTACTCCAACAACAACAGCCAACCGGATCACCTTTATTACCGCAAACCAAGAATAAAAGAACACCATTATCTCTAAAATCCAAGACTTGCCTCCTACCCAAATTATTCATCAAACAGAAGAAGCTGGACCATCAAAGGCCTTAAATGTCTGCAGAAAAGTCCCCCGAAATTTGAAAACCGATTGGTTAACCGATGTTATCAACACCGAAACCAGCAACAACTCCCCTTCATTGTCGATAGTAAAAATTAAAGAAGAATGCATTTCTAGTCTATCACCGCCACTTCAACATGCCTCGTCTCGTCCACGAAATAATGATGGAAGAATGAAGGAATGGCTTGGAGGATTGGAATTGCCCTCAGTATTGAATACCCCATATTACAATAAAATGTTTAGGGATGTCAAAGAAATATCAAACATTCATAAGATATTTGTGGGTTTCATATTTTCTACAGGACTTGAAAAAAGGTAATGTTTCCTCAACATTCTTACTTATTCTTAAAAAATATACTTTGTACCTCATTCTGAAACATGTTTTTATGGTTTTATGCAGTGAAATGTTATTTTTTACTGATAAACTAAGTCTACACATGACGCGCGGGGACATGCTTACAATGGCTGATAAAACATGGGTAGACAATATGATTATTGATATTTGGTCGTATGTGTTGAACGACATTTGTAGGAGACCTTTAAAACGTGCTTACAATAAGATTTTCTTCACAACCGCGATCACCGTAAGTTGTACTAACACTATTGTTTATCAATTATGTTATTTGTGTTATAATAAAGACTATGATGTAAACAGATTTTTCGTGCAAATGGGATTTCTTCGAAACAACGATTCGATGACAGGTTCTGTCGTGAAGGTCGGAATTTCAACATTTCGAAAAAGGACCTCTTGAATGTAGATCTCGTAAGTACATCTCTCATTGTGATATCATATAATAGCATGTACACCTCTATGTAATCTTATTTGTTTTAATTCTATTCACAGATGTTTTTCCCAATCATTGATGACTCCCATTTTTACTTGGTTTGCTATAACTTTATACAAAGGGAAATTCAAGTAATTGAAAACATGGAGTCACCTATGCAATCGCCATTCGAGAGAAGATATAAGAATGTCCAAATCTTGGTATGACACTAAAATTCGATTTTCAACTAGTTCAATCGCAATTACTTTTAGCACTTAATTTCATTACATCATGTTGTTCATTATGTACCAGGATGACTACATTCAACAATATATGAACGACGTAGACCCCGTTCTTGCTATAAAGTATGGAAATTTGGAAAAGAAATGTTTGAAATTGTCATGGCAGGATTCCAGGAATTACAATGACTGCGGCATTTTTTGCATGAGACACATGGAGTCGTATGAAGGTGAGATCAAGGGTTGGAAAAGTGGCTTCGCCGTTAAAAAAATGTTCGCACACAAATAAAGACCTTGAGGATGATATATTGTTGGCGTATCATTGGCTCATAGCTCAACAAAATCAGGAACAATGTCTACGAGGCCTGCAATAAATGGCTCAGTGGATGAATTTGGAAATGTATACAGATTGTGTAATTAAAATTTTCAAATAATTTTACTTGACATTTTTACATTAATGAAAATGTATACAAATTGTTTTTAATGAAATTTGATTTTTGTAAATTAATTTGTTTTCAATACTGTGATATTCATGTTAAAATATTTTCAAGTAATTTTATTTACAAGGAGTCGAATTGGAGCAAAGAAATCTTCGCTTCAAATACTTGTTTTTAATTTTAAAATTGTATATGAAAATTTTATTTAAGAGTAGTCGAATTGGAGCGAAGAAATATTCGCTTCAATTACTTGTTTTTAATTTTTAATTTTTTTTTGATAATTTTATTTAAGAGGAGTCGAATTGGAGCGAAGAAATCTTCACTTAATGTTATTTTAAACATGACGTTTATGTAAAACCCCCACCCCACCCATAAAAAGACGGTTTACCTGACATGTAATTACACTTACTCAAGTATGTAAATACCAAAAATTTACAAAAATATAATACTTCTATATTTATATATTAAATAAATATATTGAAAGTAACATTCAGCGAAGAACACTTCGCTTTAATTACTTGTTTTTATTTTTAAATTTTTTATGATAATTTTATTTAAGAGGACTCGAATTGGAGCGAAGAAATCTCCGCTTCAATTACTTGTTTTTATTTTTATGTTTTTTATGATAATTTTATTTACAATGAGTCGAATTGGAGCGAAGAAATCTTAGTTTTAAATACTTGTTTTTATTTTTAAAATTTTATATGAAAATTTTATTTAAGAGGAGTCGAATTGGAGCGAAGAAATCTTCGCTTCAATTACTTGTTTTTATTTATAAATTTTTTATAATAATTTTATTTAATAGGAGTCGAATTGGAGCGAAGAAATCTTCGCTTAATGTTGTTTTAAACCTGACGTTAATCCCACTCCACCCATGAAAAGACGGTTTACCTGACATGTAATTACACTTACTCAAGTATGTAAATAACAAAATTTACAAAAATATAATACTTCTATATTTATATATTAAATAAATATATTGAAAGTAACATTCAACGAAGAATTTTTCGCTTCAATTACTTGTTTTTATTTTTAAAATTTTATATGAAAATTTTATTTAAGAGGAGTCGAATTGGAGCGAAGAATTATCCGCTTCAATTACTTGTTTTTATTTTTAGAAGGAAATTAATGGTCAATATGTTTTCATTCATTTGGTATTACATAAAACCTCCTATGCATACATTCTACCTTCTTCATGGTTTCAAATAAAATATACATACAAGTATATATCAGAGTTCACATGAAACTAGAATTCGATAGTTGAGATGACAAAAGAACAATGAATGGAGTATCGGCATCCATGCTGAAACTTTCGTCCCATTGTTGAGGAGTTGAGAATTGAGTAGTTGTTGTTGGCATTGCATTTGATGGCTGGAACAGTATATCAATTTAAAAGTATGTTAATAAATGAAGAGTAATAACCCAATTATTAGTAAAGAAGTTATTCAGCAAATTCATACCGGATTCTGTGATTCGCTTGTTATTCTTGTTGATTTTCTTTTTCTTGAGTTCTTCTCTAGTCCACCTTTCCTTCTCTTACCAGATTTTGTTGGCTTCTTAGTTTTGATTCATTTCGCTTGAACATGGGCACCCTCGGCAGAACATGATACAACTGGTGGAGTTTGCATATTTATATTCTCTTGTAATTTTTTATCCACAAACTTACACTGGCTAAGCATAATTTCTTTGACATTCCTATACGTATCATCTCTTTCGACTGCCTTTATAAATAAATGCATGGACAAGCCACACAAATCTCTGTATCTTATGTTATGAAGCTCACTCGGATCAACATTACTATTGTCCACGAGTGGATCAGTTCGAAATAATCCATCTTTTGTTGTTCTTGTCCACCTCTTTAATATCAACGTAGGAGGAATCTTCAACACGTCAATCGTCGTGAAAATCTTTAGGATGTGAGCACACAAAATCCCGCCAAATTCAAATTTACAACAGCTACACTCGATATTCTTATCATCATTCTTATGAACTGTAACTGTATGAGAGTATCTCCTAGTGTGGGGGGTTACCTTATATTTTCTGTGTGTGTCGACATCCTCTAACATATCTACACCACAATCATGCGACATAAACCATTGTTGTTCAAAGCACTTAAATACCTTTGAAGTGTAAACATTTCATGCATCCTTTAAGAAACTGGGTAGTTCAGACTTGGTTGGCTGGTAATTGATTTGAAATCAGCCTTCAACACATCATATCTTCTTTCATCGATTAGTCTTTCAAAGTGTTTGAAAATTTCTAAAAACTTGTCTTTGTAGGAGCAATACCTTTTCAACACATTGTTCATACTCTCACTTCTCTATGTTGTCGTCATATCAACACAAAACATATATCATGCATACACTAATGCCCACTTTCGCCTAATGCAAAACATACGTTTCAACCATTCGTTGGTTTCAAGCCCGTAGTTTGTCAACATTTGTTTCCAAGCTTCAACAAACTCTATCTCTTCTTAAAAATCATATATACATGATGAAAAATCCTTCGAAAATTCTCTAAAATTATGAAACACGGAGCTTAGATGTATGGCTGCATTTTGAAATATGTGACAAATACATAGACGATGATTTGTTTCAGGCCATGTAGACGCTAAGGCCTTAGCCATGGCCGCGTCTTGATCTGTAAGAATGGTTTTTGGTTTTTTCCCACGCATAGCTTTGGTGAAAGTCTCAAACAACCATTCAAAAGTCATAGCAGTTTCATCGTATAATAGAGCTGCACCAAAAATAATAGATTGTTTGTGATGATTCACACCTACAAAAAGTGCAACCGGACGACCTTCCTTATTCTTCTTATAGGTCGTGTCAAAACTAACAACGTCTCCGAGTATGAATAATCAGATCGCATGTTAGAATCACACCAAAAAATATTCGTTATCAAATCGTCCACATCAAGTTGAAAAGCATTATAAAAACCTGGATCATTCGATTGTTTTTCTGCAAATACTCTAATACACCCCCTGTATCCCCAAAATCATAGTATCTAGTTCTTTTCGTTCGCAAGTAATTTTTATAATCATCAGGAAGAAAACCCAATATTCTCCCTTCCACTGATTTGTTTAGACATTAGAGCATGGGATGCCTTTGGAGAAATTCCCACGTGAGTGGCAATCTCGATATGTAAGCCTGCAACTGCAGAAATATTCCTATGGCATCTATACATGTGAGTTCTCTTTGGACTTACAAGAGGATAACAATGCTCACTAATAAAATTTACCACTTTGAACTTTCCATTATCTGCCCTCTTTATCCTCAATTTTGCTTCACAACCGAACCTCGTCAAAGAACGGCTACGTTTCATATAGACATTCCGTTTGTCTTTTACCCGTTCACCTTGTGCACTACAACAAAAAACTCTATCTTGTATTTTACCACCTTTGTCAACATGTTTTGAACTACGCCTTATACCAAATCCTATTTGTTTAGCGTATACTAAATAGAATTCGTAGCCATCTTCTTCACTCTCAAATTCCCGACCTAAATGTGGAATCAAGTTGGCTGCGATGTCCTCCAAAGGTTGGCCGTTTTCATCGAAATTCAATTGAGGACGACAACTAGCAGATTCGCTGGTAAATTATAAAACATGTAGAAAATAAATATTGATCTCAACAAAACTTATAGATGCTTGTAAAATGAATGAAATATAAGCGAAAAGCGCTTCACTTCACTAGTATTCACAGTAATCCAATAAGCGAAGAGCGCTTCACTATACTAGTATTCACAGCAATCCTATAAGTGAAGAGTGTTTCGCTTCACTAGTGTTCAGAGCAATCCTATAAGTGAAGAGCGCTTCGCTTCACTAGATATTATCAACAAAAAGTGAAGAGCGCTTCACTTCAATATGAACGAAAACATCTTATAGTATTATATTAGAGAAGTTAAACACAAAATATACCTTAAATCATTATTATCATTCTCGTTCATGTGTATTACTTCCTGATAATCAACAAGAACAGAACATTTCAAGTCAAGTATTTTTTGAAAAAACAAAACGTTATGAAGAAAAGTTGAGAAGAAGATGACATTCAAAAACGTACCATTGTCACTCCCAACTTTTAATTTAGGAAAATGGATTGATTATCATTAATGAAGTATAACTCCGGCGAAGGAAAGGTCGACTACCATGGAGTATAACTCCGGCGAAGAAAATGTCGACTGCTTCTCAGACAGGAGAGAGAGAAAATCGTACAAATCTAGGCAGCATGGCTGCATGGCAGCATTAAATAAAAATAGGTGTGTTAGGTGGGGTGAGGTGACTTGATAAAAATAATTTTTGATTTTAATAATTAAATGAATAACATTATTATAAATTTACAAAAATCAATCAAGTGCTTGATCAGATAGCGAAGATTGCTTCACAATATTATTTGACAATTGAAAAACATGTATAAAATCACATTTAATTGAGATTTGTAAATACTTAAGGCGCGCTGTAATTACATAGATTGTTATGTATTTAATACAAATTTATACTTTACTTTAAGTAATACATGAAATACTCATGTTCAAAGATTTCATTTTTGTTAATTTTGTTGTTTAAAAAAAATACACTACTAAGAACAAAAAAGCAAAATCTGAAATCACAAATATAGAAAAACAAATTCAATTAGGAATTCAAATATTCAGTAATCAAATTCAATGACACAAGTCTATGTAAACAAAAGCTGCAAATCACAAGCAACAATGGATTCAAGCAAGCTTGTGTGAGGAACACCATATTCATCCAAAAATGCTGACAAAGGATCCACTGCCTCATATATCCAAATGACTTCATTTGGATCGTGCATCGTCTCATCGTATATCACTATAGTCTTGTCGTCCTCGGGCTCAACAAATGGATTCTCCATTTTTTAGTCGTACCTCCTCCAGCAATTACAAACCCTATCAGATCCTGTTTGTAAGCCGGGATAAATTCCCCTACAAACATAAAGGTGTAATTGTCGAATAGTTTCGGCAGCTGAAATAAAATACAAAACATTTTTAGTTATCATGGAGAGTTGAAGATATAAAGGAGGAGGAGGAATCAGACAAAACTTACATTGTTCAAATACCGCATTCTTCCAGCTCTTGGACCGCCCACAGTCCCATGATTATCTTGCTGCACCTCGTACGGTTCCTCGTCAATGTAACATTTTGATCTCATTGATGATTTTTTATCCCAGTACAAAAGCAATTGGTATTTTTAGTTTCATATATGTGAAAATGAATATTGCGTTAAGAGTTAAGACTAACAGAGTCTCATAATCAATTGTAAGGACCCATCTCCCATTCAATATTGCGTTCAATACTTTGATAGTTCGACCACATCCACTATTAGCATCGGTGGAAGCTATGACGTGGGTTACATCGTCTCGCCACCTCATTTCCATCGTGGCACCACAGGTGTTAGCGTATTGAACCATCAAGTGCTGTGTAAGAACAATAATATTATCTCAGACAAACATGATGAAAACTCACACAATATAAACAAAATGATTTGATATATGTCAATAATAGTACTATATCTTCACTTGTTAATTGATTTGGGCATAAAATCCAGTCTTTGCCAAAAGTATTTTGGACGAATGCGTTGTTGGTTGCCTGCACATGAAAAAAAACAGTATTTGTTAGTGAATACTAGGGTTTCGTGGAAATAATATACAAAACCCTAACATAGGACGAGATAACGACATTTTGGGAGTAGGGTTTCCTAAATATTAACGAGATAACGACATCCCATAACATGTTTAGTGGTTTTATAATCATAAATATGAAAAGTTTACTATATTGGTGTACGTACCATTGTTGAGACGTGAAGATCTTGCTTCTGGTCTGGTCGATAGAGAGCCGGATGCGAATCGCCGTGAAAGGAGGCAGGCTTGAAGAGAGAGAGATGAATCAGGCGGAAATGTTTATAAAATAATCATATTAGGGTGTATATATATTAAGGATGTTAATCAAAGTGAAGTATGCATCGCTCATAAACTCTTAAAGCGAAATATGCTTCACTAAAAATCGTTTTTCCATGGAACCTGGGCGAACAAGTCTTCTCTCGAAAAGCGACTATTCATTCCATTTCACATGGCACCTAGTCTGGGCGAATAAGTATTCTCTCTCAAAGCGTCTATTCATCATTCCATTGGACCTGAGCAAACAAGTCTTCTCTCGAAAAGCGACTATTCATTCCATTTCACATGGCACCTGGTCTGGGCGAATAAGTATTCTCTCTCAAAGCGTTTATTCATTCCATTGGACCTGGGCGAATGAGTATTCGCTCTAAAATATTCTATTCATTGCATGGCGCCTGGGCGCATTATTCTTCGCAAGATTCAGGTGACATATAAAATAAATGAAGCGAAGAATTCTTCGCTCCAAATCGTCTCCTCGTAAATAAAAATTTCATTAAAAATTTAAAATTTAAAAATAAGTAACTGAAGCGAAGAATTGTTCGCTCTAGAGCGTCTCCTCATAAATAAAATTTCATAAAGAATTTTAAATTAATAAGTAATTGAAGCGAAGATTTCTTCGTTGCATGTCATTTCCAATAAATTGATTTAATAATTAATAAATAGATGTATTAAATTCTTGTTAATTTTGGTATTCACATACATGAGTCAGTGTACTTAAATGATAGGTAAATTGTCTTCTCACGGGTGGGTTGGGAGTTTTACATGAACGTCAGGTTTAAAATAATTGAAGCGAAGAATGCATCGCTTTGAAGGGTCTCCTCGTACATAAAATTTTGCAATTTTTATAAATATAAAAATAAGTAATTGAAACGAAGATTTCTTCGCTCCTGAGCGTCTCCTCGTAAATAAAAATTTCATAAAAAATTTAAAAATAAAAATGAAGTAATTGAAGCGAAGATTTCTTCGCTGCATATTATTTTTAATAAATTTAATTAATATTTAATAAATAGAAATATTATATTTTTGTTAATTTTTGTATTTACATACATGAGTAAGTGTATTTCCATGATAAGTAAACGGTCTTTTCATGGGTGGGTTGGGGGGTTTACATGAACGTCAGGGCTCCTGGGCGGGGTAAACTTCGCTCCTTTCGCTTCTCTCCCTTCCTTCTCACATGGCGCCTGGAGAGAAGTTAGCTTCGCTGGTGCATATTAATATTATATTAATTCCCTACATTAACTAGACATTCCGTTAATGGCGTTTGGGGTGAACCCGGAATGAAACCCGGATTCCGGATTCTCCCTCCCTCTCTTCTACCCAGTTTGATTTATTAATATAATAATAAAGCTGCAATTTGATTGGTCCGCAACAGGGAAACACGGGAATCAGTAGTAGAAGATCCGGATTGTTTCATGGTTGGATAGCTTTGTTTGGTAGTGAGTTTTTTAAAAAATTAAGAGAGAAAAATTGAATGATGGACGATGATTTTGAGGAGGTAATGATTATTTTTGGTAAAAAAAACTTAAAGGGTATTGATATATATAAATAAAATAAAAAATAATAATTTAAAATAAAAGGTATTTTAGTATTTTGGGTAATGAATTGTGTGATGCGATTAATAAAAAGAAAGTGAAATGATGTTTGAATGGAGTTTTTAAAAAAAATCATACCAAACAAAGCCGACAGTTTTACTTTTAAGAATGTTGGATATTAGCTTTCTTTCAATAATGTTTTTCAAAATGGGAGCTTGTTGTTTGGTTTTACTGCACCATGTCTTATTGTGTATTTTTGTGATAAAATTTTTGTTACGTCTTATTGTGTATTTTTGAGATAAAATTTTTGTTATTGGGATTCGAAGGTACGTTAACCATTCACTTATGTAATATGGAGTTCTTTAATTTTTTTTTATTGTCTTAATTTTTAATTGGTATTCATTTTTAGGAAATGAGTGTTACTTAATTTTTAATTGATATTCTTTTTTAGAAAATCGCTAGCTTTCCTGAACGTGATGTTCTCAACATTATAGAAAATGAGACAAAAATATAGAAAAATATGTGAAAAGTATGTATTTAAGACTGGTTGTAGATATAATTGTAAATGAAAATACAAAGGATGATAGGACATGGACAAGTATTTTGTTAAAACACATGCTAGATAATTCAAAAATTTTTTACTTAACTTATATATATATATATATATATATATATATATATATATATATATATATATATATATATATATATATATATATATATATATATATATATATATATATATATATATATATATATATATATATATATATATATATATATATTTCTTTTTAAATAAAATAATGTGATTTTGTATACTCTATTTTTAAGTCATTTACACTATCCTAATATTTCTCTTTTCTTACAACAAAGACATGAGATATTTAGTGGGGGATAACATTGTATTTTAGAGTATGGTTTTTGGGGTTGTCTGGTCCAATGTGCTTGGACCAATAATATTGATATATTAGTATATTTAATTATATATTTGATTATATACTATATTATAGTACTAAGGGTTTTCGGACTATAATATGAAGAGAAACAAGGAAGCATGACAAAGAGAAGAAGACGAATGAGTTTATAGGAAGAAAAGTCTATTTATTTAATTACTTTCTCTTCTCTCCCTAAATACCTAGGCTTAAATATTTCGTGAAAATACATTATATATGTATCATTTTTAATGATGATGCTGTTTTTAAAAGTTTAGGTAATATGTTAGATTATAAATTTTAATTTGTAAGAACATTGTGTAACTCATATAATGGAAGGTTTAAGCGGCCTAAGGGTCCCGTAGTTTTTTTACTCTTGTTAAAGGATTTTCCGCACTAAAGTTTGTGTCTTTATATTATATTTTCTTAATTGGTTGATTGAATATTGATAGATTATAAATGTGACACTAAAATAAAGGGAATTATTTCCACACATTTATGTGATTCTTTTTAATCAACAAATGGTATCAAAATAGATTGTAGTACTTGGAGGATTGTATAAAACTAACGAGCAATGGACTTTGAGTCATCGTCAGATGTGTGTCTATATTAGACAATGCGTAGATGATAATGTTCTCAAACATGTCGATTAAGAGATACACGCAAAAGGTTTATGGAACAAATTTGGAGGGTTATATTCTCGGAAGACTAGTAATAACAATTTGTTTCTAATCAAGTAGATGTGGGCTTGAAGTACCAAATTGAAAAAATCATGTTCGATCACTTGAATATATTTTAGGAGATTAGTAATTAGTTAGCTGGAACGTGTATCAGGTTTGATGATGAAGTGCAAGGGTTATGTCTTCTTAGTACACTGCCTAATTCATGGGAGACGTTCAAAACGTCGTTGTCTAACTCAACCGCAAATAATATTTGTATTATAGAGATGGTAAAGAGTAATGGCTCAATGAAGAAATGAGAAGAAAACACAAGGTTCTTCTTCATATTCTGATGTCACACTTATTGAAAGAAGAAGAATAATAATAGTAGATACCCAAATGAAAAAAGTAAAAGCAAAAGTAGATCTAGTAATAATGCTAACACTAAGTGTTATCATTATGAAAAAATGTGCATATAAAGATTTTTTTCCGAACGTTTCTAAGAGAGAACGCAAATACAAATGATAAATAAGGAAAATTGATGAAAGTGATAAACATGATAAGTCAATATGGCCATCGATGACATATTTATTTTATATGATATTGATGTTAATCTCGTTTGCCAAGAGACTAGTTGAGTGATTGATATCGGCGCTTCAATACATGACACATCGCACAAGGATTTCTTCACACCATATATTTCAGTGATTATGGAAGTGTTAGAATGGGTAACGATAGCATTGGCAAAGTTATTGGATTTGGAAATGTGTGCTTAAAGTTTAAAAATGGCAACACGTTGGTTCTGAAGAATGTGAAGCATATCCCTAACATCCGTATGCATTTTTTTATCTCCACCGGTAAACTTGATGATAAAGGGTTTTTCAAAACTTTTTATGACGAGAAATGGAAGCTTACTAAAGGCTCATTGATAATGGAAAAAGGAGAAATGTGCTCCTCATTGTATATGATGCTAGAAATGATTATAGAATCTTCCATCAATACAACTGATAATAAAGAAAATATTGAGCTTTGGCACACCAGACTAAGTCATATGAGCGAGAAAGACTTGATGATATTGGCTAAGAAAAGTATTCTCTCTGGAGTGAAGAATGAATTTTTTAAGAAATATGCTCATTATTTAGTGGGGAATCAAACTAGAGTTACCTTAAAAAATATTCTTCACTCGTAAAAACCAAATATACTTGATTTAGTATATTCTAATGTGTGTGATTATGATCCTCTCTTCTATCCTAGCGGCAACAAAAGGTGGATATCTCTAGCCACCCTAAGGTCGTAAGTTCGATCCCACAGGCAACAAATTCTACACCTAGTTAAATGGTTAAGTGTGTTTGCAGGTCATGTGCTTAACATGTGGGGATTAGTCACACTCTAATTCAGCTATATACTAAATATACTTGATTTAGTATATATTATAATGTGTGTGATTATGATCCCCTCTTCTAGCCTAGCGGTAATAAGAGGTGGATATTCTCAGCCTCACTGAGGTCTTGAGTTCGATCTTGTTAGGCGACAACTTCTGCACCTAATTAAATAGTTAAGTGTGTTTACGGGCTATGTGCTTAACCTGCGAAGATTAGTCGCACTCCAAAGGAGAAACAGAACCCAATGTTCTAAAAAATGTGTGATTATGAAAGCAATAACACTTGGTGGTACTTTTATATTTTGTGACTTTCATTGATGATCCATTCAGAGAAGAATTGAGTGTATATTTTAAAGTTCAAAGATCAAGTGTTAGATATTTATAAACAGTTTAATGCTCGTGTAAAAAGACAAACTGACCAAAGCTTAAGTGTATCCGAAAGGATAATTGTGGTGAGTACTACGTCCTTTCTATGAGTATTGCATGAATGAAGGAATTCGATATAAAAATACTTCCAGAGAAGCCTTAGTTAAATGATTTAGTTGAGAGAATGAACTGAACACTAGTTAAAAGAGTGAGATGTTATATTTCACAATCAAATCTATCGAGATCTTTTTTGGGGCAATGCTTTGGATACATTGATACATATTTTAAATCTCACGTCGTGCGTTCCTTTGGATTTTGAGGTGCCAGACAAGATATTGCCAGGAAAGGAAGTTTCTTATGACCATTTATGCGTCTTTGAGTGCAAGAGTTTTGTTCACATTCCGAAAGATGAACGATCTAAACTTGATATTAAGACAAGACAATGTGTGTTCATCGGTTATGGGTTGAATGAGTTTGGTTACAAATTCTATAACCCAATGCAGAAAAAACTCATTAGAAGTGTAGAGATGTTTTGTTTATGAAAACCAAAACATAACAGATATTGATAAAATAGAAACAACTAGGAAAAATAGTGAATTCTATTAAGTTGTATTTAGTTCTTACACATGAAGCGCATCCAAATCATGGGGGAGATGTGTCAAATGATAGTGATGATATCACTAATGATGAAATTACACCGACTAGTGATGTTGATCTAACTGAAAATATTGATGAAGAAGTTCAAGCTTAGCCAGTTGAACATTTTTTAGAAGATCTGTTAGAGAGTGTCATTCCTTAACGAGATACCCTTAACGTGAATATGTGATGCTCATAAATGTAGGGGAGCCATAAACTTACCAAGAGGTAATTTCTATTGATGAGAAAAGGTCGTTGTTGAAATCTATGGAAGATGGGATGCAATCACTAATGAAAACCACACTTATGACTTGGTAAAGTTTCCACAATGACATGTCTAAACAATATATATTATTAATATTGATAAATTTGTTTAAAACTAATATTTCATATACATAAATAGGATGTCATTAATAATGTTTTGGTGTTTTAAAAACATATTTTAGAGTGTGGGATATATTTTGAAAGTTAAAATATTATAAATTTATTAACAAATTTTTAATTAAATTATATTTTAAAATATAAATTATATTTAAATAAAATAATTAATTAAAAAATTATGTATATATTTATCTTTTTAAAACAGTTATATATAACATATATATTATATTGGAAAAAATAAATGGTGGATTACGAATATTGGTTATTAAATTTGCTAATATTAATTAATATTTTTTTAATCAATTTAATTTGCATCTTCACTTTTAAAATATATAATATCCATTTTTTCTACAAATACTTTAAATAAATATAAAATATATCACTAAATGGACTTTAACTAACAAATATTTAGTTAAATATAATTTTTAATTTTCTCATTTTACTTTTCAACTTTTTAAAATTATTTTTATTTATTTTTATTCAATATTCTTTTTCTTATTTTAAAAAAATTGTTATTTAATAATATATATTATAAATAATAATATTTATCATTAAAATAAAATATATGTATCAATTATTTTTGTTTTGTATTAATGTTTTAAAACTATTAATTATTTATAAATTAATTAATTAATAAAATATAATAAATACTTGTAATATATTTAAAAATAATATAAAATAATTAATGTATACAAAATATTTTATTGATTTTAAAATAAAAAATTAAGTGGCGATTCTTTCATTAAAGAAATAATTAATCAAATTATAATTTAATTACTCTAAATTAAAAAAAATTATTTAAAATTGATAATTGTGTATAATAGAGTGTTCTAAAGAAAAAAAGTTTTGAAGTTTTATTTGATCATAAGTTTAAAAATCTAACTCTTAACACAAAATATATATATATATTAGAAATAATATTTCATCCACGCTGAGGAAAACAACATAGACTCATCATAGCAAAAATTCTGATGAAAACAACATAGACTCATCTTGTACATTTTACTACTCAATAAGCTCGATCATATTCCCGTCACTCAATAGTTTTTCATTATTCTATCATTACTGTGCATCTCAAGAACAACTTCAAATTATCATCATTTTCAATCTCCTTCGTGCCATATTTATACTGAAACCTACCATCCTTACGATCCTATATTAATTTCAAATGTTGTATTTCTATTGGGGAGGGACATAGATTTGAAATGATCAATCAAATGGGATTTTTAAATAGTTTCATTTATATGATATGCCATCTAATTATTATATATTAATATTATGTAAATTATAATGTTAATTAATTTTAATATATAAACCTATTTATTTTTAAAAAAAACAAATAATAAGTTAGATACAGTAATAAGAGAAAAATAAATAAATTTTATAATAATAATAATAAGTTATTTATATCTTCCTAATTAGAGATTCGGCCCTATAAACTCATCTCGTGCTGGAGGTGGAGGAGACACGCCACTCATCTCGTGCTGGAGGTCCAATAGAAAGAGTTCTTAGTATTTAATGGCTCATTCGAAAAACTTGTTTAGATTTAATCTGATTATTAAAATTTATGTTGTCATAAATTTGTTTAATTTTTCTTAAGTTATTTTGATCTTAATATATATTTGTAAAAATATTATAACACTTAAAAATAAAAATGATTTACTTGTAGTTTTTGAAATAAATTAATTTAAAGTTTTTATTTATCTTAAGTTATTTGAAAACAAAAATGTTATAAAATAAAAATAAAATATGAAAAAATTATAATTGAGTGTTATAATAGAAATAGGTAAAAGTAAAATATTGGATATTGAATGTTTTAACGGCTGATAGTATGTTTTAAATTGAAAGGTCTATCCTCTACAATCCTTACGGTTTAAACAGACTTAGACAATCAAATATACTTTAACTTTCATTTTTGTTCTATTCTTTTTTCGCACTTTTCCAATTTAAACAGATTCAAATATATCTATTTATTCTTAAATTAAAATTATTTTATTCACGGATTATAATTTTTGTCACAACTCATTAATCCGACGTGTCGATCTGATATTGAATAATTTTTATAAAAAAAATGTTATATATTAGATAACTTACACGTTGAAATAATATTAAAAAGATTTAAAATAAAAAAAATTAATAAAACATTTTTGTTTTCTTATATGTTTAAAAAAAATTCAAAATTCAAAACAAAAAATATTTCAACTTTTAATAGTTTAAGTATTTTTTATCATTAAAAATTATTTTTTATTTTAAAAAAATACATATCCTATAGTTGTTAGGTTTGAAGTACAATGGTCAACCTCATAATTTTTTCGAGTATTAATGTCCATTTTAGGCTATTATTTCAGTTAGTAGAATAATTTTACTAAATTATCAAACAAAAATAAATATAGATTAATATATTTTAGAAAACACTTATTTAATAAATAAATAAAATCGTTTAATTTGTGTTTGATTCCATAAAAAAATCTAACATTAATATATACTTTGGAATGACATGTATAAACATATGTATATTATTAATATTTGTAAGTTTTATTAAAACTAATATTTCATATGTAAGAAGGGATTAATCATTTTTAGGGTTTTTAAAAACATATTTTTAGAGTTTAATATATATTTTGAAAGTTAAAATATCAATAGTTAAATATATTTTAACATATAATTTTTTTATTTAAATAAATATTTAAATAAAATATTTTTTTTTTAATTTTTTTTTCATATTTATGACCTATGCATTATTTAAAAAAAATATCTTTAAAATAGATATATATGACATAGGTATGATATTGAATATTGTTTTTTAAAAAAATTATTAAATTTGTTAATATATATAATTAATAAGTAATTAATATTTTATTCTTAGTTTCACACAAATTCATGTATTACTTTCTATAATATATAATTTCTCGTTTTACTCTATATAATATTAAATAAAATTACTTACTTAATTTTAATTAACACTGTTAAATATATAATTTTATTTAAATATTTTTCTTATTTCATTTTTATTTTTTCTACATATAAATAGATTAATAAAATATAATAAATACTCATAATATAAATTTATTATATTCAAATTTTGAATACAATAATCAATTTTAATTTATTTATTATTTTAATTTATAATATTATATACGCATTTAGTTGATTGTAAAAACTAATTATAATATTTTAAACTAACTAATATATTTAATATATATATATATTATTTAGTTTTAAATAGTTTATATGTTATAAAACAAATAAGTGTACAGTAAAATCATTAACTAAAATGATGAGTTAATATATTTATGTATGGGAATTTTAAAGTTATTAATTATTCGTGTGTATATATATATATATATATATATATATATATATATATATATATATATATATATATATATATATATATATATATATATATATATATATATATATATATTAAATAAAAATAATTACTCGTAAAATATTTTTATAAGGTAATAAATATTTATTATATTAATTTGTGATTTTATTATAGTTATACATTTTTTATACAAAATATTATATTTTCATTGTTAAATAAAATAATAATTAATATGATTATTTATTAAAAATAATATATTATTAAATAAAAAATAAAATTAAGAAATAAAATTGAAGAATGTATAATAAAGTTAAATTTAAAAATTAAATAATAAAATATTTAAATTAAAAAAAATATATTTAATTATTCTTGTTAGCTTTTAAAAATAGTAAAAAATTGTATTTAATGCTCAACACTATGTACTTTAAAGTATAATATAATTCTTTTTATAAATTAAAATAAAACAATTATCACTATAATTTAAATATATTTTATAATATTATATCATATAAATAAGATATTTTAAAAAAGTAAATTATCTTAGATAAATTTATATCTTTCTTTTGTTCTAACTCAAATAGAGGCACAGTGAAAAAAATTAATATTAATAAAATACAAATATGGATAATGAGTTACTTTTGTAACATGTAAAAAGTGTTATGTTAATTAATTGACTCATTTGAAAACATTTTTAATACTACTGTGATTTTTTTAAAAAAAAAATAAAGTATCTCATTTAGTTATAAATTCAAATGAGATATGTTTAAAGAACTTAATTAGAAATTAAAAAAAATTATTAATATTTTTTTTATTAAATTTAAAATATATATATATATATATATTACAAATAAGCCTATATGTGAGACCATTTGCATATCTATATAATCTTTATAATTAATTTATTTAAATGGATGTAGATTCAATTAAATCATGTTTAACATTCCTTACTTAAGCACATATTTAAAATTTTGATAACAATTTTTTATCTAAAAATTCTAACCATATATTTACTTATAAAGTATTACCAGATGCACATTGTGTGGCCATTAGTATATTTATCCAATCCTTATGATTAATTTTTTTTCCCACTAATTAAGATTGAGAAGTGAAAATAATTTTTACAAAATTGAGTATTCTTAGGCCAATTAGTGTGGTAAATCATATTTCTTAGGTGGAGATTTTGGAAGTATGATTTATAAGGATGGCTTAAACTATAATAATTAAAATTATAATAGACAATACAATTTCAATTATTTTATAAGTTCAAATATGATAGATTGAGCTTACATTAAGAAAAAAATGATAAATTACGATCATCTCTATCTACCATCTACTGATTTGTTATAACATCAATATTATTCTAATATATTAGTTTTCATATTAATCATATCGATTAGTTATAATATCAATCGGTATAGTCCTAAAATATCTTTTAAAAAAAATGAAAGGTAATTTCGTCACATTTATTAAGTCATAATACTGATTGAATTTTTCACCAATTAATATTTCTCAAGTCATTATACCAATTGGTGTTTTCACCGATCAGTATTACTCAATTAATTAGCAAACAAGCAAACAACCCGAGAGCTTTTTTCTTCTTTCTTCTCTTCTTTTCCCAAGTCATAATATATAGATAGATTTGAATTAAATTATAAAGATATTACAATATAAATACTTACATTCAAATAATTTAATGCCCCTCAAATTTCACTTTATTAATTTATATTCAAATCAAAATATTTTTATTGTATTTTTAATACTTTAAAATATAAAATTATGTATATTTAAACATTTTATTCAAATAAAAACTTTTACATCAAACAATTTTATACTAGATATTTCTATTTTTAAAAAAATCTAAAATAAAAAAGCTCTCAAATAATTTTTTAGCGGTCAATTAAATTTTACAAATCGTTTTATCATTTGGATTAATTATATAAACTCCAGTCAAATAATTTATTTTTAATAGTATTTATGTTTTATATTTTCCTCAATTATTAATGAGTTCATTTTAATATATTTGAAATAAAAATTACATTCTAAAATTATTTTTCATAGTTATTAATTTTATTCTCAATTTCAATTAAACAAAATTAATTAAAAAATAGATATAAATATTTTTATATTTATTAATTATTTTATAATATATATATATTTATATATATTAACCTATCTATATAAACATATTTAAAAAAATATATCGATCTTACTATCTAATTAATAAATATTAAATGAGTTATGAACATAATTTTTCATAAAAAAATTAAAAAATGTGTTAATTTTAATTTTATTTATTTATTTTTTAAGTATTATTTGAGATCTTTTGGTGGTGGTTAAGAAATTTGAATTGATGCAACTAATACGATAAAATTTACATATTTGTGTTAACATCCCAATTTTTTTTTATGGATTATCTAATTTGAGAAAAATCGTCGAACTTTTAATGATAGTAGTCGTTCGATGCGTATCATTTATAATGTTATTATTATGTTAGAGAATTAATTGTTCTTTATTTTTTTAAGTCAAACTTTGTGGTTGTGTTTAAACGAATTTGATCATTTTTAATATACATGCACATTTATAAAAAAACATCTATTTAAAATTTTCAATTTAAATCTACAAAATTTGTTTATAAAAAATATATAAAAAAAACTTTTAATTTACTCCATATATGAATATTTAAGAACTGTTTTATAAGTATTAAGAAAATTTATTTCACATATATGGTGTGAAATTCACATACCATTCAAAATAAAATCCTTACACATATAATTCACTTAAATTTAAACACCAATACCACAATCCTTAACCTATTTAATCTTTATAATTTCTCAAAATAAATTGTATGTTAAGTTGTACCGATGTGAAGTCAATTAATCATTTTTTTATTATTATTATTATTATTATTATTATTATTATTATTATTATTATTATTATTATTATTATATATATATATATATATATATATTAGATAAATACATATATTTAAATTTATTATATAATATATTATTTTATTAAAATTGAAAGTGATTTAATATTAAAAATGGAAGATTAACCGTTCATAATTTTTAAAATATATAATTTAACTCTAAACTTTATATGCGATGAAAATGACCATTAGATTTCTTGTAAATCCATACTAATTTTGAAATAATATGAAGATTTTTCTAATGAAAAGGATAATATTTTTTCTAGATAAAAATCCTCAAACTTGTTTAAAATCAGATTTTGTACCTACTCATAAAATTTATTCAAAATGCATAATTGATGTTGTTAATTATGTCACTATTACAAAAAAAAATGTTTTTTTATCCTTTTTCTGATTTTTATAATATATATATATAATTATATGAAAAATGTAATTAATAATTTTAAATATTTTTGTTGTGCCATAATCAGATATTTAATCGGAAATCTGGAAAAATATATCTTTACGGTAGAAATGTGACATACCTCATTATTTCTTAATATTTTTTAAATTTAATTCACTATTTCCTTATTTAATTTTAAAAAAATAAACAAAAACTTAATTCATCTACTCCATCAATTTATTAATAATTTTTCATTTAATTTCTTAAGCTTATTCCAAATAATTCATCTTATAAACTTAAACATTAATATTCAAAATTATTTTGATTTCTCTTCACACAACATTAAATAAATTATTAGACAATATATTTATATAAAATTATTTAACAAGAAAGTTATAATGAAAGTCACAAACTTGTCCTGTCATATTGGCAAGAGAGATTTATTTTTTATATCGGGAAAATTAACATTTTTGGGAGTCGGGATATTTTATTCTGAACATTTTCATGAACAAGAGAGAGAAAAATATATTATTTTATAATTATATTTTTTCGGGAAAATGACCATATTCAGTAGATTTTTGTCCCAATTATGATCATATGCAGGAGAGAAAAAAAAAGATTTTTTTTAGAAAAATGAACATGTTTGAGAATTTTTTTTATTTCTCTCTTTCTTAAGTGGTAGAACACATCAGATTCATGGCATTATTTTCATTTCCAACTTCGTTTACTCTATCACGACTCATATTTATAATAATTCAAATATAAATTAGTAAATGATTTATTATAATAAATGAGAGGTTTAAATTCTTCCAATTTGTTTTATTTTGTCTATTGTTTGATAATTGAGTGGAATTCATAAAAGATTAATCATTATGAAAAAAATAAAACATCTTCATAAAAACAATTGTATTGAGTGATTATTATTCTCTTAATGTGATTACATTTTTCATATGGAAGATAATATTTGGAATTACATGTCTTCCATACATACACATTTTCCATTAACACATTTGGGAGTACCAGGGCATGGTATACACTTCTCCGGATTACATATCATTTTTACTTCTTCAAGACATGTACACCTTCCATTAAAGCACCTTGAACTTCCATAGTTACATCTAGGACACTCATTTGGTGTGTTACATCCTAATGTTTCTGACAATAAAAGTCCTATAAATATCATACAAAACAAAATTATAAAAAATTAGATCAATATAAGAAAAAAAAGTATTATTTCAATAAAAGAAAAATATAATTTACCTAAAAGAATCATAAGAAATGTCATTGTAAGACTCTTCTTTCCCATAAATTTTTTTTTTTGACAATCTAAGAGATATCAAATAAAATGAAAATATAATAATGTTTTGCTTTAATATGTATGTCTTATAAGAGCATTATATATATATCATATAAAGTGAAAAGTATAAATATAGATAGCCATCAATTAAATTATAAAGAAGATAATTATATATAAAGTGAAAAATATAAAATTAAATTATAAAGATAATATTAATAAAATATAATATAATATATTATAATATAATATAATATAGATAAATTTGAATTAAATTATAAAAATATAATAATATAAATACTTACATTCAAATAATTTAATGCCCCTCAAATTTCACTTTATTAATTTATATTTAAATTAAAAAAATTTATTGTATTTTTAATACTTTAAAATATAAAATTATGTATATTTAAAATTTTATTCAAATAATAACTTTTACATCAAACAATTTTATACTAGATATTTCTATTTTTAAAAATAATCTAAAATAAAAAAGCTCTCAAATAATTTTTTAGCGTTTAATTTAATTTTACAAATCGTTCAATCATTTGGATTAATTATATAAACTTCAGTCAAATAATTTATTTTTAAAAGTATTTATGTTTTATATTTTCCTCAATTATTAATGAGTTCATTTTAATATATTTGAAATAAAAATTACATTCTAAAATTATTTTTCATAATTATTAATTTTATTCCCAATTTCAATTAAACAAAATTAATTAAAAAATAGATATAATTTTTTTTACAATATATATATATATATTAACCTATCTATATAAACATATTTAAAAAAAAAAATATATCGATCTTACTATCTAATTAATAAATCTTAAATGAGTTATGAACATAAATTTTCATAAAAAAAATTAAAAAATGTGTTAATTTTAATTTTATTTATTTATTTTTTAAGTATTATTGAGATCTTTTGGTGGTGGTTAAGAAGTTTGAATTGATGCAACTAATACGATAAAATTTACATATTTGTGTTAACATCCCAATTTTTTTTATGGATTATCTAATTTGAGAAAAATCGTCGAACTTTTAATGATAATTATAGTAGTCGTTCGATGCGTATCATTTATAATGTTATTATTATGTCAGAGAATTAATTGTTCTTCTCGAAAATTTACGAGCTAAATAACATATCAAGTATTTTTTTAAGTCAAACTTTGTTGTTGTGTTTAAACGAATTTGATCATTTTTAATATACATGCACATTTATAAAAAACATCTATTTAAAATTTTCAATTTAAATCTACAAAATTTGTTTATAAAAAATACATAAAAAAAACTTTTAATTTACTCTATATATGAATATTTAAGAACTATTTTATAAGTATTAAGAAAATTTATTTCACATATATGGTGTGAAATTCACATACCATTCAAAATAAAATCCTTACACATATAATTCACTTAAATTTAAACACCAATACCACAATCCTTAACCTTTTTAATCTTTATAATTTCTCAAAATAAATTGTATGTTAAGTTGTACCGATGTGAAGTCAATTAATCATTTTTTTATTATATATATATATTAGATAAATACATATATTTAAATTTATTATATAGAGCTTGCCTCGCAGTTTTGGGCCTGAGTTTGGTTTAGGGTTTCATACCCATTGTCTTCTTTCTCTTTCGCTACAACGTATGGTTAAAGAATTGTGTCAATCACGATATAAATCCCATAATATTAGTTTCGTAGAGTAGAAAAGAGAAGAACAGAATGAATAGAAGAACAGATTGAATAGAAAAACAGATTGAATAGAAGAACAAATTGAATAAAAATTGGGAGTTTAGGGTTACCAGGAGCAACGACTCTGGTAATTAAAAAGAGAAAGTATAGCAATTAGAATACCAAAAATACAATATCCTCTCCTTGACAATTCTATCCTTATTTAAAGACTAACAAATTATAAAATAGCTCATAAAAGAAATAACCACGTCTATTTCAGCCCTCAGCAATATTGGTAACAGAATTCTCATTGTTGTGAATATTAGAGTCATAACATCCCCTTCCCCTTAAGAACTTCCTTGCCCTTTCGAACATGGCTTCTGCATCGGGAACTACTTATTGAATTCAGGAAATTGAGAATGAAAAAAGTGCATTCTTCCCACGTGGCGTCCTCCCTCGCAGCATTTATCCACTAAACCAATACCTGAGCAATCATTGTTCCCTTCTTTCTAATTAGACGTCTTTCCAAAATTTCTTCTGGAACCAATAGTATATCACCATCCTCTGCCACTACGGGAAGCAATAAGATGACCGTCTGCACCTCGCCCAATTTAGCCCTCAATAAAGACACATGAAAAACAGAATGAATCTTACAGCCCTCTCGAAGTTTCAATTTATAAGCCACTTCACCAATTCTTTGTTCAACGAGAAAAGGTCCAAAATATTTTGTCGACAGCTTAATATTTTTACGAGCAGCAACTGAAGTTTGTCGATAAGGTTGTAGCTTTAAAAACACTCAATCGCCCACCTTAAACTCTCTTTCTTGACGTTTTCTATCAACTTTTTGTTTCATATGATTCCGAGCTAATTCCAAATTCTCTTTCAGAATACGACACATTCGTGTACGCTCTAGAACAAAATCTTCAATAGCACCAACCTTACACGATACCATTGGACCCATAGGTAGTGGTACTGGAATAAATCCATAAAGAGCTTCAAAAGAGGACATTTTAATTGAAGAATGAAATGTGGAATTGTACCACCACTCTACGAGAGCTAGCCAACGTCTCCACAATTTTGGTTTTGTCCACTCATACAGCGCAAATAAGATTCAAACACTAATTGACTCTTTCGGTTTGACCATCAGTTTCATAATGATAAGCTGTACTCAATAACGATTTCACCCCAATAACTCGCAACAATTCTTGCCAAAAATGACTAATAATAATAGCATCTCTGACAAAGACAATGGACTCGGGCAACCCATGAAGTTTGTAGACATTATCCAAAAATAAAGATGCATCTTGAACTGCAGAAAATGGATGTTTCAATTCAATAAAATGACTATACTTAGTAAAACGATCAACAATTACCAGTATGGTAAAGCAGCCTTCTAATGTCGGAAGTCCTTCTATAAAATCCATCGTGATATTCAACCACGGGCGTTCTGGTACCGATAATGGTTAAAACAATTCGGACTTACTGGTCTTCCCTGATTTAAATCTTTGACAAATATCACAACTTTTTATCATTTCCAAAACTTCATTTTTCATACCCGACCACTAGAAAAGAGAATTTAACCACTGAAATGTAGCTTGCATCCCCGAATGTCCTCCAATACTTTATTCATGAAGGGTTAACAAAATATTTCACCTTAAAGATCCATTTTTTGCCCACATAAACTCAACCTTCATTTTTTATGATATTGGCCTCAATTGAAAACATAAGCCAATCTAAAGGATTACTTGCCACTAGCAGAACCATCTTTTGAGCAAAATCATCTCCTTGATAAGAATCTTCGACTTCTTTCTTCCATGAAGTCGTTGTCACCGTCATCCCCATTAGTGAAGCATGATCAACTCTTGATAGGGTATTGGCGGCCAGATTGGAACTTCCTCTCTTATATGTAATTGTATAATCAAAACCCAATAACTTGGTGAGCCACTTTTGTTGTAGTACCATTGTAATCTTCAGTTCCATGAGATATTTGAGATTTTGATGACCTGTTCGTATAACAAAAGGTCTCCCATACAAATAGTGTCTCCATTTTGTGACTGCCATAAGTACAGCTAATAATTCCTTTTGATATGTAGAAAGACCAAGATGAGGTTTAGCTAAAGCTTTACTAAAGAAAGCAATAAGTCTGCCTATTGCATTAACATAGCTCATATTCCTCCTTGACTTGCATCTGTCTCTACTTCCAAGGGACGAAAAAAATCAGGTAATGTTAATACTAGAGTAGTAGTTAACGCCGTTTTGAGTTTACTGAATGTTACTCCCGCTTCATCACTCCAAGTAAACAGTCCCTTTTTTAAAAAACCATGAAGTGGCTTGCTTATAATACCGAATTGATTCACAAAGCGGCAATAATAACCTACTAGACCCAGAAATCCCCTTAGCTCTTTCACTGTTTTCGGTATTGGCCACAAAGTAATACAATCAATCTTTCGCGAGTCCACTTTAACCCCATTACCGCTTACATAATGTCCCAAATATTCTAGTCGTCGTAGTGCAAATTCACATTTATCCAGCTTGACCGACAATTTATGTTGTAATAGAGTTTTAAGTACCAATTCCAACTGCTTAGTTTGAGCCTCAAGAGAGATACTATAGACCAGAATGTCGTCAAAAAAACAAGAACTCCTTTCCTAAGCCATGGACGAAAAATATCATTCATAAGAGCTTTAAAAGTCGTTGGTGCATTTGATAATCCAAACGGCATTACTCTGAATTCATAAAGACCGGAATGAGTGCGAAATACCGTTTTATATACATCTTCCTCTTTGACACGAATTTGGTGATACCCTGAACGTAAGTCCAATTTGGAGAAAATTATCGCTCCATACAATTCATTTAACATCTCATCCACTGTCGGAATATGATATTTGTCTTTAATCGTTACTTCATTTAATTTCCAATAGTCTACACAAAGTTGCCACGTCCCATTCTTCTTCTTAACCAAAATAACTAGAGAAGCAAAGGAATTCGTGCTTTCGCGGATGATTCTAGATTTCTGCATTTCTACAACTAGAATTTCAATTTCTCCTTCCTATATGAAGATATTGATACGGTCGTTGATTTGGCGGTCGAGATCCCGGCAATAAGTCAATGGCATGGTCTGTTGCCCTTTTTGGAGGTAAGCCAGTTAAAGGCTCAAAAACTTTTTTATATTTTGATAACAAATCTCTTATTTCCAATGGTAATTGACTATCACTTAGTTGTTCTTAATGGGTTGATAACAGATTTGTAGGCTCAGCATTCATAAAAAATAGTTGACCCACAAAACAATCGTAACCCTTCTTCACATTTCGAGTTACGTCGTCCCTTGTCATTAAATAAAAGGAACTACCCTCCTTATCACTAGACAGTCGAAACTTCTCGCCGGATAACCTAGCTTTCATAAATCTCTTCTCGAAATCAAGACTCACTAGTCCATATTTAGTCATCCAGTCAACTCCCAAAACCATATCACAACCTCCCAACTTGATCGTTCGAAAGTCTAGTAGAAAATCATGACTCTGCATTTTCCAAACCAAATTCGTGCATAAGAGTCGACTAAATATTTTGCCTCTGCCTGCAATAGTCACCCCATAGACATTGTTTCCTTTAGAACACAACTCAACTAAGATGCAGTACCCTCATCAATAAACAAATGCGTACTACCACTATCGATTAATATAGTGATTTTCCTTTTCTTGAATTGCCCAATAATCTTGAGTGTAGCTTTATTATCACTCGCATTAAGAGCGTGCATTGAAATCGAACCTCCATCGCTACCCCTTTCGACTTTGGCCTCCTCTTTAGCCTTAAGATAGTCACCTTCGTCATCATAAATATATTCGGCTTTGGACTCCTCTTTAGCTTTAAACCAGTCGTCTATCTCGTCTTCCATTGCTTCAATATTGAATAACTGATAACGATTGGGGCAAACGTAATCTTTGGAATATTTCCCATCACACTTGAAACAAATACCTTTAGCACATTTTTCTCTCATTTCTGCAAACGTGAGATCTCTAACTAGTATTTCAGTAGTATTTTTGTTAATAGTTGGTCTAAACGTGCCTTGTTGGCTATTACTCTATGGAGGTTTTGGCTGTGTTACATTTGGGTCTGAGTTGACAATTTGGTGAACAATTATTTTTCCTTGCCAAGAGGTTCGAGTAACTCGTCCTTCACCTTAACCAACTTTATTGCCCGATCTAATGTCGTTGGTCCTGCCATCTTTAAAACCTCTTTTAATTCATGTCGTAATCCTCCCATGAAACTCTTCACATAGTATTCGTCATTTTGTGGAAAGCATTTAGCTGCAACCAATGCTCTTAGCTCTCGTCATTGATAGATATAGTCTTTCAAATTCCCTGTCTGTATCAACTAATTAAATTCTATTATCACATCTTAGTGTCCCTCTTCTTGAAATGTCAATAACACATCTTCAGAGAATTCTTCCCAATTTGATAATGGATGATCTATGAGATAATCATAGAACCACACATCAGCCTCACTAGAAAGAAAATAAGACATGTAGCTTACCTTTTCTTCTTCAGGCATGGTGAAGTGATCGAAAAATTTATTGACTCTTCTGATCCATCCCCTAGGGTTTGAACCATCAAATTTGTCCAAATTCATCTATGGTTGCTTAATAGACATAACTCCCGCAGTCCGTATCGAATTAGGACCTGTAGTTTGCTTCTGATTATTGATAGTAGTCTCAGTTGTTCCAAAATTTTGTCCGACCGTCTGTTTGTCTGGCCTCTTGTAAATACCATCTCTCTCATAGGGAGTTGTTCCATGTCCAGATCTCGGATGTAGTGGAGGTGTATTTGAACCTCCTCCTTTGTCTTCGGTTGATTTATTATTTGTATTCGAATTCTTGGATTCTAGCAGCCTTATTATAGATTCATACTTCTTAGCGCTATTTTCCTGCATAATTTCGAAGTGACGAGCAGTTTCAATTTGATTCGCATCAATATTCTGATTAACCTTGAGATTCTCTCGCTGCAGTAACTGAAACTTATCATTAATTTGTAATTCCATTTTCTCGATGCGTTCAGTTAGATTCTGGATCTTCTCTTCATTATTTTTGTTACGTGAATTCAACATTCTCAGCTGAAGTCCGGGGAACGTAAGCTCTGATACCACTTGTCGTGATCACCCTGTCAATCACGATATAAATCCCACAATAATAGTTTCGTAAAGTACAAAAGAGAAGAACATAATGAATAGAAGAACAGATTGAATAGAACTTGGGAGTCTAGGGTTAGGGTTACCAAGAGCAACGACTCTGATAATTAGAAAGAGAAAGTATAGCAATTAGAATACCAAAAATACAATACCTTCTCCTTGACAATTCTATATCATTATTTAAAGACTAACAAATTATAAAATAGCCCCTAAAAGATATAACCACGTCTATTTCAGCCCTCAACAATATTAGTAATAAAATCTTCATTGTTGTAAATATTAGAGTCACAACATGTGGTCACTAGGAACCCATGTGCATTGGGCCTTGTGGTTTTTGTCTCTAAGGGGTTGTCTGAAACCCTAATTTGGTCTAGAGATTAATCAGTTGAAGTCTTTCCGAGGGGTAGATCCTTTACTCCCAAACTCTTTCTGTTCTCTTGTTCTCTATGAGAAGGGGCAAAACAGTCATTTCAAAAAATATTACTCTTTTGCAGAAGCAGGGAAGATTGGAAGTAGAGGATTGATATTTCTATTGATGCTAAGATGAAAGAAGGCAAAACGGGGCTTTGTTTTACATGTCATTTTCCCTTTTTTTTCTAAAAAAAAATCAACATTCAAACAAATTAATAAAATATAACCAATCGATTTAACCTCATTTTAATTTGTTTTCTTTTTCTAAAAAAAATCAACATTCAAACAAATTAATAAAATATAACAAATTAATTTAATTTGTTTAATTTATTTAAATTTGTCTAAGATTTAATTATAATATTATAGTGTAAAATATAGTTTTATTAAATTAATTTATCAAATCAATTTTTATTAAAAAAAATTAAATAATTAAATATCATTTCACTTTACGATCCCACACAATTAATTACTCAATTAATTAATTAAAATATATCTTATTTAAAACAAATATCTTATCATTATATATTAATTAACAACTTAAAACTTCAACCACTCAAAATCATAATTTTTTAAATAATCCATATATTATTTTTAAAATTTTGATTCTCTTTATATTTCAATCAAGGTCCCATATTTTTAAAATTAGAAAAATATTAAAACTTAATTTGTAATTATTTAAAATATTTTTAAAAAAACCTATATTATTGTTTTTCATCTAACCATGGACTATTTATGTACATTTTTTTATTCATTTGAATTATGATATAAAAAAATGTGTGTTAGTTTGTAAAAATTCACAATTTAGATATTATATTATAATTAGACACTCACGATCCGGAGATCAATCCAAATTGAAGTAAAAATAACGAGTTAAAAGTCATTTCAAATTTAGTTCAAATTGAATTGAAATAATATTAAAAATCAAAATTTCACTCCAGTTATAAGTAGGGGTGAGCAAATGGGTAAAACCAATTCGTTTTGCCCAATCCGTATTAAATCCAAACTAAATTTATTCAATCCGTAATCCAAACCATTTATTAATTAATACGGATTGGATTGAAAATGGTTTGGATAATCCAAACTAAAAAATATTTAAATATATCCACTTGAAATTAGTCAACAATTTTTTTTAAAGTTTCGAATTTTTTATTATTATTAAATTTGAATCGAAAAAAAAAAATAATAATAAAAAAAATAAAAAAAATATTGTTGTTAAAGTGATAATAAGTATAATATATATTATATTGAGATGAAATTTAATTTAAAGAAAAATAAATTGAAAAATATATTTTTATTTAGATAGTTTAGATAATTTGGATAATCCTAATTCAATCCGATTTAATTCAATCTGAACTCAATCCGATTCGATCTCAATCCAATCCGAAATATCCAATTCGAATTAGTATTTAGGATTCGGATTGGATTGGATTTCGGATTAATCCACCCAATGCTCACCCCTAGTTATAAGGATACAACATGATAAAGTGAAGTAATATTTGCAAAAATAATTTTCTTAAGAAACTAAGAATGATGGTCAAAGTATCAAACTCATGACAACTAACAAAACTTAGTCCAAATTAAAAAGTAGCATTATAAATCCCTTAGAGCATGGCTATCTATGACCCAAAAATGGGGTCATGATGCCGTTATAGTTGATTTTGTGGATTTATCATAACCAAATGGTTGGTCATTCAATGATCAAAACCACAATCAGGTCATTGGGTCTTGGTTTTTGTTAAATTTTGACAAAAATTACAACCAAATTTATCCAATAAAATGATTAGCATCTGATTGTTTGCATAAATTTTTTTTATCTCTTATCTTTAAAACCCGATTTTAGTATTATTTATAATTTAAAAAAATAAATAAAATATATCAAAATTCATAATTTTTTGAGATCTATAAATAGAGACCACTCTTGCTATATTTCGGAGCACAAAAAAATCACAATTTTCTCTATGTTAACAATGTATTTTCATTTCGTGTATATTATCATTTAAAATTTATTCATTATTTTTAATTTAAAAATTAATTCTTATTTTTAAAAATTAAAAAACATTATTATTTATAAAAATTAGTAATTAAATATTATTATTATATTTAAAAATTATTTATTTATTTTTAATTTAAAAATAAAAATAATATTTTTTAATTCATGATCAAGATTTTGTTGGTCATAGATAAGCACAATAACCAAAATCTTGGTTATAAAACTCTTCTCATGGGGAAATTTGATGAAATGGCCCCCATAATAGGGGAAATTCCAGAAAAGGCCCGCGCCTGCTAATGTTGGCAAAAAGGGCCATTTTGCCCTGCGAAATGTCAAAATATCCCTCGCGCACCAGATTTTACGCTTAATGACGTGAATTACCATTCACGCGATTTAATCTAAATCGCGTGATTTCATTAACGCGTTTTAGATGAAACATGTGAATGGCAATTCGCGTTTTTCAATTAACGTGAATTCCCATCCGCGCGTTTCATCTAAATCGCGTTGATCAACTCACGCGATTTAGATTAAATCACGTGAATGACAATTCGCGTCTTTAGTCTTATATATAACTTTTTGGCCCTAATTTAAAACAAAACCTCCTCGATTATCCCTCCCACCCCGACTTCCAAAACCACATTTTCTCAATTGCCGACTTCCTTCAACATCAATCAAGATCATCGTTCCTCAACATCGTTCCTCGTCCAACATCATCGACTTTCCACCGTCTATTCGACATCATCGTCTTTCCACCGTCTCTTCGACATATTCCGGTGAGTTTAGGGCTTAAGGGTTAGGGTTATGTTTTGATGTGTATTATGCTGTTTATATTGATTGATATTGATGTATTAGGGTTTAGGGTTTGGTTCTGGTTTCGTTTATGTGTGTAAATGCTTTTAGGGTATATGACGAGTATTATATCAGTGTTCTTATTCTTCATGCATGCATTTCACGTTTATTCATTCATTTCTCGTTTAAGAAATGACATTTTTGTGTTTGTTATGTTCTTGTGAAGAAATGGTATTTTGTGTTTTCTTTGATTGTGTAGGCTTAAGCTTTAACTTTTGCTACTTTACTGCACCTTAATAGAATGCCAATGAGGCAAGATGAGTTGTTATATTAAGAAATGACACATCATATGCTTAATGTATTTAGAACTGTCCATTACTGCACCTTAATGTATTACTGCACCTTAATGTATTACTGCACCTTAATGTATTTCTCAATGGTTAATTCGATTTACTTACTCCCATGTTGTTCCTTGTTTTGTAGATGGAGTCCAATATAATACCCGAGTTTGCTGGGAGGGTATCTTGGAAAACCAATATGGGAAATATTGCGGCCAAGTTTGCGAAAATGAATCTAACTAAAAGGGTAAAGGAAACTCAATTCAGATTCTTATTCAAAGGGCACCCGTTACTGCGGTTCTCAGGAACGATTATACACCACATGCTCCTCAGGAAGTCCAGCTCAAATTATATGGAGATGAAGTTCCTTGTGAATGGAGAAGAGCTGTGCTTCGGGATGAGGGAGTTTGCATTGGTTACAGGTCTCAATTTTGGGAGATTCCCTGCGGAGCAAACGATTTTCAATCAGGTTGAAGAATCTCCAACTTTGGTTCTTAAATATTTTAAAAGTATTCCACTTATTAGAATAGCAGACCTTCATTCAAAATTTATGTCCTGCTCTGATAGGGAAGATGCATGGAAATTGGGGCTGGTATACCTTGTTTCCCATTATCTCTTTGCCCTTGACCCGAAGAGGATAATAAATATGAAACTCTTCAGCATGGTCGATGACATCGACACCTCCCTCAATTTTCCATGGGGAAAGGTGTCCTTTAGAGAAACCATGAAGGGTTTGACCAAGGACCTTAATCGCTACAGGACGCTATATCTGCAGAAGAAGAATGCTGCCTCGGGGAAGAAGAACAAAGACAAAGACAAATATGTCAATGTTTCTTATACCGTATATAGGTTCGCACTAGCCTTACAAGTGTGGACCTATGAAGTAATCCAACCGTTTGTCCCCAATCTTGCAATTAAAACGACGCTTCAAACGGAAGAGCCTGTCTGCCCAAGGATAATACAGTACAAATCAAAGAGGAAGAGCACCGCCTTTGATCTTCACACTGCCCTGCAAGGCAAGATTGTTAAGAAAATTTAATTGTCTGAAGAAGAGAAGATCTTATATGCTGGGGATGACTTTGAAGATATGGGAGGTAATGTTTATGATGTCTTTTTTGATCTTGACTGCAGAAAGAGGAAATTTGGAGATATTGACGATGGAGTTCCTCATAAAAAAACTGTCATGAGGAAGAAAAGACAAATTACTCCAGCCAAAGCCAAACCTTCCACGAGAAGAATAACCCGCAACCCTACCCCCAACACCAACACCAGCAGCTCTTATTCTGTCGAGAGCGCCACGAGTAGAAAAGACGAAGACGAAGATGAAGAATCCTCTCCCCCGACTCCAACAGCAACAACTCCCCAGGATAGATGTAGATTGGATGAACTTTCGAAGGAGCTAAATGAATTCAAAACTGAAATGAGAACTGAAATAATTCTCATTAAATAGATGTTAAACCAACTACAGCAAGAGTTTGGCATATTATCAGCCACACTAGGGGATGAACAAAGAAGGAAAAGATTTAATGTGGAAGATTTAACAGAGAAAAAGAAGGAGAATGGTGAAGAAAAGAACGAGGAAGATTTTGAGGTGAACACTGAGGTATGAGTTTGAATGATGATAAATTTCTTGCATTTGGCATTTCTTGTATTTGACATTTCTTGCATTTGGTGCATTTCTTGCATTTGGTCTAATTAAAGGATTTTTTGTTTTTTGTAGGATGGGCAGGAAGACAATGTTGTGCTGATTTTGGAGAAAGACAATGTTGGGCTTGTGGAGGAGAATGAAGATGAGGTATGTATTTCTTGCATTTGGTGCATTTCTTGCATTTGGTGCATTTGGTCCATTCACGCATTTTATCTAAAATGCGTGAGTTTATTAACGCTTTTTAGATGAAACGCGTGAATAACAACATTGTTCCTTGTTGTTTGAGTTATGTTGTAAACCAAAAAGAGAATATGCGTGATTATACACAATACACAATACACGTGAGTTATGTTGGATTGTTCTTAATAAGCATAAGTTATGATACTACATTCAAGCATTCTACAGAATATACGTGAGTTTGTAGTATGGTGTATCATTAAATTGATTAACTCACCTAAATTATAAGAAAGCCAACAATGATAACTAAGGCATATTGTAATAAATCAACAAACCATATTGTTAACAAAAGTAATAAACCATAAATAGAAGAATATTCAGTAATACATTAATGATGATAAACCACCATAAATAGAAGAACAATAAGTATTGTTAACAAAAGTCTAAACAACTCCAAATTAAGTAAGCAAATGCTGCAAATCACAAGCAACAACAGATTGAAGCAACCTTGTATGAGGAACAACATGTTCATCCAATATTGATGACATAGCAGCCACTATCTCAAAAAGCCAATTGTCGGGAAAAACATCAAAATTCTTTTCCATTGGTCGATTCCTGCTGTCTATCTCGAAATATACTATTATAGTTTTTTCATCCCTTGGCTCAGCAAATGGATAATCTGGATTATCCAATTCTTTAATACTACCACTTCCAGCAACTATTAACTCAATGAAATCCTGTTTGTAAAGTGGGAAGAAATTCCCTACAAATATAAAAATGTAACCGTCGAACAGTTTCGAACGCTGAACAACAAACAAACAAAATAATTTCAGTTATCAAGCAAAATAATAAAAGTACATATAGGAGGAATAAGACCAAACTCACATTATTCAACAACCGAAGTCTGCCATTTCTAGGACCACCTTGGGCTCCATGATTATCATGTTTAACCTCATAAGGTTCCTCATCAACACAGTTTTGGGTTTTCAATGATGATTTTATCCCTACACAAAACAATTTTTATTTTAATTTAACAAACATATGTATGAAACAAATCGTGTTAACAGAGACTCACAATCAATAGTAAGGACCCATTTCCCGTTCAGAATTGCCTTCAATACTTTTTGAGTTCGGCCGCATGCACTATTAGGATCAGTGTAAGCAATAACATGGGTTACATCTTCTCTCCACTTCGAAGACACCCTTGCACCAAAAGTGCGAGAAAATTCAACTATCAACAACTGTGTAAAACAATATAATGGCTATTACATTCAAAACTAGATAATATGGACATAGTAGAGAGAATAGAACATACATTATCTTCAGGTGATAATTGATTGGGACATAAGATCATAACAGTGTTTGTTGCCTGCATATTATAAAAAAAGGAGTTTTGTTATTAAATACATAAATATGAACATTTCAATTCAATATAACAACCATTTTATTGAACGAACTAGGGTTTAAGGTTTGTGGTTTCCTAACTAGGATTTTATTGTACGTACCATTTTGTTGAACGAACTGAGAAACCCGGTTGTGGTGGCGGTCGTGGCAGCTCCTGATCTAAATACTACAATATCCATCAATATAAACATCAGAATATACATCAAAAGTTAACCATACTACAATATCCATCAATATAAATGGAAGAATATACATCAAAACCTAACCATAAACCTAAATACATCAATATATATAGGAAACAACATAATATACATCAAAACCAAACCTTAAACCCTAAATACATCAATATCCATGAATATAAATGGCAGAATATACATCGAAACCTAACCCTAAACCTAAATACATCAATATATATAGGAAACGTCATAATATACATCAAAACCAAACCTTAAACTCTAAATACATCAATATCCATGAATATAAACGGTATAATATACATCAAAACCTTAACATAAACCTAAATACATCAATATATAGGAAACGGCATAATATAGATCAAAACTAAACCCTAAACCTAAATACATCCATATCCATGAATATAAACGGTATAATATAAATCGAAACCTAAACCTAAACTTAAACCTTAAGCCCTAAACTAACCTGATGATGTTGAAGAACGATGATGTTGGAAGGATCCCGATGATGTTGGAGGAATCCCGATGATGTTGAGGAACGATGATGTTGAGGAACGATGATCTTGAACGGTGTTGAAGGAAGTCGGAATGGAAAGTCGGCAGTCGGGGTGGGAGGGAGAATCGGGGAGGTTTTGTTTTAAATTAGGGCAAAAAGTTATATATAAGACTAAAGACGAGAATTGCAATTCACGTGATTTCATCTAAATCGCGTGAGTTCATCAACGCGTTTTAGATGAAAAGCGTGGATGGGAATTCTCGTTAATTGAAAAACGCGAATTGCCATTCACGCGTTTCATATAAAATGCGTTGATTAACTCACGCATTTTTAGATGAAACGCGTGAATGGTAATTCGCGTCAATGAGAGTAAAATCTGGCGCCCGAGGGGTATTTCTAACATTTCGCAGGGCAAAAGGGCCCTTTTTGCCAACATTAGCAGGCGCGGGCCTTTTTTGGAATTTCTCCTGTTATGGGGGGCATTTCATCAAATTTCCCCTTTTCATGATCATGACTATGATCATGACAAAAAAAAAAAAAAAAAGTTAATGATAGGATGCTCTTAGGATCCTTTGTATTGTGTCCATTTTTATGCCTCCTCCAAAGGAAGATTGAAATGATTAAAAAAAATATTATTTAATTATGTGCCTATTTTTTTTTCATGTGCATATGTGCCCTCTCATAGAGAAAGTTGAAATGATTAAAAAATAACATTTTTAGATTGTATATACAAATAGACAAAATAGTATACAAAGTTACCTTAGTGAGAATTTGAGTAAATATTTGCCCTTTTAAAGTTGTACATGGACTTAGGTTACTATTAGCCTAAATTTCATATTTTATTTAAAAGATTTTTATATTATTTTTCAAAAAAATTATTTAGGAACTGCTTAAATAGGCTCAATATTTTTATTAAAAAAAACATATGTCAAACAATCCTTGGCCTCCCCTCCCCTGTTAGTTATTGAATGGATGAAACATAACTATAAATACAATAATAAGCTTAATTCCATTGTGGCCATTCATCCTTCCTTTCTTTACGTTTCTTCTTCTTCATTTCCATCTCTCCCTGATTCAGATTTTCAGAAAGAAGAAGACGAGAAAAATGGAGGGCAAGAGAAATGGAAATGATATAGAGAGCGAGGGAATCGTTTGCGATGAAGAGGAGGAATTTCGTAGGAGTAAATCGTCGTTTTTAGATGAAGGAAACGTGAGCCAGCCACTTTTGATCAAGGATAGAAGGAATAATAGCTCTCAAATTGCTATAGTTGGGGCTAATTTATGCCCAATTGAAAGCCTCGATTATGAGTAAGTCTATCTAATTATAATCAATCACCTACTTTTATTCAATTATTCTATTTATGATGGATCATTATTTGAAAATCATGGTGTTCTTCTTATTTAAAAAATATTGTTAATATATTTGATTGACTTTTTACAATAAAAACTAATTAAATGCACCAAATGTTAGCATCAATTTTCCAAAATCTTGGATTAGTGGTGGTTTTAGTGAATTATTTGATTTGAAAGGGTTCAAATTTTTATCCTACCTAAAAACTTATGATAAAAATATGAGGATAAAGAATAATCAACTCATTAGACAAATAATCTAACCTAAACCTTGCATAGATTAGAAACCATCATTTATCTTAGAAATATGTTCAACATCATACAAAAACACCTTCAAAACGATGCACACGAAACAATACGAGAAACTAAACATCTTCACTCGCTATCTTAATGCTCTTTCCACCTTTTTTTCAGGATAATCGAGAATGAACTCTTCAAAGAGGATTGGAGATCAAGAGAACAAATTCAAATACTCCAATACATTTTCTTAAAGTGGACACTGGCCCTTCTTATAGGAATAGTCACAGGACTTGTGGGATTTTTCAACAACTTAGGGGTGGAAAACATAGCCGGTTTTAAGTTTCTTATAACTAGCAATCTTATGATTGAGACTAAGTGAGTGTAAAATATTGAACTCTTGATGATGATTATGTCTAATGTTTGATCAATAAACTACAAAAAATTGATCATTTGCTTTCCAGTGCAGGTATTTTCAGGCATTTGTAACTTTTGTAGGTTGCAATCTGATGTTGGCAATTGCTGCTGCTTTACTTTGTGCTTATGTTGCTCCTGCTGCTGCTGGATCTGGAATACCAGAAGTTAAAGCTTATCTTAATGGAGTTGATTCTCATTCTATGTTGGCTCCAAGTACATTATTTGTAAAGGTTTGTTTGTTTACCCTTGTAGATTTTTATATATATAGGGCTTTTTCATGTGAAGTTGATTATTTGGGTCAAGGCCTTGTTTGATTAAGAGATTCTCCTGAGCTTGTGTTATTTGAAAAAAAAGAAGAAAATCAATTTTTTTGGTCTTGGGTTATGAATTAAAATAAGTGAAATTATATAAGGGATATTTATATTTTTTTAGAAAAATGATTGGGAGCACGACTTTAGGGGAGCGACTCGTACAGCGAAAGTGACATCGCTGTTATACAAAAGTGACATCGTTGTTATACAAAAGAGACATTGTTGTTATACAAAATGGACGAGGTCACTTTTGTATAACAGCGAGGTCACTTTAGTATAACAGCGAAGTCATTTTCGTTGTACGAGTCGCTCCCCCAAAGTCGTGCTCCCTATCATTCCTCATTTTTTTAATGATCAAATAAGCCAATAATATCAAAGAAGGTAGGGTTAATGGTTAGGATTATTCGGATTGGAGTTTTTTAAAAAATTTAGAGGGAGAAAAAAAATAATGATCGGTGATGATTTTGAGGAAGTGATGATTATTTTTGATAAAAAGATTTAAAGGGTATTGATATATAAATAAAATAAAATTAATAATTTAAAATAGATGTTATTTTAGTATTTTGATAAGAAATAATTTTATTTGCCTTTTTTTTAAACCAAAAGACAAGGCCTAAATCCATATAACTCTACTCATCTCACATGGCTAATCTCTCTATGAATCAAATAATCTAAATCATCAACAAATCTACTTAAATTACTCTTATTTTATTTTTAATGGAATTGATTTATGATCACATTAAACAATGTTAGAAAATTATTACGATTCAAGTGATAACCTTCTATTCAACTTAATTAAGGCATTTTAATCATTTAGATTTTAAATCTATTTTTTTTTAAATTGTGTGACAGATTATCGGTTCGATTCTTGGAGTTTCAGCCGGATTTGTTGTAGGCAAGGAAGGACCAATGGTGCACACGGGAGCTTGTGTAGCCTCATTGATCGGTCAAGGAGGTTCTAAAAAATACGGTTTGACATGGAAATGGCTTCGATACTTCAAAAACGATAGAGACCGAAGGGATCTTATAACATGCGGTGCTGCAGCCGGAGTGGCGGCTGCTTTTCGTGCACCGGTTGGTGGAGTTCTTTTTGCACTTGAAGAAGTATCTTCATGGTGGCGAAGTGCTCTTCTTTGGAGAACATTTTTCACCACTGCCGTTGTATTGGTTGTGTTGAGAATTTGTATTGAGGTTTGTCGGAGTGGAAAATGCGGTTTGTTTGGACAAGGCGGACTCATTATGTTTGATGTGAATTCCGCGGAGCCAACTTATACTGCCGCGGATCTCTTAGCGGTTATATTACTTGGAATCATTGGGGGAGTTCTTGGAAGTCTTTATAATTTCTTCGTTGGCAAGGTCCTTCGCACTTATAATGCGCTTAATGAGTATGCCATCTATCTTTTTAAAGAATTATTAGTTTTGGTTGTTTAACATTCATTTCAAATAACTCGTCTTTCAATTAATAATTTATTCATCCATAATATTTTAGAGCTGAAATTGAGTTTAAACCAAAAAAAAAAACATGTGAGTATTGTTTTGATCCATGACATATTATTCGCAACATAAACTAATATATCAAAATACATTTATATCTATAATATGTTTTTAACTAAAAAAAACATTATTTTCAATAAGATACAACAAATAATGTTAATTTTCATCATCAATTAAAACACCACTTTATAATTTATAATATTTTAGTCATTTAACAAAATAATACAATTTTTCATTCAACAACGTTTTATTTTCCTTTCAAATCTAATGAATTCATTCATGTTCATATGAGATTACTTACAAGTTTGTTTATTGTTGAATTTTAGGAAGGGTCCTGGTTTTAAGATCCTACTTGTTGCCATCATCTCCTTATTGTCATCATGTTGTTTTTTTGGACTCTCATGGTTTGCATCTTGCACTCCATACCCACCCGGGTACGAAGAATCGCGATTTCCCACTTCCGGTCATTCCGGAAGCTACAAGAAATTCCAATGCCCGCCCGGGCAATACAACGAGCTTGCCTCCCTATTCTTCAACACAAACGATGATGTTATTCGAAACTTATTTAGCTCGGGCACTCATGAACAACAATTCCATTTCTCGAACGTTTTGATTTGCTTTGTTCTCGTGTATTTCCTTGGCATTATCACATATGGTATCGCCATTCCATCGGGGTTGTTCATCCCGGTTATACTTGCTGGAGCATCTTATGGCCGAGTTATTGGGACCCTTTTCAGTTCTATATCTGATCTAGATGTGGGCCTATTCTCAATTCTAGGAGCTGCAGCGTTCCTTGGTGGAACTATGAGAACTACGGTCTCTTTATGTGTCATTCTTTTGGAACTTACTAATGATTTGTTGATACTCCCCATGGTGATGTTGGTTCTACTTATATCGAAAACCGTGGCTGATAATTTCAACAGAGGTGTGTATGATGAAATGGTGAGTATGAAGGGTTTACCTTATTTGGAAGCCCATCCAGAGCCTTATATGAGACAACTAGTTGCGGGGGATGTTATAACGGGTCCTTTGATAACGTTTTTTGGTATTGAGAAAGTTGGCAACATAATTCATACATTGAAACTAACTACACATAACGGGTTCCCTGTGATCGACGAGCCTCCTTTTTCGAATGTACCCGAGTTGTGTGGCGTGGTTTTGAGATCTCACTTGCTTGTTTTGCTTAGAGGTAAGAATTTTACGAGACAACGTGTGTTGAGTGGTTCGGATATTCTTAGGAGGTTTAACGCGTCTGATTTCGCGAAACCGGGCTCTGGGAAGGGGCTCAAACTCGAGGATTTGGATATTGGAGAGGATGAGTTGGAGATGTATGTCGATCTCCATCCCATCACAAATGTAACCCCTTATACCGTGGCGGAGACAATGTCACTTGCGAAAACTGCTGTCTTGTTTCGTGAGCTTGGACTTAGGCACTTGTGTGTGGTGCCAAAAACACCAACGGTAAGTTTTCATTGTTAATTTGATTTGACCCATCTCATATAATAACATCTTCTAAAGAAAGAACATAGGTGACTTAAATGACATAGATTTGATTATAATTAATAAAACCTCAACTTGGCAAACATCATTTGACATCAAAAACTTCTTTTTAGTTAAAGTTAGTTATTCATTGTCTTCATATGCAATTTGGTTGTTGGATTATATAATTGACTTTGTTTTGTTTATGTTTTTGTTTTGCAGAGGACTCCAATTGTTGGGATATTAACTAGGCACGATTTAATGGAGGCCCATATATTTGGGCTTTATCCCAATCTCCGTCCAGAAATTTAGTTTATAGTTAATACTATCCTATGTTGTTACATTGTCCAAATAGTTAGAATTTAGAAATAGAATGACCTTACATATTTAATATGCATTAGCCTATTTGGAAATGGGCATTATTTTTGAAACATGATATTCATCTAATTATGTTATTAATGAAGTTTACATCCATCTTTATGACAAGGAATCCAATAATAGTAAGAAACACTTGTTTAGTGAAAACATGCATTATCTATATATATAATATTCATTTTTAAAGTACTCTACATCAGAACATATGACATTATGTTTAATTTGTGAGTTGACCATTTACAAAATTTTGAGTGAGGTCATTTCCATTTAAAAAAAAAATCTAAAATTAAAATTGAGTTTATTGCTTTCACATTATTTTTTAATAAAAAAAAATTATTTTTTAATAAAAAAAATCATTTTTTATTAAAAATAATGCAAATTAGTTCAAACGTTAAAAAGGGAAGAAAAAATAAAAACAATAAATAAGAAAACAACGTAAGAATTTTAAATGTCAATAAAGATCGAAAAATTCTTATCATGTACAAGACCCTCTTTTTCGGATTGAGGCGAATGCGTGTAACATAAATCTTTTGAGACACTCGTATCCATAATTTTTCCCTTCGAAAACTATCATATTTCTTTATTTTCAGATTGTCCACCAAATGATGAGGGAAAATCGTTTCTAGTCATCTGCGATTTTGTTGCTTATTCACAATTCAATCCATTTTACTCTGAAGTCAACGACTTTTGATGGTGTATCCCATTGAAATTTTATTATTTTTACATTAAATATTTAATTCGATATTTTAACCAACTAAGCTAAATATAATAGTTTATTTATTAAATATAACCATCTAATCATTATTTTATCTTTTAAAATTACTCTATATTAACCTAAAAAAAAAAAATTAAAATATAAGAGTTTTATTCAAATATTTAACTTTTTAATTTATCTACATTAATAAAATTATTTAAAATTACCAAATAAATTAGGTATTTTTCGGATTGGGAGAAAAAAAAACAATGATTGTTGATGATTTTGAGGAGACTGATGATTATTTTTTAGTAAAAAATTAAAAGGGTATTGATATATATAAATAAAATAAAAATAATAATTTAAAATATAAGGTATTTTAGTTAATAAAATGAGTGATATGATTGTTAAGAAATGATTGATTAAAAAATTAATTTTATTTAGATTTTTAAAATAATTCAAAGAAAACAAGGCCTCTATGTTTGTTTACTATGCATTCTTGTATTTACATATTAATAGTCAACTAAAATATTAGAGAAGACACATCATAAATGCATTTAAAATTAAGTAAAATATTAGGGGTAATAAACTAAGTATTTTGCTCCTTATTTATTACATTAACTTGCTTAATATAACTCTCTTTGTGTACATTATATTTTGTTTGAATCATATTCTTAGATTAAGATGGAGTGTACTTAAAAAAATAATGAGAAAATTTATAATAAAATAAGTATATAAATAAAAGTTTTAACACTTTTTTAATAATTAAATAGACAAATAATGAATTCAATTGAAAAAATTTAGAGGTAAAGTCACATTTTTACTGTAAAATAAAAATTTTTAGAGTGGGCTTCAACAAAGAGATCGTTCCTTTATTTATTTATTTATATATATATATATATATATATATATATATTTATTTATATATATATATATATATATATATATATATATATATATATATATATATATATATATATAAAAGTTAAGTTAATTCAAAACTCAAATTTATGTAATTTTGGTTTGTCTTAATGACTACTTATTCAACAAACATGTTATAATGGTTGGAATCATATTAATGATTTAAAAATGTATTAAATTAGTAAAAAAATATATCAAACGTATTAAATTGTTCATAAAAATATTAAATATGTTAGAAAAACATATTAAATATGTTATAAATATGTTAAGTGTGTTAAATGACTTGAAATGTATTAAATGAGTCGAACACGTATTAATTGTGTATAATATATATTAAACGAGTCAAAAACATATTAAACGAGTTAAAAAATTATTAAACTGATAATTTTTGTTGGTTTGTATTAAACAGATCCAAACAACCTAAACTTATGAACATTTTATTTTTTTAAAAGAATTACCTAACCCATATATAGATAATGGATTGTCTATTGGGTAAAACTAATTTAGGTAGAATATGAATAAGATAATACATGTTAGTTAGTTAATGAATTAATAATTTTATTAGTTATAATTATTAAAAGTTAATGAATTAACAAGAAAAAATAAAAACAAAGACAAATTTGTTTGAACTCATCCAACCAAATGTTTTCAAATTAAAAAACATTTTGTGTCCAAATATAGAGCTGATATTTTTTTTTAATAAAGTATTAACTTGTCATCATAATTCAAATAAAATCAATAAAAGTGTTACATTAATGATTTCTAAGAAAGTTCTAATTACATTTGAATTTCAATGCGCTTGTGACTTGTCAAATATGTATCCATTAACCAGACCTCTTTATTAAATTTGAGAAACAGAAAAATAAAAAAAAAAAAGTATTATAGAGAGAGAAGAACTCGATCTAGAGAGAGAAAGATAGTAATTTCTGGTTCACTGTCATCATCCTCCTCCATTTTTTCAAACGTCTCATCTTTTGAATCTCCGGTCGCCGGAACCCTCTCTATCTACTTCGCCTTCTCTCGCTCTTAATCTCCGGTCGCCGGAACCTTATACTCAACTTATTGATCGATATTCATGTTTCCTTGTTAGATCTCTAACTTTTTTGTTTTGTACCAGCATCTAGGGCTTCTCTCTCTTTGGAAAATCGGAATTTAGACTTGTTTTTCTCATTTTTTTTTTCCATTTTTCTCGGAGTGGATTGATCCGTTGAAACGATGGAAGCGATCGAAGAATTGGCTCAGCTTTCCGATTCGATGCGGCAAGCTTCCGCGTTGCTTGCAGATGAAGATGTGGATGAGAGTTCATCGTCATCAAAGCGGCCTTCTACTTTCCTCAACGTTGTGGCTCTCGGCAACACTGTGAGTTGATTTTCGAACACGATGATGTGGTTTTAACGTTTGATAAGTTGAATTTAATGCTAGTTTTGTCATCTTTGCTGATAGATCTCTGTATTTAGCTGCGATTAAATCTTGAATCTATTGTTGAATTTAGCTAACTACGATGGGATCTTAGGTACATCTTGCTGAGAGGTCGCTAGTGGTGTATTAGAAGGATGAAAATATGTTGTTGTGCATCATGATTTTCAAGAACTCGAATGTGCTGTTTGTTAGATTCATCAAACAAAATTATGCTTATTAACTGAAATATAAGCAGCTTTTAGTGTATGTAATGCTTCTTTCTTGAACTAGTTTGAAGCATCATTAAATATTTCCATCCATGGGTTACACAAGGCAATTAACACACCTTTATGTAGTAGCAGTTATAATGTAGGAGGGTGTTTTTGTATTGTATGTTCTTCCATAGATTACAAGCAATGGTACGTGAGATTACAGGATAACAATTCCATTTACATGCTTTTTCCAGTTGCAAAATTTCATCTCTGTCCAGTTCTTGTGGAGTAGTTGCACAGTATATTTATCCATAGATTTAAATAGAGTTTCAAATATGCATATAAAAATTGAAACCATCTGATGTTTGCTATCCGCTTATCATGCTCTCAAGGAGCTTTGGCCGATGAGTTCAGATTCAATATATACTTGCACATGCGCCTGGTTTGAGTTTTTAGTATGCTTATTCATGCTATAATGTTTTTCATTGGACATTTTGTATCTCTGTTGATCCACATTTTAAAGCTTCTTACCAAGATTCTTAGTCCTCCGACTTATATTTTGTGATTCCAACATTTGTTAATCATTCTTACTTGCACATCTCTTACATTTTTTTTGTTCGCATTTTCCTGAAAAACATTTTTATATAATGCAAAATATTACTTCTCGCTTGTAGAAGTTATTTTGTATATCAACATGATACGTTTCTCTCTTGATGTGCTATACACTGGGGAAATTTGGATTTTCTATTTATTTAGAACTATGGTGAATACATAAAATAATAATTTTTGTCAAAATCATAAAAGTAATTATTTGGCACTATATACAAACTAACCTGAAAATTCTCTCTTGTGTTTGGCTTGCTTTTGATTTGACCCATGGCATGGTTTTGATTGTTAATAAAATTGACAGGGGGCAGGTAAATCTGCTGTCTTAAACAGTCTAATTGGCCATCCTGCTCTGGTAAGTTATTCATAATCATATACTAACCTTCATTTAAGTTCTTGTATGTACGAATCATTTATCATGTTGAATTCAGGACTCCTTTAATTTCTTTTGATACTTACTTCTGTGGTGTCTTTACTTGCATAATGTTCATGCAGCCAACTGGTGAAGGTGGTGCTACTCGAGCTCCCATTTGCATTGACTTGGCCAGGGATGGTAATTTAAGTAGTAAATCCATCATGTTGCAAATTGACAGTAAGAACCAACAGGTTTCTGCTAGTAAGTCTCCTTCATGTTTTATCACTATTTACACATTCAAAGTATGTTTATTCCATGAATTTTGTTTTTTAATTGTGAAAAAGTCTCGTAATTCTTACTTGCTGCTTTCTGGATATAGGTGCTCTTCGACATTCTTTACAAGATAGATTGAGCAAAAGTGCTGGTAAAAGTCGTGAGGAAATATATTTGAAGCTTGTCACAAGTACAGGTTAGCTTAGATCTCATTATTTAACAATCATTATTTCTTTGAATTAATGTGTTCTTCTTAATACTGTAGCTCCCCACTCTTTTTTGCGAGAAAAAGCTCCACTCTTTATTATGATCTTGGGCTAAGTCTCATTGTGATAGTTCCTTATCAAATGATGTTTTTTCTTGAAAGTAATCACGTGCTGGCATATTTCTGTCATGAGAATTGTCTAAGCACAAGATAATGCTACTATGCCATTCTTTCGTGAAGTTAATTGATGACACTTTTGCTTATGTCCTCTTATATATGCATGGCAGCTCCGCCTTTGAAATTAGTTGATTTGCCTGGAGTTGATAAAGGAAGTTTTGATGATTCCTTGGTGAGTGTTACTTTCTGATTCTAGTAGTTTTAGTCTGTGTTTGATTAAATGGTAGATGTGCCCTTCATAAGAAATGTTCTCCTATTATGGGCTGTCAATTATTTTTCTTGAGAATGATCTGGGACATCCTTAATCTCCACAGAGCAACTATGTGGAACGCAATGATGCAATACTGTTGGTGATAATATCTGCTGCCCAAGCACCAGAAATTTCCTCATATAAAGGCCTCAGGTTGGCGAAGGAGTATGATGGAGAATGTGAGTTTTCCCTTATGCCTTCTTATCATATTCTTTTCAGAAGATATCTGGATACTTATTATTTCCAATCACCTATTTTTCATAAATCTTCTCTTGACGAAACACCGACTCATCGATGCTCAGGATTTATGGGTTTGTTCTTTGTTGTAGATACCAGAACTATTGGTGTGATTAGTAAAGTAGATCAAGCTTCTTCTGATCAGAAAGCCCTTGCAGCTGTCCAAGCCCTGTTATCGGGTCAGGGACCTAGAAGTACAGTTGATATTCCATGGGTTGCTTTGATTGGACAGACTGTTTCTATAGCATCTGCACCATCCGGAAATGTGGGATCAGACAACTCATTGGAAACTGCTTGGCGAGCTGAGAGTGAAAGTCTAAAATCTATTTTAACTGGAGTACCTCAGAGCAAACTTGGTAGACTAGCTCTAGTGGAAACTCTTGCTCAGCAAATACGCAGCCGTATGAAACTCAGGCTTCCAAACCTCCTTTCAGGGTTTGTGCTTCTTCCTTTTTTACCTTTCAACTATTTACTTTGGTACAAGTCTGGGCAGGAAAATGAAAGTGTAATAATAAAAAAAATAGTTACTATGAAATATTGCATTACCTCCTCCTGCTGCTTATATATCGAAAATCTGGAAACTGGGTGTAGTCTGTTCTGCTTTTTAGCTCACTTTTATAATTTTATTCTTTACAGCTACAACATGGTAATAAATATATATTACTGAGAAGAACTTCTGTTTTTAATTTGTTTCAAAGGATTCATGAATATTTTCATTCTATATCAACTTTAATACACCTTTTGCTCCAGCATCTCTAATGCCTTGGATTGGATTATAACCTCAGGCTTCAAGGGAAGTCCCAGATAGTACAAGATGAATTAGTAAGACTTGGTGAACAGATGGTTAGCAGCTCAGAAGGTACAAGAGCTTTGGCATTAGAGCTGTGTCGTGAATTTGAGGATAAATTTCTCCAGCACATTACTTCAGGGGAGGTGAGAGACAACTCTCTATTTTTCCGAGAAAAGTGAACAAATCTTTATTAAATATGATATATCTCTAGAAGTATGAGAATAGAATCATAATTCTCTTAGTAAATATGTAAGTAGTTGTTTATTGTGATAGAAGAGGTTGCTTGTGATTTTTATTCTGGGGAAAATTTTCCGGATTTATGTAACTTGGACTGGTCAATGCAGTACAACAATGCAAGATCATACATGGCCACTAGAAGAAAAATACCTGGGTCGTTAGGGCTATCAAGTCCATATTTTGTTTGGTTATTTTGTGGTTGTTGTGTTGTGAATTCAAGAACACAGATTAGCAAAAACAAAAAAGGTTCACGAACACTAGAATTGGATGCTGGTTCTACCCTGGTTTAGTGTGACTGAGTAGTAGTTAGAAAGATAGAAGTACAATGAATTCCAAAAGGCAGTTTGCCTTCTCAGAAGCAAGTTGTTTGTTATAAAGTTGTTTACATAATCATTGATATTTATTTCTTATTTCATTTACTTTATTGTTGTTTGTGGTTGCCACCCTTTATCATCACAATGTCTACTTTTCTTCACATGATTACTTTTCAAAATTTTGTGTGTTCTTTTCTTCCTTTCCTAGCAGCCTGGTTTGGAGCATTTCTGTTTTATCCTGACTTACTGCTAAAAAACTCTCATTTGCAGGGTAGTGGTTGGAAAGTGGTTGCAAGTTTTGAGGGCAATTTTCCTAAGAGGATTAAAGAACTCCCATTGGACAAACATTTTGACCTAAATAATGTTAAAAGGGTATAATTTCTGTCGCAGTGCTCTTGCCTTGTGCTTTTATCCTGATCTTCTTATTATTCTCAGATCGTGCTGGAAGCAGATGGTTATCAGCCCTATCTTATATCCCCAGAGAAAGGGTTGAGGTCCTTGATCAAGGGTGTCTTGGAGTTGGCAAAAGAACCTTCTCGCCTTTGTGTTGATGAGGTAAAGATTTGGGTACTTCATTTATTTTTTCATCTTAATATGAACATAACAGAAAAGTGTGTAACAAATAGAATTCACGTCTGCTTCCTTTTCGGTACTCCCTTCTATGCTAGTTGATTTCATATAATTGGAAGATTTTAGTTCATAAATATTCTTTACTCTTCTTCCTCTTGTAATTCCCTTGTTCTCTGCGCTAAGATGTCCATAATCTTTTTATGAATTTTTAGGTGCATCGTGTGCTTGTGGATATTGTTTCAGCAGCAGCAAATGGTACCCCAGGTCTGGGAAGATATCCTCCTTTCAAAAGAGAGGTAATACATATTTTTTTTCATCTTACATGTTTTATTTTAAATGTGATCTCACACAACATATGGATTAGGTTGTTGCAATTGCAAGTGCTGCATTGGATGGATTTAAGACTGAAGCGAAAAACATGGTCGTCGCACTTGTAGACATGGAGCGTGCATTTGTTCCCCCACAACATTTCATACGCTTGGTACAGAGGCGGTATGCTCATTCTTAATCAATATGTATTCCATTTAATAATTTAACTTCATCCTTGCAATATAACTTGTCTGCTTCTTTAGTATATTTTAATTATATATTGTTATGTACTAGCCTAGAGATCTAGAATTTGTAGAAGAAATGTAGTTGAGACTAAGAATGGCCTAAGCTTGAGCGAGATTAACCAGATTCAATAACTATTTTGTTCATTACCTAAAAGAGTACATACTCTTACTATTTATAAGCTACTAACTTACCCTACTAATTACATTACCTCTATAATACTATAATACTTCTAAGGTGCGTTTGGTCTGAGGTACAAGCTGTATAGGGTTATAAATTGTGAGGTGTAAGAAGTATAAGTTGTACATGTTATTGTTGATAATTATATTGTGTTTCGTACGAGGTATAAGAAGTTAGTAAAAAATAAAACTTTATTATTATTATTATTATTTTTTTAATTGTTACTATTTAATTTTGTTACTACTATTTATTATTTTATTATTACTCTGCAGGTTTGGAGAAATATGTTTGACTATTATTACTCTGGATTTTATTTATGTTTTTAATAATTTTGACCAGGATGGATAGACAAAGAAGGGACGAAGAGCTGAAGAACACTAAATCTTCTAAAAAAGGCTCGGATGCAGAGCAGTCTCTTCTAAATAGAGTATTACTATCATCCTTGAAATGCATTCTGAACTTGCTTCTTTTTCAGAACGTTTATGATTTACAATATGTTCTCTTCTTCTGTTAGGCCTCTAGTCCACAAACTGGAGACAAGCAAACTGTAGGCAGTTTAAAATCAATGAAAGATAAACCTAGTCAGCAAGATAAGGATGGACAAGAGTCCTCAAGCTTGAAAACTGCTGGGGCTGATGGTGAAATCACAGCAGGTTTGTATAATGTTATTATGGGATGTTTTGGTATACCTTTTTTTTATTGTTGATACTGACTGGTCCAGAAAAATCTATATTTGTTTGTTTTAAAGAAATAACAATGATCTAGAAAATATTTTGTTTCATGATTAAAAATAATATGATCATGATCCAAAAAATCTCTATACCATAATTTGGATCATTATCTAGAAAACAATTTATATACCAAATGAAGCAACAAAAATTACACTATAATTTGGACCATGATCAAGAAAATATCTTATACCAAAAAAAATATCACTTTCAATTTTGTTGGTTTTCCAATGGGATTGTGACAAAAATACTAGTTTTCAATAGGCTCAATTGTTTTCCTTGATATACTCTTCATCCATTGAATACAATTAATCGCCATATACTCTTCATGAAACAACCTATACTAGTTTCTCAATTTATGATGCAATTAGAGAAACAAGGAATTGACTTAATTAAAGAGATAAGAACTACCTTTTTAGCTTTAGTACTGGCTAAGAAATGATCTACTTTGTTAATACCCTTGCTGTAGGCGTTTATGTGGTTATATTACTTGATTATTTTTGTATTTTTGGCTAAAGTTGTATTTTACTAGATTCACTTGCAAGAAGAAATCTTTTTTTTAGATCCAATATGCCTTTTTTCTAAATATTTATAGTATCTCATGGATGATCAGGGTTTTTATTGAAGAAAAGTGCAAAAACTAATGGGTGGAGTAAACGCTGGTTTGTGCTAAATGAGAAAACTGGAAAGGTCAGTTAGTGGATCATTTACTATTAAAGATTACATGAGCTATATTTTCTTGAAAATATATAGCAAAAGCATAGTTTTTCATTTAGCTTTCTGTGATGTGAACCATATTTTCTTAAAAATAGATATCTAAATAATAGTTTTACATTTAGCTCTATGTGAATCATATTAGCAAAAGACAGCAAATGGTAGCCAGTACTTATTAATTTTAATGGTAAATTTCTGTCAATTGTTGGGATTTTGATCTCCAATGACAAAGTAGAATAGACTAGAAAATTCTTATTGGGACAACGTCATGGATATTACATGTGTAATGATTTCCTTTGAAACCGAATGAGTTTCTCAGTTGATTAACTGCTGACTGCTACTTTTTGCAGCTTGGATACACCAAGAAGCAGGAAGAAAAACACTTCCATGGTGTGATCACTTTGGAGGTAATAAGAGAATGAATTGAGAAACGATGTCCTTTTCTAACATGATTTTATATATAACTCGAAATGTAAACTGAAGCATGATATTTGTGATAATGACAATAATATAAATATTTTTTGCATGAAATTTCAGGAATGTAATATTGAAGAGGTTCCTGAAGAAGAAGAAGCTCCATCAAAGAGTTCCAAGGACAAGAAGGCGGCAGCAAATGGACCAGATGCTGGGAAACCGACTCTTGTATTCAAGATTACTAGCAGGATTCCTTACAAGACTGTTTTAAAAGGTGATGATCCTTCTTCTATTGGCAGTTGATTGTCAGAAATGGGTATTGTCTAGATCTCTTTCTCATAGTGAATGGGATACTGACTAAGTGACAATTGCTTTTTTGCAGCTCACAGTGCTGTCCTGCTAAAGGCTGAGAGTGTGGCTGATAAAGTTGAATGGTTAAACAAGTTAGGAAACGTAATCCAAAGTAAAGGGGGTCAGTTGAAGACTGACTCTAGTGCTCCAATGCGGCATAGCCTTTCTGATGGATCTCTTGTAAGTTTTATTTGGCATCGTGCAACACTTTTCTTTCTCTGCGGAAAGGCCAAACAACACCTAGAAAATTCTCGAAATAAAATGAAAGGGGATAGATAATACACAACATATGTTGAGTAACTGTAGTAACAATTTAAGTGATATAGTGGACCCCATCAAGGTAGTCCAGTGGTAAGAGTCGGCTTAAGAGCAAAAAGTCACGGGTTTGATTCCATCTGGAAGCGCTTTGAGTTTAAGCGGGAGGCTATGGCCGTGGGGTGTCATGCTAATTCTCTTTTAATTCCAAAAAAACAAAAAACTGTAGTAGTAATAGGATATATAAGAGTAGTATGGTAATTAGTAGACGTAGTATAAGGATAATATAACATGTAAAATGTTAGTGAGTTAGTAGCTTATAAATAGTAGAGTATTTTTATTATTTGGAATAATGAATAAAATATTCCCCGGTTTAGAAAAACATTTTGTTTGTTTTTTAATGATCCCCATATACAAATATGTTTGGAAACTGATCTTAATGGTTGTTTCCAAATAGGACCAAGTCATTCTTAGTCTCATCTACATAGCCTAGATTATAACCCAAAAAACATCAAAAAGCTTATTAGACTATCTATCTATCTATAGAGCAAAGCAAAACATATGCATGAACCCCATTCCTTGCAGAGTAACAATTAATTGGGTTATAAGGCCTTATTTGATCAGGGTTACTCGTATAATCGATAGGTTATTTGGGGTTGTATTACCAAATTGTCCTTTTAAATGTAGTTCATCATTTTCAACTTGAAATTCTGATATATTTCACATTTATAATGTTTGTGGAAAATTCAGGATACAATGGTTAGAAGACCTGCAGATCCAGAAGAAGAACTTAGGTGGATGGCACAAGAAGTGAGAGGATATGTTGAAGCTGTTTTGAACAGCCTTGCTGCAAATGTCCCTAAAGTGAGTTGTTGTTTTTGTAGTCAATAAATCAAACATTAATATATATTTGAATAAAATATTATTGTTTGTTTTGTGGAAGGCTGTGGTTCTTTGCCAAGTGGAGAAAGCCAAGGAAGATATGCTTATTAAGCTTTATAGTTCTGTGAGGTTAGTTTGTTATGGTTTTATAATTCTTTGGCAACAGAGCATTGTGCACTGGATAATTGTAATTATTGATTGAAATTGTATGTATATATTGTTGTTGAAGTGGTCAAAGCACTGCAAGGATAGAAGAGCTACTACAGGAAGATCAAAATGTAAAGCGCAGAAGGGACAAAATTCAGAAACAGTCGGCTCTTCTCTCTACCCTCACTAGACAATTGAGCATTCATGATAATCGTGCTGCTGCTGCTTCCAGTATGCTCGACAGTAGCGCAGGATCTGGTAACTACTTAATTGATTGGTTTGTTTGGTTTTGAATTGTGATGGCATATTTATATATTTATTTGAATGGTGGTGGGGGTTGGATGCAGAAAGTAGTCCAAGAACAGGGAATGGAGCATCTTCAGGGGGTGATGACTGGAGATCTGCATTTGACGGGGCTTCAGGTGGTAGCTCGTCGTTTGGAAGTGCGAATGGTCACAATCGCAGGAATAGCGATCCTTCTGAAAACGGCGAATCAGGGTCTAAGTCTGGTAGTCGTCGCACTCCAAACCGACTTCCACCAGCTCCACCACCTTCTTATAGGTAAAACAAATTCTGGAAGGGCGATTGATTTTTGATTGATTGATTGATTATTGTTGTGGTGATGAGTCGATGCGTCGTATCTTTCTTACACTTGTACTAAAAACAAACTATTAGCAATCCAGCCAGCCAGCCAGCCCAGCTCAGAGCCCCTCTTTTTATTATTATTATTATTATTGTAGAATTGAATTGAAATGAAAATATGTTATGTGGCTATGTGCTTGTCACACACTCACTGACTCATCTTTGTAGATATAGAGACACCACCACCTGCCACTCTTCTTCAATTTCATATTTTATGGATTTTTGACTCTTTTTCACTTATGTATTATGGCAACAGCCAATTTGTATTCTTTAAACAACTTTTTATTCCCTTTGTATTCTTCAGTCTGTTGCTTTGCTTTCTTTTTTAATCTATTGAAACTTTGTAATAATGCTATTGTTGTTATTAATGTCAATTTCTTTTTTGACTTTAACACACAGCTAGGGGTGAGCATATTACTGCCACGAATCCACTTAAACCCGAATTAGAATATTTGGGTAAGAAATTTGGGTTATAAAGATATTTAATTCATGTTGAAAGCAATTATTTTATTTTTAATAATAACTATTAAATTTTATTTATTTTGATTGATTTATATTTATAATTTATAAAATAATATTAGTTAAATTATAATTAAATTTTAGAAAACATATAAATATAATAAATTTATACTATGTGATTATAATAAAAAAAATATGATCTTTTTTTTTTAAGATTTATGATTTTAATTTATTTTAGTATATTTAGATTATAATTAAAACTATTTATATTTGAAAATAAGTGGTTGATGGATTTCAATGCGCGTGTTTAATATGAATAAGGAACTTTTGTAAGATCTTTAAAACTTGGTTTATGGAGATTGTGATATTTTTTTTTTGTGTTAAGACCAAACATTTATGTAATGGGGTAATATTTATCTACGCCGGGAGTTGTTCATTATGTGTAAAGTAGGGTTACATGTTAAAAGACAAGATAAAATATTAAATTTTTCTATGGGATGTAAAAAGAGAGGATACAATATTAATTTTTTTTATGGGATCTTTATTGCAGAAATAAGGGATAATGTGATTAATTCAATATGAGAAAAACATGAAAGTGAATAAACCATACCTATGATTAATGTCCAGTTTTATAAGGTTTTGTTTCCAGAGTAATTGAATCAACCATCTACAATCGTAGCTAAACTGAACGGTATCACTTTTGATTATTAGTTCAAACAAAATTATTGGAGACTTGGTTTTCGATGAATGAGATTAAGGAGAAATGATAAAGTACTGATGTGCGAGAATTTATGTTGTATTTCTTAAAAAAGGCGTATCATTTCCTTAAGATTCAGATTTTAGAAGTAATTGATCATTTTATCTATATTTGATTAGAGTTGAGACTCTAGGTTGATACGTCTCTATTAATAAAGAAATTTAGGTCTATTAGTCTTATTATTTTGAAATATATGGCTAACAAGTACCCAGTGCTCTCTAGTAATCATTTAATATTCATATAGGGTCTTCAAATCTTTAGTGCGATATTAATCCCAATGAATGCATTCAATTAGCTAATTCGTGACTAATGTGTCTTTGTTATGGTAGATATCAAAAAGAATTATAATAATGTCAATTAAGAGCTTTTGTTTGATCTCAAACAAAATGTGAATGGGTGAAGTGGATTTGTGTCTTTGTTTTGATCTACTTTCTCATTTCTTTTCTTGTTTATCATTGTTAAGGAAATCTTTACAAAAATGATAGCCTTTCAGAGAAAATGCGTGACTTATCCGTGGGTGGATTGTGGGACGAGAAGGTATGCCAAATGTTTTTTTTTTTTTTCCAATGACAAGCTTTCTGCATAATTAATGTCACTCACATGAATTTTAAGCAACTTCATGATTTTTTTATGATTATTCAATGCTGGTTACATTATTCGAATTAGGGATTATAATGGATACCCGTACTCGATACCCGTGGGCAGTGGTTAAACCAGGATCAAATTTCACCATGGGCTCAAAAATACTTAAATCTTATAATATATAATTAATTATATAACAATTATATCAAAAATAATGCAAGAAGTAACGATAACAAAAATATAAAATTAGGTACATACCAGTTGAATAATTATTTTCTTACACTTAAAACTAACATCACCAGTACTAAGTCGGGGACGTACAAACAAGACGAGACAATTGTGTCATACAAGTGTTCATTTACTCGTCATGTTCACGAAAAGGCAAACCTTGCATCAAAAGAAAACGTGTAACATTTAAAACTGTCGTTAATTGAGTACGATAGGAAACCTGCCCTTGTGCTTGTAGCAAAAATGTGAAACACTTTGTTGTTGATTTCGAAAAACCTCAAGTTGTGTTTTTGCGTCATTATGAACATTAGCTACACCACCAACATGTGTCTTAAATATTTCAATCGCTTTACTCCAATTTCTTATTCCTGAATTAGTAAATGCATCATCTCTAACTCGACATCCACTATGAGAGTTTGTAAAGAGATAACACCAAAAATAAAAGACACTTTATTATATTATGTAGTTTCTAACATAGAAAAAGAAACGCCGTTGCCGGGGATCGAACCCGGGTCACCCGCGTGACAGGCGGGAATACTTACCACTATACTACAACGACTTGATACTACATAATTCAGCATATTATATTCTTTATATCTTACTACTATCTATTTAAAACCTAATCAGCAGGTGCACATGCCTTTACTGGCCCCGGTTTGGTTCCACCACTGCCTGTGGGTACCCGATGGTCAAATTCAGGTTCTAGTATTTTAAATTGGATTCGGGGAGTATTTGAAACCTAAAACCGATAACCCGAAATATTATAATATATATATATATATTTGTTAAAGTTTAAAATAACTTTTCAAATTCCACATAATACAATCATTACAATAAATATATTTAATTATTCATACCCACACTTTATGTCATTATTATTTTAATTTATGTTCGCTCTTAATTTTTTATTTCTTTAACAATAAAATATATATGAGAGTAAATAGATACTTGAGTCGGATTGTGGTTGACCTGCCCATAAACTTAAAACGGTTAAAAATCTATATATATATATATAATTATGCTTAATTTTTAAAGTGTCCGGATTGCCGGGTCGAGAGTTGTGGTTAATTTGGATACTTGGGTCGGATTGTGGGTTGACCCGCCTTTAAATTTAAAACGGTTAAAAATAAAATTATAAATTCTAAAGGTATGTTTCGAACTTGCAACCTAACAAAATAAGTACAACTCTTTAACCAACTAAGCTACAAAGACTTTATATTTTAAATTCAACACCAAATTTGATAAACGCGGGACGTTTTAATATTAATATAAGTTCAACTTCTTAACTAACTAATATATATATATAACGATGCTTAATTTTTAAAGTATCCGAATTGCCGGGTCGAGAGCTGTGGTTAATTTGGATACTTGGGTCGAATTGTGGGTTGACCCGCCTTTAAATTTAAAACGGTTAAAAATAAAATAAAAAATGTTAGATGTATGTTTCGAACTTGCAATAATATTAACTTTTTTATGGTATCTTTATTGCAGAAATAAGGAATAATGTTATTAATTCAATAAGAGAAAAACATGAAAGTGAATAAACCATACCTATGATTAATGTCCAGTTTTATAAGGTTTTGTTTCCAGAGTAATTGAATCAACCATCTACAATCGTAGCTAAACTGAAGTACTGAACGGTATCACTTTTGATTATTAGTTCAAACAAAATTATTTGAGACTTGTTTTTCGATGAATGAGATTTAGGAGAAATGATAAAGTACTGATGTGCGAGAATTTATGTTGTCTTTCTTAAAAAAGGCGTATCATTTCCTTATGATTCGGATTTTAGAAGCAATTGATCATTTTATCTATATCTTTGATTAGAGTTTGGAACTCTACGTTGATACGTCTCTATGAACTATTAATATGAAGAAATTTAGGTCTATCAGTCTTATTATTTTGAAATATATGGCTAACAAGTACTCGGTGCTCTCTAGTAATCATTTGATATTCATATAGGGTCTTCCAATCTTTAGTGCAATATTAATCCCAATGAATGCATTCAATTAGCTAATTCGTGACTAGTGTGTCTTTGTTATGGTAGATATCAAAAAGAATTATAATAATGTCAATTAAGAGCTTTTGTTTGATCTCAAACAAAATGTGAATGGGTGAAGTGGACTTGTGTATTTGTTTTGTATCATTTTTTAGAGTTACGGGGAATATATAAGGTGATCTACTTTCTCATTTCTTGTTTATCATTGTTAAGGAAATCTTTACAAAAATGATAGTCTTTCAGAGAAAATGCATGACTTATCCATGGGGTGAATTGTGGGACGAGGAGGTATGTCAAATGTTTTTTTTTTTAATGACAAGCTTTCTGCATAATTAATGTCACTTACATGAATTTTAAGCAACTTCATGATTTTTTATGATTATTCAATGCTGGTTACATTATTCGAATTATGGAGGATAATTGATACATACCCGATATCAGTGGGCAATGGTTAAACCAGGATCAAATTTCAGCATGGGCTCAAAAAATATTTAAATCTTATCATATATAATTAATTATATAACAATTATATCAAAAATAATGTAAGAAGTAACGATAACAAAAATATAAAATTAGGTACATACCAGTAGAATAATTATTTTCTTACACTTAAAACTAACATCACCAGTATTAAGTCGGGGACGTACAAACAAGACGAGACAATTGTGTCCTACAAGTATTCATTTACGTTCACGAAAAGGCAAACCTTGCATCAAAAGAAAACGTGTAACATCTAAAACTGTCGTTAATTGAGTACGATACGCAACCTCCATTATGTGCCCCTGTGCTTGTAGCAAATGTGAAACACTTTGTTGTTGATTTCGAAAAGTCTGAAGTTGTGTTTTACGTAGAAATAGAAACGCCGTTGCCAGGGATCGAACCCAGGTCACCCGCGTGACAGGCGGAAATACTTACCACTATACTACAACGACTTGATACTATATAATTCAACCTATTATATTCTTTATATCTTACTGTTATCTATTTAAAACCTATCATATACTTTCTATCTTACTACTAATCAATCCAGGAATAAGCCAATGCACAGGCCTATACTGGCCCCGGTTTGGTTTCACCACTGCCCGTGGGTACCCGATGGTCGGATTCGGGTTTTAGTATTTTAAATCGGATTCGGGGAATATGTGAAACCTAAACCTGATACCCAAAATAATAATATATATATATATATATATATATATATATTTGTTAAAGTTTAAAATAACTTTTCAAATTCCACATCAATTCAATGATTACAATAAATATATTATTTAATTACTCATACCTACACTTCACGCCATTATTATTTTAATTTATGTTCACTCTTAATTTTCTATTTCTTTCACAACAAAATCTATATATATATATATATATATATAAAAATATATATATATATATATATATATATATAATTAATGATGCTTAATTTTTAAAGTGTCCCGATTGTCGGGTCGAAAAATGTGTTTAATTTAAATATGTATGGGAAAGTAAATAGATACTTGAGTCGGATGGTAGGTTGATCCGCCCAAAAACTTAAAATGGTTAAAATTAAAATTAAAAATGCTATATGTATATTTCGAACTCGCAACCTAACAAAAACAAGTACAACCTTTAACCAACTAGGCTAATAAGACTTTATATTTTAAATTCAACACTAAATTTAATGAACGCACGACGTTTTAACAACATAAGTTCAACTTTTTAACTAAATAATTTATATATATATATATAATGATGCTTGATTTTCAAAATGTTCGAATTGTCGAGTATAAGATTTATTTTTAACTAATTAACTAACTAATATTTATATATATATAATGATATTTAATTTTCAAAATATCTGGATTACCAGGTCAATAGATGTGGTTAATTTGGATATATATATGAAAGTAAATTAAAAATGCTATTACATTTTTACCGTAATTTTTTTTCTCAATTTTTATATCGGGCTACATGCTAATCTATGTAATAACAACAAAATTGTTATATTTTTTAAACTTGTACAACATAACTTTGCAAATAATATTTTTATTTGTATTTTTAATATTTAGTAATATTTACAAAATAATAAATAAAAATTCATATTTTAATTGGGTAATAGGGTACCTATCGACTATCGAGGGTCGGGTATCCGGTGAATTGAGAATGATGATACAAATAGAGATACTTGTCGGATTTGGGGTCAAGTAATAAAATAAAAATCGAGTTCAATGATGAGTACTTCACTACCCGCTAGGTAAGGTACCCGTTTCATTCCACGTTCGAATTAATCATAATAAGTTTGACATATTTTTTTGGTATAGTAGAAAGACGAGGTTGACTAATGTTCTAGCTTCTAGGGTTAAGAATTGACGTTTTTCATTAGCGTATCTTGGTATGCCTTGAGTGTTAAGGCACAATCCAACATCTCTTAAAACCCAATCATCACTAAAATGAAATGCAATTTATCTAGATAAAAAACAAAATAATCTCGAAAAAGATTTGGTTAATCCTCATTATAAATGTTTCCTTCTTTGGTCACTTAATTCTCATTAAAAATAATCTCGAAATTTTTTTGGTTAATCCTCGTTATAAATCTCTTAAAACCCAATTTATTCATTTTTCTAAATAGTGTGATAGTAAAAGTGGAGAGATTAATGTGTATTTTTATCTTATAACTCATTGTTTTAAGATTTGGTGGATAAGGTTAAATGTTTTAAAGATTAAAGAAATATCTTTAATAAGTTCCTTCTATCAAAATGATGACGTATATTTATATCGGAATCGCATAAGTTTTGGACATCAATGATCATATGTAAATATACTCAAGATTTGTTTAGTTAGTTCCCTAAAATATCTAATTATTCAGTACGTTTTAACATTTGGGATAATATCTATTATATGAGAAAGAGTTTTCACGAGTAATCCAGACTTATCGCGGGGATGAGTTTTCGATTAATTTTTTAGACGACACTTGATTTAGTGTCAATAGTTTGACTGCAACATATAATGAGCTTGTTCCTGCTATATGAAAATGTCATAATTATAGACGTGTTTGATCATCGGTCCATTAGTTTCGCTAATTGAATAAGATTGAAAAAAAATTGATCATTAAAGAGAGTTTTCCCACAACAAAGTGCAGACAAGTGTCCATATCTGAGTAAAATGTTATGCGTTGTAAAATATTATTACAATTTGTTCGCTAAGTTGGATTCGTATAACTTTTGTTGGAAAGAGTTTAAAGAGTTATTTCAATATATTGTTTTTTTTATAAATCGTTATTCATAGTGAAACTTTTACTGCTGACGATTAATATGTGTCATATATAAGTTAAATTCACTTAATTTTACATTTTTAAAAAGGAGGGAGGATCTGTTGTACTACATCATGAACTATCTCATGTACCACAATACAAATATCTTTAAAATGTCAAGGTTGAGAGATAAGATTTTTATCTTGTGGTACAGAAAATGATTCCTACTATGGTACAACAGATTCGGTCCCATAAAAAAGTGTCTTATATCAAATAGCTATCTCACACTTTAAAACTTAGTTTATTTTATAATTAATGTGAATCTCATATCCACATTTAATATGTAATTTTTCTCAATTTTAAAGTATGACATAAAGTGAGACTGCTGGTAAGACCACAGATCTGTACCTTATATTAGGATTCTCTTATAGAGTATAGGAGGAGATGGGATCAGCTGTCTCAATAATCAAAACGACGTCGTTTTAATTAATGAGAAAAATAAATAATATTATTACATTTATTTTTATTAAGTTATCAGATTTCTCTCTTTACCTTTCTATCCCTTGCTCGTATCAGCCCGACTTCCATCCACAACTGTTCTTCCATCCACCGACCGCCGTCCACAGTTCACTGAACTCCCAATCATCCGGCGACTCTGCTCATCCATCCATGCTTACCTTCTTCCCCGATTTGCTTATTATTTCATTTGAATGATCTGTTCAAACTAAGGTTTGTCTTAAATTTGTTCCCACACTTGTTGTTACATTCATTCAACGGAAGTTGATTTATTAGTAATCTAGGTTTGACAACATTTTTCTTAGCTCGACTTCACATTAAATTAGGGTTTAGGGAAAACTTGTTTATTTGGAAGAACTGAATCTTTGGCGCAATGGCCTCACTGGACCTATTCTAACTGATATTATAAAGAATTTCTCCTCAATTTATATCATATAAAGTAATTTGATATGAATATTTTCTTACTGGAATTTGATAATTAAAAGTTTTGTTTGATTGCATTAATAGTGATATTTTGGGAATTAGTTTTATTTGATTGCATTGATAGTGATACTAGGGGAATTAGTTTATATTTGATTGCATTAGGGGAATTAGTCTTTTGTCTATATATACAAAGTTCACAACCTTTTGTACCATTTAGTTGATGTTGTTTTGTAAAATTTGAAACAACTTTATATTTTTATATAGTTAGATTTCATGGCTGCTACCTCTTCATCAACATCGTGTTTGAATCGAAGACGTATGAATGTCGAACAAGGTGAAACTTCATACATAAAATGTTGCTTAAATCCTCTGCAGTTAGCAACATTTTATATATGAAGTTTCACCTTGTTCGTCATTCATACGTCTTCGATTCAAACACGATGTTGATGAAGATGTAGCAGCCATGAAATCTACCTATATAAAAATATAAAGTTGTTTCAAATTGTACAAAACAACATCAACTAAATAGTATAAAATGGTGTGAACTTTGTATATATAGACAAAAGACTAATTCCCCTAATGCAATCAAACAAAAACTAATTCCCCAGATATTACTATCAATGCAATCAAACAAAAACGTTTAATTATTAAATTCTAGTAAGAAAATATTCATATCAAATTACTTTATATCAAATTGAGGAGAAATTCTTTATAGTATCAGTTGGAATAGGTCTAGTGAGGCCATTGCGCCAAAGATTAAGTTCTTTCAAATAAACAAGTTTTCCCTAAACCCTAATTTAATGTGAGGCCAAGCTAAGAAAAATGTTGTTAAACCTAGATTACTAATAAATCAACTTCCGTTGAATGAATGTAACAACGAGTGAATGAACAAATTTAAGACAAACCTTAGTTTGAACAGATCATTCGAATGAAATAATAAGCAAATCGGGGAAGAATGTAAGCATGGATGGATGAGCAGTGTTGCCAGTCGCCAGATGTTTGGGAGTTCAATGAACTGTGGACGGCGGTCGGTGGATGGCAACGACGGTCGGTGGACGGAAGAACAGCTGTGGATCTAAAGTCGGGCTGATACGAGCAAGGGATAGAAAGGTAGAGAGAGAAATCTGATAACTTAATAAAAATAAATGTAATAATATAATTTATTTATTTTTCTCATTAATTAAAACAACGCCGTTTTGATTATTGAGACAGCAAAGGGACATCTTATCCCATCTCGTATAGGAGGGATCTACTGTACTAGAGCATTGACTTTCTCTCATAACACAATACAAAAATCTTCTCTTTAAAGTTGAAAATTGACTTTCTCTCATAACACAATACAAAAATCTTCTCTTTAAAGTTGAAAATTTTTACATTGTCATACAAGAGAGAGTCCATGATATGGTACAACAGACCCTCTCCCCTCCAGTAGAGTATGACTAATAACCACTATGTGATACTCAAATCCTTATGTTAACCGAATTGATTGGTATGATAAACCTAGATTTTTAGGTAAATATTCTAATTATATTTTGGTGGTACGATATTTATGTTTTTTTTCTTCTTATTTTCATATTTTCATACTGTCATTATATTTTATTTTCCTAGTCACTCATTTTACATTATATATAGCATAATAAAAAGATGAATGCCCCTACTCCTTATTTTTTTTTTATATTAATTTAGTAAAGTCAAGTTTGATAATTTTTAAAAATATTTATAATTTATTTTTGACATGTAATAAAAATATGTGTTAATAGGGTTAAAAATGTGATGAACTTGTAAAAAAAATGTGTTCATTGATTTCAAATTGGGTTAAATTGGTCAAAATTTATTATACAGATTAATCACGCATTTAACAAGTTAAAACATGTCTTTTAAACATGTTGAAAATGTATTAAACAAGGTGTTAAAAAACAGATTAAATGCGTCAAATACGGGTTTATCAAATCAAGCAGATTAAAAAAAAGTGTTATTCACGTCTATAATGTGTTAATCAAGTCACAGTAAAAAAAAACGTGTTACATTGATAAAAAAAATGCATCAAAACTATAAACACAATAAATTAGTTGAATAAATTTAATTTATCCAAAAAGTTAAATTTAATTTGGATTTCTCAATCGATGGGTTATAGTTAGACCAATTTAATTTGGGTTGCATATAATTTAAATTTATTTGTTCATGTATAGAAAGAAAAGCACATAATCCATTGATATCAAATGTTAATTTAATTTATGGGTTGAAATAAACATGTTTTGAAAAGGATTGTTTACTTGGGATGCATGCAACTATTTGGATTTGATAAGAATCCAACCTTATTTTGTAAAAAAGGAAAAAAAATGTGCATTTGTGTTTGACTAAATTGAATTTCTTAGGAGAATTCTCAGAGAGAAAAAGTAGGAAGTTCTATCAAATTCTAGCAGAATAGACAGGTTTAGGGTTAATCCTTAGGGGTGTAAGTAATGATATGCAAAAGCTTGCCTTTATTATAAATTTTAATTTATTTTTACATGAAAGCAGCTAAAATCAAAATAATACATACCTTTGCACACACTTCTGTGCTATGTACAACCATCCTTTAAGGGTCCAGAATCATGAATTAGTTTCATCACAAGATTCACCTGCAATTGCATTGCAAATCCAATATCTAAGCCAACAACAATTGATGAAGTTATTCTACAAGAAACAAAAATTTCACCTGAGTTGCTTCTCGAATAACGAAATCTTGTATAACAGCTCTGAAATCTTTATCGACAATGTAATGATTGCTATAAGTTGGGACTGGCATATAACCCCTCTGAATTTTATGTTCCCCCTGGGCTCCTGCCTCTACCTTTTTTAGTTTTAGTTCTATTGCTGCTTCTATTGCCTGCCCTCCAATTAAATCCAAGTTTTATTATAGAAAAAAAAGAAAGATATAGAATTTGTTGTTACCTGGTAATAACATGCTTCAAAATGCAAACTTGGGTAATATGCATCAGGAACACATCCCCATAGACGCCCATATAGAGTATCTCCTCCAATTATATTCAATGCTCCAGCCACAATCCTCCCATCGTCTCCTTCTTCAGCAATCACAAGTAGTACATTATCTCCCAATTTTGAACCCATCTTCTCGAAAAAGTCTCTTGTCAGATATGCTCTGCCCCACCTAAAACCACCCACCCACGCAAAAACAAATTGAAATATATATAGTTTTCATTCTTTCTTTCCCTTGTGAAATGAAATGAGTTTCAGCAATACATACTTGTTATCAGTGGTGTTCCTGTAGAATTCATAAAATGTATCCCAGTGCTTAGCCTATAACCCAACACAAATATTCAAACTATAATCAGTAATTTGTCCAATCACACCACCACACGTGGTTAGTTATAACTATGTTTTTCTTTACTTATTAGCATTAGGTTTCTAGTTCTTATAGGGTTATCATAGTCCTTTGATGAGATTAATCTTTTATCAATATAAACAACTATTATCTAAAGTCTCTCCTCTTACTTCTTGTCCGGTGTCCAAATCATTTGTTTGTTTGATAACTTAAAATAAGAATTTTGAATAATTGTAATTATTTGATTTTTCCTACATAAGAATTGAATTGTAATTCAATTTAAATTCTTATGAAATTGGAACTATAATTATAATTCCAATTATACACATTCTTCGTCTTTTCCCATTTCTCAAATCAAATCTACAAACCCAATTTAAGTTTTGTTGTCACTTAATCAGCAATCTCCATACACACTCAACGTTCACTCTTCCTTTTTGTTTTCCAACTTTACAAAGAACTACATGGGATCATATGGAAAATCTTTCAAAGGTGCAATCGAATTTGACGAAAACCAGCACAGTTACATTTCTGGGTTTGGCAAATAAATTTGACAAAAAGGCTTCTTCTACAATGTTTAGGAAGAAGTAATTGTACATGCATACCTTTATCTCATCTCCTCTTAGGCGTTTCATGGTCAAATTCTGAACAGGAATCTGTTATGAGAAAAATGAGAGTTTTTAGTTTCAAGTACAACAAGTTGTTTGTTCTTTTTATCATTTTGGAAACTTCCTTAGAAAAACTATCACAACATTCAAACTTCAACTGTCAATAATGCATCACAAAGTAGCTAAAAGCCTAAAAGGTAACCAGAAAGCATAGAACCGTACAATTTACCTTCTTGCGCTCTTGGCGAATATTCTTTCTCTTGCTTTGCTTCATATCCATCAAAAACTCATCAAAACTGGGAATTGACAGAATCAATGCATGAAATCAGAACATGTACAACGATAAAGATGTACTGGTATGCTGGTTCCCTTCAACCTCAAACAAATCAAATGGGGAGAACATGCCATATACTTCATCAGAAAAAAGAATAGACAATATATGTGAGAAGCTGTATTAAAAACACCATAGAAAAATAAGTCCCTATTAACCACTCAACTATTCAATATAATCAAGAGCTTCTTTCATGTAGTTTTGTTTTAAAAATAATTATTTGGGTTAAATGATTAAATATCCTTTATATTTAATATTTTAAAATGTTATAAAAAAATGAAGGTAGATATTTGATATTTTAGTTGAGGTGGGATATCCAAATAACCCCTTATCAAACAAGGCCCAACTGAATAATTAGTTTGTGTAGATCATAACCCAAACTAATCACTCAGTTATTCAATTTATTGATCACATCAATTAAGAAATTAACCGCATCTTCTTCTTTTTTCTTCTTTTTTTGTCATAGTTGGTTATACACACAGAATCTTCCATTATGCATTCACCTTTCAGAAGCATGATGAGAATATTCGTAGCATTAAGAATTAAGACCTATCATGGATAGAATCAGGTAATTGTAACTCACTTCTTATAGTTTCGGTTTTCCCAGTGGTATTGCATCCCTATCCTCTGCAGAAAACCTTTATCCTTCATTTTTTGCGATTCACCTTCAGATGGAAAGGTAACATGTAATGAGGAAGCCTGCAACTGCAGCCAAATACAAATACTAGAACTGCTCAAAATGATCACTTTAGAGGATACTTATTTCTTAGATGACTATTATGCATGAACTACATGAGTGCCCAATCATCCTATGAGTAATCCCAAAAATAGAATCAAAATGAGGGAAGTATCAAATATATGTTTAGACTCTGCTGGGGCATATATTTAAAAGAGTTTATATATTAGCATGTTCAGTTTTCTCTAAGACTGGAGATTTTATATCAGGCCATGAGGGTGATATCAGAGAAAGATGGTACATCTTCAACAAGGAGTTTCTAAATAGAGGTGACCGTGATTGGGTTGGTTTGTCTATTTGAATATATCAATCTGGTGTTAATTCATCGGCTTATACTCTACCAATGCCCTATATCAGGCGGGCAGATTAGATGTAACAAATATATGGTCGGTTGGCCATTTATGGATATTCAGACCTATACAAAAACAAATTTACCTTTCAAATGCTTGTGAATTAGCTTCAAAGCAATTATTAAATGAAAATCAAGTACAAAGACACCAATGAAATAACAACTTCAAATTAGTCTTTCAATTGAACAAACTTTTTTTTTGTCACAAAGATACCATCGAAATCAAGTATATTAGTACACTACCAAATAGTAATAATAATAGTTGTTTAATAATTATTTTAAATTGAATAAATGTAGCAATAGGTAAACAATAACTGAAAGACTTCAAACTGAAAATCTTTCAATTGAAGAAACAAAATAATTGAAATGTTGAACAAATGCAACTCAAGCCTAAATTTCCTTATTAATGGGCATGGTTATTTTCATATATGAAACAAACAAAAATAATATTTTTTTAATATTTAACAAGTTAAATATCAATGAATATTAGCTAAATATATAAATGAACAAATGTTATTTGTTTCAATAGTTTCAAGTTGATTTATATTTGCAAAACTTTATTTGTCTATCCCAACATTAATACACTTTGAACACAACAAGTTGAGTACAAACTAGGGGCAGTCGTGGATCAAGTTAGTTAGGTTATTTACTAAGTATCAATCTGTAACAGTTTATTTACTATTGGGTTCTGATTTTTAGTTACTGTTTTATTTCAGTCCTTGTTTTTAGTAGTTGTCTTTAGTTCAGTCCTCCTAGGCCATGTGGCTCTTTTGTATTGGAGTAGAGTTTTGCTTCTATGTTGTAACTGACAATGGGCTGAATATTATGAAGACACTCTTTTTCCTCACCTCTATCAATCTTTTCTCATCTCAGTCTATCTATCTTCTCATCCTTTCTGGGCCTGGTTTTAACTATAACACAATCTAGCCCTAATTGATCAGGTTATATATACTATATCAAGACCCCATATATCCAGTGGATAAGATGTTTTCCGGTTCGGGTAGGTTGGATGGGTGGTTCGGCTGCTGACCCCTATCTCTAACCCATGACCTACAACTCTGCAATTGTTCATTTTCAATAAGAGCTAGGAGACAATAATTTATCACAAGATGCTTTTTTTCTTCTTTTCATACAAATCTGATCACTGGAAAAAGCTAGACACCTATACCTATAGATAAGAACTACATGAAAAATTAGCATTTGGTACAAATACCTTTGCTGTCAGAGCCATCATTGATGAGACTAAAATGTCAAATACTTGATCCTTATATAAAGTGTCTCGCAGTAGGATTCTTTGACCAGTTACTGGAGTGAAGGGGACACAGCATTGAAGTTTTGGATAATATCTGGCACCATAACTGTAGTATGCATCTGCCCAAGAATGATCAAAAACATATTCACCATATGAATGGCTGCATATGTATTAAAGAATTAGTTAACAGTATAAATTAATGCTCTAAGAAATTCAAAACTAATATCAGAAAAGAAAGCGCAAAAGAAGTTAAACCTTTTCAGATAGAGTGGAACAACACCTACAATATTTTGACACTCATCTTGGGCAATAATGTGTACTGGCATCCATCCTGTTTCCTGGAATAATACCCTATGCGTGTAAGATAATGAAAACACTTAACAAATGACATAGATACATGCTGATTTAAACAAAAGGCACTAAGTAATTGCTTTCAATTAACGAGAATGGGATTGTCAACTTCTTACCAATACTAATATATATCTTAAACCCTGCCACCCATCTCAATAAAATAGATAAGACAAAACTTCTATGTCGAAGCTTCTCACAATTATACATAGGCCATAAGCAGAAAGAAAGGATTCCAAATAATTAACAGAATGAAGACCGTTATAAGAGTTCACCAATTTACATGAGAACAAGAGATTTTTCTGATTCATCCTAAACAAAGTGGCTAGTGTTTACTGACTTTATCATAATATAAGTGGTATAGATGATACAGTTAGTTTCAAGAAAGAAACTTGAATGAGGTATCTAGCTAGAATCATTATACTTCAAACAATAGACCAACAGCATTAACAAAAACAATGTACCCAACGTCAAAAGAGACACATGAAATAAAAACAACAAAAGGAAAAAGACTATACACTTTACCACTCAAAAACCAAAAAGTGCACCAAACTGTTACATATATGGTTACGTAGTTAGGGCATAAATAATGAATAAGCTTCTGATGTTTATATTGTCTTACTAATTAGGCTGACAATTTTGCCAGCTCAATAGTTTGTTATTAATAATAGTACAGGTGGCACACTCTATGAATATAAATAGGTGAGCCAGCTGAAGCATATCATCTATGAATTGAATGAATGAAATATTACAAGTCTTGGCTTTCATCCTACTAGTCCTTCTAAAGTCTCTCTCTTCTTTCCTCCTTCACCTTTGATTTTCTTTCTATGTTTAGACTTGAAAAACAAGATAAACATTTGTTTCTCCATATTGCGTGAAAGTGAAGGTCTACTCTTAATTTCATACTAACAAAGAAGAAAACCTAGAAGAATAACATAATTATCCTAACCATCTATGTCTCTTCTCAAATTCTCAAATTCTTCAACTTGCTCAATTTAAGTAAACAAACCCAATCTAGGGTTCATATCAATATGTCAAAAAGATCACTCTTCATCCTTAAAACAAAGAGACGATGTACTTAGAAACAATTCAAGATTACTGAAAAACAAGACATATACTGAGTACTAGTAGCAAACCTTTACTGCACTGCCTGACTCCTCTAAGCTAGAAAGAAAACCATGGCTAAGGAAGGGGTTGAACCTTTCAGGACCAGTGGAGTCTAGATTACAGGCATCCCAATCCTTAGCAGAAACTTCGGAGATTGATGTAACCACTGAAACCGATATTTCGGGTTTCTTCAAATTTTCAGGAGCTCCCTGTAATAAATAGAAATGGTATACAGTTAAAAGAGACACTAGAAATGAGCAGGAAATCTGAAGGAACTATAAAGTAAACACCTCTGAGCCTGAGCCTGACCCTGTCAATTGGAAATGTCCAAGTGAGAGATCTAATTCAGGTTGCTCAGCCTTCTTAGGCCACCAAAAGAGTGCCTGAGTTGGGGCCCTTCTATATGATATGATTGAATAGCAGAAACTCCTTTTAAATTGAAATTTTCCCTACAATTATAACTCATCAAAAGAACCCATCAACAGCTAACAATAACATCAGTATCTGACTCAATAAGTCTGAATAATCAACAACGCTAACAATAGCAACAGCAAGAATCGAAATTGATTAGAGACATGCAACTTACATAACTGAATGAGGTGTTGCCAAGAAATGGTGAACACATGCTAGGGTTTGAAGGAAGCGGCGCCGGATACCAACGGCGATGGCTAAACGTAACTGCCATCGCCTAGAGTTAGCAATACTCGGGGTCAACAACTGAGAATGTGAGAATGTGAGAATGGAAAATGGAGAAGTTTGGATTTGGAATGAACAACTGATTCGCGCGCAATCTATCTATCTATCATCTATAAAAGCTATTCAGCTGCCATTTTCCTTTTCATTGCTCTTCGGTAATGACGAGGCGAAATCACGGCCATTAGTCTATTACTCCATTTTCATGAGTAAACCAATTTATATCTTGTGATGGAAAATTTTTGCTTATCAAATATCTAACCATTAGTTTTTGTTTTTTTTTTCATAAAAACCTAATTACTTAAAAAAAAAAAATAAATAAATAAAACAACTAAATGAAAATAATATGCTAAATTTAAAAAAAAAATAGGTAAAAAAATCTAATAATCTTGAAATTTTATGATAACTCCAAATACAAACTCGTTTGAATTTTATAACTATTAAGTGAAAAAATAGAGTAAACAAAAAAACTAATTATGCGGTGTTGAAAAAATCTCTAACAAATACTCTGAGTGAAAGTCAAATAGTTATTGTCGGTGGATTGGTAAACCACACCGAAAAATATTATACTAAGTGATACATATATGGTTAAAATAATGAAAAATTCGTACAAATCAAGATATGATACTTGTAAGAGGGGCTTCCAAATAAAAAAAATCACTTTCAATAAATCTTTATTGAATAGAAAAACAATTTTAAATTTGCTACTAAAAAGGAATATATATATGTTGAGAAAATATATAATCTAAACACACGCTAATAGAAGATATAGAGACATAAATGTACAAAATAATAAAGAACACAAGATATAACGGGATTCGGCTAACAATTGCTACATACTTAGGGAGTCGTCTATTCTATAGTGTTTTCATGAAATAATGGTCAAGTAACCCTACGTTATAATATTTCTATTTATAAGAATACATCAAAAGTCGTAAAGACTAAACTACTACTCCTAAGCCCATTACAATATATAAACTTTAAATTTTCTCATCACGAATAACACGATCGACATGATTTGCACGGTATCAAGGTCGCAGTTCTCTTATTGTGATCACATTGTTAGTTGTTTAGTGTTGCTTGTCAAACGTGCGCATGATCGGCATGATCGACATAATCGGCACAATCGGCACGAACGACACGATATCTGCTCTAATTGCTAGATTGATCATTAATCTACAAAGCTTGGTTGGAAGGTTAGGGTTTCTGGTTTACCCTATTCTGTATAGCTAGGGTTTCTAGTGTACTCTATTATGTAATTGTTCTACTTTGATGCTTTGTTGCTTTGTTCTGCTTTCATTAAAATGGGAAGAAAGAAAAGCAATAAGTATAAGGAAGTCAAAGAAATGTGATGGAAGGTTTAAAGGAGGTAGTTGAAAAGAAAATTGATAGGTTTGCTGAAGAAATTATATAAAAAAAAACACGAATGCATCAAAGATAAGGAACCAATTGTTGTTAAACTTTTTGAAGAAAATGCAGCAGAAAAACAGGGGAAGAAAGAAGGAATTTGGAAGGTTGGTTATAATGATAGAGCCAACTTATATGGTCTTAAAAACCAGATTACCAAACTCTTAATGCATGCTAAGAAGGGAGAAATCACAATCAGTAAAGAGAAAGCTCAGCAAATAACAATCCAACTCAATATTCATTATCTTTAGGACTAGAATTTATTAAAGAAAACAGAATATGATGAGATAGTTAAATGGTCAGTTGATGCAATAAAGGAACTGATGAAGGCTCCTAAAACCAAGACATACACTATCAAGAGTAATTCAACATGGAAAATCAATGAGTTTTGGAATAATAAAGCAGAAAAAAATCTGAAAACCATGCCTATAAAGGAAAAATCTACTTGGGGGATATCCAAACAAAGGTAGAGGTACTCAGCTCTCCTTTTGAATTCAAACTATCTTTTAAAGTAGAGGAGAAATGTATTGAAGACTGAGAGTTTGTGGTGGTTGGAAACTTTATTGGGAAAAACAAAGTATCATTCTCAACTACCAAAGTGGCTCTAATTAAATAGTGGGGAGAAAATGGCTTGAAAAAGTTTATGCAAACATACACGACCTCTACTTCCTACAGTTCAAAAATGGCTCAAATCTGAAAGAAATCTTGGAAAATGGGCATACTTACTGTTGGGTTAAATTATTTTGACTAAGGGTCAAATCATTTTGACTAACGTATTTTGATGATGAACTTATGTAAAACTTAAAGGAAACTAAGCCGTCTAATTGTTTTTGTGCAGGTGCATCAAAACGTGCTAAGTTAGACTTAGCCTGAATCTGGTTAATTAGACGTATTGATTATTAGACATAGTTAGACGTGCAGTCGAACAGATACGTAGTTAGACATGTAGTCTAACGGATACATAGTTAGACGTGCAATCTAACAGATGTAGTTAGACGTGCATTCTAATAGATACGTAGTTAGACGTGCAGTTAACAGACGTAGTTAAACGTGTAGTCTAACAGATACGTAGTTAGACGTGTAGTCTAACAGACTTAGTTAGATGTGCAGTCTAACAGACGTAGTTAGACGTGTAGTCTAATTAGACGTGCAGTCTAACGGATACGTAGTTAGACGTGCAGTCTAACGGATACATAGTTAGACGTGCAGTCTAACAGACGTAGTTAGATGTGCAGTCTAACAGACGGTGTTAGACGTGCAGTCTAACAGACGTGTTAGATGTGTAGTCTAACAGACGTAGTTAGACGTGCCGTCTAACATATGAAAGTTAGATGCAGGGAGTCTAACTCCTTTAGATTAGTCTGAAGGGACACGTAGTTAGACGTGTCGTCTAATTCCATTAGACTTGGTGGTCTAATGGATTATACTATTAGGCGGGGGCGTCTAATTTCATTAGATTTGTCAGTCTAATGGAGCACGTTTAATGCCTCGATTCAGCAGTTGCTTGAAGTTAGCATTCATCCTCTCTTTTAGCATAACGACAAAAAGAGGTGGATACCAACCCTAAGTTCTTGGGTTCGAGCCCGTCAGACGGCAAGTTCTGCGTCTGGTTAAATGATTAAGTGTGTTTGCGGGCTACATACTTAATTCGTTGTCCCATTTTTTTTTTGAAGTTAGCATTCGTCTACCCACGATCAACTAGCTGTACGCTACTCCTGCTCCACTAATCCGTGCAGATTAGTACGACAGTCAGTTGCATCCAATGAATTAATGCAACGTAAGCAAATATTCTTCCCACTACTTATTTCTTACGGGACAATCCTTGAATAATATTCGGTGCACTACCAGATTGGTACGACCACGATCTTTGTGCACAATGTCTGCTGTACATTTGTACTATGGAGGCTGTCCAATGGGCGCTTGCTACGTGTCAATTCCGAAGATTTGATCGTTGGTACTTGCTCTCTATTTAAAGATCCTCAAGGACAACGGACGAAGTGACATACAACTAGTCTGCCGAACTTACAATCGATCTTACGAATTGCTCACTTGTCTACTTACTGTGTTTGTACATCAAGAGAGAGATAAAATCAAAGTATTGTCTAATTGAGTGATATTCTTCAATATACTGTAAGTTGAACAGAGTCTGTTCTGTTCAACATTGAGCTAACTCTAAAACTGTATTTGATTTTAAGAAAAGTACAATGAATCCTTCCGGTGATTGGAGGAAGGGGTGACGTATGAGAGTTTTGCTCTGAACATCCATAAATAACTCTCTGTGTTGTTTACATTTTGTCCTTCATTCTTTCATTCGTTCTTAGCTTCAAACCCAAGCAAATGTTTCCGCACTTGAATCTCTTCAAGAGTTTGAAAGGTTTGTGAAGAATAGAAAGTGATATTAATCTTTAAAAGGATTTCTATCAAACTGTTTTCCAGAAGTTATCATCAATAATTAGATCCCTGTCTCTATTGGTGCTACCGATCCTTTCACTTACATAGGATCAAATTGCATGAAGCTGGAAAAGTGGTTAGAAGAGATGAATCTACAGAGCAGACTAAAGAAAGCTGACTAGATTTGGTTCAAGCTCTAGAACATTCCAGCCCACATTTACAATGCTGAAACAATTAGTCACTTTGCAGGTACAATTGGGAAACCATTATATATGGACCCAATAACTGAAAGAGGAGAGCACTTATCTTTTGCTAGAATTAGCATTGAAGTGCATTCTAGGAGTGTCCTACCAATGAAAATGGAAGATGTTTACAGAAAAAAAGCACAATATCATGGAGAACTCTTATGAATGGAAACCAAAAAGGTGTGCTTTCTGTAACACTTTTCTGCACAATAAATATGATAAAGCTAAATAATAAGAGCAGAAAAGCTAGGAAGAAGAAAAGAAAAGAAAGAAACAAAGGAGGCTAAACTCAAAGATCAAACATTTGTAGAAGAAAGTAAAAAGGATTCTAAGAAAAAAGAAAGCAGCGAAAGAAAGAAAGTAAAGAGAATCAATGTGAAGAGGAAAATAAAATTTTCTATAATGCAAATGATTATGATGAAAATGGAAGATGAACCTCAAGTTGCTGTTGAGGAAACTCAAGAGGAAAACACCTAGAGTTTCAAAGCTGAAATAGAGAATTCTAAATCCGATAAAAAAGATTCCAAAACCGATGTGAAGTCTGAATCTGAAGATAAGGATTATAAGAATACAGAAATTTAAGTTGAAGATAACAAAGGTAAAAGCTCTGAAATTCTTAGAAACAATTATTTCTATCAAATAAGAACGGACTCGTACAAAGAGAGAATTCAAAATGAGAAACAAAAATACTCATCATCCTGTTCAGTACAATCTCCTTTTATCGTTACAGGAAGGGGAAGGGGAAGGGGAAGAAGATATCTCAATGAAATAGATGACATGCAAAAATCCTAGGCTGTGATGGTTAGGTTTGAATGTAGTCTTTTCTGTTTGTAATCTTTGTTTTTTTAAAATGTATGAATGTTACTAATCATTTTTTAGGGATTTTTGATTGCCATCCTTAATCATAGCTAGAGTTTGTCTAGCTTTGATTTTTGACCCTCCCACTTTTGGGATTTTAATGAAATGATTTTAACTATTTTCCAAATATATATATATATATATATTTATATATATAAACTCTAATAAAATATGAGCCTAAAACCTAACAATCTCCACCTTGGACAAATACCGTACTTATTGAGATTTGATGAAGAAGTTACAAATTTAATAATCTCCACCTTGCAAATTTCACGTCCCTTAGGAAATACATGAGTCGTACCCATGAATCTTCACATTGACAAAAGTAAAGTCATCAAGAAATAAGTTGGCTCAATACTTCAATCTTCATTTTGCTCGAGCCATTTATGAGATAATTTTTCATACCTCCACTTTCACTCAAGAGCCTTTAGAAAAATAACAATTTACATCATCACGTATATCGCGTCATCAAAAGGTTATGAGCCATACATCAATCTTCAGCGACTAGAGACATTCAATAAATCTTTCCAATCTTTGTTCATACTCATTGACATATGTAAAAACTAGAATTAACAATTATTTATTATGTCAAAATAATATTTATCATTATTTGCCACAAACTTAGTGTCTTTTTCTTCAAGTCCAATAATTGACTGAAACTAAAATACTAATTAGACCCAAGACGAACTTTCATCGTTTATTTTTTCAAAATTATATATTTATCGAAAACTGAGGACATTTGGGACAAATTTTCATCGTATACTTCCTCAAAATAAGATATCGATTGAAAACGAGAAGACCCAAGTCAAACTTTTATCATCTACTACATAACAAATAATTAGGTATATATCTCGACATCTCTTTTCTCAAGTTCAATATTTGCAAAACATTTGACACTCATTTTATAAAGATAATATATCTGTAAGATATTATCACAATATGATAAATTGGGATAATATCAATATTAAAATTATATTAGTTTCCTTATAAGTCTAATATAATGTCTATATATTAGACATAACCTATGTAACTCTAAATATAACATTTTAATACAATTTCTCTCTATATTGTAACATGGTATAAAAACCAATTTTTTGTTCTTAAGCTATAAAATTTAGTCTTCCGCTTTCTCCATCAATGGTTATTTTAGCCGTTGATGGAGGGCTATAATAAAGCTCTATTGATTATTTTTATATTTTTTAATAATTTTTTTTCTTTCAAATAATTATGTTGATGTTCTTATTTTCTTCAGAAATCATATATTATTTAAGTTTTGTTTTCAGATTTTTTTAGAATTAAAGGAGAACTAGCATGACACCCCACAACCATGACCCTCCGCTTGAACTTAAAGTGCTTTTAGATGAAATCGAACTCGTGACCTTTGTTTTTAGTTGCTGCTTTATCCCAGTAGTCAATGTCCATATTTTTATTGGTCTTAATTCAATCAAATGTGCTTTTTTACTACTTATTTAGTCAACACACTGTCATCCTTTCATTATGATGAGTTTCTTTTCAGGTGTTATTTCACCCAACATTCTATGTCCATGAGATTCTACCTTCTTCAATGGTTTTCTTTTATTCAACACACTTCCATCTTGTCGTTGGATGGATCTCGAGACTCACGAGTAACTTCGGAGTTCATTCGGTTGTTGTTTCACCCTAGCATTCAATGCCTATGAGATTTCACTTCTTCGTTGGTTTACTATTCAACACACTATCATCCTATAATTGGATGGAGCTCACGAGTTTCTAAAACTTGAAGAATACATCATCAACATTTCAACATCTCATTTTCAACCTCAAGTTGTTCAAGTTATTTCCATCTTGAGTTTGAGGAGGGATATTATATTATAAAAACAATATATTGGTAAGTATAATATGATGTCTATATATTGTAACTCAAAATATAACATTATAATACAATTTCTCTCAATATTGTAACACATCTTGCCTTGAACCTTGCAATCTACTAGGTTGGAATCTAAAACAACTAGAAATTCAAGAATATCCTTGCAATATTTACTAACTATCTTCAATTGTTTTCACCATGCTTCAAATGATTATCCATAGTTTCTTCGAAAAAATTGCGAATGTCATTTCATTTGAATTGATTAAACCTCTCATCTAGACATTTTTTATGACTAGGAATCTAATTCAATGTCTCATTCCTCTCCTTAATAAGATGATAGATCAATCATCTCATTCATCTAAATTATGATTCACAATGCATAGACAATTAAGATAGAATAAAAGAAGTAACAAAATCACCACCTTTGAATTAACCGAGTCTCCCATTTAATTCCATTTTTTCAGGACTCACTAAAGGTCTTATTTATCTTCTCACATTAGAAGATAATACAATAATTTATTCTTAGTTCGTTTGAGAGTTACTCTCAAGATGTCTTCACCTCAATTTATAAGTGTCTCACTAGTCTTTTTCCTCTTGTTCTTTCATTCATATTGTGTGTTAACTAAAATTATACCAATCCTTAATCACCCTCCAACTCAATACAAACTTGAAATTTTGGTCCGAAGGATTGCCTTGTCAATATGTCAACAATGTTGTCATTGATAAACACCTTTTTATAACAACTTTCCATACTTGATCATGTTTTTTGTCAAGTATAAACACATAATTTCACCACCATCTTCATCTTGATTAGTTCTTCTAATATGTTTCTTCAATAATCATTTTCCAAAGAAAATCTCTCACTAGTCTCATTTTAGCCGATAATTTCTTCAAGTCAAGGCTTTCAACATAGTGAAATATTTTGTTACTTTCAACTATCTCTAAGAGTATGTCAATAAGAGCTTCAAATAATGTACTCATGTATGTCAAGACAACAACCGGTTAAAAAAACTCAAACTAATTTTCTACAAACATGAAGATGTATCGTTTGTTCTCCACATTCTTCTAGCAAAATCCTACATTGAAAGAATCTAACAAACTATGTATATGATTAATGCACCCTCAAATCTTACCTTAGAAATTATCATTCTTCGTAGAACTCTTGAGGCATCAACACATACTTGACAACTTCGCACTAGCACTTTATCAGAGATTTCCAAACAAAACCTACTCATAAGGTTTGATACAAATCCAAATCCGACCCTTATACATACATATCAAAACCACACTATTATAAACAAACCTAAAGTTATTAGCTTTAATTAGAAAACCCTTTACATGTTTCATCAATTGTCTTCCATAATCTATAACATCGAATAAGAATGTCATCTTCTTTTTCAACTCCAATTTTTAATCTCCACATTGTCGAATATCAAATCTCTTAGGAGATAAATCATAAATCTCCATTTTTAAGAAATTAAAGTCAAACAAGCCTCAATACATACCAAACAAATCCAAGATATCAAAGCCAAATACAGTTTCAAGAACTTGATTAAAATCAAACAAAAATTTACTTTTAAAAATTAGAATAAAAAGGCCTTAAACCCATTTTATGAAAACAAATAAAACTTATATTATATTATATTATATAATATATATTATATATATATATATATATATATGGATATATATATGGAGATATATATTCTTTCATTTTTATATTTTAATTGACCATAGATCCCAAATTAAAATAAGTCAAAGAATAAACCTTATTTTCTTCGTTCTAGTGTCGCTGCTTACACGACGACTTTTCGTCACCTACGCCCTTTGATGCCTTAAAGAAGAATAAAAGACACGTTGTCTTCTTCTCTCTTCATCTCAAGACATCGTCACATAGAACAAATAAATATTTTAAAGACCGTGGACATCTCATTAGCAACCGAAGATTTCAACTCAAATTTTCACAACTATTAATTCTTCCCAACTAATGTCATTTTCTCAAACAACTAATAATCTTTAAAAAACACAAATTTTCAACAACTTCTTCAATGGAGGTTAGAGTCTTTGTCATATCTTCATAAATAGATTAAGTTAAATATTCTCAAAAATGTACTAATAACACTTATTGAAAAAATATCTAATCTGAATACACGATAATAGAAGATATAGAGATAAAGCTGTAAAAAATAATAAATAACACAAAATGTTGGGTTAAGTTTTTAATTGATTTAAAATAATTTAACATAGTTGATTTTAATGGCCGATGAAATGGTTTTTGATAATAAATGGATAAAACTAAGTTCAATTATTGTTAGTCATATCAATTGTAAAATATATAGTTATATAAATGAGTTCGTATGTGGTGTAGTGGTAAGTACACCTACCTGTCACATGGGTGACCTATGTTTGAATATCACTAGGTGCAAAATTAATAATTAGAGTTTTATTAATTTGCAGACACATCTCAAAGTCAACGCGCGCAAACAGACATCTCAAAGTCAACGCACGTAGTTAGACATGCCAGTATAACAGATATGTAGTTAGACTTGGTAGTCTAACTCCATTAAACTTGGTGGTCTAATGGGATGTAAAGTTAAACGTGCAAGTCTAACTCCTTCAGATTACTCTAAAGTGAATTGTAGTTAGACTTGGCAGTCTAACTCCATTAGACTTAGTGGTCTAATGGGATGTAAAGTTAGACGTGCAAGTCTAACTCCTTCAGATTAGTCTGAAGTAAATTATAGTTAGACTTGACAGTCTAACTCCATTAGACTTGGTGGTCTAATGGGATGTAAAGTTAGACGTGCAAGTCTAACTCCTTCAGATTACTTTGAAGTGAATTGTAGTTAGACTTGGCAGTCTAACTTCATTAGACTTGGTGGTCTAATGGGATGTAAAGTTAGACGTGCAAGTCTAACTCCTTCAGATTAGTCTGAAGTGATATGTAGTTAGACTTGGCAGTCTAACTCCATTAGACTTTGTGGTCTAATGGAGAACGCTATTAGACATTGACGTTTAACTTCCTTAGACTTGGCAGTCTAATGGAGCACGTCTAATGCCTCGCTTCAGTAGCTATTTGAAGTTAGCATACGTCTACCCACGATAAACTAGTTGTCTAGTACTCTGCTCCACTCTCTCCTATGCAGTCTAACTGTCAGTTAATTGCATCCAATGAATGAATGTCATGTAAGTAAATATTCTTCTCACTACTTGTTCTATGCAGGACAATTACAGATGAATAATTGGCGCACTACCAGTATGGTACGACCACGATCCATGTGCACAGTGCTTTTTGTACTTGTGTACTATGGGTGACCTTCCAATGGACGCTTGCCACGTGTCCAAAAGGAGGATTCGACCGTTGAAGCTTTTTAAGGATAAATTGTTACCTAAAGACAACAGATGGCTTGTAGCAGAAATTACAAGACAAAAGTTGAAGCTCTCTCTCTCTCATTGAATCAACAGATTTCCAGAAGCTTGATTTCTTGGATCAACTTACTCTCTCTAGATATTTAATTCTCAAGTGTATTTTTGTAAATCACTACGTGAAGTTGAGAGATAAGTTACTGGACTATTTGATAGTCATTAATAGTGTGTTATAAGTTGAACAAAGGTTGTTTTGTTCAACCGATAGTTAACTAGATCAATGAATTATATTTGATTCAAAGAAGTATCTAGTGAGATCCTTCCGGTTGTTGGAAGAAGGGATGACGTAGGAGGGTTTGTTCGGAACATCCATAAACAATTCGCTGTGTTCTTTACTTTTTGTCTTTCATCATTCATTGGTTCAAAGCTTCAAACCCAAACGAACAGTTCCGCACTTGAATCATTTTCAAGAGTTTATGAAGGTTTGCGAAGAATAGAAAGTGATATTAATCCTTCTATCAATCCGTTTATCCGAAGTTGTTATCAATAGTTAAACCCCAATCTCTATTGATTACACCGATCCTATTAATTGGTATCAGAGTCTTGTTTTATATTCTCAAGCATCAAGAACCTGAATCATGTCTATCATCAACGATATCCCTCTACTTTCGAAAGAAAACTACGATTATTGGATGATGAGAATGCAAGTGCAATTGACTACTTTTGATTGCGATATGTGGAGTGTCATTATTGATGGTCCCATAAATATTGCAAAGGCAAGATGTGAATGGACAACGGAAGATAAGGTGACAAACAACTTGGACAATGTTGCCAAAAATATTCTATATCAATCAATCAGCATGAATATATTTTGTGAGATCAAGTCCTGATCCTCTACTAAAGATATTTTAGAAAAGCTGATTCAAATTTATGACCGTAACGTTCAAACTAAGAAGAACCAAAAAGATCAAAAAGTTCTTATATGCGATGAAAACAAGTCCAAATGGGCCTATAGTGACTTAGAGGACTCATCTGGTGAAAATGATACATACGTCGTTACATACTGGATGACAAATGATCAATCCAAGGTAATTGATCTTCCCCCACAAGAGTTTACCAATGATGAGTTAACTGTTGCACTCAATGACATGAACATTGAGTACAAGAAGTTATCAGATTCTTTTAATGACATGAAAGAGAAATATGAGACAAATATCTCCTCTTCATCTCAAATTTCTAAGAAAAATATTTCTGAAAATAAAAAGGCTGAGCTCTCATCTGAGAATGAGACGATTAAAGAAAAGATTCAAACTCTTTCTTCTGAAAATAATCAGTTAAACTATATTTTCAGTTCATTAACAAGGTCTGGTGAAGCTGTCAAATATCAGATTAGACCGTTGAAATCCGCTAGATCTAAATTCGGTTTAGGATTTGATAGCAATGACCCAGACCAGCCCTGTAAAAAGTTAAACCCAGAAACTGTCAAGCTTAAGCCAATAAGCTATGTCAAAGAGAGTTTAACTGATACTGAAACTGATCCAATCCGTGAAGAGATGACTTTAAAGGATGAAATAACTTATGTTCCGTCGAATGTTAGCTAACTGAAAATTAAGTTAGAAGTAGTCAGCAAGTCTAGAAAACCAAAATCTGACAAGAAGTCAAGGAGTTTTAAAAGAAAATCATCCTCTAAAGTTAAGGGATTAGTGGTTAGCAGAAAGACGTCTTCTAAGTCTAAATCATACGCATTAATCAAAACACAAAATAAGAAATCCATAAAAATAACTCAAATATGGATTTCTAAGGGACTGATTGACCGTGGACCCAAAGAAAAATGGGTACCAGATTCATTATTGTCTTTGAATGCAGGTAAAACAGGAAAGCATACTGGAACAGTTAAATGGCAACTGGACAGCCAGCTGCTCGGACATAGCATATGACAATCAACAGCCTGAAGTGGCCGACATCTTCTCAAAGCCACTTCTCGAGTCTAAGTTTTCTTACCTTAAAAATATTTTTAGGATTATTAGATTATGATAATTCTTAGATTATGTTTAAATCATGAACTCATCTGGTTTTGATAATTTAGCTTAAATAATCAAAAAGGGAGAAATTGTTGGGTTAATATTTTAGAAATTATTGAATTATGTTTAAATCATGAACTCAACTGGTTTTGATAATTTAGATTAAATAATCAAAAATGGAGAAATTGTTGGGTTAAGCTTTTAATTGATTTAAAATAATTTAACATACTTGATTTTAATGACTAATGAAATGGTTTTTAATAATAAATGGATAAAACTAAGTTCAAATATTGTTAGTCATATCAATTATAAAATATATAGTTATATAAATGAGTTCGTATGTGGTGTAGAGGTAAGTACACTTACTTGTCACATGAGTGACTTAGGTTCAGCATGTGCAAAATTAATAATTAGAGTTTTATTTATTTGCAGTCACATCTCAAAGTCAACGCACGTAGTTAGACGTGCCAGTCTAACTCCATTAGACTTGGTGGTCTAACGAGATTTAAAGTTAGACTTACAAGTCTAACTCCTTCAAATTAGTCTGAAGTAAATTGTAGTTAGACTTGGCAGTCTAACTCCATTAGACTTGGTGGTCTAATGGGATGTAAAGTTAGACGTGCAAGTCTAACTCCTTCAGATTAGTCTGAAGTAAATTGTAGTTAGACTTGGCAGTCTAACTCCATTAAACTTGGTGGTCTAATGGGATGTAAAGTTAGACGTGTAAGTCTAACTCCTTCAGATTACTCTAAAGTGAATTGTAGTTAGACTTGGCAGTCTAACTCCATTAGACTTGGTGGTCTAATGGGATGTAAAGTTAGACGTGTAAGTCTAACTCCTTCATATTAGTCTGAAGTGATATGTAGTTAGACTTGGCAGTCTAACTCCATTAGATATGGCAGTCTAACTCCATTAGACTTTGTGGTCTAATGGGATGTAAAGTTAGACGTGCAAGTCTAACTCCTTCAGATTAGCCTGAATTGAATTGTAGTTAGACTTGGTAGTCTAACTCCATTAGACTTGGTGGTCTAATGAGATGTAAAGTTAGACGTGCAAGTCTAACTCCTTCAGATTAGTCTGAAATGATATGTAGTTAGACTTGACAGTCTGACTCCATTAGACTTGGTGGTTTAATGGAACACGCTATTAGACGTTGACGTCTAACTCCCTTAGACTTGGCAGTCTAATGGAGCACGTCTAATGCCTCGTTTCAGCAGTTGTTTGAAGTTAACATACGTCTACCCACGATCAACTAGTTGTCTACTACTCTGCTCCACTCTCTCCTGTGCAGTCTGACTGCTAGCTAATTGCATCCAATGAATGAATGCCACATAAGTAAATATTCTTCTCACTACTTATTCTGTGCAAGATCATTACAGAAGAATATTTGGCGCACTACCAGTATGGTACGACCACGATCCATGTGCACAGTGCTTGTTGTACTTGTGTACTATGGGCGGCCATCCAATGAACGCTTGCCACGTGTCCAAAAGGAGGATTCGACCGTTGAAGATTTTCAAGAATAAATTGCTACCTAAAGACAACGGATGGCTAGTAGCAGAAATTACAAGACAGAAGTTGAAGCTCTCTCTCATTGAATCAACAGATTTCTAGAAGCTTGATTTCTTGAATCAACTTACTCTCTCACTCCAGATATTTTATTCTCAAGTGTATTTTGTAAATCACTACGTGAAGTTGAGAGATAAGTTAATGGACTATTTGATAGTCATTAACAGTGTGTTGTAAGTTGAACAAAGGTTGTTTTGTTCAACAGAGAGTTAGCTAGATTAGTGAATTGTATTTGTTTCAAAGAAGTATCTAGTGAGATCCTTCCGGTTGTTGAAAGAAGGGGTGACGTATGAGGGTTTGCTCCGAACATCCATAAACAACTCGCTATGTTCTTTACTTTCTGTCTTTCATCATTCATTGGTTCAAAGCTTCAAACCAAACGAACAGTTCCGCACTTGAATCGTTTTCAAGAGTTTGTGAAGGTTTGCGAAGAATAGAAAGTGATATTAATTCATAACAGATTTTTTATCAATCCGTTTATCCGAAGTTGTTATCAATAGTTATACCCCGTCTCTATTGATTACACTGATCATATCACAAAATATAATAAGGTTTGGTCAACATATGTTTACATCCTTGAAGAGTCGTCCATTCTATAATTTTCCATACAATAATGGTCAAAATAACCATATGTTACAATGTCTTTATTTATAGGAGTACATAAAAAGCATAAAAACTAAACTATTACTCTTAAGCCCATTAAAAACTTAAAGCCCATTAAAAACTTAAAGCCCATTACAATATACAAACTCTAATAAAACATGAGCCCAAAACCCAACAATATACAAACTCGAGAAAGTATCACTAAGGCAATTGATATGTATAAGTAACAAACGACTAACCAAAAATTGGGAGTATTATTTGGATTATAAACATTCGGGACATAAAAACCAATCCAACTAAACATGATGCCGAACCGAACAAAATACAAGACACTCTCCAATCCTAAAGAAGTTATTGAAGGAACAAGAACAAACTAAATTTTCTAACTTCTCAAGAATTTATTAATCTGGGGCCGCGAAATGCTCGAATATTCTTTTTTAAATACCGAATATTCTCTCTCCTTTTATTAATTATTTTTTCTACTTTTACCGATTAATTTATCCCTATTATCACGATTAATTATTTCATTAATTTTTTGATATTTATTAACTCTCATATAACTCGTAAAATAACTCAACACTTTACAATAAACTCTTACATTAAATATTTTAATAATATATTTAAATAAAACTTAATGTGTTGGATTTATTAATTAATTTCTTTTTTCACTAAACCGTAACTCTAATATCTAAAACATAAACTCTAAACCCTAAATCTTAAACCCTAAATCCTAAATTCTAAACCCTAATTAATATATTTTTTAGTTAAATTATGAATTTATCTCTTTTATTTTTTTTTTATATTTTTATGATTTTTCAATTCCTTTATTTATCAAATATTTTTTATTTATTCTTTATGCCCTCTTTTTTTTCTTATTATTTTTTTATTGACTTATTAATATTTTTTTTTAGTTTTATTACTTATAAATGTTTATTTAATATTTCTATTCATACGGTTAATTATTTTCTCTCCATTGGTGACTAATTATTAATAAATTAATTTTTTTCACTCATTTTTTTTTTGATAAATTCACAATTCAACTAAACTAACCTTAATATTAATTAATATTATTAGAAATATTAATTAGAGTTTAGAATTTAGAGTTTAGGGTTTAGAGTTTAGGGTTTAAATAAATTAATTAATTAATAAGAGAGAGAATATTCCGTGTTTAAATAGAATATTTTATTTTCGCGGAATTTCGCGGGGCCCAGATTCGCGTTCCCTATCATTACTCTCTATATATGCCATATATATATGGCTGGACCGATCTATTCTGAATCGAAAATAGTCGATCCATCTGTTATAAAATATATGGTATATTCAAATAATCAAATTAATACGATTGACACGCGAAATATATTTATTAAGGGTATGATTAAAAAGTAATGTATATACTAACTTGATTATTAAGTAAGGGTATGATTACAAAAGTAATGTATATACTAACTTGATTATTAAGTGCAAAATTTGTTTGAAATATTTTATTTACCTTGTTTAAAAATTAGTTTAAATATGTCAAAACATTAATTATTATATATATTCAGATGATTAATATATTTTTTTCTTGTTGGAAAAAAAGTGGGACAACGAATTAAATATGTAATCCGTAAACACACTTAACTAGACGCAAAATTTGCCACCTAACGTGCTCGAACCCAGGACTTTAGGGTAAGAACACCCATCTTTTGTTGTCACTAGGCTAGAAGAGGGGATTAAGACTAATATATTATAATGTTTAAATAAGTTGAGTTATATTAGATTTTAAAATGTCCGCTTAGTAGTAGTGATAAAAACATGTAATGTTAAAATAAGATTAATCAATTTAGTTAGCATAACATAAATTTTTGATCGTCCACTCTCGATCAATTGTTGACACAACTCAACAAGGGTAAAAACGTTCAAATTTTGCATCACATCAAATTTATAATGTACTATACTTTAAAATAACGATGTCTTCATTTATGAAATCTTTATGACAAACTTCGCTGCAAACTTGTAAATATCATACTATTAAATTAGTCAAATATTTTTTTTGAGTTTAAAGATGTACCCAATGATACATTGTCATGGTTATACATTCAATTAAACATACATAAAATTACTTATACATATTATATACATATATAATTAAGTTGACGATTATCCAAATTAAAAAATGAAATTTATATAAGAAAATAAAAAGGATGTGATTCAATTTTATTTTAATAATTAAAAAAATAAATATAAAAAATTTAGAAAAAAAATTAATTAAAAAATAAAAAATTAATTGGATAAGCTTTTATTTTATAATACATTTACATTTACGGGTAGTAATTTAAAAGTCATTTAGTACTTCAAAAGTCAATAATAGTGCTAAGCTTGGAGTTTCAATATTCGCTACAACGTAATTTTAAGAGGCATAGACTAATTTGTTTTTTTTTGTTTGGTATGTATAATTACTTATTTTATACAGATATATGAATTATACGTTGAATCGGTTAAAAACTTTTTAAATTAATAATTAATTGATAAATTAATAACTCTCTAAATTAATAAAATTTTCCGTTTTCGAAATTATTAATTTAAAGAGTTTATACCGTACCTAGTTTTATTCGCTAATTGTGACATATGATAGATTCTATATTAGTGTCAAAGATTAACTTAAGAGACATTCTTGAATTGAGAAAACATGCGACTACACAAGTCCTAAAATGAGGTGTCCCGAAGATAAAACACATGAACTTGAATAAATTAAGGGCTAGTTTGATTCAACTTATTCTCAGCTTATTGACACCATCTTATCTAATTTATTAGGTACGTTTATATGATCTCAGCTTATTTAATCGTTAAGCTTGAGTATGTTTGATATAGATTATACACCCAACTTATTTATTTTTAATATTTATAATATATTATTTAATAATTAATATTATATATAGATATAATGTTATATATATATTTATTAATTTAATTTTAAATATTAATAAATGATTTAAATTAAAAATAATATATATTTGAAAATAAATTATTAATATATTATTTTTTATAATTTTATTGTTAATATATAATTTTAATTATTAATAAAAGACTTAAATTAAAAAATAATATATTTTAAAATAAATGATATGAATATATTAATTTTTATAAATATATAATTTTAAATATATTTAATATAAATATGATATAATATATATACCATTATTTTTAGGATCGGATATACATAATACATAAACTAGAGCTTACAAAGAAAGTATGACGAACATGTTTAGGACATATAGAAATGCCTATCAACCAATTATAATACTTAACTTTAATTTAAAGTTCCAAAATGTTCAACGTGCCTAAACAGTGGCCAAATAGGACAAAACAAGAATACAAAATTAAAGTACCATTTTATAAAAGGGATCGGCACTTCAAATCCACACATGATGTCCATTCAAACTTCTAAGATAAGCTTTAATTATTTATTAATTACTTTTTTTTAGGTAGGGTAGTTAGCCGATATGATCAACACCTAATTAGATTAGCCTATTAGACTTGACATTTAAAGTATATAATTAAATACGTAGAGAGAATTGAAACGTACTCAGAATTGAAGGCTAAACACATTGTCCTTCCAACTTTTATTGATTCCAACTTCAAATATATTACAACAGGGTGATGGTGATAGATAGATAGTACAATAGAGAGAGAGAGAGTACAATACAGACTTCAGGGGTCACCTCCTCTACCAACTAAACATGAACAACTATTTATAGGAAAATATTTTACAAAAGTTAAAAACATGAATAGTGACTCCCGGGATTCTCGGGATAAGTTTTTCCCGCAAATTACGGATCTTGTCATCTTCTTCTGCATACAGTACCTCCTGGGATTCCCGGGATAAGTTTTTCCCGCACCTTACGGATCTTGTTTCCTCTTTAAATTTTGAATTGGCTGGATGATGATGATCCAACGTCTTTTCTTGAAATTTTTTCAACCAAGGTGTCTTTGATTGCTTCGAAAATGTCTTCAATTCCGACATCACTTTAAGCGTCTTGGAGAAAATCAGATGCCATAGTTGAATCTGATTTGTTTGATTTATTATCATCTTCAAATTTAGACATAAAGTCTTTCTTGATTTCTTCAATATATGCAGATATCATCTGGCTTTTTGATAAGTTCTCTGACCTCATTCGATTTTTTTGGAGATATAATCAAACGGGGACGGTGCTTCAGCTACTTGTAATTTTTCTTCATACATACTTATTTGCTGGTGTAGGAGGTCCATTGTCTCCTTCCCGAATCGCTCATTTGTTTCCTGATCCATTCTCATCACTTTATCCCAAAATTTATAATGAGATGATCTAAACAGTCAGGGAATTCCTGTTTTGGTATAACCAAATTCAGGAATCCATTTCCAAATCCATGGAATGGAAAATTCAGTAAAAAAGAAACATGAAGCTATTCCTTCAATATATAAATTAACTTCTTGTTTTTTCAGAAGCTGGGGAGATACCTCGCTCCATTTATCAAATAGGACTTTGATCTCTTCTAGTAAAACCTTTGGGCTAGGACCAAAACAGTAAAACCAGTCTATGAACTAGTGGGGAATGTCTCCTCTATAGACATTTACACATACCTTGATGAACCAGGAATGTTTATATTTATTATTCTCATAATTTAGTGCCTTGGTGAAGGCATCACAATAATCCCAATAATTAAATTTGATTATCATCGTCTTATTAAACGACAATTCTCTTTCTTTCATTGGGGATATTCCCCAATCTTCCAAGAAAATTGTCTTTTTAATTATTATTTTGTTGAAATTATAAATTTCTTTGTTTGCGCCAGAGAAATGTGATATTTCACATGACCCACTTTGAATAAGTATTTGTTTGTAAAATATTCGGGTCTTATAAGTCCTTGATGGTGTGGATGTATTATCCAAATACCTTTGCATTTTTGTCCATGGCTCACTCTTCCATTTGAGATCTTTTTCTTTTAGGAGAAATATAATTTCTTTATATTAATTTATCATAAATCTAATATTATTAGATTCTGATTCTTCATCTCCCAGTATTCTAGCGTACGTTGAATTGTCTTTTTGACTGTCCGTACTTTGGAGAGATCCATTGCTATCAGCTTTTGTTTACCATACTGAGATATGATCTCTGGCGTTCTGCCCGACCTCTTCCTCTGATAGTGGAGGATCCTCTTCCTCTATTAGAAAAAGATTCATAACCCCTTCCGCTCATTCTTGTAAATTTAAAAATTCATGGGTCAAGAAATCAGGAAGATTATTATCTATCCCTTTTTTGTATGTTATTTCAAAATCAAATGGGGCTAAATGAGCTTGCCATCTGGCGAACATTTGTTTTGATACATCATGTTTAAAATCTTTCTGGAACATGAATTTAGCTGCATTACAATCTGTTCGTATAATAAATTTTTGATTATATAAATCATCTTGGAATTTTAAAACACATTTGACTATCGCAAGAATTTCTTTGGCAACTGTCGCATAATTCTTTTGAGAATTGTTCTATTTTCCTGAATAGAATCTGACAAGATAGACTTGTTTTGTTTCTATATCTAATTGAGTTAATATTCCTCCAAATCTTATGTCAGAAGCGTCAGTCTCAATTACCTTTTCCCAATTTGGGTTACTTATCATCAAACAAGGAAGTACCTTTACTTAATTTTTAATTCTTTTAATAGCATCTGTATGATGGTTTGACCATGGTTTTGGATTTTTCTTCAGCCTTTCATATAAGATTGATGTATCTTCTGTTAGATTTTTATAGTATGGAGCCACATAATTTAGGCTGCCTAAAAATCTTTGTAACTGTGTTTTGTCAGTGATCATAATAGGGAATTTTTCCGCAAATTCTATGTTCCTATTAATAGGAGTAATATTTCCCTTTTCAATGATATGACCTAAAAACCTTATTCTTGTTTTGAAAAGATCCATTTTTGGTTTAGAAATTACTAATCCATTTTGAGTTATTATTGTTTTGAACATATTTAAATGTTTAAAATGGGTTTCAATTGTTTTTGAATAGACTAATATATCATCAATGTAAACAATTATAAATGTGCTATAAGGATTGAAGATATTATTCATAATTTTTTGAAATTCGGATGGAGCATTTTTTAATCCAAACGGCATCACATTCCATTCATAATGTCCTATAGGGACATTGAATGCTGTTTTATACCTATCAGATTTTTCAATCTGAATTTGCCAATATCCTGATTTTAACTCAAACTTTGAGAATATTAAACTATCATATAGCCTATCTAATAGATCCTTTTTATTAGGAATTGGATTCCTAATCCATTTTAATACTTTGTTGAGGGGTTTATAGTTTATTACTAACCTTGGCACGCCTCTTTCGATTTCTGAATGTTTATTTACATAGAAAGCCATACAAGACTAGGGTGATTGTGATGAACTTATTAACCTCTTCTGTAATAGCGCATCTATCTCCTTTTTGCATAATTCCAGATATTCTGAATTCATTTGGCAAGGACTTGCCTTTGTAGGAATATTCTTTTCATTAAAAGATTCCTCATATGGTAGTGAAACTATATGTTTCTTTCTATCACAGAATGCATTAGAATGTTCATTACAAATATCTATTGAAAGTTGGTCTTTTAGCAGAGTTATTTTTTCTTGTAATTTAGGATTTTCTAGTTGTTCATCTATTGTTATAAGACTTATTTCTTGCTTTAGAAAATATATTTGATCTTGTTTTGCTTTGATATTATCATATATACTATGTAACATTTTAGTAAATGGTTCCACAATAAATTCTAGAAAAATATCATGTTTCTGGAAGGTTCCTGTAATACCTTTATTATTAATCATCTTAATAGGGTAGATTGTGTTTAAAAATGGGGTTCCAAGTATGACCTGATTTGATATATCTTTAGCAAGTATAAAACTTTGAAGAATGCATTTATTATCAGTACATATATAGGCTTTTGGAAGCTTATATTGGATTTGGAGTTTATCCCCACCTGCATGCCACAGGGTATGGCTTGTTTTACGAAAATACCTAGTAGGGATTAGTCCTTCTTGAATAACATTTAAATCTGCTCCGCTATCAACAAGGGCAGTAAATGACCTTGTATAATGATTATCTATTAGGAGAGATATTTTTATGTGCCATTTTTGAGATTTAAACATTTCTATTGTGGATAAAAAAATTTCTGAGAAGATATTTTCTTCAATTTCTGCTTTGTTGTCATTATATTGATTATTTTTATCCTCAAGCTTAGTTATTCTAGACTATTGTATAATATTCTTCTTTTTTAATATCTTAATTTCTTCCTTTAAATTATTAATTTCTTTGTAAAGATTTGTGAGGGTTGTATTCTCTTCTTTGTTTTGAATCTTGTGTCTAAGTTGATTCATTACTTCACTCATAGTGTAAGATTTATTATGATTATTATAATTTAACCTCTTTTCTTCTGGCTCTTCTTCTTTAGAGGATGAAGTTCCTTCTTCAGAATTAAACTGATCTATGATCTGCATTCTCAATTCTGGGTCTTTGATGGCTTTTAATAATTCAAAAGCATGATTTGATGTTAAAACATTAACTTTCATATCTGAAAATTGAGATATGATTCTATATAATTATGATTTGTCAATATTTTGATCTAGATTATTTGTTTCTTTTTTAGGACAACTCAATCCTGATCGGCAAGGCTCACATTCGGAGTCTTCCGAGCTTAATTCAGAAATGTTTTCATTATCTAGATCATCTATTTCAGAATCACTAAGTATTGAATCTGAATCAGATTCTTCAGATTCTGAGTTTTGTAAAGTTTGGATTATTAATCTTTTTGTGTCTTCTGGGATTTCAAGATTATTAATTTTCTTCTTTGCCCAACAGTATTTTGATGTGTGTCCAAATTTTCCACAGTTGTGGCATTTCTTACTATTTTTGAATTTTTTTGGCTTGTTTTTAACCTTTTCTTCCCTCCTCTCATGTTTTATGTCTGAGTATTTTCGGGGCGGTTTTCTATATTTGTGAAACTTATTATATTTCACCCTTTTCTCTTTTCTAGATGTAGGACTATCTATACCAAATTGTTGGCAGAATTGACCTAATTGTTGTCGTTCACTTTGACTTTGTCTTTTAATTTGTTGGTTTAACCTTATTTCATTACATAAGGCTAGCCCTTCTTATATACAAGTATCTATTAATACACCACATGTATAGGTTTCATATGGTATCATTGAATGACTCTTTTTGAGGTTCCTTCTAACTCTTTCAGCAAATAGGCTAGGGATGCCGTCAATAAATTTGGATTTCCAATGTACATTATTGCATTCTGGTAGTTCCATTACTCTACTTAAAAAGGTATCTTTATACCATCTAAAATCTGAAAGTTTCTTACACCTTAGATTTTGTAATAATGTTCTAATTGTATCACTATTATCACTGAACCTTCCCGTGAAGTGCTCAATGATATTAATTGCTAGTGTATAAACCGCATGTTTAGTTAGGCTATTGTTTTCTTGTTTTACAGTGTTAAGAATAGAATCTCTATTTTCTTGGGAAAAATAATTATCCCACCAGCCCTTTAATTGTCCAGTAAATCCAGCAACAATCATTGTTGCTATTGTTTTATCACTATTTTTACTATTTTTACAAACTGTTGAGTACATTAACATCCTGTGTACTATATTATAAATTTGTTTGTTTAAATATCCATTAATATTCCATTCATAAATTTTGTTTCCTGAATAACTAATATCAATTGTATCTGTGTATTCTTCATGTAAAACATCCATTGGTGTTGGTCTATTATAGTAAAATTTACTCTGTATAGGCTTATCAGCCCATTTATTTATTTTATTAATCTGATCTCTGTTTTCCTTGTCTAAGGTCTTAATACTTAATTTGCTAAATTTTTCTTCAAGAATTTTTTCAAATTCTTGCATTGGCCTTAGTTTGAAATCAGATATGATTGGAGGTGGTTGGAAAGTTGGTAAAGCTTCTTTTTCTTTTGGGGTTATTTTTAACGCACCTGGTTTGATTTCATTTATTAATTTTATTAATTTTTCAATTTTATTTTCTATGGATTGTAATTGTTCTCCTAGAATATTTAGGAACAGACTTGTGTAATTTTGTTGTTCAAACATATTATTAATATGCTTGCATGTGATTGGGAGTGTATCATTTTCAATTAAATTTTTGTATGGCGCGAAATTTATTATTTTCTCTCCCTTTTCAATATGGAAAGGTTGTTGAGGTGGATATGTCCCTAAATAGGTTTTCCCTGATTCTAATTTAAAAGTTCTTTCAATTACCGAAATATAATTTTTTACATAGGTGCTTATGAACCAAGAGGTAAAAGGGATTAAAGCATTTTTAGCAGTACAAAATTCATAAAAAAAAATTTCTAATTGTTTTATTTCTGAAATGTGAAAACTTTCAAAAAAACTATTTTCTAAATTGGGTATAACCCGGATTTTTGAATTCATTAGAGATTATTTTTCTGGATGGAGAACTAGTATTGAAGTCTATTTTGGGTGTACTAATCATCTAAATAGAAAAGTCCATTTCCGACATTGTCGGTTCTGGTCCGTTTAGGGTTTGTGTATTGTTTTCCCTAACAATATTTTGTCTGTTGATATATAATTTTTCTGTAATTGGAGTTGAATCTTCTGAAAACGTTATTTCCCTTATTTGAGAGGTGGATGCCCTAGAAGGGTATTCGACCTTGTAATCTAATAGTGAGATATATGATTTGATAGAGCTATGTTTTTGTATTGGACATAACTTTAGGTTTGTGTCAAATCTTACTTCGACACTTCCCTCCTCACTTTGACAAATATCTAATATATTATTATGATTCTGGACATGTGGTTTTACAGGTACAACTTGTTCTATTTTCCAGTTATCTGAGAACGATATTTCTTCCCATTTAATTGGTCTTCTACTAGTTATGTTTGATTTATCACAATTCGTTTGTATTAAAATTGTTTCATTATTGGGTTTGTCCATTCTTCTACATAGTGGATTTAAAGTGAATAAGGGTTTATAGTATATTCTATAACAAACACACATTACTTCCGATCCGGGAGCATAATTATATCCATGTGTTTTAACATTTAATGTTAGGGAGTCAGTTATATTTGTATCAGATAAGGATAATTGTAAGTTTGGGAAAACATTAAAATAAACTGGTCCTTGAGCTAAACTGGATTGTATTATTCCCATTAGGGATTGTTTCCAATTTAGGTTTCTTCCATCTCTTAGGGCTGCCATAAAGCTCTCTGGTAAACCCTCTAAGGTTAAAGGTTTAAATGCAACCTACACTAGTCTTATATGTAGAAATTTATAGGTTCGTTTATAATAAGCTATATCCATATCCGATAGTAATTTTATTATAATATTACTATTATCTAGTGAAACTGACTCTTCAATAGTTTTTACTACTTGTTTTAAACCCATTTTTTCAAATGTTCCTAGTTGATATAATATTAATCTAGGTTCAACTTTTGGAATTGTCCACTTATTTAAGAGGTCTAGATCTTTTGGAATATCATATTCCTCTTTCTTAATATTCTTAATGTTTTTATTTTTGGAGACCATGTTCATTAGATTCATGATTAGTAAGATGTGTTGATCACTTAGCATAACTACCCCTTGGCTCTGATACCATTATATAATTTTAAATATATTTAATATAAATATGATATAATATATATATATATATAATAGTATTTAATAATATTTAATAATATAACATTTTCACATTTTCACACTTCCCTTTATGACTCAATCTTTCCGTTGTCAATTTAATTTGGTGCTCTCTCACACTTTTAATATTATTATTCATTTGAGATTCATCTCAATTATAATCAGTATTTTAGATACTTAATTAAGACTGGTTTAATTTTTAAAATTATAATTATAAAAAAAAATATCAAAGTGTATTTATATTTTATATTTTGTTTAATTATTTTGTATATTAAAATATATATATTATAAATAATAAATAAAAATATATTTAAATGTATGTTTTTTATTATATAATTTTATAAAAAACTATTATAAATACATGGAATAAATGAGGGAGAATGAATAAAATGATTAGAAAGAGATTAAATAGATGAGAGAGAATGAATAAAATGATTAAAAATAAATGAAATATATGAAAGAGAATGAATAAAAAAATATTTAAAAATAATGTGAGAGAAAAACGCTGAGATTATAATACTAAGATTATAATTTAAACGCTGAGAAGGGATGTAAAGAGAAAATTGAGTTTAAACGCAAAATTGTGTTTAATTATAACTTTTTGTATGAGTTTATTACACAAAGTTATTATAGCAACTTATTACGCGCGACTTATTAACGCGGATCAAACGAGGCCTAAATGTTTTAAATCGTGGGTTCAACAAAATAAGCAAGAATTGAAAAAGAAAGAGAGATATTTATTAAATAATTTTGTTTTGGTAGATTTTGAAATGTTAATTGTTATTTTTTACAAATAAGTTTTTAAAATATATAATATTTTAGTATTTAATTAATTAATTTAGTAATGTAACTAATTAAATTAAAAAAAAATAATTAATTATTTTAAAATTATTTAAATAATATTCTATCAAATAAAGATTCGGGTTCACCATAGAACAAAAACTAAGAAGATTTCTTGGATTTTGTTCCACCACAAATTAATCTTATCTTTAAAGGCTTAACATAAAATATAAGATAAAGGCTTAACATAAAATATATTTTGTGTAAAATAAATTAATAGTGTAACTCAATTTAAAAAATCTTTTTTAAAATATGAACATATTATATTTGATTTGCATTAAAAACGTTTTAAATTGAAATTAAGAAGTATAATTTTTTTTCCACAAGATATTTTGTTTCCAAAATTTGCGTGAAACAACAATAAAATGATTTAATTTTTTTTTGAAGGACTTCAACAATTATATTTTTGTTTTGTTAGACAATGTTTTTTATAACTTCACTTATTACTTAATATAATATATTAAAAATTTATTTAATATAAATTTATTTAATAACATATATTTATAATCACTTATTTATATAGATTTGAGTGAAAATATATAAAAATTAAAATTAAAATATCAAAATTATTTTTAAAATGATAAAAAAAATTAAGCAAATTACCTTAAAAATATACTAAAAGATTAATTTATCTTTCTAAATTTAATAAAATTATTGTTATATATAAAGTTGTATTAGGTTTCTCTCTTTTTTTTTTGTTTTGTTTTGTATGTTTACAAATACAACCAACTTTCTTATTATTTTTATTAATCATAATTTATACAAATTTTAATGCTACAAAATTAATTTTAAACATTATCTTAAAAAAAAATAAAAATATGATTATATATATATTGTCACTCCATCTAATAAACTATAAATTAATAATTTAATATACAAGTTTATTACTATTTATTTTTATTTAGTATATCAAATTATATTATTCAATATATTGAAATTATTAATTATATAATAATATAATTAGTATTTATTAACAAATTCTCAAACATATAATATACTTTAACTATTGATTTATAAGTTGCTTCATTTTTTTTTTTTTTTGTAAAACTTTCAATTTCTTTTTGTCTAACTAAACAATTTATTTCACTAACTAATTAGACACACTTTTGCAATTAAAGTTTCCATTTTAAAATTTTCATCTAGTTATCTATGAAATGTTAAAATTTTAGTTGCAATATATTTAGTTATCAAAATAGTTGTATTTATAAGACATTATCATTTTTGAAATATAACTATTCTTTTTTGCTAAAGACAATGAGAAAGAAATTCAATCTAATGAAAAAAGACTTGAAGATGATTGAATGATAGTATATGAAAATTTTCGGATATCTAAATTTTCTTCAGTTCGTTGTTGTTCTCGTACAACCACATAACAATTAAGTCGGTTGGACAAGTTCTCTATGCACAAATAAGCCAGATCTCAATTTTATACAATCATTTTTTTTGTCATTTCTAAAAGTTGTTAAAAATAATTCCTACTTTCAAGCTTGTGTTTTATTTGTTAGAAACTTTCATGAATTCAGTTTTGAAAAGTGAATATGTGAGTAGGATGAAGTTACTGAACTGTAGACTTTTCTTGAAATAAAAATTTCATCCGAATGCATAAAGCCTTTTTCCAAGAGAAAAGATAAAATATGTCTACATTAATGGAGTTATTCTTTTTTTTATTGCAAAAATGAGTTCCAAGAGAAAAGATCATTAAATACTTTTTTCCACTTGACTCATTAAAAAAAAATAGTTATAGTTATCAAAATCTGAAAAATCAAAATTGCAACAAAATAGACACTTCGAGTCCCGAGTGAGTGAGGTGAATAAAAGATTTTGTAGATCCAAATTAAATCAAAGTAATTTGGAAAAGATAGTGATCACAATGATTATATTTTTGAATCTTGAGATTTGCAGTAAAATGAAATGCCCCAAGAGAATTCTTCAAATCTATATATTTTTAAAATGATATGAATTCAAAGCTTTCAAAAAAATTTCGAATCAAAATTTTGATATTCATTTCCTTCTAATTTTACATTACTCATCAAAAGAATTTTGAAATATAGCTACGACAACTATATATATATAGTCATTGGTTTCTGTGTAGCAAATTTTCTGATTATAAAAAAATATCACTTCACTAAAGAACAATACAAAATTGTGGTATCATCAATAACTTTACAATTTTAATTTAAAAAAAATTAGGTGTAAAAATAGTTCCACAAAATAAAAGATAAATAAATAATACTAAAAGAATTGGTAGACATTTTTTCAACTTATTCCTGACATGGTTGCAATAAACGTTTGTAATTATTATTATTAATATTTATTTAATTTTAGGAAGTTAGCAATATTTAAAATTATTATATATAGTGTTATTGAGAATCAAATTAAATATCTTAAACACAAGCCCCTTGTTGCATTACTAATTATAGTAAAATTCTTTTTTTAAGTGGATTTTTTCCATAAATTCTTGATATCTTTTGCTTGTTTAACAAGAGATGATCATGATAATTGGTTAAAATTTGACTAATTAAAGACAAACAAGATGGGATAGATGCATGAACTATTAACTAATGTGAAGGTTTTAGTTCATGTACGATTGCATATCCCATTCTAAAATCTCAACCACAGTTTGTCTGAATTAGTGTTTCTAAATCTATCTCCACCCAATAACAAAACACTCATGATATATACAGATATATATGGATGAATCTTGTAATTAGTACTCTTCAAATCTTTAAAAAAAAAGATATCTCTCTCTTTCTCTCCATGTTTCTTATGTTGTCTACATCGAGCAAGATTTTACATGATAGATATGCTATTTTGAAACTTTAAGGTATTTGACTTTGTTAATTAGTTTGTACATCATGCTAGAATAATCATGAAATAAGAGAATACTTATCTAACTATTTAATGGTTAGTAAAAAAGTAAAAGATATTTTTTCTTAGTTAAAGCGATGATAAAAGTACATCATGCTAGAATAATAGGAAATAAGAGAATTCTTATCTAATTATTTAATGGTTAGTAAAAAAGTAAAAGATATATTTTCGTAGTTAAAGCTTATTAACGACTATAAAATTACCGCAGTCAACCACAGTTAAAAAAAAAATTAATCAATAAGGAGAGGGAAAAATACCGTAATTAATAGTCTATAACGTCTGTTTATTAAATGGGGGCCATGTCTATGAGTGTCATGCTAGTTTTCCTTAATTATAAAAAATGACGATTTATTAAACCACAATTAATAGGTTCTAACTACGGTTTAAAAGTCTCAGTTAAAGATATGTTTAACAATAAGGGCGGTAAACTTACCGTAATTAATAGTCTCTAACTACAGTAACTTTACCACCCTTATTAATCAATATTTTTTTAACGACAAAACTTTTACTACGGTTAACTGTAGTCAAATATCTGCAATTAAAGATACTTTAGCCAATAAGTGCGGTAAAATTACTGTAATAAATAGTCTTTAACTGCAGTTTTATAAACCGTAGTTAGAGACTATTAACTGCGATAACTTTACCGCCTTTAGTTAATTAATAGTCTTTAACTACGATTTATAAAACTGCCATTATAGACTATTAACTACGGTATTTTTACTCCCATTATTGATCGATATGATTTTAACGAAAAACTTTTAACTACTGTAAAATTACCGCAGTTAATAGTCGTATATAAATGATAAAACTCTTTACAGTAATAGTCTAGAATATGACCATAAAACTTATATTTAAAAAAAAATTAAACCATTCAAAAAAATATTTATACTAATTAAATAACACAAATAATTTATATTACAATTTTCTTAATACATTATATAAAAATATAATTACATCAAAATATTATAAAATTTGATTATATTTAAATATAAAAATAATAAAAGGGGTTTATTAACATAATTAATCAAAATATATTATTATTCCCAAATTTATAACAATTTATTTTCCTCTTCAAAACCTACAAAAACATTCAGATAAAAAATTATAAATTAGCAACCAATTATAATTTAACAATTATAAATTCGTTTAAATAAATTTTATAAAAAATAATTATTCAAGAATGTAAACACTAAGAATCTACCTACTTAATTTATAAAATTAAAATAATTATTTTAATTTATTTTCAAATAAATAAAATCAAAATAATTAATTCCCAAAACCTAGTTAAACAATTAATTAGAGTAATTATTGTGATAAATAAAACCTAATTAATTAAGGACAATGGCCAAATAAATAAATTATTTAGGATAAATGTTATACTCATTTTATCTCAAAATAATTTTAAAAAAATATAAGTGATAAAAATAAATAATTTAGGATGAAATGAGGTACCCATTTCATCCCCAAAAATTATTTATTTAACCAAATAATATAACAAAAAATAAATAAAATAAATTGGCAAATTATTTGTCATATTTGATATTTTGTGTATTTTGAAAAAAATTAAAAGTAAAGCAAAAAGGGTGAAAGAAAAATCAATTTCAAACAAACCCTTAAGGTTTTAAAATAAAATTAAATCTGTAATTCCGTGTGATCGAAATTATAAAGATTGACTACAGCAAGGACCAGAACCATCAGATGAGCGCTGGATTGTCATCCAACGCTCACAGGTCGCTTGCGTCGCCCGCCACAATAAATGAAGTGTGCATCCGCGATGCAGGCAACCCACTAACGCACACATTAGCCCTGTCAACCAAAACACGACGGAATGCATAACGATGGATGAAACTCTAACGGAATGCTCTGCGTCCGTGTTTTCGTTTGAAACGACGTCGTTTTAACCCCTAATTGTCTTCTTCCTCGTGAATGCCGAATGGATAAAAACATCCACCATCTTTGATTTTTCAAAGATGGAACTCGATCGTTTCTCAACCTTTTTGACTGATTCGAAAGGTGAAATAACCACCCTACTTTGGTGATCATTTTCCCTACACATCTAGGCATACTCACTACCTATTCCAGCAAGTTGATCCAAGAATAGCCGCAATTCCGTTAATGGCTTTTGGCTGATTCAATTCACTTGGATGGATCAATCGACTCCGGGAGGCTATAAATAACCTCCCTCAACAGTTTTGACGCTAAGAGAACAACTCTTAAGCCTCGAATCACAAAAAATCAAAAATCCGCCAATGAAGCTCCAAGCTTCTAAATTTTTGACATTTCGTGTAAGGCCTTAAAGTTTGAATCTAAGCATCCCTAAAGCTTTCTTAAGGTCTAAGGAGTGTTTTCCAATCTTTGGTATGCTTTCAATCACTCTTTAATTCATACTTCCAGTTTAAATTTGAAATTTTTATATTTCAGTTTTCATAAGCTTGTATGTTACACGGTTCATGATTTTTTTTATTGGAAATCGATCATAGGATCATTTATAAGCTTGTTGTGAAATATAGAACTGATCAATCAGTCTTAAAAAAACCCAAATTTGAATTTGGAACCCCCCCCCCCCCCAAAATAGAATTTTTTGTTGTTGGGCTAATCCTCAAGAACAACAACTTAAAAAGCTTTCTAACAAGTTTCTAATGATGTTGAGCAACTATTTGGATAATGTTTGATCCATCTCGATCATGTTTGATCCATCTCGATCATGTTTGATCAAAATTAATTTTTTCAATATAATTAAAAAAAGCGACGGAATGCCTAATGATGGATGGAACTCTAACGGAACGCTCCGCGTCCGTGTTCTCGTTTGAAACGACGTCATTTTAACCCCTAATTGTCTTCTTCCTCGTGAATGCCGAATGGATAAGAACATCCACCATCTTTGATTTTTCAAAGATAGAACTCGATCGTTTCTCAACCTTTTTGACTGATTCGAAAGGTGAAATAACCACCCTACTTTGGTGATCATTTTCCCTACACATCTAGGCATACTCACTGCCTATTCCAGCAAGTTGATCCAAGAATAGCCGAAATTCCGTTAATGGCTTTTGGCTGATTCAATCCACTTGGATGGATCAATCGACTCCGGGAAGCTATAAATAACCTCCCGCAACAATTCTGAAGCTAAGAGAACAACTCTCAAGCCTCGAATCACAAAAAATCAAAAATCCGCCAATGAAGCTTCAAGCTTCTAAATTTTTGACATTTCGTGTAAGGCCTTAAAGTTTGAATCTAAGCATCCCTAAAGCTTCCTTAAGGTCTAAGGAGTGTTCTCCAATCTTTGGTATGTTTTTAATCACTCTTTAATTCATACTTCCAGTTTAAATTTGAAATTTTTATATTTCAGTTTTCATAAGCTTGTATGTAACATGGTTCATGATTTTTTTTATTGGAAATCGATCATAAGATCATTTATAAGCTTTTTGTGAAATCTAGAACCGATCAATCAGTCTTAAAAAAACCCAATTTTGAATTTGGAAACCCCCCCCAAAATAGAATTTTTTGTTCTTGGGCTAATCCTCAAGAACAACAACTTAAAAAGCTTTCTAACAAGTTTCTAATGATGTTGAGCAACTATTTGGATAATGTTTGATCCATCTCGATCATGTTTGATCCATCTCGATCATGTTTGATCCATCTCGATCATGTTTGATCAAAATTAATTTTTTCAAAATAATTAAAAAAAGCGACGGAATGCCTAATGATGGATGGAACTCTAATGGAACGCTCCGCGTCCGTGTTCTCGTTTGAAACGACGTCGTTTTAACCCCTAATTGTCTTCTTCCTCGTGAATGCCGAATGGATAAGAACATCCACCATCTTCGATTTTTCAAAGATGGAACTCGATCGTTTCTCAACCTTTTTGACTGATTCGAAAGGTGAAATAATCACCGTACTTTGGTGATCATTTCCCATACACATCTAGGCATACTCACTGCTTATTCCAGCAAGTTGATCCAAGAACAACCAAAATTCCGTTAATGGCTTTTGGATGATTCAATCCACTTGGATGGATTAATCGACTTCGAGAGGCTATAAATAACCTCCCTCAACAATTCTAAAGCTAAGAGAACAACTCTCAAGTCTCGAATCACAAAAAATCAAAAATCCGCCAATGAAGCTCCAAGCTTCTGGATTTTTTACATTTTGTGTAAGGCCTTAAAGTTTGAATCTAAGCATCCCTAAAGCTTTCTTAAGGTCTAAGGAGTGTTCTCCAATCTTTGGTATGCTTTCAATCACTCTTTAATTTATACTTCCAGTTTAAATTTGAAATTTTTATATTTCAGTTTTCATAAGCTTGTATGTTGCATGGTTCATGATTTTTTTTATTGGAAATCGATCATAGGATCATTTATAAGCTTTTTGTGAAATCTAGAACCGATCAATCAGTCTTAAAAAAACCCAAATTTGAATTTGGAAACCCCCCCCCCCCCCCCAAAATAGAATTTTTTGCTCTTGGGCTAATCCTCAAGAACAACAACTTAAAAAGCTTTCCAACATGTTTCTAATGATGTTGAGCAACTAATTGAATAATGTTTGATCCATCTCGATCATGTTGATCAAAATTAATTTTTTCAAAATAATTAAAAAATTTTAGTTATTGAATTGATCAACTATTTGGGTACCAATCAAGTATATGAAGTATAAGGAAGCTAATGGAAAGCTCCTTACACTTAAAAAAAACTATAAAACCAAAAACCCAATTTTTGGCCACAAACTGTTTTGAATGATTTGATCATCACCCAAGTCGATTGATACATTGAGATGGTGTTCTAAATATTCATGGGAGCTTTGTCAAGCTACCCAAAACCTTGGATCATAGAATCCAAGCCTCCATTAAAATTGCAAAACCTGCAATTTTGATGTTCTTGAGGACCGAGAGGTCTGACTGAAAAATCTAACCTAAAACCGATAGGTCTGATGGAGGCTTTTCAACTAGAATCGAGAGGTCCGATCGATGTACTTCATCTAAGACCGAGAAGTCCGACCAAGAACTTTTACATTCAACCGAGAAGTCAGACCTAGGACCGAGGAGTCTAACACCTGACCGAGAACTCCCGAACCTATGATTGATGACTTCCACCCAAGATTGAGGCATCCGACCGAGAATTATAGCACCCAACCGAGAATTCTAGTCAAAGACTAAGATGCCTTAGCACTGAGGAACTTCTGCACCTCGACTGAGGATCTTGAACCCAGACTGAGGGGTCTTTGACTAGGACCAAGGGCTTTTTAACCCCGACCAATAAAACGAACCCAAGACCTAGGACACCGGTCTAAGGCCTGTTTGATTCCTCTTTTAAAAATCCAAAATTATTTTTGTAATTTTGGAACCCCAAATAATTCTCTAAAAATCCCGAAAAATTAGAAAATGATTTCAAAATATTTTTGGGATATTTTCACAAAAAATATTTTGACAAAGACTTATTTATGATATATTTTTAAACCTTAATGTCTTTTAAACTGATGTTCTTCAGGTATTTTCCTTCATTGTCATAATCAACAATATGTACCAACATTTAAATAATTGTTATTACAATTCTTTAAATAACGTTAAAACCTACGCATTTCTAGGATTAGAAGAATAATTGGTAAAAATAAAAAGTTATACAACTGATTTTCAAAAGCCAAATTTATAAGTAAATACCGTTTTAAACGAGTATGGAGGATGAAGTGCGAAAACCCTTTTCCAAATATCACAAAACTCGAACTAAAACTAAACATTAGTTAAAAGTACGTTTGTACACGTAAGACTTTTTATTGATTTTCAAAAATCAATTGGCGACTATATTTGAAATAAATAATCTTTTAAATTAATTATTTTTAATTAATTTAAACAAAGGATTTCTAAAAAATCAAATTATAATTTTTAATAGGTATCTTGAACCCTATATGTCGATAGGTACGTGAGATCGTTCGTACATGATCTTGTTTTAAACCCTAATTGTAAGTTAGGTACCTAAACCCTAATTGTAATTAGGTATATAAACTCTATATGTCGATAAGTACATGAGATCGTTTGTATATGATCCCATTTCCCAAACCCTAATTATAGTTAGGTAGCCAAAACCTTATCAATGGATAGGTACGTCGGATCGTTCGTACACGATCCTGTTGTAAACCATAATTGTAGTTAGGTATCATAATCTCAACTGTTGATGGGTATGAGAGATCGTTTATATAAGATTCCGTTGTAAGCCTTGTTTATTGACAATAATAAAGATCATTTATAGATGATCCGTTAACAATCTTATTTGTCGATAAGAACTTGGGATCATACGTACATGATCCAATAAAAATCCTAATTGTAGTTAGGTATCTAAACCCTATCTTTCAATAGGTACGTGATATCATTCGTACACGATCTCATCCTCCAAACCCTACTTGTTAAATGGTAGTCTAAAAACCCTATAAATGGATTATGTATAAATGATCTGGGTGTTTTGTCAATAGACAAAATTGTTAACGTATCATCTATAAATGATCTATGTGCTTGTTAATAAACAAGGATTGGATACCTATGGAGATATATGGTTTTGTTTAGTACCTATCGAGAGATAACATTTTGTTAGGATCATGTACGAATGATGGCTGTGCTTGTTGATAAACAAGGCTTGGACACCTATCAAGAGATAGGGTTTTTGTATGGATTATATACATATGATTTCTGGTCCTTGTCGATGGACATGATTGTTAACAGATTATGTATGAACGATCTCTATGCTTGTCAACAAACAAGGTTTAATACCTATCAGGAGATATGATTTTTACGTTTGATTATCTATCCAGAGATATTATTTTGATTAGAGAATACCTACCGGGGATATGGTTTGTGAACATAATTTTGCATGAACGGTTTACCGACATATCAATAGATATGGTTTTGGCGGAATCATGTATGAACGATGTCTCGACCTATGGACATATAGGGTTTTTGGCGGAATTGTATACAAACAATGTCTCGACCTATCAACATATATGGTTTTTGACAGAATTGTATACAAATAATGTCTCAACCTATCGACATATAGGGGTTTTGGCGGAATTGTCTACAAATAATGTCTTGAGCTATCGACATATGGGGTTTTTGGTGGGATTGTATACAAACAATGTCTCGACCTATCGAAATATAAGATTTTTGACATAATTATATATAAACAATGTCTCACCTATCAACATATAGGGTTTTTAGACGGAATTGTGTACGAACGATTGGCGCACCTATAACATATAGGGTTTTAGACGGAATCATATATAAACGATGTCTTGACCTATCGACAAATATGGTTTTCAAACAAAATTGTATATAAACGATGTCTCGACCTATTGATAGATAGGGTTTTCAGATAGAATTATGTACAAATGATTGGCGTACCTATCAATAAATAGGGTTTTAGACATAATCATATATAAATGATGTCTCAATCTATCGACATATAGGGTTTTCAAACAGAACTGTGTATGAACGATGACACACCTATCAACATATAGGATTTTAGAAGGAATCATATATAAACGATGTCTCGACTTATCGACTAATAGGATTTTCAAACGGAATCGTGTATAAACGATGTCTCGACTTATCGACATATAAGGTTTTCAAACGGAATTGCGTACGAGCGATTGACACACCTATCAACTAATAGAGTTTTAGACAAAATTGTATATAAATGATGTCTCGACCTATCAAAAAATGGGGTTTTTAGAAGGAATCGTATATAAACGATGTCTTGACCTATCCACAAATAGGGTTTTCAGATGGAATCGTGTACGGATGATTGATGCACCTATCTTCAAATAGGGTTTTAGACGGAATCGTATATAAACGATGTCTCGACCTATCAATAAATAGGGTTTTTCGCAGAATCGTGTATGAACAATTAACGCACCTATAAAATATAAGGTTTTTAGACGGAATCAAATATAAACGATGACTCGGTCTATCGATAGATACGGATTTTGAGACTCGATTTGCTTATTTTTCTTTTGTAGTATCGGTCTTGACTCTATGCCTTTTAAGGGAATATTTTAACAGAATCATTTTCCCTATTTCTTTCCAAAGTGTCCTTTGCAACTAGTTGAAATTAGTTAGTCGGCGATTTCGAGCTCTATTTATGGACAGATGACTCAAGTTTTTGGATAAAAGGAACATTTTTTGTTCCCTCAGTTCTTATCCTTATTTCTTTTTTTTTTCGAGATTGGAATGGACCTTGATCTTTCTAAATGAATCATGATGTTTTCAGATTCAAAATGTATTCGGGGCTAATCTTTGAACATCTTTTTCGTCCTTTGTGATGATTTTTCTTTCATCATGGAATAAAATTTCTTTTTTTCCCGACTTTCAAGATATCAACTATAAATTTGATTCGTGTACAAACGATTATCCGTAATCATAACTCTCAAAGAAGATAGTCAAAACTTCGATGTTTTAACATGTGTTCAACTATTTTTGGTTGCTCGGCCCTGAACCACATTTATTGAAAGTTCAACTCATCGTAAAAATATCTTTTAGAGAGGTCTATCGACTTTCTACATTAGGTTTTCATTTGCCATATTTTTTTTTTCTTTTGTTGACTCGCGGGTATATCGAGTAGAATTGGTACACCATTTTCCTTACCGTAACAATCTAGACAAGAGTCTGTGTGAGAAACGAATGATGATTCAATACCTCAACCACTTGAGCCATTTTTTTTTTATTTTCAGGATGTATATGTTAGAATCGGTACATTCTTCTCTTACCATAGTAATCATGTCTAGAGTTTGAGTGAGCGCGAATGATAATTTCAATACTTCAACCAACACAAAATATTTTCAATTTTTTAGAAATTTTCGGGGTTTATTTCAGTTCTCTTTTTGGCATTTTCATTTTTTTAAGATTTTTTCTTCCCAAAAGCATCGATGTTCAAACCTCTATTTCTTTAACAAAAGTAACGATGAGGTGTCATTTCTCAATTTGAGACTTTAGGCCTTACTCTTATGGGGTTTATTCCGGTTCTTTTTCTTTAAAAACCTTCTATGGAGGGTTACTCTTTGGATAATCGCCTACAAACGAAAAAGAGCTTATGATCGATATCTCTTGAGTTAGAGTCATTGTGAAATCCTCAATTTTATTTCTGAGAATATCACTCGAATGGAAGGGATGGTCTTAACTTTTTCCCTACTTATTTACTAAAATCCGTCACATCGGCTTTAGGTTGAGATCAATGTTTTCTTCTTTCTCAAAAGATTTTATCTTTCTATTGAAGAAAGGATTGGGGGTTTTTATTTGTTTATGTGAGACTGGGTCCGCAAACATACAGGTTGCCTAAGTATCTTCTCTCCTTTATTTTTCTGCATTTAGAAGAATCAGGTCTCTATAGTTCAGACATAAGTCCTCTGTACATGTTGCAAGTTATATAAAACTTGGGATTGAATTTGTTGAAATAAGTTTCTTTTGAGGCCGAGCTTTAAACCGTTCTGCCCATAACTTGATATTGTACAAAATATCTTTTAAACGCATTGAGATTTCCTTGCACAATGAACTCTTCGCCTTCTATATTAGATAGACAGAAACTCCTCTAGAGAGGATTTTCTTAACTATGAAGAGTCCTTCTATTGGGGTCAAAATTTACCCATTGGGTCTAGGAGTTCCCGAGTTTGTTTGAGAACTAAATCACTTTGTTTGATGTTTCTAGGTTTACCTTTCTATTGAAAGTGTCTGACATGCATTTTTGGTAGGCTTGAGTTTTATATAAAGCGTTTAACCTCTTGTCCTCCATTAATATTAGTTGGTCATATCGAGATTTGAGCCAATCTTCTTAAATAACGTGGTTCTAAGAGTACTCTTAGGGTTGAAATCTTGATTTCGATAGGTTGCACGACGTCTATGCCATAAACTAGAGAGTATGGAGTTTCGTCCGTCGAAGTTCAAGCGGTTGTACGATATCCCCATAAGGGGTATGACCGCTTTTTGTGCCAATCCTTGTACGTATTGGTCATCTTCTTAATGATCTGAATCACGTTTTTTTGCCGTTTCGACCATACCATTGGTTTGAGGTCTATAGGCCGATAATTTATGATACTTGATTTTGAACTCGTTGAGAAATTGTAATACTTTTCCTTGGAAGTGTTGACAATTGTCTAGAATTAGGGCATGATGAACTTCATATCTAACGATGATGCTAGTTTAGATAATTTCAAGACTTTGTAGGAAGCTACTTCAACCTATTTGGTGAAGTAGTCTATGGCGACGAGTATTAACTCGTCTCCATTTAACGCATGGGGATATATTTTCCCAATGACGTCGATGCCCCATGTAGAAAAGGGCCAAGGGGATGTTATATTATAGAGGAGCGAGACCGATGTATGCTTTATGTTAGCATAGATTTGACACTGATGACAACTCCTTACATAGCTCACCCATTCTTGTTCGAGGTTTTTCTAGTAATATCCTAAACGAAGTATTTTCTTGGCTAAATTCATTCCATTCATGTGTGATCCGCATGTCTCTGCATGTACTTCTTTCATGATCCTCTTAGATTTAGGATTATCTATGCAGAGCATGTTTTGACCATCGAAATAACGACGATAAGGTATATTGACAATCTAAGCATAATTGGTGGAATACTGCTGCATCTCCCGTCCTTCCTTTACTCGGAAGTGGAAATGATATTCTCTGTACTCAATATACTTCTAGAGAGTATCGTACTAGGGTTTAACAACTTTCTCATAGGAAGTTATTGTTCTCATTTCAAAAGCAGGTCATTGCTTTTATTGGATTTTTAATGGTTTGAATTTAATTCCGTCAGTAATTTGATTCATGGCTGCCAAAGTAGCCAAGGTATCTGCGATGCAGTTTTGACTTCTTATAGCATGAACAAATGATACTTGATTGAATTTGTTCATAAGTTTGGTTAGGTGGGAATTTTAGGGTTTCAAGTTTTTCCTTTCACTTGCCACGTACGTGCCATTGGTTTGGGATATAACCAAATTAGATTCACCAATGACTTCTTGATTGGTTGCCCCTTTTTCATTTGCCAATTTGAGACCCGAGAGGAATGCCTCATATTCGGCCCAGTAATGGGATAATAGAGTTTTATTGATATTGGATTGTACGTCCCTTTCGGGTCAAATAACAAAATCTCAATTTTGTAACCCTACTTTCCAAAATATTCGTCTAACATCAGTTTCCATGTGTCTGATGTTATACTCATAATTCCCTTGTCAGGGAATTCGAGTTCGTCTTCTAACTCAACAATGATAGGTTGGTTAGCGAGGAAGTCTACAATAACACTTCATTTGATAGATTTCTATAACGTATAGGCTATGGCATATTTGGATAACATCATCATCCATTTGATTTGCTTAGGTGACACAAGAGTTTATTGGAACAAGAAGTGTATCGAGTCCAGTCTTGATACCAATTTGATGGGGGTGAGCTTGCATGTAGTGTCTCAACCTTTTGGTGACCCATGTTAATGCCCAAAAGATTTTCTCAGCTGGAGTGTAATTAAGGTCACACCGACTCATCCTTTTACTGATGTAGTACACAACTATTTCGAGTTTGTCCTCATTTTCTTAAGCCAACAGGATTCCCATGCTGTGTTTGTTATAGTAAGGTATAAGATGAGAGGAATACCGACTCTAAGCGGCATGAGTATGGGAGGGGATTTTAAGTAATCCTTTATTATGTCAAATGTTTGTTGATAATTTCATTCCATATAAACTTTTGGTCTTTCTTCAACAACTTACACATCAGATTGCTTGTCATAGTAAGCTTGCTGATTATTCCCAAGAAATCCTAGAATCCCTCTTTCGTTTTGAGGGACTGACATAGCCGTGATTGCTTCTATATTAGAGGGATCGACTTCGATTTCCCTTTGTGTGATTAAGAAGTCTAGTATTTTATCAGTTGTGATTCCAAAGGTGTATTTCTTTGGGTTGAGTCGTAGTTGATATTTCCTATTTTTTTGTAGGATTTTTCCGAGGTTTTGGACATGTTCCTCTCGATATTTTGATTTGATGTTCTTGTCGTCGACATATACTTCCACTCCCTTAAGAATAATGTAATGAAGGATCGTAGTGGCTGCCCTTTAATAAGTGGATCCTGCGTTCTTAAGACCGAAAGACGTGAAACGATAACAGAAGGTTCCTAAGGCATTTCTACTATAGGTCTCAATTGTTGCTGGTTGATAAGGAATTTGGCTGTCTGTTGCGCAGGTTGAGCCACGATGAACCTACACTCGACCAGCCTTCGCTCGACCAGCCTCCTGAACTGACCTAAAAGCACAAGGAAAAATAAAGGGAGTCTGGAAAAATTGGATAAAAGGGTTACCACTTCTTCTAGGTGTCCGACCAGTCACAACGCTGTTGATACAATTGACGTTTCCTTCAATCCAACTGTTGCATTGACTAGTCTCATGGATGGTTTATAAACCGGTCGCGCCCGTCTCCTGACTCATCTCCAAACCGAGCATGACACCCCTCCCATGACTAGTCATGTAGCCTCCACCCTGACCGGTCTAGTTGTTGTCAACCAAACCATCATCGCTACTCCTTCGATAGGCCATGTCGCTACCACCATGACTGGTCATGTTGTTGTTTTTCCAGCCAGGCTCACCTCAGCCACTACGGCATGTGACGACATCCTCACCCGACCTCTCAAATCCCCGATAAGTCGTGGACCATGGGAAGAAATGAAATCGCAAATCTGGCGGACATTCAGAACCAAATTCTCAAGTCCCACGCCTAGTTCTAAAGGCATGAACTTGTCATGACCAATGACAGGAGTGAGCAAATCATTTTCCAATTCAAAATACGATTCAAGCAAGATTGGAACTCATTCGACAAAGCTGAATACGAGAAAATTGCTCTATGGTCGGTTAATGTCATGAGGGAGTTCTATAAGTGCCCCAAAACATATGCCTACACTACACAAACAAACGCAAACCGAACATGGAAAACTAACAAGGTTTGGGGCAAAAAACGGTTCCGCTAATGGAGGCAAGCTCAATGTGGATCCTAGCCTAAAAATTAAAATGCTCGAACACTCGTTTCAAATCGATCTCCCCCTAGAAATTGTAGAGGGATGCGTCAACGATTGGAAGCGAGTTCTCGTCGATCACTTCATGGGAACCCACGGAGCCCGAAGCCCAAGCCATTGCCGACTAAGATTTCATTTTCATGTTCAACTTATGTTTCAAGCTTGCCAAATAGAATGAAGAAATGGACATCAATAACAAACCACCACAATCCAAACAAGTGTGGGTGAGACTAAGAAACATCCCACCGCACCTTTATAATATCAAAGCACTTTCATACCTCACCAGACTCATTAGAAATCCGCTTAAGATTGATCCCAACTTTGACTCGTTTGAATGGGTCACGTTTGCCCAAATTTGAATTGAGATCGACTCAAAGAGTACAAAACTAGAATAATTTGAGTTACGGTGTCGGAATGGAAACATGGCCACCATTGAGGTCATGTACGAGTAGCCGGAAAAAGAGGACGGGGAAAAACAAAAGAAGCCCGTGGCCACCCCGAACAAGAGAATGTAAAGGTGGTCAAGAAATCCTATATCGAAATTCTCAAAGCAAATGAAAGCCACAACGAACACGTGAACGAGAACCAAACCGATCCCAATCCCACCGAGCCTGAAATCGATGCCCTTTTCCCACTAATTAGGTTCAAAAAGCCCGACGTTGACGTGGATGATAGTGAAAACCAAAGCATCTCGAAAATCATGAGCTCTGAAACCAATGAAAGATGCAACATTGTCAAAAAAACCACCTTAAGAGAAACAACTCATACGCTCAACTCCAAACTCAAGCCAAAAAGGAAAAAAGTGACAAGAGAAGCTAGCGATGACGAAGAAGCCAAAACTCTATCTGGAAATATATTCCAAAAAGACCTAAGGGTGACAAGAAAAAAGGAAAGAAAGAACAAGGGCAAAGAAAAGAGAGACAAGTCCGAGGAAATCAACCCCTATCGTCTTATTTTAGTTGATTGATTGTTAGTTTCATTCTTTATTCACTTTTGTACTTTGATTTCATGTATGTGTGCGTTTCTTAGGCCAACTGTGAATTTCTCATGGCCATCACGTGTTGACTTTGAGCAAATTGTTGTAAGCTCAATTTTAGCTATTGTACTCCTTTTACCTTTTTCAGGTCTTTTTTTTTTAATTAATGGCGTAAGCTATTTCTTAAAAAAAATATTAATCAAAACTATATAAAGATCTTTATTTTTTTTTATTAAAAATTATATCCATATAATTGTAAATAACTTATTCACTCAATATATTTTGATTGAAAATAAACTCTTTATTATTTTTGTGTAAATAGTCATAATTATATTAGTTTATACACTATTATATTTTCAACTTATATTTCAATTAAATTTATAAAATAAAAAAAATTAGAAATTTAAAACTTATTAACATTCTAAAATCATGTATATTATAAGTCAAAATTTATTTTCATCTTACTTTTATAATATATATATATATATTATTTATCTACGTTTTAAGTTTATTTTATTATATTAAAATAATATATTTATTAATAAAAATGCATGGTTAAAAGTATGAAGACTTTTAAATACAATTTTTATATACCGTAATTAAAGGTAAGAGTTTTAACGTCGATTATATATACGCATAAAAGTAATGCGTGTTATATAAATATTAACCAATAAAGTAATATGTATATATATATATTATTAAACACAAATAATACTGTAACCCGCATGAATCGTTCCCCATAGCTTAGCACGTGTCTGGATGACATATAGTAATACGGGGAATATCGCGAGATGCCTCGAGTTTCGATTTGTTTCAACCTTAGTTTGTATTCCAGAGAATCTTTGTTTTAAAAGAAAGTATTATTTTAAAAGATTTTTAAAATTACCCGGAGCTTTAAGAAATTAATCATGTAAAAATAATTAATTTTGTTCAAACTTTAATAATTTGGGGATCAAATAACAATTTGGTTAAAACCCGGTTTAAATTAATCAAACATAACTAATTTAAAATATTATTTATTTGAAATCAGAGTCGCCAAATGATTTTAGAAAAAATTAGTTAAAAGATATATATACGTGTATAAACGTATTTTATACTTGAGTTTTTATAAGGGGTTCGATTTTTGGTTATGCTCGGAAAAGGGCTATCGCGTTATGTCCTTCGCGCCCTTCAAATGACGGTTTTAATATTAAAATAAAAAAGTTTGGCTATTAATATTTATCTATAACATTTATTTAATTGGTAGTCTAGGGTCTTAAACAAGGATATGTTTAGATTGCGTAAATAATTGTACAAAATTATTTAAAAGAGCATATCTACGATTGCGTTGATATTATACTGAGTAAAAACCTTGAAAATATCAGAAAAATTTTAGAATTTAAAAATAAATTTCAAACGGGGCCTTAGCCAAAATATTGGTTTTGAAAATATCCCGAAAATATTTAAATATCATTTTCTGACCTTTGGGGATTATTTGAAAATGGATTGGGGTTCTAAAATTACAAAAATAATTTTGGATTTTGAAAAGTGGAACCAAATAGGCCTTAGGATCGGAGTCCTAGGGTCTGGGTTCGGTTATAGTAAGCTAGGATCGAATGGGCTCGATCTAGACCGGGGTGGTCTGGACTAGGGCTCGGGAGCATGGGTCAAGGGACCGGAGGGCCAGTCTTGGGTTTGAGAGGCTAGTTCTCGAAATTAGACTACTCGGTCGAGGGACTGAAGGAGTTAGTTCTGGGGTTCAGGTTGTTCGGTCCTAGTTTTGGGAAGCTTTGTCCCAAGTCAAAACTCTCGGTCCGAGGTTAGAAACTTCGGTCGGATTGCTTGGCCATTGCTCAAGAATACTGGTCTTGACTCTTGATCCTAACTCAAGAACACTGATCCTCGGTCTCGGTCCTGACTCAAGAACACCGTTCCTTGGTCTCAGTCCGGATCGAAGATCCTCAATCCTCTTTCTCGGTCCCGGTCCTATAGGACTCGTCAGGGACCGAGTGTTCTTGAATTGATCAAGAATTGCAAAAGCTATAACTTTTGATACAAATCATGGATTCATGATCTGTAAGTTACAGATGATTCATATGATCATGAAGAACAAAAGCCCTAACCTTAATCACGATCAATCAATCTTTACAAAGATCATTTATTAAAAATCATTTTAGGTCAAAAATTTAGATCTTTTGAAATAGGCCATTTCAAGGTCTGAGTTTTGTTTTATTAACTTTAAAATGATGAATATAGTTGAACACAACCAAAACAAGAACATCATAACAATTCTATAACAATTTTTGAAGATGAAATCCATATCCAAAATTTTCAAAAATACATTTTGATCAAACATGATCGGGATGATGTTAAAGTGATCTAGATTTCATCCTAACATGTTTTGCACATATTTGAATAAAAAAATCAAGATTAAAGCTTAAGAACATTAATTTTTAAAAACCCATATTTTCAATTCAAAATTTTGTTTTTTAGTTTAAGGTTGATTTGATTAAATATCTTCCAACAGAAAGTTCAAATAACATCTAGGGATTGATTATAAACAAAGAAATCATACAACAGAACCCTAGAACAGATCAAACCGATCAAACTTAAAAACATCTAATTTTCAACCACAAATTGTAATTCAAAGGATCTGGATGCTTGCAAAAAATTGGAGAACACTCCTTGGATGTATTGGAAGCTTTTAAGAAGTCTGGATCAAAGGTTTGATCGCTGGAGGTTGTTTTCACAAAAAACAGTTCTTGGACGAAATTTGAATCTTTAATTTCGATTGTAATCTGATTTATTTGTTTGGTTATTTTATAAAGACACACCTAAGGACTATTTATAGTAGCTTTAGGTCGATTGATGATGCTCAATTCAATTCTAATTTGATCATCACAGATCTTATCCCTAATTATATCCTCAGTTGTTGCAGCCTAGTTCTAGGGGAAGACAATACTAATAGGCTTAGGGTTATTATAGGAGAGGATAAGGCGAGCAAGTGAATGAAAAAAATTAGAGGATAAGGTGGAGAAATGACGGAGTTATCCCTTTTGGAAGGATCGAGGAAGTTCGATTGTGATTCCAGCGAGCTCCCTACATCGGCGAAGAAGACGCCTAAAACGTTGTCGTTTTGGTTTTGGTTTAATGAACACAAGAGGAGTGATAGGGAAGAGAATTTGAGAGAGGAAATGGGGAGGGAATGATGTGTCATTATATCATTAGTTGGAAAAAAAGATAAAATGGTGAGGAGATAGAGAAGAAAGATAATTATGTTATTTTTCCGGCCAATCAGATTGTGCCACATCATTCCCTCCCAATTTCCCTCCCCCAGTCATTTCTTATGAACGGGTCGTTAAGCGTTTCTTTGGAGCTCCGTCTGTGTATGAACGATAGGGCAAACGAGGTTAGCGACCCGTTAAATGATCATACATGGACCGGGAGCGCGAACGTTTCTTTATAGCGGGCAAACATGGATGATTCCTGGGCGCTAGACAAAAATCCAACGCTGATCCGATGGCTCAGGATCTTATTGCTTTTTAATTTTCCATTTTCGGCTACACCCAATTATCAGTTTTATTATTTTTATAGAAGGGTTATTAGAAAAAAATTTAACCATTTTTTTGCGTTTTTCTTCACCAAAAATTCGACAAAAAATATTTTTGGAGAAATAATAAAAATTATATCCATTATTTTTATTTTTGGATATTTTGGGGGTATTTATTTAATTGTTTTAAGCCATAAATTATACATAATTTATGTTTAAAATCATAACTAAATAATTTCAACCACTTCTTCGGTTTTAATTTGGATAAAATAAATACAATAATTTAACCTCAAATTATTTTTATATTTTTATTTAATTTTTCTAATTTGGGTTTAATTATCATAATAATTAATTCTAATTTGATTTTTAATCTTTTTATGAATTATTTTAAATTTAAAAATTTAAAATATTATTTTATTATTATTATTATAAATAATATTATTATTTATAAAAATGGGGTATGTCAAAATTTTATACTTACAAATAAATACTTACAAGCCATATTTTATATATTTTAAGGAAGATTTCATAATAATTATTAATATTTTAATAGGTATATATACATAAGATTATGTCTACATATTATTTAATGATGTAAAGTATCTCAACAATTTAAGGAGACTACTTTTATATTTACTTAGTTTATATTTATATATAATACATGTTTTAACAAATTAAAACTTAGCATTAAAATTATATAAAAATTATATAAAAAAATTTAAATCAATTATATTCATTTTATATTTATATAATTATTTAAATAATTTATATACATATTTAATAATATAATACATTTATAAATAATATTAGTAATATATTTTTAATAACTCGACTTATCACTTAATTAAATATGTTAAGGACTTAATTAAAAATAAGTATATTTGATAACACATATTTATAAACACTCCTTTTTTAGACTTAAATGAAAACATGTTAAAAATAATAAGCTAAAATATGAAGCTTATTTTAAAAGTGGAAAAAACCTAAAAAAAAATCATAAAAAAACCACACAACTTTTTTAAATTTAATAAAATTACTGTTATATATATAAAGTCGTATTATTTTTTTTCTCATTACAAGTATAACAAACTTTTATTTTAATTTGTTTGATCACAATTTATTTAATTATGTTTACGATATTATTTTCAAATATGATTATATTTAAACTAATTATAAAATAGAAAACAAAATATATATATATATATAAATATATATTCGTTAGTCTTATTTATATATATATATATATATATATATATATATAATTTAATATACTAGTTAAAAATATATGATATTTATTTTAATTATTTTTTATTTAATAAATTAAATTATATACTTCAATATATTAAGTTTATTATATATATATAAGGATATAATAGTCTTGATGTATTTGTTCATATATTAATTTTAAATATTATCAAAATAATTAAAATATTAAAATACTTAAATTTTATATGTTTCTGTTTGTTAATTTAATTTTTTATCTCTTGATAGTGAAGTTATTAAATACTTAAAATTCAATATTGTATTCAGATATTGATTTTCAGTTTTATCAAAGTAATTTTTTTTATATATAATATTAAAAAAATATTTATTATATATTATTTATTGATTATTGATTATAAACTCTTTATCATTTAACTTTTATAATTTTATATACACAAATGTTTTCAAACTTATTTTTTAATTAATTTTTAAAATAATAAAAATTAATAAGTCTACTTATATCTTTATTAATTTCTTAAATAATAAAAATTAAGATTTATTGATAAGACTCGTGTTTGCTAATCTTAATAAGACTTTTAAATATGATTTTTATATACCAATTAAAGTAAGAAATTTAACTACGATTTATATGTAACGTAATTAAAGTTAAAACTTTTAACTGCGATTTTTATATGCCGTAGTTATATGTAAGACCTTTAACTGCGGTTTTTATATACCGTAATTAATGTAAGACTTTTAAATGCGATTTTTATATACCGTAGTTAAATGTAATATTTTTAATTACGGTTTTTATATACGGCAATTATAGGTAAGACGTACTTTTAACTGCGATTTTTATATATTACAGTTAAAAAGTAAGAATTTTAATAGTTAAATGTAAGACTTTTAACTACGATTTTATATATCGCAGTTGAATATAAGACTAGTTATATGTAAAATATTAACTATGGTTTTATATACCGTCGTTAAATTTTGTCAATAATAACACCTTTTTTTACTTAGTATTCAACACCTTTTTTTTACTAGTATTAATTTAATTTGTGAATTATTAAATATAAATGAGTAGATATAATACATTTATTATATTGATAGGTTCAAATAAAAAATATATAAAACTAACTTTCAATAAAAAAAATATATAAAACTAACTAGGGAAGGTTAAAATTAGTAGTATTATAAGTTATAGTATATAATTAACTTCAAATATTAAACTACCTAGCATGTATCCCGTGCATTTGCATGAGTAATAATATAAAAAACCGTGAAAAAATATTACGATAAAATTTTTATGGACGGGTCAACTCACAATCCGACCCAAGTATTCATTTACTCTCACATATATCCAAATTAACTACAGCTCTCGACCCGGCAATCCGGACACTTTAAAAATTAAGCATCATTATATATATATATATATAGATTAGTTAGTTAAAAAGTTGAACTTATATTGTTAAAATGTCACGCGTTTATCAAATTTTGAGTTGAATTTAAAATATAAAGTGTTATTAGCCTAGTTGGTTAAAAGGTTGTACTTGTTTTGTTAGGTTGCAAGTTCGAACCATACCTATAACATTTTTAATTTTATTTTTAACTGTTTTAAGTTTATGGGCGGGTCAACCCACAATCCGATCTAAGTATCCATTTACTCTCACATATATCCAAATTAATCACAACTCTCGACCCGTCAATCCAGACATTTTATAAATTAAGCATCATTATATATATATATATAGATTAGTTAGTTAAAAAGTTGAACTTATAATTTTAAAATGTCACGCGTTTATCAAAATTTGGGTTGAATTTAAAATATAAAGTGATATTAGGCTAGTTGTTTAAAATGTTGTACTTGTTTTGTTAGGTTGCAAGTTCGAACCATATCTATAGCATTTTTAATTTTATTTTTAACCGTTTTAAATTTATGGGCGGGTCAACCCACAATCCGACCCAAGTATCCATTTACTCTCACATATATCCAAATTAATCACAGCTCTCGACCCGGCAATCCGGACACTTTAAAAATTAAGCATCATTATATATATATATATATATATATATATATATATATATATATAAATATCTTTGAATCACATACCAAAAACTATTTCATTATAATTAACATTCAAATAAACAATATTTATACTCTCATTTTTCTTAAAAAAAGATATAATATATTTTTAAGAAGATAAAATAATTTTTATTAATTTATTTAATGGTAAATATTGAAAATCAATAGTGAAATCCATTCAAAAAATATATCAATACAAACTATGACATTAATTTTTAAAAATATTTCAAATAAAAAAAATAAATTCAATAAAACATACCATTATCATATTATGCCCAAAAGAAATATTAGAAGTAACAAAACATCACATCCAAACACATACATCTTACACTCAAACATCAGAAACTTCGTTACTATTGGGGAGATCATAAAATCATGAAGCTAGGAGATTGCGTGTTGTCTTCTTTGTATGAGCATCTTTCTAGACATATTCGAACATAATTAACTTCACTATAGATTATGTAACTTCTCTTTAGAGTATGTTTTTCTAACCCTTTCGCTTTTCTCAATGTGTTTGATTTGGTCCTCAACATACGTTTTTGATCTTTCGAATACCTTTGTACACGATAAAAATTGCTCAGCTATTTTTTTCTGGGACCTCACTTGAAATACTATTCTTTTGAAATAAATCTAAAAACCTTTTAAAAAATAAATTAGACTTTATAGTCAATCATTTACATTCCCTTTCGAATTCGAGCTGAGATTGAGAATAAAATGGTAGGTTGTTATAGGTAATTTTTTAATATTTTTAATTATTAAGAACAAATCTTACGACGAAGAGTCACTACATAATTTCTCTCACAAAATTAGGAAAAGAGAATTTTGATGTATGATCATATATTTTATTTTGCGGGCTCAATCCTTCGTACACATTGAAAATGACATCGACGCTATACCCCACACTCTCGTCTCGTTAGACGGTCTTTACTACTATATTTTTGGCATTTTTAAAAAAAATATTTTTACACTTTACTCCTTATGCATTTTATACACACTTTAAATTGTTTATCATGTTAATCCTAGTACTATGTTTGATTTTCTATTTGCGGTGAACCGTTTATCAAAGACATGGACTAAGATTCCACATATCATATCATGACTCTTGTGATGTTTGTGACAACAAAATATATATATGTTAATGAAAAACATAAAAGAATATATAAAGTATATTAGTCATAAATTTATGATAGACACTCATTTTTCACTCTCTAAATAAATAGTTTATATATTTTAATAAATTTTAAATTTATTATTATATAAAATCCATATACGAGATTATTGCACGAATTATTAAATAAATAATTATTTTTGAAGACATCGTCGCGAAGATCGAATTCCAAAAATAATTAATTTCAGTCTGTAAATAAATAATAAGATATATAATGAGTTAGATTTAATAATATAACTCATTTTAAAATATTAATTTCGAATAAAAAAATATAAATGATATATTGATACATGGATGAATTTTGGTGAGTTTATTTTACAATAGTGTAATTTTTTATTTGTCTTGTAGGTATGTTTGGAAGAAAAAAAATCAACAGAAAGGCCCGATCGAGGATTAAATCGAGAGCGACCGAGAGCCCGGATGAACGAATATTCTTCGTGTTCTTCAACTAGTTTTTCCGAAAATAAGGTCAAAGTAACGTGAAGACTCTAAAGATTTTCAAAACGCGTCTTTTTACACATTATGACTCTGAATTGAGCTCTATAAAGTGTTTTATCACCGTAAAGTGTATAAAATTTGAATTTGGCAGCACATTCAAATTAAAGACAACCACCAATTTCACAATAGAGTAGGAAGCAACGGTGGTCACTTAGAGCCATTTTTGGAACTACAACCGTTGTACTAGGATTTTTTGGTTGAAAATTTTAAGGTAGTTTATAAATACTATTGTTAATCTGCCCTAGAAAAAGAAGCATAAACTAAGTTTCCCTTGTGAAATTGATTGAGTGTTCTAACTACCATAAACTAAGTTTCTACTTGTATTGAGTGTAGCTCCTAAGGATATCCATAATCATAGTAAGGAATCATTTCCATTCAATTTAAAATTTACATTTCTAATTTTAAATAAATCAATATTTAACTATCTTTGAGTTATTTGATTGTGTGATTGTTTGATTGATGAATTCATCGAATATTATTGAAACTAAAACTATTTAGAATTTTTTTTGTCAAATTCATTAATTAAATTCAAATTAAAAATGTCCAAATTGATTAAAATGTTTTAATTTATTAAAATTGTGTTATAGGACAATGGCTCAAGAACATGCATAATTTGTATAATAATTGATTTAGGAGTTTACAGCTCCTAAAACCTCTTTTATATCAAAATAATTTTTTTTATTAAAGTGATTTATATGTTTTCTTTAATTTTAATTATCAATTTATGTTATGGGTGTTATTCTAATTATATATTATTGTTACTGCAATGGAAACTGACGTTTTAGTCTAAAATATTTCGATTTTGGATTGTTTTGAGTATTGTGTGTTCTTAGTTTAGGTCATCTGAGTTGTCTTGACATGGTTTTTGATAGAGGATTGGAGTCTTTGACATGGTTTTTGATAGAGGATTGGAGTCTTTGGCGTGGTTTCCAACCAATGAAACAACCGATGATCATCGATGATCAATTTTCTTAGCTTTCAGACTGAAAATATAGCCATGACATGGTTTTTTTACCTAGAAAACTAGTCATGGCTAGGTTTTCGACCGATTCTCTAAATGTAAAAATAATAACTAGCGGTTTATTAAACCGTTAATTAGTTAGTTTGGTTAATTAATTAGTATTGAACTCCTATATAAAGGATATATGTAATTGTTTGAAACAACTTTTCAATAATACAATTTCAGTTTACACTTCTCCTCTTCAAGATTTTAAAATGGTATCAGAGCTTCAAGGTTAAAGATCTTGAAGAGTTTTCCGCAACCTCTGTCGTGGCTGGAAGAGCCATTGACGGAGGGTTTTATTCTATATAATATTAATATCAAAGAAGAGACTACTTTGTTACTGTTTATTTGAAGGCCAAGAAAGTGAAATCACTCTGTTAGAAAATTGCAGTTGGTTCTTGTCTATTTATCTCAAGAAGGAAGACATTATTGGTGTGCACTGGAGGTTTTCGAATGGCTGAAGAAGAAGAAAGAACAATGATTGATCTTGAAGAAGAAGAAAGAACAATGACTGAGCTACACGAAATGGAAGAAGAGAGAGATGAGGCAAAGGGATATGAAGACGAACAATATGACCGGAACCGCTAAACAATACCCAGAGTTCTCAAGATTGTTAGTACGAGGTTGTCTTAAAGAGATTTCACCTCCCTTCTACTCGTCAGCCCCTCGATTCATCGCACTCTCATTTCTTATTTCTCTCTATGGCTGGTTCTTGATTTTCATGAAATGACCAATGTTGGTGATCGACTTGTCTCTGCTTTATCTCTGCCAATATTTTCTTGGAAGTGCGGAGCTTATAAATCTGAATGGTTATCAAAAAGATATCTAACAAGGGAATCCAAGCTATCACAGCTACATGTCCAAATTTGAAAGTATTTTCCATCTACTGGAATTTGAGGGTTACAGATCAATCCATAAAGCTTTTGTTGAAGAGCTGCAAACGCATAGTTAATTTGAACTTGAGTGGATGCAAGAACATAACGAAAAGGCATGAAAATTATTGCTGACAACTACAGTAATTTGGAGCATTTGAATCTCACTCGGTGCATAAAGTGTCGTTTCTATGCACTTTAAAGCTTTACTGATGATTCTTATAAAGTACTATCTTCATTAACCCAACTTGGATTCTTGGACTGGTGCTCAGAATCTAACACTGATGAGGGACTCCTTTGTATTGACAAGTGCATAATGTGGTCTCTCTCAATTTAACATGGTATGTACATATCATTGATAAAGGAGAATCGGGTGGGTGGATAATGAGACAATGGAGTTAATGGCTTCTCTTGGCGATTGGGTTAAGAAGTTGATCGAAGGGAAGAAGGAAATAGTATAAGTGAACTTACGGATGCGATTCCTTTGTAATCGAAAAAAAAGTGGTTTGTTGACAAGATTCGTCAATACCAAAAAAAAATGCTAAATTGACTTCTTTGAAATATATGTCGATGCAAGGACGGTTTTATCGAATCAAAACAAAATGAGATTTTGAAGTTCTTAAAGCCGTGGAGAAAGATTCTCTTGCAATTGCCGAAAGAAATGAGTTTGTCGACCTGATTCGGCATACCAAAAAGAATGATAAATTGGCTTTCTTTGAAGAAAAAAACGAAAACTGCAAAGGTTGAAAGCTGGTGGCTAATGAAGAAAAAAAATTCATGATGATTATTTTGGATTGGACTAACGAAGATTGAACTATCTATATTGGGTAGTTCGAAAAATGGAGTTTTCTGAATTGGGCTTGCTAGGCTGTCTGTTGGGTAGCTGGAAAAAATGGAGCTTCCTGAATTGGGTTTGCTCGGCTGTCTAAATTGGATAGCTAAAAAATTGAAGTTTGCTGAATTGGGTTTGCTGAAGACGATGGCTGCATGATCGTAGCTTGATGTTTAATCGACTTGTTTTGTCAAGGTGAAACTTTGTTTCTACTACGTTTCTCCTTGAAGGGAGAATGTAAAAATAATAACTAACGGTTTATTAAACCGTTAATTAGTTAATAATTGATTAGTTAGTTTGGTTAATTAGTTAGTATTGAACCTCTATATAAAGGATATATTTAATTGTTTGAAACAACTTTTCAATAATACAATTTCAGTTTACACTTCTCCTCTACAAGATTTTAACACTAAAGGAGCGACCGAGAAATAGTAACTTGGAAGCCATCCGACCAACAAATCTATGTAACAACCAAGAAAATTAGAAAGGTCTATGTTTTCGACTGAGTTTTTCTAGCTAGGCTGACATTCTACCAAGAAAATTTGGCCGCGACTGAAAAATTGAGCAATCCAACCGTATTTTCCAGCGTCCTATCGAGAAAGTGAGCCAATGACCATATTTTCTAGTACCCGACTAAGAATTTTTGCGCGTCCAACATACGGATGAGAATTTTAGCTACCAACTGTGTTTTCAAGCCATCATCTGGTTTTCGATCGAGAAAACCATCCATGATCTTATTTTTTATCACATTTTTCACATGCACGGACAAAAAACAGGCAATTGACCCAGATTAGTCCAGTTTGGCCTTCATGGCCTGTTTGGTTGTTTGTTTTGTTCGTTTGGTGTATTTTATTTATTTTTTTACATTAATTAATTGATAAAAATCCAAAAAATATAAAACACATGAAAATCAACCAAAACATACCAAGTTTGTGAATATGGTCTCGTTTGGTCGAAAACTTAACTTTTCTTTAACTTAAAAAAGTCCTAACTTTTAAACTGCCTGTCCAAATATTATGAAATTGATATATTTACCATCACAAAAATATTTCCAATTCTAATGTCGAGTTTCATAATTTTCTGAGCACTTTGAATTTTTTGACAATTTCTCAACCACACTTTATGAACATTTTGAAATGTTTACAAATTATTATAACACATGCCTATGTATATTATTTATATCTAACACTTTTTGTTTTGTATAATTTTATATTTGTAATACGTATATTCTTGGATTATTTTCTTTTTTATGCTTATCGCATTCATTTATATATATTGTTTTGTCACTATCGTCATAAGGACCACATAAATGTGGGCAGTCGTCCATAGCAATAAAACTAAAATCCTAGGAAAATAAAAAAAAACGGTTTAAAAATTAATAAAAATAAGGTGTAAAATTAATATTTTCTAAAAAGTCCAAAAATATAGTGGTAGAGACCATTTAACTAGATGAACGTTTGGGGTATAATGCTAAGACCCTTTTATACACGTAACTAAGCATCGGACCCACAAAATAGAATATTTGATTCTTGGTGTTAATATACCTTAATTATATTTTCCTAATTATGTGAGAAAAATTAGGTGCCACTCTTTGTCGTGAGGTTTTATTCTTGAAATCGAAGAAAAACTAAAAAAGTCTTATGCTAAAAAGACCTATCTTAATAAAAATGTCCCTAGTATTGACATAAGGGTTTTTCATTTTTAAATTCATTGGGATCGAGCCCGCGATAGATTGCCTACGTAGTTTCATAACAAGGAGAGATTATGTTTGAACGTAGTTCAAGGTTGTGTGTTAGAACGTGATTGATGTTTGAGTTTTATTTTTTTAGGACCAACCCTACTAATAGGTTGTCTACATATCTCATGAGAAGAGAATCAGGTCCGAACGTAGTTCGACACATGTGAATTTTCAAAAATCATTTTTTCATTTTATTTTAGTTTTTATCATTTTTATTTAATAAAAATACCCCTAGTATTTGCATAGGATTTTTAGTTAGAAATCATCTAAACAATTGGTATAATCTCATGTTTTGTTTGGAAAAGTGGACAAGATACACTTTTCATCAATTCGAGTGTGTCTACCCTAGACAAAGTATCTCTTGAGTAAGTCAACGTTGAATGTTATTCCTCTCCGTATAGGATTGCCAATCGAGTTGAACCATTTGATAGAACTTTCCTGACGAGGTATGGTTATTCTCATGGGACTGAAACTTTCCGTCTAGTATCTATAAACTCTTTTTGTTAGACGTTTAAGAGAAAGAGAATAATTGTTTGCATCTTTATTCAATATATTAAAGGTATTTATACTTGAGTTACATTAGCAATATAAGGAAACTATAATATAATATAATATATTATAAAATATAATATATTATATAATATAATATAATATAATAATATAATAATATAATATATTATAGAATATAATATATTATATTATATAATATAATAATATATCAATATAATATATTATTATATTATATACACTAACAACCTCCCTAAAGCTCAAGGTAGAAGAGTGTTGAACATCTTGAGATTGGAGACTAAATCTTGAAAACGTTGAGGAGGATGACATTTGGTAAAAATGTCAGCAATCTAAGCTTGCGAAGAAATGGGAATAAATTGTATTGTACCATTAACGACATGATGACGTGTCAGATGACAATCTATTTCTATATGTTTGGTATGTTCATGAAATACATCATTATGAGCAATCTGTATTGCACTATTATTATCACAGAAAAGTGGAATAACAGCGGATGAAGGAACACCCATATCTTGAAGTAACCATTGTAGCTAGAGAAGCTTAGAGGTAGTATCTGCAAGAGCACCATATTCAGATTCTATACTAGAACGAGTAACAACAGTTTGTTTCTTACTTCTCCATGAAATGAGAGATGTGCCAAGAAAGAAACAATAACCAGTAGTGGATTGACGATTAGTTGGATCACCTGCCCAATCAGCATCAGAGTATGCTCGTAACTCTAAAGGAGAAGAGTGAGCAAAATGTAGTCCATGAAATAAAGTTTCTCTAATGTATCGTAATATATTAAGAACGACAAATAAATGAGTTGTACGAGGAGATGACATAAATTGACTCACGATATGGACAGCATATGCAATATTTGGCTGAGTGATAGTAAGATATATAAGACTACCAACTAGTTGTCTATAAAGTGTTTCATCACTTAGTGGAGTACCATTAGTAGCAGCCAAATGTTCTGTTGAGTCAAAGGGTGTACTAACAACTTTTGTGTCAGTAATACCAGCCCGAGATATGAGATCAGTCGCGTACTTAGCTTGTGATAAATAGTAACCGGATTTGTCGGAAGCTATTTCAAGTCCCAAGAAATAACTTAATTGTCCAAGATCTTTCATTTCAAATTGTTGATGTAGAAAATTCTTGAGATCACGGATTCCATTTGTGTCTTCACCAGTAATTATCATGTCATCCACATAAAATAAAAGTAAGGTACAACCTTGATCTGTTTTGCGCAAAAACAATGCATGATCATAAGAGCTGGATTTGAAACCAAGATTACCAATGGTGTAGCTAAATTTGGAGAACTACTTCTTAGGAGCTTGTTTGAGCCCATAAAGAACTTTGCAGAGTCTACAAACTTTGTTTGGAGGATGATCATACCCAGGTGGAGGTTGAATATACACTTCTTCTGTTAGTTCACCATTAAGAAATGAATTTTTTACATCCATTTGAAATAGTTGCCATCTTTTGCTAGCAGCTACTGCAATGAGGCTAAGAACCGATGTCAATCGAGCGACAGGAGCAAATGTTTCCTCATAATCAATTCCATATTCTTGAGTATATCTCTTAGCAACAAGGCGAGCTTTATATCGTTCAACTGAACCATCTGCTCGTGTCTTAATTTTAAAAACCCATTTATAACCAACGACTGACTTATGTGAAGGGAAATCAACCAAGTCCCAATTTTTTGTCTTGGTAAGTGCTTGCAATTCTTCTGTCATTGCTTGTTGCCAAAAAGGGTTAGAGTTGGCATTGCGAAAAGTACGAGGTTCATAGAGAGAGACAATAGCTGAGTATACATGAAAGTTGCGAAGACGAATAGAAGGTTGACTTACACGATTGGTACGACGAGGAGGTGGTGGTGGGGGTGATGGTGATGGTGGTGGTGGTGGTGGAAAATAAGAAGATTCTTGAATGATATGATCAGATGAGGTATGTGCCAGATTTTGAGATGGAGAAAATGTCGATGTAGGAAATGCAGATGGAGTTGAGTCACATGAGTTGTTAAATGGTCCTACACAAGAAATGTCAGGAAACAGAGGTATGATAGGATCACAAAAAAGTTGAGTAGGAGGTTCATTGATTCTAAATTTAGATATAGTTGAAAACATCTTATGTTCCCAAAATGATACATGACAAGAGATACGAAGACGTTGAGACAATGGATCCCAACACCTGTATCTTTTGTGTTTGATTCCATAACCTAAGAAACAACATAATCGAATTCGAAGTTCTAATTTATTGTATTCATGAGGTTATAATAAAAAAACACATCCAAAAACTTTGAGGGTTTGATAATTCGGAGCTCGATTAAAAAGACGTCCAAAAGGAGAGATGTTATCTATGACAGGAGAAGGAATGCAATTGATAGTATAAACAACTGTGAAAACTGCTTCTCCCCAAAAGTTATCAGGACAAGAAGACGAGATGAGAAGGGCTCGAACAACATTAAGAATGTGTCTATGTTTTCGCTATGCCCGACCATTTTCTTGAGAAATTCCAGGACAAGATATTTGAATAATTATGCCCTCTTGTGCTAGAAACTCTATGAATTTTGTTTCTTTATATTCCATGGCATTATCAGTGCGCAAGATTTTAATTTTGGAGGAAAATTGAGTCTGAATCATATTAGCAAACCAAATATAAATTGAGGACAATTCAGATCTATTACGCATCAAATAGATCCATGTATAACGAGAAAAATCGTCAATAAATATCACATAACATTTTAAACCACCCATAGTATTATGTGGTGCAGGACCCCAAATATCAGAGTGAATCATATCAAAAGGTGCTAAGGAATTAGAATCATTAGAAAAAAAAGGTAAAGTGTGTCCTTTAGAAAGCTCACAAGAAACACAATCAAAAGTTTCAGTCTTAATAGGGCCTAAAGAACCACTAGAAATTAAAGAACTTAAAAGATCTTTAGAAGGGTGACCTAATCGAGAGTGCCAAATTTGAGAAGTGATAGCTCCAACAAAATATTGTGATGGAAGAGATAGAGAAGTGAGTTCAAACAATCGTCCAATCTTACGTCCCGTTCCAATGATTTTATTTGTTTCAGGATCTTGAACAACACAACCATTACTCGAAAAAGTTATGTTAAAACCGAGATCACATAGTTGTCCAACATAAATAATTTAACGGAAGTTTCGGAACAAAAAATGTTTCAGGTAACGATAATATAGAAGTTTGAGCGGTACCAATAGTTTGAACATTCAAAGTAGTATTATCAGCAGTATGAACAACATACGAAATAATAGGTTTTCTAGTGGATGTGAGAAAAGATGATTCAGAAGTCATATGATTACAACATCCTGAATCAAAAAAACATGAGGTAGAAGTACCTGGTGTGGTAGATAACACTAAAGAAGATGGCAATGGAGAAGATGTAGTACCATGATTTGATTAAAGTTTTTGTAAGAGTGATTGAATGTCTGTAAGAGAAAATTTGAGAAAAATGTTCTCTAATTAAGTACATGTGACAACAGCAACGGTAGAGAATGCAAACTTGGAAGACTTCTCCATTAAAATTGAATTAATGTGAACATCAATATTCAAAAATATATACACAAACCTTAAATGACCATAAACCTTAGAGCCTAAGCTCTGATACCATGTTAGACGTTTAAGAGAAAAAGAATAATTGTGTGCATCTTTATTCAATATAGTAAAGGTATTTATACTTGAGTTAATGAGCAATATAAGGAAACTATAATATAATATATTATATTATATAATATAATAATATATCAATATAATGTATTATTATATTATATACACTAACACTTCTTTAGGACTAAATCACATTCTTGGATGTTTAGAGGTTTCACCTTTTTGTTGAATGCTCTAGACATCCGACTCTAATACATCTGATTGTGGCATAGTGCGTCTAATCTATTGTCCTCCATCAAGACTAGTTGGTTGTATCGAGACTTGTACCAATATTTCTCTATTACATAGTCCTCAAGAATTACTCTCAAGGCAGGGAACTCAATATCGATTGGTTGTATGATATCAATTCCATAAACCAATGGGGGCCTCACTCGTTGATGTTTGGATGGTCGTTCGATATCCTTAAAGGTTGTAGGGAAGCTTCTCATTCTAGTCTTTGTACGTCTGAGTCATTTTCATGATGATCGTGTTGACGTTCTTGTTATCCACTTCTATTACTATGCTTGTTTAAGGACGATATGTCGACGACTTGTCATATTTAATATAGAATTTTTTGAGGAAATTAAATGAGAGATTTTTGAATATGTTAAAAAAGCTTGAGAAAATGATGGATGTCAAAGCTTGTATTACAACACAGCATAAATGATGCGAGAGAGAAATTTTTTTTAAGGATAACAAGAAGAGAGAGAAATGTAGGAAAGTGGAGAGGAGAGAAATGTTCAGTTAAAAATACTAAGATTTTTAACTGAAAAATGCGCTAAAATGGAGATCATATTAGCTAAACATGAAGTTAATGAGCGCTGAACATGGAATTCATATGAGCTGAATATGAAAAATTATTTGAAGAAAAACTAAGTTTTTTTAACTAAAGAGATACTGCTGAACATGGAGTTTATGAGCAATGAACATGAAGTTCATATGAGCTGAACAAGATTTTTTTTTTTTAAAAATAAGTTTTTTTCTTTTTTTATTAACTGAAAAGGGCGCTGAACATAGCTATGTTTTTACAATGCCGTATTTTTTTTTTAACATTTCAGCTTAATTTTTTTTCTACACAAGTTCATGTTTTTACAAGACCATGTTCATTAAAATTTTCAATTTAGAAAACCTTCTCTTTTTTTAACACAAGTTAATGTTCTTTATTTAAAAGAACATGGTTATGTTTTTACGGGATATGATCCTGTTCTTAAATCCTCTCTACTCCTCCTATTCCCTTTCACAGGAAGGGAAAAAGTGTAATTATTATTATTATTATTTGTAAAATGACTATTTTACCCCTCCTTGTGAGAGGAAATATGGGGAGCTAGAGGATTTGAGAGTAGGTAACCCTTGGTGTGTTTTTACAAGGCCATGTTCTTTTCGCAGCCGAAGAAGTAAGTTGCAGCGCCGAAGAAGGAGAGAAATGAACAAAATATATTTTTACCGGAGAGAGTTGAGTTAGAGATGAAATGAAGTTGTCAGTCGCCGGATAGAGAAATTAACGAAAGAAATTTTTGTCGGAAAGAATTGAGAGAGGGAGATGAAATGACAGATTTGAGAGAGATTTTTTTCTTTTTCTCTCTTACACATATAACCGACGATGTCCAATTCGTGAACTTACTCCCCATCTTTTTTTCATATACAAAAGATAAGATAAGAAAAAAAAAGTCAAAAGTTGATAATATATTACCTATTAACCTATATTGACATGTGAAAATGGAGAAATTATTACCTAAAGCAAAAGTCTCAAATAGGTACTAAAAGTTGTGCATGTTTGGTGGAAATTAATGGTGTGATATTGTAGTGGTAAATAAAATTGTTTTCAAGTGATTTTGTAAAAGAAGTGGGGGGAAAAGAGAGTAGAAAGCTTCAGTGGGAGCTTGTTTTGAGTGGGTTATTTGATTTAATATAAATAATTTTGATACCATATTTTTAAGACTTTTTAGTACATGTCTTTATTAAAATGGGCAAAAACTTATAAAAATATATTTGGTACAAAAATTCATTTAATTTACTTTTTAGATCATATGTGATCCACAAATTTGACCAAAAAAAACCTTTTTTACACACTTTGTAATTTTTTCATTAAATATAAAAAAGTTTCAATATATTTTTAACAGAAAATATAAACATGAATCACCTACCTTTTATTTTATCGAATTAAAAAATAATAGTGAGGTGAGAAAATAACACTACAAAGTGTTTTATATCTTTAATTGAATTTGATTGATTCAATTACTAAAATATTTTTTAAAATTTAAATATTAAATCTATAAAATATTTAATTAATTTCATTCAAATTTATTTTTCATTCAAATAAAATTTTGAATTAATAATCAAAATTTATTGAAATAACCCCCAAAAGGAAATACCGACATCTAGATTGCCCAACCACCAAATTTAGAACCATTATTTCAAAACATATTTTCATAACAGAAGTTGACTCATCTCATTGAAAAAACAAAAAAAAAACATAATAATGTTTCTTCTGCCATTCATTTCTTAATTCTTATCTATGATTTATTTCTTTCTTTCTTTCAATGACATTATGTATTCTTCTCATTTTTATTTAAATTTTGAACGTGGAACATTCATATTATTAATTAATGATGTTTTCAAAATTTTATATTTCTATATTTTTAAATCTTAAATTAAATTTGAATCATCCATGTCGTATATTAATTTAATTTTTTATTTAAATAACTTACCATAATAAATAAGAGAGAGTGAAAAAACAATCACTTATTATTATTTTTTTTAATGACATTCATTATTTATTTTTATTTTATATAATATATATACAATTACATAACATATAGTTTTAAATAAAAATAATTATTTTAATTATATAATTCTAAAGAAAAAATTCAAAAAATATGTAAAATCAATCTTTTCAATAATTAATATATTTATAAATATAATGTAACAATCAAAAGTGAAGACTAAACAAAACTTGTCATTTACTCACTAACAAAATGAAAGGTTGAAAAGTCATATTTTTCATGATATATTTTTTAGAAGTGGAGGGTGCTTATTTTATTTTTAATCACTCATATTTAAGCGGTTGTATTTTATTGATTTCTTATTTTAATTAGTTGGATTATATTTATTATCTGAATTTTTATAATCCGAATAATATTCTAAATCTTTGTGACTAATTCTTCAGTCCATGTCCGTCTACTTCTTTATATCAAAGAGATTACGTCGAATCTGGAATTTTTTTATTTTTGTAGAAAGATTTTTTTGAATTTATTTTTCAACTAAAGACTCTAGAGTCGTTACAGAATACCTATACTAGTGTCTTTTACACACGTATCTTTTAATATAATTTTTAGATTTCTCGTAATTTTGACTATATTTATAAATAGTCAATTATCATTCGGCAAAACATTTTCTAGTGTTAATTATCAACATTTGGACAAAGATAAATTTAACTATTTTGGGTAAAGATTTTTTCAATAACGCTTAATTATTTTGTTTGGTTAGTTCTCTTTCTTCACTCATTGTTTATATTATTCAAATGAGTTCGTCCATAAACTTACCTTCAAAACTTGCGTGATAGGTGAATCATTTAAATTATAATTTTAATCGTGTAAGTATTATTTAATCTTTAAAATTTTATTTTTATTATATTATTTTTTTATTATTTGCAAATTAATGTTTTATATGTAACTCCTTGATTATTTGTTGGTAATTATTATTTTTTAAATATGATTAAACAAGTTGAGAACTCAAATTTATTGCTGTGAAAGTTATTTTTAAAATGGTTAAAATAAAAGCATAAATTCATTTGAAATTGAAGACTCAAATTTAATAGTTAAATAAAGTAAAAATTAAAAATTAAAATTCAGAATAAAATGAAAATAAAACCGGTTAAATGTTCGTTTATAACATTAAAATCGTGTTCGGGTTTTTCAAAAAAATTATTTATTTAAAAAAATTATTAATGATGATTTTGAGAATGTGATAATGTTTTCGATAAAAATACTTAAAAGATATTAATAAATTATAGTAAAATAAAAAATAATAATTTAAAATATATAATATTTTAGTATTTTGATTAAGAATGGATTGATTTGATATATGAAAAGGGAGTAAAATTAAAAAAAAAATTTGAACTAGACCTAGTAGGCTCCATTTGTTTTATTTGTGAACTATGTTAATTGAAAAAATTATACTAAATTGTGTTTTTTATTTGTGAACTATGTTAATTGAATAAGTTATACTAAAATGTTATATGTTTAGTTGTTCAATTATTTTATGCTGTATATTGTTTATACTTATAATTTTCTCTAATTTGTTATGAAAATATAACATAATTTTTGTTTGAATGACATCAATGTCTTAACATCGCTCCATCACCTAGTTTGGGTATGAACGAAATTGAGTGCTCCAGACATTTGTGGCAAGTACTATATCTTATCTAGTCCCAATCAAATCATTCATTACTTCTCTTATTGCTCCATGTATACATGCAATCACTTGAGCCTAGATCATTAAAGCACATTTGTTAACCAAATCTAAAGAAAAAACTGGATCTCTTTTTTCTTTCATGTCATTTTCTGGATGATGTCAAACATTATAGTCACAAGTCTAATAATATTAATTGAAATATATGTCATGAGTTCAATTCTATCTGAAAGCGCTTTGAGTTTAAGTGAGGAATCATGATTGTGGGGTGTCATGCTAAATCTCATTTATTAAAAAAAATAATTAAATAATTAAAATATATGTAATATTAATAATATGACTAAGGCTATTTATATATATACTTGATATTTTGGGTACAAAATAGTCGGATTGAAATATTTTAAATTATATATCCAAAAGTGAAAGGGAGAATAATATCCTTAATAATACACGACAAAATATATATATATATATATGATATAATTTTAGGGATAATATAAATTTGGTGGATGATTATCCAACATGTCACTTAAGGAATGATTTAGCTAAATTGAAAAGAGTTTCGTAAATTGATTCTTAATATAAAAAAAAATTATAATTGAAAGGAAGAGTTTGATTAAGTGGGATCATGTTAATTCAATTTTAATACATGTCTGATTTTGTTTTATGTACTAACAAATAAGTCTGAATATATTAATTACTAATTTTAACAGGGTTAATTATATATTTTTTATTTTATTTTAATTTAAATATTTTGTACTGTATTTTTATTCCTTTTTTTTACTTTTGTTAAAAAATATATATATTTAATATTAAATTTAAAAATATATTTTTAAGTAATATAATTTATTTTTGTTGAAGAATAATATTTTAAATTAAAATAATAAATATTTATCAAACTCAAAATATAATATTATTAATTAATTTTATTTGAATATATATATATATATATATATATAATTATAGTATTTATTATAATTTATAGATTATATATTTTATTATATTTCATAGAGACTTTGTTAGTAAAAAATTAAAAAATTAGACATTATATTTTAGTAATTAATTTTAGAATTGACTTAAATGTTGAAGAAAATTCCCAATTTTGTTCTATTTTTTTAAAAAGTATTATTGTTCAACTTTAAGTGGCACTACTTGTAATGAAAGTTTGTTTATTTTAAAACGATCAACACGCTTGATTGATTATCGATATTGATGTAATTTTAATCCTTCCCGATTAAAAACCTTAGCTAAAGAGAACCGATCGAACGCATCTGAGAAAAAAAAGCATGTACACTACCAGCTTTATCTAACGATTGCCACCCCATCCAATTAAGTTCATATGAGATTATAAACTTTCTTGCACTAATTAATTAATGAAAAACCTTTCAGAATAAAAGTTTATCCTAAAATCAATTTGATTGCAAATGAGGTTATTGACTCTCTCTAAAGAAGAGTCACGAACGGTTATGTACTTAAACTTATGTGGAAAAGACGTTTGTTTGATCATGTAGATTACAATATTGATTTGCTTGGGCTAATGCATTTGGCGAAAAGCGGTGTATTTGGATTTTGAGATGCATCTTTCTGTGTGTTGATCAGTGGTTGCCTTACAAAACGTTTTTTTGTTCTCGAGATGTTTGTCAAATAGACCACTTTCGCCTGTTGTTTATTGTCGTTGTGGAAGGTTTCATGACACTCATAAAGAACACAGAAAGTTGCCTCATTCTTTGAGGTGTTAATGTGGTGATTAGAAGGAATTCTCTAATTCTTGTTTCTCATATCTTTTTTGTCTACGATGTCATGGTAGTCTTCGAGGACAATCTGTTTCTCTCTATTAACTTCCGATTCATCGTGGATCGTTTTTCGGGGTCTTCGAGACTTACAACGGATACAAAGAAATACTCCATTTTTTTGCGTTAGATGTGTTCTTGAGAGATCATTAGTTTTTTTTTATCAACCTTATGTGTTATCTTCTTCTGTTAATTTATTTAGGTAGCGTTTGGTACGTGGTAGAAATTATATAGGGTATAAGTTGTATAGAAGTATAAATTGTAACAAGGTATAAATAATATAGGGTAGTATAAATTGTATTGGTTATTGATGTTTGGTATGAATTATAAGAAATGGTATAAGTTGTATATGTTTATAATTTTGTGTTTGGTATATAGTATAAGAATGTAGTATAAGTTGTATAGATATTAATTTAAAATTTTAATTATTATTATTATTTTATATTATAAATAATATTGTTTATTATTATAAATTATTGTACTATTATTTAATAATTAATGTAAATTTAATTAATATATAAAAAAATTAATTATAATATAAATCATAAATTATGTTTATTTAATTTAAATATTATTAATAATTGTAATAAAATAAAATTATTATTTATAATATAAGTAAATATATAAATTAATAATTAATAAAATTATCATTATAAAAATAAATAAATATTTTTTAATTAAAATGTTGAACTATTTAAAAATATATATTAAAAATAATTAAATATAATAATAATATTAAAACTAAATAAAATATATTTAATATATTATATAATAATAAGTTATATATAATATTAATAAAGATTATAATTAAAAATTAAAAATTAAATGATATAAGAAAAGTGTTTTACCTAGGAGTACTAGTTAAAATTTTTATGCCAAATATGAGGTATAAATTATATAAAGTAAAATCTTAACAAAACACCATATTAAAATACTATTGGTATTGGTATAGTTTATACTATAGCAATAGTGTTATAACCCTTATACCTCATACCAAACACACCCTTAAGGTTACCACTTGGGTCCAAATGTTAAAGTCATTGTAGATTATTGAAAGTTGTACACGTGAAAAACGTGGTCCATACAGGTCTAGTCGTTACCTGTCGAGAAATCGGCCGAAAGCAATTAACCTCACGTTTTATAATTCTCTCGAATCTCGAGTAGGATGAGAAACTAAAATGGTAGATTATGCTCGAATTTATTTCTAAGAATGTCAAATAAATTAACTGGTCGAGAGATCGACTCACATTGAGCATATATCTAAGATAGTCAATTTAGATCTACTTTGACTTTAAAGAGTCGCCGCCTAATTTTCTCATTTAGAAATTATGAAAGAAAAAAAGTTTTTATAAATTATTTTAGGTTCGATGCATGGTTACGTCTGGGAAAGGACCTTAGCGTTATAGTTAACGCACTCGTCCAAATGGATTATCTCTACTCCAAAATATTTGACCGTTATAAAACATGGAGAATTTCACACTTTATTCGAGAATTCAAAACCTAGGCATGCTTCTACAAGTGAGGAACGAGTGACCCTCCGTCGCTCGACATTTAGCTTATAAAGCCTATGTGTATAGGACTATGCGCAATTAATCTTAAACATGTGTTTAGGGTACCCGTTATAGTCATATAATGCTAGAATAAATCAAATGAAGACAATACATGTTGCGAGATCGGAGGCTCGAAAGTCTCGCTGGAGGGTCGGGTAGGAGGAGGCTTGGTCCAGAACTGAAGAGGCCACGAATCAAGGGTTTAAATCCCTTGACGCCCAGTTTCCCTAAATTTTCACCACGTGCACCTACTTTATTTTTCTTGATTAGGTTTCCACACTTAGCTCCCTTTTCTCGGTTGGGCTCAAAGGATTCTCGGTCGGGATGAGCTTCTTCCTCATCGTCTTTAACAATCATAACAGGGTATCCAATGAGATATATATTAACGATATACTACTTAAATCGAAAACGAAAGACATTGTTCGACTCCTGGTATCATGGAGAACATGTTTGTATGAGTCTCGCATCGTCAATCTTCCCGAAGGCCTTAGTTGGAGAACAGTCGAAAAAGAAAAAGTGTCGTCGGATTTTTGTGAATTAATGCTTTAGTAAATGAATTTCAATTCTAATAGGACTCGACACTTCTTTACATCATTTAGAACATGAACAGACAGGTCATAAGTCATTATAAACAAGAATTGCCCATTAATTTATCCTGAAACCGAATTTCACCATTTCATTCTTATTTTTGTGAACTCGTTACAATATTATTACAGTGTAGTTTTGTCAAATTATTTCTCCATCTTTCTTAGAATTTGTGCAATTTACTTGCACTCAACATTTGTTTTGCTTATACTTTATACATTACTTGTTGTCAGTCATTACTTTATTTACACTCAGTGTCTTTTATATATCACACATCTCTCATGTAAACCATTAGTTTATGTGATTAATATTATCACTCTTTACTCTCAATCTTCACTCTCAAGAGCTCAATCTTTACTCTTTATCGTTCTTGAGCTCTTTCTTGACGATTTTGTAATTCAAAAACTGTCACTTTATATCTTGGCCGAATCTGTCTGTATTCTTGTATTGAATGATTTCTGTCAAAAAAACTTATCACTTTTCACTTCCATTCAGCGACACTCCGGTGATTCAAAGTTAACTCGTTGTCATTAACATCTAGCGACTCTCCAATGACTCAAAGTCAACTCGTTGTCATCAACATCCAACGACATTCTAGCGATTCAAAGCCATTTGCTGAAATGAAAGAATTTCATCAACACTTCATCCCCTCGACAACATCTTCTTCGCAACTCACTTGTGGAGTATAATCAACTTCAGCTTCCCCAAAGCCTTTAAGGCTCACTTAGGTAAATGTAACCTAAAAGATTGGATTGTCGATTTAGGGGCATCGGAGCACATGACGGGTAACCTATCTTTGCTACATGATTTTCATATACAAAATCATCTATCCACCGTTCACGTGGCTAACGGTGCATCCGTAAAAGTTTTATGAACCGAATCATCTTACATAACACCTAATATTTGTTTAAAAAAATGTTTTATATGTTCTAAATCCTTATTGCAATCTATTTTCAATTAGAAATATTTGTCATGATTTAAAATATCTTACTAAATTCTATTCAAATAGTTGAGAATTTTAGGATACGGGAACGAGGAGGATGATTGGAAATGCTAAGTTGTGTTCGGGACTCTATATCATGCAACATTATCCACATATAGAGAAGTTTTTAGGTTATTCAACTTTTCTTCCAAACAAACATGCCGAGATAATGTTGTTGCATCATAGACTTGGACATCCCTGTTTTTTTTGTATTTGGTTAAAATATTTCCGAACATATTTATCAATGAAACCACCACTTCTTTTCATTGTGACACTTTCCAATTTTCCAAACACACTCGATCATCTTACTCAAACTTTGCATATAAACCATCTAAACCATTCTCATTAATTCATAGTGACATGTGGGGACCAACCCGCACTAAAACTTTAAATGGTAAACTTTAGTTTGTTATCTTTATCGACGATCACGCTCATCTCACTTGGCTCTTCCTAATGAAATAAAAATCTGAAGTTTGTCAAAATTTCAAAGACTTTTTCATCTTAATCCAAAATCAATTACAATCCTCCATCCAATCCTTCAAAATCGATAATGGACGTGAATTCTTTTCTTCAAACCTCGAAAACTTCCTAAAATTAAAGGACATCATTCATCTAAGCTCTTGTGTTGATACTCCCCAACAAAATGGCATCACCAAAAGAAAAATCATCGAGGTAACTTGATCTCTTCTAATCGATTCAAATGCTCCTAAAATATATTGGGGAGATTCCATATGCATCGCTGTCTACCTCATTAACCTTATGCCATCACGCATTCTTCATTTCCATAGTCCATTCAAAACTCTCTTTAAAATATTCCCCGATTCTAATCACATCCAAACACATTCCTGTAAAGATTTTTGGATGTAGCTCTTTTGTCCACACTCATAGGGAAAAACTCAATCCCAGAGTCACAAAATATATATTTCTAGGGTACTCACAAAATTAGAAAAGGTACAAATACTATTGTCCTCACTTTAAAAAGACTTTCTACTCCATGGATGTCTCATTATTTGAAGATCAACTCTTCTACCACCATGTTGAGGGGGAGAACCTCAACAATCTTCTACACGATGGTCCTCCCAAAAACATCATCCCTCGTACCTTCATACATGTACTCGAATTTGTACCTAAAACTACAATATCATCTTCAATCAAAGTTACATCCAAACATACAACTATTTCTTCATCAACCTCACATACCTTCATACTTGTACCGGAATATGCACCTAAAATATGTATTGTGCATCACGCAGCGCGTGACGCCAAACTCTAATTAAAATTTATATATAAGTGCGTGACGAGAAACCCTACCCACACTTTGAAGATTTCATTTAAAATTTATAAGTGCATGACGAGAAACCCTACCCATACTTTGAAAACTTCATCTCTCTGTCTCTGTCTCTGTCTCATAATCTCGTCATCTCTGTCTCTAACTTCTCATCATCACTACTACCTCAATACATCCATCAAAACTCGTCTCGTCCTTCCTTCAAATCTCGTATTGATTATTCAGGTGAGTATGAGTTTCTTTTGTCAAACTTTGTTACTATCATGTTCGTCACGATCGTATATAACCTCGCCGTGATCTTGTATAACCTCGTCACGATTTTTCATTTCTTCACGACTTATTTTAACATATTGTTGTTCCTTTGAAGATTTCATCTATCATCGTCTTTGTCTCTGTCTAGCTTCTCCCCATCAATGTTGTCTCGACTCATCCATCAAAGCTCATCTAGTCGTTCCTTCAAACCTTGTGTTAAATTAAATTAAAGGGGGAATTGTTATATTAAGTTAAAAGGGGGAAATCATTAAATTAAGTTGAATTATGAAAAACGTTTTAATTAATTAAAATGAATTTAGGATAATTAAAATGAACACGCATGGTTTTGATAAATGAATAAAACTAAGTTCAACAATGTGTTAATGCACAAGTAAAATCAAAGACTCTTAAACAACAGAGTTCGCTGATAGTAGAGTTTCTCAAACAACAGAGTTCGCTGGCAGTAGAGTTTCTCAAACAGTAGAGTTCGCTGGTAGTAGAGTTGCTCAATTAATAGAGTTCGCTGGCAGTAGAGTTCCTCAAATAGCAGAGTTCGCTGACAGCATAGTTGCTCAAATAACAAAGTTCGATTGCAGCAGAGTTGCTCAATCAGTAGAGTTTACTGGAAGCATGGTTCACTAGCAGTAGAGTTGCTTAAACAATAGAGTTCACTGGAAGCAGAGTTGCTCAAACAGTAGAGTTTCCATCTACAGACTCGCTATTAGCTGAGCTGCTCCATCAGTAGAGTTCGCTAATAGTAGAGTTGCCCTCAGTTGAACATTCGCTATCAGCAGAGCTAATCATTAGCAGACTCGCTAACAGCTTCCAATAAATAAGTTCGCTATCAGCAGAGTAGCTCATCAGCAGAGCTCACTATCAGATAAGTTCTACATCAGCTAAATGTTTACCAGCTAAGTCAAGTAGTTGAGCACTCATAAATTGCAATACAACAAAATCTACAACCAGCTCTCTACTCTGACATGCAAAAATGATAAACGAATATTCCATTCTCTTGCGCACTAAAACCCCATACGCCAGGCATACGAAAAACGTATCGTTTCCACGTATCGACAAAATGGATTCGACCGTTGACATGCCTCAAGTATTGATAAAGAACAATAGTGAAACTCTACAGTTCTTAAAAAGTCACTACATTACTCATACACGAGACGATATACATTGAGAGACGTTAACATACACGACGGTCACACAAGATAGTTTCTCGATAATATTTTGTATCATTCGATAATCATTTTACTTGTGTAAGTTGAATAGATAGTCGTCTTTTCAACAAGATAGTGTGAGAGCTAGAAGTTCAGACAGGCGAGTGTTAAGACCTGTGATCTGAGTGGGTTTGTGCAGCGTCTATACAAATCAAAGTCTTTTAGTGGATTCTTTCTGGAATTAGAATAAGGGGTGACGTAGGAGTTTTTATCTTCGAACATTCATAAAATCTTGTGTTGTCTTTTCATTGCTTCATTCATTCTTATATATACCGCTTTAAATCCTATAAGCATTTTCCGCACTTGAAGCCATTCAAGAGCTTGCTATGATTTGTTCAAGAATATAAACATATTTTCAATCCTTAACAGGATTAAAATCGCATTTAATTAAAAAATAGAACAAAAGTATTCAACCCCCCCCCCCCTTCTATTGTTGTCTTCGATCCTAATATATTGTCTTGATTATTCAAGTGAGTATAAGTTTTTTCGTCAAACCTTATTACTGTAATGTTGGTCACAATTGTATATAACCTCGTTACGATCATATATAACCTCATCATGATATTTTATTTTTCCATGACTTATTCTAACATGCTCTTGCTTCTTTTGAATTTGGTGTCAACCAAAACCATTATTCCAATTCTAATATTTATTTAGAGCCCCAGAGCCCTAGACATGTTGTTCTCAGGTACAATGGTCCATCAAATGTTGCTCAAGAAAAACAGCTCAAACATGAAGGAGATGAAGTTCATGCTGTACGAAGAGGATGTATATTATGGTATGAAGGAGTATGTCATGGTTATAGGTCTCAACTTTGGAAGACTCCCTGTGGTGGAAAATATGGTCAAAGAAGATGAAGAATAGCCATCTTTGGCGGTTAAATATTTTAATAGTAATATGAATTATAGAATTGCAAACCTTGAGTCAAGTTTTCTTTCATACTCTGATAAGGAAGATGCATGGAAGATAGGTGGGTATGTCTGGTTTGCCATTATCTCTTCGCCCTTAACTTAAAGAGAATTGTAAATATCAAAATTATCCGCATGGTGGAGGACATTGACACTTTCCTCCAATTTCCATGGGGAAATGTGTCCTTTAGAGAAACCTTGAAGGATTTTAACAAGGACATGAAACACCACTGGTCTGTATATATGGCCAATAAGCAAACCTTGAAGGGGAAGAAGAATGGGACAAAGGGGATTTTGTATGGTTCTTATACCATATATGAATTCGCACTAGCCTTTCAAGTGTGGACCTATGAGGTTATCAGAATATTTATCCCTAAATTTTCCAATAGGTTGGGCTGCATGAGTCATTCTGCCCAATGATATTACTCTACAAATCCAGTAGGAAGAACATCGTTCATGATCTAATTACTTCCCTAAAGGGCAAGGTTGTCACTAAGATGGAAGAGTATGAAGAGGAGAAGATCTTATACAGTGGGGTGGACTTTCAAGAAATGGGAGGCAATATTTATGATGAATACTTTGAACTGGATGGGAGGAAGAGAAAGTATGAAGATTTAGTTCCTCTTAAACCTGACAAGAAGAAACTACTTACTCCCTTTATCCTTAACACCTCTCATTCTGTCCTCACCGCGACTCCATCAAATGACTCATCAATAACACATTTCCATCATCTAGTGACTCCAACATCTAGTTGGAGAGCTTCATCAACAACACTCCAGACGGATGCCTAGTATGTTATTGTTGGATGTAAATTTGATGAACTGACATATGATGTAAAAGAAATAAAGACTGAAATAAATCTCATAAAAGAGAATCAACTTAAGATGTTCAATCAACTACAAAAATAAATCGCCATATTATTAGCCAAATTACAGGATAAGGAGAAGAAAAAGAAGAAGAGCAGGAGAAGAAGAAGGAGAGAAGGAGGAGGAGGAGAAGGAGAATGAGAAGAAGGATCGGGTAAAGATTGAGGAAAAGAAGAAGAAAGGAGGAGAATCATGTGAAGATTGAGGAGAAGAAGGAGGAGGAGGTAGAGAATGAGAAGATCAAGGAATTGGAATATAAGAAGGAGGAGGAGGAAGAGAAGAATATGTTGATCATGTGAAGATTGAGGAGGAGGTGGAGAATCAAGTGAAGATTGAGGTGGAAGATCAAGTGAAGATTGAGGAGGATGAGGAGAAGAAGAAGGAAGTGGAGGATCAGGTGAAGAAGAAGACGAGAAAGGGGGAGGAGGAGGAGGAGAAGGAGGTGGAAGAAGTGAAGGATAGTGCAACCAGATATCGGCAAAGGAGGTTGACCAGGAAGCCGAAACTACTTACTCCCTTCACCAACCTTTCAAGAAAACAGATTAGACCAATGATCTAGTAAAGGTCGATTCTCTTGTTAATTATGAAGTTGAACTAATGAATTAATTGCAGAATTGGTTGAAATAATCTACTTCGAAAGAAGTAAAATTGATGGATGTGAATACTGACAAAGGTAGACTCTTCATTCTTCAATAGATTAGTAAAAATATCTAGTTGGCTCAATGATGAGGTATATATAAATTTGATTTTGTTCATTAATTATATAGTTCGTGACACAAATTGTATAGTGTGTCACGCGTATTGTATGACATGCGTAACGTGAATTGTATTCTCACGCAATATTTTTCCATTGTGGAGGAGATAGATGTCAGCTATTTCATGCTCATAAGAAGAATTTTCCAATTCCCAAACTCATATGGGAAGCATTTTACAATTGCGGATTATCAAATCACATGTAGGTTCGCATTGCAGTACTCAGTTTTTGCTAAAGATCCGAAATGATATATTTTTGATGAAAGTTTTCTAGAGTATTATTAGGTTCGAAGGAGAGACATATGCTCTCATTGAATAAAGTTGATGAATATATGTCCCCTGAACCTCGATATTACACATTGTGTATTGTGCATCGTGTATCTATAAGAATGGTGTATGTTTATGACTACGATCAAACAATTTTCAAGAAGGGATTTTTGACAAGTCAATTAAACCCCTCTGAAATTCTTCCTTATCTACTTGAAAAGTCAATGACTTATCTCGAAAAAGCCATGTATCCTAAGATGAGCTTGACAAATTTTACATGTAACGGACTCTCACACCCCCAAAAGTCCAAAAATAATATCACGTGGGGACTGTGATGTTTTATACTTATGTATCTAGAGTAACTGACTACTAACCTTAATGTATCACATGTGACCTCAAATCACATGTCAGGTTATTCCACGAAATATTAGAACCATAGGTAAATTGTTATTCATATACTATAAATATATTAGTCTTCAATTCATATACTATAAATACATTATTCTTCTATTCATATACTATAAATACATTTTTCTTTTATTCATATATAGTAAATACATTAGTCTTCTATTCATATACTAGAGGCTTAGTGCGTAACGAGAATTGTATGTATGACACGAATTGACGCTAAAATTAAATATAAGAAATAGAATTACACTATTTTAATTCATCAACTATAGATAAGATTATCCTATAGTTAATAATAAGTCAGGTGATTTGGTTTGGAATTTTGAAAGAAATGAAAAGTGTGCTACTTAATTGATTTTGGAAAAAATAAAAGAAAAATGTACAAAAATTACATAAAGGTAGGGTGCGTCAAGCGTATTATATAGTGTGCGACACATATTGTATAGTGCGTGACGCAAAGAGGTAGTGTATGTCACGTTTATTGTATAATGCATGGTTCATATTGTATAGTGTGTCACAAATTATATAGTGCGTGACACGAAGAGGTAGGGTGCGTCACGCGTATTATATAGTGCATCATGAATTGTACAGTGTGTGACGTGAACAGGTAGGGTGCGTCACGTGTATTTTATAGTGCGTGATGTGTATTGTGTATTGTATAGTGCATCACGAATTGCATCCATACAAATTAATATAATTTAGTAACGTAATTGTGTGTACCAATTTAATACTAGTTAGTGCGTGCTCTTTTACATTATTATAATTGTTTGTTTATGTAAAAGGGACAAGGATAATGTGTTCCATATATAAATCTTGATCCAAGTTCTTAATCTCATTCAAATCTAAATCTTCACCCAGGTTCATTAGTATGGTATCAATAAAGAGATATATGACGCTTGATGATTTCTTCATTATTATTTACATACTCAACCTTGTAGTTCACTTTCTAATATCAAGCATAAAATAAATAAATAAAAAGCTCTTCTAGTTAACCAATTAAATCAATAGTCTACCAAGCTAAAGCAACAAAAAATACTATATTTTTTTAAATAAGCAACACTAAAACAACAAAGTATAATCATTCTATAAAATTTACTAAAAAATTAAGAACAACAACTAGCAGGTTCAAGTTAAAGGATGTGCTCTAGATGATGATATTTTTGCAGTAGATAGTGCAGGCATCATTGTTGAGAATGTTGGCATGTTATGACCTTGACCACCACATGAGTTGCATCTTCTTTGGACCTTACGAGGCTCACCTTGGGATGACCTACTCTTTGTTATTTGTCGCCTTTTCTTAACCTTAATAGGTAGTTTTATGCACACTCTGCTTGATATTTTCGTGAATATCTCAAGCGTCTTCATTACAAACTAGATAACATGTTTCTGTATATGCATTCAACCACGATTCAATTGAGTAATAACTAAAAATGATAATTTAAATCGTTATCTTTTCAACATGTGAGCAAAATCATCTAGAGCATGCGTACAAGTAACCTTGATGTATCTAGAATAACTGACTACTAACCTTGATGTATCACATGTGACCTCAGATCACATGTCTTTTTAAAGAAAGAAATGGGGAGTTAGGTTATTCCACGAAATAATAGAACCATAGGTGAATTTTTATACATATACTATAAATATATTGGTCTTCTATTCATATACTATAAATAAATTATTCTTCTATTCATATACTATAAATACATTAGCCTTCTATTCATATACTGTAAATACATTAGACTTTTATTCATATACTAGAGGCTTAGTGCGCGACCAGAATTATATGTATGACACGAATTGACGCTAAAATTAAATATAAGAAATAGAATTACACTACTTTAATTCATCAACTATAGATAAGATTATCCTATAGTTAGTAATAAGTCAGGTGATTTGGTTTGGAATTTTGAATGAAATGAAAAGTGTGCTACTTAATTGATTTTGGATTAAATCAAAGAAAAATGTACAAAAATTACATAAAGGTAGGGTGCGTCAAGCGTATTATATAGTGTGCGATGCGTATTTATAGTGCGTGATGCGAAGAGGTAGAGTGTCACGCTTATTGTATAATTCATGGTTCATATTGTATAATGTATCACAAATTATATAGTGCGTGACACGAAGAGGTAGGGTGTGTCACGCGTATTATATAGTGCATCATGAATTGTACAGTGTGTGATGTGAAGAGGTAGGGTGTGTCACGTGTATTATATAGTGCGTGATGTGTATTGTGTATTGTATAGTGCGTCACGAATTGCATCCATATAAATTAATATCATTTAGTAACGTAATTGTGTGTACTAATTTAATACTAGTTAGTGCGTGCTCTTTTACATTATTATGATTGTTTGTTTATGTAAAAGGGACAAGGATAATGTGTTCCATATATAAATCTGAATCTAAGTTCTTAATCTCATTCAAATCTAAATCTTCACTAGGTTCATTACTATGGTATCAATAAAGATATATATGAAGCTTGATGATTTCTTCATTATTATTTACATACTCAACAACATTGTAGTTCACTTTCTAATATCAAGCATAAAATAAATAAATAAAAAGCTCTTCTAGCTAACCAATTAAATCAATAGTCTACCAAGCTAAAGCAACAAAAAAATACTATAATTTTTTAAATAAGCAACACTGAAACAACAAAGTATAATCATTCTATAAAATTTACTAAAAAGTTAAGAACAACAACTAGTAGGTTCAAGTTAAAGGATGTGGTTTAGATAATGATATTTTTGTAGTAGATAGTGCAGGCATCATTGCTGAGAATGTTGCCATGTTATGACCTTGACCACCACATGAGTTGCATCTTCTTTGGACCTTACGAGGCTCACCTTCGGATGACCTCTTTGTTATTGGTCGCCTTTTATTAACCTTAATAAGAAGTTTTATGCACACTCTACTTGATATTTTCGTGAATATCTCAAGCGTCTTCATTACAAACTAGATAACATGTTTCTATATATGCATTCAACCACGATTCAGATGAATAATACCTGAAAATAATAATTTAAATCGTTATCTTTTCAACATGTGAGCAAAATCATCTAGAGCATGCCTACAAGTAACCTTGATGTATCTAGAATACCTAACTACTAACCTTTATGTATCACATGTGACCTCAGATCACATGTCTTTTTAAAGAAAGAAGTGGGGAGTCAGGTTATTCCACGAAATAATAGAACCATAGGTGAATTATTATACATATACTATAAATATATTAGTCTTCTATTCATATACTATACATACATTATTCTTCTATTCATATACTATAAATACATTTTTCTTCTATTCATATACTGTAAATACATTAGTCTTCTATTCATATACTAGAGGCTTAGTGCGTGACGAGAATTGTATGTATGACACGAATTGACGCTAAAATTAAATATAAGAAATAGAATTACACTACTTTAATTCATCAACTATAGATAAGATTATCTTATAGTTAGTAATAAGTCAAGTGATTTGGTTTGGAATTTTGAAAGAAATGAAAAGTGTGCTACTTAATTGATTTTGGAAAAAATTAAAGAAAAATGTACAAAAACTACATAAAGGTAGGGTGCGTCAAGCGTATTATATAGTGTGCGAAGCGTATTGTATAGTGCGTGACGCGAAGAGGTAGAGTGTGTCACGCTTATTGTATAATGCATGGTTCATATTGTATAATGTATCACAAATTGTATAGTGCGTGACACGAAGAGGTAGGGTGCGTCACACGTATTATATAGTGCATCATGAATTGTAAAGTGTGTGATGTGAAGAGATAGGGTGTGTCACGTGTATTTTATAGTGCGTGATGTGTATTGTGTATTGTATAGTGCGTCACGAATTGCATCCATATAAATTAATACCATTTAGTAACATAATTGTGTGTACTAATTTAAATCGTTAACTTTTCAATATGTGATCAAAATCATCTAGGGCATGCGTACAAGTAATACCTGAAAAAATAATGTTATCTTGAACAGAAGTCCTATGCATCCAATTTCTGGGTATGGGAAGTAGACAGGACATGCGTACAAGGAAGACCGGGTACATCAAATACCCTACAACTACAAGTCATGTCTTTGAAGTCAACATTAAAATCAAATTCATCATCATGTACATAAAACTGGAATCGGCCAAGCAGATGGACGTTATATAATCTAGCCTTCTCGACTTGCTCACGTAGAAATTTTCCATAATATTGAGATAAATGTTATGTGTCATTGGACGATTTTTTTCTTTTATTATGAATCCATTCTTATATTGTGAATCTTAAATAGTTAGTTAATGCTATTATTGGATACTTTCTAGCATTCCTAGTTTGATTATTAAAGCTCTCGGAGTAATTGTTTGTTTTTTGATTGTATCTCTTACTAGGGAAAAAGGCACGAATCCATCTTTCCAACCCAATTCGTTCCAAATAGGCAACAATCTGAGGGTCCTTAGCCCTGATCTTGTCAAAATGTCGATTAAACTTTGAGACTGTGTATGCGCGAGAAGCTAATTCAAACTCTACGTAGCAGTTATCAGTTTTAAATTTGGCCATAATATTCATTTTGATGTGGTATGTGCATGCACTATGATTTACTTTCGGAAAAATTACAAACAAGGCATTGTCAATGCTTGGGTGTCTATCGGATACGAAGACGAGATTCGAGACTGATCCAATAGTTTCTCTTAGTTTTTGCATGAAATATGTCTAGTAGTTATTATTATTCTTTGATCAATGACACCATAAACAACCAGATGTAGTTGTTCATTCGCATCCAATGCTATCGCCATCAATAATTGACATACAACCTTATGCTTAAAAAAACTGGCATCCACGCACAATACAGGTCGACAACAACCTTTGAAACCGCTAAATTAGACACCTAGAGACATAAACATATATCTGAATTGGCCGAGCTCATCAGTCTGAATGCATGTTATGGTACCCGTATTATTCATCTCCAACATGTACATGTATGATGGCAAATTATCATAGGAATCCTCTACAGTTCCTCGCACTGTCATTAAGGTCTTTTCCCTAGACCTCTAAACCTTATTATTACTCATCTTTATCACATAACTTTTCTACATGTCTTCATTTATTTTCTTAGGCATGTGGTAGTGGTGATGGTCCATGTACTTACTATTCATGCACTCCTTAATAACCCATAACGATGCTTTCCTTTTATCATCTTGCCTTGTTACAATTGATAATGTGTGTTCTTGTATAAATTTCTGAATTTTAAACATCTCCGAGAATTTTTCTTTCACAACACGCAATCTCCACTTGCACTTCTCATACAAACATTTCACATACCAAACTTCTTTTCTTGACTTCTCCATTTTGAATTCAAAATTATAACCATCGCATATTTATGTAACCTAAGTTGAAGTCCTTTTTATTTTCAAACAACGTACTTACTTCCAATCCGATTTCGCAAGTTAATGTCTCATGTATCAGATTTTGAATGCTCACTTTTTCATATAAACCAAACCGCTCAGACCACTCTAATTGAATTGATGTTCCTGCAATGGGAACTGATTGTTTCCTTGGGTGCAGGTGCTATTCCGATACTAATAACACAATCACTATTTGGTTTGGTACTAGCAACTCAATCACTTCTTGGTTTGGTATTAACAACTCAATCACTGCTTGGTTTGGTACTAGTAACTCAATCACTAACCCCTCATTTAGATGAAAAGAAGGGTCTTCTTCTCTTTCTTCTACTTATTTTACTAATATGTCATTTTGACTTTCAAAAACATCCTACTGAAACATCAGAATACGTCAAGATGATCAATTTCTAAAACCACTCCACTTTCTTGAGTTGGATTTGTAATTAGTGACTTCTCTACTAAAGAGACACATAGTGGAGTGCGATGCTAGAGTGAGGTCGACATTTCTTATAAATAGAACATCACATCCATATCTCGTTTCAAAATAGTAGGAGGATAAGTTTGAATACCCAACATATTATACTTGACGTTAAACACTAAATCATATCTACATTTTTCCACATTAATAGCATGATAGATGATATCAACTAATTTGGCATATGTAGTATTTTAGGGTACAATCACACCTTTGGATGAATTTGTAACAAAAGAACTAACACCATCAACAATTTTTCACTCTCTATCATAGAAAACAATTACTTTTTGGCTGCAATTGAAAGTAGTTGAAAATAGTGAATGGATAATACCAACTAATTTACTTTTTTATGAATACCTTATGTAGATGAGAGGAAGAGAAAGCATGAAGATTTCCTCTTGGGCTAGGGGGAGTAAGTAGTTTCCTCGAAACTACTTATTCTCCCTAGCCATAGGAACTATATTTTTATGATTTCTCTTCCTCCCATCTACTTCAAAGTATTCACAAAAAATATTGTCTCTCATTACACTTTACAATATGTGTCACACGAATTGTATAGGGCGTCAGTGAATTGTATAGTGTGTCACGCAAATTAGTTGGTATTGTCGCGTGAAGAAATATACAATTCGCGTCACGAATTATACAATAAGTGTGACGCACTATACATAGTATTCAGGTCACTAACAAATATAGTATTCTCCACGAACCATAGTATCATTATTGTGTCACGCGTAATGGGTATTCTTCTCGCACTTTATAGTATTCTTCACGAACCATATAGTATTCAGGTCTAACAAATACATACATGATCGTCACAAACCAACTAACTATAACATAAAACACACCTTTAACATACACAATAGTTGTTGTCTTCTTCAAACTAGAGAAGGAGGGAGAATGCAATGGTTGTTTTCAGTCAAGGAAGACCTCACACCTTTTTTGGTTTCATTATTAAATTTTATTTTATAGGAGGGAGATAGTGAATAAATGAAATGAATTATACATATTACAAAATCTAATAAAATTAATTGATAAAAAATAATTATTGTGAGTTAAAATATGCTTGTTTTTAGTATTTAATATTTTAGAAATTATAAAATATAATAATAATTCATTAAATAATTAAATGGAGAATATTAATTTATTTGAATAACCAACATCAATCAAGGACATAATCTCTATTAGAGGGGAAAAGTTCCTTATTGGGAGGTTGTGACAAATTTTGGATACGTCAATAGGCCAACTAAAGTGAGGAACCAAATAAGTGGTGGAGGACACATGGCATCATATAAGTAATTTGTCGGCACAGGAGGGAAGTCATATCATAACATTGAATATTTGGTGACTTCATTTCAAGTACATTTCTTAAAATTATAAATTCAGGTGCATTACACCTAAAATAATAATAATATATGTAAAAAGTTTCACTTTTTTATTAATAGATTTATTATAAATGTGATTTCTAATTAATAAAAAAAAGGTTGATATTATATAATTTAAATGCTATTCATTGAACAATTAAAGAACTTCTATGTCATGTTCACGAAAAATTGGTATAAATTTTGTCACTATAGTTACATATTACATCTAAAGTGTTTGTTTTCAAATAGGTTTAGTTCATTTGCCCTTAATTATATTATATTAATTTTTGTTTTAATTACTCTTACATTAACAAAATTTTCAAAAACTCCCAATTATATGTTTATTTAATAACAAAATTATTTTTAAAAAATAGTACAATAATGTTAAAGAGATAGATTGAAGGGTATGGACTAAAAAGTCAACGTGGGAGACAAAGTGGAGACAACTCTTTTGAATATTGAATAATGAATAATGAATAATGTTTAGATGCATCTCATACTCAATTTATTTTTCATTCTCTTTATTCATTAATTTAATTAAAAATAAATATTTTCTTTTCTCTTCTAAATTTCTTAAAATAATTGTATAATTTATTATTTATATTGATTGAATTACTTTTAAAAGTTAGGTTTATTATTGAATCCCATGCAATTACTTTTAAAAATTATATTTTAATAATTTATTTCTATTAGTTGGAATCAAACTAGACCTAACTAAAGCAACCAAGAAGAAAGTCAATTCAAGAGCGTCCCTATAAAATCATTTTGGTCTAATATAAACATATTAAAAATTAATAATAAAAATGAGTATTTTAGCAATTGTTCAACTGATTAATTATTTAGACTGTTCGGTATGTGATAAAAATAAAACCAATTAATTTCAAATTAATATATATATTGCGGAAATTTATAATATTTAATACTTTTAATTTATAAAAATAACTATTATAAATTAAGATTTTCTGTAAATTTAAATTTCATACAATATGATCCATTATTACACTTACTTAATTTGTTCTACAAAAGTTTAGAATAATCCTTGGAAAAAAAACACGGTCAATATGATTAACTAAAACATTTGTTCATAGAAAACAAAGAAACGATACTAAGCAAAACTTTTTCATATTCTTGATAACACCAAAACGACTCATATTTCTTCCTCCGGTTTGTTACGAAAAATAAGCAACGATCTTGTTTGATTATAGTCGAAGTGTAACCAAAGGGAGATGATGGGGATCGCGTCGCGATTAGTTCAATCATCCACTAGTGGCAACTATAATCGCATCACATGGCGAACGATGGTCCGTCCAATCAAAAACATATGTTCATTGGTTGATTATTTCAGATTTATGAGTTATTTGACTAATAATTTGGTGGGTTGTACTCCCAAATTTCTTGGGTGGTGATTTGAATGGACGTGAAAATTTTTTTGAATAGTTGTGAATCTATGCACATAAGAATGCTCTAATTGTTTGTATTTTTGTAAAATAATAAAATTAAAAAAAGACAAATAAACATAAAATGTTTGGAACCTAATTTTGTAATATTTAGGAAAAATAACTCTTAAAATATTGGTAATCATATATTTACACGTCTCTTTATGAGTGGAATCTAACCAACTTTAAACAAGCCCATTATATCATTCTATTCTACACATTTTCATTATTTTTTTGGTTACGGCACCGACAGCTTTTGACTTTTTTTAAGACAGAGAGACAATCAGCTCAACTCAACAGTAATTAATTGCTTTATTTTTTTTCTTCCCAAAAATAGTATAAAAATAAATCAATATTAAATTAAAATAATACAAAGCAAACCAAATCTAATTAAAAAACACTTTCTACATTTTCAAATAAATTAAAACCTCATTCATTAACAATATGAGAGTAAAAAGTACGGTATCTCCTTCAAATTCGGCATTTCAAAATTTACCATGACATATTACACAACTTTATTTTATAGAAATTTAAAACCGAAATTTAACATCTTTCCTCTCTAAAGAATTATACTTATGTCTTAGTACATGATCTAAAAGAAAACATGTTCTTTTCACTAGTAAAATGCATTTAGATTGCGACATTCAATGGATAAGAGTTTTATTTTAGTTCTATTGAAGTACTTGTGGTTAAAAATGACTTAAACATGTAATGTGTTAAAAAATTGAGATTAATATAATAAAAAATCAAATGTAGAAATGTAGTTCAATCTAAGTACATGTAGAAATGTAAGAATTATCCTCAAATTTTCTCATATTTTTTGACACATGTAGCTTAAGTTATGGACACAACAAATTAGGCTAAATGACATAAAATAACCAAACAACTCCTAAACATAATTTTCAAGTTTTATAAATTGTAGAAAATTATTCTGAGTCATTTTATATATTTTTTTATTTTCTGAAATGTTAGAGGTATTTAGATTGAAAATAAATTCAAAAGACTATTTTAAGTTTTACAAAATATCCAATGTAATATTGACAATCTATCCAAATGTGACACAAAAATATCAAGAAATTCTTAATTTAGGTACCGTACTTCTTGATTTCATATAACCCGCATAGAGTTAGAATGGACTAAAACATGCGTAAACAAAGTTATAGATATACAACTCATGAAGATCGTATCACAATCTACCAAGATGTGACACAATATATCAAGATATTCTTAATTCATTATAATTGACGTTATAATGAATTACCAGTTTACTCTACAAAAAGGTCTGTCAAATAATCAAAATCAAGTTTGATCAAAGATCTATTTTCTTGTGTTATTCCCTAACACTATTAAAAAAATTAATATTTTTGGATCGTCCTTCTCAAACAAAAGCTTGAGAATAACAATCAATTTTATTTTTAACTTTAAAGTTAAATTTAAATGAATTTTATTTATAATGAATTCATGAAATACAATCTAATAGAAAAATTTTCAAATCATCCAAGGAAATATCTAGATTATTAAATTAAAGAATTACATAATTTATAAGAAATACAAAACTCAAATATGCGTAAATTGAAGTTTGTTATATTATTATTACAAGTAAAATTGAGACTTACAAGTAGTAAGAATTTTTTTCCTAAATTCTCTCTTTCTCTTTGCAAAACTATTTCTCAAATCTTAAACATTATCTTAACTCATCTTAACATATATATTGCAAAAATTATATCTAGTTAGGAAAACTTACACGATAAGAAATTCCATTAATGTTGGGTATTCCAAGATATCTCAAACTCCCACTAAAAATCTGGAAATACTCTTTGGTCGCCTCACTTGAAATTATTTTCACTAAACTAGGGAGGGTTAAAAAGATAAAAATATAGCATCTAAGCTCTCCTTTTTTAAAGAAATTTTGGGGGTCATTTGATGAGTAGATATACTACTCTTAAAATAGGTTAATGTGAGGTTATGAATTTTTCAGATTTTTTATATGGGACAAAATGTATAAATTTTATATTTCCAATGTGGGACAAAAAGAATAAACTCTTTGTTCATTATTTTTACTTCTTTTCTTCACTTTTTATTTTGATAATTTCCAAAATGATGTCATTATATATCATTCGTGAGGTTCGTGTCGCTTTATTGAGTTTTGATGTCGTTGACATTTTTCATTTTTCATGTTGACACCTTTTTTAATCATTTCCTATCAAATATAAAAATGCAATAGTATAAAATATAATATTGGGGAAACGGTTAGAATCATTTCATTAAAATCTCAAACGTGGAAGAGTCAGAAATCAAAGCTAGACAAACTCTAGCTATGATTAAGGATGACAGTCAAAAGACCTTAAAAACTGAAAACATTCATACATTCTAAAAAAACGAGATTACAAACAGAAAATACTACATTCAAACATAACCATCCCAGCCTGAAATTTTTGAATGCCATATGTTTTCATTGAGAGGCCTTCTTCCTCTTCCGCTAACGTTGAAAGGAGATTGTATTGAAAAGGATGATGAGTATTATTATTTCTCATTTTAAATCTCTCTTTGTACGAGCATGTTCTAATTTGATAGAAAGAATTGTTTCTGAGAATATCAAGACTTTTACCTTTGTTATCTTCAACTTGAATTTTTGTGTTCTTATGTTCCTTATCTTCGGCTTCAGCTTTAGACTCCACATCGGTTTTTGAATTTTCTTTATCGGCTTTAAAATCTTTGTTTCAGCTTTGAAATTCTAGGTGTCTTCCTCTTGAGTTTCCTCAACAACAACTTGAGGTTCATCTTTCATTTTCATCTTGATCATTTACATTATAGCAAAAACATTTTCATCTTCACCTTGATTCTCCTTACTTTCTTTCCTTCACTACTTTCCTTTTTCCCAAAATCCTTCTTACTTTCTTCTATAATTATTTGATCTTTGAGTTTAGCCTCCTCCGTTTCCTTCTTTTTCTTTTCTGCTTCCTAGTTTTTCTGCTCTTTTTCTTTAGTTTAATCACATTTATTGGGCAAGAAAGTGTTACAGAAAGCACACCTCTTTAATTTTCATTCATAAGAGATCTCCATGACATTGTGCTTTTCTTTCCTGTGAACAAATATCATTTTTATTGGCAGGACACTCATAGGATACACTTCAATGATAATTCTAGCAAAGGACAAGTGCTCTCTTCCTTCATTTATTGGGTCAATATATAATGGTTTCCCAATTGTATCTGTAGAATAACAAATTGCTTCAGCATTGTACATGTGAATGGAATGTTCCAGAGTTTGAACCAAATCTCGATCGTTTCATTTGGTTTACTCTGTAGATTTATCTGTTCTAACCATTTTCCAGCTTCATACAATTTGATCCTTTGTAAGTATGCCCTTTTTCCAAAATTTCTTTCAGATTTGAGACATTTTTAAACTATAGAAAGTAGAGGTCATGTATATTTGTAGAAACATTGTTAAGTCTCTTTTCTCCCCACTATTTAATTAGAGCCTCTTTGGTAGCTGGGAATGATACTCTGTTTTTCCAATGAAGTTTCCAACCACCACAAACTCCCAATTTTTAATACATTTCTCCTCTATTTTAGAAGGTAGTTTGAATTCAAAAGGAGAGTTGAATTACTCTTGAATTTGGATTTGGGACTCTTCATCAGCTCCTTCATTGCATCAACTGGCCATTTAACTATCTTCTCATATTAAGCTTTCTGTAGTAAATTTCAGTCCTAAAGATAATGAATATTGAGTTGGACTGTTATTTATTAAACTTTTTCTTTACTTATTGTGATTTCACCCTTCATATAATGCAATAGGAGTTTGGTAATCTAGTTTTTAAGACCAAAAAGATTGGCTCTTATAACCAACTTTTCATACTCCCTCTTTGTTGCCTTATTTTCCTACATTCCTTTCTATATGAATTTTTGCAGAATTTGTTGATTTAACATTGTTTTTCTCCCTCTTTTCTTAGATAACTTCATCAACTATCCTCTTAATCTCTTTTCCTACAACATTCTTAATTTCTTCCAAAATGAACTCCCTTAATTATTTAGATTTATTACTTTTGTTCTTCCCCTTCTCCATGATGGCAGAAATAGGGTAATTGCAAAAACCTTAAGAGATGATCACAGATAAACTGAAATCTAGGGCAAATTCTAGCTTTAGTACAAAATATTATTCAAGCTTAGCCAATTGTAATCATTTATTTTATTTATTTTGGCCAAAATTAATTTTATTTATCTTGACCAATTTGATTTTATTTATAAAATATCCGAATTTTAATTCATTCAAAAATAGGTCGATACAACTTCTTTCTTTAAATTAATTATTTGTTTTTAATCTCGCTTAATGAGCCCGTTTATAAATTTTAAAAATTGTATTTTTAAAAGAGGCTCGAGATTTTTTTTAAAAATTATAAATTTAGAGTGTGTAAAAATTGAGTGTCTACAAAATGTCCCATTTGGACAAAGTTTGGATAAAATGCTTCAGTTTATTAAAACGATTATTCAAACTTGATCAATAGGCGCCACTAATTAGTGACACCAAATTTATTATCTTTTTCGAACTTAATTTGACCTTTTTTTAAAAAAATGTAAAGGATAAAACGGTACTACCTATGTATACTTGTTTATGATATTGATTCGTCCTTATGATGCTGAAAAGCATATTAATTAAATTAGATCTCGATAACTAACTCTTTTATTTCTTCCTTCTTTTATAATGTCTTAAGGATAAAGCATCTTTACAGACGTCTAGCAATGCATTCCTTTCAAATATTATATGGGTTCACTCACACAATGCTCGACCTTTTTGCAATGACAATTCTTCCTTGTGATTCTTACAAATCATATTATGGAAGAGATAATGCCCATGACTTGAATCCCTCACAACAACAAGTATTATGTGGGTGCACCGCCACAAATGGTTGGACCTGTTTTTAATTACAATTCTTCATTGTGATGCTTACAAAGCATATTATGGAAGAAATAATCAACCCTGACTTAAATTCCTCTTGGGAACAAGTATTATATGGATTCACCGCTACAAAGCTCGACTCTACCCGACTAAGGATTATCTTCGAACTGAAGCTACAAGTATAATAATGATCGTGATTTATTTCTTATTTCATGCAAATTTGATTTCTAGGTAGTCAATCTACCTTTGATGAATATTTATAACAAGCCCCTATATGTATCACAAATTATGTTAAACTAAAACTCGAAAGCACGTTGTATCATAACTATCTTTGAAAAAATTTATCTAATCATCTACTCCTATTATGGTTGATTTAGAACGATGCATCTTTAGATGTTTTACAACTCGTTAATTTTTTTATTTCTCTTAGGGGAACTGCATCTGACAATGTCTAACACAAACCCTTTTATGAAATTTAATTGTAGGTGTCTATTACGGTCTGCTCATCAAAAACCTCGGTCCTAAAGTATTTCCAGCACCCGTCTCTCGGTCCAAGTGTGCATATGAGCCAGTTTATGTTTTTATTGAATAATTCTGTTTTGTTTCCTTTCTCTCTTATTTCTTTTAAAACCGAATTCTGTTATTTTGGAAGTAGTTGTAACCGAATACTTTTGGGTAATTCAGCCTCTTTAAATGTCGATGCCCACCCTACTTTTTGGGGCTATGAATTGAATATTTTAGAACTGGTGCTCTAAGTTATCTCTCGGCCCTCATCCTATTTCTTGGACCACTTGGTGTAATCTAGTGGTATTCTCTTCTCACCCCCGGTTTTTTCTCTCTTTAACCTCGAATTCTTTCCTCATTCTATGTCCGTTGCGTTTGAGTATTGAATTCCACCATCGGTCTCGATCATAAAGAACCCGTTTCTTGAATAAAAAAACTCGAAAGGCTCGGTTATAGTTTAAAGCTTAACATATTGGTATCAGAGCTAGCCAATTCTAAACATGGTAGAAACTCGCCAGCAATCAGAAATGGATGCGCTCAAGGCCCTTATTGAAAACCTGTCCCAAGAAACAGTTGCGATGCAAGCTGCCATAGACCGAAGATATGATGCGACTGAAGAATGAATGGCAGCCTTTGAGAGCGGGACATCTGGAAATGTGCAAGAACCCCGCCACAGACCCTATGATAATAATTCTTGCCACGGTCCTTACCATTTAGGCCCCAGCACCCTGGCCAGAACCGCGACCAACACTATGCTCCTCCCACTCGGCTAACCAAGGTCGATTTTCCTCGGTTTGATGGGTCGGATGTCGAGGGCTAGCTAATATCTGCCGAGCAATTTTTCAGGGTGGACAAAACTAAGGATGCCACTAAATTAGAAATCGCCCCCATTCACTTTTCTAGCGAAGCAAGAATGTGGTACGGGTCATATCTTCAAAACCGAAATCATATGGAGGCCTTATCTTGGGACGTGTTCAAGAGAGACCTTATGACTCAATTCGGGCCCTCTATACATGACACACCAATGAGACAGCTGATGAATTTAAAACAGGTTGGGTCGGTTCAAGAATATAATATCTGGTACATGTCGATCTCTCAAAAGTTATTACATATGCCAAGGGACTACGTCATAGATTGCTACTTGTCCGATCTAAGGGAAGAGATTGCGAACTGCATGAGGTTGCAATTCCCGGATTCTTTAAACGAAGCCATGGCCATGGCTAAAGTCCAAGAAATAACATATCGGTCCTTAATAAGCAGTGGTAACTTGTACAGCGCTGAAGCACCGTTGCTGCCCATGCCATCCAATATCAACACAGTCGGGCCGAGCACCAATACCGACTTCAAGAATTCATCATATGGGTCCTCTTCAAATGCAAACCAGGGCCATGTTAAGCAATTAGACCCAGCCTCAATGGATGAAAAGAGAAAGAAGGGCCTATGCTACTCTTGCAATGAAAAATGGCAACCAAACCATAGGTGTAAATCAAAGTTATTCATGTTTTTGGCCAATCAAAAAGACCAAGAACCTGTTTTGGATGATCTACCTTTATTGCTCGGCCCAAGGGATGAACCAGTCATATCCTTACATGCCTTGACCGGGTCTAAAGCTTTTCAAACGCTCCAGATTCTTGGCAAAATTGGGAACCTACCGGTAGTGATCTTAATCGATACAGGCAGCACCCACAATTTTATCAATAGTAGGATTTTGGAGAAAATAGACCACAAAAGCATAGCAACCCGGGTGCAATCGGTTAGAGTGGTCGACGGGTCTAATGTGTTATGCTCTAGTGTTTGCAAGGACTTGAAGTGCTCGATGGAAGGCAATGAATACCAAACAGAAATGAAGGTAATTTCCATGGACAGATATGATATTGTGTTGTGAATTGAATGGTTAATTACTCTAGGCCCGTCTTCTTAGGACTTTGAAAAGCTGACCCTATCCTATGATAAGAAAGACAGAACCACGGTCCTAAAGGGGATTCCTCGGTCGCAGGCCAGTTTGATGCATGCAAACCAGTTGGAAAAGACCTTAGATGAATATAGTGTTGCTGCCAAAATGTAAATAAAGTGTGAGCCCGAAGGCCAAACTGTTTCACTCGCGGCAATGACCTTGGAAGATATTCCTAACGATCTAATTAGAAGCTATGGCTCCTTCGATACTGCAGTTATGCTGGTTCGGGAAAAAGACTTGGCCTAGATTTTTGAGCCAAGTATGGAGTTTAATCAAAGTTGGAAGAAATTATTTTTGCACCGGGCGCTGGAGACATTGTAGCAACAAAGGTCAGCTCTAAACAATGAAAAACTCGACCTTGGGTGCACAGAAATTCCAGACATGGGAGGAATGGCGAGGACCCGACTAGCTCCACTACTGAAACGATTCTACCGAAAGATTTTTAAGATGACCGGTCCTATGCGGCGAAGTTTGCTGAACATTTTGAAGCCCGACTGAAGCAATAGTTTTGAAGTTGAAGATGCGTATTAGAGGCTGACCAGTCCACGTTCTTTTCGTCGAGGGCGACGAACCTCGAAAGGGGAGATTATGTTACGGTCTGCTCATCAAAAACCTCGGTCCTAAAGTATTTCCAGCACCCGTCTCTCGGTCCAAGTGTGCATATGGGCCAGTTTATGTTTTTATTGAATAATTATGTTTTGTTTATTTTCTCTCTTATTTCTTTTAATACCGAATTCTCTTATTTTGGAAGTAGTTGTAACCGAATACTTTTGGGTAATTCAGCCTCTATAAATGTCGATGCCCACCCCACTTTTTGGGGCTATGAATTGAATATTTTGGAACTTGGTGCTCTAAGTTATCTCTCGGCCCTCATCCTCTTTCTTGGACTACTTGGTGTAATCTAGTGGTATTCTCTTCTCACCCCAGTTTCTTCTCTCTTTAACCTCGAATTCTTTCCTCATTCTATGTCCACTGCGTTTGAGTATTGAATTCCACCATCGGTCTCGATCATCAAGAACCCGTTTCTTGAATAAAAGAACTCGAAAGGCTCGGTTATAGTTTAAAGCTTAACAGTGTCTTACATAAACCCTTTGATTTTTTTCTCGGGGAACTACATCTAGTGATGTCTAACATTAACCTTTGGTTTAATTTTTCTTTTGGGAAACTGCATATGAAAATTTCTAACAGGAACCCTTTCAGGAACTTCATATTTAGACATCTTGCATGAACCATTTGATTTTGTTTTTATCTTTCTCTCGGGAAACTACATTTGACGATGTCTAACACATATCCTTTCTAGAACTACATTTATAGATGTCTTACATGAATTCTTTGTTTTTTTCTCGGAAATGCATATGGTGATGTCTGACATGAACCCTTTCATGACAGCATGACTTCATGAACTTCAGAACTTATGATCAAAAGAAAACTAGTTTTAGAGGAGGTTATCTCAAAATCTTTTCATTAATTTTTATTAGAAAGGTGCCTAGCTCTTATAGGACATTGATGATTGTTTTTTAGAAAATTGCCTAGAATTCTTACTAGAGTTTCAGCGTTCTAGTGTATGAACTAAGGAGCTTTAACTTTTGTTTTTTTAAAAATTGACCTAATGATTATTCTAGGATTTCGATGTTTAGTTTGGAAGATTGATTGGCATTTGTACTAGGACTTTCTTGTTTGTTTCAAAAAAGCCCCTAGTGTATGAAATAAGAATTTGATGCATGACCCATTTTTGTATACCTAGTTTGAGATTAAAGTTTTTATTACATAATTTTCGGAAATCGTACATAGTCTTGGACTAAGGTTTTATTGTATTTTTTTAGAATTCAAAAGGATGTTGAATCATCGTTCCATCACAAGTGTTTTGGGATTAAAATATTTTCGGCGTTTTTAGTGTTTAGACATTCACCCTCTAGACCGTTTTAAAAAGAGACTGATTTTCTATTTTATTTTCTTCGACTGAAAGGCTGTCAATAATGGATTCCAAATCGTATACGAATGATTGCTTCAAATATTTTTTTAAAGGAACTTTTCCCAACATCAGAAATCGATGTTTTAATTCAACCATTCTTTCATATCATGAATTCTCATAATTTCATTTTGCTTCCTTTTCCTTTGGAGAGACATGTTTTTAAAACTGAAGCATGATTTTTATTTTACTAAGGGTATCTGATAGAACCGGTACACTCGATCTTAAGATAATGCCTTTTATGAACATCAAGTGGTGATTTTAGTATCTCAACAAATAGGAGTATTTTAACAACTATGTGTATCTGATAAAATCGATACTCGAGTTCTTGCCTTTGGTAATCAAAACAAAAGTACGAATGAATCACCAAGCGGTAATTTCAATGCATCAACCAACATAGAAGTATATTTTTCACTATTTAGTACCATTAGTATATCTAACCGAATCAATACACTTTTATTCTTGACTTTAGACAAATTAATATGAGAATCTTGACAAACAACAAGTGGTGATTTCAATATCTAAACCTTGGATACTTTGTTCATTTCTTTTAGCCTCGGGTCCTCTAATCTTGAGAAGCTAAACGATTTTCCTCCTCATGATTTTAAATAGGTTTGGATCTTTCTATGGACTTATTTTTATTATTTAATTTTTGGGAAATCATAGGATACGATAAGAAACACAATTGGATAACTCTTTTTCATCGGCTCTTTGTGAAGTTATCGAGTTCCTTTATTTTCTTTATCAAATTTTAAAAAAAGACAAAACGTACATTTATCCACTCTCATTTTATTCATAATTTTTTCGTTATTTTTTTAAGCCCGTCCCAAATTTTTTCAAGCCCACTCCAACTCGGATTCCTGAATTTGTCCCTAACTATAACGACTTTAAATGATCTTGTCGTTTGTCATAACAAGGATGTGGTAAACTTTATCTATGATGAGTCAAGTTGGGTGATTGACATCGGTACTTCCTTGCATGTGATATGTTACATCTTCTACTTCTAGTGATTTTGGAGTATTGAAAATGAGTAATGATGACTCAAGTAAAGTTGTTGGTATTTGTGATGTTTGCTTAGATACCAAGAATGGGATCAAGTTGTTGCTGAAAAATGTTCGGCATACTCCAGATATTAGGTTGAATTTGATTTCAATTGCAAAGCTCGACGATGATGGTTTCAAGATCTCCTATGGTTTTGGAAAATGGAAACTTTTGAAAGGCAACGACGATAAACAATGGTAGTGTGAATATTGTACAAAATAATGATGCTTCTAAATTGTGGCACCGAAGACTTGGTCACATTAAGGACAAGGTTCTAAATTCATTGATTAAGAAGAATGTTATTTCTGGTTTAAGTGTGACATATTTGAAAAAAAAAATACTCACATTGTCTAGTGGGAAAGAAAACTAGAGTATCGTTCAAACATAATCTTCCTTCAAAAAAGTCAAATTTCTTAGAGCTGGTGCATTTAGTTGTTTGTGGTATTTTGAAGGTACAAACTTTTAGTGGTGCTCTTTCCTTTATAACATTTATTAAAGATAATTCCATAAAGTTTTGGGTATATATTTTGAAGACTAAAGATGAAGTCTTAGGCAACTTTCAAGAGTTTCAAGTTCTTGTTGAAAGAGAGACTGGAAAGAAGATCAGGTGCATTCGTAGTGATAATGGTGGTGAGTATTGTGGTCTATTTGATGCATATTGCAGGCAATATGGAATCTGACATCAAAAGACACCTCCAAAGACTCCTCGGTTTAATGACTTTAAAGAAAAAATGAACAAAACAATTGTTGAAAGGATTATATGTTTGTTTTATGAAGCAACATTTCCACAAACGTTTTGGGGTGAAACATTACTCTCGGTGGTACATGTTATTAATTTGATTCCGACAATTGTTTTGAATGATGAAGTTCCAAATAATGTTTGGACAGGTAGACATGTTTCTTTTGATCATTTATGAGTATTTGGATACAAGTGTTAGGTTATATTCCTAAGGATGAAAGATCGAAATTGGATGTGAAAAGACGTGATTACATTTTTTTAGGTTATGGCCAAGATGAATTGGGTTATATATTGTACAACACCATTACAAAGAAGATTATCAGAAATCACAACGCCATCTTTTAAAAATGAGAGTATTAAAGACATTGATCAAGTGAAAGACAATGAGTTGAAAGGAAAAGGTGAGTGGATTAATTTAGATCAAACTCAATTATCACACTCATCTAGTTCAATAGAAAATCAGATGCAACCTGATGATGCTCAAATTGACAATCAAGATGAACATGATGTTCACTTGGATAATGTTAGTAGTGAGCTAAATGAATTGCCTACAATTCCAACTCTAAGTTCCACGAGAATTCAACAACCTTACACGATATGTTTAATTCAACAACCTTCTTCTTTGACTATCAAAAGAAGCACATACCTCTTTTGAACGATATCAAGTTAAAACAATAATTTCTTTTTGATAGTCAAAGAATCATTTGTCTCTCCAAAAAATCAATATTTCATTTTAGATCAAACCATACTAATGTTTGGTATTATTGGATTGGATACGAGATGTGTTAGATAAAAATTTATTATTTTTAGAGAAAGTGCATATTGATGATAATGGTGCCAATATGATTACTAAGGCACTACCACAAAACAAATTTAAGTTTTGTTGTTCAACCGTACGGTTGACAACATCCTTCCCATAGTTGTGAAGGAAAAGTTTGTTGGGATTTTTATTGGGCTCCTAATTATGAGAAAAGAAAATGCTTAAATTGTATCAAGTCATACTTGAACTAAATGAAAGTCCATTTGAGACAAGAGGGGTAAATAGAATTTGGTTGCCCTATTTTTGTTTCCAAAGTTAGAAACAAGCTGATTTTTTAGTGTATGTTTCAGTCATAGCAATACCACATTGGAGAAGAAGAATAAAGAAAGGAAAAGCTTATTTTTGTCTATTTGGTGCAGCCTTCATCAAACTTACTATTAGAGGGTCAAACGATGTCCGTTTAGGTTGAAATTCCGTCAAGAGGTTGGTAAATCATTCCTCTACATTTTCACAGGTTGAATTAGGATTTGAACATCTCTAAGTTAATTGTTTGGTGGGTTGAAGTTTTTGTCCCTCTCAATTTTATTATCTTTGATTATAAGACCAAAAAGTGTATATTCTTTTTGGTTATGATCTTGTTCTTTATGTGTGTAGTTGAAGGTTATTGAACCTTTTTGTAAGCTGGACATTTGGTGATAATAGCTTGATTTTGAACGTGTAGTCACGTGGCTTTTACTCTTTGATTTGATCAGATTTTTCACGTAAAACGATCGTATGGTATTGTGTCATTTTTTATTTTTTATTTATTTGCTCCTAAAGTTTTCATTGAGATAAAAGAAAATTAATTTAGTTAGAACAAGTGTAGTTAACTATGTGGATACTCATAATTTAAGTATTATAACATAAAAATTTATGCCATCATGATTAATGGTTTCAAAACTTCACACCGGATCAATCAGATACAGATATATTAAATTACATTATAATAGCATATTTATTTATTAACTTCGTTCGACATGTCATCGTATAATGGATAGTTAGACAACTAAATTAAAAAGTAATAAAATATCTAATTAAAATTTATATATATTATATTTATAATTATTAAAATTAATGTTATATATTACTGTCATTAATCTTACTAAACAATTAAAATGAAATCAATACCTCAAAATATTTAATTCTAAATTATTGTTATTTACTTGATTGAATTTTTATTTAGTAAATATTTTGATAGTTATTCAAAATAAAATAGTTTATAAATAGAAATTTAATATAAATTTGAAAATTAATATTAATAAAAAAATTTAAAATAAAATCATTATTTAATAATATTTGATATGAAATTATCATTAATTAATTTAACAATTATAAACAAATATATATATATATATAATTTAAAATAATTATTTTATTTAAAAATTCCAAAAAACAAAATCATAATTTCAATATTTTATTTCTTATTTTATAATAAAATAATTATAGTAAAATTTTAAATATATGTTACAAATAAGATTTATAATAAGAAGTGTGGTTGTTGAACAGTTTTTTACCTTTTTTTAATTTGAATATCACCTAGTTATATAGATTTAAAAAAATACTTAAATATACTTACTTGTGATCATATTCTTCAAATATTCATTATAAAAATTAACATCGTTATTATCTTTTCGTTAACAAAATAAATATGACACATTTTTATTAAATTAATAGACATAAATAAAATATTTTTAGTATATAAATAAATTTGATACCTTAAATAAATTAATAGGTAAACAGAGGATTCTTCATAACTTTGTATCCAACATAATTCCATTAATACCAAGGTAATCTGTAAACTGGATAACATGATACAATATTTCAGGGTTTTGCCTAAATTTGTCCTTGTGATGAATAAAGACGATCACATTTGTTTAAAAAATAATACTTAATTTATACTAGTTATAGTCAAAGGTAACTCTTTCATTTATTTACACCAGGAGAAAATACAATAGTGTGCCATCTCTAAAAACCCAAATGCCGACAATAATAATTATTAGCGTCGGCGAACAAAACCGTCGATCGTCGTCGCTAAAGAGATAGTTGTTAAAAGATAATGATGTTTAATTACGGCGATATTTCTCTAACGCCGACGTTGATAATCTTTTCTGATTTCATTATTAACGTCGGCGTTAGGGGAGAGTCGACGTTGATAAAGATCGATATTGACGTCGACGTTAGGGAAGAACCGACGTTAATATCGTTCTTTATCAACGTTGGCTCTCCCCTAACGTCGACGTTAATATCGATCTTTATCAACGTCGGCTCTCCCCTAACGCCGACATTAATATCGATCTTTATCAACATTGGCTCTCCCCTAACGCCGACGTTAATATCGATCTTTATCAACGTCGGCTCTCCCCTAACGCCGACATTAATATCGATCTTTATCAACGTTGGCTCTCCCCTAACGCCGACGCTGATAATCGTTGCTCTCGGGTTATTTGAACTTTCATGGTTCTCTTATTAACGTTGGCATTCCCCAACGTCGACGTTAATATTGTTCTTTATCAACGTCGACGTTCCCCTAACGCCGACGTTGATAATGCTTCTCGGGTTTTTGGATTTTTTTGGATTTTATTAAACCTAATTTATATGCTGTTGTACTATTATTAGCAAAAAAAGACCATTCATAAATAAAAATCAATTGCAAGTTTCAAAAATCTCAAATCGTATTAGTACGAAAATCTCAAATTTACGTCAATCACTACCTGATCAGGGAAGGGGGATCCTAGACATGAGCATCTTTATAGACTCTTGCTGTGAAAACATCATTGCGTGCATCTCTTCTATTTCACGTGTCTGATTTGCGCTCATCTATTCTATTTCACATGCATGTTGTGCGTGAAACTCCATATCACATTTCTAGTGTTCGCTCATCTCTTCCATCCATTATTGCAAGTTCATGTTCTCCTCCATGAGTGTTTCTGTCTGTTAACGTTGAGACATGCGTGATTTTTTGACGCTTGAGGAAAAACTTTCCCATTGATTGGATCTAAAGTGTGTTAGACGTACTCCCGATCCCATCCCGGTCACCCTCTCGTGTCCCTATGGTCCCAAAGCAATTTCATACACGTCAAAGAACAACATTTCATTGTTTGCTTCCAGTCGCTTGCGTATCATAGTTTACAATCATTTACAATATTTTTTGTAATTTTCAACTTAACTAGACATGCAAACTAAAATGATAGAAATGATTTCAACTTACAAAGGACTGCTGAACTTGCGGAGAAGGCACAGGAGTCGGATTTTCGACGATCGTTCTCCTAGTATACGTTTGTAGGAAGAAGTTTGCATGACTAGGGGGTGTCCAATCTCCCTCACTTGTAAAAATAACATACATATCATCTGTTAGATATTATGAAATTTTAATACTCTTACTTAAACTTACCATATGTCGCTCTACTTGTGAAAATGGTCTACTGCTAGTGTGGTGGGGGTATACCAATTTCGATCTAATATCGTCCTTGGTCGTACTTTTTTCTGCAATTATAAGATAGATATAGTTGTTAGTTAATAGTCTATTAAACTATAATAAATATAAATGACTACTATACCTTAAATTCAGTCGTGAAGTAATGATGGTCAATGAGATAGTTCCAATCTTTGAAGTAAAATTCAAGAGGAGGGTTTAGTCTAATTCTCTCCTCGTCGCCACAATGTGGGTCGATGTATTTCTTCTTGTTCGTATATCTCCACATATCTCATGCTTTCTTCATTTGTGGAATCACCATATCTCTGTAGGAGTCAATGAGATGGGTTGTTGAAGATTGGAAAGGATTTTGAAAAATAACAACATATTTTAGGATTATAAAAGCTTCAAATTATAAGATAACACGTTAAAAAATATCAAACTCATAAAGATGGACTGTCATATATGGTTTAACTGGGATTGGGACAGATCAGATCAATTTTGTAAATGATGTGGCACCACCTCGGGTTTTCGGACAATGATGTCAATATGTTGAGACCAGTAGCAGGCATTATCTCATATAGACTTTCCATCCATCTCCATGAACTCCAACCTCATCTTCTTCCCAGTTTTCATTTTCGTGTTTTTAATCTTCCTCGTACCCTCCTGATGAAGACCTTGCAAAATAATAGTGAAAAAATAATAGTGAAACGACATTTATTAAAATATATATAATAATTTAAATATCACGTATAAGTTATAATTAACTACCTATAGTCTCGAGAATGGGGGAATCCCCCTCCAGGTGACAAACTCCTCGAGAATGCTGGAATTTAGATCATCTAGTCTCTCAATATCATGAAGTGATCTCATAAAGTGTATAGAATCATCGGACTCTACATCATCTGTACGAGTTCAGAGCTCGTCCAAATGTCTCGATAGTGCTCGTCTGGTAGCCCGTTTAGTTGTCATGATATCTGTAAAAAATATTAAAGTTAAAATTTTAAGGAAGTCACCATATTTGACACACACAAATAAAATATGTCCAGATATTCGAATAACGGGGATTTATCTTTGTGACAGTTTTCCATCCATGTCTAGATTCCATATTCGTAGCATAATAAACTTGGTGTACTTGACTTTCCATTATAAATAGATCATGACTTTGAGTTGTCAATGTCTTTTTCACATTAATAATTACAAACTCATATTTATCAACTTTTATACCATGGTCTTTGGAATTTACATCAAATCATCTACACTTGAAAAGAATTACTCGGTTATTACCAAAATACTAAACTTTTATGATATTTGTGAGTACTCCATAATAATTTATCGTTTTAGTGCCATTGTTTCCAATTATACAGACACTAGTAATTTGCGTGGTTAACCCTTCATCATGCTTCTCGGTGTTGACCTTGTACCCGTTTATTTTACAGGAATTATACTTCTTAGCATAAATTATCGGGTCACTCCCAAGAATTTTTATATCTTATTCATCAATCAATTTCCCCACTTTTGTCTTAAAAAAAACTTATGTAAAGTTTATCGCATTCAAGATTAGAAATATTGATTCGCCCTGTATCGGTCAACTCTTGCGTGAATTCGTTGTATACAATGAAATTTAATTGTAATTAGTTAATTACAAAATTCACACTTAGTCACTAATTAGCTTATGAACTCTTACTTATAATATTGTTTGACTTCCATACAATTTCTCAAAATGTATACGTGAGCACGCTCCCAATCATCCGATTTGTATGTGTAAAGTATTGCAATCGATAAATCTTCCATTGCCAAGAATATAGAAAGTGTTGAAGTTGGTTGTATCGTTAATAATTTTTTCCAGAAAAATGTTTCGATTTCAGTAGTAACTCATCTTTATTAACGTCGGCCTTACTCTTAAAGTCGACGTTAATAATCTTTTCTAGAAAAAATTGTTTTGATTTCGTCAGTAACTCATCTTTAGTATAACACCGACAATAATGTTAGATCTTACTTCAATAATTCTATTTTCTAATCATAAAATCTTGAGTTGGGATTAAATCTAAAAGAAATTTAAAATAATAACCAAAGAAAATGGAACATATAAAATAACTAAAGATAAATTGAAATAATAACTAAAGATAAATTAGAACAATAACTAATGAAATTTCAATAATTTACCTCATCTTGAGTTGGGATTAATATATAAAATAAGACCATATTAATGGAACATTATTCTAAATCATTAAACCCCATTTAATCAAATCCATAATCATTAAACCCCATTCAATAATTATCGCAATGATGGACAACTTGAATATACAATAGACAATCAGGCTCTCCTGGAAAATCTCCATCTTCAATTTCCTTCTAACCAATTGAAGATGGAGAGTTCCCGAAAGAGATTGATGATCATTGAGAAAATTCCTTAAGAATAAGTGTTTTTAACCAATAGACAAGTAGGCTCTCCTAAGAAATCTTCATCTTCAATTTCATTTTAACCAATTGAAGATGGAGATTTCTCTGAATAGATTGATGATCATTGAGAAAATTCTTTAAGGAGAAGCGATAGAGGAGCGTTCTAAGTGACTGCAGGAATTGGTTTCTCCTTATGATATTCAACCAATATGCTTTTAACCAATAAACAATCAGGCTCTTTTGAGAAATCTCCATCTTCAATTTCATTTTAACCAATTGAAGATGGAGATTTCCCAAAAGAGTCTGATTGAACATTTATTAGAAGGAAATCAGTAGTTTCACTTTTTACCACTTCTTAAATTTCGTATGGAGAAGCGAGAGAGGAGCATGCTATTTAAAGGCCATGAAACTTATTTAGCAAAGAATGTTAGAGACGGCATTTGTCGGTGGGTCGTTGATAGTCTAAATATCGATTATTAGGGACGGCGATAGCATAATGTAGTGGCTCATAATCTATAATATCAGTCACGATATTATGTTAACTTCGTCCCTAATAGTTATTATGGATGACGATAGCCTAATGTCGTGGCTAATATTATAGATTATTAGCCACGGAATTATGTTATCGTCGTCCCTAATATTCTTTTTACAAATTGCGGGGAAATGGTAAGGAAACCTGACTTTTATCCACGACAATCATATCGAAAACCGTCGTTGATAATAATGGCGGGAGAGGGGCAGAAAAGCCAGAATATTAGCCACGACTTCGACGACGAAAACCGTGGCTGATATTTTTTTATTAACGTTCGGTGTCACTTCGTCGTCACTAATATTTTTTATTAACCACGACGGAATAGTTTTTGTCACTAATATTTTTTATTAATCACGACATAAGTTTGTCGTCACCCATGTTCGTCGTTAAAAACCTTATTTCTACTAGTGTTATGATCGTATTTGTATTAATCATATCTTTAAAAACACATTCAATCACTCACATGTTTCATTAAAAGTGTTAGGATCTAGATCACGGCTGGCGGACCGGGGTCTGGCCGGTTAGTACTTTGTCTGACAACACTCAGAGGTTGGTGTTTAATCCGGTTAGAGATTAACACTGGGTTTCAATACTACACAAACTGTCACAAACCCGTGAACCGAGTTCAAGTGCGGGAGTGATTTGTTTCAGGTTGAAGAACACACACGGGATGAATGGAGATAGGTTTTGGATAAAGTTGGTTTGGAGATTAGGAGGTCGGTTTGAGGTTTAGTAAATCGGTTAAAGTGATGTAAATCGGTTAGAACGGTATGAGTCGGTTAGATAGTAGAACCGACAGAAAGTAAAGAGCAAGACAGGTTTTTATGGATGTTCGGAGATAAAACTCTTACGTCACCCCTTCTTCTCGAAGCCGCGAGAAGGATATTCACTAATGAATACACAAACACAATACCCGATCGAGTCTTATTTACTGCTCGATAATTACTCTTACAATTCTCACAGAAATTGTAATCTCACTTCAAATGCACACTTAAACTTTAATCTTGTAGAGAGATAAACTTGTAATTATTAACTCTTAGAACTTGTAGCTGGTAGAACTGGTGTATTGCATTTACTCCTCTTCAGCTCCTTTTATAGTTGAAATGTGCCAACGGTCACATTTCTTCAACGGATACGTTTAGGGTAATCCTTGAATCTGATTGGTTGATAAGAGGCATTAATTGCAGTTTAAGCTTCCAAGGCATAGGTCAAACCGTCTAGGTTTGTCTTTTACTTAGTTTAGCAACTGTCGGTTGGACAGTTGCCTGCACCTGGAAGGTTGCGCCTCTGACTTATCTCAGAGTGGAAAGATCTTTTCAGGCAATCTTCTGCAGCCTTCAGAGTATCATTAGACTTGTATGGATATGGCAATGTCATAGTCTGTTCCTTTGGTATCATCTTTCGCAGATACTCAAAGTATTTGTTTGCACCGATTTGTAAGTTGTACTTAGTTTGATATTCTTGGCTTCTTTCTCTAAGTAGTCTGTTCATCGGTTTTCCGGTTAGATGCATTTCGGTTTAGGATATCTGTCGGTTGTTCATAGCTTCAGGTTAACCGGATAGCTTTCCGGTTTTGGATACGTCCTCTGCTTATTCTTCTAACCGGTTAGATTCTTTGATCGGTTGGATTCTTGACCGGTCAGATTTTTGACCGTTCAAGGTTCTTGACCGTTCCTGCACAGGAAATTTGTTTTTGTTAAGTTCTTATTTTAACCGGTCTAATTTATCTAACAAAAAGGCATTCATTCTAATCAAAATTCTATTTTAGTTCGGATCGATTATAATATTAGGTAATTTTATTAACTTGGGCATAACAATAGAGATTTTAAGACAAATTTAGGCATATTATACGACCTACTAGTCTCTTCTTCACCTCGTTTGTGTTGGTCAATATTCTTGATATGTTTGATGGCTTGTAATTAGGGATGGCAATTTGAAACCGCCCTGCGAAAACCGAACCTAATTGCCCCGTTTGGGATGGTTTTCCCCGAAACCGAATGAGAATGGGGCGGGGATGGTATTTATGTCCCCCGCCCCGCCCCGCCCCGCCCCGATTTCACCCCGAATATACCCCGAATCTGCCCCCGAACACCATAAACATAATTAAATATATTAAATTATCAATATATTTATTTAATCACTATATTTTATAAGAGTAGTAATGTTAGAGTATGAAAAAATATAATACAAGTTAGAGTAAGGCTGGATGATATGTATTACATCTTCTAGCTTAGCGGCAACAAGAGCGGGATATCTCCAGCCTCCATGAAGTTTGGGTTCGAATTTGTTAGGCGGCAAGTTCTGCACCCGCGAGGATTAGTCGCACTCCAAAGAAAAAGCAAACCCAAAAGAAAGAAATTGGAGGATATTTATACATACTTGGATATCTCGCATAAGTTCAGGGATATATTTGACATTTTTCCTAAGACGACCCTACAAATTTATACAAATTTATGTGCATTATTAGTCATTTTAGGCTAAATACTCATTTTTACGTGCATTAATAGTCATTTTAGGTTAAATCGTCATATTTATGTGTATTATTAATCATTTTATGCTATTCTTTTCTTTGAATTTTGTCTAAATTTATTCTTTACAATTCAGTTTTTTTAGACTATCTTGTTATTGTTAATAAGTAATTATATTAATTGAGTAAAAAAACAAATAATTTAATTTAAATTTGGTTCTTAAACTGCAATATAACTTAAAATTGGACGGACAGAGTAATATATAGTTAATAAATAAATATAATATATAGCTGTAGAAGAATATTCTTTTGAAAAATTGATGGTTAGAGGAGAATACTTTTATTTTGTTTAGCTTTAGATGTGGGCACCTGGCTAGTGAATATATAAACAGCTATATATATATATATATATACATGGATCTTGAGGTTGACTACCACAAATTTTATTTTATTATTTATTTTGGACAATCATATCAAATCATATATATAATTATTCAAATCAAATCATAAAACTTTAGAAAACAATTTTGGGCTTGTATAAATGATTAGTTATGTTGTTATTATGTTGAAAATGGTTGATTTCTTAAATATAATTATTTTTAATATGTTAATTTTGTAAGCTATCATTATAATTTTGTATTTATTGTTTTTATTTTGAAATATTTGCAATAATTTTTTTTTAATCTCATGATTATGATTTACATTAGATAATAAGACGTTCTAAATAATAATAGAACTCGTGACTTCTTTTTTTATAAGAATTAATTTTGTTACATAAACTATTTTAGTAGGTTATTTAAACAATGTAGTCATAATAAATTATCTGATTTTGGACGAGAAAATAATTATAAATATATATAATTTTATTTTAAAATAAATTAATTTATTTCATCAATTCAACTTATCACATCATTTATTTTTAAGTAAATTATACTTATATTTTTTAATATTATCTTTTCAAAATCAATTCATTTTCTTAAAATATTTCCAAATAAAATTGTCACTCTTAGCATCAAAATATCTTGAGCTACTTTCACAAAAGCTGAATTTTTAGAATAGACCAGTGACAATCAATACATGATCATGACTTTATTGCAGCATATTCTAAATCTAAATTGATTTTTGGGCAATACATTTGTCTTTTAAGATTTTGGTCTATTCATTTTTTATATGAAACTTTAATCATTTTAAAGAAAACTCACTTAGAACAATCACATTATTATCTTAGTTGTCATATCTTTCATTTTCTTGGATGTGTGATCAATTAGTTGGTGCTTTTCTTTCTTCCTAACAATCAAGAATATATTTATATATAATTAACTCATTTCAAACTAAATCTATTATAATTTCTAATTAATTTTTATTTTAACGTATATTTTAATTGATTTGAATCTTTGTATAAGTACAAATGAGTACAATAATTCATCGTAAATGTATAGATCAATTTATGTGTAGTAAATTAATTCATATGTAAATACATAAAATTATAAATATAAATCAACAATTTTAAATAATCAAATATATTAAAATCTTTATAATCAAATAAAAATTCAAAATTTAAATCACCAAAATTTAGAAAAGGTATAAAAATTTATAGGTGATAAAGTAATATCAAATTAGTTAGTATAAAATATCGGAAATGAAGATATAAAATTGATAAAAACAAAATATTATGGGCTTGTTCTGTACATGTTATTTAAATAACCTGAAAAGAAAGAAAAATGATTATTGGTAATGATCGGTGATAATTTTGAGGAAATGATGATGTTTTTTTGGTAAAAAGACTTAAAGGGTATTGATATATATATATAAATAAAATAAATAATTATAATTTAAAATAAAAGGTATTTTAGTATTTTGGTTAATGACTTGATTGATTTGAAGGATGAGAGGTGGAGTGAAGTGACAATTGATTTGGTTGGTTATTTTAAAAGCCCAAATCCGAACAAAGCCTTTATGTACATAGATGTAAGGATTTAATGCTAACTTCTAATATTAAAAAATAATATATTGTAACTTATAGTTAATTATATAATTATTTAAACAATATAAAAATATATTAGTTAATCACACCTCCAAATCTATATATTTTTAACTCATAATTAATCATATTATTATTTAAATAATATAATTATATATTAGTTAATCATACCTCCACATCTATTTGTAAAAAGAATTAATGAATAAGTTGTATCAAGCTTCTATTATAATTACACTAAACTATTTTATTTATTATTATTATTATATATATTACTAAAATTTAAATTATAAATTATTATAAATTTAATTTATAAAGTATTTAGATATGTATTTTAAAACGTCTGATTATTAAGTTTTAACAAATTATAAAGTATTTAGATAAAATAAATTGATCAGTGCTAAGTTCTAACAACAAATTCTAGTGCATTATTATTTTCTCTTTTTTATATATTTTTTATTATGGACATTAAATTTAACTAACTATCTATATTGTTCAATTATATACCTATATAGAGTTCATAACTTTCTAAATCAATAGTTATATAGTTTATTGAATGCTTGACATTTATAACATAAAAAATAAAAAATGATTTGACATTAAACTATGGTGCTACTACTTATTATAAATAAATATATATGAAAGTGAAAATTTGGTGTTACGAATAATAACGAAATTATATATCAACTTATAAATGAATTTGAAATCTAATAGGAAAAAAAATATATCTATTTTTCAAATTAATTCCAATGATATCACATCATTCTCTACAATAACTATCATATTTTATATGTATATTTTTGATACTTAAATTGTTCAATACTTCAATAAAAAACATTTTCTTTTCTTCTAAATATTCAATGTTGACCTACATATGAATCCTTTAAAATATTAAAGTTTATATTAATAAAATATAATAAATTTTAATAATACAACTATTGTGTTGAGGTTGGTTAGATGTGAATTATTTGGATTAACACTAAATAATCCAACAACCAATCAAACTACATCTATTAAATAATTATCCAATTAAAATATTAAAACAGTTTTATATTTAATTATTTTATAACAGTTTAAAAAATATTTAAAATAATTTAATCTTTTTCAAATAAGATTAATATTGTCAGATAACCTCACATCAAACGAGACATTGGTTACAGCATTTGCTTGGAACCTCAACCAATTTCTAATCTGTTTTTTCTTAGTCTCTAAAACAAAATTGGGACCTATTCAGAATTTCATTTATCACTTATTATTAAACCAAAAGAATATATATAAAAAAAATGGACAAAAACTCATTGAGATATAACCCAGCTTATCTTAAAAAAAAGTTGTATAAAATAAAAAGTATTATAATTATCTATAACAAGTTTTAAACCCATAACCAAATATTATTTAGACATTTCACAATTGTTATAACTAACCTATCATATTTTCTTTTATGATATCCATGATTGGATTAAGAAATTATTAAAAATTGTATTGAACATTAGATAGCTTAATGACAAAAATCTTAAACTAATTAGTTTATCTTTTTTTTTTTTGAGAAAAATTAGTATGATCACCTCACTTTAATAAGAGCATGTATAGATAGTAAGAATTGAATTTAAATTTTTTTCACTGAAATATGATTTTTTTTTTTTTTTTAAGTAAACTCTTGATATGATATTTAAAGACCTGTCAAATCAAAAATTCTATATGTATCATGGTTAAATTAGAGGAGTGAGAGTGAGGAAGGAATTTAGGGGAAAAAATGGGAAAGAGAATGATGTGTCATCACATCACCACTGGAGGGAGAGAAGAGAAAATCAATTTATTATTTTTTCGACGAATCAAATTGCGGTACGTAATTCCCTCTTCCAACTTTCTTCCCCGGTCATTTCTCGTTAAATTATTTAATATCATAATTAATCATGTTTAATTTATAATAAAAATACTAAATTAAAATAAAATAATATAAAGAGGAAATGGTTGGCATCTTACAAAATTATCAAAAGTTAGCGAAAAGTAAACACGAATAAAATCGTTAAAAATGTGGAAAAAAACAAAATGTGAAAAATATGGTGAGAAAAAAAGGAGAGGAATCGAATCATATATATTTATTAAGAAAGAGTTTGGACTTTGAGAACGCAGTCCCCCACGCCCCCACTTCACATATATACGTAGACCATACATTTAAAAATAATAATTTTTTGATTTTTTATCTTTTATTTTACAAATTTTTAAGGGTAACAAATAGTTTTTTAACTTTTTTTTTAAAGATTTTAAGTGTCTCAATCATTTATTTGGTACCATATTTTTTACTTTCTCTACCCCTATATTATCTGTTATTCAAAATAATATTAATATTAAATTATTTTTTATTTACAAGCTAAAAAGTATACTAGTTATATAATAATTGATGGAACACTTATTTTATCATGAGCTTTTATTTCTTTATTTTTTGTAACCATGATTCACAACTCAACTTATTAACTATATTTTGATCATATTATCGTTACAGTTATAATTATTTTTAAAAATTATTAGACTAAAAGTAAAAAATTGATATTTAATATAAAAAGTAATTAATTAAATTAGATGAAACTTCATTTTGTATTTACTTTTATTATTATTTTTTATAAACTTTTTATTTATTTTGACCATTTTACACTTGCTTAATTTTATTTGTTTTTAGTTATATCCTTTACATTTTTTTTTTACTGTAACAATTTTAAAAATAAAAATTGGATTAAAATATACAAATTTAAAACAAATTATTATTATTTTTAAAAAAGGTTCTTTACTCAAATAAATTAACATGCTTAACTTAAAAAAATATTATAATTAAGACAAAATCCTAATTTTTATGTTATATCTTAACATTAATAATTTTATATTATATTTAATCTAAGTATTTTAGTTTAATTAGTTATATTATATAATATTTTCTAAGAATTTTAAGTTCAAACTTTGCTAAGTATATTTTTTTTTAAAATTGGGACACTAAGATTGAGGGACTCTAGACAGTAGACACCTAACTGCATTGTTACCTTGGCTTACGCTGACCCTATCTAAGGACATGCTATAAGTGATTTTTATAACTGAATAAGAAAATAATTGAATCTAGATGTTTAGTTGTAGGGTTTAATTAATGAAATTAAATTAAATTAAATCTCTTATACACCATATTTATCTAATTCCCTCAATTTTGGTGAAGTGAATATTTATTTGCTTGTATTGAATATTTATTTTTCTCTTCCATAATGTCAACATTTATTTCATAATTATAATTATAATTATATTATATTATATATATATATATTATAATTATATTCCTCATCTTTTATAATTTAAAAAAAAATAGTTTTAATTTATTTATTAAAAGAAATTATTTAATTATTTAAATAAAATCAAGTTATTATTTTAAATAAAATATAATTAATAATATTTTTAATAAAATAAAATTTTAATAATAATTACAATAATTAATAATAATTACAATAATTAATAATAATTTAGTCATTTTTATATAATTAATTTTAAATATTATATATTAATAATAAAATTATAATAAATAAATTAAAATTAAAATTTTAAAAACTTAATAAAATAAAAAATTATAGCTTTTTATAAAAATAAAATTATTTATAAAAAACTATAAAAGTTATATATATAATATTTTAATAAAAATCATTATAAAAAATTACACCATATTATAATATGTTATATTTAACATAAGTTTGTTTAATCCCACTATTAGTATATAATTTAAAGACTTTATCTCAAAAGATTTATATTTTGATTGATCATTTTTTATTTGTAATTTTACAGAAAATAAAATTAATATATTGGTAATATGTTGAGAAATCTTATAAATCTAGGGAAAAGTTTGAAACATCCAACTATTTTGTTTTAAGTTTTGTTTTGGGTTAAAAAATGTAATTAGTATCATCATATATTTGAATATTTTATATTTTTAATTAAATAGAGGAGGGTAAAAAGATATATATATATATATATATATATATATATATATATATATATATATATATATATATATATATATATATTTATTTATTTATTTTATATGATGTTTAATTTCAAAGTATCTAAATTACCGGGTCGAGAGATATAATTAATTTGGATATATGTATGAGAGTAAATTGATATTTGGGTCGGATTAAAGGTTGACCCACCCAAAAACTTAAAACGGTTACAGATAAAATTAGAAATATTATAAGTATGTTTTGAACTTGCGACCTAACACTGTTAGTAGTCTATTACAACCCTTTAACCAACTAGGCTAATAAAACTTTACATTTTAAATTCAACCCGAAATTTGATAAACGCGGGACATTCTTAACAATATAAGTTTAACTAACTAATATATATATATATATATATATATATATAATGATGCTTAATTTCAAAAGTGTTTGGATTACCAGGTCGAGAGTTGTGGTTAATTTGGATATATATGTAAGAGTAAATGGATACTTGAGTCAGATTGTGGGTTGACCCGCCCATAAACTTAAAACAGTTAAAAATAAAATTAAAAATGTTATATGTATGTTTCGAACTTGCATACTAACAAAAACAAGTTTAAACCTTTAAGCAACTAGGTTAATAAAATTTTATATTTTAAATTTAAAACCAAATTTGATGAACGCATGACAATCTTAACAATATAAGTTTAATTTTTTAACTAACTAACTACTATATACCTATATAAATTATAATGATGCTTAATTTTAAAATGTTCGGATTGTCGAGTAAGAGTTGTGAATAATTTGGATATATATATATGAGTAAATAGATACTTAAGTCGGAATGTGAAAATTGATACTTGAGTCGGATTGTGAGTTGACTTTCCCATAAACTTAAAACGGTTAAGAATAAAATTATATATATATATATATATATATATATATATATATATATATATATATATATATATATATATATATATCTTTCGAACTTTCAACCTAATAAAACAAGTACAACCTTTTAACCAACTAGGCTAATAAGACTTTTTATTTTAAATTCAACACCAAATTTGATTAACACGTGACATTTTAAATATATAAGTTCAACTTTTTAACTAACTAATATATATATATATATAATATATAATGATGTTTAATTTCAAAGTGTCCTGATTGTCGGGTCGAAATCGGTAGTTAATTTGAGAGAGTAAATATATATTTGGGTCAGATTGTGGGTTAACCCGCCCATAAACATAAAACGGTTAAGAATAAAATAAAAAAATGTTATATGCATGTTTCAAACTTGCAACCTAATTAACAAAAATAAGTATAACATTTTAACTTAGTATGATTGGAATGTGGTTTGCTGAGTGATAATAAACTAATAATAATTGAAAGTGGTTAAAAAATATGAATCAAATATTTGATTGATCAAATTGTGAGGTCACGATGCTAAATATAAAAAATTATGAATTAAATATTTGATTGATTAAAATGAAAATGTAAAGTTTTAGAAGGTTAAACATTGAATAATATTATTATAAGTTGTTTATAATTTTTTTTTTATAATTTTATCCGTGTGTATCGCACCAAAATCTTCCTAATTAATATTAATTTAAATATAAAATAATAATATATAATTTCTATATAATCAATAATAATTAAAATAATAATTATTTTTATTAAACACCACACTTTTATTAATTATATTCTTATTCTTATTTTTTTATTTAATAAGTGCTTCTAATAAATTTATTTAATACATCATGAATTATAAATTAATTTCATCTTCACAATTTTGCTGTCGAATCATTTTTGAAGACTACCATTTAATTAGTGTCTTATAAAAGTCTTAATTTTTATTTATGTCAATGTCACTACTATCATTATTATTATTATATAGATTTTGCACAATCTTCTTCACATCTATCTCACGTCTCATTACAAAATTGTGTAGACATACTTCAGTCACTATTTTAAATTGAATACATGTCAAAAAAAAAAATCTTACTTTTCTAATTTCAAAAGTTTGGTTATATATGTACAACTCTTTAGAAATAATGTACATGTTTTGTTAATTGTTTTTAGTAATTAATTTGTTGAGCACTTTTTGAATTGTTCTAAATGAAAAGTATTTGGTTTTTAGAAAGTTAATTAATAGCCTTTCATATTAGTGTATTTATAGTTAATTATTTTTAAAAATTAATATTTATTTACTAGAGAGAGTTAATACTAACCTTTCATCATATTCAATACAACAAAGTAATATTTTTCAACAAACATTTAATAATAATTTTGTAGGTAAAATTTTGTAATAAAACTAAAAGAAATAAAATTAATTGATCTAGAGAATTAAGTAATAAACTAGAATAGAATGGAGTGAGATTTGATGGGTTAATTAATTAGGGCGGTCAATATTTTTGATATTGAACATATTTTGTTCATTTGTATTTTATTTAGATTTAGGAATGTCTAGTTGAGGAAATTAAAAAATAAGATAAATTTTGAAAAAGTTATTCGATCAATACAGTTTTTCCATATTTTAGAGAAGTTAAAAAAATTCTTAGAAAATTTGTTTGATTAAGAAAATTTTGTCAAATATAAATTAGCCCTACATATATATGTTTAAAGTGACTCCTCTTCTTATTCTATTCAATTAGGTGTTTTTTAACCATAAATATCATTTATTTACTTTTTTTTCATTAATAATGTGACTTAATATATTAAGGATTGAACATCAAATTGAGACTCTTCTCTAAAGATCAATTTTATTTTGAACATTTTCTTTCAAAGTTTGAGCTATTTATTGTTAAAGTTATCAAAAACGAAGTTTTATTTTTAACGATTTTAATGTCGTTAACTTATTATTTACGTGACATTATTTATAAGAAAATAAAAATAAAACGCACTTACTAATTTACTAACCTGCCACTTTTTTTTTTTTTAACTAATATATATATATATATATATATATGAGGAAGAGGACATAACAATAATAATAATAATAATAATCATAATCATTTTTTTTGCGAGCTCTCGATCTCCACTTATGTCCGCTCTTCTCTGTTTTCACCAATAATTTCGACATCTTTCAATTCACGATTCTCCGGTCATCCTCCCTCGTCATTCATTCTTTCATAACTTTCTCCGCTCAACTATTCTAACTCAGTAGGATTAAATGATTAATTTATTATTTTATTTTATAAAATTAAAATTTTTATTTTTCAATTGATTGAGGGATTTTTTTTTGAAATATAAATAAAGGTTAGGTTATTTGAAAACTAAAATTAGAGCAATTGGTAAATGTTTTACAATAAATTAATTAAAAAATATTTAATTAGTATATAATGAAAATTTTAAGGGAAATTTCTATTTGAAGAGGACGGAGTAATTCAAATGGATAACTCGCGAAGGATTGACATCAGTGTCAAAATGGATAAACAACAATGAATAACTCATTTGTGAAAGATGTAACCAAGAAGGTCATACGAGTCGTAGCCAACGATTTACGAAAAAAAATCGTTAATAATTTAGAAAATACTTATTATAATTGTTTTTTAAATAATTAATTATTATATTGTTATGATTAAAATATTTTAAATTTACTAATATATATTAATTACTTATGAGAATGTTAAAGTGAATATTTATATAATAATTAAAATTTAAATATATATATATATATATATTAAAATATAAATAATTAAATTTATAAAAAAAATAATAATTTAAAATATATAACAAAATATACATAATTTAATTTATACCAATAATAATAATTTAAATAATATATATATATATATATATATATATATATATTAATGAGTTTAAATATAAATAAATAAATATAAAAAAAATTAAGTTTATAAACTCAGTTAATTTGGTTTGGAAATGAACCAACAAAATAAATTTGGTTGAAAAGTTAAAAAAATAAATCATATTGAATTTGTTCATAAAAAAAAAAAGTTGTATGCATAACATTTGATGGAGGTGGTTTTAACTATTTAAAAAACAAAGAAATTAATTTCAATCAATCTTGTCTACCTATCCATGCGCGAGTGAAAAGCGCGTGTGTGCGTGTGTGTGAGAGAGAAAGAGATAGGATGAGAGAGTACATCGGCTATAAATTTGGAATCGGATGAAGCCAAACATGCCTCATCAAATTCAGCAGATTGCAAAGATTACACACTCCAACAACACATTTTGAGAGAGAGAGAGAGAGAGAGAAAGGACAATAATGGAGGATGATAAAAGAAAAGAAAATAAAGAACTGAATAGAGAAGAAGAAGAAGAGTTGAACATGGCGGATGAAGATCATCATATGACAACCGTTGATTGGAAAGGCAGACCTTCCCACTCTCTAAACCATGGAGGAATGAAAGCTGCCGTCTTTGTTCTTGGTAAAGCCCTAAATTAATTAAACTCATCAGATTCTCTCTCTTGTTCTTGTTCTTGTTCTTATGAATTACTTCTGATATCAGGGCTTCAAACATTTGAGATAATGGGGATAGCAGCAGTTGGGAACAATCTGATAACTTATGTTATAAATGAGATGCACTTTCCACTTTCAAAATCTGCAAACATAGTCACCAACTTCATCGGAACAATCTTCATTCTTGCACTTCTTGGCGGTTATCTTTCTGATTCTTATCTAGGATGTTTCTGGACCATGCTTATCTTTGGTTTTATTGAGCTCTCTGTGAGTATCTCTCTCATTTCTTTTTTGTCTTTCACTAATCACTATACTTTCTTTTTTATTTTTATTATTTTTTTTCTCAACCCCCATCACTCTCAAGTGGACCAAACTGTGCTTTAAATACTATCCAATTGTGGGTTTTTATGCACATATTTATATTCATCATTATTTATAAAAAAAAATTTAATTATAATTAGATGGTTAATATATCTAATATTTAGATGCTATTTTCAAACTTAGTATTTTTTTTTTAATTCTGAAAAAGGGATAGGTGACCCAGTGAGAGGTGGGTGTCCTAGTTCACCTCACCCTAGTCTAGACCTCACCCTAATTTCGACTCGATTGTATAGATCTGTGTGTCAATACCACATTTTTTTAGAATTATTTGTAGCTTAATTTCATATTTTATGTTTTTCTTAAGTTTTTTATGGCTTAATTTGTAATTTAAGACTATACTTGTGTTAAAACTATTTTTTCTGTTTTTTTTATAATGAATGTTGACATTTTTCTAAAATAAATTATCATGATATAGTTTTGAATGTATATATTTCATTTTTAAAATTTATACTTTCATGTGTATATAAATTTATAATTATAAAAATGTATTTAAATAAATAAATAAATAATAGTTTATTACCTAGAAACTAGTGTGATTAATAATCCTCCATTTTTAACTAACATCTTTGTGACTTGTGAGTATATGTCTATTTCCACTTGAAGTAAGTTTTTGAATTTGATCACATATATATATACTTTTATGAAATTAAATTCTTTTAAGAACAATCTCTCACAAAATAGCCCATATCATTAATCTTTGATGAAAAAATGTTTATTTTGACTATTTGAGTTAAACAATTAAGGAATAAGTTAAAATATTTTAATAAATAATGTTATTAATTTAATAGAAAAAGTAATTGATAATGAAATATGTATTTGTTTATAGCAACATCAAACAAACCCTTAATTCTAATTAAAAAATGAAGGACAAATAAATATTTAAAAAAAAAAATTGTTCTCTTCAATGAATCCAATCACATGTTCATGTAAGATGCTTGGCTAAATTAAATTTGTATATCTTTTGCAAACAATAATTTGTCTTTAATTTAATAAATTGAATATTCAATATAATTTATGCATACAACTTTTTTTTCACTATAAAACAAATAGAGATAAAAGCAACTAATTGCTACTATAATAAGAAATTTTCGTAGTCACTATCTCTTAAAAAAGATTAAAACAAATCTCAAATAACATGAATGGCTTAGCCACTACCTATAAATAGACAAAATTTACATATGCAAATATAAAGAAATGTGTGTGCATGTCACATTTAATTTTTAAGATATAAAACCCAATTAAATAAAACAATAAAGTTCAAATCTTGAAGGGTATTTTAGTCATTTAAAGAAATATTTTACTATACCAACATGTGATTATTATTAATTAATTTTATTTATTTAATGGTGATGAAACATGTAGGGTTTCATATTATTGTCAGTCCAAGCCCATCTGCCCCAATTGAAGCCAGCAAAATGTAACATGATAAATGGAGACAATATTATTTGTGAAGAGGCAAAAGGCTTGAAGGCTCTAACATTCTTTGTGGCACTCTATTTAGTAGCATTAGGGAGTGGTTGTGTAAAACCTAATATGATTGCTCATGGAGCTGACCAATTCAATAAAGATGATAATCATGGTTCCAATCAGTCCAAGAAACTTTCTTCTTATTTCAACGCCGCTTATTTTGCATTCTCGGTTGGTGAACTGGTTGCCCTAACGCTTTTGGTCTGGGTCCAAACTCATTCTGGCATGGATATTGGCTTTGGCTTGTCGGCTATCACCATGGCTATGGGCTTGGTTTGTTTGGTTTGTGGTACACTTGTTTATCGGAATAAGCCTCCCCAAGGAAGCATCTTGACTCCAATTGCTCAAGTATAGTTACTCATCTCTACTTTCTTTCATCTCGGATCAATTTGGAAATAAATATTTTTTTCCAGATAAATCATACAATTAATCTCATATGAATTGTGATCTTAATTAAACTCGTAAAAGTACCTTTTTTTTCAAATAACTTATAACTATAGCATCTTTATATTAAATTGTGATCTAAAAGAAAAAGAAATACATGGTTTCCAGTATGCTTATAATTATGGTGTGTTTATCCTAAACTATGGTGTCATGTAAATTGTGATACAAATTAATTAATATACTTATAGGCCATTTGGAAACACTTTTTAGATTTGGAGCTAGAGCTTCATTTGAATAAGAAAACATCATCAAATTTATAAATATATCTTGAGTTAAATTATGTATTAGACACTATCTTATCTAAATGAGACTATTGACCATAAAAAAATGTTTCTAATAGTGACATTTTATCGTATAAACTCAAATCTAACAAAGAACTTAAAGTGTGTTCACATATGAATTGTGATCAAAATGAAAATATCAGTCTTTCAAATATGCTTATAACTATAGTATGTTTTTATTATTCTCAATGACCCAAGAAATACCTTTGATCAAATGTTAATATTTATAGTGTGATTTTATTGTAGCCAAGGAACTTATTATAATCCAAATAAAATAGAGAAATGCATGTTTTTAAATATGCTTATAATGAATTTGATTTTCCTTTTGATTTTAATACTCCTATTTTGAATTGTACATAACAAACAGGTAATTGTAGCAGCATTTTTAAAGAGAAAGCAAGTTTACCCATCTAACCCACAAATGCTACATGGAAGTCAAAACAAGACTCTAAGTCTCCATACACAAAGATTCAGGTTTTACTTAACTCTCACAACTAGACATTTTACCTCAACAATTGATCAATTCAAAAGATTTTTTTTTTTTTTTTTTTCATATTTAGGTTCTTGTACAAGGCTTGTATAAGAACAAGCCGAGTCGACAACAATGAAAGTGCATGGAAGCTATGTACGATGGCTCAGGTCGAACAAGTGAAGATTCTTTTATCGGTCATCCCAATATTCGCGTGCACAATAGTGTTCAACACCATCTTGGCTCAACTCCAAACATTCTCAGTTCAACAAGGAAGTTCTATGAATACCCAAATCACTAAATCTTTCCATATTCCCCCGGCCTCTCTCCAATCCATCCCTTATATAATCCTCATCGTATTGGTCCCTCTTTACGACACTTTCTTCGTTCCCTTTGCTAGAAAATTCACCGGCCATGACTCAGGAATCAAACCCTTGAACAGGATCGGCATTGGCCTATTTGTAGTCGTATTTTCAATGGTTTCGGCTGCTTTAATGGAAAACAAAAGAAAGAATGCAGCTTTACATGACGGAGAAATTATATCCATCTTTTGGATCACGCCTCAATTCTTAATCTTTGGGATATCGGAGATGTTTACTGCGGTTGGACTCATTGAGTTCTTCTACAATCAGTCGTTAAAAGGAATGCAATCTTTTTTAACCGGTTTGACTTATTGTTCATACGCATTTGGTTTCTTTTTGAGCTCGGTCTTGGTTTCTTTGGTGAATAAGGTAACCTCTAGCTCGTCGGGTGGAGGTTGGTTGAGCAATAATGATCTCAACAAGGACCGGTTAGATATGTTCTATTGGTTGCTAGCTGTTCTAAGCTTGCTTAACTTCTTCAACTATCTTTTTTGGGCAAGATGGTACTCGAGGAATCTTTGTGGATCAGCCTCGTCTGAATTTGGCTTCGAGAACATTATGGGAAACAATAATACTAACAACCATTTGAACCCATCAAAGTGTGATGGAGATCATGATATTATTAATGCCCATATACCTTGAAGTTCATGTTTGACCTAATTAACTACTATATATATATATTACAATACAAAAAATAAAACTAAAAAATGATTTATGTTAGTACTGTCTAAGTGCTTTTAGTCATGATACAAAATATATGGAGAAAATTGATGGTATTCATCATAAAGAATGACCAAAAGGGTTCCTTGGGAATTAAGACGTTGTAATATGTGTGAAAAGAATGGTAATTTAGGACACCTTTTGTGGTTTGAAATATATGAATTTTATATTGAAAATAATCATTTGTTATTCCATTTCATAATGTTATAACCCAAAAATATGTTTATGTGAAGATAAATACGATTATTATCTTTAAACTACCTTTCTTTAAAAAAAATTAAAGAAACGAGCTCAAAATTTTGATTTCACTCAATGAAAATTTTGTAATTCAATCGTTTTAAATTTTGTTATAAACCTTATGAGCGTAATGTCCAAGTTAGCATCCACACATTAGCACAACAAATCATTGTCAATAACCCTTAATTTAATTCAAACATTTTCAGTGAAAAATCAAACATGAACACTCAAGATGGTAAACCAAAGAGAGTAGAATTTAGGTATAAACCCATTTGTTGTATTCAATAATGAATCAATTAAAATTTTACACATTTCCTCCTTAACCAACATAAGTGGCAATCCTAGCTGGTAGGATGACCTCATGACATCCTTTTGAATGACAAAAGAAAAGGAGTGGTGAAGAAGTGGTGGACAAAAAAAAGGGCTTTCTCTTTATATAATTTAAAGATCAAAATCTTACAACAATGATGTGATGCAAGCAAGGTTCATACTGTCATGGATGCACATAATGAGGAGGCCCCTACTAACAAAAGTCAAAAAGAGAAGTGATTAATTCTTGCAAATGTAACTTTGGAGGGAGGGTAAAAAAGGAACACTTGTCTTTGTTCTTTTCAACAAAGGGACATGTCCCAAACATGTTTTGATGTTGGAGATGATGATCTATTGCCTTTTGAGTCTTCTTCCACCACCATTAACATTTCTTTGGGGTATAATTGGTTCAATCTCCATAAGTCTCTCTATAGGTAAGAAACACTCCTCCCCTCTTTATCCATCTTCTATATGAAGCAAAAACAAGTTGCTTAATTTGGAAACACTATTTTGATCATTGTATTATCTAGGTGTGAATTCAAAATCATGTTTACAAATTAGCTGTATCTAGATTTAGTTCGATCCAATTTCATATTCAGTTCAACATGTGCCTAAAAAAGTCATGATAATCATATACCAGAGGCGTTTGCAGATGATTTTGGTATCTCCAACTAACTACAATTTCATACCAACCAAATTAATTTGGACATGTATTAAGAAAATTCATTGATGATTTAATTCCTAGACAATTTTGAATTCATTTTTGTAAGCCATTAGCTTTATCATGCCATCATCTCTATAGTGTTATAGTCATGGACTTCATTATATATTGCACCACTAGCTAGGGTAGCTTCCATCATCCTACAAAATTAAAGTTGTTCATATAAGTGAGGAAGAGCATATGCAAGATTGTGATCCATAAGGTATTCGTTGGCTCTCCATTGTGCATATATTATTATAATTTAATTGTCACTTCATAGCTAGCCACTGATAATTGAAACCAAGAACAAAACAGAATATCCCATTTAGAAACATTTAAATTTATCATAATGATTAACGGGGAACTGTGCCAACCTCTATGGAATAAGGAAGCGTGTGAGAAGGACAAGTGGAGACTCCAATTATCGTTAAGAAAGATGCGAGTGACATAAAAAATACTTAACACAACGAAACAAAATATGTTGAGGTCATGCTTAAAAACGGAAATATGAGAGATGACGTAAACAATAAAGTACGAACACAAATTTAACGTGCTTCACCAAGGTAAAATTTGGTTACGTCCATTAGAAAGAGAAAATATTATGGAAGAGATCAAAACATAAATTACATCATAACAGACTAGAGTTATGATACGAGTTTATATAACACTCGATCCCCGAAATCCTAATAGAAATAGAATTGTGAGTGGAAATGATGCTCTCAAGGCAAAGATTTTAGTTTTCTAAAGTGTCCTACTACACCTTTAAATAAGCTTCAACTAGGTTAATACCAATATCCTGGTAATAATCTCTACAATAATATTGTCATAATATTTTACTTGTTAAAAAAATGTGGCCAAAGGGATTAAGCACATAGCCTGCAAACACACTTAATCAAGCACAAAACTTGTCGCCTAACAAACTCAAATCCAGGACCTCTCAAGGAGGCTGGGGATATCCACCACTTATTATCGCTAGGCTAGAAGAGGGGATAAAATGTGGCCACAAGGGGGTTAAACACATAGCCCGTAAACACACTTAATCATTTAATTAGGCGCAAAACTTACCGCCTGATGGGCTCGAACTCATGCCCTCACAAGAAGGTTGGAGATATCCACATCTTGTTGCTTCTATTCTAGAAAAGGGGATAAAAAAATGGCCACAATGGGGTTAAACACATACCTTTCAAACACACTTAATCATTTAACTAGGCGTAGAACTTGCCGCCTGACAAACTTGAACTTAGGATCTCTCAAGGAGGATAGGAATATCCTCCTCTTATTGTCGCTAGTTATATTACCATAATAAAAGATCAAATTTCTTTTTATGTTAATCTTATTTTCTTAAATCAAGCTTATACATCAAAAAGATGTACTATTTTTGTTCAATATTCACTTTCCTTACACCACTAATTCAAGACAACTCAACAAATCTGTACCTTGATTTGAATTCTCCCAAATGCTTCAAATACATTAATCAAAGCACATATATTCTATCTCCTCTCTCTAATCCAGACTTTCCCTAAGATAATTTAACATATTCATTCGTCAATGTTGGATGACCTAGATGCATTTGTCGATACTGAATTCCCTAGATACATTTGTCTATGTCGGATGACCCAAATGCACTTTCCGATGTCGGATGACCCAGATGCACTTGTCGATGTCGGATGGTCCAAATGAACTCACCGATGTCGATGACCCAAATGCACTTGTCGATGTCGGATGGCCCAAATACACTTGTCGATGCTATATGGCCTAGGTGCATTTATCAATGTCGATACTAGTTTGTTGTTGTAGACACTCATTTTTCACTTCCTAATTTCATAGTTTATATTTTAATAAATCCCGATCCTATAGTCATTTTCAAATTATACACGGGCTCATTACACAGATTATTTCAAGAGTATCTATGTTTGAAACAATAAAATTTTAAAAAATAATTGATTTTGTGTTTTTAATAAATTAAGATGATAATTAGCCTAAGTTGAAGAAACACATAGACTTTTATTATACTTAGAATATTTAAGGGCTTTAACTAAATTAAATCATCTTAGATAATAAAATAAAAATAAAAACGTTTTTATATATCTATATAACAAACTTTTTGTATTATTTTGTTTAAGTTTTAGTTAAATTAGATTTGATTAAATTTAGTTAAATAAATAAAAATATTTTGAAGGTATAAGACTAAGTTTATCGCTTTTCAACTTAGTCTTTTCCTTTTATTTATTTTATTATTTGTTTAAATGCTAAACTAAAAATTAATTAGTTTGTAAATTTGTTAGAGAGTTAGTTAGCTTTTATGATGAAAAGTTAATTAGTTTTTCTTTTAGAAAGTTGGTTAGGAGTTAGTGCTTAACTTTGTAATAATATCTTTTAAATTAATTTTCTTTCATTTTGTAGGAAAATGAAGGCAAGTCCGCAAATGAAACATCATGAAGATTCATGGACCAAGATGGTCAAGAAGAGTAAGATCCTTGAAGAAAAGGCCAAAGTTCATGAAGATGTCTAAAGATTGACCAAGATCAATGAAGAATCCAAGGAAAAGTTAAAAATGGCCATGATCCATCAAGGAGAATACCCAATTTCTAACATCTAAGGCCATGTCAAAGTTAAGGCAATGTATGGATCCAATCGAGGGATCCAACTGGTGACCCGACCCAACATTCAATTCAAGATCCAACCAAGAAGAAGCATGTGGAGCCTTATAGAACCTTCTAGTCGCGAGACATGAAAAAGAGGAGATAACACTTGAATTTCAAAATTCAAATGAGGAGTTCATGAGGTGTAAACTAAATCACACCAGGACTTGATGTAAAGGTCATGATTTGTTTTAATTCTATTGGTCAAAACTTGACATGTTATTTCATTTAATGACATGTTAAGAGGAGAATGTGTCAACGTCATCAACACGACAAGAAAACTCCAAGGAACGTACAAGGGATTTTGAAATTCTCAAATCCCATTACATTTTAACTTTCTAAGGACTAGGTAAGTTAGTTGTCCCACGTGACTTGGTGTAGTTAATTTTTAATGGAATTGGACCTTAAGGTTTCTCCTAAAATTTTCCTATAAAAGACCACCCTAAACCACCCATCTTGGCATCCTTGATTTTGCATTCTCAGGCCCTTAGGCTGTACAAAAAACTCAATTTTCACACTCATTCTCCACTAGGCTGCCCATTCTGCTTTAAAAACCCTAACAAGAACCCTCCTAGTTTAGAGGCCACATGATTCTTGTCTAGGGAATTTTCGGTTAGCATCCCCTTAAGAACAAGAAATCATGGAGATGTTTTGAACTCTCTCATATTCTTTACATTTGCTTTGTCTATAACATGAAAATGAACCCTATGTATGCTTCAACTTTCTTTATTGCTTGACTTTAATTTTTTATAAATCTATCATGTAATATGTGCATTTAATATCCGACATGTAAATAACATAAATAAATAAATAAATAAATTCAGAAAATCAAACTAATTTAAGGTCTCTTGATCACAAACCATATCAAAACCAAAATCGGTCCATGAATTGACCATTTGATGATGATCGATCGGTCAAAAGCTCCAAATTCGGGTTTGAATTTAGATCTTTCTGGGCCAAAATTATTTAATAAACATTTTGAACATTTAAGCTCGGAAAGTTCTAGAATTAATAACGAAATAAATTTAATTGACCAAGAAATATCTAAAAGAATCTAAAAATTGTCTAAGAACAAAAAAAAACTTTATGCCTTATTTCACTTTGATCTTGCTTGAATTTCGGCCCACATGATGTTTTTCTTGAATATTATTGTTTATTTATGTGTTATTAACATTCCCATGCAATTATATTTGAATTTGGGGGTCAATATTAGGTACCATTGAGATAGAAATATAGGATCTAGGTTGAAACTCAAAGAGCAGCATGGTTTCTGCTGTAGTGGCTCTTTTCCAACAGTTCTTTACGCTTCTTCAAGCAACCTGTTGGGTCAAATTATTTTGACTAAGTGTTGAAATAATTTAAACATTGGAATTTTGATGATGAAATGAATTATGCGTTTTGATGCAGGTGTATCGAAATCATATTTCATAAGACTTGGTTCTAATTAGGCTCATTAGACCAATTTTGGCATTAGATACAAAGAATTAGACGTGCAGTCTAATATATTTGGAATTAGACGTGCAATCTAACTCAGCGGAGTTATACGTGCAGTCTATTGGAATGAGAAAATTAGACGTGTAGTCTAATGTATACGGAATTAGACGTGCAGTCTAACTCAGCAGAGTTAGACGTGTAATCTAATATATGTGGAATTAGACGTGCAGTCTAACTCAGTGGAGTTAGACCTGCAGTCTAATGGATTGTGAAAGTTAGACGTGAGTCTAACTCCTTCAGACAAGTCTGAGGTAGAACCAGAATTAAACGTGCAGTCTAGCTCAGTGGAGTTTGATTTGCAGTCTAATGGTTAGTGAATGATTAGACGTGTAGTCTGATTAGTGAAAGTTAGACGTGAGTCTAACTCCTTCAGACAAGTCTGAGGTAGAGCCGGAATTAGACGTGTAGTCTAACTCAGTGGAGTTAGATGTGCAGTCTAATGGTTATTGAACAATTAGACGTGTAGTATAATTTGTGAAAGTTAGGCGTGAGTCTAACTCCTTCATATTAGTCTGAAGTGACTGTAATTAGACGTAAGTCTAATTCCATTAGACCAGGCGGTCTAATGGATTCTGTTATTAGACGGGGATGTTTAATTTCATTAAACTGGTTTTCACAATCCTTCTAACTGAAATACGTCTAATCCTCAGCTTAAGCAGTATGCTTGAAGCCAGCACCTGCCTACCCACGTACTATAGTTGTACCCTACTCCTACTCCACTTTCTAGTGAAGATCACTACAACAGCTATATGCAACCAACCAACGAATGCCACGTAAGAGAATTTTCCTCATATTACTTGTTTTGTAGGTACATCTCTGATGGAATATTCGGCACACTACCACTGGCGTACGACCACGATCTTTGTGCTCAAAACCTGCTGTGTACAATGGAGGCTTTCCAATGTAAGAGTGCCACGTATCATTCTAAAGATTCGACCATTAGTATCTACCCAGTATTGATTAAATCTCAAGGACAACGGACAATCTGCCGAACTGATTAACATTTTTACTCGATCATCTTGCTTGCTATTCCAGAGAGAGAAATCAAGCCTTTTACTGTGAAGATGCTTTCTGATTGTACTGTGTGTAAATCAAGAGAGAGCTAGAATAAAAAACACCTTTAGCTGAGTGATATTCTTCATATTGTATATTGAACAGAGTGTGTTATGTTCAATAGTGAGCTAAGTGTGTGTAAACTGTATTTGATTCGCATCATATTATAGTGAATCCTTCCGGTGGTTGGAAGAAGGGGTGACGTAGGAGAGTTTCTCCGAACATCCATAAACAAACTGCTGTGTTCTTTCATTTCTGTCATCTTTTCATCTTTCATCTTGAGCTTCAAACCCAAGTAACAATTCCGCCTTGAATCTGTTTCAAGTGTTTATAAGTGTTTGCGTAGAATAGAAAGCGAATTAAATCCCTAACAGGATTTCTTTCAAACCGTTTTTCGTAAGCCTTCATCAATAGTCAGACCCCCTGTTTCTATTCTCAAGCTTTTCCTGAAATATGTCGACCATAACCAAAGATGCCAGTGCTACAGCCATTCCAACTTTCTCTCGAGAAAACTACATTGTTTGGAAGAAAAAGTTCGTGCTCATATTTCTTCTCTTCATGACGACATGTGGAGTGTTGTCACAGAAGGTCCTATCAAGATTGATAAGGAGAAGGCTGACTGGACCGCTGATGAAAAGAGGCAGAACAACCTCAACAACATGGCTCTTGATGTTCTGTACAGATCTCTCGATGACAGCATGTTTAACTACATTATCGAATGCGATACTACCAAAGAGGTCTGAGACAGACTCACCCAACTGTGTGAGGGCAACGAGCAAACCAAGGAAAACAAGATCATGGTTTCCACTCAACAGTTTGACAGCTTCAAGATGCGTCCTGTTGAAACAATGAATGATTTCGACACCAAATTCAGCAAGATCGTCTCCTCTCTGTCTATCCTAGGTAAAACCTATAGCAACTGAGAGCTTGCTATCAAGGTCATGTGTGCTCTTCCAAGGGAATGGGACATAAAGACAATGGCGATGAGAGAATCCAAAGATCTTAACAAGATCTCTCTCTTTGATCTCTTTTCTGATCTCAAGGCCTGTGAGTTCGAGCTGAACTGTAGGATGGAAGAAGATCAACCCACATCCTTTATCATTGTCAAGGCGCTAGTGACTGCAAAAGAGACACCAACTGCTCCGGATGTGAAGATGGCAGCTCAACAGCTGAGCAGCGATGCCATGTCTCTCTTTGTGAAGAAGTTTGGCGACTTCATGAAGAAGAGCAACTCTAACTCAAGTTCTTCAAATTCTAATGACAATAAAAAATCTAAAGCTAATGTTACTTATTTTAACTGTGGTATTAAAGGTCATTATGCATCGGAATGCCGGAAGCCGAAACGTGAAGATGCCAAGGATGATGGAAAAGAGCTGAAGGCTCTTATGGCAGATGACGGGGAGAACAAAGGAAGCAGTCGTGGTTCCTACTTTTCATCCAGTGAAAGTGATGAAGAAGAGATGGCCTGCTTCATGGCAAGAGAAGATGAAGAGAGGACTCAGAAGACTGAGGTGGATTTTCCATCGGTCTACACTTTCGATCAACCGGAAGTGGTGGATATGTTCAGAACCCTAGAGTATTCTAGGTTGAGGAAGTATCTCAGTGGTCCTTTCATATTCTATGAGAAAGAAGTTCGCGAGTTTTCTGGGTTGAGGAAGTATCTGCAACTATGGTGGGTGAATCCATCGTGGCAACCGTCAACGGCATGGAGTTTTCTTTCGATGAAACCGTTTATGCGGAGTTCTTTGAACTTCCGACGGAGGGACACACTTTCGAATTGATTCTTTCATCAGAAGACATGCAAGAGATGAAGAAGACATTTTCTGTTGATGGTTCGATGATCCATGTAAATGGAAAAAATAAGGTCCTTAAACCTCATTTCATTCTGCTGAACGACGTGGTAGCAAAAGTGCTTCAAGGGAAATCTGGATCCTTCCAACTCTATAGTCAAGACCGTTTCGACTATTTGTGCGCGATTTCAAAGGGAATCTAGGTAAACTGGGCATCTACCCTTTTCCAGAACCTCTACTTTTCGATCTTTCAAGCATACAAGGAAAGCATAACGTATGCGGCTCAACTGAGTCGATTGATGGAGCATTTGGGGGTTCTTGTGGGTGAACCTGAGCAGATCAACTCTCCAAGGGTATTCACTGCCCTTACAGTTGCCAGTACCCTGATAAGGTTGAAGAACAACATATAATGTGCCTCTGGTGTATCTAGTTATCAAATAGGTGGTAAGCCCTCTACTCGATCCAAACAACCGTATGCTTCTATTATGTCAACAAGGGAAAAGAGATCGAAGACCGTGAATGAATCAAAGGCCAATTCCTCCAGTTTGAAAAGATCCACCAAGAAGGACTCAGAATCAGTCGATTCAAGGTTAAGGCAAGGTTCAGGCATACTTGCTGCAACCCCCATGTCCTCTCTGTCTTCTCTGGCAACCATCTTGAGAAAGTCTTTGAGGTCCTGTGTCTCAAAGGAAAAGCAAACGAAGGCGCCCCGCGCGTCTAAATCATTGAAGATAACCTCCTCTAAATCTTTGGTCGCTGTGCCTAAGTTTGATGTTCCTGTAGTGGAACAAGATGAATCTATTTTTTCTCCATTAAGAGAATCTGATGAAGGGCCCGCTGTTAAGTCAGTTGGTCCAAATGATGAAAATGCTGACAGGACTGTGTCTCCTGTTGTTCAACTCGATCAAGTAGCCGCCGGTGCTACAGAAAGTGCTCAACCAGAACAAGGTGTTGTTCTTACCCTTGTTGCTAGTGAATCTACTGAAAAAGACTCTTTAGTAGCCGGGAAGGTTACTCGTGTAGAGCTCCATGCCGAGCTGTGTAAGAAACCCCAAACGACATACGAACTGATGCGTTCCGCAAGATAGACAGGTGGAATTGTGTTCAGTGAACCCAGACCTTCTCCAAAACCCGTCGAGATTGTTGGAAAAGGTAAAGACATTGTAACTCTAGTTCCTGAAGAAGTATCGGAGGCAACAAGCATTGTTGACCTCGTGTTAGATCAAGTTAAAGCCATTGCGGCTGAAAAAATGGAAATCTTTGAATCATGGTCCCTGGAAAGATTGTCTGTTAAGTACAATGAAACCCTGCCAAATTCTGCGATAACCCGAGAGTGGAAGAAGCGTGTAGCCAATGAGAAGAAAGTTCTCAAGTGGGCTAAAACTTCAGAGGTAGCTGAGGCTCTAAAGAGAAAGGATCTCGTTGAAGCATGTCTATGTGGAAGACACCTTTTCCTAATTTTTGAAGCCAGAAAGGCTAATTTCAACCCTGTTGAGAAAGGTTCTGAAATTGAAGTGAAAGTGTTAAAGAGGCTGGATGACATCATGGATAGCTACGTCTCGGTGGCTACCCGATACGTTCATGGCGCTAATTGCTCTAGTGCAAAACCTTTTGATGATGATGAACCGATGGACATCTTTGATGCTGATGATGATGCCAATGAGCTAGATGATGCTCTCTTGATTGAATTCGGGAATCTTTCTGCTGAAGAGAGACGTATTCTGGATCAACCCATTCAAGAGAATCCTCATGAAGACGAAGAAGAAGTAATTGTTCAAGAGCCTGAACAAGCTCTTGTAACGAATGAAGAAGAAGTACTTGAAGAAGATGTTGTTGAGGAGTCTTCTCAAGCTCCTATTAAAGAAAATGATGTGATATCCTCTGTTGTGAGAACAGAGGAAGCCCAAGAGAAAGTGGATGAGGTAACTCAGCTAGAGATTATCAGATCTGAGGGAGAACCTTCCAAAGATAAGAATGCTGAAGAAGGAAGTTCCTCATCTGAGGAGGAACAGGATCAATACGCAAGTTATGTAAAGCCCCGTTTATTCCCCAACACCATTGTGGGAAATATTCATGAAAATATCAACATTCATCTTCACTACTCTGGAAATCTGTTTGAGAGATTTCAGAGAGCTGAAAATGAAATATTAGAAGAGGAGCAAAATGAAGCTGCTAAGATAGCTGAGAAGAATCAACCGGAGCAATCCATGTAGATTCATACAAACTTTGAGCCAATTCAGAGTATGGCAGCAGAGTCTCAAGAGAATTCATCAAATGAAGAATCCTCTACTGAAGGTAACAAGCTGTTAAAGTCTATGACTTCTGTGCTCTCATCTCTTCAGAAGAGCATGATAAAGGCCTTGAACACCCAGGAAGAAGAAAGAAAGGACTTTGCCGAAATTATCAAAGTTCTTACTGAATTGGATAACACTCTGAAGAAGAACACGTATGAGAATCACTTCTCAAATTTAAACTTCTCCAAGTTTGAAAAGAATCTCTTCAGCCGTCAATCTGAAATGATGGACCTTGAAAGGCACATCAATGATGACCGTCATAGGGAGACTTTGGATGAATTCAGTCTGCTGAAGAATCAGATGGAGGAAATTCAAGATTGTTTAAGAAGAAATGATAGTGAACGACAGGAATTTGTTGACTCTATTGCAAAGAAGTTTCAAGCAAAGGAGAACGCAAAAGCTAATGATGGAAGAGATCAACCTCGAATCACCCAAGGCGAGTCAAGTAGAAGAAGTGACGTTGTGTCAACCGACACTAGATCCAGACGAGCCCCAAGCAACGATGATAATCCTAGGCCAACCAAGAGAGGTGGAGGTCGAAGCGGTGGTGATCGTGGAGGCAGAAGCAGTGGTGGTGGCCGTAGTAGGCTATCTGGTGTTGATCAAGGAGGTCGTGCCAGTGGTGGTGATCGTGGTGGTAGATCAAGTGGAAGCGATCGTGGTGGTCGCAGCTTTCCTCCTTTTCTCAACATGTTAACTGGACAAGACATAAGCCCAACCGATCCTCGAGTAAAAAGGGAAGAACAATAATTTCTTTTCTTCTACTCTGTTTAAGTCTTTAAAACAATATTTCTTTGATAATTTTCTGAATATTAGTTTTTGGAAGTTTGATGTAAGTGAACAAGGGTTTGTTTTATTTAGATGATGAATGCATATTTTAGTATATATATTCAGGTTTTCAATTTCTTCATCAAAAAAGGGGAAATTGTTGGGTCAAATTATTTTGACTAAGTGTTGAAATAATTTAACCATTGGAATTTTGATGATGAAATGAATTATGTGTTTTGATGTAGGTGTATCGAAATCATATTTCATAAGACTTGGTTCTAATGAGGCTCATTAGACCGATTTTTGCATTAAATGCAAAGAATTAGACGTGCAATCTAACTCAGCGGAGTTAGACGTGCAGTCTAATGAATGCACAAAATTAGACGCGCAGTCTAATGAATGCAAAAACTTAGATGTGCAGTCTAACTCGGCGGAGTTAGACGTGCAGTCTAATGAATACAAAGAATTAGACGTGCAGTCTAACTCGTGGAGTTAGACATGCAGTCTAATAGATCTCGAAATTAGACGTGCATTCTAACTCAGCGGAGTTAGACGTGCAGTCTAATATATTTGGAATTAAACGTGCAGTCTAACTCAACGGAGTTAGACGTGTAGTCTAATATATTTGGAATTAGACGTGTAGTCTAATATATTTGGAATTAGACGTGTAGTCTATTGGAATGAGAAATTATACGTGTAGTCTAATGTATTCGGAATTAGACGTGCAGTCTAACTCAGTAGAGTTAGACGTGCAGTCTAACTTAGTGGAGTTATACGTGAAGTCTAAAGGATTGTGAAAGTTAGACGTGAGTCTAACTCCTTCAGACAAGTCTGAGGTAGAACCGGAATTAGACGTGCAGTCTAACTCAGTGGAGGTAGACTTGTAGTCTAATGGTTAGTGAATGATTAGACGTGTAGTCTAATTAGTGAAAGTTAGACGCGAGTCTTACTCCTTCAGACAAGTCTGAGGTAGAACCGGAGTTAGACGTGCAGTCTAACTCAGTGGAGTTAGACGTGCAGTTTAATAGTTATTGAACAATTAGACGTGTAGTCTAATTGGTGAAAGTTAGACGTGAGTCTAACTCCTTCAGATTAGTCTGAAGTGACTGTAATTAGACGTAAGTCTAATTCCATTAGACCAGGCGGTCTAATGGATTCTGTTATTAGACGGGGATGTTTAATTTTATTAAACTGGTTTTCACAATTCGTCTAACTGAAATACGTCTAATGCTCAGTTGAAGTAGTATGCTTGAAGCCAGCACCCGCCTACCCACATGCTATAGCTGTACCCTACTCCTGCTCCACTTTCTAGTGAAGATCAGTACAACATCTATATGCAACCAACCAACGAATGCCACGTAAGAGAATTTTCCTCGTATTACTTATTTTGCAGGTACATCTCTGATGGAATATTCGGCGCACTACCACTGGCGTACGACCACGATCCTTGTGCTTAGAACCTACTGTGTACAATGGAGGCTTTCCAATGGAAGAGTGCTACGTATCATTCTAAAGATTCGACCGTTAGTCTTTGCCCAATATTTATCAAATCTCAAGGACAACGGACAATCTGCCGAACTGATTAACATTTTTACTCGATCATCTTGCTTGCTATTCTAGAGAGAGAAATCAAGTCTTTTACTGTGAAGCTACTTTCTGATTGTACTGTGTGTGAATCAAGAGAGAGCTAGAATAAAAAACACCATTAGCTGAGTGATATTATTCATATTGTATATTGAATAGAGTGTGTTCTGTTCAATAGTGAGCTAAGTGTGTGTAAACTGTATTTGATTCGAATCATATTATAGTGAATCCTTCTGATGGTTTGAAGAAGGGGTGACGTAGGAGAGTTTCTCCGAACATCCATAAACAAACTGTTATATTCTTTCATTTATGTCATCTTTTAATCTTTCATCTTGAGCTTCAAACCCAAGTAAACAATTCCGCCTTGAATCTGTTTCAAGTATTTACAAGTGTTTGCATGGAATAGAAAGCGAATTAAATCCTTAACATGATTTCTTTCAAACCGTTTTTCATAAGCCTTCATCAATAGCCAGACCCCCGTCTCTATCGATAAAGCCGATCCTATCACAACTAGACACCTACAGCGACGCTGCTTCCACACCAGTTGTTGTCCGCACATCCGACCAAGAAAAGGGACCAAATCCTGCGCCTGGAGAAGTTTGACGACACTTCCGACCGAGGAGCTTCTATTTCCCACCCAATCGAGAGTCATTTCCCTTGGCTCGTTTTCCTAGAACATCTAACCGATAAATTCAACCTAGGCTTCTTGTTTTCTAATAGATATTCATCTACTATCCACAATGCCGATAGCCGACGCTTACGACCGAGATTTCTTCACGTTGTTAGCCGTTGGTTCACGCTGCGATCGAGAAAAAGAGGAAGACACTCACCTAGTTGTTGTCTTCAAGCGATTGAGGGATGACCCTACATCCAACTAAGAAATTTAAGGCCCTATTATTGCTACAGCCGAGAGGAGAGGAGTTGCTGGTGTTGTTTTTCTGCCACTAAGGGATTACACTACATCCGATTGATAGAACACATTGTTGCATCCACCTGACCGAGAAAATGAAGAAGGACGTTCACATTGATGCTGCCCACAAGTGACCGAGGAAAAGATAACGTTGTGCGCTTGACTGAGGAATGACATGGAATCCGACCGTGGCTGCGACTAAGGAAGAAGCCATTAGTGTTGTTTAGTTGTTGACCGATGTTGCGACCAAGGGGAAGACCTACTAAGGATGGTGTACCCAACCGAAGAATCAATTGATGTTGCGCGCTCGACCGAGGATAGACATTTCACACAACCGAAGAATATTTATGCCCGACTGAGAACAAGCTGACGATTAAGGATCTGCACCCAGTTTTTGACCCCGATCGAGGATTCAAGCACGCTTTGACCGCGACTGAGAAAAACGTCAATCCAAGCCCGTGATCGAGCGTTGACTTAATACACGACCGAGAGTTCTTCAAGCGACCGATCTTCATCGGTTGCACACGGTTTATTCTTCATTCCTTTTTATTTCTATGCATGGACTTTAAAATAATTTTCTGCTTTTGGATTTTCTTATTGGTTTTTAAATGTTGTAAGTTTGAAATTTATTTGATCCTATTTTAACATAATATATCAAAATTAAACAATGTAAAGCGTAAGTATTTTAAAATGGCCAAGATTAATTAGTAGAGACCTTCGGGGCGTTGTGGGACATAACTTGTTTAATAATTATTTCTCACACGTAACCAAACGTTGAACTCGAAAAGAATCTCTTAATCGACATTCATACGTCAAAACTTTTCCATGTTTAATAAAAATTAGGTTCCAACTCTCCTGTCGTGAGGTTTAATTCAATTAAAATCAAAAAATCTAAAAGGCCTATGACGTACTTTCCATTAAAATCTCAATCTCTCCCAGATTTGTAATGGGATAGTAAGTTATGGAGTCGTACATAAAGCATTGTTTTATACTTTAAGTTTTCAATCACCTTTAAAATTAATTCCCTTCACTTCTTTTAAAAAAAAGCAAAAATCGATAGAAAATTCAAACTTTCATCGTGACGTTAAAAATCACGCACAATTGTAACAGAAATACGAGATTTGACGTAAGTAATAAAGAACGAACACATATTTAACATGGTTCACTAAGATAAAATTTGTCTATGTTCACCAAAAAGAGTTAATATTATTGAGGAGATTAGAACAGAGATTAAATCATGACATACTAGCCGGTCCTTTAAAACCCTAATAGAAATAGAAATGGGACTAGAAACGATCCTCTCAAGGCAAAGATTTCAGCTTTCTAAAGTGTCTTACTACACCTTTAAATAAGTTTCAACTAGGTTAAAACCAATATTATTGAGGAGAATAGAACAGAGATTAAATCATGACATACTTATGAGCCTGATCCAAGCCGAGTTTTGCATTCCGCCCCTTGGTGCAAAAGGCGGATCGCGGGTCCTTTTGAGAATCCTATCTCGAATATGATGTGGTACGATACTCGTGACCCTACTGGTGACTGTCATTTCCTCACACAACAATGCTGCCAGTTCTGCCTTCCTACTTAACCGCGACTTTTGATTGGTCCGTCCAAGCTTATACTGACGCACCATATCAATCAAACTTGGCAAGTTTGTCTTTCTTTCCATCGTCCCTGTTTTGGCGTGAGATTCTTTTAGGTCAGGAAGTCACTCATCGCCGCTTCCCATGTTTCGATCTTTCCATTTTTTTAATCCATTCCTTGGGTAAAGTCTCCCAACTATATTTGAAAATAGATTGGTTATCCATAAAGATAAAGACAACTTTATTTCCGTGATGAACTGTTGGCACCAGTCCTACATTTTGTCTCTATGGACCGAGGAGAAAGGGGGCTCCGCGGGGAACTCGTTTCATGTCGGCGTACACCTCTTTTTCCAGGGTTGATCTAGCTCGACCTTATCTACCACCCGTGTCGGTTGAGGACTATGGGAAAACAAATTTGACACATTGTCTAGGGCTTTAGAAAAAATGGCCAGAAATTGGAACACATTGATTCTGCTCGTTCCTGTCCTTCGCTTCAGGTAAGGGGGGAAGATTGGTTCGCTCCCCCTAGGTTTAGGGACTGCAGTCTTAGCTTCCCCTATAGTCGTCAGCTCGTTCTTGACAAATTCGGTCGGGTGTTCATACATCCGCTCCAACATAGATATGAAAATCACAGATGGGATGGAGGAGGGTTTGAATGCAATTCAACAACGAGTCATAGGCCGATTTGACTGTGAATATTCAGAATGGCTACCCAATGGGACTTTCCTTTCTTCTTTCAGGCTTAGAGAACTACCCACGTTCAAGCGCATAGAGAGGAAGAAGGAAAGCTAGTTACCATCACAAAGAGAAAGACCATTAGCAGCTCGAATAGAGTTCACCCTTGACTTGTCCTCTTTGCAGAATCGTGCCGACAAAAATATCCGATGAGTAAAGGCCGATCGTTGATGCTCAAGCCGAATAAGCGGGAGATTCATTCAGGTTTCCAAAATTCTTTACTAAACTGGGTATTACCAAAAACTAAATATAAGCTAAGCGCAGGAAAGTCGAAATCCAGCTAAAATGCATATGTAGAAAGCCTATTTGTTTCTAGTATTTACTAGCGGATTTCCCCCCTTCTATAGTGAAGATAGTCGCACGTAATGACAGATCACGGCCATATTATTAAAAGCTTGTGGTAAGAATGGATTTCGTTCTAGTGCTCGAAAATAATATTCCAAAGCTTTCGTATGCTCTCCATTACTTGTGTGGATAAGGCCTATGTTATAAAGTATATAACTTTGAAAAGAAATTTTGTTTATGCTCAATTACGCAAACAGGTATGGCTATATGAGTCTATCCATCGCATATAGGCTTTAAGGACATTGTGACATAACCGTCGAGGCGAAGTCGGGACCTAAAAGATTGAATAGAATGATACATAGACAAGCAAATCCCTTATGAATTCCAAAGTACTTGCTTAATCAAAAATTAAGTTAAGGGAATTTATCATTCGATGGGAAATAGACTACTCAAGAATTTCACATTTTATTTATGTCATAATTGAATTATTGATAAAATAGAAATAGCAGAACCAGCTGGGACAGTTTCCTAATTCTTCGGGGACTACTCGCTCAGGCGTGAATGAGGTCTTCCTCACATTTTCTAATTTGAAATGATCCTGACAAAGAAGAAACTACTCTTCTTCAAACAACCAGGAATTCCTTTCTTTGCTTTCACATCGCACACACCAATGATCAGTTAGACCACACCCGGATTGAGACCACTACTCGCGTTGGATGCCTCCCCAACCCAATCTTCAAAAAGAAAGGTAAAGCCACTCTATCTATTTCTCTATCGCGGGAAAGCACTCACTTGAAACTAACAATTTGGACCGTTACCGACAATACATTTAAGAGCTTTCCTCCCGATCCCAAATCAAGGAAGCAAAGCAGTCTTCTCCATCCAAATGTTGGTACCACGGCTTCTCTATTAGATTTGACCAGGAGGAGGAAAGGACCTATGGAGTAAATATCACCCCCCCTCTAGGGAACTATTATGTTAGGATTAGGATAATCTATTTTTACGTAGGCGTAAGAGGTTTTATCCGATATCTTTCCTTCAACCTTTAGATCGAATGATTAATCATTCTACCTTTAGCTGACAGGGGCGAAGGTCTCGTAAGAGTTTTTGTTTTGTTTTGTTTTATATTATCTAAATGAGTGAATAGATTGACTTTAAAACAATAACGATTAATTACTATTTCTATAAAACAAGCTCGTATTTTATCTTCGTTACCTTTTCTTAATAATGAAAAACAATTTGAAAGAACTGAGTCGACCACTAGAACTCTAGGTCTTAGCGCCCGAAATAGATAGGCCGAATTCGGGTAACGGCTATAAGGGAGAAATCGAAAGGAAAGAGTACCCGACCAGGGATGGACGTAAACTCGTAAGCCACAGCTCACTTCGACGTTTCCAAATTTCCATAGAACTTCCGGATACTGCTTCGCTGGACTGATAGCGCACTGAACCGTACCGTAGTATGAATAAAAGGATGCACTCTTTCTTTACTGCCGCTTTCATGCTTGCTTATGGGCACGATTGAGAAAGCCGTCTTCAAGCACTATGCCTGAGACTGATGAGATGGAGGAACAGCCTTCGCTACACTGTTAATTGATGAGATGGTGATGCGATCTTATCTTTGATTTCCACTTAGCAGAGTCCTGTGTTTTTAATAAACAGTCGCTACCCCTGGTATGTGCCGCTTACCAGATGATCCTTACCCTGTTGTTAACAAAACGGAGTCTCAAAAACGAAATTCTCTCACAGCTTAGGATCAGAAGGAACCCATCCCCGTCTTTCATTAAAGTAATGGTCTACGACTCCGCTGCCTCGAAGACTGAGAAGATAGAATCATATGTTTTAAGCATCGGTTGCGACATCGAATGAGGACTTATCCAGGGAGCAAAGACGGAGGTTCTCTTTTGTCTTTTTTGAAGGAGTCGAACGCAGCCTAAAAAGACGCTACGAAGCGGTCGAGGGTTGAGGGCGAGTGGACAGTTGGCAGCTACTCTTCTCTTTTGTAATATTCATCTCAATTCTTCTTCTCTCCGGCATAGTACGCATTGGCTTGCAAGAACGATCCCTCTTCGCTTCAACAATTTCTTGAGTTCCAATTTGATCATGAACGCCTTGAATACACTCATAGAGCGCCTCCCAGTGGTGGTACCTCCTCCCGCCAACACCCAGACTACCGGTTCATGCCCATCCTGACCCTTACTACCCAGAGGACCCCTTTCCCCAGGGACCCTCAAAACCAATTCGGACGAAAGGAGCCAACATGTATGAACCCAGGGACCCTCCCATCCATTTCCAGGTTTAGCACAGTCCTCAACCGACACGGGTGGTAAATAAGGTCGAGCTAGATCAACCCTGGAAAAATAGGTATGGTCCCCCTACCGTAGATCGTCTTGTATAGGTCTGATCACCTCACGTTTGGGTTGGGGTTCCGTTGGTAATCCACCCTCTGTGATTCCAAAATTCCCTCACGCCCACGAGCCCGACTCGCGTACACAAAAGTCATGAAAAAGCCACCACCATCACGCGTTGACCCCTAGCCTCTCTTGCTACCACGTCTGCACCTAGTGTGGTTAGCACCGACAAACAAGCTCATGTATGGATGGTCCAATTATCTCCCATTGACTCTGGTAGAATCCCAACTCTAAGAGGGTCGATGTAATTGAGTCGATTAGAGGGAGAGGAACGGAACGACCAAGTTCTTTGCTGGTGTGCAGGATGAAGAACAAGGCCAGGCTCAAACGAGAAATGAGGCTTTTATTACCCAGACCAGAATCGTAGAAGGAGGTTAACGTAGTCAAGCCTTGCCTTGAGATGTTAGTAAAACGCGGCATATTCGAATTCTGATCGCTTTTACACGAGAAAGGGGGACCACCCTCTAAGCCTAAGTATTCCTCAATGACCGATAGCGTACAAGTACCGTAAGGGAAAGGTGAAAAGAACTGGGCACGTTCCTCTCTGGATCGGTCTGGTCTAATCGAAGTTAAGATCATTCCTCTCTTAGGCTACTTGTTTGAGAAGATTCCTAGTCCTTCCTACCCAGCAAATGGAAGTTTTCGATGCCCCTTCCTTATAGGAGGTTGTTGCAGTCCTCTCTATTGAAATTGGTCTTGCACTAGCTCATTTTGTAAAACTTCCTTTTACTTAACTTTCCTGAACGTGCACTCTAAAAAAATCAGCTTCAAGTTGAACTAACCTATTTTAAAAACTTTGAAATGGAATCTTGAATTGTTTATTTGTAAAGTCATTTTTATTTAACTATGTTTAATATATATATATATATATATATATATATATATCATGAATTATAATAATTTGATATTGATTTTTTCACTTGATTTGGATGGATGAAAATTTATATTTTTAAACAAATAAATAAAACCTTATTTTCCTTGTCAAGTTGTTATAATAATTTCAAACAATATATACTTGTTTTTCATATTCAATCAATCAACACAATATCGGTTTAGTCTACACTCCTCTCGTAATTTCAGAAGACCGCGAGGATACTCTCTAAATCTTAATAATGTGCGCTGATTTTGAACCGAAAGAGAGTTATACAACTCAATTGATTATGTGAAAAGGAGTGGCTTGACCTCATTTGAAAACATTTTTTGGAATTAGCGTGATTTTGACCATAATAAATACAATTGTGAATATATATGTTTAATTATGTTATATAGACTAAAAAAATGAATATATAAAGAAAATGTAATTTCAATCAAATTTATCAATGTTTTCACTCTAGCTGCAACTATAGTGTTTTCAAATATGTAACATATTCAATAGTAAATATTAAATATTAAATAGTAGGTTGGAACATTTAAACCAATCTGAACTATTCAATTGTCAAACTGATACAATCTTAACTGAATAATATATGGTTTGTCGATTACAGGTAGCACAATGTGTTTATATATATAATCAATTAAGGTCGGATATATGGTATATTCAAATAACTGAACCAAACGATAGGCACATAATCATTTAAGGTCGTATATATATGGTATATTCAAATAATTGAACCAATCTAATATGTACATAATTATTTAAGGTCAGATATATGGTATATTTAAATAACTGAACCAATCCGATATGCACTTAAAATGCATGAATTAATGTTATGATTAAACAACAAAACTCATCATATGTATCAATAATAGAAATTAACAGCATGAGTTCATTTTTCTCAACTAAAGCATCAACTTACATTTATTTTACTTGGGTATATCAAAGGTCACATATTAATGTAATATATATATAGTTATTAATCATTATATTTTAGATATTTAATCATGTATGCTCCTCACAATATTTTAAGGAAAACAATAAAAGTTACTAACGTCTAAACATATTATAATTTTATTCTTCAGTCTCTTTTATATCCTTCATTTTTCACTTTCTCCATTCTTTTTTATCCTATGGCTAAATTAAATAAAAAATAAGTTATTTCTTAACTTTCTTCAATCAATCCATGTTAAGCTTTATCAGCACAACTTTGTAATCTAGAAGAGTCAAGTTATATTGGTTCTCAAAGGCGACTGATTTGTTATTGAATCTCACCCAGTCCCTTGCGTATAATTCGATGAAGTTGTTGTTGGTAATGGTGAAGGGAAGCCCGCCATCATTGTTATTGGAGTTAAATCGGTGACTATTGAAGAACTCACCGGACTTATGCTCAACCACGAATAACGACTAGAGTTGGCGCATTTTGTTGTCAATGGAGCCTCAGCCAATCTTGTTTTCAAACAAATAAAAGAGGCGGAAGGAAATAACGAGGATCTGGTTTAGGACTTTCTAAATACTATAGGGCACAAAATCTTGATGCCAATGGGTTCGGGGTCGGTGGCAATTGGAACAGGTCACCTTTATATAAGCCTAACAATAACATAAATAATAATTTGAGTTGGACTAAGTTAAATTATGGTCCCAATAAAATTCAATTTTGAAATAATTCATTTTCTCATTACGGAACCATCACGGAACCATCGTAGAAATAATAATGATGGTAATCAACGTCCAAAATGTACCAATTTTGATCGAATGGAATATACTTCGAATAATTGTCGCTCTCACCAATAATGTCAACTTTTTAATAGTATTTGATATCTTATCAATAATTGTCGGCGTAGGTTTGATCATAAATTTCAACATTCGAATCCTCTAGAAGCTATGATGATTAGCCCGTTAGTGATCTTAGATCTTGCGTGGTATCGTGACTCGAGTGCTACTGATCATATTACGACTAACTTAAAGAATCTCTACACTCACTCAGCATATTAATGTACTAAACGAATTTCAGTCGGTAACGGTAACCATTTATTTATATCTCACATTGACAATTCCATTATTAATATTGAAATCAAACATTACATCTACGAAATATTTTGCATGTTCCACAAATTATCAATAATTTTTTGAGTGTTGCTCAATTTATCGTTAATAATAGGGTATTTTTTCAATTTCATCATTCCTACTATTTAGTAAAAGATCGCTCTACAAAGATGGAAGTTATTCTAGGCAAACTTATAGACAGTTATATTATAATTCTCCATCAACCATCCCTAAATATTCTCTCACGACCTCTCGAGTTATAGCGTTAACTTGGTATCATTGTTTTGGACATCCATGTGTTTCCACTTGCCACTACATCTTACGTTATTTCTCATTTTGAGTTACCTATATTAGAAAACAAGAACTTTAATCCTTGTGAAGCATGTCAGATTAAAAAAGCTCACAAATTACTTTTTCCACTCTATATCAAAAAATCTTGTTCCACTTGATTTAATTCGTTCTTATACTTAGGGACCAACTCCCATTTTCTCTACATATGATTTTTGTTATATGGTAATTTTTGTTTATAATTATAGTCAGTATACGTGATTATACTCACTTCAAAAAAAATAGTTGTCTTATCTATATTTGTCAAGTTCAAGGCACTTGTTGAAAAATAAATCAATTGAGAACATAAAAATATTTTAGATTTATTGAGGTGGAGAATATTGTAATCTTGGGTCATTGACAAAATTTTATGGTATACAACATTGACTCTCATACCTATATACGAGCGAACAAAATGAAGTTCCTAAAAGAAAATTATGGAATATCAATGAGATCAGTCTCACCTTAAGGGAACATGCATCCATACCTCCTCAATATTGGGATGATGCATCTCTCACCGCAATGTATATTATAAACCAACAAATGACACCTTCTTTAGATCATCTCTCTTCGTATGAAATATTATTTTGGTGTGTACCCGACTATGTTTCTCTAAAGACTTTTGGGTGTGCTTATTCCTCTCACAAGACCCTAAAACCAACACAAGATGAATTTTCAGATCATCCGATGTACCTTTCTTGGTTCTAGCTTGGTTCACAAAGGCTACAAATGTCTAAACTTACCAATTGATCGTACATACATCTCTCGACATGTTACCTTAAATGAACAAATATTTTGTTTTTCTACGAAACCACCTTTTGTACTTACTCACCCAACCCAACAACCATCACTATCTATCCTCGCATATTTTGTTCCACCTACTCCATAAAAAATTACACATATCCCTCATTATAATCCAATAAATCTAGTCACTATCCCACATCAATATTTCCCTGACTCATCTACTCCACATTAGTTGAATCTAAAAATATTCCTTGAAACCCTCTTCCTCATACATCATTGAATGTGCCCTTGCATGCTCCCTTCATTCCAAGACCATCCAAGACAAAAATTGAATAACCTCAAGGATACATGTTATGATCAAATAATAAACCATTTCCTTATTTAAGGATCGTCTAGATAAGTGGTGGTAGCGCGCAAGATTTGTGTCCTTAAGGTTAGCCTTCATTATGTTATCATCATGTTGACAAATTAAGATATTTATTTTAAAACAACTATTTTCATAAAAAAAATCGTTTAAGACAAAAGTTGCATCATCCAGTTAAATTGTTATGTGACTTGAAACAAATATTTTATTTCCTCTTTGTATGCTTTATTACGCTTCCCAAAAGGTGGATGTAACACAAGGAATGCAATTTAGAAATATTTTTCACAATTTTCCTGGATAAATTCATGATTTTTAATGCCTCTTTCTAGAAAGAAATGGAAAAAAAGGGCTTCAATTTTTATGTTTCTTTCTAAAACATTTAGCTCTTGAATTCTCTCTTAATTGGTCATGATTTCTCGCATGTTGTTCAGATTTTGCGGTAGTGTTTTTTCACAATCTCTAGAAGGTGTAATATTTTAAAATGTGCCCATTACTAGTTATTATGCCAAATTCCATGCAAGAAGGGATTTATATTAAATGCATACAACCTTGAATACAAGTAATTAATTCTAGATCATCATGAAATTAGATAAATTCAAAAAAAAATGTAACGACCCTAGCTAATTATTGCAATGTTCAAAAATAGCATGGCTCACCCTCACGAGGTAGTAACATATATAATTGTCAGTAATAACTACAATTAACTATTTTTTGAGAAATCTTGTTATTATATTGATAGTGACAATCATAGCCTAGTTTTTTAGGTGGCACTAGTACATTACCATGACAAGGTCAACGAAAATCTAAATAGTAGTCAAATTGATATCGAAAAAATGAATTTTCTAAAATGGTAAGGTATCGCTCTAAATACTACGAAGTGGGAATCATTTCCCGAAAGAACAACATATTTTCTTGAACTATTGATCATTGGAAATGAGAATAAAAGACTCGGACAAGGAGGGCTCTGAAAACCCACATTTGAAATGCTGATTGAAAATTTTTGGGAGAGAATTCGAATTTATCACACAAATTAACAATTTAAAAATCACTTTAAGAATATAAAAAATTATGGAACTTGATATGTTGGACTATAAAATCAACTAGAAACGGATTTTTTTGGGGGGGAAAAAACGACTTAGCATCATTTCATTAAAAATTCCCAAAAATGGGAAAAAAACCACGAGTTTAAGAGATCATTTTAGACAGGCCTAGAATGATTTTGAAGTCATAACATTCTGAATAAAAGTTAAAAAGCTAAAAACGTAAATGAATTATCTGATTACAATGCTTTCAATTCTAGTGAGTTTAAAAAACGATAAATTCCAGTTCCTACAGATATTCCAGTTCTGCTCCGTGCTTGGAATTCTTGTTCACCTTCCCGCGAGGGCGCTGCAATTCGATACAATATCTTTCCATAACTCTTCAACGCTCTTACGGGTTCTGCCATATACTCTTCTATTCCGTTCTTGCCAAATGTTATACACCATTACTCCAAAGCTACACTTGAACACGCTTTTTGCAAATTTATTACCCTTGGCTTTGAGTAGTGCTGCATCTTTGATTTCATTCCATTCGCTCGAGAAACTGATCAGCTTCAGGCTTTTATAGAATCTGTTCCAAAGCTTTGAAGCAATACAGTAGCTCCCGAATAGGTGATCTATGGTTTCTTCATTTCCTCTACATAGAAGACAGCTCGTGTCCAAGATGCTCATATACTTACTAATATGATCACGAGTGCTGAGTCTTTCCTAGAAGGCGAGCCATAGGATGAACTAGTGTCTAGGGATAATCTTTGTTGACCATACAAGAGGAGCCCATTCTACTTTCTGCGTTTTTTCCCGGGTTATCTCCCATATTTTCTTCGATACCAGCTTCCCATTGTCCTCAGCTTTCCATTAATGAATATATGGTCTGTCGTGTATTTGTATGTTACTTATATGATCAAGTATCCTCTGTTCTTCTGGATTTCTTCTCAGGAGTGAGTCTCAATTCCCGTCTTTAATGTCTTTGATTTTCGCTTCTGTGTAGTCCCTTCTGATACAGGTATTTTGAAACTCCTCCTTGTGGATGATAGGCTAGTTTTCAAACCAGGAGTCGTGCCAGAATAGAGTGTCTTTTCCGTCCCCTAGCCGGATGTCATAAAGATCTGCAATATCGCTTCTTAGTTTAAGAATTATTTTTAGAGACCAGCTCATACCTTCATGAATTTTGCAGGTCCAGATGCTGGTTTCGTATTTTATAAACCTCGTATGCACCCATTTGATCCATAGTGACTCCTGATTGCGCTCCATAGCCCACAAATGCTTGAAGGTAAGAGTCTTGTTCCACTCGATACAGTTCTTTACCATTTGACTTGTTTTCCTCCTCTTCCGCTACTGCCCCAGATAAAGTTCCTCAACAGTGTATCGAGCTCCTTCATTACCTTCTTCGGAATGACCATTTAATACGCCTAGTAGCCAACTATGCCCATGACCACGGTTTTGATAAGTTCGATCATCCCTGCATAAGAAATTTTTTCGCTGTCCAGCCAGATATCGTGTTTTTTACCTTTTCAATCAGCGGCTTGCAGTGTGAGATCTCGATCTGCTTTGCGGTTAACGGAATTCCTAAGTACCTTACAGGAAAACTTCCTTCCTTGATGCCCATGATGTTGAAGATGTCTTGATTTGTTTCGTCATTCACGCCTCCATAAAATGCCACACTTTTACTTTCATTAATAGTTAAACATGTAACCTCAGAAAAGAACGTTAGTGCAGCCCTAATAGTTTTAATGGAATCAATGTCTGTGTGCGCTAAAATGAACAAATCGTTAGCAAAGCATAAATGGGTTACCTCCTCTACCTCACAGAATGGGTGAAATATGTATGGACGATTCTTTCAGAACATCGCGAAGATGCTCTCAAAGATCGCCATGATAGCTACGAAAAGGTAAGAAGAGAGGGGGTCCCCTTGCCTTACCCCGTTTTCACCCTTGAAATAGCCTCCGTGGACTCCATTGACGCTAACAACAAAGCAGGATGATGAAACACACTACATAATACAATCAATAAAAAACATAGGAAAAGCAGATACAACCAGAAAGTCTCGAATGGCTTCTCATCTAATAGAGTCGAAAACGTTCTTGATATCTATTTTGAAAGCCACTCTCGGGGATATTTTCTTATTACCGTAGCCTAAACATAATCATAAGGTATTAATATGCTTCAAAACTATAAACGGATTTAATAATGACACAAAAGAGATTACAATTGTCGACAAATGGTGGAAAGAACGTAAGGTATTAATATGCTTCAATTAAAATTAGAAAGTCTAAACATAATCATTTATATTTATTATTTAATGTTGTTTATATTTAGAATTGGAAAGAACTATTAAAATTGAAAGACGGACAAATAGTAGATTATGACTTGTTGGAAAAAATAATTGGGGATCATTGTGCTATAACTGGTGAAAATATGGAACATGTATTAAACCAAAAAAAAATTAGGGGTAAGACGATACTGATACAACCATTGATGACAATTTTCATGACCCACTTGTTGATAACTGGAGTCAAGGTATGGAGTCTAATTATAAAAGTTCGGAGAGTAAGAGAAAAATAGATCCAACGGATACAAACATAAAAAATGCATGGTTATCTCCTTAAAAAAAGTAATTTATTTGTTCTTTCACGAGAAAGATAAGAACAAAGAGAAAACTCACTATATGAATATATTAGAACCGCATGAACACCCAAATGTTAGTATGTAGTTTTCACACAATTCTGAAAGATAAACACAAAAAGAAAACTGACTATATGAATATATTAGAACCGCATGAACACAATGTTAGTATGTAGTTTTCACACGATTCTAAGAATTAGTCGAAGCAGCCTCCACTGGATATAAAGAAGTGTATTGGATAAATGCTTAAAGTCCACAAAATTAGTCGTCGATCAGAATTCTATAGGCTTGTAGTGAATGTGTTTAGTTCCTTTTCAAATCTTATGATTAACTTGTGACAATTGATGATCAAGAAGAACAATTGGACTGTTTTCGTTACATAGTTGCTCAAAATAAGCATCTTTGTCAAAGAACAGTGAGTAAAGATCTACCAACTCATCAACCGTGTGACCTTAATTTTTCAACATACTATCCTTACCTACCACCATTGGATTAATGATGTTTGTATTAGTTAAGTCGCTATTATCAGATTAATAATGTATTATATTAGTTATGTCACCACCACCGATTTAATGATGTGTTGTATAACTATGTCACTACTATTGGATTAATGATCTGTTGTATTGGTTATGTAATCACTATCGTATTAATTATGTATGAGTTATTTAAGACATTTTAAATATTTTGTTAATTTAGATGTGACACCTTTATACTTAATATTTTATTGTTATATGTTAATCTCATAATATATTTATAATATTTGTAATTATATTGTTTAATTTTTAAATTATCAATACATTATAGGAAAAACAAATGGATCCTTCTAATTTGTCTTTAGAGTTACACGAATATGATATATATTTTTTAACATTATTGATGGAGATATTGGCACACTTTTAATAATTCTTAACACATCCAGTAAAGGGTCATTCTACTCGAGGTATAGAACTTGATCGAGTATTGATGTATGGAAATGAAAAATGTCTAAATATGGTTAGAATGTAGAGTCGTTGTCTTAGACTACTTCTAGAATAACTTGTACAAGTGTATGAGCTGCCTATTTTACGGTCTTCTTCGAGTTGAGGAACAAGTGCTGATGACCTTATAATATTTAGTGTATGGTCACAATATGTTTTGTGTGGGAGTAACATTTGGTCACTCTAAACAAACGGTATCTCGATGTGTTTCAATGGTACCAAAGTCCCTTCATTGACAAAGTATTGTTGAGATACTACCGATTAATCAAAATATTACACATCCAAAAGTTTACAACAACAATAACATTACTTCATATATTTAAGGTGTCAAATTTTTTATATTCATGTTTGTTGTAACAAATTATCTAATGTTTGTTATGATGTGTACATAATTGCATTAGTGCTATGGATGGCACTCACGTACAAGTGTATCAAGAAGTAGAAAATTTATATTGTTGACATGTGTTAGTGTATATAATATAATAATAATATATTATATTGATATATTATTATATTATATTTTATAATATAATATAATATATTATATTATGTTTTTTTTTATATTGCTAATGTAACTCAAATATAAATACTTTTATTATATTCAATAAAGATGCACACTATTATTCTCTTTCTCTTAATCCTCTAACATGGTATCAAAGCTTAAACTCTAGGTTTTATGGTTGTTTAAGATTTGTGTATTTAATTCTTAATAATGATGTTCACATTAATTCAATTTTAATGGATAAGTCTTCCGAGTTTTCATTCTCTACCGTTGCTTCTGTCACAGGTACTTCATTAGAGAACACTTTTCCCAAATTTGCTCTTATAGACATTCAATCACTCTTACAAAAACTTCAATCAAATCATGGTACTACACTTTAATCAAATCATGGTACTACATCTTCTCCATTCCTATCTTCTTCAGTTTTATCTACCACAACAGGTACTTCTACCTCATGATTTTTTTATTCAGGATGTTGTAATCATATGACTTCTGAATAATCTTTTCTCACATCCACTAGAAAGCCTATTATTATGTATGTTGTTCATATTGCTAATAATACTACTTTGAATGTTTAAACTATTGGTACCGCTCAAACTTCTATATTGTCCTTACCTGAAACATTTTTTGTTCTAAAAACTTTCGTTAAATCTTATTTTTGTTGGACAATTATGTGATCTCGGTTTTAACATAACTTTTTCGAGTAATGGTTATGTTGTGCAAGATCCTCAAACAAATAAAATCATTCGAATGGGACGTAAGGTTGGACGATTATTTGAACTCACTTCTCTATCTCTTCCATCACAATAATTTGTTAGAGCTATCACTTCTCAAATTTGGCCCTCTCGATTAGGTCATCCTTCTAAAGATCATTTGAGTTCTTTAATTTTTAGTGGTTCTTTAGGCTCTATTAAGACTGAAACTTTTGATTGTATTTCTTGTGAGCTTTCTAAAGGACACGCTTTACCTTTTTTTCCTAATGATTCTAATTCCAACACCTTTTGATATGATTCACTGTGATATTTGGGGTCTTGCACCACATAATACTATGGGTGGTTTAAAATATTATGTGATATTTATTTACGATTTTTCTCGTTATACATGGAACTATTTGATGCATAATATGTCTGAATTGTCCTTAATTTACATTCGGTTTGCTAATATGATTCAGACTCAATTTTTCTCCAAAATTAAAATATTGCGCAGTGATAATATCATGGAATACAAAGACACAAAATTCATAGAATTTCTAGCACAAGAGGGCACAATTATTCAAATATCTTGTCCTGGAACTTCTTAACAAAATGGTTGGACAGAACGAAAATATAGACACATTCTTAAAGTTGTTTGAGCCCTTCTCATCTCGTCTTTTTGTCCCGATAACTTGTGGGGAGAAGCAACTTTCACCGTTGTTTATACTATCAATAGCATTCATTCTCCTATCATAGGTAACATCTCTTCTTTTGAACGTCTTTTTAATCGAGCTCCGAATTATCAAACTCTTAAAGTTTTGGATGTGTTTGTTTTGTTTTATTACAACCTCATGAATACAATAAATTAGAATCTTGAATTCAATTATGTTGTTTCTTAGGTTATAGAATCGAATACAAAGGATACAGGTGTTGGGATCCATTGTCTTAACGTCTTCATATCTCTCGTCATGTATCATTTTGGGAACATAAGATGTTTTCAACTATATCTAAATTTAGAGTCAATGAACCTCCTACTAAATTTTTTCGTGATCCTACCATACCTCTTTTCTTGACATTTCTTGTGTATGACCATTTAACAACTCATGCGACTCAAGTCCATCTGCATTTCCTACATCAACATCTTCTCCATCTCAAAATCCGGCACATACCTCATCTGATCATATCATTCAAGAATCTTCTTATTTTCCACCACCACCACCAACATCACCATCACCACCACCACCTCCACGTCGTACCAATCGTGTAAGTCAACCTTTTGTTCGTCTTCGTAACTTTCATGTGTACTTAGCTATTGTCTCTCTCTATAAACCTCGTACTTTTTGCGAGGCCAATTTTAATCTTTTATGGCAGCAAGCAATGACAGAAGAATTGCAAGAACTTACCAAGAAAAAACTTGGGACTTGGTTGATTTACCTTCACATAAGAAAGTCATTGGTTGTAAATGAGTTTTTTAAATTAAGACACAAGCAGATATTTAAGTTGAACGATATAAAGCTCGCCTTGTTGCTAAGGGATATACACAAGAATATGGTATTGATTATGAACAAACGTTTGCTCATGTCGCTCGATTGACCTCGGTTCGTAGCCTCATTGTAGTAGTTGCTAGCAAAAGATGGAAACTATTTCAAATGGATGTAAAAAATGCATTCCTTAATGGTGAACTAACAGAAAAAATGTATATGCAACCTCCACTTGGGTATGATCATCCTCTAAATAAAGTTTGTAGACTCTGCAAATCTCTTTATAGTCTCAAACAAGCTCATAGGGAGTGGTTCGCTAAATTTAGCTACACCATTGGTAATCTTGGTTTCAAATCCTATGTGGATGACATGATAATTACTGGTGATGACACAAATAGAATTCACGATCTCAAGAATTTTCTACATCAACAATTTGAAATGAAAGATCTTGGACATTTAAGATATTTCTTGGGACTTGAAATAACTTCTGACAAATCCGGTTACTATTTATCACAAGTTAAGTACGCAATTGATCTCATATCTCGGGCTGGTATTATTGACACAAAATTTGTTAACACACCATTTGACTCCACAGAATATTTGGTTTCTACTAATGGTACTCCACTAAGTGATGAAACACTTTATCGACAACTAGTTGGTAGTCTTATATATCTTACTATCACTCGGTCAGATATTGCATATGTTGTCCATATCGTGAGTCAATTTATGTCATCTCCTCGTACAACTCATTTCTATGTCTTTCTTCGTAAATTAGGATACATTAGAGAAACTTTATTTCATAGACTACATTTTGCTCACTCTTCTCCTCTAGAGTTACGAGCATACTCTAATGCTGATTAGGCAGGTGATCCAACTGATTGTCGATCCACTACTAGCTATTGCTTCTTTTTTGGCACATCTCTCATTTCATAAATAAGTAAGAAACAAATTGTTGTTTCTCGTTCTAATACAGAATCTGAATATCGTGCTCTTGCAAATACTACCTTTAAGCTTCTCTGGCTACAATGGTTACTTCAAGATATGAGTGTTCCTTCATCCGTTACTATTCCACTTTTCTGTGATAATAATAGTGTAATGCAGATTGCTCATAATGATGTATTTCACGAACGTACCAAACATATAAAAATAGACTGTCATTTGACACGACATCATGTCGTTAATGGTACCATACAATTGATTCTCATTTCTTCGCAAGCTCAGATTGCTGATATTTTTACCAAATCTCATACTCCTCAACGTTTTCAAGATTTAGTTTCCAATCTCAAGATGTTCAATGCTCTTCCACCTTGAGCTTGAGGGAGGGTGTTAGTGTATATAATATAATAATATATTATATTGATATAATATTATATTATATTCTATAATATAATATATTATATTCTAGAATATATTATATTATATTTTCCTTATATTGCTAATGTAACTCAAGTATAAATACATTTATTATATTCAATAAAGATGCACACTATTATTCTCTTTCTCTTAATCCTCTAACAGCGGGACGACCATGACATACAACAACTAACGTAATAGTTGTATGTAGCAATGATCTTATGTTCACTTGTTTTGTGTCTGGTATCGAAGGATCAATACACAACTCAATTGTGCTAGATATAGCACGACATACTCCTCAATATTGTTTTCCACATCCACTTTCAAGTACGTTAATAAAACACATACAAGGTTTATTGTAAAAAATACTATAAATAATTAATCATTTGTTACAAGGAAATATTATCTTGTTGATTCGGTATTCAAATCAAATAGGGTATTTAGCATTACACAAATTATCATCCTCATTAGTCTGAAGGTTAAATTCTTTCTACGAGAAAAGAGATGTTCAATATGCAACACTCTTCATACATATCAACAATAGAAGTTTATGAAACACGAAACCAGCATCTGGACCTGCAAAATTCACGAATGTATGAGCTGGTCTTTGAAAAAGATTCTTAAACTAAGAAGCGATATTATAGATCTTTATGACATCCGACTAGGGGACGGGAAAGGCACTCTATTCTGAAACGACCCCTGGTTCGAAAACCAGCATATCATCGACAAGGAGGAGTTTCAAAATACTCGTATGAGAAGGGACTACGCAAAAACGAAAATTAGAGACATCAAAGACGGGAATTGGAACTTTCTCTTGAGAAGAATTCCAGAAGGAAAGATAATACTTGATCATATAAGTAACATACAACTACACGACAGACCAGATATTCATGAATGGAAAGCTGGGGACAATGGGAACTTGGTATTGAAGAAAATATGGGAGGTAATCCGGGAAAAAGCGCAGAAAGTAGAATGGGCTTCTCTTGTATGGTCAACGAAGATTATCCATCGACACCAGTTCATCCTATGGCTCGCCTTATGGGAAAGACTCAGCACTCATGATCGTATCAGCAAGTATATGAGCATCCCGGATGTGAGCTGTCTTCTATGCATAGGAAATGAAGAAACCATAGATCACCTATTCGGGAGCTACTATATTGCTTCGGAGCTTTAGGACAGATTTTATAAAAGCCTGGAGCTTATTAGTTTCCCGAGCGAATGGAATGAAATCAAAGAAGCATCACTACTCAAAGCCAGGGGAAATAGATTTGCAACAAGCGTGTTAAAGTGCGGCTTTGGAGCAGTGGTGTATAACATTTGGCAAGAACGGAATGCAAGGGTATATGGCAGAACCCGCAGGAGCGTTGACGAGTTATGGAAAGATATTGTATCGGATTGCAGCGCCCTCGCGAGAACGTGGAGAGGAATTCCAAGCACGGAGCAGAACTGGAGTTTACCGTTTTTTAAACTCACTAGAATTGAAAGCATTGTAAACAGATAATTCATTTACGTTTTTAGCTTTTTAGCATTTATTCAAAATGTTACGACTTCAAAATCATTCTAGGCCTGTCTAGAATGATCTCTTAAACTCGTGGGTTTTTTCCCGTTTTTGGGAATTTTTAATGAAATGACGCTAAGTCGTTTTTCCCAAAAAAAAACAATAGAGAGGACATTTGGAATTTGGAAAAATAAGTGACGTAGTATCTAAAATGTAAGATCAATACGTGGATTTAATCTTAAGAACAACTTCGGATAATTCGAGCAACTACTGGTTTACATAATATTTTTCAAAAAAAAAAATTAAAGCCACAATGAATGATAACCTCGGCTATGTTAGTGTAATACCCATAGACGATGATATTTTATTGTCGTCTAATATTTAACTCGTAATCAAATTGATTATTTTCGAGATGAACTTTCTAAAAAAGTATTTGATTGTATTAGACATTATTGATAATTTTATATCGATTCAAGTTTATAAAAATGGAAAAGATGAAATATAAATACTCATATATTCAACTGTATTTTCAAGTGTAATTATTTATTTATTTGAACTATTTAAAATTTAAATGTTATATTAGATAATATAGTAGGTTATAGTTTTATTTCTACTGTGAATTTATTTTTATTTAATGTAATTAATTTAATTTTTTAAATGAAATAATTTCATAATTTAATTTATATTAAAATAAATTTTAAAATGTAATAAAAAATATTAGAAAATTATATATTTGTTAATATTAATTTTTATTAATATAAAAATTTTAAATGAATAAAATTTTATAAATCACTAATATTAAATTTTTTATTTAATAATTAATTTATATTAAAAATAAGTAAATGTTAATTTTAATATTTTAATAGATAAAAAGATTCATCAATAGCTGAGATAATAGACTGGTTTTAGAATAAAAACAAAAACAATAACCACCATATAAACCAGCTCTAAATGGTGTATAGAACAGATTGGTGCATTTGTTTTCTGATTTAAAGAAGTGTAGCGTGATTTGAGAAGTCGCTTAAGAAGAGACCATTGCTTCTGATCCGAACAAGAATTACAGCAAAAATCGCCGCCTAATCCGAACAAGAATTACAGCAAAAATCGCCGCCCGACTGAGAGCGAGAATTCTTTGTCTTGGGTTTCGAACTCCTAACCTAGGGTAACTGATTTAGGCATAAAAATAAATTTTAAAGTGAGTCCCTAGTTTTGAACCTAGGGCCTACACCTTACACACCTTAACTACATCTAGAACCAATTTTCAAAAGAGGAGTGATAGAGGGAGGGAATTTGAGGGAGGGAATGGGGAAGAGAATGATGTGTCACTACATCACTAGTTGGAAAAAATTAAAAGTTGAGGAGAGAGAAAAGAGAGAGAAATTTTTTATTTTTTTGGCTAATCAAATTATGACACATCATTCCCTCCCTCAAATTCCCTCTCCCAATCATTTCACTTTTCAAAATGATCAGGTTCCGTTTAACTTCTTAAACTAACCTACTTTATTCATTCATTCTCAAACTAACCTACTTTACTGTCAAACTCAATTTTTTTTAATTTTATTTAAATAATAATAAGTTTAAAAAATTTTATCTCAGCAGTTTGGGCGCTAATTAGTTGGTCCTGCGCTGGATGAGCCTGCTAGTCATGCGCCCGTAAACCCTTTCTCGTATCAAGCGGATGAAGTGATTGGGGGAGATTCCGTTTATAAATTTGATTATTTGTATTTTGGTTATTCATCTCAGTTCGAATACGCTGACCTTTTTAATTTTTCATCTTTCTCAATTTTTCATTGAGAACAACATTAATAACATATTTCTCCCAATCATGTGCTATTGGGAATGTCCAATATGATTTGTTTGGTTGTGAAAAGACAATACAATAAAAAAATGTTAACTAGAATACTCATAATAAATTTATTAAGAATATACAACACAATAAAATATATAGACTAACTCATAATAAAAAAATTGTATTGATCAGATTCTTAGCGAAGTTGTTGGCAAATCTATTCTAACTAAGAGCTCCACCAACATCTACTCCAAGAAAGTCTTTGAAATGATGGTAGCTATCACGAGAGGAATCTCCATAAACTAGTCAAGAGTGATTTTCGAAAATCTGAAGAAAATTATCTCCTCAGATACGATGTTGACCGGCTATACATCTCAACTGAGCCGTCTCTTCTTTGATATTGATATCTATCTCGGTCTAGGGGTCACACTTAATCCATCCCATCTCCTAACAAAAAAAATGTTTCAGTTGTACATCGATAGGGTAGAAAGAGCAAGAATCAAGAGAGAAATGACTCTATGGTCTCCAAGTTATCAGTCTTAGGATCAAAATCTTTCCATCATTCTGTTCGAGAAGGAAATCGGTCATTTTGTACCATGAACCGGCTACTATATATGTTTTGCATTAACTATTTGTCTCAGGGATAAGTCTTCGCTTATCAAAAATATCTCAACTGTATAAAGCACTTAAAATGCAGTATTTGTCTAAAACCGCTCGGTTTTTTTAGCAAAAACCGATCGGTTCAGTTTTTTCTTCAGATAAATAACTGGTTATTTTGGGAAAGAATATGAGGTAGTATCATCCTTGAAAAGTTGTCTTAAACAATTAATATGTTTTCAATTTTCAAAAGGTCATACTTCGAGTAACGTGAAAAGTTATGTCTCTTAATATTTACATTTATGACCAATATAACGGCTAGATGTTATTGACCAATAGACTTTAAGATAACTCTTGAGTGGTTTCATTTGCCTATTTAAGGATGTTTTCTCTAAGAACAACTCACACAAATCTATCGCAGGTCTCTTTAAAGTCTAGAACCCTTTCCTTGACTCTCAAATTCCCGAAATGAATCTAGCTTTTGCTCGCAACACTCTTCTCATCGATTTCAACTCCGTTCTATCTCTTAAAGATGAGGAGGTTCTCAAGACGTTATTCGTATCCTTAGAAAACTCTGGGTTGAGAAAGTTCCTTGTAGGATCTCAAGTGATTTATGAAGAAGGGGTCTTTGAGTTTTTCGAAAATGCAAGAGTTGTTGACAATTCCATCCTATCAAAAGTGGTAGGAAATGAATTTATTTTGAAAGAGGAATACTTCACTCGGCTTTTCGATCTTCCTACCGAAGGGTTTTCTGAGTTCCTTCCATCCCTAGAAAACATCATCCACGACATGACCTTTCTTTTCTCAAACTCATCCACTCGTGTGTAAACTCATGGAGTCAAGTCCTTGCTAAGACCTGATATCCAAATCCTTAATGATATCGTTGGCAGATCTATTATGACAAAAGAGTTCATCCACTTCTATACAAAGAAAATCTTCGAAATGATGATCGCCATAGTTAGAGGCACCCCAATAAACTGGTCGTATGTCATTTTTGAAAATCTGAAGAGAATGGTCTCTTCGCCAAAAATAATGACCGGGTATGTTTCTTAGCTTGGCTGCATCCTTCTAGATCTCCAAATCAACCTTGGACCTGGAACTCATCTAAGACCATCCAACCTCCTGACCAAAGAAAGAATCGAAGGTTGGATCCATAGGGTAGAAGTGGCACAAGCTAGAAGGAATTAGCTCCAATATCCATCAAACCATTAGACCCTACGTTAAGTTATCTTTGTCCTTTTCGGCTTAGAGGGATGTGAACCGGTTATTTTGTCTCAAAACCGGTTATTTAAGTTTAAACTAAAGAAGTCATTAACATTTTCATTTATTATTTAATAAACTCATGGCTTAATTAAAATTAAGTATATTAAATAACGGTCATAAAGAACTTTATTATTAAAATAATGAATGTACTTTATAAATAGATCTTCTTTTTCAAATTGGCGTGTTTTGGGAAGCGCTATTAAATATGATGGTTCAAATTCTTGGCAGTTTTCAAACACGTTCAACACTATCCCTTTAAAACAGAATGTATGCCAGAAATCTTGGATTAAAAAGAAATATCTGCAAACCCTAATATCTTACCGCTCTGCCTTCTCTCTAGAATCCATATTCTCCTTCTCTTGCATTTCTTCTAATCTTTCAAAATGGGTAAGGATAATGCTTTGTTCAACCACATCGTACAGGTAGATTTTTAATCCATCTATGACTCTAGAAACATCAAGATGCAGAAGATATTATGATCCATTGAAGAATGTGGTCTGAGATACTTCCTGGAATGACCGCCCATTTACTATCCGGAAGTCGTTCAGGAGTTTTTCGACTCCATCAAGATGATCGAAGGTTCCATTGTCGCCAATGTAAATAGTATGGAGCTCACCATCACCGAAGAGTTGTTCGCCTAAGTTCTGAAACTCCCAACCAAGGGAAGGGGTTTCTCTGAGACACTATCCCCAGCTGCTACATCTAGGTTACAATCTTTATTTTCCGACAGCGACTTTCCAGTAAGCCTTAGTGGGAAGAATAATAAATTGAAATGTGAATATCGCATTCTATGCGATATTGTCTCCAAATCGCTACAAGGAAAAGGGGAAAACTTTGATAGTATAACCCATTCCAAGTTTGATATGATGGGTGCCATCGCCAGTGGTGATAGCATCAACTGAGGGCTTATTCTATTCAACTCCCTGTGTGAATTGGTATCCCCTTCAAAAAGCGAAGTCATGGGTACGTGATGCAAATTGGCTGGATCTTAACACATTTAAATGTACCTACCGGTCCAGGTACCTCATTGATTTCTAGCAAGATATTAAATGCTCTCACTATTGGTAGATATTTTACAAGGATAAACAAGGCCAAGGAGTCTAACTCCGAGGCCTCAAGTCAACAAACACATGGCATAAATGATGCTAGTGAAAAGACAGCGGGAGGTTCGAAACGCGTCAACACTTCCACCCATGCAGCTTCATCTAAAAGACTCAGATCAGCCGTTGAGTCCACAGCTAGCACTACCGGTATTGTTAAAACAAGACCGGGAGATGCGAATGAAATTACCTCTTCACAAAAGAAAACTCGATCTAAGGTAAATATCCCTCTTCCTCCTCTCTTTAATGTTGAACCTGTGTTGGTAGTTGCTGAAAACCAGAAGGAAAGTGTTGAATAAATGCCCCACTCTCAAGGTGAATCTCAAATTATCGGAACCGAGCAGTCGCTTGTTGAAGAGGCTCAAACTTCAAAGCCAACCTGAACCCCTTCCTAAGAACGAGAGCTCTTCGAAGGATATGACATTAGAGGGCAGTGCGTTAAAGAGAAATACCTTGAAATGTCTAGACAATAGTTTGAATGGATTATCGAGAGATAGAAAGTTACTTCGGCTGACATAATGGACTCTGGCCTGCTGGGAACAACTTGTGATGAATCTGAAAACGAGGATGGCTAAGACACAGCTAATTATAATCTTCCCCCCAACACAACCACCCGTTGAAGAAGAACTCGAAGCTCCACCCTCCAAGACATCGACCCCTGCTCATTCTAAATCGAGTAAGTCTTCTAATCCTAAAGAAGTATTTGGTCATGGTCATAAGAACAATAATGATTATGTTGAAGGATTGGCTCGTTCGGAAAGATCTATTCAAGTTAGCTCTCATCAAGCTCGTTCTATCCAAGTTGTTCTTCTTGGTTCTCACATCTCAACCCGGTCCGCCTTAAGGAAACTCAAGGGCGGGACATCGAGCAGATTATCTTGAATGCTCTAGCTCCGTGGCAATCATTTGTTAATGCCCGATTGAATGCAATGGAAAGGAAGCAAGCATCCTCTTCAAGTTCTCATAATTAGGAATTGGCAGGGTTAAGACAGGAGTTGAGGTAGGAATTAGGATAGATAAAACCCATGGTCTGCAAGACACTCACTAATGTTGAAGTTGTATCATCGCAACTTGTCGAGATGGCCAAATCCCAAAACGCTATTGATGCCGAGAAACTTAGAGAAAATGAAGAAGCTGCCAGACGTATTCAAGATGAAGAGAACGCAATTGTTGAGGCAGCTAAACAAGTTGAGATTGAGAAAATCGGAAAAAATGAAGAGGATGTCCGACGTATTCAGGAGGAGAAAAATGCAGACAACCCTACCAAGCAAGCGAATACTGCCAAAAATACTAAGGCAGTTAAACGAAAGAAAACTACAGCAGTAGCAGATGATATGTCGTTGTCACAATATAGAAATCGAGTCGCGACCACTCGGTCTCAGCCTTATGCACCTCCACCAGAAATCCCTCGCAGCGCTAGGTCAGGTCGTAGGCTACGCCGAGCTGGGGGACTTAGCATTGACGAGGTACTTGATCATCCGAGGGTAAGGAGTTCTAAAATCAATGTTCCAGATCAAGGTTTCGTAGCAAAATTCATGGGTGACCTTGCAGAACCGAACCCGCAACCGAAAAGAGGGAGATGCTGAAACCTTTCATTATCTTTGAATCTCCCTTTTATGCGTTTTACTCTTAGAAGTTACTTTTGTTGAAATTTTGGCTATATTTATGTTGCTAACAACACTAGTTTATGTTTATCAAACAGGGATGCTCTTATGATAATTATTTTGCTATTTATGGCTGGTTTGGATAGTTTTAGGTTAAAACAATCAAAAATGGAGAAATTGTTAGGAACTATATCACTATTTTCAATAAATCTAAATTGGCTTTGATAATTTATTCTAAACAATCAAAGAAGGAGAAATTGTTATTTTAAAATACACAATTAATCTAGCATAAGCAGCCAACGATTACAAAATTACAAGGTTTTGAATATTTAGATTAAATAATTAAAAAGGCAGAAATTGTTAGATAAAAATAGGTAATTAATTATTAGTACTAATTAAGAAACTAATCAAGTTAAATCTCATGCAGATTAAAGAAAACCGGAAATAAAGCTGATCGATTTTATCTCAAGTTGGCTGTAAAATCGGTTTATTTCATAGGCATAACTGGTAGTATCTCAAAACCGGTAGTATCTCAAGATCAATTTTATCTAAGCGTAACCAGTAGTATCTCAAAACCGGTAATATATCCACTTTGGTAGTATGTCAAAGCGTAACCGGTAGTATCTCAGAACCGATAATATCTCCACTTTAGTAGTATGTCAAAGTGTAACCGATAGTATCTCAAAACCGGTAATATCTCCACTTCAGTAGTATGTCAAAGAGTAACCGATAGTATCTCAGAATCGGTAATATCTTCACTTCAGTATTATGTCAAAGCGTAACTGGTAGTATCTCAAAACTGGTAATATCTCCACTTCGGTAGTATGTCAAAACGTAACCGGTAGTATCTTAGAACCGGTAGTATCTTAAGATCGGCTTTATCCAATGCGTAGCCGGTAAAATCTTAAGATTGGTAGTATCTCATGCGTAACCGGTAGTATCTCTACTACGGTAGTATCTCATGTGCATCCGGTAATATCTCAATTGGTTTTATCTCAAGCCCAGTCGGTAGTATCCTAATTAGTTTTCTAATGAAGTGTAGCCAGTAGTATGTATCCAAGCATTGTAATAAGCATATCCGGTAATTGTATAAAGTAAATTTTATATTTCCATATTGTTTTATTGCCATTTTAGTGCAAGTCTAATGAAGACTTCTTGAGAGCAGATGTCTACTAGCCTAATTCAGACTGCCAAATCATTAGAAGACAAAAATGCATACTGATTGCTTCTCAGAATCATTAAACCAATTAATGATTTCTTGGATTATTATTATCAGAGTATATACAAGATCAAAGGATATCCCATCTGATGTACTATTCTGGACTTCAACCAATCACGATCAAGAAATGTGTACTATCAAGCAAATATATATGTTGAAGAAGCAAAATATATATGTTGAAGAAGCAAAATATATTCGTTGACATGTGCATATTTAAGAGAACAAAGTTAAACCGGATCAAAACATTGACAACCTTTTCAATCTGAATCTTTGCTATCATCGCTCAAGCTCTCAAAACTTACAAAGTTCTCAAGAGTGTGTTAGAAACTCAAGTGAATTACAATATTACCTATTTTGTGTGAGTGGTGAGTATTATAAGTTGACAGAATTTGTTTCTGATCAATAGAGTGAGTTTATTGAAAGGTCAAAAATAGGCAGTAACTAAGCCCTAATAGTTCAACTAAGTCTGTGTATGTGTTGTAAATAGATCGAATATTCTAGTGAATATCCTTCTCAAAGGTTTGAGAAGAAGGGGTGATGTAGGAGTTTATCTCTGAACATCCATAAATTTTGTGTTGTGTCTTCTTTCCTTTACTATCTTTTAAACCGATCATCCGTTGCTTCAAGTTGAAACAAACATTTCTGCACTTGAACTCGGTTCAAGAGTTTGTGACAACTTGCAAAGAATAGAGATCAATATTAACCTCTAACAGGGTTATTGTCAACTGGCGTGTGTGTAAGCATTTACCTTTGTGAGACCCCAGTCTCCTTTGGCGATCTCGATCCTAACAGTATTGAGTAAATATTTATATAAAATTATAATTTAAATATATTGTTATGGCGATAAAGAATGTCTTTTCTGAAAAATTGATGAAAGTGGTCAGTGAACTTATTGAGTTTTTTTAGCATCTCTAAAATTGTTAACGCTAAATTTTATGTTAGACTTATTCATTAATGAACATTTTTTACTTATATTTTTATTATTGTTTCTCAAATAGTTAATTTCGTTATGTTTTGATTTTGTTTGATAAAATTTTGAACGATCATATTTTTGTAATGTACGATTTTCATTTATATAATATTTGATGAAATTAAAAAATATATATAAATTAATAATTGAAATGTGAATATATATATTAAAATATAAATAATCAAATTTTTAAAAATAATAAATTATATATATATATATATCAAATTTTTAAAAATAATAATTTAAATATATATCAAATTTATAAAAAAAAAACTAATTTAAATATATATATAAGGAGTTTAAATGTAAATATATTAATTAATTAATTAAAAATAAAATATAAAGAAAAAACTTAGTTTGAATAGTAAAGTAGGTTAGTTTGGGAAGTTAAACGGGAAATTAGGTCATTTTGGGACTTGATTCCTGCATCTGTGGATCAACCCATGATCTAGCTTGCATCCTGAACCCGCAACCCAAACCTAACTCGCGACCTAACCCTACTTGATCCCATGCTAAGGCCAGTTTATCTGCATTTTTATTTCTTTATTCATTTACTATTTTAAATGTTTTAATTGAATTTCAAAAAATAAAAATAGTAATAGAAAATGACTTAGAATATATTTCTTGATAAATAAAAAAAAATGTTGATTATGGGCATGTTTGGTTCAAATTTTTCATTTATTGCATATTTTTGTGTACAAAACTAGAGTTCAATAACTCAAAAAATTACGAAATAAATTCTTGAACAACCCTTATATATAGTATGATCATATAATGTGCTGACTTTGAATATTGAAATTCTTTCATGTTTTACCATATTCTTCCCTCTCGTCTAAATATGTTTGACTTTAACTTTATAACGTTTTTTTACCATGCACCATGAATTAAGATCTTACTTTATAAGTAATCTAGAACATGATTTAGTTAATGATTTGTTTTTTAAATTAAGGAGAACTAGCTTGACATCCCATAGCCATGGGTCATTGCACTCCGCTTCCATTTATGATTGAATTAATAAAAATGTAAAATTTTCATGTATTTCAAAAAGGTCAATAATTTCGAAGTAGAGACCGTCCATTTGGGCAGGTGTGTGGGACATATCATCAATGCCCTTTCACACACGTAACCATGTACCGATCCCGAAAATAATTTCTGAAATATTTTGCATTCTTAATTACTCAAAAAAATAAATTAGGTGGAGACTCTAAAAGAGTATATGTATGCTTATTTTACGTTTGGATCGACGACTTGGAGACGAGCTCAGTCTGAGTTAGTCTATCGGCTTAGTCAACCTTATTTGATATTTTTTTTTAAAAATTCAAAACCTAGTTTACAATTTTAATTCCTCATCCATCAGGATTCGAGAAAAGGTAAGGCATGTGACTAATTGTCATTCAAGTCGATTTCTTGGCATATCAAAGTTAGACGTGTGTAGAACCGATTTTTTAGACATACACAACTATTATCCGATCCATTCTTTAACTCAACGTTATTTGATTGTGGCATATTCACCAACTTGATATAATTAAATATTTTCATCATGGAACATTACTTGATAAAATCTATATGGTTATATGGTTCAACCGCCTAGATTTATACATCCTAATTTCCCACATTATGTATGTCGTCAATAAAAAGGTCATTTATAGACTAAGAAACCCCATAACTGGCATTCCATGCTATGCATGACTTTTTTTTTATCAATTGGCTTTATTGAGTCCAAATCTAATACATATATCTTTCTCTTTCCAAAGGTGGTATCTCGTTTTATCCATTAGTTTATGTGGATGATATTATATTTACGAGTAACTATTTATACCCCATCTTATGTCTACGATGGGGGTAAATAGTTTTATATATTATCTGAAATTGGTTTTGGGTTGGAAGGAGAAAAATTTTAATTTTATCAAAAATGAGTGATTTATCTTTTAAGAGAAATGTCCAAGTACACTTGAAAAATCATCTACAAATGTTAACCTGTAAGGTGTAGTTGTTAGAGATATTTCTTTATAGGGGCCTCACAAATCAACATGTATGAGATCGATTTTTCTTTGGAAATGGAGAGACTATTTTGGAAAGGCATTCTATGAAATTTTATTTTTGGACAAGTAGAACAATGAGGTATTTTATTTACTGATAATAGAAAATTTTTTCCTAGTACCTTGTTAGAAGGATGCCCACATATTTGGTGCATTCTTCCAAAATCAGAAACATTATAAGAGTCTTCACTAATTGTATTCAAACTCTTTTTACTGGAATCACTTGAAACTAAGAAAAAAAATAGATTTTGAAATCTCTTTCGATTTTACTATTGGGCCTTTGGGGTCCAGCCCAATCAGGCATTTAATTAAATGAGAAAAACCTAAGAATGCTGCTCATTCTATCACTTCTAGAGAGAGAAGACTTTCTTCAAAGAAGAGAAGAAACAGAGGAAGAATAAGAGAAGAAGGCAGTAGATCTCTTACTTTTTCACCTTCAGGTTCCAATTTCTTGTTGTCTTATATCTAGACTAGTTTGAGTCTAAATAAAATTGGTTTTCTCTGTTTGTATGCCTCAACTTTGGGTTTAAAGTTGAGAAGAACATTTGTATCCGTTTTCTTGTTTATAGTGAAATTTGTTGGTTGGCCCCGTGGTTTTTTACCCTCCAGGTTGAGAGAGTTTTCCACGTAAATCTGGTGTTGTTTTGTTCTGTTCTTGATCTTCTGTTTTAAACTTGGATAACTTGTGCATTTACCCATCTCACATTACTAGATTACAATATAAAAGTAATCTTCGTTTCAAAATTCCCAACAAGTGGTATCAGAGCTGTTAGGTTTATTTTGAAGAGTGATTTTGTAGGTTGAGATGGAAGGCAATAGCACAATGATCAGGTTGACAAATAATAACTGGCAAATTTGGAAATCCAAGATGGAGGATATCCTTTACTGTAAAGACTTGTATGAGCCGATTGAAGGAGATAGTGCGAAGCCAAAAGATATGTCTGACGGTGATTGGACAAAATTGAACAGGAAAGTAATTGGCACAATCAGACAGTGGCTTGATGATAGCGTGTACCACCATGTAGCAAGTGAGAAGAGTGCACATGAGTTGTGGAAGAATCTGGAGTCATTGTATGAGTAGAAAACAGCAGGTAACAAAGCGTTTCTGATTCGAAAGTTAGTAAATCTGAAATTAAGAGAATGTGCAAGTGTTGTTGAGCATTTAAATGAGTTCCAGAGCTTGATTAATCAATTGTCAGTGATGGAGATGACCTTAGAAGATGAGTTGCAAGCTTTATTGCTCTTAGGATCATTGCCCGACAGTTGGGAGACATTGGTTGTGACAGTCAGTAATGCAGCTCTGAATGGTGTTCTTACTATGAGTATAGTTACTAGCAACTTGTTCAATGAGGAGACAAGAAGGAAGTCAACTAATACAAATAGTGCATAGGCCCTTGTCACAGAGAACAGGGGAAGAGCTTAATACTGACAACAATCAAGAGGCCATAGCAAGTCCAGAGGAAGATCAAAATCTAAGGGAAGACAGTGTTATCACTGTGGTAAAGAATGTCACATTAAGAAAAATTGTAGAGCCTGGAAAAGACTACAGAATGAAGACAAAAATCAGAAGAAAGATGATGAGATCAGAAATACCACAACCACAGTAATTGCAGATGATGTAGTGATTTTTTCTTGTGAAAATGAACAATATCTATGCTTCACATCCCCTCAACAAAAGAGTATGGTCAATCACATGAGTGAGAAAGGGTTACGAATTCTGGTGAGGAAGCTTCACATCCCCTCAACCAAATATGAGGTTTTGGATCTATGCGACTACTGCCCTTTTGGTAAGCAACACAGAATCTCTTTTAGTCAAACATTAGAAAGAAAACAGAATGTGCTGGACTTGGTTTATTTTAATGTGTGTGGTTCTTTTGAGGAGGAGTCATTGGGTGGCAATCAATACTTTCTAACATTTATTGATGATGCATCTAGAAAGGTGTGGGTTTATTTCTTGAGAACGAAAGACCATGTATTTAATTACTTTCAAGAGTTTCATGTTGGTTGAAAGAGAGACAAACAATAAGCTGAAATGTCTTCGCTCTGATAATGAGGGAGAGTATACCTCCAAGGAGTTTAAAGCATATTGTGTAAAATATGGAATTCGACATGAGAAAACAGTGCTTGGAACTCCAAAACACAATGGTGTGGCTGAGAGAATGAATCGCACCATTGTAGAAAAGGTGAGATGCATGCTGAAGATGACAAAGTTGCCAAAACAGTTTTGGGCAGAAGAAGTTCGCACAGCTTGCTATCTCATAAACAGGTCACCCTCTGTTCCTTTCAAGTTTAAAATACCAGAAAGAGTATGGTCAAAGAAGAATATTTCATACTCGCATCTAAGGGTGTTTGGATGCAAATCATATGTGCATATTTCAAAGGAGCAAAGATCCAAGTTGTATGATAAAGCAATTCCATGTATTTTCCTTGGGTATGGAAATGAGATATTTGGGTACAGATTATGGGACCCAGAAAAAAAAAAAAGAATTGTTAGATGCAGAGATATTGTGTCTTCGAGGGTCAGAATGGGATAAATCCAGAAATCATTGAGAAGACAGAAAGAGTTGATGAGTCCATAGAACTCATACCAATTCCTTCACATGTACAGTCAACAGTAACAGATGAAGATGAACATAATGAAGAAGCCACTGAGGAAACCTCTGACATGAATGGTAATAATGATGATGAGACTGTTTATGATGTTCCTGAGCAGGGGGAGCAACATCATCAAGAAGAGCCAGAAGAGCCCCCATTAAGAAGGTCTGAAAGAGAGCACCAACCTTCTAAAAGGTACCTTTCTTCAGAGTATATACTATTGACAGAAGAAGGAGAGCCAAAAAGTTTTCAGGAGGCACAAGTTCATAAAGATAAAGCTAAGTGGTAGAATGCAATGAAAGATGAGATGAAATCATTGCAAGAGATGGGCACATATGAGCTGGTGGAACTTCCTAAGGGCCGAAAGGCATTGAGAAACAAATGGGTGTTCAAGCTAAAGAGAGATGAAAATGGAGAAATTATGAAGTACAAAGCTCGACTTTTTGTAAAGAGTTTTGGACAGAAACAAGGCATCGACTTTGAGGAGATTTTCTCATCAGTGGTAAAGATGACTTCCATTCGTACAGTGTTAGGTCTAGTAGCTAACTTAGACCTTGAGCTTGAGCAAATTGATGTAAAAATTGCATTTCTTCATGGTAACTTGAAAGAAGAGATCTACATGGTACAACCAGAGAGATTTGAAGTGAAAAAAAAGGAGAACATGGTTTGCAAATTGAAGAAGAGTCTATACGGTTTGAAACAAGATTCGAGACAGTGGTACAAGAAATTTGACTCTTTTATGATGAGTCATGAGTACCAGAGAACCAAGGCAGATCCGTGTGTTTACTTCAAAAGATTTTCTAATGGAAAGTTTCTAATCCTTTTACTTTATGTTGATGATATGTTGATTGTAGGACATGATGCTCAAATAATAGCCATGTTGAAGAAGGAGATGTCCAAGACATTTGATATGAAGGACATGGGCCAAGCACGTCAGATATTGGGAATGCAGATTACTTGTGACAGAAAAGCTAAGAAACTTTGGTTGTCACAAAAGAAGTACATTGAAAAGGTGTTTGAAAGATTCAACATGCAAGGAGCAAAGGAAGTAAGTTGTCCACTTCTTAGCCATTTTAAATTGAGCAAGAAGATGTGTCCATCAACAAAGAAAGAAAATGATGAAATGTCAAGTGTTCCATACTCCTCAGCTGTAGGGAGTTTGATGTATGCAATGGTTTTCACTAGGCCAGATATAGCGCATGCAGTCGGTATGGTAAGTAGGTTCCTCTCTAATCCAGGAAAACAACATTGGGAAGCAGTGAAGTGGATTCTTAGATATCTAAGAGGCACTTCCAATTTGTGTTTGAGTTTTGGAAATGGTAAAGTTGTGTTAGAAGGTTACACAGATGCTAATATGGCTGAAGATCTAGATCATAGAAAATATACTTCGGGTTATGTGTTTACTTTTGCAGGGGGAGCCGTGTCATGGCAATCCAAGTTGCAGAAATGTGTGGCTTTATCAACAACATAAGCAGAATACATTGCAGCAACTGAAGCTGTTAAGGAGTTATTGTGGATAATTAGATTTCTCCTAAAGTTTGGTATGCAACAAGAATATGCAATTGTTTTCTGTGATAGCCAGAGTGCCATAGATCAAGCAAGAATGTTACATATCATTCCAGAACTAAGCATATTGATGTGAGGTTTCATTGGTTAAGAGATGTAATAGAAAACCAACAGATGAAGCTGAAGAAAATCTACACGGATAAGAACCCATCAGACATGTTTACGAAGATTGTTCCAAAAGACAAGCTCGAGCTTTGTTGTTGGCTTGTCGGCATGAATACCAAGTGATGAATTGAAGATCGGTGTACCTCTTTTCGTGGGCTGGAGGGGGAGATTGTTGGGCCTTTGGGGTCCAGCCCAATCAGGCATTTAATTAAATGAGAAAAACCTAAGAATGCTGCTCATTCTATCACTTCTAGAGAGAGAATACTTTCTGTAAAGAAGAGAAGAAACAGAGGAGAAGAAATAGAGGAAGAAGAAGAGAAGAAGGCAGTAGATCTCTTACTTTTTCACCTTCAGGTTCCAATTTCTTGTTGTCTTATATCTAGACTCGTTTGAGTCTAAATGAAATTGATTTTCTCTGTCTGTATGCCTCAACTTTGGGTTTAAAGTTGAGAAGAACATTTGTATCCGTTTTCTTGTTTATAGTGAAATTTGTTGGTTGGCCCCGTAGTTTTTTACCCTCCAGGTTGAGAGGGTTTTCCGCGTAAATCTGGTGTTGTTTTGTTCTATGCTTGATCTTCTGTTTTAAACTTGGATAACTTGTGCATTTACCCATCTCACATTGCTAGACTACAGTATAAAAGTAATCTTCGTTTCAAAATTCCCAACATTTACAAAAGTCACTTTTTGCCATGGCTTTGCATTACACAATTGTTTTCAGAAAATGAACAAGTCATTTTTGTGTCTTTTATTAATTTTGCAACCAAGATGATGTTTTATTTAAAATCCGGTGCAAGAACATCCTTTATATTGTTCTTCATTTAATTTTACATTTCTAACTTCACTAATGGGTTTTGAAGATCTATCTGCAAAGTATAAAAACTTATTTTGTCTTAATTTATGTATCTTTATACATAACATTGTATTGTTACATATATGGCTACTAGAACCTAAGTCTATTAGCCAAATATATTTTCCTTCTTCTAGGTGATTTAAACTCATACTTAATTGTGATGATGTAAAAGTATAAAAGTTAGCAAACTTACTTGATTCGAAGTCGATGTTCTTGCCTTTAGAGTTCGCTGCTCCAAATGAGTTTCTTCTTGATGTCCCTACTCCAATTAAATTTCCAGAAGCTTTGTCAGTTTGCTCCTCATGACTTTGAGTAATTTTTGCATCATCTAGTATTTTCCTCGAGTTATTTTTATTAGTGCATCTTCATCTTCCAGGAAAGAAGTACTTGTTGCATAAGTTGATATGTTTCTCTTCTTTGGGTTCTTCCCCATTTTGGGTAGCCCATAATTCTGAAACATTGATCTTTGATTTGCCCTCTCATCCTAAAGTGTCTACATATAATATAATAGATTTGTATTTTTTGTTCTGTCTTCTATCATTTAAATTTCTATACCTTTAGAAATTTGCTCTAGTTGAATTTCTCACAAACATAGTTAAGTGTTGTTCTTGATTTTGAATGTTGATTTGTCTTTTTTTTCAACATTCAAAAGCATTGTGAATACTCTATAAATTGATGGTAATGGATCCATCATTAAGATTGAGTCATTTATATTCTCAAAAGAATCATCGAGCCCTAATAGAAAGAGATACAAATTATTATTCTCATAATTCATCACCACTCCCTTTTTCTAACCTACATCCTGTGCAGTTATTACTTTTATCACAATCACACCTTCTATGTGGTTGCAGATTGAGTAATTCATCCTAGTAAATTCTAGTTCTATAATAGTTCTCTTCTAAATCTAAATTTCCTTATTGTATGGTGTATATGTTCTTTCTTAGTTAATATTGTGTTGGTCTGTTATTCCCTTCATAACGAGCCTTGATTTCATCCCATAATTCTTGTGAAATGACAGTGCTCTGAAAGTGTACCTTATTTTTCTTGTCAATTGTATTCATTATCTAGGTCTCCACCGTGGCATTTACCATTCTCCATAGCTTTGCCTCTTTTGGATCTTCCAACATCTTACAAGAACCGTCAATGAAGCCATTTTTCATCTTAGACAGAACTCTAAGTCGTATGCTCGTGCTCCATTTGAAATAGTTGATTCTTGAAAAGATCGTCGATATGATAATGGTTGATTCTCCTCCATGTAGTTAAAGAGGATCAATGTGATCACGTTTCTTTTCTACCATCTGAAAGTTGATTGCCAAATAGTCGATTGAAAATTTCTCTCAAATTGAATTAAGATTTCGTTCTCGTAAATTTTCTTGTTTGGAGATGATTGATTAATCTTGAACCTAACTGTGTCAAGTGGCTCTGATACTACATAAGACTTTATGTGCGGAAACTTATAGAAAAAAAATCAGATCTGAGATTGATCTATTTGGGCAGAGAAATTGAAGAACAAAAGTAGAGAAGAAAGAGATTACAAAACAAAGGGTTCTCAATCTTATTCATAAGTCAGAGAATTAATGACCCTGACTATGTATATATACATTGTTTACCTAATTAAAATAAAATTATAATGTTATTCTTATACTTTATATGATTGTTTAATTAGGTAATCAAACTTTAACTATCTTTAATAATTAAATTAAACATGTTTTTGACACTGCAAAATAATAGATTGTTAGTATAATAAAAGATTTAATTAGAAATATAAATAATTATCTCAATAAAGTTAGCCTCATCTCCTGTATTTTAAAAAGCAATATGTTGTTGCTCGCTCACAAAGTCTTAAAATTGTGCCCTTACTCATGCTAATGGTGAACTTTGTTGGCTCCAATATCTTCTAGATGAGCTTTATGTCACTCTGAAATATTCCCTTATTTTATTGTTTGACAACATTGGTGTTGTATTTCTCTCGATGAACTATTTTTTCATTCTTGTACAAACTTATTCGGTATCAATAACAAAAATTAACAACACAAGTTAATTTTATCTCAATCAAAATATCAACATGTTTTTACTTTATTTGGGTATATCAAAGGCATAATGATTAACGTAATATCTATTTATTAATCATTCTATTTTCTGCATTTAACTGTATATATTACTCACAATATTTTTTAAGAAAAACAATTAAAATTACTCACGGCTGATATTGTATTCTTGTTGCTTTTATATCCTTTATTTTCTATTAAATTCTCTTACATGTATGACAATTTTCTTTTTCGTTTTTGTTCAAATTACTATTATATCGGTGTAATTGTAACGAAGAGAAGATGTGATAATTTTGAACATATATAACAGCCTAGAACGGTGTCCTCATTTTAACATATAAGTAGATTAGATGCTTAAGCTTTGTTCTCCGATCTTAACACATTGCTTGAAAAAAAATATCATGGTAAATCAAGATAAAATGTAAGGCCTTGTTTGGTTATGGTTTTTAGAAAATCAAGATAGAGAAAAATGAAATGACGGGTGATGATTTTGAAGAGTTAATGATTAATTTTATAAAAAGACTTAAAAGGTATTGATATATATAAATAAAATAAAAAATAATAATTTAAAATAAAATGTATTTTAATATTTTAGTTAATAAAATAAGTAACATGATTATGATTTGTGAGAAGTAATGGATTAAAAAATTAATTTTTATATATGAGTTTTTAAATTATAAAAGGAAATAAGGAGCTGGCATTCTCATGACGTAATGCACTATATCAGCCTCAAGTTGTGCTGCCATATTTTAAGAATTATATATATATATTGAATTATAATTTTATAGATATTTTATCTCTAAACAAAATAAAATATAATTGAAAAATAATTTTATTTTGGTTCATAAATAATATTTTATTTATTTTTTAGTATGATCGTGTTTCGTTTTTTCTTTTCACTTAAAAATAGTTCGTATACGATTTGTTCTGTTTGACATCCGGTTGAATTTTTATCTTAGATTTTTGTAATCAGAATGTTACTCAATTGTCAGTGAGTCATTTTATTGTGCTTAATAATTTTTCTCGAGTTCGTGTATGTTTTTTTTATAAAAAGAGACAAAATGATGAAATCTTGATTTATTTTTCATTTTTTCAATAAAGAGTTAGTGAAACCAATTTTTTATACGTACGACCTTTTACCGCTATCCTCTTATTATTTGTACGAATTTCTTACTATTTCGATTATATATGCAGACGGTTCATTATCATTTCACAAAAAAAAAATCGGCGTTCTTTATCCATCGTTGATTAAAGATAATTTTAACTATCGTTCAGAATATTTGGTAGAAAATTTTTTGACATGTTTGGCTTGTTTTACTTCAACTATCATCGCTTGGTAACTCAATTAAATTCGTTTTTGGAGTAACTATTCAACAAATTACATAATCGTTGAATAATTTTTATTCAGAATTTTATTTTGTCAAATTATTTCATACAATTTAACATTTAGATCATTTATGTTTATTTTCATATTGTATTATTTATTAATTAGTTTTGTTTATATGTAATTGATCTTAATTAAATTTAATGAGAAATAAAAGTAAATTATAAAAAAATAATTATTATTATTTTTTTTTTCAAACCTGTCTAAATTAAAGTTATTGATTTTCCAAATATATAACAAATTCAATAGTATATATTAAATGGTAGGTATAAACATTCACACCTGTCAAAATTATTTAATTGTTATACCGATACAATCACATGTTAATTATAGGGTCGGGTAATACTAAATTAGTTAAGTTCGAAGAATATACAATTACTTTTTTCACCCCATGAAATGTTTTTTCTAATTCTAAAGTATATTAATGGATATTTGAGAGGGCTCTTCTTAGAATAGGGGGCGATTCGTGCTTCTGAATCGCGGAATAGAGAAGAATGTTTTAGTGGGTTTCATCCGCCTAAGAAAAAGATGTACCACTGAGACTGCCTTCACTTAAGAGCTACGAGCTTCTTCACTTTTGCGTTCTATAAATATAGAAGTCTTTAAAACCATAGTAAAATAACCCCATTGTTCGATTAGCTAGAAGAGAGTTTAATGAACTAACGGGAAGTCAAATATGGAAGAGCTCAAGGTTAGACAAGTAAGCCAAGCCTACATTTTATGATTAACAAAGATGAAATTTTATAAATATGGTAACTCCGTTGAATATAGAGAGTCTTAATAGAGTATAATCGATGAAATATGACCAAATTTAAATTTATCTAAAAAATTCCAAACCAAACCTTTCAAAGAAAAATTATAGGTTATATATATATCAAAAAATAATGAGTTTAGTATGAGGATACAAATTAATGAACCTGATTCAAGTTTGACAAGTCTAAGATAGTTCTTCAAAGCTTTCAAGTTTTAAGAAATGAACTTTTGTTTTGTAACATGAAGATCAACTAAACAAAGAAACTAGAAAAACAAATTAAGTTTGTTGTTTTTGGTCAGTTTTTGATGCTTCTTTGCATATATATGTATAGCAAGCTAATCAGATTGCATGATGTGTTTCACATAAAAGGCAATTCATTTTCAATTTTCAATAAAGTTACACGAAATCCCTTTGAAATCGCTTGCTCTAGTGTCATTTCTGGGCTAGATAAAAAATAATTAATTGAGGGTAAACGGAAGAGTGGAATTACAATTCTCGCCCTTTTCGAAACCCTCGACCAATCTCCGATTTGCAGATTTCGTTCTATAACACCAAATCTCGAAAGCCTCACTCAAATCAGGATACCTAACATGTTCTTCTCGCATCCATTCCTCGAGTATATCAGCTTGATCATCCGAAGGCAATGCCAAAATCAACGAAACAATTGCACCTTCAATACCCTGGCAAAGATCCTCATCCATTTTATGATCAAAATTTGAATCCTCGTTACTCTTTAAATCGAGAAGAGGCTTCATCTTCCTAATATAAGGTAGCCAAGTTTTTAACAAATGCACGCGGGTATTTGGTGAGAGTATAACGTTCCCATACCCAACTGCTTCAAGAACCCTAGCCGTCAATTCCATCACTTTCACCTTCAAACCCCACATCGAATCATCGAGTTTCAAATCTTCAACCGTCCTAACTATAAAATCAGAGATTTCAGCCCAATTTGATACAAAATCTTTCATTAGATCTACTTTCGGTAGTAACCCACACAGCCATTCGAGATCGGAGAGACTCTGCATGACGATCGTATTCTGTTCAATGTTCGGTTCCACAAGCAACAAACTCAATTCATTTTCGAAAGTGGAAGAGATTTTCGAAAGTCCTGTTCTTATTTCCGACTTGACTTCATTATCTGCCATGACAATTGGGGTTTCTTCATCTTCGTTGAGCATGTATTCAATCTGTTCTTGAGCAGAAGTTTTAAGCTCACTACCAAATGGAGCGCAAGGCTCGTTTAGAGATGTGGCGAATCGAATTGCAGAGATCAAGACCCCTTTTGTAGCATTTAAATCTACAGGTTGGATTCTTGCTAATATTGGCATTGCAATTGGACCAAGTTTAGAAACTGCTTTTAGAATCTCATCCTCTTCCTTGTCATCCCATGGGACTGCTTCTAAGTAGTGTATGCAACTCGATATGATCTTTTCGCAGCTGTAGGCAGTTGCGACTTGAAGAACACCAATGGCTGATCTAACACATGCCCATGAATCTAACAGTGAGTCATCTGGAAGATATAAACTCTTGAAAAACTCCATATGATGATCGTAATCGACATCCGAGCAATGAATATCGATTTCTAGGCTTTGAGATGAAATCTGTTCTTCGAAAAACTTGCTTACATTCTTCAGGACAATTGAATGAGAGTGAAGAAGCTCGAGTTGGCCTTCTTTGTTTGTTAATCGCAAAGTCATATCACTTGTAGTACTGTCATTAAACTTGTAATGTGTTGCATCAATGGTTTTTTCCATGTTTGGCGAGAATCAAAAGGGTATTTCATTCTTTATGAAGTCGAAATTGTTCTACAATTTGACAAATCACACAAAAAAGGATCATGAACAACCCTGTTCATTTCAATCTATTCAATCAGCTAGATAGACAAATGCAGGAGTAACAAGTTCAATTGAGAAAGATGAAACTAACAAGTTCCCATTTCAAAAAAGAGTAATCATTCACGAATCATTGAAAAGAACAAGTAATAAGTAACAAATGAAGTAAGCATCATCGATTATAGATAGATTATATTGGAGAAATTTAGAGTTCTAATAATGCGAACAAGAAATTAGTCGACTTACCATGAATAATCCTCCTTCTTTCAACCATTGTAGAAGGAGAAATCTGAATTTAGTTCAGGCGAAAATTCAGATTTCAGATGAATGAAACTTAATGATAAAGAAAACGAAAAGAACAATGAGACGATTAGGGTTCAGTTCTCATAGATAATGCCGGTGAGAGAGAGACTAATTTACATAGTTACCCCTCACCATTCACGCATATGTTTCTAATAAAAGAATTGCATATTAAAATAAATTATTATTTAATTTGTATTCATGCATCTTTTATTTTTTTCTAATAAAAGTAATTTTATTAAATCTTTAAAAGGTTAAATTTTTAAATTTAGTTTTAATTGGACCTTCTTTATTCAAATTTTATCATTTTTAAACGTTATTCACTTGTCGTTATTCACTTGTCGTATGCTACGTAGCATTTATAAATAAAAGATAAATGTCACTAATTTAACTATTAAAATTCGGTAATCAAACTTTTATTCTGCAGACATTAATTTTGTTTATTTATTTATATATGACACGTATATAATAAGTTAACGGTGTTTGAAACAATTAAAAATAAAACATCGTTTTTTATAACTTTAACAATAAATAGTCACAATTTATAAGGTTTGAAATAGTGAGATTTAAAATTTCAATTTGTCCTCAATAAGGAGTCTCAATTTGACAATTCGACTATTTTTAAAATAATTTTAAAATATATATAATTTGATATAAGGGTGTAAGTGATTCGGTTTGGTTGGTTTATTGATCGAAATGCACGTCCAAATCGTTGACACCAGTTTACTAATTTTCAAACCGTTAGTTTGTCGGTTTCATTGATTCAATTAGAACAGTTAGAAAATTGGTTTGATCATTTTGATCCATTGATAAATTTGTTAAAATAGATTAAATATATATGAATAACAACCGGTACTTATTTTCATGTATATGAACAAATACAAATATTATGAATAAGATTTGTTAACATAATTCATGAATCACTAGCATAATTTTCAAAACACAAATGCATTATACTAAGATATTTTTTTTACTAAATATCACACTAAAAATAGTAAATAATTATGGAATTTAAATTTTCTACTACTAATAATAATAGTTAATATTTTTTATAGTTATATACTAACAAGTTTTTAAGTACATGATATTTTGTCATTAGTTTAAATGTATGTTATGACATGATAATTATAATACATTACTCATCCTTATCGGTTTAATGTTCGATTTTTGTTCCCGTCTTATTTAAATATTATTTTTTAAGCATTTGGTCGATTTGAGTGATCCAACTGGCGTTGAATCAATAAATTGAACAATTGTGATGATGCAGCGTGCGTGGCTAGGATGAATCTTTATCAAGATTCGTTGATTCTTACGAATACCGAAAGTCGATAGATATTGAGGAAACCTCGTTTTCTGATTAATAATCTTCCCCTAACAAAGTGTTTTAAGATCCTTTAAATACTCAAACCCTAGCTTGCAAAAGAAATAAACAACTTTTAATAAATTGCAAAAAACACCCGAAACTAATAAAAAATGCGATTTTGAGCCCCTAAACGTTTCCGCCCGAAAAACACTAGGCAATCGTCGAAATCTGACACTTGCGAGATATTTTCGGATGCTGCAACTTTCGCATAAACGCCTCTTCGACTCGCACCGCATCATTCCCCCCAGGGTAGAAAAGATTCGTCCTCGAATCTGGAACCGCATCATCCTCATCAGAAGAAGACTCACCCACAAAAGGAACAAGATGCTTCACATTGAACACATCAGAGGTACGCACATGGCTGGGAAGGCGTAAACGATAAGCATTGGGGTTGATCTTCTCCACAATCTCAACAGGACCAATCTTCTTAGCAGCAAGCTTGCTATATTCATGAGCTGGAAAACGATCCTTAGTCAGAATAGCCCACACAAAGTCACCAACTTCAAAATCAACAGCACGCCTTCTCGAATCAGCCTTCTCCTTGTACTTGGCAGTAGCAGCAACCAAGCGGTCATGAGTGGTCTGATGAACCTGAGCCAACTGACCAACAAAATCCGCAGCAGTGGAATGAGGACGCACCTTGCTGGGCAGCGCTAACAAATCAAGAGGAGCACGCGGAGACAGCCCGTAAATCACATGGAAAGGACTGAAACCAGTGGAGCGATTAACAGCATGATTGTGAGCAAACTCGGCCTGAGGCAGCTTCAGATCCCAAGCCTTAGGATGATCCCCAATTAAACTGCGCAGAAGGTTCCCCAAAGACCTATTAACAACTTCAGTTTGGCCATCAGTTTGCGGGTGATAGGCACTGCTAAAATTCAGCTGAGTATTAACCAAACGCCAAAGACTCCTCCAAAAGTGACTCACAAAGCGAGTGTCCCGATCAGAAACTATGGAGGCAGGAAGTCCATGAAGGCGATACACATCCCTGAAATAAAGCTGTGCAACAGCCACAGCATCAGAGGTTTTCTTGCAGGGAATGAAATGAACCATCTTCGAGAATCGGTCAACCACCACAAAAATCGAATCAGAACCACGCTGGGTACGTGGCAGCCCAAGGACAAAATCCATACTGACATCAGACCATGGTTGAGTGGGAATAGGCAGAGGCAAGTATAACCCGGCATTAGTCGAAGCGCCCTTAGCCAACTGACAAACACGACAACGAGCAACAAAACGCCCCACCTCTTTGCGCATCGAAGGCCAGAAATAAGAAGCTGCAAGAAGCTGGAAGGTACGATCACGCCCAACATGGCCTTCTTTATGGAGTTCCTGAATCATCCTCAAACGCAGGCTGCAATCCGGAATGCACAGCTGCACACCGCGGAAAAGGAACCCATCCTCCAAGACAAAGTCCCTCGAATCCCCCTGTTGGATGCGAATGAGGACCTGAGAAAAGAAAGGATCATCACGATAGAGGTCCACAAACGAATCAAAGCCGGGTACATGGACACGCATCTCCGCCAACAGCCCATGACGACGACTCAAAGCATCAGCCACGCGATTAGACACACCAGCCTTGTGTTTAATCACAAAAGTAAACTGCTGTAAATAAGAGACCCACGAAGCATGACGATGAGAAATCTTGTCCTGACCACCAAGACGCTTGAGGGAATCATGATCCGTATATAAGACAAACTCCCGCTGAAATAAATAATGACGCCAGTGTTTGACTGCCTGGACAATAGCATAGAACTCAATATCATAGGTACTGAAACGAAGTTTAGCGCTAGACAGTTTCTCACTAAAATAAGCAACAGGACGCCCAGATTGGCTAAGTACAGCCCCAATACCCAATTTCAAAGCATCATAATGTAGTTCAAATGGCTGGGAAAAATCAGGAAGAACCAAAATAGGGGCTGAAGTGAGTCGGTGCTTGATCTCAACAAAGGCAGCCTCGGCATCATCCGTCCAGAAGAACTTAACCCCCTTCATACAATCAGTGATAGGAGCCGTAACACTACTGAAGTGAGGAATAAAACGCCGATAGAAGGAAGCCAAGCCATGAAAACTGCGAACTTCAGTGATCGAAGAGGGGCGGGGCCACTGATTGACAGCCAGTACCTTACTCGGGTCCACTTTCAGGCCCTCCCGAGACACCACATAACCGAGGAACTGGGTAGAATCAGTAAGAAATGTGCACTTCGAGGAAGCAGCATAGAACTTGTCACGCCGGAGAACAGATAACACCTCACGAAGATGGGAGAGGTGTGCTACCTCGCTGTCACTGTAAATCAAGATGTCGTCGAAGTAAACGACTACAAACTTCCCAATGAAAGGGCGAAGAGCCTGGTTCATCACACGCATAAAAGTGCTAGGAGCATTCGACAGACCAAACGGCATAACCAGCCACTCATATAAGCCCTCACGAGTCTTAAAGGCAGTCTTCCACTCATCACCCATGCGAATACGAATCTGATGGTATCCACTCTTGAGATCCAGTTTGCTAAACACAGAAGCACCACCCAACTGATCCAACAAGTCATCCAACCGGGGAATAGGAAACCGATAACGCACTGTAATCTTGTTGATAGCACGACTATCAATGCACATACGCCAAGACCCATCCTTTTTTGGGGTAAGAAGGGCCGGGACAGCACAGGGACTAAGGCTCTCTCGAATGTGTCCCTTAGCCAGCAAGTCCTCCACCTGTCTACGCAACTCTTCATGTTCTTTGGGACTCATGCGGTAATGAGGACGGTTGGGTAGGGCAGCACCTGGAACCAAGTCAATGTGATGCTGGATATCACGCAAAGGAGGCAAGGCACAAGGCAGATTCTCAGGAAAAACATCTGCAAACTCCTGTAATAGCGGCTGCACTGGAATAGGCACCTCAGAACTAGCACCACAGGTAATCAGCGAACAAAATAGAGCAAACACCATGCCTGATTCGACCATGGCGGTCTGAAAAGGACCCCGAGACAACAAGGTGGCAGGGGGGGACGCATGATGAGTGGGGGTAGCACCCTTCTTGGGCTGATTTGGCATCAACACAATCTTGGTACCATGAAATAAGAACGTGTAGGTATTAGCACGCCCATCATGTATAACAGAATGATCAAACTGCCAAGGGCGACCAAGTAAAAGGTGACAAGCATCCATAGGAACCACATCACAATATACAGCATCACGATAATAGGAACCAATGGAAAAATTAACAAGTACGCGCTTCGAAACTGTAACATCCGTACCTTGACTCAGCCAGGACAAGCGATAAGGCTTGGGATGAGGTTCAGTGGACAGACCCAGCTTCGAAACTGCAACCTCAGAAATCACATTCTCACAACTCCCAGCATCAATGATGAAGGTGCAAACTTTGCCACCGATGGTACAAGTGGAATGGAACAGATTATTGCGTAACCACTCGTTGTCAGGAGCACGAGGGGTTAAACATGATCGACGAATCACCAAAAGGGGGCCAACATCACCAGAAACATACTCCTCCGCTGCCTCATCATCATAAACATCATACACTGGGGCTGAATCTGAAGGAAGAGCAGAGTCAGGATCATCCACCTCAGTAAAAAGACCACGATTGGTGGACTTTGGGTTGCGACACTCTGTTTGGCGATGGCCAACTTCACCACAATTGAAACAACGCAAGCCACCGGGACGTCCCTGCGGGGGGGCTGTAGTGCCGCGAGGGGGGGCTGGGGTGGGATGGGCCGACTGGGAAGAAGAACCAATGCCACTAGTGGGGACAACCTGTTTTCCAAAGCTACCCGAACCGCGCCTGGCTAGCTGTTTCTCAGCCTGTGAAGCACGCTGATGTGCCTCAGAAACAGTCAAGGGATCAAACATATTCAAAATATCCTGCAACTGGAGGCGAAGGCCACCAATATAGCGAGAAACCAACTGGAGAGGGGACTCAGACAGGTCAACACGAGCCACAAAGGTGTAAAACTCAGTGGAATAGTCATCCACGGAACGAGAACCCTGACGAAGATTCTGGAACCGCTGGTACAGGTTACGTTCGTAATTATATGGTAGAAACGCAGCCCTAATATGCTTCCTGAATTTGTCCCAATTCGTGAGCTTTGCCTTACCATGACGAACACGTGTCTGTTTCAACTGCTGCCACCATGCTTGTGCACGACCATGTAAGCGGATCGTAACAAGGGGTACACGACGATCTGCAGGAACTTCCTTGAAATCCAGAATCTCTTCAACCTGAGAAAGCCAATCAATAAACTCTTCCGGTGATAGACTACCATCGAACTTAGGGATGTCCACCCTGAAAGCCTGCTCCCAGCGATGATTGGGGCGTTCAGGGGATCGATTCCGAAGACCACCGAGAGGGTTTTCATCTGTCATCGTAACATCATCTTCAGGGTGGTGCATGTGCATAGATGCATCCATCCGTTGCGTCAACCATTCAACCTGCCGCCTCAAATCGTCGTTATCACGGAGAAACTCAGCGTTTTCACGTCGCAACTCAGCAAGGTCACCATCATCAGCACCAGGGGTAGGGTTGCGCGGCTGTCTTCGGGGCGGCATACCTCAGGGTCGACTGGAAACTGATACCAACTGATGCAGCGTGCGTGGCTAGGATGAATCTTTATCAAGATTCGTTGATTCTTACGAATACCGAAAGTCGATAGATATTGAGGAAACCTCGTTTTCTGATTAATAATCTTCCCCTAACAAAGTGTTTTAAGATCCTTTAAATACTCAAACCCTAGCTTGCAAAAGAAATAAACAACTTTTAATAAATTGCAAAAAACACCCGAAACTAATAAAAAATGCGATTTTGAGCCCCTAAACGTTTCCGCCCGAAAAACACTAGGCAATCGTCGAAATCTGACACTTGCGAGATATTTTCGGATGCTGCAACTTTCGCATAAACGCCTCTTCGACTCGCACTGCATCATGTGATCAATTTGATAAAAAAGAAACTGTAATAAATTCAATTTGGCCGGTTCAGTTTGATATTCGTTTTGGTTCGGTTCGATTTGAACTATTTTATCGGCTTACTTACCCCTTAGTTTTATAAATTTAAGTAAGATAAAAAAATCCGACCAAACCAACAACTATAATTTATTTATTTTCTTTTTAAACATATTTTAATGTTGAATTCCTTCTTCTAGCCTAGTAACAATAAGAGGTGGATATTAACTCTAAGATCCTGAGTTCGAGTCCGTCAGGCGGCAAGTTCTGCGCATGGTTAAGTGTGTTTGTGAGTTACATGTTTAATTCGTTTTTATTATAATGTTGGATTATTCCATTTAATGTGAAAACTACCGTTAAAATTAAATTATTAACACAAAATGACTTAATTTGTCAAATGATTATAATAGATTGCTTAAATGATTTTATATTGAATTTAGTTTAATAAAAATAAATTTTGTTACAACAAATTTTTATTTTGTCAAAAATTGAAATGAACAAGTTAAGTAACTTAAATTAAGAAGTTATCAAAAAAATTTTTATTCATTTTCATTTATTTTTGATCTAATATTTTTTATTTAATTCAATCAATTATTTTGTATATTAAATAAAAATAATGATTAATGTTATTAGATGGTGATGGTAATAAAAATAATGATTAAGGTTAAGTGTGTTTGCGGGTTATAATTGTCTCATTTTTTTATTATAATGTTGGATTATTTCATTTAACGTGAAAACTACAGTTAAAATTAAATTATTAACCCAAAATTTTTAACTTGTTAAATGATTATAATAGATTGCTTAAATGATTTTATATTAAATTTAGTTTAATAAAAATAAATTTTGCTACAACAAATTTTTATTTTGTCAAAAATTGAAATAAACAAGGTTTGTTAAAACAAATTAATACATTTTTTTTTTCAGTAACTTAAATTAAGAAGTTATCAAAAAAATAAAATTTATTCATTTTCATTTATTTTTGACCTAATTTTTTTATTTAGTTCAATCAATTTTTTTTTGTATATTAAATAAAAATAATGATTAAGGTTGTTAGATGGTGATGGTAATAAAATATTAATTTTTAAATAATATTATTTATTGTAATATGATTTAAAATTTAGCTATTAATAGTTTTACAGAATTGTTTTTACCCAATTAAAAGATAAATTATACTTTAGGAAAAAAAAAATAGATAAGGTGTGTCTGTCTGGTATATTTTAATTTTTCATCGATACCTTATATTTTACCGAAAGTTTTGGTATATAAAAATTATACATTTATTTTATTTTAATTTCGGTATTATACATTTGATACTTAAAAATTTATATTAACTTAAAAAAACAATTTAATATAATTACAACATCTATGTTTCATAAAACTAAAAAGTAAAGATATTTCTCATAAAATTAAATACTCTTTTTAGAATTTAATATTCTTAAAAAGTAGCCGATATTAAAAATTAAATTTAGTTAAAAAAATTGAGTTAACAAAAATAAACACAAGTATAATTTTTTTTAGAACGCTGAATTCCGTTTCTCCTATGGAGTGCGACTAATCTCTACAGATTGAGCAGATAGCCCGCAAACACACTTAATCATTTAACTATACGCAGAATTTACCGTCTGACGGGCTTGAACCCAAGACTTCAAAAAGGCTAGAGATATACATATCTGGTTATCGTTAGGATAAAATGAGGATAACGTAAATATAATTTTTAAGTTAGACTAAAATTGAGTCGATATAGTGTTTTTTATTTGAGATTAACTTGGTAACATATTTGACTTTATTATATTTATTTAAAAAAAAATAAAAAACACTTTATAATAAAATAAAATAAATTTTATATTTGATAAAATATAATGTCTAGAGGGTATATATATTGAATAATATTATAGTAAAATTATAATTTAATTTGATTTTTAAAAAATAATATTTTTTTATAATTAAATTAATATCATATTTATTTATTTCCTCATAAGTATTATATATATACCTAAATTTAGAATATTATTTCGATATATTTTAATATACCTAAATTTTAAAAATCTCATACAATTATTTTTTTTTTATAATTTTGATATCGGTATTATAATTTACATTTTGTTTGAGTATACCAAAAAATCGATATTTACGATATATTACGATAAGTATTTTTGATATATCTATAATATCAATAATTTTTCATATCTTAAATATAGATGAAATATATTTAGTAATTTTATTTATTCATTTAATTATACTATTACAGTTTTCAACCTATGTTAAGTAAAATTAATTTTATTTAACTAAATAAAATACACTGAACCTAATTTTTAATTGCTCAAACCAAAATTTGATGATTCTAAATTTATAAAAATGTATAAAACAATTTAGCTGGTAGTACACATTTCCTTAACCAAATAACTTAGACTTTAGAATTTAAAGAAAATATTTATATTATTCAAATAATTTTGTTTGATTTGAGTTTATAAAAAAAAAAAAGGAATTATTAGATAAATAAAAAAGACTTAAATATAATTTAAAAAAAATATTTTTAATTAATTTAAATAAGTAACATGAAAAAAGTATTAAAGGATTATTTAAGAAAATCTTTAACTTATTGATTTGAACTTTTTAATCTAGATTTTGACAATTTTATAGTTTTGAAATATGTTTATTATAAATCCAAAAGAATATGTTTATTATCAGATTTGTTTGATTTTGATAAAGGTGTTATTTTTTTAGTTAAATTATTTAATTTATTTTATAAAAATAAATTTTAAATATAAAAAAATATTATATTAATTCCAAAAAATAAAATCTATAACATATTATTTTATAATAATTATTTAAAAATCTCAAATAAATTAAATAAAATTTAATTGTGTTTGGTGTGATTAACTGAAGTTGAAATCCAAAAAGACCTACGCTAGAGAGAGGAGAGAGAGAGAGAAGGGTCTCATCGTTCTCATCAGTATATACTATTGAAACCCTAACTCCTACATAGACCTAAAGAGAGAAATGGCTGATATGGCTGACAAATTAGCTGATTTTCAAGCAATTACTGGTATCAACGATGTAGAATTGTGTACAGAGATCCTCTCCGCCCATGACTGGAATCTTGAGCAAGCGATCTCCAGTTTCCATACAACCTCTGACGACGTCTTTGACCATCCTTCTTCCTCAACCGCTGCAGCCGGAAGCAGCGGTCGGTTTGATGAAGACACGCGACAACTACAAGGATTGGGATTAGTCGCTCGTGGCCCTGCGCCGCCAGGATTGGCTTGGAAGCTCATTACGCTTCCGATTTCCATCATTTCAGGAAGTCTAGGGTTGATATCCGGCGCAATTGGTCTAGGTATGTGGGTGGCTGGTGGGGTTCTTTCGTATTCCTTGAGCATGGTAGGATTGAATTCTGGACGTGCGGGGGATTCATCGTCTCCTTTGGTTTCTGTGTCGGCTGCTGCATCTGAGGCGATGGATTTTGTAGCGAATTTCGAGAGAGATTATGGTTTAACTCGTCCGAATTTTGTGTCTGAGGGTTTTATGGATGCTTTGCAGAGGTCTCGGCATGCATTTAAGTTGTTGTTTGTGTATTTGCATTCTCCTGATCATCCTGATACACCTTTGTTCTGTGAAAGGACCCTGTGTTCGGACTTATTGTCTGCTTTCATTAATGAGAACTTTGTTTCATGGGGTGGTAACATTCGTGCTAGTGAAGGATTCAAGATGAGTAACAGCTTGAAAGCATCTAGGTACCCGTTCTGTGCTGTGGTTATGGCTGCCACAAATCAGAGGATAGCTCTATTGCAACAGGTACCAGGGTTTTTAACGAATTTTATTTCACTGCTTTTCCTAAATTGGATTTAACTCTTAAATCTTGGATGTGAAAGTTTACATTATTGTCTATTACACTAATTGAATGTCCTTTCTACTGATCTAGTTTGAGGTTTTTTTTAAACAATTTACACTAATTGAATGTTGATGGAATTTGCCCGTGATTCACATGTATGATGATGGATTTGTTTGGTTGATATTGCTATTTTTTCAGACTAACACAAACTATGCATCATTCAAGTTTGGTCCATTTTAGACCATTGGTCGTATATTCATGCAAGGTTTAGTTTATAAATCTTAGCCTTGTTTGATGAAGGGTTATTTGGATTTAACCCAAATAATCCCTTATTCTATCATCCTTCATTGTTCAAATCATCAACTAAAACATCAAATACTCTTAATTTATTTTTTATAATATTAAATACAAAATACGTTATAGTCATTTAATCCAAATAATCCACTTTTTCATCAAACAAGTTATTTGTTTTTATTGAAAAAGTTGGATTATTTAAAAGAGAATCTTACATTGAACAAGCTCTTCTTAGTCATGACAAGCACTGAAATTGACTTATTATCAAGGTCTTGACATTAGACTTCTATGTTGTTTTTGCATGCTGACTGCAACAATAGACTTCTATGTGTTAGATAAAATTTTCAGGTTAATATAAACTTAAGACATTGCCAATTGAATGTTCAGATGATCAATATGACAACCTCATATATGGATTAATAGGACGAGCACAAATACACATGATGAAATCCTTATGTGTTATTCACAATCATGTTCAACCTTATCAAGTAGTTATATAAGAGACTAAATTATTAGATATTTCATAGGTAAGATACATGGGTTATGATTAGCCATATTTCTTTGTATAAATCCATATTTAGCAGAAGCATGAATATACAACTCTACACAAATATTTTCCTCTTATTAATTGGGTTGGCTATTGGTATCCTGGTTCTGATTTAAACCCACCTAAAGTAGCTGGTAAGAGTCTTGAACTATGTCTTAGGTTCAATTTCTGATAGCACCTTGATTGAAGTGTGGGTCATGTCGGTTGGATGTTGTGCTAACCTCAGCGGAAAAAAGCTATGGTAAAAAATATTGGAATCACGGGCTGATTTAATACAGTTTTCTTATGTGGGTACTATATTGCCATATGAAAATAACTGATTGACGGCATCTGACTTTCAAAGTTGCAATATCTATTTGAACAATTCTGGTTCAGTCTCTCTAGACACTGCTAAGTTTTAGCTTTAAACAATTAAGACAAGATTCAAATTAAAATTCACCTTGTCAAACTTTTCTGACACACACAGGTTGAAGGACCCAAGACTCCTGAAGAATTGCTAACAATATTGCAGAAAGTGCTTGAAGAAACATCCCCTGTTCTCGTGTCTGCAAGGGTTGAAGCTGAAGAACGAAGAATCAACACGCGTCTAAGGCAAGAACAAGATGCGGCTTATCAAGCAGCACTTGAAGCAGACCAGGTTATTGCTTAACCTATACTTTGTGCAGAACTGTTTTTATTTTTATTATTGTTATTTTTAGCTGATAAAAGTTTCTTTCTCCTTATTTTAGGCACGTGAACGCGAAAGGAGAGAAGAGCAAGAACGACAGGAAAGAGAAGCTGCTGAAGCTGAGAGGAAGAGGAAGGAGGAGGAAGAAGCCCGTGAACGAGCAGCTCATGAAGCTGCTGAAAAGGAAGCTGCATTAGCTAGGCTGAGACAGGAAAAAGCTCTCTCACTTGGACCCGAGCCTGAAAAAGGACCCGATGTTACTCAAGTAAGACATGCCCAATTATCTTTTTCCACTTAAAATCAATTGTATGCTTATTTCTATGGCTTTGTTAACTCCTTATCTCATCGTCAATCAAATCATCAACTAAAATACTAAAATATTCTTAGGCATGGTTCAATCATCAACTAAAATACTAAAATATTCCTAGGCATCGTTTGATTTGGGTTAATTGAATTTAATCTCAAATAACCCACGATTCGATCATCTTTCAAGTTATCATCTGAAATACAATGTATTTCTTTTAAATATATATAATTTATACCTCTACTGTTTTTTACCCAAATAACTCGATTTTTAATAACCTACTCCGAATAAGGTTATTTTATAACCTACTAGTTATCCAAATAACACATAGTTATCCAAATAATCCATAATACTATAAGATCGAACAATACTTGATTTTTTTTAATATTTTACAATATTGAAAAGAAAGACATTTAGAGTTTGTTTGATCTTGGCTTATTTGGTTATTTACAAATAATCCTTTATTACATCACATGTGTTTTCAACAATCAAATCACATAATTTATCAACCAAAATGCCCCTACTTCACATTTTATAAATTCTAAATACAAAAAGATATTTTAGTATTTAACCCAAATAATTTACTTTTCTATTATTGAACAGGATTTTGAACTCATAATCTAGATTTTTTTCAAATAACCCAAGGTCAAACAAGCTCCGATGTCATTTTACCAAAGAATCAACTTTTTAATCAAAAAGTTTTTTTTCTTTCCAAATTCAAATTATTTCTCCTACATCAATCAAGCTCTTCATGTGGTGACTTTTCCCTAAAACTAGGTTCAGGTGCGGTTTCCAAGTGGAGAACGAAAAGGAAGGAGGTTCGAAAGCACGTTGACTCTCCAAACCCTCTATGACTATGTGGATTCATTGGGATGCTTAGAAATAAACGGGTACAATCTTGTCTCCAACTTCCCCCGTGTAGTGTATGGTCAAGACAAGGTTAAAATGACCCTGAAAGAAGCTGGTCTACATCCTCAAGCCAGCCTTTTTGTGGAACTGATCTCGTGAAAAATGCAAAATAATAATCCCGGACCAAAACAGTGAAAGTTTATGGTAAGTTGTTCCTCAAGTTAAGAATAATTGCTATATGTGTACTACTACTAGTAATCAGGATTATTAAAAGGACAAAGAAAGCTGTTCTTCATTTGGTTGAATTTATTATAGGGAGAACAAGGATTTTTTAACCATTTGTGATTCACTTTTTTTAATTGAATTTATAGCTTGTTTATGTTTATGTTTGTGTAGTGAATGTGGACATGGTTTTAATCTATACCTTTGATAGGTCTTACTCTTGCATAATGTGAAGATCTATAAGTCATTTTTCACATGTATGCCTTCATTTGTTTAGGATTATTTGAATTCAAATATCCTTGTTTAAATAGGCTATTGAAAATTAGCTTATTGGGTAAAAAGACATTATGTGTATGTTATGTTAAAATGTTTGATTTTTATTTGAATGATGAAATTTTTGATTGATAAAAGAAATAAAAGAAGGCTAGTTTAGCTAAGGTTTGAAAGTTTTTATGATATTTAAAAAAAATGTTCTGTTACTTCAAATTAATCTCAAATAACCTGCATCAATCAAACAAAACCCTATTTTTTCAAAGAAACACCATTTGGGTTATTTTCTTACCCTAGATGTGGGAATGTCTGTTTTTATTCTGCCCTAGATCTGGACTACAAATTTTACTGTAGTAAATTCCAGTATCTCAAAAGACTCATATCTGCATGTATCTAGAACTGAACAATAAAATTTTATAATTTTTTATTTATTTAGTATCTCATTTGAAAGAATTTTTGATATTACAAGGTTGTGGGATGTAACAATTAAGGTTCAATTAAAACATGAGAAATAAAAATGTAACTTAGTGAGTAGAACCGTCCAAAAATCGACCAAAATAATTATAAATCGATCAAACTTAGTTTTGATAAGTTTATAATTTCTGTATTAGCTAAAATTGGGTTGTTTAGCGGTTTAGATAATAAAAAAATCGATGAATAAAATAAAGATTTTATTTATTTTGGTTAAGGGTTTGAATCATAGCATGTATTTGATATATTTATTTTAAAACTCATTTTAATTTAATTAATGTTATAATATATTTTCTGAGTTGTTTTGTTGTTAATTTGTTAAAATTTTATTCTAAGTTTTTCATTTTATTCTTTTAGTTTATAATATTATATATTTGTTTTTTTTTTCATTTTTTACTTTATTATATATATATTTGTTTTTTTAATGATTAACTGACCCACCGAATTGATTTTATATCTGATCAAACCGACGTCTAACCATCAACTGACAGAGGAAGATTAAGAAAAATCGACATTATGATGAATTTTTTAGTGAAAAAACCGACCAAACCGCTCTCTCCTAATAACAACCGATATGTTTGTCAAATATAATTTTAAAGATTATATAAACTTTTAAGTTATCAACATAATTGGAGCCAAAAATATCTAAATTCTTTTTAACCTAGTTTTTTTTTTTTATTAAATTGACTGAATTTATAACTGACCAAACCGACATTTAACCGTCAACCGACATATGAAGGTTTAGAAAAATCGACACCAACAGTAAAGGTGAAAAAACCGAACAAACCGTTTTCACCCTAGTATTAACAACCAATATGTTTGTTAAATATAACTTTAGAGATTAGGTAAGCTTTTAGGTCATCTTAACATATTTTGAGCCAAAAATAGCTAATTCTTTTCAAACCAGAGTTTTTTTTTCCAATGTATGTGAGACAAAATCAAACTTTCTTAACCCCAATTCAAGATTAAGAAAATCCTATTTGATTGTTTATATATATATATCATCAATATCTTTGCCTCTTGAAAGGATGAATACATCCATCCTGATGGTTATCTTCATTCGATTCATTTTCATTGTCAACTTTTTCTTCAAGTTTCTCCTTATTCATCTCCACAACTGTCAAATCCTCGACCCGCACCTTAACCACATCCTTCCTAACACCAATATCGGTTGCATACTTACTCATATAATAAAAGCCAGCCGTAGCAGCTACCATACTAACCGGATTAGGCATCAATAACCTAAATGGAGCCGATAAAATAAAGCCCAAAGGACCACTCACAGCACACGCCACTTGACCACTTCCTCCAAAAGCACTATTTCCAACACTCAACAACCCGGTTTTACAATACAGAGCAAAATCCTCGCAATTCTTCTTAAACACGTCGTAGTTTCCAAACCCGTGTCGAAGAAGATGGGTCGCCCGATGGATCACATCATCAGGCGGGTCGGATATAGCGGTCGAGCATGTTCCTCCTCTAAGTTTGGCTATGAATATCGTGTGGGTAACTCCGTATTGGAAACGGTATAGGTTTTGTTTTCCTAGGAAGCAATTTACGCAGGTGATCACGACTCCACTCTCGTTTTTTTGGAATCCGCAGTCGGGGAATGTGGGGCAAGAGGTTTGGTTGCTCGGTGTTGAGGAGGAGGAGAAGAAACCGGAGGTGGAATCAGTTTTGAAATGGGCATTGTTTTTTCTAGTGAAATGGATAACCTTGTTTCCCCCAACATAGATGCCTACAAACAGATGAAAAATTATCAATAAATTTAGTTGAAAAAGCTAGTTCTTTTGGGACTTTCAAATAAATTTAGACCAGATCCAATGTGTGTTTTCAAATAGTCTCTAAGCTAAGAACCCTAAATCATAAGCAAAATAATGGATTCAATAATCCAATAACGAATTTCTCCAATAATCCAAGAGATCAGAAGCAGACGAACAGATGAGAATTCCACAATGGTAAAACGAATTAATCAAAAGAAAGCCCTAAATGTGAAAAAAGTAAATGAATTTCCAGTATGTTGGCCGGCCCCAATCCATTATGAAAACATACATATCATCCAGATTGATCAATTTAATAAGAAATGCATATAATCTATGGTATTGAAGACGAGATTCATTCCGATGAACAAACAATAAATGAATAGAAATGAAAAAGAGAGAAAGTAGAAAACCGTGATGAGAGTATGCAAAAGCCGGCGTCCAGGTGTAGATATGATCGCCGGCGGTAATTTCGTGACTATGAACTCTATGAGACAGCAATCCCATTATTATGGAACTTGGCTAGGGTTTAGAGATGATCATAGAAATGAGAAGAAGAAGATATTACACAAAAGTCATGGACTCCCCTAAATATTACACTAGTCCCTATACTCTATCATAACATTACAGCTGACTAACTGCATATTATTTTTAAAAAAAAATATTATTTTAATAATTAAATTACTTAATTTATTAATAAAATATTAAAATAATTATTTTATTTTTATTATTTTAAATGAATAAAATATTTTAATAATTTATCTTAAATAACATTTAAAAAAAAATCTATTTAATTTGAACTACTCTAGTAATAATAACCGATACACTCCTTGTCGAGTAGTTGTACCTAATTTGTCTTCATGAATCTGTTAAGCTTGAAAATTATAACTTAGCTTTCTGAGTTCTTGATTGTTGGGACCGAATGTGAAATTCTATAATCAAGTGCAACGGAAATAATATGAAAATCTAGGACCGATGCATTAATTTGGAGACCATAACAGAATACCTCATGTTTAACCATTATTCACGATGATAACTAAGGTATCCTATTTCTGATTGGTACTCCAAATATCCAATGTTATGGTATATTTATTGTGCATGTCAACTTGAAATAAGATGAAATGAAAATTAAGGAGAAAATGAATAAATGTTAAATTTATGATTAAATAGATGAGACGGTGATAAGTAAGAAAGTTTTCAATAGTAGATTGGATAATTTTAATTATATATATATATGACCTATTTTATCTATGAATTTGGTATAAATTTTGGGACTAATTATTATTAACTATTCATTTTTGAAGGAATGACTACTTCTCATAATTAGAATACGATTTTAATTACTCATTCGAATTATCTCTTTGTGGGTATTTATGGTCATGCATAAACTATTTTGGTAAATTTATTTTATTTAATAATTTATAATTTTTAAAAATAATTCGGGGTGGAGTTTTTATAATATTTTATCTAACCTATTATAATGTAAATATTTTAAATATATTATAATCCTTAATTAGTAGTGATGGGATTAACATTCTCATTTAGTTTATGTAAATTAAAATAGGTATTAATAACTGGTTCTACATAAATCAATAGGAGAAATAAAATGAAAGACTAGACCATAAAGAGAGTATTTTTTTTTTTCTCAAAAATTAACTATTTCATTAAAATAAATAAAAAAATATATACAATTTGAAATAAAAATAGAAAAATAAAGACTACCAACACAACAATAAATAACTTGAAATAACCCATAAAATCTATCTTCTCAAATGATTAAGCACTTTTCATCATTACTTATGTATACAATTCATCTTCCAAAAGATTAAGCACTTTTCATCTTTACTTTTGTTAACCTTGAACAATGAGCTTTTGGGACAGAATTATCAATAATTATGAAACAATCTATGGTAGTTTCTTGAAAATCAACCATAAAATGACAGAATTATCAATAATTATGAAACAATTTATGGTATTTATTGAAAACCAACCATAAAATTGACAGAATTATCAATAATTATGAAAAAATATATGGTAGTTTCTTGAAAATAAACCATAAAATTGACAGAATTGTCAATAATTATGAACAATCTATGGTAGATTCTTGAAAATCAACAATAAAATTGACAGAATTATCAATAATTATGAAACAATTTATGATAGTTTCTTAAAAATCAACCATAAAATTGACAGAATTATCAACAATTATGAAACATGTCAACATTGAACACGAATTCAATGAAATGATCAATTATGTTAGGTTAGTTTAATATAATAACAGGTCCGTGGAACTCAAATGTTTGAAGATCTAGCAACATGACAGAACTGTTATATTATATATCGATCTTATTGACAAAATGAATAAGCTTGTTAAGATATCCATATGCTACTTCTTCTTCACTCGCAAATGATTTTCCACTTTTCAAGTACAAACTTCCCTTCCTTGTACTTTTGACTCACCTCAAAAGCTCTTACGTATTTCCATCCAACCACTTCCAAACAATCGCAACAGGAAACATCGGCAACAGTGTGAAGACCTGTGATCAGTTGCCTGTTTTCTTTCTCCCCAATTACTAAATTCATAGCATGAGAAAACAGAAATGCTCTCCCATGTTTCCCCTGCATTAAACAAACAAACACTCTTTAATGAAACATCTATAAATATGACAAAAACCCAAATAACACAATCCGCAAATCCATATCAGCATTGTGTCAATCACATAAGCCAAATGGGCAAAAGATAGGAAATCCCATTATGTAAAACAACACATTCAGCAGATACACGTTAGTGCCATGTCAGTCACTTTAGGAAAAAGGGTGTTATCGAAAAAACAGTCAGCAAAGCCATGTTGTGCCATGTCAGATCTGCGTGAAGTGGCGTGTCAGCCACATAAGCAAAATAACACTTTTCAGAAATGCACAGAGGAAATCTCATTCCGGGAATTCTTCTGAAATCCTTTACAAGATTTAGAGCTAATGATGCTTACCAAAATTGTGTAACTCAAGATTCCATACAAACCATTGTAAACAGTAACCGTCCCAACAGTTGGGTAAGATTGTAAATGATCATTCATTCAATATATAAGAAATCTCTAATTAAATTTCTCAGATGTATTCATGTTTGCTCTACAAATCGATAACAATATATATATAGAACTTCTGTAATTTCATTCTTTTGGTCATGAATGACTAATTCCTTCAAAATTAAACTGAATCAAGAATCAAATCTCCTTTCATTCTTCCACCATTGAAAGAAAGACATAACACTTGACTAAAACAACAACAAGAGTATTCATTCTATGTATGATCCTAAACATCAATAATCAAATTATATAAATCTTAACCTGGAATGTTTTGGAAATGACATCATCATGAAGGGCAACATTGTTCCTGCAATTACAACAACTGTAAAACCTTGGACCAACCGACCCAGCCATAGACAGAGAGTTTTCCTCTAAAATTGATGTTCCTTTCCTGCAACAACAACAACAGGGTGAACAATTATCATCAAGCTTCCCTCTGTTTGTGTTGGCAATTTATTTGATCAAAATGTGAATTGGGTTATCAAATTTAATGTAGAAGCGATCGATCAGGAGGATTTGAAAGATGTTTCATATATTGAGCAGGGACAGTAGTTAAGTGAAACCTTAATCAAACCAATAAAATATTGAAACGATCAAAGAACATATCTTTCGAAATTATTGGAATGGCATGAACCGACACAGCTGTGAGAAAGTTGCGAACACAGAGTAAAGAGAGTACATTATTTGAGTAGGGTTTTGTCGGTCCTGTCAACGTTTGAGGAGTGTCGAATTTTTTTGATCTGGATCATTTGAAAATTGAATTGATATAAGATGTTTAACCGGGTTCCGACCGACTGACCCGTTCAAAGGAAAAATAAATAAATAATTACTTGTGAAGTTTATTTAAACTATTCATTATCTTTTCATTAGTTAAATTAATCAATTTATTAACTAGTAAAGAGTAATTATAGATCCTTATGGAATGTTGAATAGATGATTAGAACTACTAATCTACAAATATTTTTTTTCCTTCTAAAAACAGTTAAAATAAAATTTTATCCTATTAGTAAATTTTTTATAAAAAATATAAAAATATTATATTTATTTATCTAAAAAATATAATTATATAAAAAAATTTAAACATTTTTTAATATAAAATTATATACAAAGTAATTTTAATAAAAAGAATTAAAATTAAAATTTAATATGTATAAATTACAAAATAAACAGTAAATATGTAGATAAAATAAAAAAATTTAATTCTTATTACTTGTTTATTTTTTTGTCTTGTTATAAATAAATTATATTATATTATATAATGAAAATAAAAATTATAAATTTATTTTAGATAAGTAATTTATATCTAGTTATAAGTAAATATTTTTACATATTTATATATAAAATAAATAAGTTTATATTTATTTATAGTTTAATTTTTCTATTTATATATTTTACATTTTTTTTCTAACATTTTTTTTTCTTAATTCACTTTAAATTCAAACTTATTTTTAAGTATATAAAAAAATATATTATAATATATATAATTAAAATAAATATATTAACAAAATAATAAACATCTCTAATTTACAAAATAATTATTTTTTAATACTTAATATTATAATATAAGATAAATAAAATATTTTTAATAATACATATCATATATATATATATATATATATATATAAAATATAAAAATAAATAATATATTGTAAGAAAATATATCTCAAATTAAAAAAAAAAAACTAGAAATTAATAATTATAATAATATATTTATTGATATATAATTCATATATAATAAAAAAATATGATATCTCTTACCATAATTATAATTATAAGAAAAATAAAAAATATTCATTTTCTCATTTATTTCTCAATATATCATTTTATATAATATAAATATAAATATATAAACACTTTCGTCAAGATCCGAGGATGCACCACTACAAAAGAGGTGTGGAAGACAGTCATCCAACTCCACGAAGGGAACAAAAGAATTAGAGAAAATAAGATAATGGTGGCCACTCAAAAGTTTGAGAACATCGTCCCGGAGAAATGATAAGGAATTTGGTGACCGCTTCACAAGTGTGGTGAATGAACTTTCACTCATTAGAAAGAAATATGACAATAAAAAACCATTATCAAGGCTCTAAGATCACTCCCCAACTCTTGGGACATTAAGACCATGGTGATGAGAGAATCAAACAGCCTTCATAAGATGAGCACGACGTCTTTAAAGATCTAAGAGCATACGAGTTCGAAATGAGATCCATAAATTAAGATGAGATTTCAACCTCAACCGCTACCAGAGCTTTAGTGACCTCTATGGAACCGACAGCTCTTGTACCGGTCAAATCGACCGAACAGTTCAACGATGATGCGATGGCCATGCTAGCTAGGAAGTTCAGAAAGTTCATGAAGAAGAACCAAACAACCAATTCCTACAACTACAACTACTCTAACAGTAAAAAAGCTAACGTTCGTTATTTTAACTGTGATGCTTTAGGTCACTACAGGTCGGAGTGCCGAAAGCCACGAAGGGATGACCGAAAGCCAACTGAACAGAACTAAAGGTAAGGACACCAGTCAAACAATCAAGGCAAGGAGATCCAAAAGGCCTTAATAGCCGATGATGGTGGAAGCTAGTGGGCACATAGTGACTCAGATAGTAACGATGAAGGAATCAGTTGTCTTATGGCAAATGAAAAAGAGGTATTTGACTTTGCCTCTAACGAGTTCACCCGAGAGGATCTAATTATTAATAAAATATTTTTAATAATACATATCATATATATATATATATATAAAAAATATAAAAATAAATAATATATTGTAAGAAAATATATCTCAAATTAAAAAAAAAAACTAGAAATTAATAATTATAATAATATATTTATTGATATATAATTCATATATAATAAAAAAAATATGATATCTCTTACCATAATTATAATTATAAGAAAAATAAAAAATATTCATTTTCTCATTTATTTCTCAATATATCATTTTATATAATATAAATATAAATATATAAACACTTTCGTCAAGATCCGAGGATGCACCACTACAAAAGAGGTGTGGAAGACAGTCATCCAACTCCACGAAGGGAACAAGAGAATTAGAGAAAATAAGATAATGGTGGCCACTCAAAAGTTTGAGAACATCGTCCCGGAGAAATGATAAGGAATTTGGTGACCGCTTCACAAGTGTGGTGAATGAACTTTCACTCATTAGAAAGAAATATGACAATAAAAAACCATTATCAAGGCTCTAAGATCACTCCCCAACTCTTGGGACATTAAGACCATGGTGATGAGAGAATCAAACAGCCTTCATAAGATGAGCACGACGTCTTTAAAGATCTAAGAGCATACGAGTTCGAAATGAGATCCATAAATTAAGATGAGATTTCAACCTCAACCGCTACCAGAGCTTTAGTGACCTCTATGGAACCGACAGCTCTTGTACCGGTCAAATCGACCGAACAGTTCAGCGATGATGCGATGGCCATGCTAGCTAGGAAGTTCAGAAAGTTCATGAAGAAGAACCAAACAACCAATTCCTACAACTACAAATACTCTAACAGTAAAAAAGCTAACGTTTGTTATTTTAACTGTGATGCTTTAGGTCACTACAGGTCGGAGTGCCGAAAGCCACGAAGGGATGACCGAAAGCCAACTGAACAGAACTAAAGGTAAGGACACCAGTCAAACAATCAAGGCAAGGAGATCCAAAAGGCCTTAATAGTCGATGATGGTGGAAGCTAGTGGGCACATAGTGACTCAGATAGTAACGATGAATGAATCAGTTGTCTTATGGCAAATGAAGAAGAGGTATTTGACTTTGCCTCTAACGAGTTCACCCGAGAGGATCTAATTATTAATAAAATATTTTTAATAATACATATCATATATATATATATATATAAAATATAAAAATAAATAATATATTGTAAGAAAATATATCTCAAATTAAAAAAAAAAACTAGAAATTAATAATTATAATAATATATTTATTGATATATAATTCATATATAATAAAAAAATATGATATCTCTTACCATAATTATAATTATAAGAAAAATAAAAAATATTCATTTTCTCATTTATTTCTCAATATATCATTTTATATAATATAAATATAAATATATAAACACTTTCGTCAAGATCCGAGGATGCACCACTACAAAAGAGGTGTGAAAGACAGTCATCCAACTCCACGAAGGGAACAAGAGAATTAGAGAAAATAAGATAATGGTGGCCACTCAAAAGTTTGAGAACATCGTCCCGGAGAAATGATAAGGAATTTGGTGACCGCTTCACAAGTGTGGTGAATGAACTTTCACTCATTAGAAAGAAATATGACAATAAAAAACCATTATCAAGGCTCTAAGATCACTCCCCAACTCTTGGGACATTAAGACCATGGTGATGAGAGAATCAAACAGCCTTCATAAGATGAGCACGACGTCTTTAAAGATCTAAGAGCATACGAGTTCGAAATGAGATCCATAAATTAAGATGAGATTTCAACCTCAACCGCTACCAGAGCTTTAGTGACCTCTATGGAACCGACAGCTCTTGTACCGGTCAAATCGACCGAACAGTTCAGCGATGATGCGATGGCCATGCTAGCTAGGAAGTTCAGAAAGTTCATGAAGAAGAACCAAACAACCAATTCCTACAACTACAAATACTCTAACAGTAAAAAAGCTAACGTTTGTTATTTTAACTGTGATGCTTTAGGTCACTACAGGTCGGAGTGCCGAAAGCCACGAAGGGATGACCGAAAGCCAACTGAACAGAACTAAAGGTAAGGACACCAGTCAAACAATCAAGGCAAGGAGATCCAAAAGGCCTTAATAGCCGATGATGGTGGAAGCTAGTGGGCACATAGTGACTCAGATAGTAACGATGAAGGAATCAATTGTCTTATGGCAAATGAAGAAGAGGTATTTGACTTTGCCTCTAACGAGTTCACCCGAGAGGATCTAATTACTGCACTCAATGACATGGTCATTGAGTACAAGAACCTATCCAACCTTGTACCAACCTGGTTAAATTTTCAGACCGGTGGACCGATTGAACTATCCTCTGAGAATGAGAAGCTCAAGGAGACAGTCCAATTGTTGATAGAAGAAAATGAACGAACTAAATACGTGATTGTTGCATGGAAGAAATCTGGAGATGTTGTAAGCCAAATGACGAGTCATCAAAGACCCTATAACTGCAAATTCGGCCTAGGCTACGACAACAACAATCCAGATAAGTCTAAATCTTCTAACTGCAGAGAGTTGAAACTCAGTAAAGACAAGTTGCAATTTATAAACTTTGTCAAGAGTACATCAACCAACAGTGAATCAAGTCACGATTCAAAATTGGCAAAGAAAATGACATATGTAGGACCAACCGACACATCAAGATGGCTTAATCCTGAGAGAAGGAAAGCCAACCGGCCAGTTAGACAAGAACATGATGGGAGGTCAAATCGGTTTCATCTAAGATCACCACCACGACAGAATGAGATACTCAAAGGAAGACAATGAGATGTCAAGCCTAGTACAAGTAGAACTATTAAGACTATCACATGAAGATTCATCCGATTAATTCGAGTATGGTTCCCCAAAGGACTAATTAACCGTGGACCCAACTAAATATGGGTACCAAAAGGTGTAAATATATATATACTTTGCAGGGAAAACAGAGCAAGCGATTGGAGGACTCAGAGTGGTACTTGGACAGCGAATGCTCTAGGCACATGATAGGAAACGACAAACTGCTAACCGATATTGTGAAAGAATCCGGTTCAAAGATCATTTTTGGTGACAACTTCAAAGGTAAAGCTGTGGGCAATGGTAAGAATGTCCATGGCAACCTAACCATAAACAACGTCTTACTTGTTGAAAATCTATATTTTAATCTGCTTAACATCAGTCAGATGTGTGATATAGGATTGTTAGGATCTAGGTAGCCGCTGGAGGACCGGGGGTTGAACCGGTTAGCGGTTCTCACTCGAAGGGTGGTGGTTAATCCGGTTAGAGATTAACACCGGGGTTTCAATACTACACAACCTGTCACAAACCCTTGAACTAGGTTCAAGTGCGGAAGGGGTTTGCTTTCAGGTTGAAGCAGCACACTTATATGATAGGGAGAATCGGTTTTGGATGATGAAGGTTTGAGATTTGGTGGGTCGGTTTCGGTAATCTGGATATTCGGCTTAGATGGAATTAGGTAGGTTAGAGCGGTACAGATCTGTTAGATAATGGGATCGGCAGACAGTAAATAACAAGACAGATTTTATGGATGTTCGGAGATAAAACTCCTACGTCACCCCTTCCTCTCGAAACCGCGAGAAGGATATTCACTAAGGAATACAAATACAATCCGATCGAGACTTATTTCCTGCTCGATAACACTCTTACAATTTGTACCGGAATTGTAAGTTAAACACTTCGACTTTTAACACTAGGCTTTCTATAGAGAGCACACTGTTTTCACTTGTAAATTAAATGCTCGTTATGTGTCATACATTTACTTTTCTTCAACTGCCCCTTTTATAGGTGAAATATGCCAACGGTCATATTTCACTGCCTTGAATCTGATTGGTTGAGCAGGGGTGCAGATGTTCAGTGATTCAGAGATTCAGATCTGCGGTCGTTTCCTCAGACCTGATGGTCAACCTCAGACTTGGCAGTCTGTTCTTCCGGTATGTAAGACAAACCTGCTAGGTTTGTCTTTTACTCAATGTAGGCACTGTCTGTTGGACAGTTGTCTGTACTTGGAAGATCTTCTTTCTGACTTATCCCGAAGTGGAAAGATCCGGTAGGACTGTCTTCTACAGCCTGCAGACTTTCCTCAGACTTGTATGGATATGGAAGTGTTCAGTCTGTTCCTTTGGTATTCTCAATAGATACCCGAATTGTCTTCTTGTACTGGTCAGCCATTTGACTTAACCGAATCGCTTCTGGTATGGGTGGTATAACCGGACTTCTTCTGGTTATTCCTCTGCCTTGTGGCTGATCGGCTGTTTGATGATTCCGGTTTTAAGCTTTGGCCGATCCTTTCTTTGTGCGGTCACGTTCCAAGTATTCTTGGTCGGTTTACTAACTTGACCGGTTAGTTTTCTTTAACCGGTTCTTTTGTTTGTCCGGTCCGGTTCCTTGTTCCTGTATGGAAAGTTTATTTAAGTTAGGTTTATTTGAACCGGTCTGATTTTATCTAACAAGGATACACAGTTGAACTTCAAAAACAAGCATGTCTAGTTAGGAACCACCAAGGAAATATTTTACTAACCGGAAATAGGATATGAAACATATATAAGGTAGACTGAAAAACTAAATGTGATAACACTGTATGCATGATAACTAAAAATGATCAAAACTGGCTTTGGCATAAAAGATTAAATCATTTGAACTTTAAGACAATTAATTATATTTGTACTACTAGTTCAAGGTATACCTAACATGAAGTTTTCAAAAGATAAAGTATGTTTTGCATGTCAAATGAGAAAACAAATTAAACCTACCTTTAAAAGTAAAGAGAATACTCAATCTAACCGATGCTTAGAACTACTTCACATGGATCTCTTCGGACCAGTTAGGGTAACCAATCTAGGAGGAATGCATTATAATATGGTAATTATTGATGACTATTCTAGATATATCGGGGTTATTTTCTTAGTTTCTAAAAATTAAGCTACTCCAAATCTGATCAAGATGCTTAGACGAGTACAAAATGAGAAATTTGTACGTGTTAATAAAATTAGAAGTGATAGAGGCACTGAATTCACCAATAGTACTCTAACTGCATTTCTTGAGGAATCCGGTATTAGACATGAGTTGTCTAGTGCTAGAACTCCTCAACAAAACGGACTGACCAAGAGGAAAAACCAAACTCTCAAGGAAGCTGCAAGATCCATGATAGCCGATTCGGGTGTCGCTCAAAAGTTTTGGACAAAAACTATCAATACTACATCTTATACTCAAAACCGATCCATGATAAATAAGCGTCTAAACAAAACGCCTTATGAAGTATACCATGACAAAGTTCTTAAAATCCGGTATTTTAGGATCTTTGGCGGTAAGTGTTACATCCATAATAATGACAAAAATTATTTAAATGTTTTCGATGCTAAATCAGATGTTGGTATCATGTTAGGTTATTCTGAAGTTAGTAAGGCATATAGAGTATACAACAATATGACTCTTACTATTGAAGAATCATCTCTTGTCGTATTTAACGAATCTGTTGAAAATAATACTTCTTCATCCATTGATCTACACAACAGATTGAAAAACTTAAATATTCAATCTGATAGTGAAGATGAGGTTCCGGTCTATAAAAGATTTGTTTATGACCAGACGGTTAATGATGCTGAGATTTAGTAGGATCAAGCTGCCTCACAACAGGAAGTTGACACCTCAGAAACTGTTGAGAAAACCGGCCGGCCTGACACTGTTCAACCTACCGGTCTGTCTAACCTTGATCAAATAACCGGTCAGTTAGAAGACATCTTTAGACCGAATCTTAAATGGAACAAAGATCATCCTCGTGAGCTTATTATAGGTAATCCCTTCATACCCATCCGAACTAGGCATCAACTGTTAGAAGAATATAAAAATTCAGCATTTATCTCACAGATTGAACCGAAAAAGGTTGATGAAGCATTGCTGGATCCCGATTGGATCTTAGCAAAGCAAGAGGAACTAAACCAGTTTGATAGAAACAAAGTCTGACATCTAGTTCCAAGACTAGCTAATCAATCTGTCATTAGAACTAGATGGGTCTTTCGAAACAAACTCAATGAGAACGGTTTGGTTACGAGGAACAAGGCTAGACTAGTGGCCCAAGGATACAACTAGGAAGAAGACTTTGATTTTGAAGAATCATTTGCTCCTGTTGCCATACTAGAGGCCATTAAAATCTTTCTTGCATTTGCTGCATTCAAAAATTTCAAAGTATTTCAAATGGATGTCAAGAGTGCTTTCCTCAATGGTGAACTAAGTGAAGAAGTATACGTTGAGCAGTCTCCTGGTTTCAAAAACCCTAATTTAATTAGTCATGTATACAGGTTAGACAAAACTCTTTACGGTTTAAAACAAGCTCCTAGAGTATTGTATGATACTCTAACAAAGTTTCTGTTCAATCATGATTTTACCGTAGATTCAAATTTGAGAAAAATGAACACATTCTACTTGTTCAAATCTATGTAGATGATATTATTTTCGGTTCAACAAATCTAAATTTATGTGATAAATTTTCTAAAATAATGACTGACAAGTTCGAAATGAGTTTCTTCTTAGGTCTTCAGGTCCGACAGATTGAAGGAGGAACGTTCATAAATCAATTTAAGTATACAAAAGAGCTATTAAAGAAATTCAGGATGGAAAGTTGTTCTGCTGCCTCTACCTGAATGAGCTCCTCAATCAAATTAGACAAGGACGAAGATGGTCAGAGTGTTGATATCACATTCTATCGTGGAATATAATAAATGTAATTAAAAATAAGTTGAATAAGTTTGGAGGAATAAAATGAATAAACTATACCTAATAACCTAAATAAAAAATATCCCTTATTTTTTCTTTTTTTACTAATAAGTCGAATCAAATTAATATTGTTTGACTTGTCTCATTCAAGGCATGCAATTTGTAGCAATCATTGAATAACTTTGGATTTTATTCTTTGAGTATTTTATTTGAAAAGTAATTACTTCACAATTATAAATATTTTAAAATTTAATAAAATAAAATTGATTATTTTTATTTGATACAAAAGATGTCAGTGAATTAGATAAAATAATTTTAGGAGAAAATTGATTTTTTTGATAAAATTTAAAATCAAATTATAAACTATGGAATGAATCAAATTTTTAAAGAAAGTTAAAAATAAAAAAATTTAGAATTCCTAAACTATGAAATGAATAAAATATAAAAAAATTTGAGATTTCATATAATTATAATTTTAGTTAAATATCTTAGTTCTTAAATATTTTTTTAACAAATTACATATTCAACCTTCTTTTTCTTATTTAATATTAGAGGGAAAAAAAGAGAAATAAAGATGAAGACTAAAAGGTCTGAATATGACTAGGGTGAGTAACTGTTCGGTCGATTTATATGTAGGTAAGACAAATTTAGAATTGCTTTCGACTATATATTCCAATCAATTTGGCTCGAATTGAGATAATTTTGATAGAGTAAGAAAATAAATAATTAATTATGAGAAAGTAAAAATATTTGTTTTAAATGACTTAAAGATATTAATATATAATAAAAAATAAAAAATGATAATTTAAAATATAAAATATTTTAAATAATAAATTAAATAATGTGATTGATGAGAGAAAAATAAAATAATTTTTAGTTAAATTTTTAACCGAAATATTTTTTACTTGATTTGATAAAATAGTGTTAGGATCGGGATCGACGATGGAGATCGGGGTCTCACAAAATTGAACGTTTACACACACTTCGTTTGATAATAACCATGTTAGAGGTTAATATCGGTTTCTACTCTACGCAAACTATCACAAACTCTTGAACGGAGTTCAAGTGCGGAAATGTTTGTTTCGACTTGAAACAACACAATAAGATTAGAGTAATTCAATAGGAAAGAAGACACAACACAAATGATGTTTATGGATGTTCGAAGATAAAACTCCTACGTCACCCCTTCTTCTCAATCTTGAGAAAGATATCCATTAGAAGATTTGATTGAATACAACACTTGTACACAACCCAGTCGAACAACCATGACTTGGTTACTGTCTATTTTTGAACTCTTAGCAAACACACTATGTTGAACAAAAACAAATTATGTCAACTTACAATGCTACAGATTTAGAACTCTAACACACTTAAAAGCTTATGACACTTTTAGAGCTTGATAGAGTTGATGGATTAAGGTTCGTGAAAAGATTGTTTAGAAAACCCGGTGTGAAGCAAGTTGTCCCATGTCTTAAGTAGGCAAATGTCAACGGACATATTTTTGCTTCTCAACGGACATATTTTGCTTGATAAGATATCTGTCTTGATCTTGATTAGTTGAGCTCCAGTATAGTACATTAGATGAGATATTCTTTGATCTTGTCTGTACTTGGATGATAATAAGCCAAGATATTTATTAATGTGATTTCAATTTTCAAGGAGTATGTATCTCATAATGTTTGACATGTCTTTGATTCTTTTATCATAGCTCTGCTACTACAGAGAGATCTTCACTAGTCTTTGCACCAAAAAGGAAACAATTATATGGGAAGAATAAAACTGACGCCTACAAAAGCCAGAAGTGTCTTCATATATTACCGAGGTTGGTAAATTGTAGGAAGTATGACAAACTGGAAGCACTTCAACAAAAAGTTGGACGCGTGCTTTTGCAAAATGCCGATTTGCCAAAAAGTCAAACGCATGCTTTTGCAAAATGCCGATTTTCCAAAAGGTCGGATGTACTTTTGCAAAATGCCGATTTGCCAAAAAGTCGGACGCGTGCTTTTGCAAAATGCGATTTGCCAAAAAGTCGGACGCATGCTTTTGCAAAATGCCGATTTGCCAAAAAGTCGGATGTGTGCTTTTGCCAAAATTCTGATTTGCCAAACTACCGACTTCATAAAATGCCGAGATGCTAAATAACCGGCTACGTCTTCAAAAAGCCAATCTTATAAAATGTCGACTTCAGATAATTTCGAATAGTGCCGAACTTTGATCAAAGATTATCTTTAACTGTCGAGCATCTTTTTCTTTAATTAGCACAGGATTAAGTTAACTCGGTTAATTTTTTTTTATTTAATAGTTAATTATTTCTTATACTTAATTAACTATTTTTATTTAACAAATAGTTAGTGTCATATTTTCTATTTATTTTTATTTTAATTGAGAGTGATCCATGGATATTTAATGTAAAAGTTTTGTACAATATATAATGATGATTTTTTAGACTATTTATAAATATTCATATTTAGTGGAGGTTATTTAAATAATTAAAAAAAATTATGATATGGGATGATTTTGAGTATAATTTTATTAAAAAAAAAAAAAAACATAAATGATATTAATATATATAAATAAAATAAAAAATATTTTAATATTTTAGTTACTGCATTAATTGATTTAATGAATAAGAAGGAAGAGTAAAGTGTATTTGATTTTTTTTTTTTTTTATTATTTGAATAATCTAAAATAGAACAAAGGCCATAATCTTATAAATATATAATATTTTTTTATACCAAAATAATTTACTTTAACATTAAATAAGATTTATTTTTCACAAAATAAGACAAGACAAAAGAAGGCCTAAATATTCCACATATCAATAACTTATTTGTTAATTAGATTATTTAAAGAATAATCATTAATTAAAAAAAAATATATATCATATTTTTAATTATTCTTTTATATGTTTATACTCATATTCTTAATACCTTTTATTCAAATAAACTAATTTTCTTAATAACTTCAAATAAAATAACATAATTTTTATTAACCTACATCAAAGAAGTTATTTAAAAACAACCATTATAAATAACCCGATATCAAAATGGTCAAAGGATTTTTTTTTTAAAAGTTTTGCTAAAAATGTTACAATTTTACTGAAGAAGATATATTTTGTTGTTTTATATGAATATATCAAATCAATATTGTAATTTAACATGGTTAAATGGTTTGTATTTGTAATTAATATTAAACAATTTAAATATACCACAACACATGAAAAAGGAGAGGAAAAGAAGCGGGCATGAAGAATGGTTGGTAGAGCTATGTTACACCACCTTACAAGTTTGTTCATCAACAAACAAAGCTTAAAGATTACATGTTATGTTTTTTATTTGTAAAAAAAAAATCATTTTTTATTGTTAGTGGAGCTCTTGTTCATATATTATTATTTTTTTAAATAAAATTTTAATTATATAAAAAATATTAATGTAGGTTAATTTTAAGTATGTGTATTTTTTTTGTTGGTAATTTTTTTTTTTAAAATATAAGATGGTTGTGTGCAAATTTTTTAAGTGAGATCCCGAGGGACATGTGAGAGTAAGATTTCGATAATGATGATGACAAGATGAGATGGTTAGTTGATTAAAATAAGAAGAGACCAATAATAATAATATGAGAGGGTTGATGCAAAATGTTTACAGTAATCTCACAAGGGTATTGAAAAGATATTTGTTATTTATTTTGAAGGAAGGAGAGGTGATAATGAGAAGGAGTGAGTCCTAAACAAAATTATTATTTTAATATGAGTTGAGTAATTTATTTTTAATTGTAGTTATGTCAATTATATATTTATACAAAAAATTATAAAAACAAATCAATAATTTAAGCGGTGTAATGGTTAATTGTTCATAATGTATAACAAAAAAAAATATAGTTCAAATCTCGTTAGGTCTAAATTTAAAATAATTATAAAAAAATTATATGAAAGAATAATGATGGATAAATATATGAATGAAGATTGTTGGTGGGCAAAAATTTGGTAAAATGTCTATAATGATTGAGATAGTTTGATAAAAAAAAATACTCAAAATAATAGTTTAATTTGAAATGTATTTAATAATATTTGATTGGGTGATTAGGTGATTATGATAGTTAAATATATGAATGAGATTGTTGATTAATCGAAATAAATAAATATATAATTAGTAAAAAAATAGATTAAAAATAAAAAATAATAATTAAATATGTAAATGAGATAGTTAAATTAATAATATGAATATTCATGAGATATCTACTTAGTAACTAAAAATAAGTATAAGTATCATAGAGAGATTGTATAAGATAATTATAATATTTTATTATCTTTTTATTATGTAACACATGAAAACCTGTAATAGAAATAAGCTTAATCAAATTAATATTGTTTGACTTTTTGTTCATTCAAGATAATTTGTAACAAACTATTGAATAATTTTGAATTGAGGAGGATAGCTAGAGGTATATGAGAGTGAAATTGGGAGAGAAAATAGAGAAGTAAGACTTGTCATATAAAAAATGAGAGCAGCGCAGAGAAATTTTATTATAGTACGTTATTCTTTCACTTATTCTCCCCCTTTAAATTCTCTTCTCAACATTACTCTTTTAAATTTGATTAATATTTTTATTTGGTACTGATTAAATTATATGAAAATTTTTAAACAAAATATAATTATTTGATAAACTTTTAAATCAAATTATAAAATACAGGTATTATAAATTTTTCTAATACAATTGGTTTTGATTTTTAATAAAATATTTTTTAGAAAATAATTGTTAGAATTTTTGTTTTACGAATGACTATTTATATATGTAATAGTCATTCTAGCTAATCATTAAATTATCAATTAATAATTAAAATATTAAAAATTTTAATTTTTATAATATTTTAAAATATTAAATATTTTTTATAATTTCAATTTATTTAAAATATCTCTAGTGTAGTTTTACCACTCTTAAGGCTTGTTAGGATTCAGATATTTTAAATAATAATGATTGATAATGATTTTAAGTAAAAAAAATTTGGTAAAAATATATAAAGGGTATTAATATATAATAATAAAATAATAAATTATAATTTTAAATTAAAAAAATATTTTAATATTTTGGTTAATAAATTTAGTGATGTAAAGGGTATAATTGAGTTATAACCCTAATTGAACCAAAATTAATATGATTTGAATAATTTTTTTTTAAATTAATTTTTTTTAAATAAATTACTTGTCATTTAAATTAATTATTTTTAAATAAATTACTTGTTAAAATATTTGAGATATTTTAAAATATTATAAAACTATAGAAATTATGTTTCCATGCATTGATAAATTGATTGAAAAATGTTATTGATGATGATAATATAATTGATTGGTATTTAATGTATGATTTTGTTTGATGTATACATGACTTGGACTATTTTCAAATACTTTTATAATCCAAGCATTCTTCAGTATGATTTTTTTTAAAAATTCATATAAAATTAAACATTATTTCATTCTCTTTTTGTTCATCACATCACTCAAATTATTAATAAAAATAATAGAATATTCTTTATTTTAAATTATTAATTTTTATTTTATTTATATATATCACTACCCTTTAAATCTTTTTACCTAAATTAATCATCACTTCCTCAAAATCATCGTCAATTATTATTTTTTTCTCCATCTACATTTTTATAAAATCCCAATCCGAATAACTTCTTATAGTAAATTTTATGATTTAAATATTAATTTATAGATTAATTTTATAATATTCTAAAATATAATTATTAAAAATATTATGATTTTTTTTAATTAAAAACTTTAAAATTAAACAAGATTGTTTTTTTAAAATAAGACGAGTCAAATGAAGACCTAAATATTCCATATATCAATAATTGATTTGTTAATTGGATTATTTAAATCATTAATTAAAATAAAATATTTATCATATTTTTAATAAAAATATTCATTATATATTTATACTCATATTCTTCTTAATAACATTTTAATTAAATTAATTAATTTTCTTAATATCTTTTCATCCTAATAACTTGAAATGACATCATATTTACTACCATACATGAAAGGGGTTATTTAAAAACAACCATTTCAAATAGCCCTATATCAAAATGGTCATAGGTTTAGATTTTTATTTTCATTTGCTAAAGTTGTGACAATTTTAATGAAGGATATATATTTTTGTTGTTTCATATATTCAATCAGTATAAAATTTAAACTAGTTAAATGGTGTGTTTTTTAATAAATTAAATTAAACAAATTAAATATACCAGAACACATGAAAATTACAAAAGAAAAAAAAAAACAGACTCGAAGAATGGTTGTTAGAGCTTTGCTACACCATCTTACAAGTTTGCTAATCAACAAACAAAGCTTTAAATAGGAAAAGAAATTGTCACTGAACACTGATATTTATAGGTTAAATATTATTTTTATTTTTTTTAAATATCATTTTTTTTTTATTGTAGTGGAGCTCTTTTTCTATATTATTTTAATCATTAAATTACTTAAATTATTAATAAATATAATAAAATATGTTTACTTTACTTTTATTGAATTTAAATTTGAAATAAAAAATATTTTAATAATTTATTTAAATAACTTATTTTTTAATAATTCTTTTTTTTTTATAATCAAAAAATCATAAAACAAAAATAATAAGATTAACAAGATGGAGATTTATTTTTTTATTAAAATTTTTAAATTTAGATCTTAGAAGTCTTCTTAAGAATTGTAGAAAATATCATTTTAATTATTAATTATATAATTTATCAATTAAAAAATTAAATATTTTAACTTTGTTTATATTTTTATTAAATTTTAATTTTAAATAAAATTTTAATAATTTATTCTAAAAATTCACAAATAACAAACTTAGTATGAAATTTGTTTAAACAAATAGAAATATGCTTAATTTTTAAAGTGTCCGGATTATCGGGTCGAGATTGTGGTTAATTTGAATATATATGTGAGTAGTAATTGGATACTTATGTCGGATTGGGGTTGATCTACGTATTAATTTAAAACGGTTAAAAATAATATTAAAAATATTATATGTATGTGTGGTTCATTTGGATATATATGTGAGAGTAAATAGATATTTGAGTCGGATTGTGGGTTAACCCGCCCATAAACTTAAAATGGTTAAAAATAAAATTAAAAATATTATAGGTATGTTTCGAACTTACAATTTAACAAAACAGATACAACCATTTAACCAACTACGCTAATAACACTTTATATTTTAAATTCAACACCAAATTTAATAAACGTAGACATTTTTAACTAATATATATATATATATATATGGGTTTTGATATTTTGTTTTATGGTTTGATGCTTAGTTAAACATGAAAAATGATATTAGCGTTATGTCTCACATGCCTACTAAATATTTAGTCAATTATGAAATATCTACCCAAAAGGTGGTATCTACCCTAAAGTCCATTGACGTCTGCATGAGCCTACAACCGATCTGTGCACGAACCACGATTGATTTCTCCTAAAGCCTGGTGCAACCACGAGTCTCGATTCAGACCAAAGTTCTTTCCAGTTAGTTCTTCAATGTCCAAATTCTTGTTTTTTCATGCTTAACTTATATGATTCATTTTAATTTTTAGATTATTCAAATATTTTATAAAAAATCAAAATAATTAAAAACCACTCATAACTATGTTCTTAACAAAACTAAACAGAAACATTTTAACTTGGAGTTGTTAATTAGTTTAATTTCATCCTACTTAGGTTGCTTATAATTATAACATAAGATCTACAACTCCAAATATTACAAGAAAAATATGTACATGATCCATGATTAAATCTAACGAGTTTGTGTATTAACTTGACATATTTAGAGTTATTTCAATTTTTTCCTATTTTTTTTTTCTTTGTGATAAATGTACCTGACTCTCTATATGTATATTTTCTTTCCTTACAACATACCTAGAAGCAGAGACGAATCTATGTAGGGGCTCGGGTGGATTGAAGCCCACCCAGAAAAAAAAAATAAAAAAAATATATTTTTTTTACGGTAGAAATATGACATTACCCTTAATTTCTTACAAAAATTTAATATAATTCATTGTTTTTTATTTAATTATTAAAAAAATGATAAAACTTTACTTTTATATACTTTTTTTTTTTCAAAATTTTCTATTTATTATTTTAAGTCCACTATAATTTTTTTTCAAGCCCACCCTAGTTCGATGGGTCCGTCCCTGCCTAGAAGCATACGTTAGGAACAAATGAGAGATACTATTGAGCTATGTTAGGGCATATATAGAGATAATAAACACATGTGATATGATAGAAGTTTTCTTTTGTTTAAACGTGTAAATTTTGTATATTTCATAATTGACTAAATATTTATATAGATACTACCTTTTGGGTAGGCATAGGCATGTGAAACATAACGCTAATATCATTTTTCACGTTTAACTAAGCATCAAACCATAAAATAAAATATCAAAAACCGTATATATAATATATATAATATATATATAATATATATATATATATATATATCACACATCTTTGAAATTAGGTGTCAACTCATATATTAGTCGAAGCTAGTCAAGGTCAATGATCTTTGATATGAGCTTGATTTGAGCTGTTTATATTTCGGTTCTTCAATCTTCTGTCATTCTTGAAAATAAACATGAATCTAACCTATCATTTTAGTTCCTCGTTCTTTTAGAATTCGAGAACAATGTATAGTATGTGGTTAATTACAATTCAAGTAGATTTCTCGACATTGCAATCATTAGACGTTACTAATATTATTTTAAAAAGGGTAACAAAATAGAATATATAAATTTTCTATTTGTCTTGTATTCAAATTCTTACGAAAGTTATTTGAAAATATTAAGAGAAATTAATAATTGATAAATAAATAGTCGAATAACTTAATAATACAAAATTATAAGAAATAATCGATTGTAAGAACTTTCTATAATCTATTGAAGATAGTGTAAAAATGGAAACATGTACCCTACCTGACGGGTAATGATGTATTTTTATCCCCGAACTCGATTTTTATTTTACTACCCGACTCCGAACTCGACGGGTATCTCTATTTGTGTCTACATCCCTGATTCATCGGATACTCGATTCTCAACAGGTACTCAATTACCCGATTAAATATTTATAAGATTTTAGATGTTGACAAATAAGAACTCTAACTTTAATACTAATGATATAAAAAATAGAAATGTTACTAACCATACTTATACTTATGTTGTAATGGTCGAAAACAATATTAGTGTTATTATAATTGAATAAGAAAAAAATAATATTGAAGATAAAGAATGAGAAGAGAGAAATAACATTTTATTATTATTTTTAATTTTAAGAGAACTATCATGAAACCCCACCGTCATGACCCTTGCTTCAACTTAAAGCGCTTTCAAATAGAATTGAACTCGTGGTTTCTTAAGCCGACTCATATGAATCATCTACTAGAAATAACATTTTTTTATTAAAACATATAAAGATGAATAGTAATGAGTAATAAATATTTTTATGGACGTGAAGTATACGTCAGTATAATAAATGGTATATATTTATTGTAATAAATAAAATAATTATGAATTTGAAACATTACCTTTTAAAAAAAAATTAATATATATATTTTCTAATATTATATAGTTGGGTATCGTGTTTGAATTGACACACTTTTCATCTTTGGTCTCAAACTCGATCGGATAACCATCTACCCTTTTCATTTCCGACCCCGATTTAAAATATTCGACCTCACCATCAGGATATCTACGAATATCGGGTATACAGGTACTCGTTACATCCCTGGATACATTTATAAAGAAATGTTAAAATATTATAATTTATTATTATTCATAACATTCCAAATATAGTTTAAATTCTGAATTTCTAAGTATATATCAAATTCGATCATTTAGATAAACACAAATATATTATTATTTGTTTGGTGTTAGATTATTTATGAACTTTAATTTATTTGATGTATGAAAAAAAATTGAATTTTTAAATATGCAATGTATTTTTAATTTATATATTTTAATTTTATAAAATTTATATCAACAGTAAATTTTAATTTTATAAAATTTATATCAACTTAGGACTAGTTTGATTCAGGTTATTATCAGCTCATTGACGTAAGTTTCGCACATACATATTGATACGTATGTTTGATATGATCTATTTTATTTAATGTTAAACTTGAGTATGTTTAATTCAGTTTATAAGTCCGTTTATTTATTTATAATATTATTTAATAATTAATATTATATATTTATTAATTTAATTTCAAATATTAATAAATAAATTAATAAATGATTTAAATTAATAATATTGTATTTAAAAATAAATTATATTAATATATTAATTTTAATAAAATTTTGTTAATATATAATTTTAAATATTAATAAATAACTTAAATTAAAAAATAATATATTTTAAAATAAATTAGATGAATATATTAATTTTATAAATATATAATATTAAATATATTTAATATAAATATAATAAAAATATATATAAATATTTAATAATATTTTAAAATTCTCTATCTCTATCTCTTATTTGAAAATCCCTTTTAGTAATCATTTTCATTTTTATTTCTATATTTTTTAAAAATATTTAGATAATTCATTCATATAAGTTGATTATACTAAATAAAGAAAACTAATTTATTATTATTATATATCTTTTCACTTTTTCACCCTCACTCTAATCAAAATATTGAATTGTAAATTTATTTTTAAACTTTTTCACCATCTTTCCATCCTCATTTATTTTTTATTCATCTCCATTGTAATAATTACTTTTAAATATTTAATTAAAACAGGTTTAATTTTCAAAACTATAATTATAAATTAAAAAAAATGTATTTATATTTTATATATTAAGATACATATATTATAAATAATAAATAAAAATATATTTAAATATATATTTTATTATTATTATAATTTTATAAAAATATTAGAAATAGATGGAATAGATAAAAGAGAATGAGGGCAGTTTGATTGCGTAAGTAGTAAGTCGAGAGTTTATAAGCAGCATAATTTGCGTAATAAACTCAGTCAAAAAATTATAATCAAACACATTTTGTGTTTAAACTCAATTTTCTCTCTAACTCGTTTCTCAACGTTTAACTTTATAATCTCAACATTTTTTTCCCTCATCACTTTTAAATATGTTTTATTCCTTCTCTTTTATCTATTTCATTCGTTTCTAATCATTTTATTCATTCTCTCTTAACTATTTAATTTGTTTTTAATTATTTTATTTCTTCTCTTTCAACTATTCTAATTATTTCTAATATTATATATATATATATATATATATTAAAATACATATATAATAAATAAAAATATATTTAAATATATTTTTATTTATTATATATGTATTTTAATATATAAAATAATTAAGTAAAATATAAAATATAAAAATATTTCGTATAATAATTGAGTGATTTGAGTCATAGGTAAGTTGAAAGATGAGAAGATATATAATAATAAATTATTATTTTTTATTGAATGAATCATCTCAATGTTTAAAAAAAATTAAAAATAAAAATGGAGACAAGGGATGTTTTCAAATAAGTAAAAAAAGAAAAAAAAATGTTAAAATATTATTAAATATATTTCTATTAAATATATTTATAAAAATTAATATATTCATATCATTTATTTTAAAATATATTATTTTTTAATTTAAGTCATTTATTAATATTTAAAATTATATATTAATAAAATATTATAAAAATTAATATATTAATATAATTTATTTTCAAATCTACTATTTTTTAATTTAAATTATTTATTAATATTTAAAATTAAATTAATAAATATATATATAACATTATATATATAATATTAATTATTAAATAACATTATAAATATAAAAAATAAAAATAAATAAGTTGGATATATATACCTAATTAAATATACTTAACTTAAAAGATTAAATAAATTGAGATCATATCAAGAATACAATTGAATAAGATGAGAATAAACAGAATCAAACTAGCTCGGAATAAAATGATTAGAAGAAAATTAAATAGATTAGAGAAAAGGAATAAAATAATTAGAAATGAATGAAATATATGAGATAGAATGAAAAAAAAAATTAAAAAATTAATTATAAACTTAAACACTGAAGAGCAAGTTAAGGAGAAAATTAAGTTTAAATGCAAAATGTGTTTAATTATAATTTTTTACTTGAACTTATTACACAAATAGCTATAATAACTTATTTTGCTGTATATAACGTTCAAACGCTAAATCAGACGAGGACTTAAATTTTAATGCCCATTTCTGGACAATTCTGGTACACCTACCATTCAAAAGAAGGCCAATAATAGCATGAATTTCAGCTTCCCTATAAAATGTCAGAGAACAGCTCACCTCCACAATAGTACAATTTATCTTACAAGTTTTAAATATATTCAACGTTAAAATTGATAAAAATGGTAATATATAATATTATATAAAAATAACAAAATATTAAGAAAGTTTAAGACTATTTCATATTAAAATTATTTAAATAATTTAAAAAGAAAGAAAAATAATTATTAATGAGGATTATAAGGAAATAATATTTTATTTTAAATACAAATACATAAATGATATTGATATCAATATAAATAAAATATAAAATATTCAAGACTAGATTTATTTAAGGACTAGGGTGGGTTGAATCTTAACCCAAAAAAATATTTTTTTACTATTAAAATGTGACATTAATACATAATTTCATAAAAAAATTTAATTTAATTTACTATTTATTTATTTAATTATTAAAAAAATGACATTAAATTAATTTAATAGTAAAAAAATTAATAAATTTTATAAATAATAATTATTTATTGAATATATATATATAAATTTTTCCATTCCTCTACCCTCTAAATATATTTTGTTATTAAAAAATTTAATTAATTCATAAAAAAAAAAGTGAACTTTTTTTATATTAATATAACATATTTTTTAAAAAAAAAATCATCTTTGGTCTGCATCAATAAGGTATTAAGGTTGACGTATATATTTTTTTTATTTATCCAGTGAATCTTATTATAGAAATTTCGATCAGCATATAGGATTTTTTTGTTTCTAATTAACTGATGAAATCTATCCTTGTTCGTTTTGGTCTAATTAGAACAACAACAAACATCACCTATTCATGATTCTTAAATTTGTATAATTGATGTAGAGAACACTTTGATACCATTAGTTAGAATCATTAATATAAATATTTATTTTATTAAATTAAATAAAATAAACTTTAGTTGCGAAAATATATCTGAATATTTAGTAAAGAACAGTTTAGAAAAGACCTAATTTGAATCTTTGTTTGATTTTGAATTTCTCACTTCTGGATACGGATCTTTGATGAAGATACTACTGAAATGTCTAATGGGGAATTTAAATATTTTAATCCTTTATTGATAGTCTTTTAAGTGATATGGTTAATGAGCACTCATTATATCCTTAATATCCTTATGTCTAATGAGATTAAGATAATAAGTAGTTATGGTTGTAAACCTAGCCTAATATATATTCATTGAATGTTCGACTTCAATATTAAATTTTATTTGTTTTTTATAGATATATTTTATATTTATTATATATATCTAAATTTATTGATAATTTTTATATTTTAATAAATGACTTTAATTTGACTTAATCTTTATTATAATCCCTATTATACTATTATTAAACAATAAATGTACCCAAATATTAAAATTAATTCTAACATATCCGACATAAAAGGCCTCCAAATTCTTCTAACACAAAGAATCATGAGACGAAAGATTAACCCATTACTTTATTTATTTTTAATTAAAGATAATTAGAATGACCTCCCATAACCACAATTAACACTTTACTTCTAATCCAAATTAGTGTTTATGGGTCTTTATTTGGAAAACCTTGATCTCCATGTGAATGTTGATCTCAATGACTCTAGTGCACTTATCCTTTGATATATCCTTCCTAATATTCTTTTAATTTAACTTGTACTAGTAAAAATTGAAAAAGTCGTTCATGATGAATTTCAGTAATGACTTATTGGACTGTTATCATTCGTTATCAAAATTGTGGTTACTGATATAAAAAAAATATCAGTAACGACATTAGAGAGCCGTTACTGATATTAGTAACAGTAACGACTCTCCAAAAACATAGGCTCATTAGGATTCTTATTAACTGGAACTTCCAGTTATCTTGGTAGAAATTTGATATCTTTTTTTCCGTCTCAACAAATCATTTTTTTTCCACAAGGACTCATAATGTCTTTCTATGGGATCGCGGGTCTTTTTATTAGTTCCTATTTGTGGTGCACAATTTCCTGGAATGTAGGTAGTGGTTATGATCGATTCGATCGAAAAGAAGGAATAGTGTCATTACTGATATATTCAAATCAGTAACGGCTTTCCAAAGGCAATGTCGTTACTAGTATTCATATCAGTAACGACTCTTCTAAGATAATGTCGTTACTGATATAAATATCAATAACGACTCTCCAAAGGCATTGTCGTTACTGATATATGTATCAGTAATGAACGACTCTCTTATTATAAAGTCGTTACTGAAAACAAATATTATTAACGACTCTCTTATTGTAATGTTGTTACTTATCATTTTTCATTTTTTTTCGTATTATTAATATTTATCCATGTAAACAATATTAAATAGTTGTTTTATCAAAAAAAAATTATACAAATAAAAACACTAATCCAAACAATATTCATAAATAATATAGGTGTCTTATATCAAGCATTTCAATACACCAATCGGAGGGGGAGGATGGGGTAACATGATAATATCATGGTCATCTGCTCCCTCATCTCAATTATCTCAGTCCACATTTGTTCACGCTCTTCTTGTGACTATTGTCTCTTAGCCTCATGCTCATCCAGTGCCTAATGTCTCTCCGCATCACGCTTCTCTCGCATCCTCTATATCTCCTCCTATAGAGTCCGATTCTCATCACGTAACTGATGCGTGGCAGTGCATTGGCTGCTCGAAGAACTCCCCTGAACATCTGCTCTAAAAAATGTAGGTCGTGTGCCTGATCCCATACCCATGACTCTCCATATTTTATAATTTGGCCTAGACTTAATAATTTTTCATGGACACACATAAAATGTACAAAACTCCTAGACATTTTTAATATTTTTTATATTTGTTATAATATATAATAATACCACAATATTATAAATTATAATAATATTATTATTATTATAATAATTGATTTATTTTATAATTATAATATAATGTCTATATAAAAATATATAAATAATAAACTTAACGAAAAAATCAGAGAAAACAAATCCACAAATCAACGTAGTATGTCATGTGGATATGAGAGATAAATTTTTAAAAATGTTCTGAAACGCTCATTTCGGGTCTCGAAACGCACGTGGGTAGGAGGGAGAAAATTTAAAATGTCCCGAAACGGTCATTTTGGGTTTTGAAACGGGCATTTTCGAAACAAAAAAATAAATTTTTTTCTCGAAATGAGCGTTTTGGGACCCGAAATGAGCGTTTTCAGAACATGAGGACAACCTCGCAGACCACGTCGGATTCGTGGATTTGTTTTCGCTGATTTTTTCGTTGAGTTTATCCTTAATTATAGAAATATAACCTTAAATACAATTCATCTATTTATATATTCTAACCATATCAATTTTAGAAAGTGTTAAAAATTAGCAATATTATTCATTACTGAAAGGGTAATGAGTCCAAAATATTCCAATCGTACCCTGTACACCAATTATGAATCTTTCTCTTTTCCTCTTTATCTTTTATCTCTTCTTTTATTTACAACCCCATTTCCAATGTCCCCCATAAACTTTTCTTCAACTAAATGTCCAATTCATAATTGCTTACCGGTAGTTCATCCAAATTAACTATTTATACCCTAGTGAACTAAGCTAGTTTAGAGAAAAACCATGGAACCACAATCCGGAGATAACAACCTTGGACTTACACTCCCCCTAAGTAAGCTCATACTATTTTCCAATTTTATTTTCTTTCATAGAAACAAAATTATTTGTTAATTTGTTTACATATTTACAGTCAACTCAAGACAAGATAGAATACTAGAGGATGAGTTATCACCACCTGAAAACTCACCAGTCGAGCAAGTAGCCTTAACCGTTCCCATCTCCGACAACCCTTCACTTCCGGTTCTCACTTTTCGAATGTGGGTCCTCGGTCTCATCTCATGCATTTTTCTCGCTTTCATCAACCAATTCTTTTGGTATCGAACCGAACCATTGATGGTCAGCGCTATCTCCGCTCAAATTGCGGTTGTGCCATTGGGCAAGCTAATGGCTGCGAAAATAACCAATAGGGTATTCTTCAAGGGGAGTAAATGCGAGTTTACATTGAATCCGGGTCCATTTAATGTGAAGGAACACGTTTTGATTACCATTTTCGCGAATTCAGGTGCGGGCACGGTTTATGCCATTCATGTGGTGACGGTTGTGAAGGTTTATTATCGGCATGAAATATCGTTCTTTGTTTCTTTCATCGTTGTTGTCACAACCCAAGTAAGATTATTTACTTTCAATTATTGCATAATTTATAAAAAAAAATTAAAAAATGAATGTACGGGCCATGCAAAATTGATGTAGGCTAAAAATAATTGAACTGTGGGGGCAGAGTCGCAGACCTTTAATAATAATTAAAAAAAATGATTTTTTTACTAGTCCTAATAAGGATATAAAACATATTTGTAAAGTGCTTTATGTCTAGTCAATTTGAAATCGATCAGATATTTTGTTTTTATTTAAAATAATTTAAAATTTTAACTTATTAAAGTAGTTTAATTAGTACCAAAAATTTTTACATGTTTTATTTAAAATTGTGTTAGTAATCACTTTTTAAATGTAAAAACTAATTAGTGAGTGACTTAGTTCAATTTAAATTTTGAAATATAATATAAAATCAAATTTATGAACTATACTTATTTTATATTAAACAAAAATTTATGTGTTTCTAAAAAATTGGAATAATGATTGAAGTGATTGCATTATTGAAATCTAACTACCACATTTTTTACTTAAAAAAATCAATAGAGCTACGAATTTAAAGATTTTTTAAATTTGAATCGATATATATATATATATATATATATATATATATATATATATATATATATATATATATATATTTCTTAACAAGCTTAATATAGTATCACGTAAAATATTATGAATAATTGATTTTTTTTTCTTTTATTAGAATTTAAATATTGTTCATTAAGCATCCAAAATAAAATTAGTGATTATGAGCTTATTCAAAAATTGATATTTTTTTGTCATAATCTTTACTACTCACAATTTCATTAATTTTTTTTAGAAGATAATTTCATTTAAAATTTTCAATTTCTTAAAAGCTATTTTCTATTTAAGAATATACTGTCATTTTTTATTATATAGTATATAATTATTTATAGATAATAATTAATCTTATAATACGAAAATTAACACTTTCTCGCATTCAAATTTTAATTATATCATACATATTTCAACTTTTAATTCCAACTTAAAGTATTTTGTTTTTTTGTGAAAATCGAATTCATAACTTTTAATATTTAGGCGTAAATCTTATCACTATATACAGTGGTTATTTGATACATTTTTTTAAAGTTTTTCTATTCAATCTTGATTTTGTAAAACAAAAAAAATCATATAATGGTCCAGATTTATAAAATAGCTTTTGGTGTCAAGTATAAAAAAACGTAAAAATACTTTATTCTTTTTTTAACTAATAAATTATTTTTGGAATAACTAACATATCCTCACCCATCTCCCAATAAAAAACCACTCATTAAAACATACATAAATAGATATTAACATCTTATGAAATATTTACTGATGAGTGTGTTAAACTGAACATCTATTTTTTTATTTACCAATCAAAAATAATAAACTAAATCAAATAGTTATATGAGTAAAAAGTTAATTATGTTCTTTTATCTTTATAAATCAATGTATATTCACTATTCAAATATGAAACATTTATTTTAAATGCTTTCCATTTGATTGATGTACTTTTAAAAACTCAATATTTATTTATTAAAATACTAAAATATTTTTTATTTAATATATTCTCTTTCATATTTCCCTCATTATTATTTAGAGGATAGAATGCCCAGTAGTTTAAATCAAACAACTTTTGTACCCAAAACCCAACAAAAACTCAAGATCAAACAAGCTCTTATATGACTAAATTAATACTAATTATAATCACCTCCAAAATACAAATCTAAGTTCTTTACTAAATAAATGGCATGCAGGTACTAGGGTTTGGTTGGGCCGGTATTTACAGAAGGTACTTGGTGGAGCCAGCCGCTATGTGGTGGCCGTCAAATCTCATCCAAGTGTCCATATTTAGGTATATTTGAGAACTTATATTTTTCTTTTATTGAAATATTCCATAAAATTAAATTGAACTTTTTTTTAATGTTATAAATGATTGGATATATGAGTTTTATATGATTTATTAAATCATTATAACTTTAGAGTTATAATATATATAATGATAAATAGGATAATAACTCTAAAGTTATAATATATGTTTATGGGTTTTAAAGTTGTATTATATATTTTAAAATAATTTACTGAGTAATTTAAGTTTCTTAAGAGTCTTAATTAGTTAAGTGATCAAATATCACTAACAAAATTTCTTTAAATAAAAGTAGAAGGTTGTACTAATTTTTTAAAATTAAAAATAACATATATACATATTTGTTATTTTTTTTAGAAAGTATAGAACGAGAATTATGACAAGAAAATTGACAGATATGACATTTTTTTATTAGATTAAAAATTTTAATTTTTCAAATCACTATAAGAAAGACACTTTTTTGTCATTTTTTTTTTCTTCCTATCATTTTTATTTTATTTTAATATAATTGTATTTCTTTTTTATTTTTTTGGCTTAGAGCCTCTTTCTCCACTTAACTTTATGGGCATTTTGATTTTTTAATGTATAAAAAATCAAAAGTGAACAAAAAAAAAGCTTATTTTGTAGCTAAAAAATGCAATCAAATAAATTTTAGTAGCATAATAAGAAAATTAACTCTTCAATCAGATTCAAACAAAATATAAATAAAATTACTATCATTTTTTACTTTAATCAATATTTGTAAAAAAAAATGTTTTTTTTTTATCATAATATTTGATGTATGATGATGAGACATTAAAAACAGGGCATTGCATGAGGAAGAAGTAAGACAAAGAGGACGATTGTCACGTATCGAGTTCTTCATAATTGCTCTTACTTGTAGTTTTACATACTACATTTTTCCTGGCTATCTCTTTAAAATGCTAACATCCCTCTCTTGGGTATGTTGGATATTTCCTAAATCCGTATTAGCCCAACAACTCGGTTCTGGCCTATATGGACTCGGTCTTGGAACTTTGGGATTTGATTGGTCAAGTGTATCGTCCTACCTCGGAAGTCCATTAGCTAGCCCATGGTTTGCCACCGCAAATGTGGCGGTTGGTTTCTTCTTGGTGATGTATGTACTAACTCCTATAACTTATTGGTCGAATGTTTACAATTCCAAAACTTTTCCATTGTTCTCCGATGATCTTTTCAAGGCAAATGGATCGGAATACAATATTTCGAGCATTGTTGACTCTGATTTTCATCTCAACATCACATCATACGACGAAGAAGGTCCTATTTATCTTAGCACATTCTTCGCCATGTCGTATGGAGTAGGATTTGCTGCCGTTGCTGCCACGGTTATGCATGTGTGGTTGTTTCATGGAAGGTAATATTAGTAACACATATTTATCTTCTTTTTCAAAAATTATTCTTTTGACTACTAATATTTATATATGTAAAAAAGGGAAATATGGGAGCAAACGAGGGCGAGTGGTAAGGAAGGGAGATGGGACATACATACAAAGCTAATGAGCGGTTACAAACAAGTACCCGGGTGGTGGTTTTGGGTTATTCTTGTGGTGAATGTCGCGATAGTAATATTTACGTGTGAATACTACAATGAGCAACTTCAATTACCGTGGTGGGGAGTAATTCTTGCGTGTGTTATTGCATTTGTCTTCACTCTACCTATAGGAGTTATTGCTGCCGTCACAAATCAGGTTAACATTATTATTTTATATTTTCAAATCTAAAAGAATATAAAATAGAATGAATTAAAGATTCGATAAAAGAAGTGATATTTTTTTTAAGTAGTGCCCATCCCTCGATATCTTGACGGAATACATAATTGGATACTTGTACCCGGGATATCCTGTCGCCAATATGTGCTTCAAAGTGTATGGATACATAAGCATGTGTCAAGCTATAAGATTCATTCAAGACTTAAAGCTTGGTCATTATATGAAAGTCCCACCTAGAAATATGTTCATGGCACAGGTCACATTTATTCAAATTATCAAATCTCATTTCTTATTCTAATATTATTCATGAACTGAAATCATCAAGAAACATGTAGATTGTAGGAACCCTAATAGCTGCAATAATCTATTTGTGCACGGCGTGGTGGTTAATGGAAACAATCCCCGATATATGTCAATCAACCACCTCGGGTTGGACTTGTCCAACCGACACAGTCTTTTATGACTCTACCGTCGTATGGGGATTGATTGGGCCTCGCCGTATCTTCGGAAGTGAAGGCTTTTATAGTGCTATCAATTGGTTCTTTCTTGGTGGAGCGGTTGGTCCTATTATTGTCTGGTTGGCACACAAGGTAAACTTATAGTGAATGGATCCACTTTTTTACGATTTAGTTTAATTATGGTTAAGTAAAATCATAATTTTTGGTTTTGAATAAGGCTTATCCGGAGAAGAAATGGATTAGGCTAATCAACATGCCAATATTGATTGGTGCAACCGGAAGGATGCCACCGGCCACAGCTGTCAATTACACGACATGGATCCTTGTAGGATTCTTGTCGGGATTCGTGGTTTATCGGTATCGACCAGAGCTATGGAAAAGGTATAATTATGTGTTATCGGGCGCACTCGATGTTGGTTTGGCATTGATGGCGGTATTGATGTACTTTTGCATGGGCATGGAAGGTATAAGCCTTGATTGGTGGGGGAATGATCTTGATGGTTGTCCTTATGCCACGTGTCCCACTGCCAAAGGTGTCGAGGTTGATGGATGCCCTGTTGTTTACTAGTAATCCATCTAGAATTGAAATTGGAAATTAAATTAGTGATCTAATTTCAATTTTAGTGTTTATTTGAGGACTTGAAATAAATATTTGGATGTAGAATTATAATTTATTTAATTAAAATACATGTCTATTTCTTTGCTTTCAATTAAATTCATTCCCTAAAAAGAAGGAATTTCAATTTCAAAGCTACTCAAGTCTCATTTGATCCATAACAATCCCTTTATTATTAAAATAGCCCCTTTATTATTAAAATAGTTGATTTGAATAGATAGATTTAAAATGAGTTAGTTTCTATCCATGTTAGAGATATGAGGTTATTATTGAGCATATAATAAAATACTTTTTATTTATAATATATCAATGATTTCCAACCAAAATATATAAATAATAATTTTTTTTTGTCAATGTAATGTATATATTAACTTAAGCCTTTTTCGGTTTTGGGTTAGTCAAATAACTCAAAAAAATTAAACATCACTTTACTTTACTATTCTTTTATTCATCAAATTAATTAATTTATTAATTAAAATAATAAAATATTCTTTATTTTAAATTATTATTTTTTTATTTTATTTATATATCAATATATTTTAAGTCTTTTTACAAACAAAAAAAAACATCATTATCTCCTCAAAATCATCACCGATCATCTTTTTTTTTATTTATAATTTATTTCAATAACCCCAATCGAACAAGACCTTATATTGATTTGATTCCAGAGTTTAAATTTGAAAATAAATTTTTAGAGTTGGTTTGGGTTATATAGATTTAATTCAAATTAGAGGGGTAAATAAGAAACCAACGACATTGAACCGAAACACAAATGCAACTAAGGTCCAATTTTACATTTGTTGAACCAAAATTTACAATTTGGTTGTATGATTTATTCGAACTAAATCAATGATTTAACTGATGATGTAACATCAATAGTTTTAAGAATTTCACAAAATAAAAATAACATATGATTAATGTTTTATTGTTGAATTTTATGTTTAGATAATATTACGAGTGACTTCAATTGTCGATATTTATTTTTTAAACAAGTATTATGTATTTAAATATTTTATTATTGTTACTATTGTATATCAAGATATTAAATTATAAATTATTTCAAAATTTATTATTGTTACTGATTAAATTGAACTGATCAATAAAATTTAAATAAAAGTTTTAAAATTTTAAAAACTTAATTAGTTTGATTGTGCATTTAGGTAGAAAAAATAATTTTTAACCCCTTAAATCAAATAATATAAATTTTATTATTAATTAAATATTGTATACACCCAATCTGCCCCTAACCTTTATAATTTTAAATATATATAAATAATTTAAATCATAAAAATATATATTTATTAAAATATTTGTATTTGTTTGTTTGTAAATTGAAAGAAAAGAAAAAATATTACGTCTAAACAGAGTCAATGACGCAAGCACACGAGTAAGACTGCTTTCCTCTTCCCCATATTATTTCTCCATCTTTCAAACTCAAAATTAGTAAATATCTAATAAAATAAACAATTCTATCTCTAATTCAAAATTTTATTCACAAATTAAAAAAATATTTTTAAAATATTTTTTTTACAATAATTATTTTTAAAACTTTTTCAATACTATATTTATATTTATCTAATTTTACAAATTAAACCTCATAACTTTAGAACAACTTATTAACTTTTAAATTCTTATAATAAAATAAATTAATAATTTAAATATCATTTTTTAATTTCGTAGTTTGTAACGAATTTTTTCCCTACCTTTGCATTTTAATTTAATAAATTTATTTTTATTATTTTTAATTTTTTTTATCAATGTTATCATTATTATAAAATTTTCTTTGTATGATATGTAAAATGTATTTATAAAAATATATAGGATAATAACAAAAAAATAAACATAGAAAAATAATATAAAATAGTTATATAAAAAAGTTAAATATATAAAATTAACAAAGTCTATAGTTAGAGGACTAATTTAAAATAAATAAGAAATGAGTTTTTAAATATTGTAAACGCATATTATCATTTTATTTTGTAGAGAAAAATTGGTTGAAAACCTATTTTTGGTATACATTTGAGTTTAAGTGTTAGATGGAGTGAAAATCTCATTTGAGTATTATATAGGTAAGAGTTGGAGAAGGTCTAACGTGGCATTCTTCTATTCCTTGTTGAATTTTTTTATTAGTGTTTTGTTTTTGTTTATAGTTGCGTTGTTCTGTAGAATATATATATATATAATGATACTTAATTTTTAAAGTGTTTGGATTGCCGGGTCGAGAACTGTGGTTAATTTAGATATATGTGAGAGTAAATGGATACTTGGGTCGGATTGTGGGTTGACCCGCCCATAAACTTAAAACGGTTAAAAATAAAATTAAAAATGTTATAGGTATTGTTCGAACTTGCAACCTAACAAAACAAGTACAACCTTTTAACCAACTAGACTAATAACACTTTATATTTTAAATTCAACCCAAAATTTGATAATCGCGTGACATTTTAACAATATAAATTCAACTTTTTAACTAACTAATCTATATATATATATATATATATAATGATGCTTAATTTTTAAAGTGTTCGGATTGCCGGGTCAAGAGCTGTGGTTAATTTGGATATATGTGAGAGTATATGGATACTTGAGTCGGATTATGGGTTGACCCGCCCATAAAAATTTTATTGTAATGTTTTTTCACGGTTTTTTATATTATTACTCGTGCAAATGCACTGGATATATGCTAGTTTGTATAATTATTGTTTGTCGTAATAAAAAATAAATAAAAAGGAAAGATTAGGTGTACCATCAATTAAAGCGGACTATGAGTGACCAACAAATAAACTAGTCAAAAGTAGGGGCAGTTGATTCTTTATGTAATAATTAACTATAATATTTTTTTTATAATAAGTTAACACAAAAGTTTATAACATATTTTGAATTTAAACATAACTTTCTCTATCATCCTATTTTGACAAATAAGCAAAACAAATAAGTTGAATATAAAGCTTACGAATAAATTGAATATAAGATAATCAATCTTATTCTATAACTATCTAATAATAAAAACAATTAATTATTATGCTATTACGAGTTGAGTAAGAGACTAAGAGTTGAGGCTTTGGATATTGTGTTTTGAATAGTATCGTGATGAGATTTGGGTTTATTTTATTGGTGTGAGTTTTAAGATATCATTGATAATTTATATATAATATAAGAATATATAACTTCATGAGAAAACTTGTAAATTAGGTAATATATTATAATAATATAAAAAAAATTTATTATGAAGTTACAAATTTTAATATAAATATTTAGAATTGCAGATTTTTTTTTTTTTTTTCTATTCACGTGTATATTTAAATTAATTCTAATTTTTTTTCAATATTGCACACCAAACTAGACACGTGCTTTAAGAATATGATTGTCGAGTCCAAACATATTCATAAGTTTAGATAAAATTTTAGGTGAATGCATTAAAATTTGATAAATAAATAAATACGATGTAAAATAATATTATTTTAAATGACCCAAAAAATTATAGTAAATATCGTCATTCGACGGACACATGTGATATAACGCCAATACTGTTTCTCATGTGTAAACTACACACCGAACCAAAAATAAAATCTCTAAAACGCGTTTGAACATGCAGAATATTTTTCTTTCATAATTTCTCGAGACCTAAATTATAAATTATGAGATGACTATACAAAAGTTAAAATTAATCAAAATTAATGATTTTAAATACACACTAGTCAACCTCTAATTTTGATTACTCTCTCACTCGAGACTCGAAAGGAAAGTGAGTTATGATATTGAGTTCAAAAATCCATTTCGAGAATGGTCGCTTTTTGGCATTATAAATATTAAATTATCTCTCCTTTAAACTAATTATTAAATATAAAAAATATTTTTTTAATTAAACAAAAATTACAAACTATAACCAAATTTTCAAATAATCCCATATCAAACAAGCTGTGTTCCACTTCCACACATTAGAGCATAGAAAGGATAAGAATTCTGCTATTGTGGCAGCATTCTAATACAGTGTCCCCCGTTTTCGGCAACGTTACTGAATTCACTTTTACTCTCCTTCTGCTTATCCATGGAAAACAACATTAATAATCGCCAGAAATTGATGAAAGAGAAACTGGAAGCTTGATAGGTATGGCTCCATCTTCACTCACCTTCGTTAATGGCGTTCTGTGCTTTGTTCTCGGCACTGTTTTGTCATGAATCTCTTACCATATTACTGTTTTTTTCTGAAAATTGTTATAATAGTCTAAGGCATAGCTGAATTTCTGATTTTATCATCAAATTCTTCAAGTAGAGATGATGATAATTGATGCACTAAACTAAAGAAGGTTTCTTGTTCGATACCTTAGAAGTTAGATCCTCCTACATTAGTAGAATTTTAACTCGAAAGGAGAAATTCCCTAATTTTAGCATGCATTTCGATTGTTTTTGTACAGATAATAACTGAATCTGGATGGCAACCGCATACTGTAGCCCAGTTCTTGGGCCTGTTCTTAAGAAAGTTAGTAGTTCCATCTGGAGGCATCAAAATAAAATAAGGTGAGTTCTTGTAGATTTATGTTTCTCTTAGTTCTTTCTGGACTGATTTTGCAATTGACTCAGATTTCTTGTTGAATTATCTCTAAATCATGGCTTAGATTGTTCAATTAGATAAACATTATCTCTAAATCTGTTTGTTTCTTTCTTTCCTCAGATGTAATCCATTGGTGGTGGTTTCATCATCAGATAGATTTTCTAAAACTGCACTATATTTCGGTAGGGCTTGCACAGAGAAGGTAAATGTCAAGCGAATGCACAAATGTAGTTTGTCGGCTTCCTACGAAACTTTAGATGAACAGCCTGATTCTGTACATGAAGAAGATGAAGACTATATATCAAGATATACTTTAATATGGAGGGCAGTCAAGTTACCAATATACTCTGTGGCCTTGATTCCTCTCAGTGTGAGCGAAAAACTCTGCTTTTTATAATTGGTTATTTCATTTTCACCTTCTTTCGTTTTGATATATATGTTATATTATAGGTTGGAAGTGCAGTTGCTTATTTCCAAACTGGTGTGTTTGCTGCTAGACGTTATTTCCTTCTCTTAGCTGGTTCAATTCTTATTATCACTTGGCTCAATCTAAGGTGAGATGCTCTTTAATAACACTTATGCCTTCATCGATAAGATGTTTTGATACAATATCCTTTTGTGAGCTTTGTCTTCATATTTGTGTAGGACAGCAACGACGTTTATGATTTTGATACAGGAGCAGACAAGAACAAGAAAGAGTCAGTTGTAAACATAATTGGCAGGTTAGAACTAGTTCTCTATAGTGTGTTCTTGTAAGAAATTTGTCATTTTTCTTTCTTTTAAGTATTGATGGTATGCAAAAAATTGCTTGCTTTAGTGGAAGCCGAACAGGAACATTAATTGCTGCCTTCATGTTGCTTGCTCTTGGCTTTGGAGGACTTGTTTGGGCTTCCATTGATGCTTCAAACATTCGTGCATTACTTTTACTTGCTTCAGCTGTTATCTGCGGTTGTATCTATCAGGTGTATATTTTCTCCTTGAATTTAAAAGAAAAATTCACTAAAACCATAGGTTATGATAGAAGAAATGGAAAGTGAATGAATATGAGAATAACACATTATAAGAAACTACATTGTTCTAACTTATTAAGTTAACATTTGATCTTGCAGTGCCCTCCATTTCGCTTAAACTACAGAGCACTTGGAGAGCCCCTATGTTTTGCAGCATTTGGTCCATTTGCTACAACTGCTTTTTATTTGATGCAGAGCCACACCAGGTTTTCATATCCATCATCATTATCAGTCATAAGAATCTCCAATTTTCATTATTTTTTCTGATATATATTTTATGGTGACAGAATGGAACTTCCCATAACTGGTACAATTCTTGCTGCATCAATCCTTGTTGGATTCACCACAACATTAATTTTATTCTGCAGTCATTTTCATCAGGTAAAAGGCTTAGTTTTTTCCCCTCTTTTTCTCCTCCTTGTTCTTCACATCTACTAAAAGGACTGACAAAATAATCACAATTAAATATCTAGGTAGAAGGAGATAGAGCGGTTGGGAAAATGTCTCCATTGGTTAGTAAACAGTCTTGTTGAAAACTAACCTTCTTTATTTTTCTTTCTTCGGGTCATTTTCTAATTTTCTTATGTGCAGGTTATTATTGGCAGAAGAAGAGGTTCGGTTGTAGTCAAAGTGGCTATTATAACTCTTTACACGCTATTGTTTGTTCTTGGCCTAAGCAGAGCTCTTCCTTTCACATGCACGGTATGGCTTCTTTCTTTCTTTTTTTCCGAGAAAAACCCTTTATAGCAATTTTATTTGTAATTGAGAATATAAATTGACCTTAACAGATAAAAAAAACTTCCATACTACCTAAAAAGATCTGAGTCTACAATAGTATTTAATGAAGAAGAGAGTAAAAAGAAAGATAAAGACATTCTCAATGTTTATAAAATAGTCATCACTTATGTAACAGAGTAACAAGATAATGATATTATCATAATATCTGATGTTCCTAATAATATTGTGATAATACTCTTAACATATATAATAAATATGATAACAACTAATATATATTACTCTATATGTTAACAATAGGAACAATGTTATTTTGGTCCAAGTTCCTCTAAAAAAAATGGACTATATATCCCATGCAGATGAGCATTTCTAGTGTTGAAATTGACTTTTCTTATTGTCCAGTTACTTTGTGGATTGACGATGCCAATTGGGAATCTAGTTGTGAATTATGTCGGAAAGTACCATGAAGTAAGTAGTAGCGAAAATGCCTATAGTTTTAGCTAATCAAGAAATGCAATCTTTAGATTATCGTGTTGATTTTGTAGGACAAAGCAAAGATTTTTATGGCGAAGTATTACTGCGTGAGATTGCATTCAGCATTTGGTGTTGCTTTGGTTGTTGGATTATTAGTGTCTAGGATGATGATCAACAAGCCGATAATCTTTTGATTGGAGAATAATGCTTAAATATGAAATTTAGAAGAATGATGATTATTATCATATCAAGTAAATGTATCTTTAATTAGTTGGAAATTTTGAAATGAAGTCATCAATGGTTAGTGTGATTCAGGAAAACAAATTTGTAGGGAGTATTTATTTTTCATAAGATGGTGAACTCTTGTTTTAGATTCTTGTTATATTGTAATAATTATTTTTTAATGGTGAGAAAAGAGGCCAAGAAGAATTTTTTTTTTTTTATATTGAAAGTCCGAATGTGAAGACTCTAATCTTGATACTATTTCTATCTTTGGCCTCCTTTATTAAGAAACATGTATTCAGGACGGATCGGATCCAGATATTCGAGGTAAAGGGAAGTTTTTTTTTATTATTTATTTTAAATTAAATTAAAAAATTATGTATTAAATTAAAAATTTAAGAAATTAAATTTGATCACATTTGTATAGTAAATTTTTTTTTTTTACTTTTTCAACCAAAGCCCATAACTTAGATCCGTCTGGCATATTATACCCACAACTAGCTACTCAAATACATAACAAATATATAATTTCAATAAATTTGCAACAAAACTTTAACATTATTCACTGCAATGTATTAGGAAGATTTGTAATTATTAGATTACATTAATATTAATTTGGTGTGTGAATTTATGAATTGACATGACCATAAATTACTCATATATTGATTAGGTTACTATATATTTTTGTATTTAATTTTCAAGACCAATAAATATATATAGATAACATTAATAATTTTCTAACACCAATAAATATAATATAATACATTAACATTTATAAATATTATAAATAACTGAAACTTACTTATAATAATAATTTTTTTATAATATGTATTCAATAGTTTAATTTAATGAATTGGTTTTATAATAACAATTAATATAATATTTTGCAATTATTATTTTATTTTATTTTTCTTAATAAGATTGATTCTTTTAATTTTTATATATAATCTATTTATAATATTAAAATCAATAATAATTTGGAATAAATATTAATGATTTTATTTTAAATGTTTTAATAAGATTGAAAATTTAATATATATATATATATATATATATTTTGAATAATTATTCAAATATTTATTAATTATATATATATATAATTTATTTATAATGTTAAAATAATAATAATTTTGAATAAATATTTTAAAAATATGATTTTATTTTAAATTTTTTTTATAAAATTAAAATTTCAATATTGTTAGATTAAATTAAAGAAAGAAAAAGGGGGAAAATTATTAAATTAAGATTAAAAGGGAAATCATTAATTAAGTTGAATTAAGAAAAACAATTTAATTGATTAAAATGAATTTAGGATAATTAAAATAAATACAACATAATTTTGATGATGTGTTGATAAATGAATAAAATTAAGTTCATCAAATGTTTTAATGCGCATATAAAGCTGAAGAAACGCGGGCAGTAGAGCTGAAGAGGCGCTGACAACAGTCTTGTCAACAACAAAGTTGAAGAGGCGCTAGCAACAACCTTGTCGTTAGTAGAACTGAAGAGGCGCTAGCAGCAACCTTGTCAAAAGAAGAGCTGAAGAAGATATGACAACAGACTAATTCAATCAGCATAGTTGAAGAGGCGCTGACAGCAGACTTATTCAAATAGTAGAGTTGAAGAAGCGTTGACAACATGTTTGTGCTATCATCAGGGTAGGCAACATTAGGGTTACACCAACAGTTGTGTTGCACTAATAACCGAGTAGCGAACAACAGTGTTACGCTAACAACCGAGTAGCGAACATCAGGGTTGTGCTAATAGCTGTGTTGCGCTAATAACCGAGTAGCGAACAACAGTGTTGCGCCAACAATTGTGTTACGCTAACAACCGAATAACGAACATCATTGTTGCGCCAATAGCTATGTTGCGCCAATAACTGACTCCTCAGTAGAGCTTTCTATCAACAGACTTCTACGTTAGCTTAATACACCAAAATGTACAACTGCCACGTACACGATTATTCCACTAGCCCGCACAATAATATCCAGTACACCACGTTCTACCGAATATTCCATCAGTACGTGTACTACAATTTTGTACGCCACGATCCAACGAATATTATTCTTAGGCGCACTATCCCGTACACCTGGCGTACAACAAACAAAAAACTGAAACGTATTTACGAATTAGATTCGACCGTTGTTATGCTTCAAATATAAAAGGCATCAAAGTACAAAGGCGAATCTCTCCCTTTTGCTCTTCATTCTTTGGCTTTTCTCTGGTTCTCTCTAATTCATTGTTCAAGCCATTCTGAAAAGCATTACGTTAATCTGATCGATAATTTCTTATATTACTTGATAGTAATTTAAGTTCTGTAAGTTGAACAGAACGTTCAACATAGTGTGATAGCTAGGAGTTCAGAACAAGAAGCTGTTAAGACTTATAATCTGAATGGGTTTGTGTAGAGACTATACAAATCAAAGTCTTCGAGTAGAATCTTTCTGGAAACAGAAGAAGATATGACGTAGGAGTTTTATCTCCGAACATCCATAAAATCTTGTATTTTTTCTTTACCGCTTCATTCTCTACAGCATCTGTCGCTTCAAATCCAACAATCATTTTCTGCACTTGAATCCGTTCAAGAGCTTGCTACAATTTGTTAAAGAATAGAAATAGATTTTTAATCTCTAACATGATTAAAATCATATTGAAAGTGAAATTAGCACAACAATATTCAACCCCCCTTCTATTGTTGTCATCGATCTTAACAAGTGGTATTAGAGCGAGGTTTTCTATTCTCAAGCGTCTGCAGATATCTGAATCATGTCTCTCCTAAACAAAATCCCAATGTTCTCAAAGGAAGATTATGATGAGTGAAAGATCATAATGCAAGCTCACTTGGTCGCTCAAGATGATGATATGTGGTATGTCATGAAGATTCTGAAGGTCAGCACAACCACAACTACAACTGATGGTGCTCTTGAGATGAAGGAGAAGCCCAAATATGTGTGGATTGCTGAAGACAAAAGGAAGGTCAACCTCAACATATGGCCAAACATATTCTCTATAATACGCTGGAAAAAACATGTTTAACAAGATCAAGTCATGTTCTACTGCCAAATAGATTTGGGAGAAGCTGACTCAACTCTGTGAAAGCAACGACCAAACCAAAGAAAATAAGCTGATGGTTTCCACACAAAAGTTTGACAGTATCAAGATGCGTCCTAGAGAGACAATGACTAAATTCGATGAAATATTCAGCAGCATAGTCATTGAGCTCTCAACTCTAGGAAAGACATATAGCAACCGAGATGTTGTTATCAAAGTTATGAGAGCTTTGACCAGAGAATGAGACATCAAGACGATGACAATGAGGGAATCTAAAGACCTCAACAAGATGGAGCTATATGATCTATTCGCTAATATGAAAGCCTATGAGTTTGAAATAAATACAAGGAATAAAGAGGATCCATCCAAGTCCGTCATAACAAAAGCACTGGTGACTGCTTAAGAGCCACCTGCTGCGACAGCTGCGAAGTCTGCTGAACAGATTAGCGACGACGCCATGTCTCTATTTGTCAAGAATTTTGGCAAATTCAGGAGGAAGAATAACTCTAACTCTAATTCAAATAGAAACAACTATAAGAATGATTCCAACGTTAACTTAAAATGCTTTAACTGTGAAAAACTAGGTCACTTCAAGGCTGATTGCAGAAAGCTCAAAAGGGATGACAAGAAGTCATTTGATAGGAGGAACAAGAAGGAACAGAAGACTCTGTTGGCTGAAAAAAACAAGAGCAAACGAGCTGATAGTGATTCAGATGAGAGCTCCTCAAGTGAAAGTGAGGATGAAACCGTCAAATGTTTCATGGAAGACGACAATGAGGTATTTGACTTTACCTCTGACGAATTCACAAGAGATGATCTAACTACTTCACTCAATGATATGGTCATTGAGTACAAGAAAATTTCAGATTCCTTTAATAAAATAAATTTGAAAAACAAATATGACAATACAAGTTCTTCATCTCAAAACACTGAATAAGAAGTTTTGAAAAATAAAATAAATGAGCTCTCAACTGAGAATGAGAAGCTCAAAGAAACAATTCAAACTTTTTCTGCTGAAAATCAAAGATTAAACTATGTGGTTAGTTCTTGGACGAAATCTGAGAATGTTGTCAAATAGCTGATTATGCAGCAAAGGCCTTCCGGATACAAATCCGGTCTAGGATATGTTAAGGATAACCCAGCTGAGTCCAGTAAAAAGTTGAACCCAGTAAAATGCGAGCTTAATCCCATAACCTTTTTCAAGGGAAATTTAACTGATATTGGAACTAACCAAGGCGGTGATGACTTAACTTTAAAAGATGAAATTAAATATGTTAAGCCAATTGACCAAAAGTCAAGCTGGTTTAAGCCCAAGAAGCGGGCAGCCAATTGGTCTGGTAAGCAAAAACTTGACAGAAAGTCAAGAAGTTTTTATCAAAAATCATCTTCTAAAGTCAAGGGATCATCAACAGACAAAAATACGTCTGCCGAGTCTAAATCATATGCACTATTAACAACACAAAATGGGAGATCCATAGAGATAACTCAAATATAGATCCCCAAGGGACTGATTAACCGTGGACCTAAATGAATATGGGTACCAAAGATGTAAATGTATATATGTGTAGGTAAATCAGGACAACTATCTGGAAGAATCTGTTTGGTATCTGGACAGCGGCTGCTCAAGGCACATGACATGCAACAACCGACTACTGATAGAAATAACAAAATGCACAAGACCAAAAATCACCTTCGGTGATAACAGTAAAGGTAAAACCGTGGGTAAGGGTAAGATTGTTCAAAGTAACTTTACAATTAATAACGTACTGTTAGTAGAAAATCTATGTTATAACTTGATTAGCATAAGTCAGATGTGTGATAACGGGTACACAGTAGATTTTTAAAAACATGCATGTCTTGTTAAAGATCAGTAGAGGAACACCCTACTGATAGGAAGTAGATAGGAAACTCATATAAGATGAATTGGAAAATAAAATGTCTGATCATGTTTGCATGATTGCTAAATGATCAAAATTGGTTGTGGCATAAAAGATAAATCACCTAAATTTTAAAACAATCAATAACATCTGTTCAAAAGATCTTGTAACTGGTATTCCTAAACTGAAATTTAGTAAAGATAAGGTCTGCCCTGCTTGTCATATGGGCAAACATATCATTATCAACTTTTAAAAATAAAGGAAATATCCAATCCGACAGATGTCTGGAATTATTGCACATAGATCTGTTTGGTCCAATTCGAGTAACTAGTTTAGGAGAATGAGATATACCCTGGTCATAATTGATGGTTATTTTAGATTACTTTGGTAATTTTCTTAGCATCTAAAGATCAAAATTATGAAAATTTAATTAAGCTTTTTTTGAAGATTACAAAATAAAAAATCATTAAGTATTATAAAAATCAGAAGTGATGGAGGAACTGAATTTACAAACAAAATTCTGTTCCTTAAGAAATCTGGTATTAGACACAAGCTGTCTAGTTCTAGAACTCCACAGCAAAATGGTGTTGCTGAGAGGAGGAACAGAACACTAAAAGAAGCAACTAGGTCAATTCTAGTTGATTTCGGTGTATCTCAAAAACTATGGACATAAGCCATTAACATAGAATGCTACACTCAAAACAAATCAATGATTAATAAGCGTCTTAATAAAACACCCTATGAAATTTTGTATGGTAAAGTTCCTAAAATATCATACTTTAGGATATTCGAGTGTAAGTGTTTTATTCATAATAATGACAAAACTCATTTGACTGCTTTTGATACCAAACAGATGCTGACATCATGCTAGGGTATTCGCAAGTCATCAAACCTTATAGAGTTTTTAATAAACAAATATTAACTATTGAAGAATCTACTCATATTGTATTTGTTGAATCTGTTGAAAACAACTATAATTAAATAATTGAAGTATCTAACAGATTAGAAGCATCTAATCTCCAATTTGATAGTGATGATGAAGTTTAGGTCAACAGAAACAACCCGTCTGATCAGCCAACTGACCCGGTTGATGTTCAACCAGACAACCAGACTGAAAGTTAGCAGACAATTGATAGTCTGGATGTTGCTAAAACAACTAATTAGACAACTGACCCTCTGAGACCAAACTTTAAATGGAACAGAAACCACCTACCTGAATTAATCATAGGTAACCCATCTGTACCTCTTAGGACCATAAATCAACTAATGGATGAATTTGCAAACTTTGCCTTTATTTCTCAAATTGAACCTAAGAAAGTCGATGAAGCATTTCTTGATCTAGATTGGATCAATGCTATGCAAGAAGAACTAAATCAATTTGAAAGAAACAAAGTTTGACATATAATTACAAGACCAGATGATCAATCTGTTATTGGAACTAGATGAGTTTTTTATAAACAAACTTAATGAAGATATTTTAGTTATGAGAAACAAAGCTAGGCTAGTAGCTCAAGGATACAGACAGGAAGAATGAATTGACTTTAAGGAGTCATTTGCCCCTGTAGCTACACTTGAAGCTGTTAGAATCTTCTTAGCTTATACTGATTTAAAAAACTTTAAAGTATATCAAATGGATGTTAAAAGTGTTTTTCTTAACGATATACTTAATGAGGATGTTTATGTTGAACAACCTCCTGGTTTTCAAAATCATTCTCTGCCTAATCATGTTTTCAAGTTAGATAAAGCTTTATATGGTCTTAAGAAAGCTCTTAGAGCTTGGTATGACACATCGACTAAATTCTTGTTTGAACATTATTTATTATTGGCACAGTAGATAAAACACTTTTCATATTTGTTAAATATTCACATATATTACTTGTACAAATTTATGTGGATGATATCATATTTGGGTCAACTAACCCCAAACTGTGTGAAAAGTTTTCTAAGTTGATGTAGGACAAGTTTGAGATGAGTATGATGGGTGAGATGACGTTCTTTCTTGAACTTCAAGTTAGGCAACTTGAAACTGTAATTTTCATTAATCAAACGAAGTATACCAAGGAATTACTGAAGAAATTCGGTATGGAGAACTGCTCAGCTGCCTTAACACCAATAAACTCTTCAAGAAGGCTAGATAAAGATGAAGGCGATCAGGATGTCGACATCACAACTTACTGAGGAATAATTGGATCTCTACTCTATCTGACAACTAGTCGACCAAACATTCTGTTTGCTGTCGGCGTGTGTGGAAGATTTCAGGCTAATCATAAACAATCTTATTACATAGCTGCTAAACACTATGAATGTTGCAAGATTAATCGGAAGAGCACTAATGGAACATGTCAGTTCCTTAGTAATCGTCTGATCTCTTGGTTTAACAAAAAGCCGACGTCGATTTCCACGTCTATAGCAGAAACATAATATCTTGCTGCATGCAGCTGCAGTGCTCAGTTGTTGTGGATTCAACAGCAGTTAAAGGACTTTGACATTCAGGCAGATGAGTCTCCAATATTCTATGACAATACCAGTGCTATCGCGATCACTTATAATCCGGTGTTGCACTTAAGAACGAAGCATATCGACATTCAATACAACTTCATTCGAGATCATGTGGCGTAGAAGCACATTCGGCTGGAATATGTGCCAATCAATCAACAAGTGGTCGACATCTTCATGAAGCCACTCCCCAATACTAAGTTTTATTACTTTAGAAATATTTTAGGTCTTCTAGATCTAAATTAATTAATGATGCATAAACTTAGGGAGAATTCTTCGAACAGCTAATAAGCCAGACATGTTGAAACGAATGTTTCCAACCATGCTGAAAGAAGAGTCGGCTGATGACACTGTACATCAGACAAGACCGTGCTTAAGCAACTTGTAATTTCATCATAGTAATGACACTAAGCTGTTAGGCAAAGTCTGTTGTTGACACTCAGCTGTTTCTGTGTGTCAACAATACGCCTTCAGCACAACTGTGTCACTAAGCTAAAATACAAGGCATGCGGACAACGCGGTCAGTTGGCTGTCTTAGTGTATATCAGACGACGTGTCTTAAGCTGAGTAGAACAACTGTTTTAATCTTATCAAAACTCTATCGTTTCATTTCCCTTTGGACAATGAACGGTCACATTTTTGAATTAGATTTTTAAAATAAATATTTATTTTTTTAAAAAATAACATGAAGACACATGTTTGTCATGCTCTATAAATATGACCAACACGCATAAACAACTTCACACACATACGCATAAAAGATTCATATTTCACTCTCTTAAAATCTTTTACGATTTTCGGTGATTTAAAACCCTAAATCTCCATCTTCTCTCTAGAACTTCAGTATTCTTCATCTTATCAAACCCTAACAACCTACAATGACTTCTTTTGCACAAAATACAATGCAGGTGGATTTCGAATCCTTCTACAATCTAGGGATGTCTTCGATGGCGGCGATGTTTCGAACCTAGAAGCTTCCTAGTCTAAGGAAGTTTCTCGGAGGACCTTTCATAGTTCACGAACCCGAGGTTCGCGAGTTCTTTTCTTCTATGAGGATAGTCGAAGACACCATTTAGAGCATGGTGAAAGGCGTAGAGGTTTCTATTTCGGAAGAGCTGTTCGCCCAATATTTTAGGCTTTCGATAGAAGGGCTATTGGCTTTCGACCAGATACCGGTCGAATCAATAACGGAAATGAAAACAGGCTTTTTAGACGTATCTAATCCTGTTGAGACTCATAGAAAGAAGATGTTATTGAAGCCGAAGTTGTCTTCTCAACGAAATTATTTCGAAATCTCTTAGGGAGAAGGTAGGATCATTCGATGCCTACACTCAAAACCGTTTTGAAATAATGGTGGCGATAACTAATGGAATGATTATTAACTGGTCATCTGCTTGTTCACAACCCTTGTGACAATGGTGACACTTCCGAAGAAGTAGCACGTTAGTTCTGTAGTGCAGATCAGCAAACTGCTTGAACACCTCTAGGTGAACGTGGGAAAAGGAACAACGTCCACCCCAACAGAGTTATGACCAGCAAAATGGTAAGTAAATATTTTCTCAGGATGAAAGGGATCAAGGACACTAGTCTAGAATCATCCTTTTAGCAGTCGAGCGGACAATCTACTACTCTCTCAAAGCGTCCAAATCTCTCTCGGCGTCCGACACCAGCAGAGAGAAGGAAGCTGAGGATTGCAGAATCGGCTGGGAGCTCAAACAACCAAACATGTGCTTTAATAGAAGAGACAAATGAGAATGTCTCTAAATTAAAGAAGGCAAGAATAGTGGAAACCCCTGCAGCAGAGGAGACGACTAAGGTATCTTCTGAAATGATTCTAGCCGAAGCACATGCTGAAGGCCTAGTTGAGACACCAGCTGTTGTGTCTGTTGGCAAGGTTGCTGAAACACCAGCTGTCTAGACATCTGTTAGCCCTGCTGCAGCACACCCAAAAGTAGAAACTCCAATAGTAGTTATTCCCTTATTAGCCATCTCTCTAGCGGCCATTGCAAGAAGGGTTACAACTGCTAAAGGTATTGTATTTAGGGATCCTGTCCCTACTGCTTAATAACTTGCCGAAGTTGCAGGAAAGGGAAAAGATATTGTGGTCTTTGTACCTGAACCTCTCCCCTAGTGAAAAAAACTGTCGATCTCATTATGGAGGAGGTTGAGTCGACAACGACAGAGAGGCTAAGAGTGTTCAACAACTGGAGCAATATAAGGCTTCACTAGAGATTCACTCAATTCCTTTACTGTTCCGATCTCAGTATGAAGTTTAAGGCACTGATAGTTCTAGAAAAATCAGCTCTAATTGGTCCTGCACTAAGGATATTCAGGAAGCTCTCAAGAGGAGAGAACTTGTCGCGGCCAATGCTAGAGGAGGTGCCTGCACCCGATCCTTTTCCAAAGACAGGCCAACTACGATCCTCTTAAGAAAACAACATGGTTGGATTCCAGAGTCAATGATAAGCTTCAGTAGATCCTGTATTCCTTCAGTTCAATAGCCATGTCTTTCATACATGGTACTGAATATTCCAGTAATACCGAGGAGAAAAGGGCTTCAGCCTATGCACCAGGCGGAAGTTATCTGGCCTCCAACTCTATGGTAGTGCAATACTCTTCAGATGCCGAACAACAACTTTTCTATGTTAAAAAGTTGTTGTTCCCTACTATTGAGCAGTAGCTTTCCTTGGTGGTAGTGCAGAAGCCCTATCTTGACGCAGAGCAATTGCCCTTCCAAGCTGTTGAGCAGCAACTCAGCCAAGCTGCTGAGCAGTAGCAGCTCTCCGTTGATGCTAAGCAGTAGTCCTTCCAAGCTGCTGAGAAGCACTCCTCTTCTGCTCCTAAGAAGGAGCTCTCTCAAGATGATGAGCAGCTATTCTCCCCTGCTCTTGAGAAGCATCTTTCCCAGGCTGTTGTGCAACAGATCTCTTCAGATTCTAAGTAGCCGCTCAGTCTTGCTATCGAGAATCTTTCGTCTCCATCCGAACAACAATCTCTCCCATCTGAGCAGCAACTACTTCCGGCTGCATCCAGTCACTCTGTAGCAATGACTAGAATTATCAAAGAAATCTATATACAGATTCATGAGGTTGATTGCGGATCTCAAGCGCTAATTCAAGTGCCTTCTCCTAGATCATACCCATCGTCAAAAGATCCAATGACGTTTTCTATTTAGGAAAGTACACAGATTTCTCCAATTCAGATTCTTCCAACCGGTTCCCAACATGAACATTCGACTCCTCATTCTCCAAAAGAGTCTTTATTAGGAACAGTGGATCTTCGAAGTCTTATCTAGGACACCATTGTTCCCCTGCAACATAGTATTGTAACCATCTTTGGTGCAGCTACCTTAAAAGCAACGACCTCGACAACATCGACGCAGGATAAAATTCTTAGCCAAGTCTCGAGGAGTTCTATTGAGGTCACTATAATCAAGGAATCCATGACTAGGATGAAAACAATTATGCACAACATCATCGGAGGTCATAACAAGGATCTCTTCGTGAAGATTGATACTATCGGTATTCAGATTTCCGAAGTAACAAACTTCGTTAAGCATGTAGCAGATAATCGAATAGAAGTTGTTGTTGTTAAAAAGGGGGAAAATGATAGAGGAGGCAAAGCAGGTAGGGAGAAGCCTAGACGAGGAGGAAGGTAGCGAGTCAGTAGCAAGTCAACTGGAGCGGGCTCGGAAAAGCTACGAAGAATTGAAAAGGGGGATATCTTTACTCTAAATATTTTGTTTTTATGTTCATATATAAATATATAATTTATCCTAAGTTTACCATATTTATAACTTAGTTTTAATATCATAAAAGGGGAAAATTGTTAGATTAAGTTAAAGAAAGAAAAAAAGGGAAAATTATTAAATTAAGATTAAAAGGAAAATCATTAATTAAGTTGAATTAAGAAAAAACACATTAATTGATTAAAATGAACTTAGGATAATTAAAATCAACACGACATAGTTTGATGATGTGTTGATAAATGAATAAAACTAAGTTTATAAAATATTTTAATGCGCAGGTAAAACTGAAGAAGCGCGGACAACAGAGCTGAAGAGGCGCTGACAGTAGCCTTGTCAAGAGTAGAGTTGAAGAGGCATTAACAGCAGCCTTGTAGTTAGTAGAGATGAAGAGGCGCTAGAAGCAGTCTTATCAATAACAGAGCTGAAGAAGTGCTAGCAGCAGACTTATTCAATCACTAGAGTTGAAGAGGCGCTGACAGCATACTTATTCAAACAATAGAGCTGAAGAAAAGTTGACAACAGGTTTGCACTATCAGCAGAGTGGGCAACAATAGGGTTGCGCCAACAACCGAGTAGGGAACAATAGTGTTGTTATAACAGCTAAGTAGTGAACAGTAGGGTTGCGCCAACAGCTGTGTTGCACTAACAACCGAGTAGCGAACAACATTGTTGTGCTAACAACTGTGTTGTGCTAACAACTGTGTTGTGCTAACAACCAAGTAGCGAATAGTAGTGTTGCACCAATAGTTGTGTAGCGCCAACAGTTGTGTAGCGCCAACAACTGACTCCTCAATAGAACTGTCTATCAGCAGACTTCCACGTCAGCCTAATACGCCAAAATATACAACTGTTACGTACACGATTATTCCACTAGCTTGCGTAGTACTATCAAGTACACCATGTTCTACCGAATATTCCATTAGTACGCGCACTACAATTTCGTACACCACAATCCATCGAATATTATTCTTAGGCGCACTATCCTATACACCTGGCATACAACAAATGAAAAGCTTACAAATAACTACAAATTAGATTCGAACGTTGCTACGCTTCAAATATAAAAGGACATCAGAGTATAACGACAAATCTCTCCCTTATACTCTTTATTCTCTGGCTTTTCTCTAGTTCTCTCTAACTCATTGTTCAAGCCATTCTGAAAATCATTACGTTAAGTTGTGCGATAATTTCTTGTATTACTTGATAGTAATTTTAATGTTGTAAGTTGAACATAACGTTATATGTTCAATAGAGTGTGATAGTTAGGAGTTTAGAACAGGCAGCTGTTAAGACCTGTAATTTGAGTGGGTTTGTGTAAAAGCTATACAAATCAAAGTGTTTTAGTGGAATCCTTCTGGAAACAGAAGAAGGGGTGACGTATGAGTTTTTTATCTGAACATCCATAAAATCTTGTGTTGTTTCTTTACCGCTTCATTCTCTACTGTATCTTCCACTTCAAATCTAGCAAGTATTTTCTGCACTTGAATCCGTTCAAGAGCTTGCTACGATTTGTTAAAGAATAGAAATAGATTTTCATCTCTAATAGGATTAAAATCGTATTGAAAGTGAAAATTAGGATAACAATATTCAACTCCCCCTTTTATTGTTGTCACTGATCCCAACAATATATATATATATATATATATATATATATATTTATTATAAGGACTAAAATTTCACTTACCCAAATTTATAAATTTTAAAATAATTATTTTGAATAAATTAATTCAAGTTAATCAAAATTAAAGCCAAATCATGATTAAATATTTAATTGAAATAATTATTTTATTAATTAAATCTCAATTAATTAAAAAAAAGGTCGAGAAAAATAAAAATAAAATAATTTGAGATAAATTTTGTATTCATTTTATCCCGAATTAATTTTTTTTAAATAAAAAAATAAATTTAAGATAAATGTTGTATCCACTTTATCCCAAATTGATTATTATAAAGCCCAAAAATATGAAAAAAATAAAATAAATAGACAAAATAAATAATATGTCTATTAAAAATATTTCGTGTATTTTGTAGGTTGTAAATGGAGCCAAAAGAAGTTAAGAAAAATTAATTTCAAACAAGCTCCAAGGTTGGAAAAAAGGTTATGATCCAGTACAGCCAGAAATAAAGAAAACAAATGCAGCAGGCCATATGGCCATTGGATGACCGCTTAATTCTCATCCAACGCACCATAGTCAATCGCGTCGCCTACTACAACGGAAAGTCGCACAGCAGTAGATAAACTAACACATGCCTCAACAACGTTAGTCAAAACGCACATGGAGCATTTATCGTCGATGTAATGTAGACGAAACGCCGAGGCATCCGAGCTTTGTCCAAAAATGACACTGTTTCGAGACTCCCTCAATGGTCAAACGTGGATGAAGCAATCGACGCCGTTTTCGACACTAGTTTGTCTTCTTCTTTGTGACAAACGAAATGATGAACAACTAAATTCTTTGATTTTTCAAAGATGGAACTCCGACGTTAGTCCACCAAATCTAGTGATTCGAAAGATGAAATGATCACCCTAACAGTGATCATTTCACCTACGATCATATGAACAATCATGCCCTAAAAATATCAACTGGATGAAGAGCAAACAAAATCCATTAATGACCTTTTGTCTGAAATTCGATCTACTTGATCATCTAATCGACCTTGTCTAGCTATAAATAGCCCCCCTTAGCCGAAACGAAACCAATGATCTCAATCCCGTACCCCCAATCCATCTCTAAAGAAATTAGTCTTCAAAATTTTCAAGCTTTTCTTGAAAATTTTGACGTTCTGTATAAAGCTTTAACGCTCGGTTTTGGATCATCACAAAAATTCTAAAATAGTTCAGGAGTGTCCTCCAACTCACAATAAGCTTCAATTCATATTGTAATTGAACTAATGAACTCAAATTGAAATTTTTACATTTCAGTTCGACTTGTATTAAATATTGCATGATTATTCAATTTCTTGATTGGAAAATGATTCTGAGATCATTTGTAAGCTTTCTGTCGAAACCAATTTGAATTAATTGACCTTAATCAAAAGTACATAAATTTAATTTTGAGAATTTTCAAAATCGGGTTTCTGTTCAATGACATAAAAACCTTCTTAACATATTTATAGAGTTATTTTCAAAAAAATAAAAATTCCAAGCAATCCCGATTATATTTGATAAAAACCTAAATTTCCATAAAAATAAAAATTTCAATTCTTGAATTGGTTAAAATGAACAACTTGTATTCGTGTTTTGGTTCTATTAGACCTTAATGTGTATAAGGAAGCTATTGGTAAACTCTTTATACCTAATTAAACATTTAAAATCAAAATTCTGATGCTCAAAAAATCTTCAAATCGAATGGGACATAATCCCAATCGAATGATGCATCAGGATGATGTTATAAATGATTATTGATGTTAGACGAAGCTCCCCATCCCCTTAGATTGAATAACAGAGGCTCTAATTAAAAACACCAAACCTAAAGTATGGTGTTCTTGGCGGTCCGACTGAGGATTCTACATGGGTTTGATTTTCAATCGAAAAAATCAAACCCTTTCGTACACCCGAGTAAAGAATTCTAGCCCCGACCTTGGAATTTTACCACCTAACCGAGGGACTTTAGCATGGACTTGATTTTCGACTAAGGAAACAAGCCCAACATGGTTTTCGGCCGAGAATCCCCTACACCTGACCAAGGAATCCTAGCCTCGACTGAATAATTCCAGCACCAAACCAAGGATCCCCGCATCCAACCAAGGAACCAGAGCCTGCGACCGAGGAGACCGATCTTAGGGCCTGTTTGTTTGGGATTTTAAATTTTAAAATTGTTTTTTTTTTAAATTAGAAGCACCAAACTCTTTTATAAAAATCCAAAAAAATTAGAAAATAATTTCAAAATATTTTTAGAATATTTTCATAAAAAATATTTTGATAAAGGCTTTTTGAATTTATTTTTTAAATTCTACTAACTTAAACTGATATTTTTCAGGTGTTTTCCCTAATAATCATCGACATCAATCGCATGTGTAACTCCCGGAAATCCCTTGTTCTAGAAAAGCTCGAAATTCGAAAATTTTTAACTCGGTTTGCATGTCAAAAATCATTTAATAAAATATTTTTTAAAAGATTTATACAAAAAAGTATTTTAAAATTAGTTATAACAATAATTAATTTTTATGATCAATTTTAAACAATCTTTTGAATTTATAATAATCAAATTACAATTTGATTAAAAGAAATCTCTATTAATTATAAATAATTAATTTAAAAGATTATTTATTCGAGGAAAGAGTTTTCAATTAATTTTTTTAAACAATAAAAGGTTTGTATACGTGTATTAACATTATTTTACTAGAGATTCGGTTAAGTTCGGTATTTGGTGATACTCGGGAAATGACTTTTACACTATATCTTCCATACCCGTTAAAGAACGGTCTCTACTTTATAAAAACTTGGATTTTGTAAATTTGATTTTATTACACTTTATTTAACCAATTATTTTTTGAATTCCTAAACATGCATATGTTTTTATTGAAATAAAAATTATAAAATAATATTTAAATTCTATGCAATTGATGTCGATAATTATTGAGGAAAATGCCTAAAAAATATCAGTTTAAGGCATTAAAATTAAAAAAATGAAACAGGACTTTATCAACATAATTTTTTTATGAAAAGATTCTAAAAATATTTTGAAATTGTTTTTTATTTTTTTTGGGGCTTCTTATTTAAAAAAGAAACAATTTAATAAATTTTAATTCTAAATAATTAGGACTTAAGATCGGTCTCCTCGGTCGTCGGTGCTGGTCCCTCGGTTGGGTGTTGATCCTTAGTCGAGTGATGGCATTACTCGGGAGAGGCTTGGATTCCTTGGTTGGGTATGGGGGATTCTCGGTCGAAAATAAAACCCAAGCTAAAGTCCCTTGGTCTGGTGTAGGATTTATCGGTCGGATATAGGGGATCATCGGTGGACCGTCAAGAACATCAAACTACAAGTTTGATGATTTTGGTTAGAGCCTCTATTCTTCCATCCTAATGTATGGGGAGCTTCGTCTAGTCCCAATGATCATTCTTAACAACATCCCGATGCATCATTAGATCGGGAAGTTGTTCCATTTGATTGGAATAGTTTTTGAGCAAAAAATCGGGATTTCAATTTTTAGAATTTAATTGAGTATAATGAGTTACCAATAGCTTCATTATACTGAATAAAATCAAATGGAACCAAAACAAGAACACTGTGTATGTGTTTTAAACAAATCAAGAACTGTTTTTTTTCAAATTTGGGAAAATCTTAGTTTTTAAGCAAACATGCTTAAAACCGATTATAATTAATCCAAAACCATTCCTAATATCATTTAGAAGATGTTAGGAAAAATTTCAAACTATAAATCGAGAGATAGAGCTCAAGAACAAAAAACCCAATTTTGAAATTAAATTCGGGTATTTTTTATTAAGCTAGATTCACTTGTATTAAGTTCAACAAAAATCTAAAAATGATCTTAGGATTGTTTTAATATCAATAAATTGAACAATCAAGCAATATTTAAGACGGACCGAACTGAAATATGAAAAATTCAATTTGAATTCATTAGTTGAATTACAATATGAGTTGAAACTTACACCTCCTGAACTCTTTTAAAAACTTTGTGATTACCTACAACCAAGCCTTATGGCCTTACACAAGATTTCAAAATTTTAAAGAAAAGTTTGAAAATTTTAATGACGGATTTTTGTGTGAAGTGGATTGAGAGCTTATAATTCTAATTCTTTCCTTCGTTTTGCCTAAGGAGAGCTATTTATAGCCTTCTTAAGTGGTTCATCGATCTAGTGGATAGAATTTTAGACAAAAAACCATTAATGACTCTTGTTTGTATTCACTAGTTCTTATCAGATTAAGGCATCATTGCCTCTATTCTCATAGGAGAAATGATCACCATGTTAAGGTGATCATTTAAGTCTTTGAATTCACTGCATTTGGTTGAGTATCGATCGAGTTCCACTTTTGAAAATCAAAAATTTCGGCCGTTATCATTCTGTTCTACGCGAGGAACACAACAATCCATGCTTGAAACGTCATTTTAGGTCGAAATACAAATGCGCGTCTGGACACAATGTTCTGTCAACGATCCGTTGCGTTTTGGCATATCGGGCGTGTTCGGGCTAACGACGTTGAGACACACATTAGTCGATCCGTTGCTTCGCGAATGCGCTTTTCTTCTGTTGTAGTGGGAGACGCATCTCGTTTTTATGCGTTGGATAAGTCCTGAGCACTTATTTAATGGTAGTGTGGTCTACTGCAATAATTTATTTTGATTTTGGCTACATAAGATCATGGTCATTTTTCAACCTTAAGGCTTGTTTTTAATTGATTTTTCTTCATTCCCTTTGGCTTTATTTTCATTCGGCAAAATACACAAAAAATTTTAAAGATGCATATTATTTATTTTGCATATTTATTTTATTTTTGTATATTTTGGGATTTTATAAATAATTAATTTGGGATAAAATGGTTACATATTTAACTCAAATTTTTTATTTTAATTCTTTTATTCCTTAAAATTAATTTGGGATAAAATGAATACACTATTTTCTCAAATTATTTTATTTTAATTATTTGTTTTGGATTTTTTTTAATTAATTGGACTTTAATTAATAAAATAATTATTCCAATTAAATATTTAATCATTATTTGGCATTTATTTTAATTATTTTGAATTTATTTATTAAAAATTATTATTTTAAAATTCATAAATTGAGTAGGTAAAATTATAGTTCTTACGGTAGGTACCATTTAAATATTATTTTACAATTTTAAATACAAGAAAAATCTATACATGTTTAGAATTTGAAAAAAAATGCTTAAATAAATTATATTAAAACTAATTTTTTAAAAGTCAAGATTTTATAAAATAGAGACCGTTCTTTAACGAGTACGGTGGATATAATACAAAAGTCCTTTCCTAAGTATCACCAAACACCGAACTTAATTGAATCTTTGGTAAAATTACGTTTATACACGTATACAGATCTTTTATTGATTTAAATTTGTTTAAAAACTCTTTAATTAATTAAATAAATCTTTAAATTAAATATTTTTAATTAATACATATTTCTTTTAATCAAATTGTAATTTGACTATTTTAAATTAAAAAATAATTTAAAATTGATTATAAAAATTAATTATTCTTATAATTAATTTTAAATTACAAAATAAATTTTTATATAAATATTTTAAATAATATTTTATTAAAATATATTCCATACGTAAACCGAGATTTAAATTTTCTCGAACCTTTCTGAGAAAAGAGATTTCCGAAGTACATAGATAATATGTAGTATATAATATATAATATATAATTTTTTTAGAATAACTATTAAAATATTTTTTTAAATAAGTAGTGAAACATAAATAAGTAAGTAATGATAATTTAGAATAATATATTTTAAAATAATAATTGTATTTTTAATTGTTTAATAAAATTAAAATTTTTAATATATGTATTTAATGTATTTATTAAATAAGTTCATAATATTTTAAAAAAATTATTTAATTTAATAATTTAATATAAAAAAAATTATATATAAATTTGAATTATTAATCTTGTTAAATGATTTTAAAATAAAATTATTATCCAAAAATATTTTATTATATTATTATGAAATGATTAGTTTAATTATTTATTTATTTAGTAAATAATTTAATAATTATTTAAAATAAAATATATTATTGTTCCTCGGTCTTATCACGTGTTTGTGAGACACGTGACAATATGGAAGAAATACAACGAGAAAGCTCGAGGTTCGATGCGTTTTACATTGGTTTGCGTGCTAAACATCTTTTAAAATAAAACATTTAGTTTTTAAAAGATTTTCAAAATACCTGGAGAAGTAAGAAATTAATTATATAAAATAATTAATTATTTGTTCAAATTTTAATAATCTGGGAGGCTAAATAACAATTTAACCTGAGCCCGATTTAAATTAATTAAACATAATCAATTTAAAGATTATTTATTTAAAAATCAGAGTCGCCAAGAGATTTTATAAAAATCAATAAAATGATATGTGTAGAAACGTATTTATACTAGAATTTCTAAAAAAGGTGATTCGTTGTCTGTTTACGCTCGGAAAATATCTTTCGCGCCATGTCCTCTACGCCTGCCTAAAGACGGTTTTTAAAATTCTTCTAAAATAAATAAAGTCCGGCTTCTATAAATCTAATTATAACATTTGTTATCTTTAATTAGTAGTACAGAGGTCCTAAATGAGGATAGACTTTAAATAATTGTACAAAATTATTTGAAGGAGGTGTGTACTTGTTACGTAGATGTTCATATTTAACAAATCTAAAAATATCAGAGAAAGGTGTTAGAGAGTATAACCAAACAAGGCCTTAACAAAAACATTTGCTTTGGGAAACATCCCGAATTTTTTTGAGAGTTATTTTCTGAGTGAGGGAATACCATTTTTAGAAAATGGGGTTTGGTTCCAAAATAGTTTTGGATGTTTGAAAGTTGGAACCAAAACACCTTCAAATAGTGACATTTTGGTCTCTTAAGCCAACTCTTACCACTAAGCTACATTGGTGAGGTTTGATTAAGAAGATAATTGTTGTGTCCTTAATAAAAAGATTTTTTCTTATATAATGGGAGAACTGTATTATTGAAAACAACTATAAATAATTATATTAAAAATAGATATATAAATTTAAACTATATTGTTTATAAAAAAAATTAAATGATACAGGTATGGTGCCCTACATGATCGGGACAATTAATCTCTCCGTTCAAAAATATACATATTTTTAAACATCAACAAACTTGTAAGGTGGTAGTAAGTTCATGTCCTTTCTTCTACTGTACTACTTTCAAATCGATGGTATGAGGATAAATGTGTAAAACAAATCATATACTTATTTTAAATTTTATTTTATTTTATTTTGATATGATATATTGATACAACAAAAAAAAAAAAAAAAAAAAAAGCTTATCCTTACACTTCAAGGATAAAGATATTGGCGACGAAATTTAACGACGAAATTTTCGATGAATATATATTTTGTGACGCTTTTTCCATTCAAATAATATTTTCGCAAATATGTGTCGCTAATACTCCGACATATAATTATTGAGTCGGAAAGTTTTTGCGACGAATTTTCCACTATATTTTTATTCATATAGCATTTCCGATTACAATTTTGTTTTCGATGAATATATATTTTGTGACGCTTTTTCCATTCAAATAATGTTTTTGCAAATATGTGTCGCTAATACTCCGACGGATAAGTATTGAATCAGAAAGTTTTTGCGACGAATTTTCCACTATATTTTTGTTTATATAGCAACGTCGATTACATTTTTGCGACATTTTTCATATTGTATTCTTGATTTGGTAAATATTTACGACGGATTGCGACGCTGTGTATGAAAAAAAATATCAACGAAATTTTCTACATAATGATTAATTTTAAATTTACCGAAACATGGGATGAAGAATTTGCACCTTCATTTTGTATTGACAGATCATAACTAGCTACAAAATTGAAAACCATTCTATAGTACGAATTAATGTCGTCAACACTAGAATTTGGTTCAACATTAATTTTATCCGAAAATTGTACAAAGTGAGTTTGTGGTTCCCCGTGACATACCCACGTATGATAGTTCTCAATGAAATCACTACGATAAACATGACCTCTAAAAGTTTCTAAATCTTGAAATTTACAATTTTCGCATTTTCTACATGGACTCAGTATATTTCTTCCATTCATACCGTTAGTATTGTGCATAGAAAATTGAATAAACTCTTCTACTCTTTAATAAACTCGTTAATTAATTCTCGACGATCTTACAAGTTTTTGTACACCCATAACCGATTTTTTCTATTTTTTTCCTGTAAAAATTATCACTTCCTAAAAGTTTTATTAATATTACCCTGGATAGACTTTACAGAGAAAACAATAAGTACAAATGAAACCATAATCGAAGTATAAAAATGAACTAATATGTGAGGCAAGCATATAATTATTAGTTTAGTTTTCATACTTCAAATAAAAAAATGTTTTCAAATGGGGTTCCTTGGTTTATTAGTCTCTCTATCTCTTTCTCTCCCCATATAATTATGCATATCAAATAACATCATAAGTGAGGTAAGCAAAACCTAGATTAAAACTAATAACTTGAGGGTGATCTAAAAATATTGGGTCAGACAATTCGTGAAGTCAATATCAAATTTTAAACTCTCAAAAGAATGCCTTGGATGATTCTATCCTAGACTTTACGGGTGATTTTTTAACTTTAAAATTTATAAGAATTCTGTCTCCTATCAAATAGAAAATAAAATGTTCCAGCTTTGTATGTTTTATTGACAGAGATTACATGTATAGTTAAATATCACCTAAAAAAACTTAATTTAATGACTCTTAGCTTACAAACTATCTCAATTAAACTTGGAAAATTTCATTCGACAAATATGCTGAGGGTGGAAGTTGCCATGAATTCTACAAGTGTCCAAAGCATGCAAAATGGTATCCGCCAAAGCATCTGAAGATAATTAGTCTCATGAAATTGTCTTTGATGGATCTTTACAGTCTAAAGCTACTGGAAAGAAGAGACATTGCAGAATGTGTCAGCAAAGCACCTTGTTGAGAAAAATTAAAACAAGAAAAAAAAAAAAAGTTAGTTAAGAAAGAAATAATTTAATTAACTTTAAAAGAATATAAAATATTTTTATATTTTGGAAAATAATTTTGATGATGTTATTACGTTCAAGCTGAGTGGTCTATTTGTTTTGTGCAGGCACAAATATATAAGATACTGCTAACTTAGACATAGTCTAAAGCAAACTGTCTTAGACGTCTTACGTAGTTAAACGAGGTAGTCTAACTCCTTTAGATGTGGTCTAAAGAGAAACGTAGTTAAACGAGGACGTCTAACTTCTTTAGACGCTCTCTAAAGGGAAACGTAGTTAGACGATGACGTCTAACTCCTTTAGACACTGTCTAAAGGAAAATCTAGTTAGACGAGGTCGTCTAACTCCTTTAGACACTGTCTAAAGGGAAACGTAGTTAGACAAGGTCGTCTAACTCCTTTAGACGCTATCTAAAGGGAAACGTAGTTAGACGATGTTGTTTAACTCCTTTAGACGCTTTAAAAATGATAATGTAGTTAGACGAGGACGTCTAACTACTTTAGACTCTATCTAAAGGGAAACATAGTTAGACGAGGTCATCTAACTCCTTTAGACGTTGTCTAAAAGGAAACGTAGTTAGACGGGGACGTCTAACTCCTTTAGACGTTGTCTAAAGGGAAACGTAGTTAGACTAGGTCGTCTAACTCCTTTAGACGCGGTCTAAAGGGAAACGTAGTTAGAAGAGGACGTCTAACTCCTTTAGACGCGGTCTAAAGGGAAGCGTAGTTAGACGATGACGTCTAACTCCTTTAGACGCGGTCTAAAGGGATGCGTAGTTAGACGAGGATGTCTAACTTCTTTAGACGCGGTCTAAAGGGATGCGTAGTTAGACGAGGATGTTTAACTTCTTTAGACGCGGTCAAAGGAATTCGTAGTTAGACAAGGATGTCTAACTCCTTTAGACGTGATCTAAAGAAGAACGTCTAATGCCTTGCTTTAACAACTGTCTGAAAAAAGCATTTGTTTAACCGCAATCTCTTTGTTGTCTGCTCCACTTTCTTTTGTGCAGTCTGACAAGCCAGCTAATTCTATCCAATGAATTAATGTCACGTACGCGGATATCTCTCAAATATACATTTCCAGTACAAGACAAGATTAGAGAATATTCGACGCACTACCTGTTCTGTACGGCCACGATCATATTATTCAGAGTCTGTTGTACTCTAGTACTATAGGCGACCGTCCAACGGACATATGCCATGTGTCCTTAAAGAATATTCGACCGTTGGTGTTCTTCAACTATATATGGAAGCCAAAGGACAACGATCGACATAGCCAAGTTTTTACAAGTCTGAAACACACTCTACTCAATACATACGCTAAATCTTTTACTGTCTTTTCTGTGAGAAAACATCAGTGTTGTAAGTTTAACAAAATCTCTTTTGTTCAACATAGAGTTAGCTAGATTAGTGAGCTGTATTTGATTCAAAGTATTTAGTAGATATCCTTCCGGTTGTGAAAGAAGGGGTGACGTAAGAGTTTTATCTCCGACATCCATAAAACTCCTTGCGTTCTTTACTTTCTGACATTTGCATTCAGTTGTCTAAAACTTCAAATCCAACGAACATATCCACACTTGAATCCATTTCAAGAGTTTGAAGGATTTGTGAAGAATAGAAACAGATACTAATCCATCACAGGATTACTATCGAAGAGTTTATCGTAAGCTGTTAACAATAGTTAGACCCTTGTCTCTATTGGTAGCACCGATCCAATCAAGTGGTATCAGAGCCTCATTTTCTATTCTCAAGCACTAACAAGAATCTGAATCATGTTTGTGACCTCTACAACCAAGGTTCCCATGTTCTCGAAAGAGAACTATGTTGTGTGGAAGAAGAGAGTCTATGCTCATCTATCTTCCATAGATGACGACATGTGTATTGTCATCACCGAAGGCCCGATAAAGATTGAGAAAACAGATCTGAGTGGACTAGTGAACACAAGAGGAAGAAAACCTCGATAACTTGGACATGGATATTTTGTACAAAACTCTGGATGACAACATGTTTAACTACATCATATCATGCAACTCTGCCAAGGAGATCTGGGAGAGGTTGACTCAACTCTATGAAGGCAACAAGCAGACCAAAGATAACAAACTCATGGTTACCACACAATAGTTTGATAACATCAAGATGCATCCTAGAGAGACGATGACTGAATTTGATGGAAGGTTCAATAAGATTATCACCACTCTCTACTCTAGGCAAGACTTACGGGAGCGACATTTTACTTTGGGTTTATTTAAAAGGCTTGGAAGTTTCTGAAGGTTGATATTATGACGGCTATGAATTATTTTATCGAGTCTCGTCTTTTGAGAAAAAAAATGGAATTCTACGTTGATTGTCCTCATTCGTAAGGCAACCGAGACTATAGATGTGAAGAACTTCCGACCCATCAGTTTGGTTACGTCATTTTATAAGATTATCCCAAAATGTTTGGCAAGCAAATTACGTGGAGTTTTAGACGCGGTTATCTCTAGAAACCAAATTATATTCATCAAAGACCGTCAAATTTTCGATGTGGCATTGATCATCAATGAGTGTATTGACTCGGCTAACACTAGATGCGATAGATGTGCTTTTGTCAAACTCGATATCGAGAAATCATATGATCATGTTAAATGAGAACTCCTTTTTAACATTATGGGTAGAATGGGTATGGGGAGAAATAGATTAAATGGATTAGATTTTTCGTGTCGACAACAAAATTCTCCATTAATGGGAGCTCTTAGGGTGTCTTCGAGAGTTCAAGGGGTATAAAGCAAGGGGTCCCTATTTCCCCTTTCTTGTTTGTTATTGTTATGGAAGGTTTTTCTAGAATGATGTTGTTTGCCCAAAATACGGGTCTATTTCGTGGAATGGAATGCGGTGAGAGACGATCTTTGTTATGTATGTCTCACTTATTGTTTATAGATGACACTATTTGTATGATTCAGGCTACTGAGAGAAATGCTAAACACCTTTGTGACATCCTTTGGTTATTTGGAGTGTGTTCAGGATTGCATGTTAATTTGGGTAAGTTCGATATCTTCTACTCTAATTTAGTTTTGTCTAGGAGAAGGATTAGATTATCATGTATTTTGGGATTAATAATTGGGATTTTTCCGTCTACGTATCTTAGGCTTCTTCTATGTTCTAAGTCTAGCTCAAAAGATTATTGGGATCCGATCATCAGTAAGATGGAGAGGAAGTTTCCCATTTGGGAGAGTAAGATAATTTTTAAGGATGGTCGTTTAGTCGTTATCAATAACGTTCTTTCTTCAATGCCAACTTATATGATGTATATTTTTGTCATTCTAAAGTGTGTGGTCGTGAAGATATAGAGAATTATGTGTAAATTCTACTAGGGATCGTTTGATTTCTCAATTTATCATTTATTGAGTTGGGAAAATGGTAAATTAATAAAAGAATAGGGGGCTCGGAATCTATGATCTTGTTTCTTTCAATAAAACCTTATTATCCAAATGGTGTAATAGATTTGCATTTGAGCAAGAGAGTACTGGGACAAAATTGATTAAATGTAAATATGATTAGGATAAGTCTAGTTGGTTCACAAAAAAAAAAACTTATAAATTCAACATTTTGGGTGATATTTATGCCATGTGGAAGGTTTATCGGGAACATCCAACTTTTATTATGGGTGATGGAAGTTCGATTAGTTTTTGGGACGACATTTGGTGTAGTGTTAAATACTTGGTGAATGTTTTCTCCGAGCTTGCTTCTATATCTATTTATAGAGATGCATCAGTTAAAGATATGTTTGACATTCAATCTAATAGTTTATTAACCGTATCAGGTATAAAAGAAGATATAATAGAGAGGAAAACATGTCTAATGATAAACTTTTGTGCATGGTTATAAATAAGGGTTTAAATTCGTCTTCACAGGATTTTATGTAGTGACGTGATCTGAATAACTTTCTCGTGGGACATTGTTAAATTTTTTTCAATAATATTATCCTGATTGATATTTGTTGGGAAATTTTATAGGAGTCTAAGATGTCTACCAATATCTCTTTTTTGGATATAGTGTTATTCATAGGGGAATTATCATTGATGATATATGTATGTGAAAAGTATGATTATTGTGAGTTGTTGTCCTATGTGTGACAAAGAGGTTAAGACGACTTCTCATCTTCTTTTACATTGTCACGTTGTTGCAAGTATATGGAGTTTTTTGTGCAATTTGAATGAAATCCAATAGGTTATGATGGAGACCATTAGTGGCTATTGGGATGCATGGATTGAAGCGACTAAAAAGTGAGACTTAGAAGATGAACCTCTGTCCCCACAACTTTCTAGTGTACTATCTGGTTGGAAAGAATTGAATAACATTAACAACCAAAGTAGATTGTTAAAGATGATTCACAATACCATTATTATTACAATGTCGGAGATTAAATCAGGAAAAACTTATGGATTTTAGTGGAGACCTTATTTTTCTATTTGAAGATATTCGAGTCAATTAAGTGTTTCTCTATAATTAATATTGACTTTCGTGTTATGTTTTTGTTATTATGTGCTTAAACGATTTTTTCAATTAAAAAGATTATTTTCTACAAAATAATTAATTATTCATCTTATTAAAAATTCAAAATAAAATTATTAATTAAACTATTAAATATATATTATAATAAATTATTTTATAAATAGAGTAATATATATTATAATTTTTCATAATTTTAAAATTTAAAACTAAATTGATATTTTAAAATATTTTATTCGAAATTATTATTCATTTAACTATTATAAATAGATTATGTATATGAAACTAAAATTATTCAGCTTATTAAAAAAATAATAATTATTTAAAAATAAAATTACTAATTAAAATATTAAATATATATTGTATGAAAATTATTTTTATAAATATGGATCCTGGTTTTAATATTTAGCATCTTTAATTTTTTTTAAATAATAATAACTTTTATTAATTATTATTATTATCATTATTATGGATTTGGTGAAAATTAATAAGATAATATCCTTTTATTTATATATATATATATATATATATATATATATATATATATATATATAAGTTTCACTACCATCCATATGAGGAAGCTTTTAATGAAAAGAATATTCCTACAAAGGCAAGACCTTGCCAAATGAATTCAGAATATCTAGAATTATGCAAAAAAGAGATAGATGCACTACTGCAGAAGGGATTAATAAGTCCATCACAATCACCTTGGTCATGTACAGCTTTCTACGTAAATAAACATTCAGAAGTCGAAAGAGGCGTGCCAAGGTTAGTAATAAACTATAAACCCCTAAACAAAGTATTAAAATGGATTAGGCACCCAATTCCTAATAAAAAGGATCTGTTAGATAGACTGTATGATAGTTTAATATTTTCAAAGTTTGACTTAAAATCAGGATATTGGCAAATCCAGATTGAAAAATCTGACAGGTATAAAACAGCATTCAATGTCCCTATAGGACATCATGAATGGAATGTAATGCCATTTGGATTAAAAAATGCTCCATCGGAATTTCAAAAAATTATGAATAATATCTTTAATCCTTATAGCACATTTATAATTGTTTACATTAATGACATATTAGTTTATTCAAAAACAATTGAAACTCATTTCAAACATTTAAATATGTTCAAAACAATAATAACTCAAAATGGACTAGTAATTTCTAAACCAAAAATGGATCTTTTCAAAACAAGAATAAGGTTTTTAGGTCATATCATTGAAAAGGGAAATATTACTCCCATTAATAGAAACATAGAATTTGCGGAAAAATTCCCTAATGTGATCACTGATAAAACACAGTTACAAAGATTTTTAGGCAGCTTAAATTATGTGGCTCCATACTATAAAAATCTAACAGAAGATACATCAATCTTATATGAAAGACTGAAGAAGAACCCTAAACCATGGTCAAACCATCATACATAGGCTATTAAGAGAATTAAAAATAAAGTAAAGATACTCCCTTGTTTAATGATAAGTAACCCGAATTGGGAAAAAGTAATTGAGACTGATGCATCTGACACAGGATTTGGAGGAATACTAACTCAATTAGATCGAAATTTAGGTATCAGAGCCAGGGGGGTAGTTATGCAGAATGATCAATACACCTTGCTAATCATGAATCTAATGAACATCATTTCAAGAAATAAAAACATTAAGAATACAAAGAAAGAGGAATATGATATTCCTAAGGATTTAGACCTCCTAAACAAATGGACAATTACAAAAGTTGAACCTAGATTGATATATCAATTAGGAACATTTGAAAAAATGGGTTTAAAACAAGTAGTAAAAACTACGGAAGAGTCAGTTTCACTAGATAATAGTGATATGGTCATAAAACTACTATCAGATATGGATATAGCATATTATAAACGATCCTATAAATTTCTACATATAGGACTAGTGCAGGTGGCATTTAAACCTTTAACCTTAGAAGGTTTACCAGAGAGCTTTATGGCAGCCCTAAGAGATGGAAGAAACCTAAATTGGAAACAATCCCTAATGAGAATAATACAGTCCAGTTTAGCTCAAGGACCAGTTTATTTTAACGTTTTTCCAAATTTACAATTATCTTTATCTGACGTTAATATAACTGACTCTCTAACATTAAATGTTAAAACACATGGATATAATTATGCTCCCGGATCGGAAGTAATGTGTGTTTGTTATAGAATATATTATAAACCATTATTCACTTTAAATCCACTTTGTAGAATAATGGACAAACCCAATAATGAAACAATTTTGATACAAACAAATTGTGATAAATCAAACATAACTAGTAGGAGACCAATTAAATGGGAAGAAATATCGTTCCCAGATAACTGGAAAATAGAACAAGCTGTACCTGTAAAACCACAGGTCCAGAATCATAATAATATATTAGATATTTGTCAAAGTGAAGAAGGAAGTGTCGAAGTAAGATTTGACACAAACCTAAAGTTATGTCCAATACAAAGACATAGCTCTATCAAATCATATATCTCACCATTAGATTATAAGGTTGAGTATCCCTCTAGGGAATCCACCTCTCAAATAAGGGAATCAACGTTTTCAGAAGATTCAACTCCAATTACAGAAAGATTATATATCAACAGACAAAATATTGTTAGGGAAAATAACACTCAAACTCTAAATGAACCTGAACCGACAATGTCGGAAATGAACTTTTCTATTTAAATGATTATTACACCCAAAATAGATTTCAATACTGGCTCTACAGCCAGAAAAATAATTTCAAATGAATTCAAAAATCCGGGATATACCCAATTCAGAAAATGGTTTTTTGAAAGTTTTCACACCCACTGGTGAAAAAGATGTCAATAGCGACAGGAAATACTGTAGCTATTGCTCACTTTACTGTCGCTAAAAGTCAACAGCCACGGTAAATGTACCTGTCGCCAACCGACGCTATTGCTTCTGTAGCTAAAACATGGCTACGAGAATAAGTACTGTCGCTAAAAAGTGGCTGCGGGAATAAAATACCGTCGCTAAAGGGATGACTACTGGAACAATTTACTGTCGCTAAAATTATAAATACAAAAATTTAAAACTGTCCTGTACTACTATACATTTATTACTAACAAAAAAAAATAACAATTAAAATGATCTTGAAATACAATTTTCTAATACTAAAATTAAATATTTATATTATCCAAACAAACATAATATTTCTATAGTACAAATTTTGTTTAAAATCTATATTTGAACGGTTGTATCATGTTACATTCAATCCGGTTCTCAACAATATTCTTTTCTTATTGTAATCCATTGTCATCAAAGTAATCCCTGCCAAAAATCAATAAAATTAATACGATTAACATTTAAGTGATCAATCTAAAATAATAAAGTATTTTTAATCCAATAATCAAATAATTTAATTTGTCCCAATATACCTACTAAGAATTTAACATTCTCTTAGAATATATTTCTTAAAGAGTCTAAATTAAAGTATAATAATGTAATTAACAAAAGTAAGTTGATCTCAATAGACTTTACAGAATCATGTAATTAAAGTATGATTTCAGATATAATGAAATTAAAAAGATATTTCACAAACTTTATAATCAATATTAGAAATATAGACCATTCACTTGATATTGTCTTCTCTTTATTTTATCAGATTCAATTACTGCTTAAGACAAAGAAAAATAGAATATATATTTTCAATAATTGAATAAAGAATGTAACTAAATTCACAAAGATTACCAAAGTAAATCCACAAACATTGTAAATGCAATTTCAATCAAAGAAAAGTGTTCTTAAATCTATATACATTGCATTTAGTTCATAACTATAAAAACAAATTCAATTAATAAGAAACAAACAAGTAATTCGTACCTTACATTGGAGACAAACTTTTTTATCTCTGCGCCTCTCGTATTTATATCAAAATCTAAAAACAGTGATACCATTTTCTTCTTCTTTGTTTGCTTGACTAGAGAATATGGATGAACTAAACCTAGTTCAGACCAATTAAGATCTTAGAACCTGTAAAAAGAAATAGTTTTCATTAAGGTTGAACACATATCTAAGATATACATGCATAAACTATGTCATAACTCATACCCTCCATTTAGTTCAAGATTGTCAGTTTCAAGCAAAGTATAAATTTTATTATATTGTATAGCAATGACAGTTTCACTTGGTTTCGATAACGTAAAAAAAACTTTAAATTAGAAAGAGCATGTAAATAATGCCTAGATTCTTATCATGATTAATACGATACTAAAATAAATTGTTAATAAATAAAAAAATATCCTTAAAAAATTACATTATCACACATAGTGAAATTTTTACCTATATTAACATCAGTTTGAGTTCAGAAATAAGGGTTATGCCCGTTTTCTTAATCCCTCATAAAATTTGAACATGATTATTGTCAGCAGCCGCAATACCCCAATCTGACATAATGATAATAATTTTCTTTATAATTTAGATTGCAGCTTGAAGATAATAAAAATATTTGAGAATTTAATCAAATGAAAATGATTAGCATTCTTCTTCTTCACATTCACACTTTGTCAAATTAGACATTTTGCAAATATGACTAAAGTTGTAAAACCATACCTGTAAGATCATTTTTCTTTGCTCCAACTAATCTCACTAACTTGATTTCAACATATTCCACTAGATCTTCAAGCTCAATCTTATATTCTAAAACAAAAGATAAGATAATAATAAAAATTCAACTCACCTCTAAGTACTATTGCCACAATTAAAGAATAATTTAAGTTAGTTACAATGATTCTGTTAAGTCTTAATCATCAAATTCAACTAGTTTGCAGGTTTAGTTAGATTAGTAAGAAAAAATTATCAACATTGTTTCACTTAATACTCAAAACATCAAGTTAGTTTCTCATACTCAAAATAACGTATAGATATTTTGGACAGCCAATTATTTGTATGAAAGAACTAAACACACATATATTTCACAATCTCATAATATAAATATTATCTAGTGGCTTTTCTTTGAGGTATAAGGATGAATCTTGATCATTAAAAGTCAAATGCTACATCCAGTATACTCATAGTTTTAAAAATATTCTAATTAGTAAAGATCGATTTATTGGTCTAATAAATATCCATACAATCTGTTACTGTTTTTTAGATTTATGGGATTCACAAAAATATATAAAAATAATCATCAATTAAGAGAGATTAGTTGAACTTAGAGTTTTCATCTTTCTCATAAAATTGGTCCACAAACAGAACAACATTGGCAAAGTAAGTTAATTCAAACTAGTTAGTTGAACATCAATTTTAATTGAACTTCATTAAATTTATACGTTTTCATGTCCATAAGATCTCATTAGGACAAGGTGAATTTACCTGCATAAGGTGGTAGCAAGGACATGCATGAATTCTAGTAATATGGGTTCTTGATAGTTTTAATTTTTTAGAAAAATAGATGAATGAAAGAAGGTTATATCTTATTTGTATAAATAATTAGGATTTCAAGGTATGAAACCAGAGTAATATGAGATAAACTCCTAGGACAAAATGAATATTTGTTTGTCTAGATAAACTTACATAATTTACACAAATGAAAGAGAATATAAAAAAAGAAAATGAACAAGTCAATAGAAAAATAAAACAGAGGTAATACTAAAAAGAAAAAAAAGTATATAGAGTAGTAGAGATTCTCACAAAATTAAAAGTTGCATATCCATCTGAAGACAAAGATGTTCTTGTAAGCATTTCGTCGAACACCTTGTAGACTAACATTTGAAGAGGTGAAGAATTATCAATAGAAACAAACAAAAATAAGATAATGAATGTGACCTCAACAAAATTAATATACAGAATCGGTCTTACTTCATTAAGAGAAACAGAGCACCAAAATGCTTAGAGTTTTTCAGATTTCATACATGACTTATTTCAGTAACATCGATAAGAAAATTTGATTTATCATCTCCAGATTGAGAAGCTTTACGGATCTGATTCAGCGTCACTGAATCAAGTCAATAAGTTTCACAATCTATAATTGAACCAAAAATAAAACCTCGAAAACTGATATTAACTCTCTACTCTATGAAATATCACTACTAGCTTCATATGAACAATAGTACTTGGCCGAAGTAAATCTAATAATTTGACCTAATAAAGATGGATTTGAGAAAAAACTGAAATCAAATATATTATTTACCTTGGCCGAAGAAATGAATAGTCAGCGAGTTGAGACGAACGATTGGGAATGGAATCGAAAGGACTGGAGAAGATCATCTTGAAGGAGAGAGATAAGCAGAAGAAATCGATATTGATGAGAACTGTGAAAAGCAAGTGAAATGGAAGATGGAGAGGTTAAGAGAGGATGGCTACCTGTTGAACTACTCTCTCTCTAGCTATCACATTTGTTAACTAGATAATGAATTTAAAAAACATTTTTTTTATTTAATTTAAATTTTAATATTTAGGATTTAGATAAAAAAAAAATATGGCAAAGGATGTAACGGCATGACTATTAATAAATATATGGTATTATTCAATATTATATGATCAACAGCGACGGTAACAACATAACTGTCGTTAATTTCGTCGCTATTGACAACTATTTTACTAGTGACCAACGAAATAAAACAATTCGAAAAAGAATTTTATGAGTTCTGTACTGCGAAAAATGCTTTAATTCCTTTTACCTCTTGGTTCATAAGCACCTATGTTAAAAATTATATTTCGGTAATTGAAAGAACTTTCAAATTAGAATCAGGAAAAACCTATCTAGGGACATATCCACCTCAACAACCTTTCCATATTGAAAAGGGAGAAAAAATACTAAATTTCGCGCCATACAAAAATTTAATTGAAAATGATACGCTCCCAATAACATGCAAGCATATCAATAATATGTTTGAACAACAAAACTACACAAGTCTGTTCCTAAATATTCTAGGAGAACAGTTACAATCCATGGAAAATAAAATTGAAAAATTAATAAAATCTTTAAATGAAATCAAACCAGGAACGTCAAAAATAATTCCAAAAGAAAAAGAAGCTTTACCAACTTTCCAACCACCTCCAATCATATCTGATTTCAAACTAAGGCCAATGCAAGAGTTTGAGAAAATTCTTGAAGAAAAATTTAGCAAGCTAAGCATTAAGACCTTAGACAAGGAAAACAGAGATCATATTAATAAAATAGATAAATGGGCTGATAAACCTATACAAAGTAAATTTTACTACAATAGACCAACACCAATGGATGTTTTACATGAAGAATACACAGATACAATTGATATTAGTTATTCAGGAAACAAAATCTATGAATGGAATATTGATGGATATTCAAACAAACAAATTTATAATACAGTACATAGGATGCTAATGTACTCAACAGTTTGTAAAAATAGTAAAAATAGTGATAAAACAATAGCAACAATGATTGTTGCCGGATTCACTGGACAATTAAAGGGCTGGTGGGATAATTATTTTTCCCAAGAAAATAGAGATTCTATTCTTAACACTGTAAAATAAGAAAACAATAGCCTAACTGAACATGCAGTTTATACATTAGCAATTAACATCATTGAACACTTCACGGGAAGGTTCAGTGATAATAGTGATACAATTAGAACATTATTACAGAACCTAAGGTGTAAGACACTCTCAGATTTTAGATGGTACAAAGATACCTTTCTAAGTAGAGTAATGGAACTACCAGAATGTAATAATGTACATTGGAAATCCAAATTTATAGATGGCCTCCCTAGCTTATTTGCTGAAAGGGTTAGAAGAAATCTCAAAAAGAGTCATTCAATAATACCATATGAAAATTATACATATGGTGTATTAATAGATACCTGTATACAGGAAGGACTAGCCTTATGTAATGAAATAAGGTTAAACCAACAAATTAAAAGACAGAGTCAAAATGAAAAACAACAATTAGGTCAATTTTGCCAACAATTTGGAATAGATAGTCCTACATCTAGAAAAGAGAAAAGGGTGAAATATAATAAATTTCACAAATATAGAAAACCATTCCGAAAGTACTCGGACATAAAAAATGAGAGGAGGGAAGAAAAGCTTAAAAACAAGTCAAAAAATTTCAAAAATAGTAAGAAATGCTACAACTGTGGAAAATTGGGACACACCTCAAAATTCTGTTGGGCAAAGAAAAAAATTAATAATCTTGAAATCCCAGAAGACACAAAAAGATTAATAATACAAACTTTACAAAACTCAGAATCTGAAGAATCTGGTTCAGATTCAATACCTAGTGATTCTGAAATAGATGACCTAGATAATGAAAATATTTCGGAATCAAGCTCGGAAGACTCTGAATGTGAGCCTTGCCGATTAGGATTAAGTTGTCCTAAAAAGGAAACAAATAATCTAGATCAAAATATTGACAAATCAGAATTATATAGAATCATATCTCAATTTTCAGATATGAAAGTTAATGTTTTAACATCAAATCATGCTTTTGAATTACTAAAAGCCATCAAAGACCCAGAATTAAGAATGCAGATCATAGATCAGTTTAATTCTGAAGAAGGAACTTCATCCTCTAAAAATGAAGAGCCCGAAGAAAAGAGATTCAATTATAATAATCATAATAAATCTTACACTATGAGTGAAGTAATGAATCAACTCAGACACAAGATTCAAAACAAAGAAGAGAATACAACACTCACAAATCTTTACAAAGAAATTAATAATTTAAAGGAAGAAATTAAGATATTAAAAAAGAAGAATGTTATACAAGAGTCTAGAATAACTAAGCTTGAGGATAACCATAACGAAAAAAATCACTATAATGACAACAAAGCAGAAATTGAAGAAAATATCTTCTCAGAAATTTTTTTTATCCACAATAGAAATGGTTAAATCCCAAAAATGGCACATAAAAATATCTCTCCTAATAGATAATCATTATACAAGATCATTTACTGCTCTTGTTGATAGCGGAGCAGATTTAAATGTTATTCAGGAAGGACTAATCTCTACTAGGTATTTTCATAAAACAAGTCATACCCTGTGGCATGCAGGGGGAGATAAACTCCAAATCCAATATAAACTTCCAAAAGATTTTATATGTACTGATAATAAATGCATTCCTCAGAGCTTTATACTTGCTAAAGATATATCAAATCAGGTCATACTTGGAACCCCATTTTTAAACACAATTTACCCTATTAAGATGATTAATAATAAAGGTATTACAGGAACCTTCCAGAAACATGATATTTTTCTAGAATTTATTGTGGAACCGTTTACTAAAATGTTACATAGTATATATATGATAATATCAAAGCAAAACAAGATCAAATATATTTTCTAAAGCAAGAAATAAGTCTAATAACAATAGATGAACAACTAGAAAATCCTAAATTACAAAAAAATAGCTCTGCTAAAAGACCAACTTTCAATAGATATTTGTAATGAACATCCTAATGCATTTTGGGATAGAAAGAAACATATAGTTTCACTACCATATGAGGAAGCTTTTAATGAAAAGAATATTCCTACAAAGGCAAGACCTTGCCAAATGAATTCAGAATATCTAGAATTATGTAAAAAAGAGATAGATGCACTACTGTAGAAGGGATTAATAAGTCCATCACAATCACCTTGGTCATGTACGGCTTTCTACGTAAATAAACATTTAGAAGTCGAAAGAGGCGTGCCAAGGTTAGTAATAAACTATAAACTCCTAAACAAAGTATTAAAATGGATTAGGCACCCAATTCCTAATAAAAAGGATCTGTTAGATAGACTGTATGATAGTTTAATATTTTCAAAGTTTGACTTAAAATCAGGATATTGGCAAATCCAGATTGAAAAATCTGACAGGTATAAAACAGCATTCAATGTCCCTATAGGACATTATGAATGGAATGTAATGCCATTTGAATTAAAAAATGCTCCATCCGAATTTCAAAAAATTATGAATAATATCTTTAATCCTTATAGCACATTTATAATTGTTTACATTGATGACATATTAGTTTATTCAAAAACAATTGAAACTCATTTCAAACATTTAAATATGTTCAAAACAATAATAACTCAAAATGGACTAGTAATTTCTAAACCAAAAATGGATCTTTTCAAAACAAGAATAAGGTTTTTAGGTCATATCATTGAAAAGGGAAATATTACTCCCATTAATAGAAACATAGAATTTGCGGAAAAATTCCCTATTGTGATCACTGATAAAACACAGTTACAAAGATTTTTAGGCAGCTTAAATTATGTGGCTCCATACTATAAAAATCTAACAGAAGATACATCAATCTTATATGAAAGACTGAAGAAGAACCCTAAACCATGGTCAAACCATCATACAGAGGCTATTAAGAGAATTAAAAATAAAGTAAAGGTACTCCCTTGTTTAATGATAAGTAACCCGAATTGGGAAAAGGTAATTGAGACTGATGCATCTGACACAGGATTTGGAGGAATACTAACTCAATTAGATCCAAAAACAAAACAGGTCTATCTTGTCAGATTCCATTCAGGGAAATGGAACAACTCTCAAAAGAATTATGCGACAGTCGCAAAAGAAATTTTGGCGATAGTCAAATGTGTTTTAAAATTCCAAGATGATTTATATAATCAAAAATTTATTATACGAACAGATTGCAACGCAGCTAAATTCATGTTCCAGAAAGATTTTAAAAATGATGTGTCAAAACAAATGTTCGCCAGATGGCAAGCTCATTTAGCCCCATTTGATTTTGAAATATCATACAAAAAAGGGATAGATAATAATCTCCCTGATTTCTTGACCCGTGAATTTTTAAATTTACAGGAATGAGCGGAAGGGGTTATGATTCTTTCTCTAATAGAGGAAGAGGATCCTCCTCTATCAGAGGAAGAGGTCGGGGCAGAGCACCAGAGATCATATCTCAGTATGGTAAACAAAAACTGATAGCAATGAATCTATCCCAAAGTTCGGACAGTCAAAAAGACAATCCAACGTACGCCAGAATACTGGGAGATGAAGAATCAGAATCCAATAATATTGGATTTATAAGAAATGAATATAAAGAAATTATATTTCTCCTAGAAGAGAAGGACGTCAAATGGAGGAATGAGCCATGGACAATAATGCAGAGGTATTTGGATAATACATCCACTCCGTCAAGGACTTACAAGACTCGAATATTTTACGAGCAAATACTTATTCAAAGTGGGTCATGTGAAATATCACATTTCTCTGGGGCAAACAAAGAAATTTATAATTTCAGCAAAATAATAATAAAAAAGACAATTTCGTTGGAAGATTGGGGAATATCCCCAATGAAAGAAAGAGAATTATTGTTTAATAAAACGACAACAATCAAATTTAATTATTGGGATTATTGTGATGCCTTCACTAAGGCACTATATTATGAGAATAATTAATATAAACATTCCTGGTTCATCAAGGTATGTGCAAATGTCTATAGAGGTGATATTCCCCACTGGTTCATAAACTGGTTTTACTATTTTGGTCCCTGCCCAAAGATTTTACCAGAAGAAATCAAGGTCCTATTTGATAAATGGAGCAATGTATCTCCCCAGCTTCTGCAAAAACAAGAAGCTAATTTATATATTGACGGAATAGCTTCATGTTTCTTTTTTACTGAATTTTCCATTCCATGGATCTGGAGATGGATTCCTGAATTTGGTTATACCAAAACAGGCATTCCCTGTCTGTTTAGGTCATCATTTTATAAATTTTGGGATAAGATGATGAGAATGGATCAGGAAACAAAGGAGCGATTCGGGAAGGAGACAATGGACCTCCTACACCAGCAAATAAGTATGTATGAAGAAAAACAACAAGTAGCGGAAGCACCGTCCCCATTTGATTATATCTCCAAAAAATTTCGAATGAGGTCAGAGAACTTATCAAAAAGTCAGATGATATCTGCATATATTGAAGAAATGAAGAAAGACTTTATGTCTAAATTTGAAGATGATAATAAATCAAACAAATTAGATTCAACTATGGCATCCGATTATCTTCAAGACGCTCAAAGTGATGTCGCCATTGAAGACATTTTCGAAGCAATCAAAGACACATTGGTTGAAAAAATTTCAAAGAAAGACGTTGGATCATCATCATCCAGCCAGTTCAAAATTTAAAGAGAAACAAGATCCGAAAGATGCGGAAAAAACTTATCCCGGGAATCCCGGGAGGTACTGTTTGCAGAAGAAGAAGACAAGATCCGTAATTTGCGGAAAAAACTTATCCCGGGAATCCTGGGAATCACTGTTCAAGTTTTTAACTTTTATTTAAATGTTTTACTATAAATAGTTGTTTATGTTGGGTTGAAAGGGGAGGCGAAAACGACCCCTGAAATCTGTATTGTACTCTCTCTCTCTCTATTGTACTCTCTAGCACCATCATCCAGTTGTAATAAATTTGAAGCATCATCAATAAAAGTTTGGAGGACAGTGTGTTTAACCTTCATTCCCGGGTACGTTCCAAATCTTACTAGGTATTTAATTATTTGCTTTAAATGTCAAGCCTAATAGGCTAATCAAATTAGGTGTTGATCATGACCGCTAACTACCCTTCATAAAAAAAGAAAAAAAAAAGAAAAGAGTAATTAATAAAAAATTAAAGCTTATCTTAGAAGTTTGAATGGACATCTGGCATGGATTTGAAATGTCGATCCCTTTTATAAAATGGTACTTTAATTTTGTGTTCCTGTTTGGTCCTATTGAGCCATTGTTTTAGGCATGTTGGACATTTTGGAACTTTAAATTGAAGTTAAGTATTATAATTGGTTGATAGGCATTTCTATTATCCTAAACACAGAAGTTGTCCATATATAAATATATATATATATATATATAAAAAAAAGGTTTTCCATCTAATAATAATAAATATTATCATAACATTATAAATTCTGATAATATTATTATATTAATTTTTTTATAAGTCTAATTTAATATATATATAAGAGATATACTTTATACATGTAAGAATATATAGAATGATATCAGATTGAAGTTTAATCAAGTAGGATATTTTACGGCACGATCGGTACAATTGGCACGATCGGCGCGATCGGTACGAACAACACGAACGAAAAGAACAACACGATCGGCACGATATCAAGGTCGCAATTTTGATTGTTGTGGTCACGTTTGCTAGTCGCTTGTCAAATGAAGAACGTGCGCACAATCGGCATGATCGGTACAATCGACACAATCGGCACGAACAACACGGTATCGACTCTAATAACTAGGTCATTCATTCATCTACCAAGCTTGGTTGGAAGGTTAGGGTTTCTAGTTTACATTGTTCTGTAATAGTTAGAGTTTCTAGTGTACCCTATTCTGTTATTGCTCCGTTTTGTTGTTGTGTTCTGCTGTTTATCAAATGGGAAGAAAGAAAAACAATAAGAATAAGGAAGTTAGAGAATTTGTGATGGAAGGTTTAAGGGAGGTACCTGAAAAAGAAATCGATGAGATTGCGGAAGAAATTATCCATGAAAAACAGGAATACAACAAAGGTAAAGAACCAATTATTGATATAAATTCTGAAGAAAGTGCAGCAGGAAAAAACATGGGGAAAATGAAGGAATATGGAAGGTTGGGTATAATGAAAGAGCAAACCTCTTTGGACTTATAAATCAAATCACAAAGCTATTGATGCATGTAAAGAAATGAGAGATTGTTCTCAACAAAGAGAAAATATAATAAACAACCGTCCAATTGAATATACATTATCTTCAAGATTGGAACCTACTGAAGAAGAAAGAATACGAAAAAAATAGTAAATTGGTAAGTGAAAACAATGAGGGAGCTAATGAAGTCTCCAAAATCAAAGACCTATACTATCAGAAGCAATTCCAACTGGAAGGTTAATGAAGTTTGGAATAAGAATGCAGAAAAGAAAGCAGAAGATCATGCATACAAAGGTCAAATCTACTTGGGTGAGTTTAAAACAAAAGTTGAGATTCTCAACTCTCCTTATGAATTTAAATTGCCCACTGAAGTGGAGGAGAAATACGTCTAAGAATGGGAAAATGTAGTTGTTGGGAACTATATAGGAAAGAACCGTGTACATTTCCCAAACACTAAGGAATCACTAATGAAACAATGAGAGCAAAAGGGACTAGAGAAGGTTTTTACAAACATCCATGATCTCTATTTTCTACAATTCAAAAAGGGAACGAACTTGGATGATATTATGAAAATTTGGCATACTTATATTGATTTCAACTGTATGAAGTTGGAGAGATGGTCTGAAAAATTGAGCCTTCAAACAAGTCAAAGGAAACAGCCCAAATATGGTTCAAACTTAGGAACATCCCAGCACACATGTATAATGCAGAAGCTCTAAGTCACTTTGCTAGTCTATTGAGAAAATCATTATATATGGAATCAATTATAGAGGGAGGAGAGCATCTTACTTTTGCTAGAATAAGCATTGAAGTGCATTCTCAAAGTACACTGTCAAAGAACATGAGAGTTGTTGATAGGAAAGAAAAGCCCACAATCATGGAAATCTCATATGAATGGAGGCCAAACAGCTGTGCTTTCTGCAATACTTTTCAACATGTTAGTACTAAATGTGCAAAAACAATTGAGGAAGAATATAAAATCATAAAAGCCCAAGAAGCAAAAAAGCAGGAAAATGAAACGGAAGAATCAAGAATAGAAGAGCATATTATGGAAGTCAAGAATAGAGGAAAATGCAGAGGAATAAAGCAAGAAGGATTCTGAGAAAAATGAAAGCAGTGAAAGAAAAAGAGTAAAGAGAATCAAGCTGAAGAGAAAAAGAAAATTTTTTGTAATGCAAAGGATTATGTTGAAAATGGAAGATGAACCTTGTTCTTGAGGAAACTCAAGAGGAAAACACCCAGAATTTCAAAGCTGAAACAGAGAGTTCTAAAGTCGATAAAGAAGATTCCAAAACCGATGTAGAGTCTGAAGTTGAAGTTGAAGATAAGGAAGACAGGAATACATAAATTCAAGTTGAAGATAACAAAAGTAAAAGCCCTAAAATTCTCAGAAACAATTCTTTCTATCAAATTAGAACGGGCTCGTACAAAGAAAGAATCAAAATGAGAAACAACAATACTCATCCTCCTCTTCAATACAATCTCCTTTTATCGTTAGAAGAATAGGAAGAGAAAGAGGAAGGGGAAGAATGCATCTCAATGAAAATAGATGGCATACAAAAATTCCAGGTTAGGATGGTTATGTTTGAATGTAGTCTTTTCTGTTTGTAATCTCTGATTTTTAAAATGTATGAATGCTACTAATTAGTTTTTTAGGGTCTTTTGATTGTCATCTTTAATCATAGTTAGGGTTTGTCTACCTTTAATTTTTGACCCTCCCACTTTTGGGATTTTAATGAAATTGTTATAATCGTTTTCCCAAAAAAAATATATAATGAGATTGTTTTGAATGATCTCTCAATTACATAGGGCATGTCTCTTATAAAGACATTAAATTAGACTTATAAGGAAACTAATATAATATAATATCGATATTATCACAATTTATCATATTTTGATAATATCTTACATATATATTATCTTTATATTATATCTCCAATATATTATATTGATTATATTTATTACACCCTCTCAATCTAAGTAGGTGAACGGTGTATGCTAAGATTGGATTGAAACTCTTCAAAAAGAACCCGAAAAACCCTATACATCGATGGTGTAGCAGCCGAAGCCAAAGAAGGTGTCCCAATCAAAATAGCAATAGATGAAGATTCAAGCGTTGCTAAGGTTGCAAATGATCCAAAAATAGATGCACCAAAAGGAGACGACGATGCACTAGTTTCCATCCCAAAAGGAGGATATGGCGAAGAACTAGCGACGGTTGATCCAAATCCTAATGAAGGAGTGGAGGTTGTGGAAGTCGTTGTGTTGGTTAATCCAGATCTGAAAGGAGTAGAGGATCCAGTTGCGCCAAATCTGAAGGAATGTGTAGAAACGGCTGAAGCCGAGACACGAGATGTTCCAAAGGAATGTGTGGAAGTGGCTAAAGCTGAGGCACCAGTTGTTCTAAATCCGAAGGCATGGGCATCATTTGCTCAAAAACCAAAAGAACTAGCGAAAGCGAATGCCATTAGGGTTAAGGTTTGAATAAGACATAGGAAATGATGAACCGAACGGCAAAAAAATGAGGTAGTGAACGACGCAAAGGAGAATAGTGAAGAGGATGAAAAAGAAAAAAATGGAAAGAGGTTGTAGAGCTTTATTTGAGCCTTCTATCAATAGTTAAAGTAACCATTAATAAAGACAGAAGAAGACTATATTTTGTGCTTAAGGACAAAATTTTGGCTCTAATAGCATTTAAAAATATAGAAGGAGATTGTTTTGAATGATCTTTGAATTACATAAGCACACAGTGTGATAATATTTTATAGATATATTATCTTTATATTATATCTCCAATATATTATAATAATATTAAATTATTTTTTTGAGAAAACTAAAAATAATATATATATATATATATATATATATATATATATATATATATATATATATATATATATATATATATATATATATATATATATATATATATATATATATATATATATATATATATATATATATATATATATATATATATATATATATATATATATATATATATATAACGGGAGGACTGTATCATTTGAAAAAATAAATATAATTATAAGAAAAAACAGATATATGAATTTAATCTACGTTGTTTTATAAAAAACTTTAAATGACAGTATGGACAAGTGGGGAATAGATCTTTCTCCATGTGTTGTAGTCTATCATTCAATTGTTAAATAATTCATATTATAAAAAATTATTTAGCAAAAATACTTTATTTTTTAAGTATATGTCCCCCACAATTATTACATTATTTGATTATAGGAACAAAATCACTTGGACTTCTTCAAGATGATTTGAATAACCTAATTGAGAGAAAGAATATAATGATTTGTGAAATTTTATGTATGTGATGATTTTTTTTAAAATAAATAAATGGTATTAATATATATAAATAAAATAAATAATAACAATAATTTAAAATAAAAATTATTTTATTTAATGAATTAAGTGATGGTATAAATGAGAAATTAAGGAATTAAAATAATTTTTGTGTTTTTATTTTTTTTCATTCACTATTATTCACTTAGCTAAATTTATATAATTTATATAATTTAAATCAAATTAACACTAATATTATAACAATGATGAATATTCATATTTCGTAACAAACTCTTTTATATATATATATATATATATATATATATATATATATAAAAGGAAAATAAAATAAATATTTTTACACTAGGCTTTTAAATATATATATAAAAAAAAAATTGAGGAGCTCACGAATATATATATTTAGTAAATCATCAACAAACTTGTAAGGTGGTAGTAAGTTCTACCAACCATTCATGGCATTTCTTCTCATGTTACTACTAGCAAATCAATGGTTTGAGGATAAATGTATAAAACAAATCATTTAACTATTTTAAATCAAATTTTTATTTTGATATGATATATTCATACAACCACAAAAAAAGTTTATTCTTTATGATAAATTAAAGTTTGCCTTTATTCCTTAAATTATTGTTGTTGTCCATGATTGGGATGGACGAGTCGAAAATTGCAACTTCCTTAAAACGCAAGTGTCGTTGACATCGTAAATGATTGTCATTAAGCTCATGTGAGATAGACTATGCATCTTTGGTGAGAATCTAATCATGGGTAGTTTCCACGAAGGAATTGTGAGTAGAATGTTCAAAGCTTGCATTAGTCCAAATGCAAGTCTCATTGATAATTGTGATTGAATCTTAGTTAGATTTTTGCTTGGAATTGTCATATTCAATTGGATTGAAATCACATTCAATTGATTTCCCTTATGACAAGTGAAGTCTGACTATTTTTTATTTTATTTTTTATTTTAATCTGTTTTTGTTTATTTTATCCATTAATGCCAACTAACATTCAACGGATGTTTTTTTTTTTTTTATCTTTTCTTAACCAAGTTAAACATTTTGTAACAAATATGATCTTGATCTATGTTATTTGAGACAACTAATAAAAGTATGTCACTTCAGATAAATTTTAAATGTTATATTAAGATTTCTTAGTAGGAAATAGTTTTTTTTTTTATCTAAAACTAATATCTTTTTAATATTTCTTTCCAATTATCAAATTACTTAATTTATCAATCAAAATATATATTAAAATACTTTTATTTTAATAAAATATAAATAAAAAACATTATAATAATTCAATTATATAATTAATAACTCAACTAAATTATAACTTGTTCATCAAACAAATTAAAAAAAAACAATTAAAAAAAACTAACAAACATTGGAAACTAGATTTATTATATTATATATACAAGAATTAAATATATTTTTTTTACAAGTATTGCATTAAATATATTTGTTTTACAAGTATTGCATTTTTTTACTAGTACTAACTATTTACAAACTATTATATTTTTTATTGAGATTATGTACATTTTTTTAATAGATTATATTTCACAAGAAAACAATCATTTATTTCTAAAATAATTTAAATTATGATAAAAAAAATTATTTACCTAAAATTAAAAAAAAAATCACATTTATAGTTTTGATCATGATCTAAACAGCCATCTTTTATAAATTTGATCATTTTTATATATATTTTTTAATTTCCTCACATGTTATTATGTATAGTCGTGTTTAAACATTTCCATCATTTTTGTTATATAATAGACTATTTTAAAACAAAACAAAAAAACTAAGTATTGGTCTAGCTAAAAACAATTGAAAATAATTGAATATATTAATCTACTTAATTATTGGATAGAATATTCTAATTAATTAGTTTATACATACCTAGTCGACCAATATACATATCTATAATTCATTTATTCATTTATTCATAAAATTATAAATAGTAAATAGTAATTTTAAATAGTAATAATTAAAATCTTAGGGTAGTTTGATTTGTCGTTTATAAGCTGCGCTTGGTGTTTGCACAATAAGTTCATACTCAAGCAAAAAATTATAATCACACATTTTATGATTAAACTCAATTTTCTCTCTAACTCTCTCATCAATTTAAGCATATAATATTAGCTTTTCTCTCTATCACTTTTAAATATTTTTTTATTCATTCTCTCTTATATATTTTATTCATTTCTAATTATTTTATACATTCTTTTTCATCTATTTCTAATTATTTTATTTATTCTCTCTCATATATTCCAACTATTTCTAATATATTTATATATTTATATTAAATTATTATAATAATAAAATATACATTTAAATATATTTTTATTTATTATTTATAATATATTTATCTTAATATATAAAATAATTAAGAAAAATATGAAATATAAATACACTTTAATTTTTTTTATAATTATAATTTTATAAAACAAACTAGTTTTAATTCATTATCTAAAAGTATCGATTGCAATTGAGAGATAAATCAAACGAGCCCAAAAATAAAAAATAAATTGACAATTGAAATCGATCAAAAGAATGTGGAAAGATGAAAATATATATAATAATAATAATAAATTATTTTTTTTTATTGAATGAATCATCTCAATATTTTAAAAAAAATTGAAAAAAAATGAAGACAAGAGTGATTTTCAAATAAGAGAAAGGAGACTTAAATTTTAAAATATTATTAAATATTTTTATATTATATTTATATTAAATATATTTATAAAAATTTATATATTTATATCATTTATTTTAAAATATATTATTTTTTAATTTATGTAATTTATTAATATTTAGAATTATATATTAACAAAATTTTATAAAAAATAATATTTTAATATAATTTATTTTCAAATATACTATATTTTTAATTTAAATCATTTATTAATATTTAAAATTAAATTAATAAATATATATATATAATATTAATTATTAAATAATATTATAAATATAAATAATAAATAAGTTAGGCGTATAAAATAAATTAAACATACTCAAGTTTAACGATTAAATAAGTTGAGATCAAATCAAACATACCTGAAAAAATTGACGTTAATAAGCTGAGAATAAGCTGAATCAATCCTGTCCCTGCCCCTTAATAGGTATATTAAATTATTAATTAGGATGGATGTATTTTAAAAAACTTAATGTTTAAAAAAATAAGGATTAAAGATGATTTTATAAAGTTGAAAATTATTCTAATAAATAGATTTTAAGGATATTAATTTTAAATAATTTATTATTATTATTTTATTTAATAAATTAAGTGATAATAGATTAGAAAATAAATGAAATATATTTATTTTTTCACTTAGACTAAAATTTGTGTATTATAATGCTGGTTGAGTGCAAATTTAAGCTATATATGTTTATGAAAATTGCCTACAATTTATTAACTTTTATTATTTAAGGTTAAATTACTACCTGTCAAATACATTTTTTTTTTCAAATTCTTGGAAAATTCAAGAATATATATATATATATATATATATATATATATATATATATATATATATATATATATATAACATGATTGAAAATCACTGAAATCGAAGCTGGAACTAAAGTATGACTAAATAAGTGTAATTAAATTTATTAATATAATTAATTAAAATATATTTCAAAATATTATTATATAAATTAACTCCCTAATAAAATATTTAAAATAAAAATAAATTTTAAATAAATAAATAAAGTATTCAAACCCAACTTCAATTATAGTCCAGACTAATGCAAATAAAGCTAATGACCTTTTTTTTAAGCGTAGATTCAAAATTCAATTTTTTTAAAATTTTAATATCTCAATATAAAAGATAAATATACATTTTAAACGATTTATAATTTTTTTAGTAACACCTATAAAGGCATATAATAAAGAAGGATTCACCAAAACTCACCGGTTGAACGAATGAGTTTAACTGAAATTAAATTTTTATTATATAATTCAATTATAATTAAATAATTAAAAATATATTTTAAATATATAATTATATAATAAATATAAAATTAATATACATGTCAATTTATAAATTAAAATTATAAATTAAAAATAGTGTTCGTTTTCAAACAGAGACCGCATCTGTTTATTTTTTTTTAAATTTTTTAAAATAATGTTAACTTTTATTAATTGTTTATTGATTGATAAGATATTTGTTGTTGTGTACTTTTAATATATATTAATGTTTCACAACTAATAAAAAGATTTTTTTCTTATAGTTGCAGTCTATCATTCAATTGTTAAATACTGTCATGTATGTTTGAATTCATATTAAAATGATATAATTTAGCAAAAATATTTATATTTAATTGTATGTCCGATTTTGTATTTTTTTTTTTCATTGCGGTAGCAAAACTATTACTTTAAAACAAAATCACTAAAATTTATTTTTTCAAACACTAATTAATATACTGAAAAGTTATAACAATTATGCATCATTCATATTTCATACCAAACTTATTGATATTAAAACATTAAAATTTTAATTCTCAAATTTTTACACTGAACTTCTGAAAATAAATAAATAAATTAATCGACGAGCTCACATATTATCTATTTATTAAAACATCAACAAACTTGTAAGGTAATACTGTAATAGCAAGCTCAACCAATCATTCAGGGCATTTCTTATCAAGTTCCTACCTGCAAATCAATGGTTTGACTATAAATGTACAAAGCAAATCATTTAACTATTTTATATTAAAATTTTATTTTGATCTGATATATTTCGTTTAACAAAAAAAAAAAAATCATGAAACTTGTAAGAAAAATATATATATCAAAACTTATATTGATCATGATTTGATGTAGTCAGGTAAGTGGTTCGGTCGGTTTATAGACCAAAATGTACAACCAAATCGTTGGGGTCGGTTTACCTAAATCATAAACCGTCGGTTTCAGTTTATTGATCGGTTCGGTTTGATGATCGGTTCGATCGGTTTATTCGGTTTTCTCAGTTTAATAAATAACGAAACTTAAAATTTGTAAAACAATTAGAATTTTTTATAATTTGTAAATTTGTTAAAAAACGTCTTGAATACAATGTATAAAATAATGTTAGTTGGGCATAATCCTGAATTCTAAATCTTAAAACTAATTTTTATAAGGTAAAATTTTGAAATAGACCTCACTAATAACTATATCAGAAAGATAATAAAGAATAAGATTATTAACTATTATTAATTTAAAATATTCTGAAAAATAAAAAACTGTGCGAGGGAGAAAATGTTTTTATGAAAATAAATGAGGATTAGAATAAGATGAAGAGCCTCTCCTTCTCTCTCCTTTACACACAAAAAAAATTACCCCAAATTCAGTAATATAACTTATCGTTTCGGTGGCTTATCGGTTCGGTCGGCCAGTGGTTCGGTTTGGCAAACAATAAACCGACAAACCGAACCAAAGACTTCGGTTTAAGCTACGTCAGAACGTCGATTTTTTGGTTGATCGGTTCGACTTGTTTACGGTTCGATTTTATATGGTTCGGTTTGATTCAGTTCAGTTTCATGTGGTTCGGTTCGGTTCCAAACGATTCGGTTCTAAGCGGTTCGATCGGTTTACTTATAGGCCTTCTGATGGGTAAACATATTGAGCCAGAGGAAAATTCCATAATAGCCGCTAAACCATGGTTGTTATAGTAAATTAAAATATCTCTATTTAATTTTTTATGACTTAATTAAATATTAATTTAAAGAACATTGTAATCATTTAAGTTTTTAGATTTTTTCCCATCAAATAAATTTTCTTTTATATGACAATATTTATAGTGCATACTTTAGGAATAAATGATGTGTTCTATTAGAATATATATATTAGGTCATTGCAATTAAAGTCAGTTTTGTTGATAACTTTTGTTTTCCACCTATTTTTGTCGGTGGTTATGTTCTATTAAGTGATGATAATAAAAAAAAAAAAAGGTCAGATTGTTAAGATTTTTTTATTGAGTGGCCTTTAAATCTTATTTTTTCTACTAAAATTTTAAATTGTATGTTTTTTATATAAAGTCAGACAGATTTTATTAATATATTATTATCATTATATAATTGTATGTTTTTTATATAAAGTCAGACAGATTTTATTAATATATTATTATCATTATATAATGTAAATGGAAAAAAGCTGACTTAAACGTGTATATATATAAAAGTTCACCTAGACTTATGTACTAATAAAAGGTTATCTTAACACATGTACTATCAAAAATTGACCCATTTAGCCTATTTTAGTAACCCTGTTAACTTTTATTTTTAAATTTACATATTTATTAATTAAATATTAATATATTTTCTCTCTCCTTCTTTTTCATTAATTAAACTAGATAATTTATTTTATTCTTAAATTTTTTATTATTTTAATATTAATTTTTCTTTTATATTTCTTTTCTTTTTTTATTAGTTTTTATTTCTAATATTTCTTAAATTTTCATTTTTTTAAAAATATTTAACAATTTATTTATGAATTTTATGTTTTACTGTAATATTTTTTTTAAAGTTTTTTCTTATTTAATTAAATATAATAAAAATGAAAAAATGTTTTTTCTTATTTAGTTTAATATAAATAAAAATAAAATTAATAATTTTTTATTTAATTTTTATTCACGACTTATATTAGTAGTAAGAGAATTGTTTTGTCTTATTACTCTTTGATTTTTGATAAATTAGTTTTTATTATTATCTAATTCTTAATTCTTAATTAATTTATTTTTGTGTTAAAGGATTTTTATTGTTGAAAAAATTTTCATTGTTATATTCAATTATTGGGATCAAACAATTTTAAAATAATTATTAATTAACGTGAATATAAAAAATATATATATAAAAGAAGAAGAAATATAAAGTTAAAATAATTAATAATGAATGCTCATATATATATATATATATAAAATAAAATTAAAATAATCAATCATAAATACTCATATAGAAATAATAAAAAATTATAAAAAAGATAAAAATAGATTGTTCATTTATTAGTAATAAATGAAATAATAAATAAAAAGGAATGAAAAAAAATATATTAATATTTATTTATTAAATATATAAATTATAAAATTAAAATTAATTATGGTTTGCTAAAAGTAAATGAGCCAATTTTTTATAGTAAGTACGTTTAAATGACCTTTATTAGTAAATACGTTTAAGTGAGTCAGTTCTACAAGTATATACGTTTAAGTGAGTTTTTTTTTCTTATATAATTATATTAATAATTGATAATATTAGATTAATATGTTTTATAATTTAAATTGTATGTATATAAGAATTTCTTGAGAATATACTCGATTCATTTGTTTTTTTTCATCTTACATTGGTCAAGTACATCAAAATTGGATAATATAATTACCCTTTTTAACTCATGAAACTGGTATATATATATATGAGGAGTGATAGAGTGAGAGAATTTGGTGAGGGAATGACGTGGCATCACCTTCATTGGTTGAAAATGTAAAAGTGAGAGGAAAGAGAGAAAAGAGAGAAATTATTTGATTTTTTCAGCAAATAAGATTATGCCACATCATTCTCTCACCAAATTCCCTCACTTAATCATTTCTCCATATATATATATATATATATATATATATATATATATATACGTATACATATATATATATACACGTATACATATATATATATACACGTATACATATATATACACGTATACATACATATATATATATATATATATATATACATAATATATATATATATATATATATATATATATATATATATATATATATATATATATATATATATATATATATATATATATATATATATACGTATATACATATATATACATGTATATATACACGTATATACATATATATACATGTATATATACATGTATATACATATATACACATATATATACATACATATATACACATATATATACATACATATATACACATATATACATATATATACCTACACATATATACATATATACATACGTATATATACATACATATGTATATATATATGTATATATATATATTGAAGTTTTGTTTTAATAATTTTAAATGTCGTTAACTTATTATATATGTAATATTTATAAATAAATAAACAAAAGATCAATGTTACTAATTTAACTAACCATCAAATTAAAAATTTCATGTATTGAATTTTAAAGAATTGTTAGTCAACACTTTCAATTTACTAATATTCAGTAGTTAAAATAGTAAAATATATTTTTTATTTATTATAAAAGTTAAATATAAAATATTTTAATAGAGACTGTTATTAAAACAATTATATCATTATATCATGTTATAATATGTATTATTAGGTAAAACGTTAGGATTTGAATGTGTTTGATCCTTGTTAGTATATAATTATTTAAATTTTTACATATTGTTTATGTTGGTTTAATTTTAAATATTATATATTATATATTATTAATAAAATTATAATAAATTAATTAAAATAAAAAATATAAAACATTAAAATAACAGTAAAAATAATAGTTATATATTATAAAAAAACTTATTTCAAATATATTATAAAAGTTAAATATGAAACATTTTAGTAAAAACTGATATAAAAAAGCTATATAATGTTATAATAGGTGTTATTAGATAAATGTTATATTTAATTGAGATGTGTATGAACTATTATTATATAATATTTTAAATATTTTATCTCATATTGTTTATATTTGATTAATTTTAAATATTAATGAAAAAATAAAAAAATCAATAATAGTTTTATATAAACAAAATATTTAAAAATATTATAAAAGTAAAGTATAAAATATTTTAATAGAAACTGATATAAAATAAATTATACGACTATATAATATATTATTAGATAAAATATTATATTTAATCTAAAGTTGTTTATCTAACTAATATAATATTATAAGTATGGTTAATAATTTGCTGAAAAATCTTGTAACGTGTAAACGTTTTGGACCATTTAACACTTTTTGTTTTAATTTTTTTTAAATGTAACTAGTATGATCAATTAATTTAGTTCTTTATATCTTTATTATTTTATTAAATTATGATCATATACTTGTATATTTTTTATATTTTAAAAAGATTATGATTTAATAATAATAATTTATATTTTTAATTAAATAGAATATAGTAAAAAATGAAATACAACGAAAATAATAGTAAAAACTTCACTCTAATCATTTCAAACACTATTAATAGTAATGATAATGATTAGAGTGTTAATCAAACCTTAGACTACTATCAATTATGTCTATTATAATTTTCTATATTTATCAATCATATTTATATTTTCATTATCTTTTTTTTAACCAAATGCATACTAATTTTTTTTTGGTTAGAAATTGTTTGATTATTATTATTTAAATTTTAATTATTTTCTAGAATTTATTTGATACGGTTATTTAATTTTTTTATGTCCAAATAATATTTTAAAATAAATAATTAGTAATTTTTTAATAATTAATATTAGGATAACACCGTCAACAAACCATCTATATATTCTAACATTTTAAAAATAATAATGGTAATATTTTCCTTCTAATGGTTATAGTGTGATAATTTTTGTATATCAAATTATCAATTCCTTCTACTTACATATTTTTTTCATGCACTTCTTAAACATTTCTTCAATTTTTTCAAACTCACACTAATCTTAATTCTGAAGGTGTATCAATACACATTCATAATTAAGATTCGTGGAACACATTCTTGTCCCTATTGCAACAACCACGGGTGAAAAAGGGGTCAAACACGAGAGGAAAAACTCTCGGTTTTGATCATATAACTTTCGGTATAGACCTAATACCGAAAGTTTAGGTTACTCTCGCCATCCCTCGGTATTGACTCTTTCGTTAAAAATAATTGGGCGTTTACCGAGAGATATCGTAGAGTTTTCGGTTTAGATACCCGAGAGTAAAACCGAGAGTTAATTAGATAACTTTCGGTTTTTCCTTTAGGATTAAAACCGAGAGTTAATTAGATAACTTTCGGTTTTGCTCATAAGGGAAAAACCGAGAGTTAATTAGATAACTTTCGGTTTTGCTCATAAGGGAAAAACTGAGAGTTAGAAAACTTTCGGTTTTTCCCTTCGGAGTAAAACCAAAAGTTAATTAGATAACTATCGGTTTTGCTCATAAGGGAAAAATCAAAAGTTTTCTAATTAACTCTCGGTTTTTCTCTTATGAGCAAAACCGAAAGTTATCTAATTAACTCTCGGTTTTTCCCTTATGAGCAAAACCGAAAATTATCTAATTAACTTTCGGTTTTTCCCTTTGGATAAAAACCGAAAGTTTTCCAATTAACTCTCGGTTTTCATCCAAAGGGAAAAACCGAAAGTTTTCCAATTAACTCTCGGTTTTTGTTTAGATAGAAAAACCGAAAGTTTTCCAATTAACTCTCGGTTTTTTCTTATAAAATGTACAAAATAGGCCGATTGTTTTGCTCGCAACCAGAACCTGTTCAGCCAAACCAATATATATCCAATAATAAAAGAAATAACACATAAATGAAATGATCATTATCATTACAAAATTCATAACCAAACTAATCATCCGAACAATCTGTTTTAAATTCAAATCGGAACAACCAATCAAAATATGTTTTCAATCGAAACAACCAACCAATCAAAACGTACTAGACTTAGCTTGTGGGGGGAGGAGGTGGTTGTTGTTGCCTCATAAACAATTCGATTCTCTCCATTCTTGCATTCATCTCTAACTTCTCCCTCTCCATTCTTGTCACAATTTCTTCTTTTTCCGCTTGCATTTCTTGAATTGTGCGCATTCTTTCTTCATCCCTCTTCTCTAGTTCCTCCAATTTGAGCGCCATTCTTTAATTCTCTTCATACAATCGCTCATTGTTTCGTTGTGAACTGTTTCCACTTCGACGATCCTCACGAAAGCTTGTGGGTCGGACGTCTGATCCCATTCCGAACACTCCCCCGTGTTTTTGTTGTCCGAACACCCTCTCCATTAATTCAAAATCAGATATTTCAGGTTCATTACTAAGAACTTCCTCCATCTCAACCTGCACAATTGAAATAAAGTATCATTTCTATAATAAAAAACTAGCCATATTCAATTCACTTAGAATTTTCTGTTGCACGTGTTCGTCCAGGACGGGGGTTGGGTTTTCTTTTATCGGTTTTGGGGTACGGGTCTTCTTGAATACTTCAATTATAGACGGTGCCTGTCCCATTTCAAGCGCCTGTTGAAAGAAATGATTTATATAATTAATAACAATCTTTATATTGTTAAGTTATTACAAATAACTTACCAACTCTTCTTCAACTTGAGCAAACGGTCTACTTCCTGTATGATGTGGGAATTTGAGTTTCTTCTTGTTAACAATATTTGTACTACTGTTTTTCTGAAATTTAAATAAAAAAAGAAGTTAGAATAATTAATATCAACTTTTATTTGAATTATGAAACCGTACCTTAAATTTTTCGTGAAGAAATGGTTGCGATACACAAACTCCCAATCATCTCGATCGTAGTCTGGTGGAGGATTGGCCAGTACCGCTGCCTCGTCTCCTTTATGGACGTGGATATATCCCGTGTTCAAATTTGAGCGCCATATATCCCATAACTGCTTGGCGTGTTCCAATCCGGTGTTTCGATAATTGTTAATAGGAACATTAGTATGCTCGAACGGATCCTGAAAATAAAAACATTCAAATGTTATAAACAATTATTTAATGATTAATGTATAATTAAGTAATAATTATTACCGTCACAGCAGTCCAAATGTAATCCAATTGGTCAGCACTTAATGCCTTCCACTTCAGAAGACAGTGTGAGACGGTGTGAGACGACTGAGGGGTCCCGCACAACCGACCCCACATGTTTAGACCACAGTGTTCTTCCAGCACCGCCGGGCCTCCCATCTACCTCTCTAAAAGTCAGAGGCATCCTTATCCCCGCTGGCCTCTTAGATAGCGCAATATTCTTGTTCTTTCCCCGTCTCTTACGGGCACTAGATTCTTCAAAATTATCAAATTCATAATTAGATATGTGAATCAATTCAAACAATAACTAATTGTAAACAAGTTACCTGTCGATGATGGGTCGGGAGTGGAACCGTGCTCCTCCTCGTCATCCTCCTCGTTAGGCTGCTCGTGACCCTCGTCGTCAGCCTCCTCGTCATCCCCCATATCAACATAAGTACTCTCTACAAACTCTTCAGCCTCAGCAGCATCATTATCCTCGTCTGCGGGGGGAGCAGTAGCTATCGGCTCCACAACAATAGGTGCTTGATCTCTAGAAGACGATCCTCGGAGCCTTAAGTTTTCTGATTGGGCAAGTAAGTTCTAGTATGGCTTAGAAAGTTTGCTGAGTGTTTTCCTCATACTCCACCAAGCTTCTTTACTACCTTTAAACATTCTTAATGCATACCATTAATAAATGAGGGAATAATTGAAATAAAGTAGTAATAAGAATGAATATAAACATTCTTAATGCATACCATTAATAAATGAGGGAATAATTGAAATAAAGTAGTAATAAGAATGAATATAAAGTAAAATACATAAATTTACCTAATTAATTAATCTGAACTATATGTTTGTAAACCGCGGTTTTATTTTTATCACAATCTTCCAACCGGGTCAGGCTGACATATTAGGGGCATAGAATACTTGTTTTGTTTGACTCGCCAATATATACGGGTCTTGACTTTGGGTTTTCAAAATTCGGTTTACATTTAGACTTACGAAGCCATATTTATCCACTTTCACTCCTAGTTCCCCCGAGTGTGTATCAAACCACTTACACTTGAATAAAACAACTCGTTTGTGAGAAAAGTATTGTACTTCAATTATATCCGTTAAAACTCCGTAGTATGACATAGTTTCAGACCCGTTGTACCCCTCAACAACCACCCCACTATTTTGAGTGGTCAAACCTTCGTCGTGTTTTTCTGTACAGAATTTGTATCCGTTTACTTTATACCAAACTAGCATACAACTGTTCTTACATGCGTCTATCTTGTCATACTTAAGACCGATATCAGTAATGAATTTTTTACTTTCGTAGTAGAAGTTTGACAATTGAGCGTCAATCGTTAATATGTAGTCTTTAAGCAGACGCAACAACATATCGAACGAAAAATTTGTCCATTGACATACATTCTTTATGTGAAGTAGTTTCAGTAGTGCCGATGATTTCGTTATTCGAGCACCTTCATACAATGGCCATTTGGAATCATCAAGCAATTTATAAAATCTATGCGCATCTTCGACTGGTTCATGGTTGTTCAGGACATCATTAACGTTGGAGAACATATTGTTTATAAAATTGTGCATATAACGTTCTTCATTGACCACTTCATTAACTATATTATTCGTCTCCGTTCTCGGATCGTTGAATTCTAGCACGACATCCCCTGACTAATCATCGTCGTTATCATCATCATCGAAGTCATCGACATCTTCATCGATATCGTCATTAACCACTTGAGTAGTACGTCTCTTTTCTCCATGATAATACCAGTACTCATAATGAACATTTATTCCATAAATGATGAGGTGAGTCTTCACTTCGTCTATTTCCATAAACGGCGTGTTAAAGCATTTCACTGTTTGTTGGGATGTACTCCTAACAGCAAACTCGAGGAATTTGTCAACACCTTCCTCGTAATTTGGATGATCACGATGTAAGGTCATCCAGCTTTTATCGGGTACTTCCATGTTTCTAATAAAATGGAAAACAACCCGCATTATAATTTACTTAACTTTGTCTAAATTAATTAGGATTACATAATTGTAACATAATCTCTACCTAATCTATCATTATCCAACCAAATTTCAACATAATCTAACATTATCCAAGCCAAATTTCACCTAAACAAACAATATTTCATTCATATACATTTCAAACATAATCTAACATTATTTCATTCATACACATTTCAACATAATCTAACATTATCCAGCCAAATTCCACCTAAACAAACAATATTTCATTCATATACATTTCAAACCTAATCTAACATTATCCAAGCCAAATTCCACCTAAACAAACAATATTTCATCATACACATTTCAAACCTAATCTAACATTATTTCATTCATACACATTTCAAACCTATTATAACATAAATCAAACATAATCTAACATAATCTAACATAAATCAAACTTAAATCTAACATTCAACTAACCTAACCATATAATAAACCAACAATAAATAACCTTGCAGGAAAAGAGCGACGAAGAAGAGCGACTGTAGGTAGATCGAACAATAATAAACCTATTAATCAAACAAAAACGACATAAACATATACCAAATCAATCCAATAATATAATCAATCCAAAACTAAATCCAAATACTTAATCCAACAAAATAAAACACTAAAATAAACCAAATCCAACAACCAATTCCAAAAACCAAATCCAATAACATAATCCAATACATAATCTAAACTAATCTAACAATAATATAAACATAATCTAACAATTCAACATAATTAATCCCAAAACAAAATCCAACAATCCATTCCAAAAAACAAACCCAATATAACCTAAAATCAAACAAATATAACCTAAAATCAAACTAATATAACCTAAAATCAAACTACAAAATCATCAATCAAACTAATATAACATGATAAAACCTAAAATCAAACTACAAAATCATCAATCAAACTAAAATCAAACTAATATAACCTAAAATCAAACAAATAACCTAAAATCAAACTACAAAATCATCAATCAAACTAACTAATATAACCTAAAATCAAACAAATATAACCTAAAATAAAAAAAACTAACCTTTGTAGGGCGGCAGCTAGAGGCGGCAGCAGGAGGCGGCAGCAGGCGACGACAGCAGGAGGCGAAAGTAGTATGCGACAGAAGGAGGCGGCTGTAGGGCGGTAGCAGGAGGCGGAACTTCAATCTGGCACGACAATCTTCAATCTGGCACGGAGGGACTTCAATCGGGCGAGTCTCCAAGCGTCGGCGGCGGAACTTCAATCGGGCGCAGCAGGGAGACTCTCCTTGCGGCGGCTGTGGTAGGGCTAGTCGGAGTTCTCCTTGGTCTTGGCGGCGACGTCTTCGGGGGTGAAGGAGGAAGAGAGAAATCGAGAGGCAGAAGGAAAAAACGGGGAAAGAAAGAGGAGAGGGGAAATAAAGCGTTTTTTAATTTAATTATTTGGTCATTACCGAAAGTTATATGATTAACTTTCGGTTTTGATCAATTGATCAATTCCGAGAGTTAATCATATAACTCTCGGTTTTGATTATTCATATTTCCGAGAGATATTGACATATCTCTCGGTTTTGATCAATTAAATTCCAAAAGATGTGTCTAAATCTCTTGGTTTTGAAATATGTAAAATTTTATTTAATTAGCTAAAACCGAAAGTTTTATATATAACTTTCGGTTTTGATAGCTATTTCCGAAAGTTATAACATTAACCTTCGAAATTACAATTTCACAAATTGTTAAATTAATTAGTTTTTAATCATCTAATGACCTTCAACAACATTAATTTAACACATTTGATATCCTTAAAATATTACACAAAAGTTATATGATCAAACATTACACACATTGATAGGATAATCAAACATAAACATTCATATACACTTCTCTATATAATTAAACACAATCATAAACATTTTAACATTAAACACAATCTTAATTTTTTAAAATACAACACACTTGATTATATTAGTTAGGAATCTAGATTGTAAAGTAAAAAGCCCATGAATTTTACAAATTATGAAATGGCAATTCCGAAGGTTAATGGTATAACTTTCGGTTTTGATAGCTATTTCCGAAAGTTATAGCATTAACCTTCGGAATTACCATTTCACAAATTGTTGAATTAATTTGTTTTTAATCTTCTAATGACATTGAACAACACTAATTTAACACATTTGGTAATTTTAAAATATTACACAATTCATATGATCAAATTTTATACACATGTGATCATCAAACACAAACATATATACATATACACTTCTTTATATAATCAAACATAATCATAAACATTTTAGCATTAAACACAATCTTAATTTTTAAGAAACAACACACACTTGATTATATTAGTTAGGAGTATAGATTGGAAAGTAAAAAAACAAAGAATTTTACAAATTATAAAATGGTATAACCGATAGTTGTGTATATATAACTTTCGATTTTGATTATTATTTCCGAAAGTTATACCTAAAACCTTCGGTCCTGACCTTAAACAGAATTTTTTTGGGAAAGGACAAAACCAAAGGTTTATTTGAAAATCTTCGTTTTGACCCTTCCCAACACTTAGAAAATTTTCTGTTTTTTTAAACAAGGGTCAAAACCGAAGGTTTATTTGAAAACCTTCGGTTTTGACCCTTACCAACACTTAGAAAATTTTATGTTTTTTTTAAACAAGGGTCAAAACCGAAGGTTTTCAAATAAACCTTCGATTTTGACCCTTCCCAACACTTAGAAAATTTTCTGTTTTTTTTAAACAAGGGTCAAAACCGAAGATTTTCAAATAAACCTTTGGTTTTGACCCTTCCCAACACTTAGAATTTTTTCTGTTTTTTTTAAACAAGGGTCAAAACTGAAAGTTTATTTGAAAACCTTCGGTTTTGACCCTTCCCAACACTTAGAATTTTTTCTGCTTTTTTAAACAAGGGTCAAAACCGAAGGTTTTCAAATAAACCTTCGGTTTTGACCCTTCACAACACTTAAGAAAATTTTATGTTTTTTTAAACAAGGGTCAAAACCGAAAGTTTTAAAATAAACTTTCGGTTTTGACCCTTCCCAACACTTAGAATTTTTTCTATTTTTTTAATCAAGGGTCAAAACCGAAGGTTTATTTGAAAACCTTCGGTTTTGACCCTTCCCAACACTTAGAATTTTTCCTGTTTTTTTTAAACAAGGGTCAAAACCGAAGGTTTATTTGAAACTTTCGGTTTTGACCATTATGATTTTTTTAAACAAAGGTCAAAACCGAAGGTTTATTTGAAAACCTTTGAAATTACCCCTATTTTTTTTGTTTAAAAGATACTATGTTATATAATTTTATCAAATAAAGGCAATATAATAAATAAAGGAAAAGAAACCCTAAACAACATTAATAAACCAAAACTAAATTAAAGGATAATAATAATACATAATTATGATAGCTAAACACACCAAAATGTCATCATTCGTACGGAAACAATATTACATAATTAATCAACAATATAATCGAGAAATTAATTAGTAGATGTGGGGGGAGGAGGGGGTGGTTGATTCTGCCTCTTCAACAATTCAATTTGTTGTTCGAGATTCTCCAATTTTTGCGTCATTTTAGCCCTGTCCGCTTTAATTTCAGTAAACATTTGGCCTCTTTCCGCATCCCTCAACCGAATTTTCTCTATTTCCAGCGTCATTTTTCTCACCTCTTCCTCACGTGCCGCAGTTTCTATTTGTGCTAGCAAATTCTGGTATGACCGGGACAGTTTCTCCGGTGTACGTTGAATACTCATCCATGACTCACCCATCCTAAATGCATTTCATTTATATATATATATATATATATATCAAACACAATAACCAAAATATATCATTTATTTAACAAAATCTAACTGAATCATATATATTTAACAAACTAACCTAAATCTAATCTAAACAATAACAAATCTAAATCAAACTACCAAGCAAATAATCTAAACTAGCATAAATCTAGATAATATAAACTAAATGATAAGAAATCAAAATTTAATAATTAACAAAAATAAAAAAACAAAAAAAAATCAAGGCAAAGAAGCTGGAACGGAATATGAACAAAAACAAAAAATAAATAAAAAACTAACCTGGAACGGAGAAGAAGAAGAGGAGCGTCGGAGGCGGCTGCGACGCGGGAGAGAGAGAAAGGAGAGAGGCGAATGAAAAAGAGAAAGGTTAGGGTTTGTATTTATAAAGGTATTTACCGAAGGTTTTTCAATAAACCTTCGGTTTTGATTAATCTAAAAACCGAAGGTTTATTAAAAAACCTTCGGTAATAAGAATCACGGGATTTAATTTTTTTGTCTTTTTTTGGATGAGTCAAAACCGAAGGTTTATAAGATAAACCTTCGCAATTAAAAATTTCAGGAAAAGGTATAAACGAAAGTTCTTCAAATAACTTTCACAATTAATCATTCTCCAACTTAGAATATTTTTTTAATTTTTTGGGATGAGTCAATTCCGACGGTTTAATGGAAACCCTTCGTATTTAAACATTTGAGGAAAGGTAAAACCAAAAGTTTTTGGAATAACCTTCACAATTAACCAACTTCCAACACTTAAACTTTTTTTCATTTTTTGGGAATGTCAAAACTGAGAGTTATTAGCATAAGTTTCGGTACTAATAATCAAAACCGAGAGTTTTACACACCTCTCGGAATCTATTTTCAATAACGAAAGATTTGTTCATCTCAGGATCAATTAGGAGAGTTTTATAAAACCTTCGGTAATTTCTGTCGGTAAAGGACATTTTTTTACCAGTGAACGATACAGTATCTCTTCGATTAGTTCATGGTTCCAAACAATGTTACATGGGTCACAGACGCTTCCTCCCACCAAAGCACAAATACATAAGGAATAAAGAGTCATTTGATGGTCGAACAGATTACAAAGAGCCCTCTACATTGTTAACGGGGCAAGAATGTTACGAGGAAGCACGAGACCTAGAAGACACAATTCTTACTAATGATCTAAGCAAGAAAATCAAGATATATCATGAAACGCGGGGAGACAATTGGAACAAACTTAACATTTTCTTCCGTTTGTCTTATTAGAAATCACTATTATTGAGACATAATTTGGATGTGATGCATATTGAGAAAAATATTTGTGATAGCGTGTTGGGAACAATAATGAATGTGAAAGAGAAGACTAAGGATGGTCCTAAAGCTCGTAAAGACTTACAACTCTTAGGCATAAAATCATGGTTATATTCTATAAATGATGACGGAGTGGTTCATTATCCAGAAGTGCCTTTCACTTTGACATCCAATCATAAAAAACTTCTTTATAAATCTTGAAAGATCTCAAGTTGTCTGATGGTTTTTGCTCAAATATCGGCGGTTGTGTAAATTTGGAAGAGAAAAAGATTTCGGGATTAAAGAGTCATGATTGTCACATTTTATTGGAATATCTTATTCCTTTAGTAACCTGTGGATTACTTCTAGATAATATGTATGATGCGTTAGTAAATTTGTCTCTGTTTTTTCGGTTGTTGTGTTTCAAAGAGATGATTCAAGCGGACCTCGAACAATTGTACATGGATATTATATTGACACTTTGCAAATTTGAAATGATTTTTCTACCGTCAATCTTCGACATCATGATGCATCTCCCGATTCACTTGTCATTTAAGGCTTTGCTTGGGGGACCTGTCCAGTATCGATGGATGTATCCGTTTGAACATTACATGGGTACAATGAAAAGATATTTGCGGAATAATAACCACCCGAAGCCTCTATAAGCGAGAGCTATCTTGTAAATGAGAGTATTAGTTTATGTGTCAGGTATATGAAGGAAGAAGACCAAGAAAATGCACAAACTGAAATCTCGGGCATTTCAATATTTTCATCGTTGGAAAATCTATCTAACGGAAAAATATACAACTTGGATTATAGCGATTGAGTGACAGCTCATTCATACATTTTGAAAAATTGCCCCGAAGCAGAACTTTTTTACATGTAAGATTCTATGTTACTGTTATGGTACGTCTTATTAATTAGCATTAAAGAGTATGATATTTAATATTCGATCTATTTGTAGAGATTATATGTAGTATTGCAATAACAATGAGTCCCGTGGAGAAACGTTTGCCACCTATTTCAAACATAGAGTGAGTAAATTATAAACCATATCTAATAACTTTAAATTTATTTTAATGACTACATTTCGGGAATATATATATATATATATAGGTCGCTCAATTAGTAGAAAATAACGACATATCAAGAGACCTCAAGATCTTAGGATAAGGTCCAAGTATGTACTCGTCTATATATGTTTGGTGTAAAGTAAACGAATACAAATTCTGTACAGAAAAACACGACGAAGGTTTGACCACTCAAAATAGTGGGGTGGTTGTTGAAGGATACAACGGGTATGAAACTATGTAATACTACGGAGTTTTAACGGATATAATCGAGGTACAATACTTTTCTCACAAACGAGTCGTCTTATTCAAGTGTAAATGGTTTAATACACACTCGGGAGAATTAGGAGTGAAAGTGGATAAATATGGCTTCGTAAATATAAATGTAAACCAAATTTTAAAAACTCAAAGTCAGGACCCGTATATATTGACGAGTCAAGCATATATATATATATATACTTATATATATACTGTTATTCATTTTTGTCTTTTATTTCACTTTAAAATTCTCTACTTTTTCATATGAAATAAATTAAAATTTTAATTAAACTAGTACATAATATTACAACTTTTCTTTTATGCTTCAATATCAATTTTTTTTATTTAGTTTAAATATTAATAGTTTGGATTCTATTTACTTTGAATATTAGTAGTTTATAGTTTGAATTAAATTACCTTAGTAATTAAGAATTTATCATATAATGATTCAATTGTAAATATTTATAATAAATTTATAATAAAAAAAATTAAAGAGAGAAAAATTATTAAATAATTTTTTTAAATAATAAAATGTTGAAGATAGAGAAATTATTAAATGCTTTTTAGCTTACATGTAAAATTTAAAACTAACTACACTAGTGTTTTTGAGTTCTTAATTTCAAGAATCGAGTTCTTGATTTTAAAAATTGAGTTCTTGATCTCTAAGACTGGGTGAGAAATATATAATCAAAGTGCAGCGAAAATATTTTATAAAGAAGAATTTGAGATTAAAGGAAAAGAAGAATCAAGGATGAGAAAAGAAAATTGTTGGTCTATACTAAATAGTTCAAAATAAAGGTTCAAAACATAAAATAACATAGTGGTGAAGAACTTTCATATATTCATTATTCTATTCGTCCTTGGACAAGAGGGATCAGCCTTATATAAGTGTTGATTTACCCCAAAATATTCAGGATTATTGTTGCAACAACTACTAGAAAAATAATAGGATTCAGTTTAAAAAATAATAGAAAAGGAAAACAAAATATAATTTAAACTAAAAAATAGAAATCTAGCCCAAGTGCAAAATAGGACTGTGGAGGGTGCTAGAATTATTTTGGGACCGTAACGTTATCCCCCTTCAAAATTCGTCGCTACGATGAAAAGTCCGTGGCATGGTAAGCCTCTAATGCGCATGCTCCAATTTTCAAAGGGAACTCTTTTCTCTTGTTGTTCGGTCGGATTTTTTTTAGGTCTAGAAAGGGTCGGAGTATAGGACCGAAATCCTTAAAAAAAGCTTTCGGTAACATCTTTTGAAATGTGCAACTGGTCGGGTCCTTATCGTTTTTAGCTTTGCCGGGTCAGTCGCCACTTCGCCCATGTGAGAAATTTGTGTGCACCCAAAGTCAAATTTTATTTTATTGAGAACTGACCTTTATTCTGCAATATTTCCAGGACCTAGTGCAAATATAAAAATAACGTCTTTCAACTTCGCTTATACACTATAGTGTTATTAAAAATCCAGAACAAGTCCTTCTTTCGGACCAGCACCATAGGGGTAGCAAATGAACCATTCTTCTTCCGATTATACTCTAGAGCGTCTTCAAAAATCCAAGCCCAGTCCTTTTTCCAAACCCGCACCACATGTGTAGCAAAGAAGCCATGGATTCTACTTACTCTCCTGACTGGTGGTCGGTCTTTGGGTTGCTGGAATAGAGCGTTGAAGCCTTCGATTATGTGTTGGAGATCTTCAGGAGTGTCTTCTAATGTCATTGCCGCGAGTAAAACAATTTGACTTTCGTGTTTATTTCTTATTTTCACCATAGCAACACTATATTTTTCCAAGGGCTTCTTCAGCTAGTTTCCTTGTATCATGTTGACCTGTGCCCAAGGCATACCCTGCAAGACCATCAATGCCTGCAACTAAATGGAGGGTTCATCCCCTACCTCAAGCAGCAAAGGTGGATCATCAAAGACTGGTTCTTAAAAGGGTTCTTGGACGTACGTTAAGACTTCTTGATGATTGGCCGAGACCATTAATAATTTGGATTTTCACCTATGGTTGAGCTCCCATTTTACATTGTAAGTATAACATAAGTCTTTCTTGGAGTTGGTTGTCCGATTGGTGCTTGGCCAAGCCGTATTAACATTGGATGGCTTGGGCAGTAGTGGTGGTTCAACGTTATATAAGTGTCTGCTGCTCATTAGGGACCCGTATGTTGCTTCTTGGACAGTACTGGCATGCTTCAAATTCATTAGTTGTCTCATGGGTGTATCATGTATGGGAGGACTAAATCGTAGTAAGAAGTCTCTCTTGAACACATCCCACAACAAGGCTTCTCTATGGTTGCGGTTCTGCAAATACGACCCGTACAACATTCTTGCTTCATTTGTAAAGTGAATGGGGGCAATGTCCAGCTTAGTGTCATCATTAGTCTTATCCACCCTAAAGAATTGCTCGGCGAATATTAGTGAGACCTCCAAATCGATCCCATAACTCTGAGGAAAATTAAACTTGGTGAGCCAGGTTGGAGGAACGTAGTGTTGACCATATTGGAAGGGAATATTTGGAGGAAGACCGAGGCAAGAAGCATCATCATAGGGTCTGGTGCGGGGATCTTGTGTTGATGTTCTTTGCCATTGCGGGCGGGTTTTAAATTTCGGGTAAATGGGTTAGGGTTTTCTTTTATGAAAACGGGTTAGAGTATAAATACTTTTTTGGGTATTTTTCTCATAACAGAGCAAGGTTGAGAGATAGTGAATTACAGATCTAGGGTTTTCTGGTTTTCTTCTTCTTGTTGTTCTTTGGCTGATCTAGAGAGAGAGAGATTGGGGAGCTTTTGATTGTGGAGTAGTCCAATCATTCTTAGTGTAATCACTTCTTTCATTTGAAAGCAGGGCATGTAAGTTTCTTCTATTGACATTTGTTTGATTTAGTGAAACTTATCCCTCCCGTGGACATATGTCGATTTTGACCGAACCACGTATATTGTGTTGTCGTTTATTGCTGTGTGTTATTTCAGTCTTCGTAATCTGTTTGTCGTCATAGACGATTTGGAAACTGATTTGTTACAGGTTTGATTTCGAAGAAGATCCATAGTTTTGTTGTTGCAAAACCCAACATCTTGGTCATTGTCATACACACAAGTTTCAATGGGTGCCATTATTTCTTTAGCGGTGTTGAACCTTCTATCCATGTTATTGCTTAATTTGGTCATATTTTGCATAAGGGCAGCGTGCATAGAGGTTGATTGTTGGGACAGGCCTTCGATTAGGGTCTTTAGAACATCCATCTTTGTTGGCTATCATTTTAGAATCGACTTGCTCTAATACCAAGATGTTATGAGTTAAATTGTAACTAGAGTTTTGAGTTCTTGATTTCAATAATCGAGTTCTTGATCTTTAGGACCGGGTGAGAAATATATAATCGAAGTGTTGCAGAAGAGTTTTATAAAGAAGAATTTGAAATGAGAGAAAAAAAAATTCAAAGATGAGAAAAAAATATTGCTGATCTATACCAAACAGTCCAAAATAAAGGTTTAAAACATAAAATTGCATAGGGGTGAAGAACTTTCATAAAAAATTTCATATATTCATTATTCGATCCGTCCTTGGGGAAGAGGGATCCGTCTTATATAAGTGCTGATTTACTTCAGAATATTCAGGATTATTGTTGCAACAACTACTAGAAAAATAACAGAATTCAGTTTGAGAAATAACAGAAAAGGAAAATAAAACTGAATTTAAACTAAAAAACAGAAATCTAGTTTAAGTGCACAATAGGACTGTAAAGGGTGCTGAAATTATTTTGGGACTGCAACATTAAATTCTGGACCGTAACATATTACCAAAGTGAAATATTCAAACAAGTATATGAGAGAAGTCCAAGCAATTATCTAAATTAATCATATTGTAGAGAATGTCGTGAGAATTCACCACCCGTAATTCGAGTAAAAATCGATATCGTTCGTTTACCCCATCGTCTCACCAAAATTCTGAATATCTAACCCATACTTTTATTTATATTCTCTAACTTTTTTTTCATTTTATTGTATATTTATAATTGTTTTCTTCCTTAAGCAAACAGTTGATAAACAAAACTTTTATTATATTTTGAACTTTCCGTCTATTCATGTCCATCACATGAAACATATTTGACTAAGTTTTAGACTTTTTATTGTATCTTTTTCGAAAAGAATCAAGTTAGACGTAATTTTGTTATGACAATTACAAGCTATAATGCATTAATTTAGTTGGATTGAAGTCATATTCTGTTGAGTTGAAGATCATAATCGATTCAGTTGGACTATTTTTTTCTTGGTGGATTTAATTTTTTATTTTATTTTGTTCTGTTTTGTTTCTTTTAACCATTAATGCCAACTAACGTTCTTTGGATATATTTTTTTTTTTTATCTTTTCTTAACCAAATTAAACATTTAGTAAGTTATGATCCAATTTTTCTTCAATCTATGTTATTTGAGACAGCTAATAAAAGTAAGTCAATTCAGATAAATTTTGGATGTTATATTAAGATTTCATACAGGTAGTATGTTGTTTTTTTTTTTTTGAATTTTTTATTATCCGAAATCAATATTTTTTTTATTTTTTCAATGATCAGTTACTTAATTTATCAATCTAAATATATATTAAAATACTTTTATCTTTTATAAAATTTAAATTTTAAATACAAAAATTTTTATAATAATTTAATTAATAAATAATTCAAATAAATTACTTTTTCATCAACAACAAAAAAATTCAATACAAAACATCCAAATAAGAATAACCAACATCAAACAAGCCACAGTTGGAAAATATATTTATTATATTATGGGCTTGTTGATAGATTATTTGAATATATATATATATATATATATATATATATATATATATATATATATATATATATATATATATATTGTATATATAGGTTCGATTTTGTGTTATTTAAATAAATTTAAAAAATCAAACATTATTTTCTTTTAAAATTAATTAATTAATTTTTTTGTTTTGGGAAAATGACATGTTCATGATAGTTTTGTTCTGTGCAGTGTAGATAAAAAGGGAAAAATAGAAAAATGACCACGGGAGGAAACAAATTCAAGAAAATGACCGAGATTTTTGTGACCAGAGAGAATTATTATTATTATTATTCTTTATTTTGTTTTGGAAAATGGTAGGAGATTTATATTTACTGCACATATTTGTGGCAATTATAAATATAAGATGAAAATCGTGTAAAATTTATTAATTTTTATTGTTTAATTGACTTTAAAAAATTGAAAAAAAAAGAGAGAATTTATTTTAGCCAAATCAAATTGAGTTTTGAAGATAGAAAACATAATTATTGGTAATAATTTTGAAGAAATAATAATATTTTTTTAATAGAATAAATTAAAAAATATTAAAATATATAAATAAAATAAGTAACAATAATTTAAAATAAAGGATATTTGAGTATTTTAGTTAAAAAAAATTTCTTTAGAAGTATATATTAATAAAATGTCATTTAAATATACATATTATCAAAAATATGCTCATTTAGTCTCTTTCAATAAAACATAGTTAATTTTTATTTTTTAATTTATATATTTATTAATTAAATATTATTATATTTTTTTTTATTTTTTATTAATTAATTTTTCTTTTTTTCATAAATTTCTTATTAAGTATTTATTCTTGGTTATTTTAATTTTATTTTATATATATATATATATATATATATATATATATATATATATATATATCATTAATTATTTTAATTTTATATTGTTTCATCTTTTTATGTTTTTTTATATTAACATTGATTATTAATTATTTTAAAAATTATTTATTCTTAATGGTTAGATATAAATGATTTATCTTTTTAACAATAAAAATCATTCAACATAAAAATAAATAAATTAAGAATTAAGAATTGAATAATAATAACAACTCATTCATCAAACAAGATATGACAACGAGTACCCTACCTGTCGGGTAGTGAAGTATCCATCCTCGAACCCGACTTTCATTATATTATCCTACCCCGACCCTGAACCCGATGGGTATCTATATTTCTATCTCCATCCCCAATTCAGCAGGTACCCGATCCACGACGGGTACCCCATTACCCGATTAAAAAACTTACAAGATTATAAAGATTGAAGAAAAAAATATAACTTTAATAATTTTAAAATTAGTAATATAAAAATATTAAAATACAAATAAAACCATTACTTACCTACATACTTATTTTGTAGATAATCTTGAGAAAAATAAACTAGAGAATGAGAAAAAAATAAATTTTAATTGAAAAACTTGGAAAATGAAGATGGAGAATGACGAGTGATAAGCAATATTTTTTGTTAATAAAATAAAAGTTGAAGTTTAAGATTTATGTAGAGAAATATATCTTTGGGAAATACAATATATATATATATATATATATATATATATATATATATATATATATATATATATATATATATATATATATATATATATATATATATATATATAATGATGCTTAATTTTTAAAGTGTCCGGATTGTCGGGTCGAGAGCTGTGGTTAATTTGGATATATATATGTGAGAGTAAATAAATACTTGGGTCGGATTGTGGGTTGACCGCCCATAGGCTTAAAACGGTTAAAAATAAAATAAAAATACTATATGTATGTTTCAAACTTGCAACCTAACCAAACAAATACAACCTTTTAACCAACTAAGATACTAATACTTCATATTATAAATTCAACACCAAATTTGATGAATGCGGGATGTTTTAACAATATAAGTTCAATAATTTTGAATTACTATGAAAATTTTAAATAATATATATAGTTATTCAAAATATAACTTACAAAATATATAAACACACAAAGTTATATATTTATTTCAACAATCATAAGTGGTATAACGATTTAAGTGTTTACATTTCATACTTAAGACTAAGGTTCAAATCCCTCTAAAAGTAATTATTATATGTGGGTACACGTATATTGGTAGATGAAGTGGAAGCGAGAATGTCAGCTTGAGTAACACAAATATTGGTGAGAAAATCTAAGTGTCCAGATTACCGGGTCGAGAGCTATGGTTAATTTAGATATATATGTGAGTAAATAAATACTTGAGTTGGATTGTGGGTTGACTCTTCCATAAACTTAAAACGGTTAAAAATAAAATAAAAAATGCTATATGTATGTTTCAAACTTGCAAGTTAATAAAAACAAGTACAACCCTTTAACAAATAAGGCTAATAAGACTTTATATTTTAAAATTCAACACCAAATTTGATAAACGCGATACGTTTTAACAATATAAGTTCAATATTTTTTTTGTATTAGTATGAAAATTTTAAATAATATATATAGTTATTCAAAATGTAACTTACAAAATATATATACATACACAAAATTATAAATTTATTTCAACAATCATAAGTGGTATATCGGTTTAAGTGTTAACATTTCATACTTAAAACTATAGTTTAAATCCCTCTAAAAGTAATTATTATATGTGGGTAACCGAACATTGGTAGATGAAGCGGAAACGAGAATGTCGGCTTGAGTAACACAAACATTGGTGAGAAAATATAAGGGTTCGTCCATGGAGAGTGATTCAGAGCATACATTTATTACAAAAAGTGTCTGAAAATGTCGGCTTGAGTAAAACGTTCGTCAACAGGGTGATTCACAACAAAAAATGTAATAATTTTAAAATATGTAGTCAATGTGTCTTATATTTAATAAATAAAATTAGGTTAACAAATATAATTAATTTTATTCTATATAATTTTATATAAATATATATATCATTATTAACGAAAATATTTTTATTTAAAGTAGGATAAGAGATATAATTACTTTTATTATATTTTTTGTATTAGTATGAAAAAGTTAAATAATATATATAGTTATTCAAAATATAATTTATAATATATATACATATATATATATATATATACATACACAAAATTATAAAATTATTTTAACAATCATTAGTCGGTCTAGCGGTGTAAGTGTTAACATTTCATACAAGATTATGGTTTGAATCCCTCTAAAATTAATTATTATATGTGGGTACACAAATATTGGTAGATGAAGCGGAAGCGGGTGATTCAGAGCATAAGTTCATGCCGAAAAGTGTAACTGAATGCTGGAAATATCGACTTGAGTAAAGCGTTCGTCAACGAGGGTGATTTAGGGCATAAGATCATGACGAATGCTTAAGTATGACGAGAATTTAGAATAGTTAGGATTAATAATGCATCATTGAAATATAATTTAGATGATATGTGTGCAAAATATTTGAATAATATTATTTTTATTTAAAATATTTATATTTAAATAATATTTTGTTTATATTTTTACCTGTATCAATGTTAGTTTATTTAAAGTTGGTGTGTAGTATATTTATGATTATATTTGTAATGGAGTGTGTATAAGACTAAATTAAATGATTCATATTTAATGATATTTGTAATAATGATGAATTTTAAAAGTCTCACATTAAACTAATAAAAAAATATTAATATAGTCGGGTATTGAGTATTGGGTTTGGGTTTCGCACACTCCCCGTATTCGACTGAGTACCTTCTTCTCCTCCCCATGCCTGATCCCGACCCCGAACCTGATTTAAAATACTCGAACCTGACCATCGGGTACCCATATGTATCGGACATACGAGTACTCATTGTCATCTCTAAATCAAACAACAAAAGAATAATAATTAAATACTAGACAAAATAATATCCATATTACTATAAGTTATAAATAAAAAATTATTAATTTCATTTTTGCACCTATTAAATTAAATAAGAATAAAACCTTCGCAAAAATATTACATAAAACAAATATTTCATATTTAAGTTGCTAAAATTTCTTAAAAAATGATAATTTAAGAAATAAAACTGATATAAAAAAAAAGATGAAATAAAAAAATAGGAACTAATATAAAGTAATAAAAATTTATGAATGAAATAAATTTAAATAGTTTAATTAATGAAAAATAGAGAAAAAATATATTAATATTTAATTAATAAATATATAAATAGAAAATAAAAAATAATTTTATTAATAGAAATTAAATGAGGGGGCGCTTGGTTCAAATAAGGGAATCGGAATAGGAATGGGATTGATAGATGTGTGGAATGAGAATGTGTATGATTGATAGAAGTGTAGTGTTTGGTTATGAGTATTTATCATTCTCAATACTATTGATAGTGTTTGGATATTTTCATTCCCATATTTCTATTTCATTGATAATGTTTAGATTTATTAGAGAGAAATTATTAATATTATTTTGTAATTGAATTAGATTAATATTTTTATTTTTTTATTATATTTTATTTAATTAAAAATACAAAATATTATTATTTTTATATTATAATTGTTTAAAATATATAAAATATTGAAGTATGTTCTAATTTAATAAAATATAAACATCTAATATTTTATTATATTAATTATATATATATATATATTTTAAATATATATAAAAAAATAATTGAATGATTCAATTTTTTTTATTTATAAATAAAAATTATATATTTTTTTAAAATATTATATATTAATAATTAATCAAATAAAATATAATATTTTATTTAATAATATAAACTATAACATTGCATAATATTTTTAATAAAAAATTTTATTAAAATATTTTATATCTAACTTTTCTAATATTTTTTCAATATTTATTTTATATAAAATTGTTATTTTATTTTTAAGTTTTTATATTTTAATTAATTTATTATAATTTTATTATTAATATATAATATATAAATTTATTATATAAAAATAATTTTTTATTATTAGTTATTATAATTATTTTATTTTATTAATTTTATATTATTTAAAATAATTTCTCAATATTATATAAATAATTGAAATAATTTATTTCAATAAATAAATTAAAATTAATTATTATTTTAATTATAAAAGAACGTCTAATATAATTATAAAAGAAAAAATATATATAATATTATAATTATAATTATGAGAGAGAACGTGGGAGAGTGGACATCATGGGAGAGAAAATACATTACAAGGGAATGAGATTCATTCCTCCCAATTTAGAGAGGAATGGATGATTCCTGAGTATCCCGGGAATCAAATCAATGTTCTAGAATGAAACCCATCAACCAAACACTTCATTTTATTCCCTTTCCCAATCCTGAGTACAAAAACCACGTACCAAGCATCCCCTTATTCTTTATTATCTTTCTGATATAGTTATTAGTGAGGTCTATTTCAAAATTTTACCTTATAAAAATTAGTTTTAAGATTGAGTTTATTTTTTTTATAAGAATGTTTTAGATAATATTTTAATAATATATACGTTTAAATGAATTAATTATAAAATTATAAAAAATTAATATATTAATTAATTGATTTGTTGAAGAAGTGAGAGAATAAAATAATATTTAATTTTGTTAGGTAATTTGAAAATACAAATCCGAAAAAGACTTGTCTCACCTAATTATTTCACATTAACTATATGCCAAATACATTTTTTTCAATTTTCTTTCAAATTCTTGGAAACAGCGAAAGATCCTATATATTATCCTCTCCAGCAAATAATTAATTAAACTTAAGAGAGAGAAAGAGCCATGGAAGAAGAATGCACAGAACAACTTGGAGCCCGTTTAATTAGTAAGCTAAAACTAAATAAATGACCTTTTTTTTAATACACTTAGATTCAGAACCAATTTTTTTTATGGGTTTTCCAATTTCCAAACATGGCAATATATTTTCAGCATTATTTTGTAGATAACGAGAAGTTTCTAACTAATAATGAATTTTTCAGTAACATCTAGAGATGACATAATAGATGAGGAGGACCCACCGGAAAATTCACCGGTGGAACAAGTGGCTCTAACCGTTCCGACCGGAGACGACCCATCTCTTCCCGTCGTGACTTTCAGAATGTGGGTTCTGGGTATTATATCGTGCGTTGTTCTTTCTTGTGTCAACCAATTTTTCTGGTACAGATCCGAACCTTTGATTATAAGCTCCATTTCCGCCCAGATCGCCGTCGTGCCTTTAGGGAGGCTTATGGCGGCGAAAATAACGAGGCGTGTCTTCTTAAAGGGAAGTCGATTCGAGTTTACTTTGAATCCTGGTCCATTTAATGTGAAGGAGCATGTGCTGATTACTATCTTTGCAAACTCTGGCTCCGGCATAGTTAACGCCATTCATATTGTAACGGTGGTCAAGGTTTTTTACCGGCGTAATATCTCATTCTTCGTTTCTTTGATCGTTGTTATTACTACTCAGGTAATTATCTATCCTCATGTTCTAACTATATTTATAGTTCATCAATCTTTTTTTTTATTATGCAAATCCAGATCTCATTCCGATTTAAGTCCTTTTTTTTATTTATTTAAATAACCATAATTAAAATATCTCACTCTCTCACTCTTAGAACTAGTTTGATGAATGTGTTATTTGGATTCTTGTGGGTTTTTTTTTTCAAATAAACACCAAATTAGAAAAAAAAACCCACTTTCTATACTCTCCACTCTATATATATTATTCATAAATAATAATAATTTATTTAAATGAAATAATTTAATTTATATTAAAAAAACTATAGGTTAATATTAACTTTTATTAAAATAAATAATTTCATAATTTAATTTATATTAAAATAAAATTTTAAATGTAATAAAATAAATATTATATATATATATATATATATATATATATATATATATATTAATATTAAATTTTATTAATAAACGCAATCTTATGTATCAAAAAATATTTAAATAATTTTCTTTATAAATATTTAATTTAAATGAGGTATATTTATAAATTAATTAATATTTGTTATTCAAATATATTAACTTTATTTTTTAGTATAATTATTTATTTATTTAAATTATTTAAAATTTAAATGTTATATTAGATAATATGGTAGAGTAGGTTATAGTTGGATTTATATTGTGTTTTAGTTTTTATTTAAAATAATTAATAAAAATATTTAAAATGAAATAATTTTAGATATTTATTTATATTAAAATAAGTTTTAAAATGTAATAAAATAAATATTATATATATATATATATATATATATATATATATATATATATTAAAGGGAACTTTTATTAATATAAAATAAAATATTTAAGTATACAATAATTTTGTTATTTATATAGATAAAATTATTAATTAGATATATAAAATGATATTTGAATTTTGTGATAATAACCAGGTAAAATCTCATTAGTCCATTAATCAAAGCCTCTTACTCAAACTCTATTATATTACATTACTCAATTCATTGATTAATATATTAAAATTTATTTTATTTATTTATCATTATATATTAATAACTTTTAAGTCTTTTATTAAAAAAAATACTAATCTCAAAATCATCTCCAATAATTTAAATAACCGGATTATTTAAATAACTCGAATCCAAACAAATTAAGCATATTTGATATATTTTTGTTTTATAATGGGATACAAAAAAGAAAGAAAAAGAAAGGGCACAGCATGTGAAACATTTGATTCATTCCCATTATAGTGGATATCTAATCATTTCTGTTTTCATTAATTTATTTTTTAAAACATTGAGACACTCTTTTATTAATCTCCGATGACGTCATCCAAGACCTTGTGCACAAATGAATGGAAACAAACCAAATTAGTACAAATGTTAGGTTAATGATGGTCATAAGTTAATCAAATTACATATAAAAATGCTTAGATGCAACATGAAGAAAGAAAACTCAACAAATCTTAATCTTAATCATCTTTCAAGTCACCTAATGTTTGATTTTAAGTGAGAAATAATGCATAAATTAAAGGAATTTGAATTACAGGTGCTAGGCTTAGGATGGGCAGGTATATTCAGAAGGTACTTGGTGGAGCCAGCCGCTATGTGGTGGCCATCGAACCTCGTTCAAGTGTCTATATTTCGGTAATTAATACTATCATCTTAAATATTTTAGGACCTTATTTAAATATATTTTCAAATTTAAGATCCTAATTAGCTCTACAATTTTCTTTCCCAATATACAAAATGTAAGTTGTGAGGTAACAATTTCGCTATAAAAACAGGGCTTTGCACGAGAAAGAAGAAAGGTCGAGAAGAAGGTTGACGCGTATTCAGTTCTTCATAATTGTCTTCACTTGTAGCTTTGCTTACTACGTTTTTCCAGGATACATATTTAAAATGTTGACATCACTCTCTTGGGTATGTTGGATATTCCCTAAATCAGTATTAGCCCAACAACTTGGCTCGGGCCTATATGGTCTTAGCCTTGGAGCTTTGGGAATTGATTGGTCAACAATATCATCCTACCTCGGAAGCCCATTAGCAAGTCCATGGTTTGCCACAGCGAATATTGCGGTTGGATTCTTCTTGGTGATGTACGTGCTAACTCCCATAAACTATTGGTTGAATGTCTATAATGCCAAAACATTTCCATTGTTCTCCGATGAACTCTTCAAGAAAAATGGATCGGAGTACAACATTTCAAGCATTGTCAATTCTGACTTTAAGCTTGATCTCAAAACATACAATCAAGAAGGTCCTCTTTATCTTAGCACTTTCTTCGCCATGTCTTATGGAGTAGGATTTGCTACCATTGCCGCAATTGTTGTGCATGTGTTGTTGTTTCATGGCCGGTAATAGTAACCAAACTCTTTGTATTATATTTTCCCATTTTCCTCTCATGATTATTATATTCATGCAAACAGGGAAATATGGGAGCAATCAAGGTATAGTTATAAAGAAAAAAAATTGGACATACATACAAAGTTGATGAATGGTTACAAACAAGTTCCCCAATGGTGGTTTTTGGTGATACTTGTGGTCAATATGGGAGCTGCAATCTTTGTGTGTGAATACTACAATGAACAGCTCCAATTGCCATGGTGGGGAGTTCTTCTTGCTTGCACCATTGCATTTGTTTTCATTCTTCCTATAGGTGTCATTACTGCCATATCAAATCAGGTAATCTATTTTTTTATGTTGATTATTATAGAGACATGCCAATAGTACTTTTTTCGACGTTTAATTCATCATTTCTAATTTTACCGACGCTTAATAACCGATGGTAATTAAGTGCCGGAAATAGTAACATTTAGTGTAGTTACTAGTTAGTGCCACCTAAGCCATGAAAATGCATTGTCAACACAACGATGCCATGTTTTTTCCATGTGACGTGCCAAGTAGACAAAAGGAGCATACGGGAAGATCATGCATAGCATATCACAACTTCAGAAAGAGAAATGGGATATAATTAAATAATGTAGGAATATATTTTAAAGATTAGGCACATTATAAATAATATTTTTATGTTCTTGGTCTATCTCAAACTTTGATCGATATTTTGACATCACCATGGCTAAATGTATATATTATGATTTGTTTAAACAGTTAATTTTGTTGAACATCCTGTCGGAGTACATAATTGGGTATTTGTACCCTGGATATCCAGTGGCAAATATATGTTTTGAGGTTTATTGTGGAGTGAGCATGGCTCAAGCCATCATATTCCTTCAAGACTTAAAACTCGGTCACTACATGAAAATCCCTCCGAGAAATATGTTTGTGGCACAGGTAGATACATACACACTGTTTAATCTCGTAGCTTAATTTTTTTTTTTAATTGCACTTGCATTTTAAATAATAGTAGGATTCATGAAAATGCAGATTCTAGGAGTATTGATATCTGTGATAGTGCACTTGAGCACAGCTTGGTGGTTGATTGAAACTATTCCCGATATATGTCAATCCTCCTCCTCTATTTGGACATGTCCAACCGACACTGTCTACTACGATTCCACTGTCATTTGGGGCTTGATCGGTCCCCGACGCATATTCGGAAGTCAAGGCACTTATAGGGCCATCAACTGGTTCTTTCTAGGTGGAGCCGTTGCTCCTATGATTGTATGGTTAGCACACAAGGTACTCTTTATATAGTAAATGATATATGCATTCTAGTTCTACAAAAATTGTATTAGAATATCACTAATTTTGAAATCTTTCAATTAAATACCATTTTTTTTTGTTAAAACCTAATTTTAATATAGTAGTTTGCGTGAGTTTAAACGGATAAAATATAGTTTAAAATTGATTCGTATCAAAATACATTCATAGTTTAAAAGTTATATAATTGAAAAACAGATTAGTACCTTTAAGGACGGATATTAATTGTAACTAATACATTTATAAAGTAACTATAAATTCTCATATTTGATTATAGAGATTTCCGGAGAAGAAGTGGATTAGACTAATCAACATGCCGATATTGATCGGTGCGACAGTAAAGATGCCACCAGCATCGGCTGTTAATTACACATCATGGATCCTTGTAGGGTTCTTGTCGGGGTTCGTGGTCTATCGAACCCGACCAGAGCTATGGAAGAGGTATAATTATGTGTTATCTGGTGCGTTGGATGCTGGGTTGGCATTTATGGCTGTGTTGTTGTACTTGTGCCTTGGAATGGAAGGGATAAGTCTTGATTGGCCGGGGAATGATCTCGATGGTTGTCCTTATGCTAAATGTCCTACAGCCAAAGGTATCAAGGTAGATGGTTGCCCGGTTGTCTATTAGCTAGGTTCTGGCGATTTACAATTTGAATATGCACGGTGAACCTAATCCAAAATTGGATTCCTGATCGAATCAAACCTCTTTTTTTGTTTCTCATCATGTTCTAATTGTTGTTTTTTAGAACGTGGGATTTACTTTCTTAAAGATTATAAGTTTCTAGATTATTAGAGTACTCAATCTTTTGATACATTGATATTTTCCTATTACTTATATTTTGAATAATTAAAATTGTAATCACATATAATTGTTGATATTTGATAAAAATAAATGTTTCATTAATTGTTAAACAAAAAGGTTTCATATTGTTGATACTAAAATTTGAATTTTTGTATATTTATTTTAAATGATTAGTTTTTTTTATTTATTTATAAAATATTTTAAAATAAGATAATATTAAAATTTTAATCTAGCAACGTAAATAAAATGTCGCTAAAAGTTAACAGTTATGGTATTAAAATATTAAAACATATATGATATTTACAAATCTTCGAATATGTATTGAGATACACAAGCCGCATTTCTATGATTTATCTGCGCATAAAAATACGCCCGGTATTTAATTACTGACGCTATTTCTTTGGACAAAATTAAGTCTCTATGTATTTGTGTCACTTTTATATACGCCGCAAAAGGCCTTTTTTTTCCTTTGTTACAAGTGGGAACAATTCAAGGACTGAATTCCCTGTTGTTTACATGAACCATATAGTCACATCTAATAATAATATAAACTTATGAAAAAACTACGCCTAGAGAGAGAGTTTACTCTAGAGACTTTTTTCTCACTTCGGACACGATCGAAAAAATCACCGCCGGCGGCACCTTCAATGTCGGAATAGTCTCAAAATTCTCCTGATGGTGCGTCTCTATCCCCTGCAATCTGACCGAAGGGATTTCAATTTCATTGGAGGAATCGGGAGAAATCGCGTTTTTACTATTTGGATAAAAAATCTTCATTGGACTCCTGCCGCGACCGAGCGTCCTCCTTGGAAGCCGGCCGCCTCCTTCCTTCGCCTTCTGGTCGATTGTCACGCATCTTATGGCTCGCTGAAGCATGTAGCAGATCGACGCCGGTTGTCACTTTGCCGGGCTGTCGGAAGTATAGCGTCGTCAACCCTTGTCGGGACCTTCTACTCACTGCGAACTGGTTCAACTTCTCCTCTCGTGTATCGTTTACAGATTTGTCGAGGTCTAGGCCTTGTCTTCAGTCCTCACCGTGGAGGTCGTAGGTCGGACCCAGGTGCACTTCCACTTCGCCTTTTGATTCATTCGTCCACTTCACATAACTGTTGTAGCACTCATTGTGTTGTGGTTCCATTGTAGACTATCATCTCTAAAGGATAGTCTATCTCATGACCGGCTCACACTCGTCCGGTGTCATAACTCGGGCAAGAGGTGCTATCCTCAATCACCCATCTAGCTTGGAGAAGGTGCTCCCCGGTCCCTTGACAAGCAACAGTTCAGGGAGGGCTAGAGTGTCGTTGAAATCCTAGGGTAAACAGCGCAGGTCAATCAAAAGTAGTTCTGTGGGTGATGGAAGCTTAGGCTCTTCTTAATTCAATGTTAAACAAGCTCCAAGTAAGTCTCCTTTACCCCTTGACCCGCATTCTGAAGCATGTTATGCTTTAAGTCCTACCGGGACCCTGTGTTGATAATTGTTTAGGTACTGCTAGGAAATTGTGTGATGGTGTGCTTGATAATTGTTTAGGTTCTAATAGGATTCTACAGTCTAGGAATGCTAGTGATTGCGGAATTAGGAATGATAATAACCCTTTTTATGTTGATGAAGTGCTATCTCTGAATGCATTGGGAGTTACTGCTACACAGGTTGATTTATTTGATCCTAGTTCTAGTCTCTACACCTTTGATACACCATCTGAAATCCTTCATGCACCCCCCTATAATCTGTCATGTTGAGCCTTCGGTTCTTACTGAGGTGTTATGTTCATCTGGGCCTAAACTGTCTGTTGTTTCGAAGTTTGGGGTTATTCCGGTCTGCCCTGTGGGTCTTGAACCTATCAGGTCCTCTTTGGGTGCTCTTGTGGGCTTTGTTGCGGCTGGGTCTGAAACAGTTGGAGTGGGTCCTATCGGGTCGTTTTTGGGTGCTCCTATGGGCTATGTCACGACTGGGTCTGAAACAACCTGTAGTTTTGATGCTTCTGGGCCTGGTGGGGTGGTTGCTCCGTTGGGTTTTATTGTAGTCGGATCGGGTGTCGTGCCTGGTGATGTTTTGAATGCAAGTTCTGGTTGCAATTTGATATCGGGTAATGTCAACTTGGATGATGTCTTGTTGGCTAGGTCTGGATGTAATCTGGGGTTGAGGGTTAGTGTTGAGCAGGGTTCAAGTGCTAAGGTTTCAGGTTCTGCTGATGCTATTGGGCCTGGTTCCACTGGATGCAGTTTGGGTGCGGATTATTTCAAGTTTGATGTTGTGTTGATAGCAGGGTCTGGGTATAATCTGGGTTTAAGTGATGGCAACTCTGGTCATATTAGCGTTGGTCCTGGTAGTGTGCGGAGGTTTGCTGTTTCAGGTGTTAAGTTGGATCGATGTGCTGAGGTTTCAAGTCTTTCTGATGCATCTGGAATCGGTGGGGGTGATGTTTGCTTGATATTGTTGATCAGCTTAGTTCTGGTGCTGTTGATGCTATCAGGTCTGCTGGTTCTGCTTGTTTAGTGTCCGGATGCTATGGAGTGCTAGTTAAGGCTGGGATTCCTGACTCAGTTTATAATGCTTGCGGTCCCAGCTCTAGGTCTAATGAGCATCTTCTTTCAAGTCATGTCCTTGGTCTGGACCGGTCTATTATGTTGAATATTGTTCCTGTTGAACATCCTGTTATGAGGATAATGGATAACCAGTTGTTTGATTCTGAGGATGTTCCTAACACTAATGTCGTTTGTCTAACCATGGACCTGTCTGCGATGAATGTTGGTCCTAACATATCTGATGAGCCTAATTCTAAGGCTTGTCGGGGTTCTTCTGATACTGTGTCTTGTTTGGAACATGGGTCCTCTTTTGTGCCTAGTGCTGTTCATAATTTCGTGTTGCTCGCTGAGGATTTCCCCCTTGCTTATGACATGGGACTTGCTGCTTTTGTCAAGAATGCTAGCCCTGGTCTTGGAACTATTTCTGCAAATCCTACTGGGCTGGTTGGTAGCGGTGCTTATACTATTGATCCTTCTGCGTTAAAGATCTTGCCTGATTTTCCTAAGGCTACTTCTGCTGTCGTTAAATCTTGTGAAGAAATGTTGGACCCTGACTTTATTGATGGTGATAAAACAGATCATGCCATTCCTAGAGCTAGAACAAAAAGGATGAATAAAAAGCTGAGAAGGAGGTTGAAATAGTTTGGTTCTAGTTCCCGGTCGAATGGCTCTGTCTGCTGGTTTCCCGATTCCTATTCCTGGGCTTGTGTGCTCTACTGTCGTTGTCACTCGGTCTCCTGTCCCCATTGTCTCAATTCAGCCTGGGAATGAATCTGATCCTGGTTTCATGGAGACTATAATCTCTACTGCTCACACTTCAACATCACATCTTAGCCTCGATCCTATAATTCGATTTGTTGACTCTACACATGACATATTACTGCAGACCACTACGGGTAAACAATCTTCACAGGCTGATGCCGTCTTATCCCGGTCCTCATGTTCTAAAACATCTGATAGTGTAGGTTTGTGCACAAATTCTAGTTTTTCTGGGTCAATTGAGATCAATAACAGTAAATCGAAGGCTAGGAGGAAGAAATCAAAAAACGGGTGAACATTGATCTTATGGAGAATGTAATTGCTGCGCTTGATTCAATTAACAATTGTCATGGGGATGAAGACACTACGTCTTATTTGGAATTAGATGGTGCAATTATTGGTGAATCTGAATCTCATATGTCCAAGCTGCAGAATCCTAATACGCAGCAGGTTTTCTACAACAAGCCTTGTTCCAGACCTGCAACAAGTCAAGGTGTTTGTACTGTTAATATGTCCAACTCAACTGGTTTTGAATTTTCTGATTCTGTTGAAGAAAGATAATGTGATGTTTTAATTGTTGAATTCAAGTTAACTAACAAAAAAAGATGGGATTGATGCTAGTCCCTCCACTCTAGTTTTTACCCCTGATCCTGTCCCCAATGTAAATTCGGCTGCTGATTTTGAAATTCCAAACCTGGGGTCTGATTATATTGGAATTTATTCTCCTCTTTTTGATAATGACGTTGAGTCAATGGTTCATGATGGGAAAGGTTCACAGCAATCTGTAACTATGGATGAGAATGGTCCATGGCTGAAGTCTAACCAAAGTAAAAGGGTGAGACCTCAAACTGGAGGGACATATACTAATGTTGATATTCTGTTAAGGGTTGGGTCTGCTAACATTGCACCTGTTGGTAGTAAACGGGTTAGGTGGGATGAAAAAATTAATAATGGGCATACAGAAGGGGTTGCCCCGATTGGGTCTACACCTGAAGCTAGATGTAAGGCTTCTAAAGAAGATGCTTCTCATGTTTAGAGTCAACCAAAGCCTACTGGAGGTCCAAAACCTGCTGAAGCTGACGCTACTTGGGGGGTCACTAAAAATGAGATCTCTAAATTAACTGGGTTACGAAATCAAATTAGAAAGAAGCTGTCTCAGATTAGACGACAAGAGATTGTCATGGCTAGGGATCGATGTGATATGCTTAATGTTCAATTTAATGCTCATTATATGTGGAACTGGAACCTTTTTTTAATAAGGACCAGTATGATATTGTTGTAAATTGGTCGGTTGATTTCATTAAAGAGGTCTTCAAATGCCCCAAAGCCCAAGTTTATTCTGTTAGAGATAATCCCAACAAGTCTTGGCAAAAAGGCAACGTTTAGAATAATTCAACCACCCCGGACCCTAAGAAAGGGAAGTTCAATATTGACACTACTTCTTTGGTAGCAATTACCCTTGATCAGCCATACAAATTCAAACTTCCTCCTCAAGTTGAAGAAACATGTGTCAAGGCTTGGGAGTCCGTTTTAGTGGGTCATTTTATGGGTAACACAAAGGTCCAATTCAACATTGTTAGAAATTATTTGCTAGAATTATGGGAAAAGAGTGGGCTTGAGAGGGTGACCATTAATGATTTTGGGTTTTATTTTCTGAATTTCTGCAATGGAAGTGAGCTCCAAGATATTATAACTGCGGAATATGCCTTCATCAGAAATCGCAGGTTCAAAATTTATAAATGGACTGAAACACTTAATACAAATTGCAAGCTTCCTGAAATTGAGGAGATCTGGGTTCAACTCAAGAATGTTCCTCCACATATATGCAATCCCGTTGGGCTAGCTTATGTTGCCAGCATGCTTGGGAAACCGTTGTCGTTTGATCCAGCCATGGAAGGTTATGAAAGGACCTCGGTGACCAGGGTCTGTGTGGAAATACATCCGGCCAGTAGTCTACCTTTGAAGCTTGAAATGCAGGACAGATTGGGAAATGTTTTTAATATTGGAGTGTAGTATGAGTGGAGACCAAATCGTTGTATCCGATGCATCACTTTTACCCACTCTATCAAAAACTGCCCTATCAATAATGCTTGCTCTCCCAACAATGCTAATCACTCTAATTCTCGTGCCCCCTCTTCAGAAGCTGAATCATCTCAACAGCCTGATCCGAACCATATTAATACGCCCCAGGTCGGGAGCTTTGGCAACCGGTCTTATGCTGACACGGCTGATGCTGATAGGGTCAATGATCTGTTTAGGGTTTTGAAGTCTGGGAGGATTGTAGGTATTGGTGCTGGAAATGAAATAGTCGTTGGTCTGAATAAATTCTTAAAATCTGGGAAACTAGTTAGCATTGGTGTTAAAGCTAAGGGTAAGTTAAGTCTGAAGCATTTGATGAAACAGAACTGGGTTAAAGCTAAGAAAGCGATTGTCAAGCGTGATTGGGCTAATAACAAGGTTAGGAGTCATGGCAAGTTGAATGTTCAGATATTGGACCTAATAGTTCATGCTCCTGGTCATACTGTGAGTGGAGGTCTAATGGCTAATACTAGCACTTTAAATGCTAGAGGGTTAGCTCAAATGCAAGTTGACAAGGAAACCTTTGGCCTGAAAATTAAGAAAAAGAAGCAGCTCAAACATGTTTGGGTGCAAAAGAGAACTATGAATGAGAATGGTCACTCTCTCGGCAAGGATTGTGTTCCTCCATGTCAGAATGTTGGGTATGATCGGCAAAACAATTATGCTAAGACCGTTTTTTGTGCTGATAAGGATGTTAGTATTTAGTGCCTTGATGAATTTATATAGAATCGAGGATCTATTCAGCGGGACCGCATGCTAGCCATTAAGGACTTTGAGGGTCATTATTAGAATCTTGTCTTAAGGTCAGAAGCTGTTGTTTCTGGTGGCAATCCTAACCTTCATGGGCATGAGCTCCCATCAACATTAAATCCTCTTATGAATGATGTTGGATTTGATATTTTAGGAATTGCTAAGGTCTCTAGCCGTGAAAGCATTAGGATTTCTGATAAGACCGAGGTTGGCTTGTGAACTGATGTCACCCCTCGGTCTGAAGGTACTAATTGGGCTAGTATTGCTATTATGGAGGATAAGTTTGACATTGCTGGTTGTGATCTGCATAAGCAAAGGGTTGAGCTTCAGCAGGTTCTAAGCAGTAATGATCTGACTGAGTCAATAAATAGTGAAAGCCGCACGGTTGGTCATGAGATTGATGGTTCTGAATTTGGTCGATCTGAGATTGGGTTGGTTGCTCCTAAAGCTGATTTGGCTGGTTATAATGGGTTGGCTGAAATTGATAATGCAAGGTCGGATGGGTCCTTTGAGTTGGCATTGGCAGATCGGTCTAATTCTGGGTTTGTTGTCTCAAAGGCTGATTTGGCTAGGCATACTGCTACTCCTAATATTGATGGGTCTGTTGGATATGAAGGGGTTGATCTGAATGAATCTGGGTCGGGTTTACTTAGAATTCCTATTGCTGATCCTATCTCAATAGATATGTGTGCTGGAAACAAATTTGACAACCATGAGCATCATGTTGACTTAACAGGCAGAAACTTGATTGAATGTGGTTCTCATTCCTCCAGCAAGCCTAGCGTTGATGTTAATCACTATGTGGCTATTGATGAAAGCAAAGACAATGATTCCTATGGGTTTTCTGAAGGCGAAAACAGTGTTGAGGGGGATAACAGAATGGTTAGAAGTCTTGCTAGCTGTAGCGACGTTGAAATTCAGGAGTCCAACCCATATATCCATTAATGAATATTATGATATGGAACATACGGGACCTCAATGATCCTATCAAATGCAAGGAAATTCGTAGAATCATTGAGGAGCATAAGCTTACTATTTTAGGTATTCTTGAAACTAAGATAAAGAACCGCAATGTTGATCGCATCAAATGCCTTTGTATGGGAAACAATTGGAATATTTTACACAATTCTAACAGCAGAACTGGCAGAATCTGGGTTGTCTGGAACAGTGATGTGTCTGACATCAAGATGATCTACTCCTCTGATCAAGTTATTATGGTTGAAGTTAAAAGTAAAGTTGACGATAATCTTTTTCGTTTGGCTATTGTTTATGCCTGTAATTCGGGGTCGGATAGGAGGATTTTATGGAGCTATCTAAAAGCCAAGATTATTGATGAGGATCCTTGGGCTGTTATTGGGGATTTCAACGTTACTAGATTTGAAAATGAAAGGAGTTCTGAATCTGATATCACCCAAGACATGATAGACTTAAATGAGTGTATTCGTGACATTGGGTGTGTCGAACCAACCAACTCCGGCAACCTGTTTATTTAGTCATCTACGAGGGGTGATGAACAAATTAGAAAGAGAAGAATTGACAGGGGTCTTATTAACTCGACTTGGGTTGCTAAGTTTCCTAGAAGCCATATTCATATTCATAACCCGAGAATCTCTGATCACTGTCCACTTAAGCTCTATTGGGAAAAGAAAAAGGGAGTGAAGCGTCCTTTTATGTTCTTCAACTTTTGGATGGATAATGATAAGTTTAAAGACATTCTCCATGAGGTCTGGAACACTCGCGTGGATGGCTCCAATATATTTTGGGTGTCGGAGAAATTGAGACTTCTTAAGAATCGGCTCACTAAATTTGTTTATAAAAAAATCAGCAACATTTCTAAAAGAGTCATGGCTGCGAGGGCTGATCTTGAGGAGGTTCAATCCCGCTTTCTTCATGAGGACATTGATGATCTCCTTCGGGATGAGGAAAAATATGCTTTTGCTTCTTTTAGAGAACTCAGTTCTATGGAGAAGAGTTTTATAAGACAGAAATCGAGATAGAAGTGGGTTTCTCTTGGGGACAAGAATACAGCTTTCTTTTATCGGAAGTGTTCTTCCAGAAATCTTCGAAACAACGTTCATAGACTCAAGAAGGATAGTGGGGACTTTGTGCATGGACAAGAGCAAATTCAGAACTTGGCTGTCCAATTCTACCGTGGGCTTATGGGTACTAATACCGGGCAGCATCTTAGTCACCTCAACACGCTTTATCAGATTATTGACAAGAGAATCTCTTTTGAGGATAGTTGGAATCTTATAAATATTGTGTCAATGGATGAAGTCAGAAAGGCTCTCGCGAGTATCAATGGTAATAAGAGCCCCGGGCCTGATGGTTTCAATGTGGAATATTTTAAGGTCAATTGGGATATTGTGGGTAATGACATTACAGAAGGGGTGCTTGAATTTTTTCGTAATAGGAAAATGTTAACCCAATGGAATGTCACTATGCTTAATCTTATACCAAAAAATTTCATGCCTGAAAAAAATCCAAGACTTTCGCCCCATTTCTTATTGTAATGTTGTGTATAAAATCATTTCCAAAATTCTTGCTAAGCGCTTTCAAAGAGTTATTTCTAAGTTAGTGAGTTAGAACAATCTGCATTTATTCCCGATAGGTCCATATCGCATAACATTCTTCTAATGCAAAATCTTATTAAGGGTTATGGGAGAAGGAAGATTTCACCTCAGGTTGCATTTAAAATTGATATTCGCAAGGCTTTTGATTCTGTTAAATGGGGAACTATTCATGACTTTCTTGTTGTTTCTAGTTTTCCTAGAATATCTAATTATTGGATTATGTAGTGTATCTCTACCTCTCACTTTGTTGTCTGCGTTAATGGTGTACACGGGAGCTATTTCAAGGGCGAAAATGGTGTGAAGTAGGGTGATCCTCTCTTCTTACATCTTCGTATTGATCATGGAGGTATTTGAGAGTGTCTTAACGACATTCCGAAAGAATCGCCATTACACTTTCCACCCTTTCTACGAGGAGGAGAACATCACCCATCTTTGTTTTGTAGACGACCTATTTTTGCTTGCACATGCTGATGTTGAGACCATTCAAACTATAAAAGATGCGCTTATATTTTTTTCTGATGTTACAGGTTTATCAATTAATGTAGATAAGAGTGCAGCGTTCTATGGTGGTGTTGATGATGAGACAAAGGCAAGGATACAAGACATTATGGGCATCTCTGAAGGGTTATTTCCGGTACGTTATTTGGGTATTCCTCTCACAACAAGGCAGATCCAAGTTATTCACTGTAGGCCGCTCATTGAAAAGGTCAAGACCGTCATTATGGGTTGGGCGGCTAAGAAGCATTCGTATGCGGGCATAATCAGGTTGGTTGGAAGCGTGGTCATGAGGTTAATTGGATATTGGTCTCAACAAATTGTTCTCCCGAAAAAAGTTATGAAAGAGCTGGACACCATTATGCGTAACTTTATTTGGGGAAGCCAAGGTCTTGGGGGCAAGAAAGTCAAGTGGACTGACGTTTGTAAACCGAAAGACAAAGGTGATATTGGGCTGAGGAACTGGGCCGTTACTTATAAACATCTTTGGGCGTTGCAAACAAAACAAGATTCCTTATGGGTCAAATGGGTGCACTCTAGGTTCTTGAAGTGTGAATTGAGCATTTGGACTTGTAGAATTACAAGCGACATAACTTGGTCTTTGAAGAAGATTTTAAAACTAAAAAACAGTATTGATTTGATCTTTTATATTCGTCTTGGAGATGGACGTGGCACTCTCTTTTGGCACGACCCTTGGTTCGAAAATCGACCGCAGATCATTAAAGAGGAATTCCGAGGATTGAGAATTAGAAAGGATTGTGCGGCTGCCATGATTTGCGATATTAATGTTGGGCTTTGGCTTCAATTATTAGACGGGTTCCGGAAGGAAGACGAGTATTAGATTATTTGAGTAGTATCCGTCTAAGTAATAGGGCTGATGTTCACTCTTGGGTAGCTGAGGAGGATGGTAAATTTAAGTCGAGTATGGTTTGGAATGCTATAAGAGAAATATGTCAAATTGTCAATTGGGCTGCTCTCGTTTGGTCTTCAAAGGTTATTCCGAGGCATTTTTTCATCCTTTGGTTGGCTTTCCGTGGTAGACTTAGTACCCGTGATCGTATTCTTGCTTATATGGATATTCCGGACGCCAATTGTGTTCTTTGTAGTGGGTTTGCGGAGTCCATTGATCATCTTTTGGGTGACTGTTTTTTGCTAAGTCTATTTGGAATCTTTTCACTTTAGCCATGGGAATTGTGATATTTCCGGGGTCTTGGGAGGATATAAAAGTTGCTGCCCAAGTCTTATCTAAAGGTAGTATATTTCATGCTAACGTCTTTAAGTGTGGGTTTGCTGCCATCGTTTATCATTTGTGGGCCGAGAGAAATGCTAGAGTTTTTGGTAGAGTTTGTTGAAACATTGATCATGTGTGGAGTGACATTGTATTTAATTGTGGTGCGCTAATTAGAACGTGGAGGCGGGTTCCTAAAGGCGAGCGGGAATGGGTCTTTTGTCGCGAATGGAAAGTCAATTATGATGAAGTCACATCTTTTAAATGCTTTAAGGCTAGCTAGTTTTTTATGTTTTGTTTGTAAGTCATGTGTGTTGCTTGGTTAGAATTGTTTGTTTCTTGAATTTTAAAACTTTCTAGGTTTGTTAGAAAGTTAGAGGAAACTATGTCCGTTTTCTTTCCCGTTTTGGGATTTTAATGAAATGACACTAAGTCGTTTTCCCAAAAAAAAAAATTTAAAAAAATATAAACTTAAAGAGGCAAAGATTAATATTTGTTGAAAGTACATTGAAAGCTCTTGATTTTTTAATCTTATAACTTTAGAACAACACATTGATCCAGGTCTATATGTATGTGATGAAGGGCCACGTGAGATGAGATATTGAGTCGAAAGTGATATTGACGGTTGTTCAAATGTGCTCGGATTAAAGGTAACAAAAGCATTTGTGGGATAGATGATTTAATTGAATCATATAAGACATTAAATCGAGGAACAACAAAGAGGAACGCCATAAGTTTAGAACAAATGTGAACATGATAAAGAGTAATGCTCTAGATCAAACTCGAAAAAGAGTACGTAAGGAATTTAAAAGTTTCTTGTAATTGCATTTGAACTTTGAGAACAATTACAAGCTGAATGTTTGATAATATTTCAATTGGAATACTAAAGCTTAACCCAATTTATCGTGTTGATGAATTTATTTGATATATTTCAATTGGAATACTAAAGTTTAACCCAATCTATCATGTTGATGAATTTATTTGTTTTTTTCTTTGTTATCGCTTTCTTCTTATCCATTATTCTAAGGTAGATTAACATACTAGAGATGATGATTTATGCGATCTTGTTCAGATTTGGTGTTTCTATTTTCATCTATGTATCACACAAATAACTATTGAAAATTTAAATATTGGTCATATCTCTAGAAAAATCTCATATCAATATTATGAAGTAGGTACCATGCAAAATCTTTGCCTTGGCATAATCAAATTTTTAGACATGGGTAACAATTTATTTTTCTTTTTTTTAAACAAATTAGTTTTTCTTTCTTTCAAAGTTTATATGCATATTCGACGAATATGGAGAAACATCCAACAAAGAATAGCAGTACAAGTTACTTAAAGAGTTAAAGTGTAGGTTAAGAAATCGAGCACACTAATATTAAAATAAATAACACAAGATTTAGATTTGCCTAGTTTTGTCTATGTCCTAATAGAGTCGTCGTTCTATATATATTTCATTGAATAATGAAGTAACTACAATGTTTCTATAAATAGAAGTATATAGTAACACTAAATTAATATATAACTTAAATTCCAATAGATCCCATTAACAAATAAATTCTAATCAATATGAGTTCAAAATTTAAATTATATTTTAACATTCTTCCTTAAAGTAATATACATATACTTAGTTCAAATTTTGAAATAACTTCTCATATTCTACCTTTGAGACTTAAGAATATACTTTTCTCTAATCGAACTCTCGTTTAAACAGGTAGGACCTTGTGGCATAACTTTTTTTTGAGACCAAACTATAGTTCGACTTCACATTTCCTTTCACGATTAAACATTCTCATTTTTGGTGCTTCTCAGAAAAGAAAATGAAAGACCTAAATTATTATCGAATTATGAATGATATGTTGTTCAATATCACACTCCTTCTCACGATCGATCTTGCTTCTCTTTAATTGATCGAATTACATATCGACTTCACCACTCCTTACAATCAAACATCACATGTTTTCCCTAGTAGAAAAATGATATTTAACGAGGGCATAAACCATCGGAGAAAGCCAAAATACCTTCGGTGATTATTTTCACCGAGCACGATAAATGCTCTTGGACGGTGTCGGTGAAGAAAAACCGAGAGCAGTTGTGGTTCTTAGAGATAATTATAATTTTTTTAAAGAAAGTAGAGCATTGACTCTCGGTGATAATCAACATTTCTAAAAAAATATTCTTAAATCATCATTCGAGTTTGATATCATTTCGCCCGTTTCGCCCTACTTCCCTCAGATCTTTGTTTGATACAGCAATTGGGGTTTACAGATGTAGCTTCAATCTTCGCCACGCCTTTACAACCTCCTCCCTGTAGTAAATTATAGTAACTTGAAATATCCATCTCATTTTCAAAAACCTGCAGAAAATGCCAGAAGAATGAAAGAAAATAAAAATAAAAAGTGAAATGAATACAATAAACCAGACAAATTACTTTTCCGATCTCAATTCTCCAGCTTTGGAAACAATAATCATAGTTCCTTTTCGACTTTACTGTGAAATAAATACTCATCATCGTAATCATATATCTTTTATTTACACAACAAAGATCATCATCTATTTGTTTGTACTAACTGTATCAGGTGTAGTTCATCGTTTTCTCGTTTCTTCTGCTATTTCAGATTTGTGCAGATGGATCTGAAGAGATCGAAAAGCTTTTGGAGAAACAGCTTGAGATCTGCGTGGTTCTAGATCTGACTCAAATCGCTGGTGTAGTTTCTAGATCTGACTCAAATCTCTGGAGTAAAGACAGTGTATAGATCTGACCCTGTTCTTCAACGATTCGAGCATGTCTAGGGAGATACTGATGTGAAGACAGTCGAATTTCTCGTTAAAGATATATAATCTATGATGAGGAAGATGGAGATATATGTTAAAAAGGTGGAATGAATAGATCTAGAAAAAGAGAGAGATTACGTTAAAGAGGTGGAATGAAGAGATATAGAGAGAGAATAAAAGATAAAGAAATGAACAGTTTGGGCGGCCGCAGACAAAATATAACTTTTTTACTGAGAGCAACCCTCTACTCTCGGTTATAATTATATTTTTTTTTATCGAGATCATCCATTTTCCCTCAGTGATATTAATATCTCCGAGAGCATTCTTTTTCTCTCGATGATATTTCTCGGTAAATATGCATTTTTTTACTAGTGTTTGATCACTACAAAAAAGACAAGCATTCGGTGACATATAATTGCCAACACATTATTAAGCGTTGACAAAAGTAAAAAGGAAAAGGTTTTACCAATCTTTTACTATCTATGACAACCTTTATGAATTTTATTTTAATTATATTTTCGAAAACCATTATAAACAAATAATTATGTAACATTTCGTTTTAATATATATATTTTTTACTTTTTTAATGTTTTTTTAAGTATATAGTTGATTAACCAATTCTATATTCATTTTTTTCTAATCTATATATATTTTGAGTTAATTAAATATAAATTTATTACTAAAATCAAATTAATTAAGTTCAATTTAAGAGTACTTTGATGATGTGTTCCTAATTTTGCTTGTTCATTTTGTTTTAATTTATACTCTTCAATTTCAATTTAATGATTTGTTCATAATTGAATGCATATGAAGCATGATATCAGAGTGTATTTGGGTCATAGCAACTAAAACTTTGTTGAAGAGCTGAATACTCTGCACCTCCATATCCACAAGCATAGTTAAGAGCCACTTCAGGAGCAATTTTTGGTGTTGATGTGTTCTCCAAGCACATGTCTCACTTGTTGGTAACAAGAAGACAAAATATATTTTTTCTTATTCATCTCAAATGGATTCTTACAAGTCATTATAACAAAGCATCAACTCTTCATATGTTTGACTCTTTAAATTACAAAATAAATTATTGTGCATATTAAATAGGTCTCCCACCCAAATCTCTTGGTTATCCCACTCACCTTAAAACCATTATTATTACTATAGGAATACTAAACATAAACAAAAACTTATTAATTTAAGTTTATTCAACAAATACCCCTCTTAAACTTAAGTACTCTTCCCATCTCTCATTCCAATCAATCTTTTACAACTCTCCAACAGTGTGGTCAGTAGTGTTATGGTGAATACGTTAGTGGCCTGATCTCGACTTTCAACATGCTCCAACTCATCCTTTTCTTCTCTGACTTGTTCTTGGATGAAATGAAATCGGACGTCGATGTGCTTGCTCCTTCCGTGATTAACTGAGTTCTTTGCCAACTCGATCGCCGACTTGTTATCAACTCGGATCACAATCCCTTCATCTCAGATCACTCTCAAATTCCTTAGTAAATTTGAATGCCAGACTGCATGACACACGCTCCAAGAGGCCATCACATACTTTGCCTCACAGGTCGACAAAGTTACAATAGGCTGCTTCTTTGAAAACCAAGTAAAAGTCATATTTCCCAGTAGGAATACATAACCCGAAGTACTTTTTCGATCATCAATATCACCACACCAATCACTATCCGAGTAACCCACTAATCGGTAGTCATTTGAATTTAAATAGAAAAGACTAAGTGAAAGTGTTTTTCGAACATATCTCAGAATTCTCATCAAGGCCTTCCAATGTGTATAGCTTGGATCCTCCATGAATCTTATTGTTATCCTAACACTCAACATTATGTCGTATTTCGTGTTTGTAAGATACCATAGACTTCTGATTAAGCTTCGATATTTCCAAGCATTAACTCATTCTCCTCCATCAAAATTTGAGAGTTTAGTGCCTGGTTCCATTGGATTAGAAACCGGGTTGTAGTCCTCCATTTTAATCTTAAAATTTCTAGGCCAAGAAAATATTTATCAGACCTAAGTATGTTATCTCAAACTCTTTCTTCATTAACTCCTTGAACTCTTTAATGAGTTTTGCGTTGTTTCCGGTGAATATGAGGTTGTTGACATAGAGAGCGACTACCATCATATCATTTTTTTGATTTCTTTATGTACAAGGCATTCTCATACGGACTTTGCTCGTATCTATTTTTCTTGATATACTCATTAATTCTATCATTCCATGCACGAGGAGCCTACTTCAGCCCGTAAAGGGCTTTTCTCAATCTCAACACCTTCTTCTCCCATCTCTTAATATATATCCAATTGGTTGTTTGACGTCCACCTCCTCCTTCAATACTCCATTTAGAAAGGCTGACTTCACATCCATATGTAGAATCGTCCATTGGTTCTGACCAGCTAACTAGATTATAAGTTGGATTGACTACATTCTCGTGACAGGAGCAAAGACTTCATCATAATTAATTCCCTCCATTTGTTATAACCCTTCACCACAAGTCGAGCCTTATAACGCTCATCCTCTCCCTCAACATTCATCTTTTTTTACACACATTTTACTACAATTGGTCGAGCTCTTTCAGGAAGGTCGGTCAACTCCCACGTTTTATTGTATTCAATTACCCCAATTTATTTATCCATAGCTGATCTCCATTTCTCGTCTTTTACAACTTTCTCAAAATTCAAATCTTCTGAGTTGACCAAGAGACATACAACGTGGACTTCATTTATAGTGTCATATACCTCTCACAGACTTCTCATTCTAGGTTGTTGAGGCTCATATTCATATTTTGAAAGCTCAATAGTTGTTGATATCGAAAGCATAACAACCACCGAACTTGTTTCTTCCTCTGTTGGGTTACTCCAGTTCCATTGATATCTGAGGCATATAAATTGTTTGATCTTGTTAACAAAATGTGATGGGTAGCCGATATGTTCACATGGAGGCTCCACTTTCTTTTTAATAAGATCAAATAATTTATATGCCTTAGATATTTCATCATACCCGATAAATATGTACTTCTTGCTCCAATCTTCTAATTTTGTCATATGTTGAGTTGGTACTTGCTCATAGGCCACACTACCGGACACCTTGAGATGAAAGACACTTAGCTTCATACCACTCCAAATATCTTGAGGCGTCTTCTCTCCTAGCTTTGCATGTGGACATCTATTTTGCACATAGACTGTGTACTACAACGCCTCTATCCAAAACATTTTAGAAAATTCTTTCCTTTCAACATAGATCGAACCATATAGAGAATAGTTCGATTCTTTTGTTACGTTACATCGTTTTAGTGAGGAAAATATGGAATAGTCAAGAAATACTTGATCCCATGTTCCTTGTAGTATTTGTTGAACTCAGTAGAAGTGAACTCACTTCCTCTGTCACTTCCTCTGTCAGATCAGACTACTTTGAGACTTTACTTTTTTCTTTCTCCACTATCACTTTAAATTTTTTGAAGGTTTCAAATACTTCTGACTTCTCCTTCAGAAAAAAAACCCACATATTTCTCGAGAAATCATCAATTAAAGAGAGGAAACATCTTTTACCACTGAATGATTCTAGATATATCGGCCCACATAAATCAACATGGATCATTTCGAGTTGCTCCTTTGCTCGATATTCAGAACTGCTTGGGAAAAAAGTCAACATTTGCTTCCCGATCACACAATCTTCACATAACCTCTTTTCAAATATAATATTAGGCAGTCCAAGTATAATATTCTTTTTCACCAGTTCGTTTAACCCCCCAAATTGAAGATGACCGAACTAATAATGTCACTTCTTGGCCTAATCCTCCAGATCAAGTTGCATACATTTATCTTGAACTATTTTAAGCTCAAGTTTGTACATGCGATTTTTCTTCATTTCTACTTGGGAATTGAACCTCCTGAGTTTATCCTTCAGTTGTAGTTCTTGGTCCTTCATCAGAGACGAGTATCATTTCTCCATCAATTTTCCCAAGCTAAGTATGTTGCTTTTGAGATCAAGTGCATAGTAAACATCTTTGATCTTTATAACTCCCTCATTTCTTTGTTGATACTTAATCGTTCCTCGACCTTTAACAGCTACTTTGAAGCATCGCCAAAAGAAATTGAACCAGACTCCACCTTTGAGAGTATTTGAATAACCTCTCTTCACCAAACATGTGGGTACTTATGCTAGTGTTCAAGTACCAAAACGAGTTATCAGAATAGCTCGATTTGATTTCAATTTATGGAATTTTTGTCACTAGCAATAAGCCTTCGTCTTCTTTCTCAACAAAGAAGTTTGTTGGTTCCTCCCTTTTCTTCTCGGATCTACAATATTTGGAAATATGATCTTATTTTCTACAATTGTAGCATTTTCTCGAGTAACAATTCTTGGAAACATGCCCATACTTTCCACAGTTATAACACTAAATATTGTTGTTTGTGTTTGTCCAACCACCCCAAGCTTGAACTCAGTCATGCCAGTTCTGTTGGCCGACTTGCTCACTTCCTTGTCCTCCTCTTACTCTACCACCTAGGCATCTGCCTCTTCCTCTGCCTCTAGTACTATGAGAATAGAGCACCTTCTCCTATTTTATTGTCGCCTTCTCCTAGAGAGCCTGTTTAAAGGACTCCCTTCTTATTTTTCCTTCTCTACTCATGCGCTTCTATGAACGCAGTAAGCTCTTCAATGGTGAGCGTTAAAAGATTATTGAATTCCTCTATTGCGTACACGATATTTTCGAAACTATCTGTCAATGACCTCATAATCTTTTCAACAACTCTGTTTGTTAAAAGAATCTCACCATTCTGATTTAGCTTGTTCACCACGGTCTCCATTAGAGTAATGAACTCAGATACGCTTTCAGACTCTTTCATCCTCATGTTTTCCAGATCGCCTTTTAGGGTTTGAAGTTGGGCTTGCTTCACATGTTCATCTCATTTGTTTTCTAGTTCGAGTGTATCCCATGCTACTATGGAAGATTTTGCATCGCCAATCTTCTCAAAGCCAAATTCGTCGACAGATCGGTATAGTAGATACAAATACTCATTGTCTTTAGCTTGAACGACTTTTAACACGTTCAACTGGGCATTTGAATACCCATTTGTGTTCGTCAGTTCTTCATACACAGTCTCGACCACATCCCAGTTATCTTGGGAGCCGAAAATGGCCTTCATCTGCACCTTCTAGTTGTCGTAGTTGACACCTTCAGTCAACTTGGGTAGCGGGATGACATTGGTTAGACCTGCCATTTCTCTCAAGTATTTACACTCAATACACACACCTCACAAAGCTCTCGGTTGTTATTTTTTCTCTCTCGGCCAGCGCACAACGCACACCACAACATTCTCTTTTTAGGCTGACAGATTCTCTCACACTCACCTCACACACAATGACACTGATACCAATTTGTTGGTAACAAAATGGAATACTATATTTCTTTTTATTCATCTCAAATAGATTTTTACAAGTCTTTATAACAAAGAATTGACTCTTCAAATGACAAAATAAATTATTGTGCATATTGAATAGGTCTCTCATCCAAAATTATTGGTTATCCCATTCACCCGTAAAACCATTATTATTACTCTAAGAATACTAAACATCAAAAACAATTTTTTTTTATTAATTTTTATTCAACACCACTTCATGCGGGATTGTTGGTTGAGTAGTGGTAGCTGACCGACCTGAAGAACTATATATTGACAGACTTTTCTATCATCTGAAATGAAATCATTTCAATTCTACATAAATTTAGAAGTAGTTATGAGACTGACTACAATTACAACAACACTAATTAGAATATGAGATAGCTTTATATTAAATTAGAATCAGAATCAGACCCAAATGTAACACTAACAAACCTGCTCACTCTAACATGGAGGATTTTGGTTGGGTCCTTCCTTAGCTGGTTACATGAGGCTGGAGAAACCAACAAAGTGTGTGAGTATGGTGGAATTTGGTGATGCGCCCAAGTTGCATTCCTATCTCCTTACTCTATGATTTGGTAAATTGTTTGGATTATTTGAGCATCTATATACCTAGGTTATAGTTTTGTCCTTTTCTCAATATTCATATACTAGACTATTCAATTGGATGGCTTGAAATCCTTTGATCTTAGTGATAGGATCGACTTTATCGTTAGAGACGGGGGTCTGGCTAAGGATGAAGGCTTATGAAAAACGGTTTGAAAGAAATCCTGTTAGGGATTTAATTTACTTTCTATTCTACGCAAACTTGTGTAAAAACTTGAAACGGATTCAAGGCGGAATTGTTTACTTGAGTTTGAAGCACAAGATGAAATATGAAAAAATGACAGAAAATGAAGAACACAACAGTTTGTTTATGCATGTTCGGAGAAACTCTCATACGTCACCCCTTCTTCCAACCACCGGAAGGATTCACTATATGATGAGAATCAAATACAGTTTACACACACACTTAGCTCACTATTGAACAGAACACTTTCTGTTCAATTACAAGAAGATGAAGAATATCACTCAGCTAATGATGTTTTGATTCTAGCTTTCTCTCGATTCACACACAGTACAATCAGAAAGAAGCTTCAAGAATGAGTTCAGTAAGCAAGATGATTGTGTAGTCTCTCTGCAAAATCAGTATGCTTGTTAGTAAGGTTTCGTGTCAGGCAAGATGCTTCGTCCGTTGCTCTAAGGATTGGTTAAATACTGATCAGAAGCTAACGGTCGAATCTTCAAGAATGATACGTGGCTCTCTTCTATTAGAAAGCCTCCATTGTACACAACAGGTTCTGAGCACAAGAATCGTGGCCATACCGAACTGGTAGTGCCCTGAATATTCCATCAGGGATGTACCTGCAAAAACGGGTAATGTGAGGAAAATTCTCTTACGTGGCATTCCTTGATTGGATGCATATAGCTATTGTACTAATCTTCACAGGAAAGTGGAGCAGGAGTAGGGTACAGCTATAGCACGTGGGTAGGAGAAATGCTAGATTCAAGCGTACTGCTTGAATCAGAGCATTAGACGTATTTCAGTTAGACGAATCAGTCTAATGAAATAATTCAGCTCCTTCTGATGAAAAACGTCTATTAGACCGACTGGTCTAATATAATTAGATTCGCGTCTAATATCAATAACCATTAGACGGGTACGTCTAACTCCACTGAGTTAGACTACCACGTCTAATTCTGGTTCTACTTCAGACTTATCTGAAGGAGTTAGACCCACGTCTAACTTTCAATAATTAGACAATCCGTCTAATTATAATAACCGTTAGACATGTACGTCTAACTCCACTGAGTTAGACTACCACGTCTAATTCCGGTTCTACTTCAGACTTATCTGAAGGAGTTAGACCTACGTCTAACTTTCAATAATTAGACAATTCGTCTAATTATAATAACCATTAGACGGGTACGTCTAACTCCACTGAGTTAGACTACCACGTCTAATTCCGGTTCTACTTCAGACTTATCAGAAGGAGTTAGACCCACGTCTAACTTTCAATACTTAGACAATTCGTCTAATTATAATAACCATTAGACGGGTACGTCTAACTCCACTGAGTTAGACTACCACGTCTAATTCCGGTTCTACTTCAGACTTATTTAAAGGAGTTAGACCCACGTCTAACTTTCAATAATTAGACAATCCGTCTAATTATAATAACCATTAGACGGGTACGTCTAACTCCACTGAGTTAGACTACCACGTCTAATTCCACGTATTCATTAGACCATCCGTCTAATTCTTTACGTCTATTAGACTTACACGTCTAACTCCGATGAGTTAGACTGTACGTCTAATTTCATTAGACTCACGACTAATTCCGTGTATTCATTAGACTACCCGTCTAATTCTTTACACGTCTATTAGACTTACACGTCTAACTTCGATGAGTTAGACTGCACGTCTAATTCCATTAGACTCACGTCTAATTCATGCGTCTATTAGACTTCCCCCGTCTAACTCCGTTGAGTTAAACTGAGCGTCTAATTTCATTAGACTTGCGTCTAACTTAATGCGAATGGAGATCAAGATCGGTCTAATGACCCTCATTAGAACCAAGTCTAAAGACATGTTTGTCTTAATACACCTGTATCAAAACTTATAAAATATTTCATCATCAAAATATCAGGGGATAAATTATTTCAACACTTAGTCAAAATAATTTGACCCAACAATTTCCCCCCTTTTGATGAAGAAATTGCAAACCTACATACACATAACATAACATGTATTCATCCAATAAATAAACAACCAACTTGTTCACTTACATTAACCATTCAAAAGAACCATTATTCGAAAATGTATCAAAAACCATGTTCAGTAAAGTTAAGCAGAGTAGAAGAAGAGAGATCATTGTTCTTCCCTTTTTACTCGAGGATCGGTTGGACTCATTTCTTGCCCAGGAAGCATGTTCATGAAATGAGGATAGCCGCGACCACCACGACCTCCTGCATTTGATCTTCCTCCACGCTCAGCAACAAAGCCACGTCCATCTTGATCAAAATCAGACAGTTTACCTCGGCCGCCACCATTTCTTCCACCGCATTCAGAACCACTTCGGCCACCGCCTCTCTTGGTTGGCCTAGGATTGTCATCAGAGTAGATGGCCCGCCTGGATCTTGTTCCGGTTGCTACGTCATCGTTCCTCCTGTTAGACTCCGCTTAAATTGGTTGAGGTTGAGCACTTTCATCATTACGTAACGCATCTTCCTTGGCTTGAAATTTCCTGGCAAGGTTCTCGGCAAACGCTTGTCGTTCATTGTCGTTTCGGTTCATACAACCCTGCATTTCCACCAACTGATTTTTCACCAACGCGAATTCATCTAAGGTTTCCTTGTGGCGTTCGTCATTGATGTGCCTCTCAATGTCGAATAGTTCAGATTGACGGCTGAAGCATTCTTGCTCAAACTTTCCAAACTTTACATTAGAGACATGAGTCTCATAGGTGTTCAACTTCAGGGTCTTATCCAACTCAGATAGGATATTGAACATTTTATCAAAATTTTCTCTTTCCTCTTCCCTGGAAATCATTGATTGACACATTGTCTTCTGCATTGTCGAAAGCATAGACCTCATAGATCTTAACATATTATTTCCTCCAGCGGGTGGACCTTCGTGAGAAGACACTTCTTCAGATTCTGCAGCCATACTTTGTATAGGCTCAAAATTTGTATGAACCTGCAAGGATTTCTCTGGATGATGAACTTCAGCATCCTTAGCAGCTTTATCTTGTGCCTCTTCATCGTCAACTTCTTTCTTTGCCCTTTCGAATCTTTCGAGCAAACTTCCAGCATAGTGACGGGGATTGGTTATATTTTCGTGAACACTTCCCACAGCACCTTTGGGAAATAAGTCGATCTTAACAAACTTGGGTTGTTCATCCTGTTCCTCCTTAGAAGAGGAACCTTCTTCTTCATCACCTTTTTCCTTAGAGGGTTCCCCTCAGTTCTTGCAGTCTCTGGCTGAGTTGCCTCGGCCAGTTTTTCTTGAACACCCTCTGTTCTCACAACAGGGGTTATAATCACATCTTCTTCAGAAGGAGCTTTCAAAGCATCCTCAACTACATCTTCCAAAATTGCTTCTTCAACATTTGTTACCGGAGCTTGTTCAGGCTCTTGAACATTCACCATTGCTTCATCTTCATAGGGAAGCTCTTGAACAGGGTGATCTTGAATGCGTCTCTCTTCGGCAGACAGGGTCCCGAATTCGATCAGGAGAGCGACATCTGATTCATCAGCATTTGAATTGTCCATGGCTTCTTCTTCGTTAAGAGGTTCTACGCCAGAGCAATCGGCGCCATGAATATATCTAGAAGCAGCAGAAACATACCCTTCCATGATATCATTCAACTTCTTCAGCACTTTGGCTTCAACAATAGCTCCTCTTGCGTCAGGGTTGAAGTTTGCTTTTCTGGCTTCATAAATTGGGAAAAGAGTTTTCCCAAGAATGAAAGCTTCCACCAACTCTCTTTTGTTCAAAGCTTCAGCCACATCTGAAGTTCTTGCCCACTTCAGGACCTTCTTCTCGTTTTCCACTCTCTTCTTCCATTCTTTCGTTATGGCAGCATTGGACAGAGAGCCATTATAGCTAGAGGACAACCTCTCAGAACGCCAGGAATCATAGATCTCTAATATCTCAGCCGAAAGGACCTCCACTTGATCCAGAATGAGATCAACAATTCCTCTTGCTTCAGACACCTTCTCAGGGGCTTGAAGAACAACAGACTTACCTATTCCAACAACCTCTACAGGTTTTGGAACAGGTCTTGGTTCACCGATGACAATTCCTTGTGCCCCTTTCCTGGCTCGCAACAACTCGAAAGCGGATTGGGGTTTCAGACAGAGCTCAGCAGGAAGCTCTCTGCAAACGATTTTTCCAACCACTAAGGAATCCTTGGGAGCAGGAATGATGGGTTCACCAGCAGCAAGGGGAGGAACAACACCTTGTTCTGGTATGGACGCCTCTGTAGCACCGGCGGCTACCTGATCAGATTTAGTAACAGGGGATTCTGCCCTGTCAATAGATTCATCAATTGGACCGGCTGACTCAACAGCAGGCCCTTCAGCAGATTCTCTCAAGGGAGAGAAGACGGATTCGGCTTGTTCCACTTTGGGAACAAAAAATTTTGGCACAGCAGCCACAGACTTAGAAGACGTTACCTTTGCAGATTTAGACGCGCGGGGCGCCTTTGTCTTCTTCTCCTTTGAGGCACAAGACCTCGAAGGTTTCCTCAGGAAAGTTGAGGGAGTAGATATAGATGTCATCGGGGTTGCAGCAAGTACGCCTGGACCTTTCTTTACCCTTGAATCTACCGATTTTGTGTCCTTCTAACTAGGACTCTTCATGCTGGAGGAACTGGCCTTCGATTCATTTACGGTTCTGGTTCTCTTTGCCCCTGTTGACACAACAGAAGCATATGGCTTTGATCGGGTGGAAGGCCTTCCACCAGTCTGGAAACTAGAGGCTCCAGAAGCAGACTCTAGGTTGTTCTTCACTCTGATTAGAGTGCTGGCAACCGTAGAAGCGGTAAAAACTCTTACAGAGTTAATTTGCGCTGGTTCACCGACAGGAACTCCAGGAACTTCAACAGATGGCTCAGTTGAGCCGCATATGTGATGTTTTCCTTGTTACTCTGGCAGATGGAGTAACACAGATTCTGGAACAGGGTATGACCCCAGTTTACTTGGATTCCTTTAGAGATAGCGCACATATAGTCAAAACGGTCTTGACTATAAAGGTTGAACGAGCCGGACTCCCCTTGCAGCGCCTTCGCCACAACGTCATTCAAGAGAATAAAATGGGGCTTGAATACCTTATTATATCCATTAACATGGATTTTGGAACCATCAGCAGAGAAGGAAGTCTTCATTTCCTCCATAACCTCAGAAGAGAGCACCAAATCGAACAGATGACCCTCCGTTGGGAGTTCAAAGAACTCCGCATACACTACTTCGTCGAATGAGATCTCCTTTCCGTTTACGGTTGCTACGATGGAATCATCCACCAAAACCACCGTTTTGAAAAACTCGCGAACTTCATCTTCATAGAAGATGAACGGTCCGCCCAGATACTTCCTCAACCCAGAATATTCTAGGGTTTGGAACATCTTCACCACCTTTGGCTGATCGAATGTGTACACAGATGGAAAGTCCACCTGCAAAGTATAGTGACCGAGCGTGATTTTCTTCACCATTTTGACAGAGTATGAATCGATATGATATTTTAGAGAGTTTTAGTGAGAGATGCAAGACAACTAGGGTTCTTAGGAATTTCAAGAGATCGAAAGTTTTCAAAATCATGCAGGAATATCCTTATATAGATGAAAGATGGAAATACTGAATAACCGTCTATTCTAGGGGTATGGCCCATTAATAAATGTTAGACGTCCTCAAGAAGTAATCATTAAAAATGAGGGTATATTAGTCATTTTCTTTAAACTTGATAGACACGTGTCTTCATGTTATTAAGAGATGACTGTTCGATATTTTGAGCGGGAAAATAAGATAACTCTCAGCGTGTGACAGCTGTCCCTGATCAGTCTAATCGGCAAGTAGTTAGACGTTTTTCTTACTTCACAAATAACACAGCGTCTATTAGACGGATGAGTGTATTAGACGCATACGTCTAATTCCGTGTTTATAATAAATCCGTCTAATGTTTATTAGACGTATACGTCTAATTCCACATAAACACCACGTGTTAGACGTGTGTTTATTAGACGTGAGCATCCTTTTGCTCAAGACGTAAAAACGTCTAACGTCTATTACACGTGTCCGTCTAATTGCGTGGATATAAAATCCCAACATATAGACTTAGATGTATAGATTGTGAATAAAAATACGTCTAAGTACATCCTTTTTCTTTTAGACACCCTTGTCTAATTAGACCGATTAAGCATATTCGTCTAGAGAATATCTTTAATTCCGAAGAAAATTTTCTTCTCAAAAATGTATATGGACAAAAGAGTTTTATAAACAATTTTTGTGGTCCAGAGACCAAAAATAATTTTTTTTTAAAAATAAAAAACAATTATTCTTCCAGAATGGCAAGTGCCATTGTTGATCCTCCAAGCTGTGTACTCAGATGAGTACTCTTCTAGCTTCTTCCCAGCTATCCTCCTGCATCACCTACAAAATAAACTATTTACAAATCTTGGTACCCATACCCAATTGGGTCCTCGATCAATTAGTCCCTTAGGGATCCATATTTGAGTTATTTTGATGGATTTTCCATTTTGTGTTGTGATTAATGCATATGATTTTGACTTAGCAGATGACTTCCTGCTAGCCACTGATCCGTTGACTTTTGAAGAAGGTTTTCTTTTAAAACTCCTTGACTTAGAGTCAGGTTTTAATTTACCATACTTATTAGCCTTTTCAAGCTTATTCTTAAGCCAGCTAACAGTTGGTGGAACATAGACTATTTCATTTTTAAAAGCAACTTCTTCATGAATATGATCAGATTCAATGTCAGTCATGCTTCCCTTGACAAAACTTATTGGCTTAAGTTTGTCATTTGACTTTGACTTTTTGCAGAATAGGTTAGTATCATAGCTATCAAATCCCAATCTGGACCTAGATCCAGCAGGTTTTAACATGCTGATCTAGTATTTGACAGCGTCACCAGACCTTGTCCATGCACAAACGACATAGTTAAGCCTTTTGTTTTCAGATGAAAGAGTTTGAATCTGTTCCTTGACCATCTCGTTTTCAGATGAGATCTCTTCAATTTTCTTTTCAAAAACACGTGACTCTTCCTCTTTGAACCGATTTGGTTCATTTAAATCTGATGAAGATTTAGTTTCATTTAGAGATTCTGCTAGCTTTCTGTACTCGATGACCATTTCATCTAGTGCAGCTACCAGTTGTTCCCTTGAAAACTTTTTGGAGGAGAAATCAATTACCTCAGTTTCCTGAGTTTCTTCCTCATCTTCTCTAGACATGAAGCAAGCCACGTCTTCTTCATCACTTTCACTAGATGAGAAGTACGAGCCACGGCTGCTTCCTCTGCTCTTTCCGTCACCGGCCATAAGAGCCTTCAGCTCTTTTCCATCTTCCTTAGCATCTTCACGCTTTGGCTTCCGGCATTCTGATGCGTAATGACCTTTAATACCACAGTTAAAACAAGTAACATTAGCTTTAGATTTTCTATTATCATTAGAATTTGAAGAGTTTGAGTTAGAGTTGCTCTTCTTCATGAAGTCGCCAAACTTCTTCACAAAGAGAGACATGGCATCGCTGCGCAGCTGCTGAGCTGCCATCTTCACGTCCGGGGCAGTTGGTGGCTCTTCAGCAGTCACCAACGGCTTGGCAATGATAACGGACGAGGGTTGATCTTCTTCAATCCTACAGTTCAGCTCGAACTCGTAGGCCTTGAGGTCAGCGAAGAGATCAAAGAGAGAGATCTTGTTCAGATCCTTGAATTCTCTCATCACCATAGTCTTTATGTCCCATTCCCTTGGAAGAGCACACATGACCTTAATAGCAAGCTCCCGGTTGCTATAGGTCTTGCCTAGGATGGACAGAGAGAAGACGATATTGCTGAATCTGGTGTCGAAATCGTTCATTGTTTCACCAGGACGCATTTTGAAGCTGTCGAACTGTTGAGTGTCAACCATGATCTTGTTTTCCTTGGTTTGTTCGTTGCCCTCACACAGTTGAGTGAGTCTGTCCCAGACCTCTTTGGCAATGTCACATTCGATGATATAGTTGAACATACTGTCATCTAGAGATCTGTACAGAACATCAAGAGCCATGTTGTTGAGGTTGTTCTGCCTCTTTTCATCAGCAGTCCAGTCGGCCTTCTCCTTTTCAATCCTTATAGGACCTTCTGTGACAACACTCCACATGTCATCATGAAGAGAGGAGAGATGGGCACGGACTCTTTTCTTCCAAATAATGTAGTTTTTGCGAGAGAAAGTTGGAATCGCTGTAGCACTGGCATCTCTGGGTATGTTCGACATTTTCAGGAAAGGCTTGAGAATAGAAACAGGGCTCTGATACCAATTGATAGGATCGGCTTTATCGTTAGAGACGGGGGTCTGGCTAAGGATGAAGGCTTATGAAAAACGGTTTGAAAGAAATCCTGTTAGGGATTTAATTCGTTTTCTATTCTACGCAAACTTGTGTAAACACTTGAAACGGATTCAAGGCGGAATTGTTTACTTGGGTTTGAAGCACAAGATGAAATATGAAAAGATGACAGAAAATGAAGAACACAACAGTTTGTTTATGGATGTTCGGAGAAACTCTCCTACGTCACCCCTTCTTCCAACCACCGGAAGGATTCACTATATGATGAGAATCAAATACAGTTTACACACACACTTAGCTCACTATTGAACAGAATACTTTCTGTTCAATTACAAGAAGATGAAGAATATCACTCAGCTAATGGTGTTTTGATTCTAGCTCTCTCTCGATTCACACACAGTACAATCAGAAAGAAGCTTCAAGAATGAGTTCAGTAAGAAAGATGATTGAGTAGTCTCTCTACAAAATCAGTATGCTTGTTAGTAAGGTTTCGTGTCAGGCAAGGTGCTTCGTCCGTTGCTCTAAGGATTGGTTAAATACTAATCAGAAGCTAACGGTCGAATCTTCAAGAATGATACGTGGCGCTCTTCTATTGGAAATCCTCCATTGTACACAGCAGGTTCTGAGCACAAGGATTGTGGCCGTACCGAACTGGTAGTGCACCGAATATTCCATCAGGGATGTTCCTGCAAAAACGGGTAATGTGAGGAAAATTTTCTTACGTGGCATTCCTTGATTGAATGCATATAGTTGTTGTACTAATCTTCACAGGAAAGTGGAGTAGGAGTAGGGTACAGCTATAGCACGTGGGTAGGAGAAATGCTAGATTCAAGCGTACTACTTGAATTAGAGCATTAGACGTATTTCAGTTAGACGAATCAGTCTAATGAAATAAGTCAGCTCCTTCTAATGAAAAACGTCTATTAGACCGACTGGTCAAATATAATTAGACTCGCGTCTAATATCAATAACCATTAGACGGGTACGTCTAACTCCACTGAGTTCGACTACCACGTCTAATTCCGGTTCTACTTCAGACTTATCTGAAGGAGTTAGACCCACGTCTAACTTTCAATAATTAGACAATCCGTCTAATTATAATAACCATTAGACGGGTACGTCCAACTCCACTGAGTTAGACTACCACGTCTAATTCCGGTTCTACTTCAGACTTATCTGAAGGAGTTAGACCCACGTCTAACTTTCAATAATTAGACAATCCGTCTAATTATAATAGTCATTAGACGGGTACGTCTAACTCCACTTAGTTAGACTATCACGTCTAATTCCGCGTATTTATTTGACCATCCGTCTAATTCTTTACGTCTATTAGACTTACACGTCTAACTCCGATGAGTTAGACTGTAAGTCTAATTCCATTAGACTCACGTCTAATTCCGTGTATTCATTAGACTACCTGTCTAATTCTTTACACGTCTATTAGACTTACACGTCTAACTTCGATGAGTTAGACTGCACATCTAATTCCATTAGACTCACGTCTAATTCATGCGTCTATTAGACTGCCCCCGTCTAACTCCGTTGAGTTAAACTGAGCGTCTAATTTCATTAGACTTGCGTCTAACTTAATGCGAATGGAGATCAAGATCGGTCTAATGACCCTCATTAGAACCAAGTCTAAAGACATGTTTGTCTTAATACACCTGTATCAAAACTTATAAAATATTTCATCATCAAAATATCAGAGGATAAATTATTTCAACACTTAATCAAAATAATTTGACCCAACACTTAGTTTGGGGGATAATTAACATTTCTCTTTTTATGAAGAATTTATTTATGAATATTGAAATTTTCTTAAAAAGTCGGATTTATTTGGTGAGCTTAAAATCTTGCGTATTGGATTTTGGTTTCCTTTTTATTCATACATATTACTAAATCTCTAATCATTTAAGAAAATATGTCTTCTCTTTTATTTGATTGATTAATAATCTGCTAAGTAGTAAATTTTAAAAAATGAAAAAAAAATGAAAATAGTGTCTTGTGCGGCAATGATATTGATTGACCTCCTCCATATATTCTAACTTAAATATTTGTAAAATGAGTGACAAAAAGATACGAAGAGTGAGTGAATTGTCTAAAGGTAGTGTAGACTCAAATTCTACTTACATATTTAACATATTTCTGAAGCATATACATGATGACTTTTCTGTTACATCAGTTTTGTAATAATGTTTGGAATCATTATTATTATCGTGACATGATTGTAGAATAATAAAGGAAGATTTGGGCAAGTCCATGAATGATCTCTTCTTAGATTTTGATAAAACACCCTTGGCAATATCATCGGTAAGATTTTGGTACTATATTGTAATATCAACTTTAGGACTTTCCCTAGGCATTTATGCATAGTTTTAGGGCATCTATGTGTAATAATGTGTATAAATGCTTGTCAATAATATTTGTCATGATACATTAGAACCCAAATCATTACTATTATTGCTCAGTGATATTTTCTTTAGATGACTGCACATATGAAAGATGATGTAAACAATAAAAAAAAGTCACGCATTTTAACATAGTTCACTAAAATAAAATTTGTATACGTCCACCAAAAGACATAATATTATTGAGAATATCAGAATAGAGATTACATCATGATAGAAAAGGATTATAAAATGAATTTATATAACACACGGTTCTCTGAAATCCTCACAATTACAAAATTAGGACTGAAAATAATACTCTCAAAGCAAAAACTTTTGATTTCTTAAGTGTATGACTACACCTTTAAATAAGCCTCAACTAGGTCAACACTAATATTTTGGCAAAAAGTCTCCAAAATATTGTCACAATATTTTCCTAGTTATATTACCATAAGAAAAGATCAAATTTCCTTTTGTGTTAATATTATTTCCTTAAATTAAGATTATACACCAAAAAGATATAGTTTTCTTTTGTTCAACATTCTCTTTCTTTGCACACTCAATTCAAGACAATTCAATAAATCTCCACCTTAACTTGAATTCTCCCAAATACATTAATCAATGCCCAAATATTCTATTTTCCTCTCTCTAATTCAGACTTACCCTAAGACAACTTAAAGAATGCATTCGTTAATGCTGGATGGCCTAAATGCATTGAACAATGTCGGATGACCCATATGCATTCTTCGATATCGGATGGCCCATAAGTATTCGTCGATGTCGGATGGCCTAAATGCACTCACCGATGCCGGATGACCTAGATGCACCCGTTAATGCTAGATGGCCTAGATGCACTCGTCAATTATGGATGGCTCAGATGCACTCGTCGATGCTAGATGGTCCAGATGCACTCGTCAATGTTGGATGACCCCGATGCACTTATCGATGTCATATGACCCGGATGCACTCATCGATTACTAATGACCTATGCTTTTATCAATTTCGCATGACCTAGTTGCATTCGTTAATGTTGGATGTCTTAGATGCATTATTCAATAGCGGATGACCCATATTCATTCGTCAATGTTAGTGATGCCCATATGCATTAATCAATACTAGAGGTGGTCTAAATACATTAGTTAATATCAGATGGCCCAAATACATTAATCAATGTCAAATGGTCCATATGCATTACTCAATATCATAGATGACCCAATTGCATTAGTCAACACCCAAATGCATTACTCAATTTCATATATGGCATAAATGCATTATTTAATACCAAAGATGGCCTAGATACATTAGTCAATGTTGGATGGCCTAGATGCATTCATCAATATCTAATGACCTAGATACATTAATCAATGTTGGATGGCCCAAATGCATTCGTTAATATCTAATGGCCTAGATGCATTTGTCAATTCCAGATGACCTAGATTCATTCGTCAATTCTAGAGATGACAAATATGTATTAATCAATGCTAAAGGTGGCCTAGAAACAATAGTAAATTCTAGATCTTTTATAACCTTTTTTTCCATGAACTTATTAATCTTATGCCATCTCAATTATAAAATAATTGAATTTAACCTTGCTCTGATACCATTTTATTATAACGGAAATATAAGAGTTGACGTAAGCAATATAGAATGACACGAATTTTAGTGTGGTTCACCGAAATAAAATTTGGCTATGTTCACCTAGGAGAGAGACTATTAATAAGGATATAAGAACATATATTACAATTTTACAGATTAGGGTATGAGACAAGTTTATATAATACTAGGTCCCTCGAATCCTTAACTGATACAAAATTAGGACTAGAAACGATGCTTTATGACAAAAACTTCAGCTTTCTAAAGTGCCCGACTACACCTTTAAATAAGTCACAACTAGATCAACACTAATATCTTGATAAATAGACTCTAAAATAATCTCACAATATTTTCTTAGTTATATTACCATAACAAAAGATTAAATTTTCTTTTTTGTTAGTTTTATTTCTTAAATAAAAATTATACACCAAAAATATATAGTTTTTTTTAAATATTCTCTTTCCTTTAACCACTAATTCAATACAGCTCAACAAATCTCCACATTAACTTGAATTCTCCTAAATGCCCCAAATGCATTAATCAATGACCAAATATGTTATCTCCTTTCTCTCTCATCTAGTGTTGTCCTAAGACAACTTAAGGGATATATTTGCCAATGTTGGATGACCTAGATATATTCGTCGATACCGGATGGTGCAGATGCATTCGTCGATGGTTGATGACCCAAATGCACTCGCCGATATTAGATTACCATGATGTACTTGTCGATGTCAGATGGCTTAGATGCACTTGTCAATGTCAGATGGCCTAGATGCACTCGTCAATGTCGGATGACCCAAATGCACTCGTCAATGTCGGATAGTCCAGATGCACTCATTGATATCGGATGACCCTAATGCAGTCGTCGATGCAGGATGGTCTAGATGCATGTGTCGATGCCAAATGAACAAGATTCACTTTTCGATGAATGACCCAGATGCATTCATCGATGCCGCATGACCCAGATGCATTCGTCAATGCTAGATTGCATAGATTCATTTGTCAATGTCAAAGATGACCCAAATACATTCTTCAATACCAAAGATGGCCCAAATGTATTAGTCAATATCAAATATAGCCTACATGCATTAGTCAATGAATGATGGCCCATATGCATTACTCAATACCAAAGATGGTCTAGTTGCATTAGTCAATGTTATATGGCTTAAATGCATTAATCAATTCCTATATGCATTACTCAATTCCAAATATGGCTTAGATGCATTACTTAATGTCAAAGATGACCCAAATACATTAATCAATGACGGATGACCCAAATGCATTTTATAATACTAGATGTCATTGATGCATTCGTCAAAGTCGGATGGTCCAAATTCATTCGTCAATTCAAAAGATGAGCTCGATGCATTAATCAATGTTAGAGATGGACCAAATACATTAGTCAATGTTAGATGGTCCTGACGCACTAGTCAATTCAAAATGGACCATATGTGTAACCCCAAAATCCCTTTAATTTAGGTTCTGCAGAAAAGCTCAAGGTTCGAGAATTTCAACCTCAATTTGCGTGTTAGGATTTTATTTTTAAAATAAAATATTATTTAAAAGATTTTTAAAATAATTCTTGACAACTTTTGTAATTAATCAAAAATAATTAATTCGGGGTTCAATTTTAAATAATCTAGGGATTTGTAGTAATCAAATTATAATTTAATTGTTAAAAACCTGTTTGTTTAAATTAATTAAACATAATTAATTTAAAAGAATATTTATTTTGTTATAGAGTCGCCAATTGATTTTTGAAAATCAATAAAAATTGGCATACGTGTACAAATGTATAGACCAAAGTTTATTTTACTTCGTAGTTTGATGATACTTAGGAAATGTCTTTCGTGCTTCATCCTCCATACCTGTTTTAAAAACGATCTCTACTTATAAATTTGGATTTTTGAAAATCGGTTGTATAACATTTTATTTTACCGATTATTCTTCGTGTTCTAAGCATGCATAAGGTTTATGCATTATTTAAAATATTATAACAACAATATTTAAATACTGATACCTGTTGTTGATGAGGTTGACTTAGGGAGAAAATACCTGAAAAATATCAATTATTTTAAAGGCATTTTGTCTAAACATTAGTCCTGAACGTGCCTTTATCAAAATATATTTGTTGTGGAAATATCTCAAAAATATTTTAAAAGAATTTTCTAATTTTCGGTATTTTTAGAAAATGATTTGAGGTTCAAAAATTACAAAAATAATTTTAGAATTTTGTATATGGAACCAAACAGGCATTAAGACTGGTGTCATATGCCTTGAGTTTGTTTTTGTCGGTCGGAGTCTAAAAACCCTCGGTCTAGGTTGAGGAGCCTCTCAGTCGGGGCTCGGGATCTTCGGTCAAGGTGCCGAAGTCCCTTGGTCGAAGTGCTAAGGAGTTTCAGTCCTTGACAAAAATCATCATTTACGGTGTACAAACCCACCAGTCGTGGGTTAGCCTTAGACTAAGTTCATCAATTCTAGGTTTAGGAATTCTCGGTCAGGGTTCAAGATTCCTCGGTCCTAGGTTCGATAATTCTCAGTCCTATGTTAGACCTCGGTCCTGGGTTGCACCTATCAATCCGACATATCGGTTCTATCAAATTTCTCGGTCAAACCTCTCGATCACGGGTTCAATTTCTTGGTCCTACGTCTGGTCCGAACTGATGGTTGTCGGTTGGACCTCTCGGTCCTCATGAACACAAAAGTTATAGGTTCTTCAATTTTGATTTAAGCTTGGATTCTTTGATCTAAGAACTTAGGTAGCTTCACAAAGCTCCCAGGAATATGTTGATCATCATCTCAAGGTATCAATCGACCTAAATGATGATCAAATTGTTCAAAACAGTATGTGATCAAAATTTAGAATTTTGGTTTTAAAATTGTTTTGAGGAGAAAGTATATATCCAATAGCTTTGCTATATCTCACATACTTGATTGGTACTAAAACAAGAACATTGACTATTCCTTTTGACCAAATTAAGAAGTCAACATTTTCAATTATTTTGAAAATTTTTATTTTGATAAAACTTGATCGGGATGGAATAAACATGATCAAAATAGTTTCCCAACATGACTACAATCATGTTGGGAAGCTTTCTAGGTTGTGATCCTCAAGGATTAGCCCAAGAACAACAAACCCATTTTTTTGATTTTTTAATTTCAAAATTGGGTTTTTCTTATTAAGACCAATTGTGGGGATTACATATGTATCCACAAACTATAACTAGAATAGTAGGAAAGACATGTGGCTAAATCTCTTAACAATGTTGGAAAGTTAGGCCAAAATGATAAGATGTTGATTCATTAATTGGATGAAAAGGTAATTTGAAATCAAGATCAAGCTCCCTTCAGGTATGTCTTCTCACCTTAGCTCAAACAAAGATTCTAATAAGATGGATTATTGTATGAATTTGAACTCTAATACCACGTTAGTGGATTGCTCTAGATAAATAGAAATTGATATTAATCATATCAAATGTGGTACACTATCTAAAAGTGTCGAGAGGTGAAAAATATTTTTAATCAATGTGATAGCATTATTTTGAATGATTTGTCTGTTGGTGATAATATTTTTGTTATTCTTGAGATTGAAATTATTAATATGATTGAAACTATAGTTGCACTGGTTGATATGAATCATTTGTTTATGAATATTCCATTTGTTTCTAATGTTAAATTGAATCCTCTAGGTATTAGTAATCCGCCTGATGCTAATGTTAATGTGGATGATGTTGATTGTTCGGAAACCTTGAAGTCTTCTAAGCTTAGTAATCTTGATGGAGACAGTAATGACAATGATATTAGTGATGAAGGTGATCTGATTTTTAAGGTTGACATGGTCAAGGGAACTTGTGAATCTATTGAAGACATGAATATGAAGGGTGCAAAATCGGAAGTCTGTGTGGATAACATTAATCTGAATGTAATTAATACTTACATGAAGTTTAAGAGCATGAAAATCTCCTATGTATAAGATGTTGAGAAACAACAAAGAAGTAGAGTTGCATCTAGCTCGAAGACAATAACGGTTGGTGATAAGAGTGGTGGTGATAATGTGGTTCTGGTGCCTTGTTTTAACTTCTATTACATACAATGAACTGGAAGAAAATGAGAAAGGTGAAAGTCCAGAATATATTAATGTGAATTCATGTCACAAAAATATTTCAAGGAGTTTTGAGATTCAATAGAATATGAGAAGTAATGAAATAGTCAATCTCGCTGGAATGAGAAATCAAATCAGGAAATATCTTCTCCCTGTACAAAGGCAAGAGTTGGTTGTAAGTAAAGAAAGAGTGAACAAATCAGAATTCAATTTAATGTACACTATTTGAGACTGTTAAATAGACAATAGAGTAATCTTTGATTTTTGTAGAAAATATTTATTTATTGTTATGTACACTATTGTTTTTAATGTTTGTTAGTTGTTACTTTGTCTGAACTATGGGCATGATTATGATAATAATCAATAGACTTTCTTTCTATTTTTGTTTCAGCCATTGTAATGCACTAGAGGCTCATTCCCATGAAGTAAATTATTCAGATCAACCACAATTACCTAAACAGGTGCAAGAAAGTTCATTATCTTTGAGATTGATCCAGTAACGCTAGAGTATTAAGAGTAGGAGAGTATACTCCAGTGTTGCTGCATCAATCTCCCCAGATGATGAGCTTTCTTGCACATTTTCAGGTGATTTTGGTTGATGTGGATAATCTCATTATTGGGAAGCAACCTTTAGTGCATTACAATGGATGAAATAAAACCAAAAAGTAGAAAAAAAAATCCATTGATTATTATCAAAATCATGCCCATATATAGTTCAGACAAAGTAACACCTAACAAAATGTTAAAGACAATAGTGTACATAACAAAAAAAAATAAACATTTTCTACCAACCTCAAAGATTGTTATATTGTCTCTTTAACAGTCTCAAATAGTGTACATTGAATTGAATTCTGATTTGTTCACTTATTTTTTTACTTACAACCAATTGTTGTCTTTGTACTTCGAGAAGATATTTCTTGATTTGATTTCTCATTCCAACGAGATTGGCTTTTTTATTACTTCCCATATTCCATTGAATCTCAGAACTCCCTGAATTATTTATGTGACCTGAATTCACATTAATAGACTCCGAACTTGCCCCTTTCTCATTTTTTCCAATTCTTTGTATGTAATAGAACTTGAAATCAAAGGCTCTAGAACCACATTATCACCACTCTTATCATCAACCGTTATTACTTTGGAGCTAGATGCAACTCTACTTCTTTGTTGTTCCTTAGCATCCTCTGTCCAAGAGATTTTCATTCTCCTAGACTTCATGTTAGTAGTAATTCCATTCAGTTTAATGTTATCCACACAGACTTCTGATTCTGCAACCTTCTCCAGATTCACAAGTTCACTAACCATGCTAGCCTTAGAAATCAAATCACCTTCATCAGCCACTATTCATTCTAAAATATAATCAAATATTGAGAGTATAATAGGGAGATCAAAGCCAACAGTTTATTTGTTTTAGATTCAGAATCATGGAAAAAATGAGTAAACTGATTCCCTCGGAAAACTCATCACCTTCCTGCCGATCTCTTGGACCACACCCATCATGTATGCCGCGCTAATCAGCCAAAAAACTATTCATTTCCTCTCATTCACGTATTTCTCAAGAAATTTATCATCATCTTTCTTCTTCATCATCATAGCTTCCCCGATGCATCTTGCAAGTATCATGCTGTCCTCGAGAGTAGAACAACCGCCTTGACCTATGTTAGGAGTCATATGATGAAGAGAATCTCGGCAATGCAAACATTGTCTTTCACAATATTACCCGTCATTAAATTCTACGGCGGCCTCAATTTCAGCTCTGAACACGAGATCGCATCTAGCCTTGTCCTCTCCACCACCGCCATCATTTCCTTTGGGGCGTTCCTAGCCTTGTTCAGCACAAATTGCTTCATCTTCATCGCTTCCCCTTCCTCATTACCACCTGATGTTGTGGAAGAAGAAGTGAAGGTGCAAAATCAATACAAAGAGTTGTTATTACAGGAAACAAACCCGAAACGCACTCCACCGCCAAAGTAGACGTGAAATCTAGATTCAAACCCATGACCACCTCCGTCAGGGGGCGATTGAACGAGACCCCTGATCGCTGATCTATTGGCATTAACTCTAACTAGGTTTTTTAGACCCAATCATTTTGCCACTTGGGAGTTAACACCATTGAATTTGAAGAAATTTGGTTCTAGTTGGCTTTGATCTTCCTTAATATATCCTCATTGTTTGAATATATTTCAGATAAGTAGCGGGGAGGTGAAGTGGAAACAGAAATGGTGACAAAAATGAAGGGGGAGAAAGTGAGAATTGGTGATCGAACACGGAATCAATATATATATTAAATTAAAAATAATATGAAAAATAATTTAATGAACTTTTAACACCGTTAGTAGAAAATTTTAAATATAAAAAAATAATGTAAGTATAGTTCTTAAAACGATAAAATTTTAGAAAAGTTCTAAATTTAACAAAATCTTACAACAAAAATCCTATATTTATCATTTATCCCAAATATTATTACACCCCTCAACACTTTCAGGCAGTGTACCACATTTAATATGATTACTATCAGTTTCTATTTCCTTAGAAAAATTCACTAACATGATTTTAGAGTCCAAATTTGCACAATAATTCAACTTTGTTTGAGTTAAGGTGAGAAGACCTGCCTAAAGGGATCTTCGATCTTGATTTCAAATAACATTTGCATCCAATTAAGAATCATCATCTTTGCATTTTGGCCTAACTTTCCAGAATTGTTAAGAGAATTAGCCATATGTCTTTCCTTATTATTCTTGTTATAGTTTGTGGACACAGATGAAATCCCCTCTAGATCAGCAAAGTGATTTTTGGAAACTCATCTTGCCCGACTTAACAAATCAGATGTGTGTGCATTGGTTATTGGGATGACAGACTCTCACGCAAGTACAATATCCAATCCTAAGAAGCTGTAGGATCCAAGATCCCACAACCAAGGTAGGGTGAGCAATCAACACTCATCGATTAATGTAGTGCTTCAACAACGGCTATGAAAACCAGGTAGGATAAAGAGACCAACTACAACTGGTGTAGATTAGTGCTAAGAAATACTACACATGGAAAGTAACATAGCTGGAATCGCACTTGGAAATTCAAGCAAATAAACTAAGACTGTTCTATACTATAAACGAATATGCAGAAAGAAGACAAAAACCTAATGAACGATTTGCGGAGAAATCGCAAATGTCCATCAGCAAGTCGCTACACGATTCACGTGATCCAAGTTGCATAGCATCATCCCAAAGAGCACAAAGAACCTTCAAGGCTATCCCAACCAATGTCATTTTCACAAGAAGATTGTAGCAGAAAAGATTCGTATTAGGGTTTGAAAAATAGATGAGAGAGAAAGGGAATAGTGGGAGTGTAGTAGGAAAAAAACCAATTTTCTTACACTATTAAACTAAACTTAATAAAAGATATAATTATTAATACTATATAAATATATATTATAAATTACAAGTGAAGCGATATCGAGTGAAGTTTGCTTCACTTTTGTAAGAAGTGAATATTTTTTACTTCTATTTACATTGTAAATAGAAGTGAAGTAAACTTCACTCTATAGAAGTGAAACAAGCGCACTTGAGTGAAGCTTTCTTCACTTATATTTACAATGTAAATAGAAGAGAAACAAGCGCACTTCAATGAAGCTTGTTTCACTTCTATTTACATTGTAAATGGAAGAGAAGCAATCACACTTCAGTGAAGCTTGCTTCACTTCTATTTACATAGTAAATAGAAGTAAGTAAATGTACATTAGTGAATCTTGCTTCACTTCTATTTACATTGTAAATGGAAGAGAAGCAATCACACTTCAGTGAAGCTTGCTTCACTTATATTTACATAGTAAATAGAAGTAAGTAAATGTACATTAGTGAATCTTGCTTCACTTCTATTTATATTGTAAATCAAATATTCACTCCGCATTCACTCCGCGCTTCCTCGGGTTGAACTCGGAAGAAAACGGTATATTTCTAGGTTTCAGATATATTTTTTAAACCCGAATGGAATTTATTAATATAATATTAATATTGAATTATAATTGGTTTGGAACAGAGAATTAAAGAATTCTGTAGTAGAAGAACCGAACTGATATAATTTATACATCATATTTGATATAAAATAATAACTAGTCCTTATAGGTACAACGTTATTCTTATATCACTTAATTTTTAATTTCTCATTATACCCTTTATTAATATTATATAACTTATTATTATATAATATATAAAATATATTTATTTAGTTTTAATATTATTATTATATATAATAATTTATATAGTTCAATATTTTAATTAAAAAATATTTATTTATTTTATAATGATAATTTTATTAATTATTATTTTATATATTTACTCATATTATAAATAATATTTTTTATTTTATATATAATTTTTATTTTAAGTTTATTTTATTACAATTATTAATAATATTTAAATTAAATAAATATAATTTATAGTTTATATTATAATTAATTTTCTATATTTTAATTAAATAATAACTGTACAATAATTTATAATAATAAACAATATAATTTATTATATAAATAAATATAGAAAATAATAATAATAATAATTTTAAATTAATATTTGTATAACTTATAATATATTCTTATATCATATACCAAACACAAAGTTATAAACCATATAAAACTTACATCATTTCTTATAATTTATACCAAACATCAATAACATCTACAACTTATACTATCTTATATTATTTATACCTCATTATAATTTATATTTCTATACAACTTATATCATATATAATTTGTATCACGTGTTAAATATCTTGTCTTTAAGTAACAGAAATATATATATATATATATATATATATATAAATGATTCTACAAAGAAATTAATTAAATACAATATTACAAAGAACAAAATCACCAGAATAAAATGTTGATTCGAAGCATGTGCTTAACACATTTTTCTTAAAACGGTTATACCGTCTCCCCCTGTGATGGAGCTTATCATTGTTGGTTGTCTCATAGGGTACAACAAATCAAGTAGTGATTCAACACTAGAATCACTACGTAATGAAATTGACAAAGTACCTGAATCGATCACCAGATTTTAATGGAAATATGATGAATCAAAAACTCAAAGAACACTCGAATGAGTGGATAACTTGAAGAACACTCAAAAAAATTAAGAAAAACCTTTCAAATTCTAGAGAGATAATGAAATGAGTGAAGAGAAGAGATATGAGATATATGAAGAGTTCTAACATGAAGGATATATAACTGGAAATTAAACCATTACAAAAAATTTATTTATAAATCCAACGACTGCCATTTCAAGACTCTTGACATTTCTAGACTTTTGGCATTCGATTTTATCCATTGACATTCGATCTTATTCATTGACATTAAATTTCACCAAAAATTCACATTTGAATTTGGTATGAATTTATATTTATTTGGATTAAATTTATATTTATTTTATTTATCCAAATTCTCATTTCCATTTAATTAATAGAATTAGTTTAAAATTCCAACAATATCCCACATTAATGGAAATTGAAAGATTAATCAAGTGAAAGGTTCAACCGTTGAATTCTACATAGAATAGGTAAGTGTAATCCTTTGAACCTTTCCTTATGAAAGTATATAACTTTACTAGCCTATTAGTAGACTCAATGTCCTTAAACTATTTTTCCATTTGTGGGTAGCAGGTTTCTCAATAAACATAGGATATTTCTCAGCGAAATAGACAAAAAAATAATCGAGACCTAGAGGTCGGGGAAGTGTTGTGTAAACGATTACACACTTTCACATAGAATTCTCCTTAATAAATGTCAAGCTCTCATGGTTGTGTTCGTTTTGTCTATAGAACACGCGCCTTGTTCTATGAGAGGGTCTAGAATTGATCCTTGCAATTCCTTTGAAGCGGCCCCCCTTCTCCCTCAAATAGGTGATCTTTTTGCTCACAAAAATCATTAAAAGTAATACGATTATCCTCGTCAAATATATTTTGTTTCTTTATAAGATTAATCCTCAACAATAATCTTCCAAGTCAGTACAATTAGGTTGTCCTATTGAACCTAGTTCTTTGGATCTCCATTCTGTATAGGTTGGGTTTTTCTTCATACCAACTTATAGTAGGCTCATGCCTTTAAAATACTTTTAAAATAACTCTCTATTCAATATCTTGGTTATTGAATCCATACTATTATCTTTGACTAACGTAGTAAAATGTGATAACTCTATTAGAGAGTATAATCTAATGACATTATGTCTAAGACGTGTATGTCTAGATTTGTCATTTACTCTAAGTTTGTCTAATTTCATATTACTATCACAATAATTAGAAATTCATTTTAAACAATCTTGAAATATCATACATACTTAACATTTAAACATTATTTTGTGAAAAATATTGTTTACTTGGATATAGTAGACAAAATGTCTTTGAACTATTATGCATTCGTGTAAACGATTACATATTTCACAAAAAAAAATTATTTTTCGTTACAAAATTTTTACCCATATAGTTGCACTTTAAAGTGTAAGCATATTCACTTTTAGGCGTAAGTCTTTCATATCACTTTATCATTTGATAACAACATGATACATCGTTTAGTGCCACCCGCATGCTTAATGGATTTAATAATTTTTATCGTAATTTTCAACAATAAAATTATCGTATAAACGTAATGAAATAACCACTTTCATTGTATTCATGATATACACAATTGCCACATTTTAAAATTTTCTAGTTAAAATTAAAATATGATCAAAATTTCCATACCATTATTGTAAAACATTGTTATAAGTCACAAAATTTCACCAGCCAAATTTTCTTTATTAATTTATTTTATAAAATCTATTTTTAAAAATATTTGTTTTTCAGATTTGTATAAAAATAATATTAAAGGAAAATGCGTCTATTGATTTCAATCCCTCAAAAAATTAAATTGAGCACTAACTAAGCAAATATAAACAAGACATTTTCTTGTTATGTTAAGTTGCGTAACTTTATCTTTTGTAAAGAACATATTTTTCAAACAATAAATCATCATTTTATTTATCATAATATACACAATGATACAAACATTTTTCCCAATATTCGTGTTGGAACCTTTTTAAACACACGTCTATGTGAATTAAATTCAAAGTTTTTTTTAATTAAGAGATTGTTACACAATTATTTTGTTATACTTATCATTAAATTAATAAGATAAATATTATTGTGAATATTTAATTGAATAAATCATTTATATATTTTTTTTATATAAAAGATTAGAAAGCTTATCCATATATAATACATTCTTCACATAATCTCTATATAAGAAACTATAACATTGAATCAATTAAAATATTCATTTCAACATATTATTTCTATAAAAGAAATTAGAATATTTAATCAAATAAATATTCATCATCACGACACATGATTAGAATATTTAATCAAATAAATATTCATCATCACGACACATGATTTCTATAAAAGAAATCATAATGTTCAAACATTATTGGCCGAAGCCGATTGAACATTTATTTCTGGTTGCACGTTTGCATCCAATGATATTAGCACATATGCCGCATCGATTTTCAAATAAATTTAGATTTTTCCTTCTAAGATCAAATCATACAAGGTCTTATTATTGAGATCTAGAACCAATTAGGCCCTCTCTATTAATATCGCATAATTATGAGTCTTCATTTTGGATCTTCAAATCCAAGCTACACAAATCTTCAACTTCTTGGTCTCCAATTTTACCACTATTAAGACATTTTGTTTCTTTTAATTAAAAGAATCTATTCATTTTCTGTGACTCAACTCTGTCAACAAACATATATACACATTTAAAAATGATATCTTAATACCATAATAAAATGTAGTATATAAAACAATGTATAAATAAATAGATCATCTCTTCTTAGTTAGTAATCATCATACCACATTCTTATTAATTATCGACGCTTAATTAATTTATGAATGTATATATTATAATTAATTATTTTAAAACTGAAACTATGTATTTTTGTTATAATTAATTTTAATTACTATTAATAAATATAATCATTAATTTTCTGAAAATTCAAAATTAATATTTTAGTTACCTTTTCATTTATTATTAATAATAATTTCAGTAACCAACCAATCTTTAAATAAAAGAAAATAAATTATTATTTTTTAATTTATTTTAAAGATAACTTTTTTATGTTGAATATATATTTTTTCTTGAGAAATTTATGTGTCAACATATATTAGCTTATAAAATTAAGCTTTTGACAACACAAGAAAAAATGTTAGTAATTAACATATATATACGTGTATAATAAGAGCATCCGCAGCGCAAATGACCTCTGCCCTCTTATTTTGTCAAATTAATGTTCCACCTCAGCATAAAGCGGGCACATATTGAACTTGGGCAAAACACTCCAATGCTTCTGCCCGCCCTCTTATCTAAATAATTTAAAGGTATTTTAAATAAATAACTAATTTATACTATTATAACTAATATTTCTATATTATAGAAAAATATTACTTAAAAATAGTAGAAAAAAACGTGTTAATATAATTAATAGAAAAATATACTAATTTATTTGAAATATATATTAATATAATTTAATATATAATTAATATTATTATAATTTAATATATAATTAATATTCCTATTTTATAGTAAAACTTTAGAATATATATTTATTTAATGTTATTATAATATTACTTAAAAATAGTAGAAAAAAATATTATAATTAAATATATAACTAATATTCCTATATTATATAATATATTATATTATATAATCATGAAAAAGTCAGAAGAGGGCATGACCGGCATAGAGGACACTGCCCTCTTTTTCCTTTTATCTACAATGCAAAAAATGAAAAAAACCAATGACCTGCCCTTTTCCACACTGTCCGATGCGGGCACAGGTCATGCGTTGGAGATGCTCTAAAGACTTATCTTTATTGGTTAAGACTTATCTTTATTGGTTAAGACTTATCTTTATTGGTCAGTTCTTCTCCTTTTTTAAGATGAATAATATAACTTATCGAAATGAGTCATCATCACTTTTGCAACATTACAACTCTTATTTCTGAAACATAAAAGACAAAGATTTTTGACGGCACAAGCTACTAAATAATTTAGCACACGAAATTATTTTTAGATTGTTAGATATCTTGTCTTTAAGTAACAGAAATATATATATAAATGATGCTACAAAAAAATTAATTAAATACAATATTACAAAAAACGAAATCATCATAATAAAATTTTGATTTGAGGCATGTGCTTAACATATTTCCCTTAAAATGGTTCAACTGTCGTCTCCCCTTGTGCTGGAGCTTATCACAGATGGTTGTCTTCTAGGGTACAATGAATCTAGTAGTGATTCAGCACTGGAATCACTACGCAACGAACTTGACAAAGTACCTGAATTGATCATCATATTTCAACGGAGATATGACGATTCAAAAACTCGAAGATCACTCAATTGCATGAAAAACTCGAAGAACATTTGATTGAGTGAAGAACTCGAAGAACACTCAAGAAAAAAAGAAAAAAACTTTCAAATTCTAGAGAGATAATGAAATGAGTGAAGAAGAGATATATAAAGAGTTCCAACATGAAAGGATATATATAGCTAGAAATTAAACCATCACAATAAATTTATTTATCAATCTAACTACTCATAATTAATCAAACACTGTCATTTCAAGACTCTTAACATTTTTAAACTCTTGGCATTCGATCTTATCTATTGACATTCGACCTTATCCATTAACATTCGATGATATCCATTGACATTAAATTTCACCAAAAATTCACATTTAAATTTGGTATGAATTTATATTTATTTGGATTAAATTACATTTAATTTATTTATTCAAATTCCCATTTCCATTTAATTAATGAAGTTAGTTTAAAATTCTAACATCATGTACCAAACGTTATTTAGATATAAAGAGTTAAATATCAAATACTTTAAAAATCGTTGATATCCCTCAATGTTAACAAATTTTTATGTGGTTTATATAGAAGGATTCAACATCCACCACTTTAATAACTATTGATTTTGAGGGAGTCAATATCAACTGTTATCGGTTATGTATCAATATGAAACGATTTTTAGAGCTCTTGATATTACCCCTCTATATTAACCATTTTTAAAAATGTTGGTATTACACTTTTATTTCCAACCACATAGTTAATGTTTATTTAATATTTAACTTAACTATTTTATTTAAAAAGGTAGGTAGTTAAATATTTTGTTAATAATTTTATTTTGAAACTGTTTAACAAGATTAATCATCTTTATATTATATTATATTATATATATATATATATATATTATTTAAAATTGTTAAAATTAATAATAGTTTTGAATAAAATATTTTTAAACAATAATTGTTCTTTGAAATTTTTAATAAGATTAAAAATTTTAATTTATATATAATTCTATTATAATACATTTAATTTAAAATAACTAATGAAATATTTAATAAATGAATACTTAAACTACTTAAAAAATGATGATTTAGAGAACAATATTTTGAGATAATAATTTTATTTTGAAATATTTTAATATTATTAACAATTCAAATTTTTATATATAATTTTATTTATAATACATTTTTAAAACATGTAATAATTATTTTAAATACAATGAACTTGTTCAAATAAATAAAGAAAAAATAAACTTATAAGGTGATTAATTGACTATTTTAAATAATAATGTATTATAAATAGAATTATATATATAAATTAAATTGGTTAGTATTATTAAATATTTTAAATAACACTATTATTTTTAAATATTTTATTTAAAATTATCAGACTTTAAAAAATAAATTTTGTTATAAGTTTAAATCTTTATTTTATAAATTTAAATAAATGTGTAATTACTAAATTTTACGAACCTAATTTATAAATTTTAAAATAATTAATTTCTATAAATAAATTCAAGATAATTAAAAGTAAGACCCAAGAATGATTAAATAATTAATTGGAATAATAATTGTAGTAATTAAATCTCAATTAATTAAAATAAAGACCAAGAAAAATAAATAAAATAATTTGAGATAAATATTGTATTCATTTTATTTCAAATTAATTTAAAAGGGTCATAAAAAAATTAAAATAAATAATTTAGAATAAATGTTGTATCCATTTTATGTTAAATTAATTATTTATAAATCCCAAAAAATATAAAAAAAAATTAATAAAAGGGCAAAATAAATATTATGTCTATTTAAAATATTTCGTAGGTTGAAAATAAAGACAAATGGATGAAAGAAAATTAAATTTTAAACAAGCCCCAAGGCTGAAAAAGGATGTGATTTACTATAGTCAAAATTGGGAGAATTTAGTGCATCAGACCGCACAACCGTCATATGAACGCACATGCCTCATCCAATGCCTAACAACGAGCCTAGTCTCCCACTGAAATGGAACAGACGCTCATTCGCAAAGTAGTGGATCAACTAATGCGCGCCTAAGAGTTGTTAGTCCAAACGCTGACGAAATACCCAAACCCAATGGAGCGTTGACGAGACGTACACGGAACACCTAGGCATTTGCAATTCAATCCGAAACAACGAAGTTTCATCCTCTAGTTTGTCTTCTTCTCGCGACGAATAACAATGATGATTGGCCGAAACTTTTGATTTTTTAAAAGTGGAACTCGCCTGATACTCAACCAAATACGTTAATTTAAAGGCTAAATTATCACCCTAACGTGGTGATCATTTCACATACAATTATATGAGCAATCTTGCCCTATAACGATCAATTAGATGAAGAACAGACAAAAGCAATTTATGATATTTTTTCTAAAATTCGATCCACTTAATCGATCAACCTTCCCTTAGGCAAACCGAAGACAAGGATCAAAATTCCAAGCCCTCAATCCACTGCATACAAAATCAACCATTAAAACTTTCAAGCTATTCTTGAAAATTTTGTATAAGGCCTTAAGACTCAATTTTGGTTAATCAATAATCTTCTAAATGAGTTCAGGGGTGTTCTCCAACTTACGGTAAGCTTCCATTCATGTTGTAATATAACTTATGAATTCAAATTGAAATATTCATATTTCAGTTCACTTAGTCTTGATTATTGCTTGATTGTTCAATTTCTTGATTTGAAAACAATACTAAGATTATTTCTAAGCTTTTTGTTGAAATTAATTCATGTGAATCAAGCTAAATCGAAAATACCCGAATTTAATTTCAAAACTGGGTTTTTGTTCTTGATCTTTAGCTCTCATATTCTAGTTTGAAAATTTTTCTAACATCTTTTAAATGATGTTATTGGTTTTGAATCAATTCAAATCGATTTTAAGCATGTTAGCATAAAAATCAAGATTTTTTAAAAGATGGAAAAAAAATCAGTTCTTGAATTGGTTAAAACGAATCGTTAGTGTTCTTGTTTTGGTTCCATTTAATCCTATAAAGTATAAGGAAGCTATCAGAAAACTCCTTACACTCTATTAAACCTTAAAAAATAAAATCCCTATTTTTTCTTGAAAACTGTTCGATTCAAATGGGACATCATCCCAATCGAATGATGCGTCGGGATGATGTTATAAACGATCATTGAGGTCATAGAAATCTCACCATCACTTCATATCGAAGAGCGGAGGTTCCAATCGAAATCACCTAACCTGTAGTTTGGTGTTATTCACGTCCGACCGAGGGCTCTTCCTAGATTCAATTTTCGACCGAGAAAATTAAACCCTCCCCTACACCCGACCAAGGAATTTTTATTTTGGGCATAATTTTCTACCAAGGAAACAAGCCCGACATTGTTTCCGACCGAGGAATCTTAGCCCTAATCGAGAACTCCCTACACCTGACCGAGGAAATCTACCATCGACTAAGAACTCCCCGCACCTGACCAAGGAGTTCTAGCACTTGACCAAGGGATCAACGCGCACGACTGAGGACTCCCTACATCCGACCAAGAAGTCTTAGCCTCGACCATTGATCTCTCACACCCGAATGAGGGTCTAGTGCCCGCGATTGGCACCCTCGACTTAGAGGATCGGTCCTAAGGCCCGTTTGTTTGAGATTTTAGTTTTAAAAATTGTTTTATAAAATTAGAAGCCCCAAACCATTTTCTAAAAAATTGGAAAAAATAGAAGAAAAAAAATTCAAAATATTTTAAAATATTTTCGTAAAAAATATTTTGAGAAGGTCCTTTTTCGATTTATTTCTTTAAATTTTAAGGTCTTAAATTGATATTTTTTTAGTACCCTTCACGATAATCATCATCAATCGGGTACCAGCATTTAAATATTAGTCTACAATTTTAAATGTAAGAAAAACATGTTCATGTTACAATTTTAAATGTAAGAAAAACATGTTCATGTTAGGACTTGAAGAATAATTGGTTAAATAAAACAAATTTTTTAAAAGCCAATGTTTTATAAAGTATATATCATTCTTTAATGGGTACGGATGATATAGCGCGAAAGTCCTTTTTCGAGTATTAATAAACATCAAACTTAAAATAATATTTGGTAAATATACGTTTATATACGCATACAAAATATTTTATTGATTTTAAATTAAAAAATTATTAGTGATCCTTTCATCAAAGAAATAATCTTTTAAATTAATTATTTTTTATTAATTTAAAAACATAAATTTATTTTAATCAAATTGTAATTTGATTATTTAAAATCCAAAAGATTATTTAAAATTGATAATAAAAATTAATTATTAGTATAATTAATTTTAAAATATCAAAATATATTTTTGTATAAATCTTTTAAAATAATATTTTATTATAATATTTTTGACACGTAAATCAGATTGAATTTTCTCTAACCTCGAACTTTTCCGAGAAAAAGGGATTTCCGGGATTACAAAATGAATAAATTACTTTAAGTTAAAAATTATATTATAAAAAAGATTACATTTAGTAACTATTCTATATAAAATGTTATGAGTAATGATAGGGAACGGGAATATGTGGCCGCGAAAGTGCACGAAAATAGAATATTCCTTTTTAAACACGGAATATTCTCTCTTCTCTTACTAATTATTTTTTTTATACTTCTACCGATTAATTTATCCCTGTTATCACGATTAATTATTTCATTAATTTTTTCTCTCATTTAACTGGTAAAATAACACTTAAAATAAACTCTCACATTAAATATTTTAATAATATATTTAAATAATAATAATGTATTGGATTTATTAATTAATTAATTTTTTTACTAAACCCTAATCTCTAAATCATAAACCCTAAATTATAAACCCTAAATCTTAAATCATAAACCCTAAACCCTAATTAATATCATTGTTTAATTAAATTATGAATTTATCTCTTTTATTTTTTTTTATATTTTTATGACTTTTTATGATTTTTTAATTCCTTTATTTATCAAATATTTTTTATTTATTCTTTATGTCCTCTTTTTTTTCTTATTATTTTTTTTATTGACTTATTAATTATTTTCTCTCCACACAATTGGTGACTAATTATTAATAAATTAATTTTTTTTCACTCATTTCTATGATAAATTCATAATTCAACTAAATTAACCTTAATATTAATAGAGATATTAATTAGGGTTTAGGATTTAGAGTTTAGGGTTTAGAGTTTAGAGTTTAGGGTTTAAATAAATTAATTAGTGAGAAAAATTAATTAATTCGTAGAAGAAAGAGAGATAAATTAATTAATTCGTAGAAGAGGTAGAGATAAATTAATTAATAAGAGGGGAGAGAATATTCCGTGTTTAAATAGAATATTCTATTTCGCGGACTTTCGCGGCCCCAGATTCGCGTGAACCATTTCCTGTCCTACCCACCTTTCAAACAATTTTTCCCAAACTACCCACATTTTCATTCACATTCTCAAACTACCCACTTTTCTCTCTCTAAATCATTAATCAACCCATTAATTAACTCACTATCTATCTTAACCCACTAATTAACTCTCTCTCTCTCTAAACCTATTAATTAACTCCTCTATCTCTTTCAACTATTAATTAATATCCTCACTTTTAAATTATTAATTAATTCAATTAAAATATATTATATAAATATTAAAATAAAATAACACATATGTTTTATTTTTATTTAAATCTATAAATATAATATATATAGTTCAAATTAAATACACTAAATTAAATAATTTAAATAGCTATTATAAATTAAAATAAAATAGAATACATTACATAAACGGGAACTTGAAATAAAATATATTACATAAAAATTAAAATAAAAGACATTACATCACAATAAAATACATAACATAAACATTACAATAAAATAAAATACATAATAAATATTAATCACGTTCAATATACAATAAAATGCATATTTTATCTTTATAATTCAATTTTATGATATCTACTCCATTTTCTACCAGAGCAAAAACCTCTATATAAATCCACATTATGTTTGTTACCACCCTTCCAATATCCATTTATGGTTCTGTATTGTGCTTTGAAAACTCCTCTTTGTTCATTGTATGGAATAATCTTGTGTGATGATGTTTTTTTCTCAACAGTTTCAAATAATTCTCTTGACCTTTGACAATAAGTTTGACCATTTTGAAGGTCATTAAACGTCGCAGTTTCAAATATAAAAAAAAAATTGAATTATAAAGATAAAATATGCATTTTATTGTATATTGAACGTGATTAATATCTATTATGTATTTTATTTTATTGTAATGTTTATGTTATGTATTTTATTGTGATGTAATGTATTTTATTTTAATGTTTATGTAATATATTTTATTTCAAGTTCCCGTTTATCGTTTATGTAATGTATTCTATTTTATTTTAATTTATAATAGCTATTTAAATTATTTAATTTAGTGTATTTAATTTGAACTATATATATTATATTTATAGATTTAAATAAAAATAAAACATATGTGTTATTTTATTTTAATATTTATATAATATATTTCAATTGAATTAATTAATAGTTTAAAAGTGAGGATATTAATTAATAGTTGAAAGAGGGAGGAATTAATTAATGGGTTTAGAGAGAGGGAGTGAGTTAATTAGTAGGTTAAGATAGAGAGTGAGTTAATTAATGGGTTGATTAATGATTTAGAGAGAGAAAGGTGGGTAGTTTGGGAATGTGAATGAAAATGTGGGTAGTTTGGGAAAAATTGTTTGAAAGGTGGGTAGGACAGGAAATGGTTCGATTCGCGTTTCCTATCATTACTCATATATAATTAAACCTTTTTAATTTTATTTTTAAAATAAATAAAATTATTATTACTAAATATTTTGTTCTAAATAATAATAATTAAATAGTTAAATAATTTTTGTTTTTTGAATATTAAATTTATATTTTAAAATATTTATTTTGTAAGTTTAAAACGAGATGTTGATTTTTAGTTAAAATAAGGATCTCTAGTTTGTTAAAGAATCTAATATAGCATAGATGGTTGTATTTAGAGTAACTGATGCACTTGCTCTTAATGATTAAAATACTTGAATTTGCTACAACATTTCGTCACTTGGGAGTATGTGAATAATAGCTGACATTTTTTTAATGGATGAAACTATATCATTATTTAATGACTGCAATTTTGTAACATCAAATTATTCGTATCATTGTGGGACAAAGATGATCTTCAAGGAGGACAAATGATGATTAATTAGGTGGATGAACTATACTAATTATAAATGAAGTATTCGATTGCTGTTAGGTGGGTAATTAAGAACTATACTAATTATAAATGAAGTATTCGATTGTTGTTAGGTGGATAATTAAGAACTATACTAATTATAAATGAAGTATTCGATTGTTGTTAGGTGAGTAATTAAGACACTTATACTAATGATGTTCAACTTGATTAGCTCATTTTTTTTAATTTTTTTTAGTGTTACAAGTTTCTTTATTCCAAATGTTTGTCAAACTACTTTTTTAATATGATATTAGGTTATTTTGAGTTGTTTCTAAATTTTAAAAATTCTCTCCATCATATTACTATCATTTTAACAATAAAATTACTTATTTTATTAAAGAAAATACCAAAATATCTTACTTTATTTTAATTAAATTTAAATTTTAAATATGAAATAATATTTTAATAATTTATCTTAAATAAATCTCAAATAATCTAAAATTTTTATCAAATAATATTATTTTTTAAAAAATAAAACAAGCTCTAAATGATTTTAAAAAAATATATTTCTAGTCCATATATTTAAGTTCAATTACATAATCATGGCATAAGTGAAAGTAAGTAAAAAATAGTTAAAACAAAAATCAGGTAATTAACGTGTACCAAGATTTTCCAAATGATAACGAGATCCTAAAAGAATGAGCCATAAGTCTCGTGTTAACCTCAATTAGGGTTGTAAGGATTGCGCTATGAATGTGACAAATAAGATGGTTAGATTTGTTGAAAATTCAGCAATTTCTTTCTAAAGAGATGATACACTAAAATACCATTGTTTTTTAAGACCCGCTAAATTGGCTGTCCCGATTCAGGCATCCCGAAAACCCCAATGATACCTAACATAGTTCAATGAATCCTAGTGAACCTCATGGTCAAACTGTAAAATGTGAAAAATCATCTTTATAGACTTACAACACATATGACAACAATAGATCATAGACTCATAATACTAATTCATCATAGACTTATCATCCATCAAAATTCCATTATAGGACTTTTAGCCAGATAATGAGATTTTGATATAACCATTCCCATAACTTGGTACAAGAACAATCAGGTACCATAAGAGCATGAAAGAGGAGTAACAAACTGGCACACTAGAATAATCTTGAACGGAAAATATTCTCCCATTAAAAAAATGATTGCATGAAATGGAACTCTAGTTTACTTTTTTACAAATTAATGTTCTCTCCCGGATAATTTATTATTGGAATTAAGACATTTATTTTGCTTCATCAATTTACATGAAATAATTATTATATTTCTTTCTCAATTTTGTGATACATACATTTTCCTTCCTAAAATTTCAAATTTAAACTACTTCATATAGTTATTCTATGATTAATTTTCTTAATAACTATTTTAGAAAAGAAAAGTATTTTAGCAATGATATTGGAAATAAAAATGACATTAATTATGTAAAGTAATTTCAAACATTTTTAAAAGTACATGCAAGTACTGTTGAGTGTTTTGAACACAATGTTTCTACTTCTTCATGTTAATTGATAATAGACGAGAGTCTCACTAATGAGTCATCAACAATAGATGAAGATATTCCCCAAATTCTATAGATCCGAGGGAGGTCCAAACATCAGAGATGATTTATTTGATTGTCAATGGTTGAAATAAGGAGAAGTTTGACGTGGAGTTGTTAATAAAGATCATTGAGTTGAAGCAAAATAATATTGTCAAATAATGAGTTAAGAGAGATCCCAAAAACCTTTTATCAAACGTAAATTATAACAAAATGTCGGACAAAGATATGTGGTGTTGCACCTGTACTCTAGACCTAATTAAGTGTTCTTGAGTAATTCTCAAGAGAGCTTAGGATTTCATAGGTCGAGATTTGTGACTCATTTTATTTCTTAGAGCTGTCTTTTTTTTTTATCTCAAGACAAATCATTTCACGACTATAAAACACGATTTTTTACTATATGTTTTACCAATGCTGACACGATCTTTGTGCTGGTTAGAAACAAGTGTATAGTTGATCTTTGTGCTGGTTAGAAACAAGTGTATAGTTAAATCAAACTCATACTCAGTCAAATCTAAATTTATTTCTTACCAAAAAAAAAATAACATCTCAGATATTAGATTATCATTGATATAAAGACTCCTTCATTATCAAATATCTAAAATAAAAATAGAAAAATAACGGTACATTTTATAAATTATTTATTTAATATATAAAAATAATTAGTTTTTTTTTTCAAAATTCTCTATTAATAATATTACATTATAATGCACCGATTGTGACCCATACCCTCAAGAGGAGAGTTCACCCTCTCAATTTGATGATTCAACTCCCGAAGACAAGTATGTAGAATGGTGTAGGAGACATCACCTTAGAGGGGGGCTCTTCTTGTTGTACGTTCATGATGACAACAAAGTGTAAAATATTCACACAAGAAAAAGTTTAATGAATGAAAGAATGGATGCTCAACCAAGGAAAATTGGTGGCTGTAGAGACATGTAGAGCAACAATGCCGATGCAAAATTGATTGAAGAGCAATTAACTATTATTGACAAGATTGTTAAAGGAAGAAAGAAATTGTAGACGAAAAGAGAAATTTTCAAAAGGGGTTATCTAAGACTGAAATTTAATTACCACAAATCTTAAAATGCTTAAACAAAAAGGGTATCATTATGTTGATGAGTTATGATGTCTTTCTTCATTTTTGTTTTATTGAGTTTTTTTATGTTGTATGTTTTTTATATATTCTTTTATGATGACATGTTTTGTTGGTCACTTATGACTAAACCTGTCACAACCCCTTCACAGTGTGAAAAGTCATATGGAAATGTTAGTGGTTTATTTCAATATTAGAGATTTTGAAAAGTTTACCATTTCTTGTTACCTACCATTCCAACAGATCCAATACCAAGGCGCCCTACCATTTTATAAACCAAAATTTTTCCTCTCTATTTGTGTCAGGAGATAAGACTTTTTTCTTTTATATTTTTTAAAAATATTCAAAGATTAAAAATGTGAGATTTGAAGATCTTAATACATTAGTTAATTTGTTTTTCCAAAAATCTATAGATCTTAATACATTAGTTAATATATATGTTTTTCCACTAATCTATAAATGTGAGATTTTTACTTTGTGTGTATGTCCCATTCATATTATGTTTGTTAGAAGATTTCAACACATTTTTTAAAATGTATTTATTATTTAAATATAAAATTAATGATTCATTATTAATACTATATTAAAAACCGTCCTACTTGATAAATCAAATATAACTTCAATTTAATCACTTTTATTATATGATACTCCATTTTGAATTGCATTATTTCATCTTAGATTTTAATATTTTTAAACTTATGTAATTTGTTTTTTTCCGTTAAACTGACTTTTCACGAGTAAATAAAAAAAGGGATGGATGTTTCTTTTTTAAAATTAATCAAATATTATTTTATAATTATATGGTAAAATGGACTAGTACATCACATTAGAGTCTTTTAAGAGGCATTGTTCGAAGAAAAAAAATCAAATATTTGAGCATTATGGTTAAGTTTTAAATTGTCAATTCAAAATTCGAATCTCATTTGTAAAAAAAAAAATTCCAATTTGGAACTCAAATATTAATTGAAATTATTATTTTTATAAGTTTTAAAAAGTTAACCAAACCATATAATTCCCGATTCAACTTATTACAAATTAGGTCTATTATAATCCATTTATTATGAATAGATATAGAATTTAGACAAATAACTGAAAATTTGATCTAATTATCTCTATAATATACACTCAAATTAGTGGTGTACAAAATATACTAACTTTCAAAAATAGGAACAGGGTAAGTAAATTTTACAAATAAATCAATTTAAAATATGTAAATTTTAATTATTTATATTTTGAGTTAACATTTAACTAGCTAGTTTATCCCGTTCAAATGAATTAAGAACTTTATTTGGAATGATTTCAATATTTGGTGCTTGTTATTTTTTTTAAAAAAATTTGATTTTGTAATATTTTAATTTGCATTAATGTTATTTTTCATTACTAGTTTTATTTTAACCCTTTATAATTAGTCCAAATGAAGTGCTTGAACTTTGTTTAAGTTAAATTTGATAATTAATTTTTTAACTTTTTGTTTTTGATAATTTTATAAAAAAAAAAAAGTAGAAATTAGAAGAATAAAAGATTAAGTATTCTTTATCTAAATCAATTAATATATTCAGATATAGGATCATTTATCAATATTAATATTAGTATAACCTTATTTTAATCAATAAATACATTTCATTCCAAAAAATCAATAAAACCATGTCTAACCCTAATGATACATATAGTAGTATTACTCTTTTTTTGGGTAACTCAAACCCAATCCAAAATATTTTTTCGAAATGCTCAATTGGTGTTGAGTTGGGTTGGATAAAGTTTGAGATTTATCGTCTTTTTTTCTTAACCTTAAAGCTCGCTATGAAAAATAAAACAAAAATAATTTACTAAAAGCACAAATACAGAAATGCAATTATCTGCTAACAAAATAAATATTTTTAAGAGGATAATAAAAAGTTTAGCCAACACAAATAGAGAAAATAAAGGGAGACTTTAACATAAGTGATAAGTCAATTAATGAACAAAATAAATGAACTTTTCTTTATTATTTATAATATATATATATATATATAATGTGAATACTTATCTTTTTTTGTTTTAAATTTTTAATATATTTTGTTTGCATGACCTTTTTAAAAAAAAAACAAAATTATATATTAGAGCCTATATATATATGTTTCTTATCCAGCAAAAACAGTAATACACTGAAAGAGAGAGAACAGAGAGACAGCACAATGGATGAAGAATGTGGAGAAGGAATTAGAACCCCTCTAAGTAAGTTTATACTACCTTAAACATCTTTTCACCATTATCTTTGTTATAAATCAATTCACAGTTTTCATAAGAAATTTGTGAAATTATATTTGTTATAGATTAATTAATTCACGATTTTAATTCAAAAGAGTCTTCTCTACGATATCAAAGTTTTTTTTTCGATTCTCATTGTATAAACGTGAGCTCATGCTAGTTTTTTAACCTAAAAAATTTGATTTTGTATACAATAGTTAGAAATTGTGGTCAATAACTAGACAAAAGTGTTTAAAAACAAGTTGTCACAAAATATATATACTAAGTTACTAACCATCTTTACAAGTTATAAAACTTTAGTGCATGTGAAGTTTTAAACATACTATCGAGCTAAATGAATTTTTTCAAAAGATAATATTATTTACTACTAATATTGATCATATGACTTGTCTAGTGTCATCTAGAGAAGAAAGAATCGAGGACTCGGAAGAAAACTCACCCGTGGAACAAGTGGCTCTCACCGTTCCAACAGGAGATGATCCTTCTCTTCCGGGCCTCACCTTTCGAATGTGGGTTCTCGGTATCTTGTCATGTTTTGTTCTCTCTTGTATCAACCAATTTTTCTGGTACAGAACCGAACCCTTGATTATAAGTGCCATATCCGCCCAAATCGCAGTTGTGCCATTAGGGAGACTAATGGCGGCAAAAATAACGAGTCACATTTTCTTAAAGGGCACTAGCTATGAGTTCACTTTGAATCCTGGTCCATTTAATGTGAAGGAGCACGTTTTGATTACCATTTTCGCTAACTCTGGGGCTGGGACTGTTTACGCCATTCACTTGGTTACGGTCGTGAAGGTTTTTTACAGGCGTAATATCTCGTTCTTCGTCTCTTTGATCGTCGTTATTACTACTCAGGTGCGATTTAGTTATATACAAATTAAGATGTTGTTAAAAATTAAAAAGAAATTATGAGCATAAAATATATAGAAATTTCATCATTTATTTATGGTAGCTACAACAGCCCGGACACAAATAATTAAATATGAGCTCTAAAAACACTTTAATGGAATCGAGATCTTAAGCTTAATACTTTAATCTCACAAATATTTCAAGCTTCATTAAATATTATAAAATTAATCAAACTTGTAATTAGCCCATTAGTATTAGTACTGCCCTTTTTCCTAATTTTGGTTTGATCATTGAAAAATATCCAACCTAGTTATCTAGTATTTCTTATTTTATTTTAAAAAATTATAACGGCTCTATAGGACTAGTATTTTTCATTTGAATTTATTAATACCAACAAAATTTATTTGTTTAGATCTAACTTGAATTGTCATGAATTTTTTTACTTTTTTTTAGAAATAGCCCCGTTTTCATTTTCATGAGTTAACCAAGTTAAAAACAGAAACATACAAAAACGCCTAAACCAAGGGGGAAAATTGTTCCGAATCTTTGTTCTCAAAATGTATATATAGATCCACATGAAGTTAGAAATGTTCAAGTGAGGTTGAATTTTGTTCTTAACTATGTTTACTCCTTTCATTAATTAAGCAACATATTAAATAGATGACATACCATTAAGAACTATATATATAGGAAGCCTCTTTATTGAGTTTTTGATCAATCTAACTATATTCAATTCCTTTTTATTTGTATTTAGTTCTTCGTTAAAAAATTTAACTTGTTTAATGGTTAAAGACCATACCCTAAATGATTAAATATCTCAACTTTGATTCTTACTTCATAAAAAAATGTAATAATTTAAAGTAATTGATCTAAGGAATTATATTAACTTTCTTTTCTATAATAAACTATGATTTTAAAATATATATATAATTAAAAAATATAATCATCAATTTTGCAGATTTGTTCATGATCAATATTGATTAATTTAGCATACAGAAATAGAGTACTGTGTCATTTTTTTATTTACAATGTTTAGTATCATTTATTATTTAGGTTTGTAAAATTATTTATTAGTACAATTATAGTGGTGGCATCAATCTCAACTTAAACTTTGTTATTAAGTGAAATTTAACATGAAATATTTGTTCTTATTAATATAAATATTTAAAAATTGAATTTAGTGAATGAATGATTAAAAAATTGATAGTATTTGTGGATGAGATCATTCTATCTAAAGGGCAATTAAACCAGCATGTGAGTCTAGATAAAATATGATCTTATTTATATTAAATTCAGTCAGAGCAGATGGGTAAAATTAAAGTAAACAAAAATGACTAATTAAATAACCCAATATTTTTTTTTACCTAATTCTTAAATATTCTAATAGCTTTCTAAATAGCTTCAGACAATAATGTGGTTGTTGAAGATATATTATACCTAATTTGTCCACCAGATGGCCCTCTTCAAAGATTTGACTCCACTTAGATTATAATAGATGAAGTTAATTTCAAATATTTTGGGATGGGTTATAAGCACCATTATTAAGAGTTCCAACATGTATTTAATCACTTATGTTTTCTGGAAAAATAAGAATAATTTTATTTTTGTTACTTATTTTACTTTTACCATTCTTAATAAAGAAAAATAAGGTTAATTTGAATTACAGGTTCTAGGGTTTGGTTGGGCAGGTATATATAGAAGATACTTGGTGGAACCTGCGGCAATGTGGTGGCCGTCGAACCTTGTTCAAGTGTCACTATTTCGGTATGTTTGAAGATATTTAAATACTAGTATTTTATAATTATAATAATTATAATTATTTTTGAAATTTTTTAAAATAAAATTAAAAATTGAAAGTGATTTTATTTTATTTATATGAAAGTTGTGATTGAATTAAATGATTTTTTTTAAATAAAAGTGGATAAAAAAAGTAATATTTTGATAAATTTTGATATTGAATTGTTGAATTTTTTTTTTATCAATTTTAGGAAAAAGAAAAAGGAAATGTAGATAATAAGTTCAATAGAGTTTTGATAATGGCATACATAATCAATTTTTAATAACAATTAATATATATATATATATATATATATATATATATATATATATATTATAAGTTAAAGAAAAATATATTTAAATTGGGAACTAGAGTAGTTTTTAAACTCAGACCATTTAAAAGATAATAATTATGAGTGTAAATTGAGATTTGAAGTTTTATACTATATTCAAATTGGAACCTAAAGTTAAAAATGCACAACAAATTAATTTAAAATTAAATAAGACATTTCATAGAGAAATAATTATATGTAAAAATTAAAGATGGGTATATAGAAAATTCATTGGGACCAAATTAAAGGAATTAGAAATATATTCAAATGTGGACCTAATTTTACATTGTAACTAAACTATAATTTTTTTTAAATAAACAAATGCATTGATTTAAAACAATATTCACAAGTTTATAAAAATATGGTAATTATTAATATTTATATTAAGACTCATTTTCTTAAAATGAAATAAATGCATTATTTTTAAAAAAAATTAAATTTATTATTTCAATTACATTGAAAAATTAGTTTATTTTATTTTGAGAATAGATAGAAGGAGGGAAATTGGGGAAGAGAATGAGAGAATGGTGTGTATCACTTCATTAACGGGGAAAAAATGAAAAAAAAAGTGTGGGAAGAAAGAAAAGAAATAATTTTTAAAAAATTTCAGCAATAAATTGCACGTTATCATTCCCTTTCTTGTTTGATATTTCAGCTATAAGATTTTTTTTTTCATCTACAAAAAGTTGTATGACTAATATATTTATTATAAAAACAGGGCTTTGCATGAGAAAGAAGAAAGATTGAAAGGAAGGTTGACATGTATTCAGTTCTTCATAATTGTCATTAGTTGTAGCTTTGCTTATTACATTTTTCCAGGTTACCTTTTCAAAATATTGACATCATTCTCATGGGTATGTTGGATATTTCCTAAATCCGTATTAGCCCAACAACTCGGTTCGGGCCTATATGGGCTTGGGCTTGGATCTTTGGGCTTTGACTGGTCAAGCATAGCATCCTACCTTGGAAGCCCATTAGCAAGCCCATGGTTTGCCACGGCAAATGTTGCTGTTGGTTTCTTCTTGGTGATGTATGTACTAACTCCCGCAAACTATTGGTTGAATGTCTACAATGCCAAAACATTTCCATTGTTCTCCGATGAGCTTTTTAAGGCAAATGGATCTGAGTACAATATATCGAGTATCGTGGACTCTGATTTCAGCCTCGATATCAACGCTTACGATCAAGAAGGTCCTCTTCATCTTAGTACTTTCTTCGCCATGTCTTATGGAGTAGGATTCGCCGCTCTTAGTGCCACTATTATGCATGTGTTATTGTTTCATGGAAGGTAATATATAATAACAAACATTTTTCCAATATTTATTCACTCCCCATAACTAATCTCATTACTATTATATATTAAAAAAGGGAAATTTGGGAGCAAGCAAGGGCTAGTTGTAAGGAGGAAAGATGGGACATACACACAAAGTTGATGAGTGGTTATAAACAAGTGCCTCAATGGTGGTTTTGGGTGATACTTGTGGCCAACATTGGGGCCGCCATCTTTGTGTGTGAGTACTACAATGAGCAACTTCAATTGCCGTGGTGGGGAGTCCTCCTTGCTTGCGCCGTTTCATTTGTCTTCATCCTACCTATAGGTGTCATTTGTGCGGTTACGAATCAAGTAATTTTCCTATGACTCCTTGTTGATTGTTAAACATGCATGCATGCAAATATAAGGGTGTTAAATAAAAAAATGGAATTAAAAGAATTAAGATAAGGTCAACTATCAATTGTTTGTCGATGATGTCCGAGGGAAAGCTAGCTTGTATAATAGAAAAAAAAATAGTTAAAAGAAAAACCTAGATAATGTTACCAATCAAAGATTGTAATTTATTACTAAAATAGTAAAAGATTAGAAGAGGCTACTTTTATAATCTCCTATATAACTACTTGCATAAATAAGATTTGATTTAGAGATAATTATATATCCATGTTATCCTCTAATTTGTTATCCCTTAGTATGCTTCAATCTGATCATATTCTTCCAAGATCCGTTTATCGATCAGTAAAGAAAAACAAAAACATGTATAAATGAGAAAGACCAAATCTTTGTAATAAGTGAAATCAGTTATGCTATATATATTGCAAACATTAAAAACATTGTAATCACTCGAATCAATACAATGCAAGCTTAAGTTTTTTTCTTCCTTTTTTATTGCTATGATTATGTTTTTTTCTTTTTTTTTTTGTAAATTTATATAATATGTGTGTGTTTAATCTATCTCGAACTTGATATGATTGGATTAAACAGTTCTTGACGTTGAATGTCTTAACGGAGTTCATAATTGGGTACTTGTATCCGGGATATCCAGTGGCCAATATGTGCTTCAAGGTTTATGGAGAAATGAGCATGGCTCAAGCTGTTGTATTTCTTCAAGACTTAAAACTCGGTCACTACATGAAAATCCCACCTAGAAATATGTTCATGGCACAGGTACTGCGCACCAATATTTAATCACCACGTACCTTAAATGTTTTTTTTATTTGTAATTGCATTTCGATCAGTTCATCTTATGTTAATGAAAAATGCAGATTTTAGGAACATTGATAGCTGTTATAGTGTACTTGGGCACGGCATGGTGGTTGTTGGAAACAATCCCCGATATCTGTGAATCCTCCTCTTCTATTTGGACATGTCCATCCGATACTGTCTTCTATGACTCAACCGTCATATGGGGCTTGATCGGTCCCCGTCGTATCTTCGGAAATCAAGGCACTTATAGAGCCATAAATTGGTTCTTTCTCGGTGGATTCATTGCACCTATTATTGTATGGTTAGCCCACAAGGTACGTACTTTAATTATATATTAAATTTCCTCCCACCTCATTAATATAGAACTAGTTATTGAACAAATACAACCTTAAACTATGACATTATTAAAAGTTGATGAATACTTTTGTATTTTATTGACTTATAACCTTTCATTTTGAATAGAAATTTCCGGAGAAGAATTGGATTCGACTAATAAACATGCCAATCTTGATCGGTGCGACGGGAAGGATGCCACCGGCAACAGCTGTTAATTACACAACATGGATTCTCGTAGGGTTCTTGTCTGGTTTTGTGGTTTATCGATACCGACCACATCTATGGAAGAAGTATAATTATGTGTTGTCTGGTGGGTTGGAAGCTGGTTTGGCATTTATGGCAATATTGTTGTATTTGTGTCTTGGAATGGAAGAGATAAGCCTTGATTGGTGGGGGAATGATCTTGACGGTTGTTCTTATGCCACGTGTCCTACTGCCAAAGGTGTTAAGGTAGATGGCTGTCCTGTTGTCTCCTAGTTTATAAGGATAAATCAAGAAAGGGTTCATTTCACCTATAACAACATAGTTTTTTATCATTTGATTAACATTGAAAATTAAACTCATTTATTTCCTTATTTCTTCATTTTTCTCTTTCGGTCTCTCTCTATTTTATTTTTATTTTTTATCACCCTCAAACGATTATCAAAGACCAGATCACAATTATTCTTCTTTCTCAAATTTTTAAATAGTTTTAATTTCAACCTCTTCATGTCAATGGATGAACACATCTTAACGAGCTAAGTCTCAATAGAGGTATTTTTTTTTCAGAAAAAGTTAGGATTTATTCATTTAAAAAAAATAGGGTTTATTCGTTTAGCCGAAATTTGATCCGGTAAAATTTGGAGTTTTGAAAGACTTATTGTCCTCAAATAAGTTGGTTATATACTGAATTCATTATAAAGTAACCAGTCGTTTTCAAAAGTTTTATAGTTTTCTTGGGAAAGATACATTTTGCATAAATAAGATATTTTGTTTAATTTTTTATTATAGTTTTGTATAAATGAATTCTTTATATATGAAAAAGAGAAATTCATCAATTTTTTCTAATAAAGATGGCCCAAACTTTACTAATTATAAAATGTGGGGAGCATATACTATAAACATACTGCTTTAAAGTGCTTCCTTTGTTAATTTGTTAATACTAATAATGAGTTTAAGTCATGTTCAAACATGATTCAATTTAACAGTTCAAAATGAATATTAAGTATTTAACAATAAAGTTTTTTCCAGGATTATAGTAATATACGGAAGGTGAATTTACGAGTTGTCGATGTTTAAATTTTGAACAAAATGAAGACCGTACAGAAAATGATATTAATATTATCAACAAATGTTAGAATATAATAATGAGGTTTTTCCTTAATGTATGAATGATAATATTGTTTTCTACTTGATATAGATTTGGATAAAAATGATTCATTTATCATAAAATAAAAGACTTTGTACCACAATTAAGAATGGAGTTTGAGACTTAAGAAAAAGTGTATGATTTTTATTTGACATATGCTAAGAGGACAAGTTTTGGCATAAGAAAATCTCGTAGTCATAGTAATATTTGGCTAAAATATTGGATATGGTCTTTTGTTGTAGTGCTCAAGGTAAAAGGGGAAAAGATAAATGATTGGTTTATGTGAATTGCAGTGAGCCTGAAACAAGATTAGGTTGTGAACCTAAACTAAAGATCTGTAACTGAACAAGTGGCATGTTTATTGTGGTGCAATTTGTAAAAGAGCATAGTCATCATCTTTCAAGTCCAAACAAGACTCACCTACATATAAGCCATAGAAAAATATCTTCTTTAGCTAAAATACAGATTGAAATGGCAAATGACATAAGAATCCCTTCAAAAGCATCTCAAAATCTCATTGCGAGATAAATGAGGGAAATCGTTTGTAGGTTTTATTCCTGAAGATTACAAAAATTACTTGTGTTCGAAAAGAAGAAAAAGTATGCTGTTAGGGTACACATGAGGTGTTTTAGAATATTTGCAAGAACAACAATCTAGTGATAATAGCTTTTATCATTCTCTTCAAGTTGACGAGGATGATTTGATAAAAAATATATTTTTGGTTTGATGCAAAAATGAGAGCTGATTATTAAAATTTTGGAGATGTTTGTTTTGATACAACATATAGGAAGAACAATGAGGGTCGTCCACTTGCATTATTTATTGGTATCAATCACCACAAGCAATCAATAGCTTTTGGTGCCGCTTTATTATATGATGAAAGTTCGTTGACGTTTGAATGGTTGTTCGATACATTTGTTGAGACTATGGCTGGAAGAAAACCTATAACAATTTTTACAGATCAAGATGCAGCCATAGAAAAGGCCTTAACTTCTAAATGGCCAACAATACATCATCGATTGTGTATTTGACATATTTAGCAGAATGTTGCTATACATTTGAGTGATTTTTTTTCTCAATTTAAAGAGCGCGTTTTCTAGGGATTTTGCTACATGTATATATGAATTCGATGAAGAGAAAGACTTTTTTGAAGTATGGTCCATGATGTTGAACAAGTATTCACTAAAAAAGAATGATTGGTTGAAGCGTATATTTCAGATCAGAGAGAAATGAGCTTTGGTGTATGTAAGACATATGTTTTCTGCAAATATGACTACAACCCAAATAGTTAAAAGTTTTAACAGCCTTATAAAAAATACGTCTCTTATAAACACAAGTTCTCAGTATTCTTTCATCATTTTGAAAGGCTTCTTGAAGATCTTCGATATAGAGTTAAAAGATGGTTTCAAATCAAATAATAGCATTCATTATTTACGACATCCTATTGGAATTTTAAAACAAGCAAGAAAGATTTACACTCTTGAGGTATTCAAATGGTTTAAAGATGAGTGGTTCAAATGTCATGATTATAACGTTGAAACTTATATTGAGGATGCTGGTTCATTGGTGAAATATAAATTTATTCCTCGAGGCAAGGGTTATCATCATATAGTTACACTTTATCCAACATATGAAAGAGTTGAGTGTGATTGAAGAAAATTGAGTTTGCGGGAATCTTGTGTTCTTATGTTTTAAAAATATATACGATCATCAATGTCTATCACCAATGTCTATGACATTCCTAATGTGTACATATTGAAAATATGGGCACGAGGTGCTAAGGTTGGATATGTTGGAGTCAAAGATTCAAATATTGATGATCAGTCTTTGGAGCCTAAAATACTTATAATATCCGATATAAAGAACTATGTGGGTTGTTTATTCAATTGAGTATCAAGGTAGCGGGGAGAAAAAACACTTATAAGATTGTTAAAGATAGTTTTTTGGGTTTGTGTAAAGTGATAGATGCAAATTTGCAATTTATTGAGCCAACTGGCTCTAGTCTTCTTAATAAGAAAGAGTGGATAGAAACTGATGAAGTGGATTCTATGGCGAAAGGAATAAAAATAGTAGTTTTAGGCAAAAGATTAAAAGGTGGTCTAGAAAAGATTTCATGGAAGAGAAAATCTTTGAAAAAGATCAATCAACCATCACTAGTCGGGTCTCTTTCATGTGTGCCTAATGAACATATCAATATCAGTTGAATTGTGTTTAAAATTATTTTAGTGATGCAATACTGTTGTAATTGATATCAAAAGTTTTTAAAACTATATTTTTTTTGTCTTAACTGATAACACATACGTATGCATTTGGTGACTCTGTTGATAGTTTAAGTATGTCTGAAATTCAAGCTTCACAAATTTCGTTAGTACCACATTCTCAAGTATGTTCGTAATCCTACTTATCCTTTCTGTTGCTTCCTTTTGACTTAGTTGAAAACAATAAATCCTATAAGTCTAAGAATGGGGACAATTCAATTAATTGAAATGCATTGATAAGAGTAGGAAGTGATTCTGATCTTTCTCCTCTTGATCACATGCCTACATATATATTAAAATATTAGTTGATGTTTGAATGATTCATATATGTTAGTTGGGACTTCCACAAGTTATATGTAATAATTCATCATTCTGATTTTAAAATACAGTTAATGACTGATAATAAAAGAAGATAAATGAAAATGTGTTATTATTATAGGAAAGTTATTGTACCCTAAGATGTTGAGGTCATTGAGGTCAAAGTCACTTATCTTTAGGTTCCCCTTTACATCAAGAAGAACGCTCTCTAACTGTATATTCATTCATTCAAAGTTATTAATATTATCATTAGTGCAATCTCAAGATACTGAAATATATGCATTTTTAAGACTTTAAAAACAAACTTTGAGAACTCTGTGGTAAAGCCCTTTGTCATGACAGAACTATCCCCGTCAATTAACGGTTGGAAAAGCTTCCTTCCATAAACTTCAAAGAGCTGCCATTTGGTAGAATGTAAAGTTAGATGTAATAATAGATACATGCTGGTTTAATATTGGGTTTTTGCAAATAAACCAGTTTTTTATGAGAATTTAAATCTAAAATCTTCTTGAATCTTACTATTATGTCGAACAATTCTGTCTAAAATATAAAATATATGTCTTACGAACAATATCAACATTGGTTGAAGTGTGTTTAGATTTGTTTTAGTGACAATAATGTTATAATTGATGTCAAATGTTTCTAAAATTATATTTTTTGTTTTAACTGATAACTAATACGCATGTACTTGGTGATTCCGTTAATAGTTTTAGTATATTTGGAACTCAAGCTTCACAAGTTCTATTAGCACTGCATTTTCAGGTACATTCGTAATCTAACTTTAATTTTTTTTTTTAAATTGAAAGAAATATGTAATTATCATATTTTATTGACTTCATAGAATGGACATATAGTCTATATGAATTCAAATCTAAGACATTTGGGTTATTGTAGTTCACAACCTTCGATATTTTTGTCAAATACACAATTGGTATTTATTGTTATACAAATAATATTTAGTCATATATTTAACTATTTTTTTAAATAAATTAGAGAATATTGTTGATTAATTATTGAATAATTTCGAACATTTATTATGTTGTAGCTGGAACAACAAATTGAAATTGATTATTCGTAAAGGTAAGAGGCCAATGATACAATATTATATGATATATTCGATGAACAAATTAGAGAATGGTGTAGTAATATTTGTAAAATAGAAGTTTTCTCTATTTGATCTACATTATTATGATAGAATATCAAATGTAGTACTTTTGTGATTGTATGTAAAATGTAGTGATTTTTAGAAAATGTTTTTATTTGGGTGATTTCTAATGTATATTCAAATATATTTTTGATGATTTTTAAACTTTGCAAAATTACTAGTTTAATTTTAAGATTCATATTCCACATATGAGGACAAATTAGGCATTGATATTGTTACATTTACCCATTTGTATAGTTCATTCATGTCATATGAATTTATTTATTTTTAAATAAATAACATGTTTTTATGTAATTACTTGTCATTGTCATTTCAGTAAATGAAAAATTTTTACAACCTTATCAATTAATTATACAAATGAAGCCCATCTAGCCAGACTTTAAAAATGAAAACATTTGCTACAATTTCCATTCAACCTTCTTATTTATATTGTCTTGCTTTGTTTTTTTTTTCATCAAAATTTCTAGTAATTTGCCATAATTTGAGTCAAGTGTATCATTTACATTAAATAAAAAAAAAAATAAGTCATTTACTACAAGATATTTTAAACTAACTAGTAATCCATATGATCAACAATACAATAATTACCACACATAACTTCCATTGTCTTAATCTAAGTTTTTCAAGTGTAACCTCCCCATTTTAACTTCGGCATCTTTTTCATTTACACGCCGTAACAAATCAGGTATAATACTTTTAGCTCTTTGATAAATTTTTGGATCATACCAATAAAAAAATCAACATACTTGATATTCCTGCCCAAATAATTCATAAAAAATATATATTACTAACTTTACATGATAAAAATTATTAACATATATTTAATACATATACCGACCAATTAGGACATGACCAAAATCTCCTTTCTGGATTAGTATACTTTCATGATGTCACCGATATTGTTCTCTTTTCACATTAAGTACATGGGCTCCATTATATTATATAACACAAACTATCTCAATTAAAAAAGAAAAACTTAGACTTAATATAACAAAATAGATTAAATGTACATTTTATCTTTATATATATTCATTAATTATGTATAAGTTTTTTTTACCATTCAATAATTTTAACTAAGAAATTAGTTACATAATACAGAATAATAATTAATAAATATATAATCTAAGAGTCAAATACTAAGAAGATTGAATAATTGGACTATCCAAAAATACTAATGGTTTGACCAGACTTATTATTAATATTTGATTACTTTAAAAGAGTATTGTTTGTAAATTAATATTTAACGTCTAAAGACTAAATATTAATGTTGTGTTTGGCATCTTATGATGAGATGTATCATTATTTTGAATTTATGTGATTATTAAATTTTTGTGAGTATGGTTGTTCATTTATTTAATTTGTTATCTAATTAAGTTAACACTTCTGCTTATACGGTTTTTTTCTTGTCAACATTTTAAGTTCATTTTATATGATAAAGTTTTAAAGTGTATCTAGAATTTGTTGTTTTTTAAGAATTATATCTAAAAAGGGTTAAAATTGTTAAGGGTATTTTTAGAATAAAGATTTCATAAAAAATACACCATAATATATGTTTTATTTAGTTTCAAAACTAAATGCATTAAATTTAGAGCTACACTAATGTATTATCATGCATTTAATATCGATTTTCTTATTCACAATTAAGTTAATTGATGTGAATTGCAGTTGTCTAAAGGGAGACTTAGTCTCTATATGAACTCATATCATATTGTGCGTAAGAAAATAAAAGATTGAAACGAATTAACATAAATAATGTTCACTTAGCAAATACCTTAAAAGATAATAAAGAAATGAATTGTAAGAATTGCAGATGTTGCACCTAAAATAAAATTACTAAAGAAAGTGGTGCATAAAAGAATACATATTACAGTTTTTTGTTTGTTCTAAGAGTAATTTAACTTCGTTACTCATACACAGTTGATGGTAAACTTCAGTACTACTATCTAAAGTAAATGTGTTGATGTACGGTTGAGTTAGTTGTCAAAAGTCAATTAATGGTGAAAGAAATATTGGCATAGGCATTAACAATTCATATTAAAGATGAAGAAATAAAGAACTACTTCAAATACTCTTTATTTGGAAACAAATATTTATGGAATATCTCCATATAATTAATTTATTTGGAGAGAATAATTAAAAATTACAACTTATATACGGAATAAAATTTCAACTAAAATAACTAGTGAATTCTTTGGAGGATATCCAGTTAAGGTTAAACTTTATAGGTCCAAAAAAAATAAACTAGACTAAAGAATTGTTAGATATTAATTGTTGAATATTTTAAAAGAACTAGAGACAAATTTAGTCTCATAAGTACATCAAGATTAGCCTTAAAATTAAATAAATACAAAAGACTCCTTAAACAAGAGACTAATGTATGCTCAAAAATATATGCATCAAGAAATGAAGTATATTTATGATGTTGGACAAATACATAGAGGATCCTGGCTTGGATCATTAGAAAGCAACCAAACAAGTAATGTAACATTTTAAGAATAAAACATTACATACTCATATAGTGCAATCAAATCTGATAGAGATCATTTGGTATTTTGATTCGAATTTTGTTGGATACCAAAATAGTCGGAAATTCGTGCCATATAATTTTAGTTTAATTATAGATGAAAAAATTAATTCTTGTAAGAGTATTAAGTAGACACTCGAATTATTTAAACATGATGGAAGAATATTTTAGGTATTTTGTGGCATCCAATTAAAAAATCGCAAAATTTTGTCACGGGGTTGCAAATTATGAATGATATAGAAAGACCACTAAAGATATTACGTGACAATAATATACAGTTCTTTTACTTTAAGAGTAATATGAGTTCGACTAATTTGAAGTTTTTGGAAAATAAAGAATTCATAATGTTTATTTATCTATTGAGCATATTTGGACAAACTCTAAAATTACGGATTAGTTCTCTAAATATTTGATATCCGAGGTCTTTCATGAACATATTGTTCATATAGATATTGCCTATTCAGATTATGTATAGTTTTAGTAGAAGATTGTATTGTGATACTTGTATAGATATAATTTGGAATTTATGTGTACATTAAAGATTCAGTTTGTAAAGAAATTAAAGATTCTAGTTTAAAGAAATCAAGATTATAAAATTATTCATATTGATATGTATAAGGAATAAATGAGGACTAGTTGATATTATACATGTTAAAGATCACACTACATGTTATTCCACACTATACACCCATGTTTAATCTATGTCATTTGATTGTATTGACATATATGACTATTGAGGGTTTAGTTACGAACTAATGTAACAAAAGTCACTTTAATCATATATTGATATAATTGATGGACGAGATTGATATACACTATTAAGTGTTGTTTTATTAAATTGGTGAATATTATTGATTAATTACTGAATAATTCGAACATTTATTAATGTTGTAGCTAGAACAACAAATTGATATTAGTTCTTCTTAGAGGCAAGAATTTGAAGGATGCTATAATATATCCGATGAAAAAAATTAGAAAATGATGCAGTAATTATTTGTAAAATATAAGTTTTTCTCTAGTTGTAATACATTGTTGTGATAGAATATTAAATAGTACTTTTTGTGATTGTATGTCAAATGTAGTATTTTAAGAAAATGTTTTTTTTTTTGTGATTTCTAGTATATATTTAGATATATGTTTGATGATTTTTAAAATTTGCAATAATTACTAGTATAATTTTAAGATTCATCAAATTAGGTATTGATTGTTACATTTACCCATTTGCAAGTTCATTCATGCTATATGAATGAACATGTCTTTATGTAATTACTTGTGTTGGGTTATTTTAACTAAGGGTCAAATTATTTTGATTAACGATATTTTGATGATGAACTTGTGTAAAAATTAAATAAGAATAAAATTAAATCGTCTAATTGTTTTGTGCAAGTGCATCAAAACGTGCTAAGTTAGACTTAGCTTGAATCAGGTTCGTTAGATGTATTGGTTATTAGACGTACACAGTTAGACATGCAGTTTAACAGATACGTGGTTAGACGTGCAGTCTAACAGACACGTAGTTAGCCGTACATTCTAACAGACGTAGTTAGACGTGCAATCTAACAGACGTAGTTAGACGTGCAGTCTAACAGACGTAGTTAGACGTGCAGTCTAACAGACGTAGTTAGACGTGCAGTCTAACAGACACGTAGTTAGACATGCAATCTAATAGACGTAGATAGACGTGCAGTCTAACAGATACGTGGTTAGACGTGTAGTCTAACAGACATAGTTAGACGTGCAGTCTAACAGACGTAGTTAGACGTGCAGTCTAACAGACGTAGTTAGACGTGCAGTCTAACAGACGTAGTTAGACGTGCAGTCTAACAGACGTAGTTAGACGTGCAGTCTAACAGACGTAGTTAGACGTGCAGTCTAACAGACGTAGTTAGACGTGCAGTCTAACAGATACATGGTTAGACGTGCATTCTAACATATACGTAGTTAGACGTGCAGTCTAACAGACACGTAGTTAGACATGTAGTCTAACAGACGTAGTTAGACGTGCAGTTTAACAGATACGTGGTTAGACGTGTAGTCTAACAAACGTAGTTAGACGTGAAGTCTAACAGACGTAGTTAGACGTGCAGTCTAACAGACATAGTTAGACGTGTAGTCTAACAAACACGTAGTTAGACGTATAGTCTAACCGACGTAGTTAGACGTGTAGTCTAACAGACGTAGTTAGATGTGCAGTCTAACAGATACGTGGTTAGACGTGCAGTTTAACAGATACGTAGTTAGACGTGAAGTCTAAAAGACGTAGTTAGACGTATAGTCTAACAGACGTAGTTAGACTTGCAGTCTAACATATACGTGGTTAGACTTGTAGTCTAACAGATACGTGGTTAGACTTGTAGTCTAACAGATACGTGGTTAGACGTGCAGTCTAACAGATACGTGGTTAGACGTGTAGTCTAACAGACATGTGGTTAGACGTGTAGTCTAACAGACACGTAGTTAGACATGCAGTCTAACAGATACGTGGTTAGACGTGCAGTCTAACAGATACGTGGTTAGACGTGCAATCTAATAGACGTAGTTAGACGTGCAGTCTAACAGATACCTGGTTAGACGTACAGTCGAACAAATACGTAGTTAGACGTGTAGTCTAACAGACACGTAGTTAGACGTGTAGTCTAACAGACGTAGTTAGAAGTATAGTCTAACAGATACGTGGTTAGACGTGCAATCTAACAAACGTATTTAGACGTGTAGTCTAACAGATGAAAGTTAGACGCAGGGAGTCTAACTCCTTCAGACTAGTCTGAAGGGATACGTAGTTAGACGTGCCATGAACTCCATTACACTTGGTAGTCTAATGGATCCTAATATTAGACGGGGGTGTCTAACTTCATTAGACTTGGAAGTCTAATAGAGCACGTCTAATACCTCGCTTCAGCAGTTGCTTGAAGTTAGCATCCATCTACACACAATGAACTAGTTGTACGCTACTCCTACTCCTCTAATTCGTGCAGATCAGTACGACAGCCAATTGTATCTAATGAATGAATGTCACGTAAACAAATATTCTTCCCACTACTTGTTTTTACAGGACAATTCTAGAAGAATATTCGGCGCACTACCAGATTGGTACGGCTACGATCTTTGTGCATAGTGTCTGTTGTACTTGTGTACTATGGAGGTTGTCTAATGGGTACTTACCACGTGCCAATGTAGAAGATTCGGCCGTTGGTACTTGTTCTCTATTTAAAAATCTTCAAGGACAACAGACGAGCTACCGGACTTACAATCAATCTTTCGAATTGCTCACTTATTTATTTACTGAGTTTGTACATCAAGAGAGAGATAGAATCAAAACCCTGTCTAGCTGAGTTATATTCTTAAACCTTTTGTAAGTTGAATAGAGTCTATTCTGTTCAACAGTTAGCTAGAACTGAAACTGTATTTGATTCAAAGAAAAGTATAGTGAATCCTTCTAGTGGTTGGAAGAAGGGGTGACGTATGAGAGTTTTGCTCCGAACATCCATAAACAATTGTCTGTGTCTTTTACATTCTGTCTTTCATTCTTTCATTCTTTCATAGCTTTAAACCCAAGCAAATGTTTCCGCACTTGAATCGCTTCAAGAGTTTGCAAAGGTTTGTGAAGAATAGAAAGTGATATTAATCCCTAACAGGATTTCTATCAAATCGTTTTCTAGAAGTTGTCATAAATATTAGACCCATGTCTCTATTGGTGTCATCGATCCTTTCAATTGGTATTAGAGCCCTGTTTCTATTCTCAAGCTATCTCTAAGAATGTCTACCATAACCAAAGATGCCAGTGCTACCGCAATCCCCATATTCTCAAGAGAAAACTATATTTGATGGAAGAAGAGAATTCGTGCTCATCTTTCTTCTCTTCGTGACGATATGTGGAGTGTTATCACAGATAGTCCCATCAAGATTGAAAAGGAGAAATTTGAATGGACCAGTGAAGACAAGAGGAGAAACAACCTCGACAACATGGCATTAGACGTTCTGTACAGATCTCTTAATGATAGTATGTTCAACTACATCATCGAGTGTGATATTGCCAAGGAAATTTGGGAAAGACTTACCCAAATGTGTGATGGCAATGAGAAAACAAAGGAGAACAATATCATGGTTATTACTCAACAGTTCAACAGTTTCAAAATGCGTCCTGGAGAAACAATGACTGATTTTGACACAAAGTTCAGCAAAGTTATCTCCACTCTTTCTATTCTCGGCAAAACCTATAGCAACAGGGAGATTGCTATCAAGGTCATGCGTGTTTTGCCAAGGGAATGGGACATAAAGACGATGGCTATGAGGGAATCCAAAGACCTCAACAAGATTTCGCTCTTCGATCTGTTTATTGTTCTCAAGGCCTATGAGTTCGAGTTTAACTCAAGAATTGAAGAAGATCAACCCTCATCCATCATCATTTCCAAAGTTTTGGTGACTGCTAAAGAGTCACCGACTGCTCCTGATGTGAAGACAGCTTCCCAATAGCTCAGCAGTGATGCTATGTCTCTCTTCGTGAAGAAGTTTGGCGATTTCATGAAGAAGAGCAGCTCTAACTCAAACTCTTCAAATTTAAATGATAATAAGAAATCCAAAGTTAATGTTAAGTGTTTTAACTGTGACATTCTAGGTCATTACCAATCGGAATGACGGAAGCCGAAGCGTGATGAGAAGAAGAAGGACGAAGAAAAGGAGTTGAAGGCTCTTGTGGCAAGGGACGGGAAGAACAAACAGAACTATAATGATTCTTACTCTTCATCCAGCGATAGTGATGAAGACGAGGTTGCTTTCTTCATGGCAAGAGAAGAAGAAGAAGAAGAAGAAGAAACTCAGGATTCTGAGGTATTTGACTTCTCTTCTGAAAAAATTTCAAGGGAAAAACTGGTTATTGCACTAGATGACATGGTCATAGAGTACAGAAAGCTGACAGAATCCATAAATGAAATAAAGTCTTCATCTAAAGTGTCTCAACCTGTTTTGTCTCAAACTCTAGAATTCAAAACTCTTGAAAATGACAAGATCGAAATCTCATATGAGATTCAAACTCTTTCTTCTAAAAACAAAAGGTTAAAGTATGTTGTTAGTGCTTGGACAAGGTCTGGAGAAGCTATCAAATATCAGATTAGTTTGTTGAAGCCTGCTGGATCTAAATCCGGTTTAGGATCTGATAGCGATGACCCAAACCAGTCCTGCAAAAAGTTAAACTCAGCAACTGACAAGCTTAAGCCAATAAGTTTTGTCAAAGGGAGTCTAACTAACATTGAATCTGATCTAATTCATGAAGATTGAAATAACTTATGTTCCGTCGACTGTTAGCTGACTGAAAATTAAGTTAGATTAAGCCAACAAGTCTTGCAATCTGAAACCTAACTCAAAGTCAAGGAGTTTTAAAAGAAAATCATCCTCAAAAGTTAAGGGATCAGTGGTTAGAAGGAAGGTGTTTGCTAAGTCAAAATCATACTACTAATTACAACACAAAATGAGAAATCCATCAAAATAACTCAAATATATTCCTAAGGGACTGATTGATCGAGGACCCAAATGAATGTGGGTACCAAAATTTGTAAATATTTTATTGTGTAGGTGATACAGGGAAGCTACAGGAAGGAAGCATGGAGCATACTCTTCTGAGAATACATTTTAGAAGATCAACAATGGCCCTTGCCATTCCTAAGGACTAAGTGTTTTATGTTTTAAGAATATTTTTGGTCATAAGGACCTCAAAACATTTATCTATTCATTTTTTACATGCATAAATTGAGAGAGAAAATTTATTGCGAAAATAATGATGCACGCAGACAAAATGCTTTAATCGGTCTATTAGACGAGGGTTGTCTAAGAAGAAAAAGCATGTACTTAGACGTATTTTTACTTACACACTATATGCATCTAAGCCAATGTGTCTTGGTTCATAACCTGCGCGGTTAGACGCTGACGTCTAATAGACGGTTAGACATTTATAAGACAAGAGCAATCGGATGCTCACGTCTAACCAAACACACGTCTAATACGTGTTGTTCATGCGTAATTAGACGTCGACGTCTAATAGATGTGAGACGTCTATAAGACACATGATTAGACGCCTGCGTCTAATAGACTCATGCGTCTAATAGTCGTTTAGATCTCATAGATTGTAGAAGTAAGAAAAACGTCTAACTACGTGTGTATTAGACTGATCAAGGACAGTTGTCCCACATGCCGTGTCATCTAATTTTCTCACTCAAACATAAAAATAGTCATCTTCAAATAACATGGACATGTGTCTTTCAAGTTAAGAGAGAATGACTTATATACCCCCAAAATTAATTATGACTATGTGGGAAAAGACGTCTAATTAATGGGTCATACCCTTAGGAAAGACGGTTAAGCCATGCGCCTCTTAGAATTATATTTAAGGACATCTTCCATGTGATTGAAAAGTTTTTCACTCACAAATCTCTCAAGAACCCTAGATTTCCTCTAACTTCTCTCTAAAAATCTTTGTTCATCTTGTGTCTGTTCATCTTTTCTCAAAATGGGAAACAAGAAAATCACCCTCGGACATTGTACCTTGTAGGTGGACTTTCCTTCTATGTATACGTTTGATCAACAGGAGGTGGTCGACACATTCAGATCTCTGGAATACTCTGGTCTCGGGAAGTATCTCGGCGGGCCGTTCATCTTCTACGAGAAGGAAGTCCGGGAGTTCTTTAAATCGGTAACTATGATTGGCGATTCTATCACAGCAACGGTGAACAATACGGTTATTTCTTTCAATGAGGCATCCTATGCGGAGTTTTTCGAACTTCCATCGGAGGGCCACACGTTCAATCTGAATCTCCCATCAGAAATCATTACGGAAAAGAAGACTGTTTTCTCAGTCGAAGGTTCATAAATCAGATTAAATGGGAGTAAGAAGGTTCTCAAACCCCATTTCATTTTGCTGAATGATGTTGTTGCAAAGGCTCTTCAAGGAAGAGCGGGATCCTTTCATCTCTATAGTCAGGATCGTTTTGACTATATGACGGCCATCTCCAAGGGTATTTAGGTTAACTGGGCTTCAACACTCTTCTTAAACTTGTGTGCGACAAAAATAAAGAGAGTGTGAGCTTTGCCGCTCAACTCAGTCGATTTCTGAAATACTTAGGGGTTCCTATGGGGGATGAAGAGGCTATTAACTCTAGCCGAGTGTACAACGTCTTCACCATCGCCAACACTCATGTTCGAATGAAGAACTCCAAGGAGTCTCTATCTGGCGCGTCGAGCCAATAGACGGGTGGAAGATCTGTCACTCATTCTAAGCAACCAGCTACTTCTATTCTTTCGACGGGAGCCAAAAGAGCAAAAACAATGATCGAATCAGAGGCTAGCTCTACTAGTCAGAAAAACTCTTCGAAGAAAGACTCTGGGAAAGTTGATTCTAGAGTAAAGTAAAGTCCGTCTACACTTGTTTCTATCCCGATGTCTCCCTTGTCTCCCCTACAAGCTAGTTGAGAAAACCAGCAAAGTCCTCCGTTTCAAGAGGAGAAAAGTCTAAGGCGCCCAGGGCGTCTACGTCTTTGAAGGCTTCGTCCAAGGTAACTCCTACTCAATCTCAGGCCGAAGTTCCTAAGTTTAATGTTCTTGTGTTGGAACAAGATGTGTCTGTTTCTGTTCCGTTAGTGGAACATGCTGTTGTGCCAACTGTTGAGCCATTTGGTCCAAATATTGAAAATCTTGACAGGATTCCATCTCTTGTCCGTCAATCAGATCCAGTAGCTGCTGAAGCTACTGTTATTACCGAAATAGAGCAGGGTGCTGTTCATACCCCTAATGTTATTGTCATATCTGAACAAGCTCTTTCTTTGCCAAATAAAGAGCCTATAGTACCAAAACAAGTTCAAGTAGAGTCTGTAGTGACAGGAAAGTTAGTCCAGTCTAACGCTCTATCAGAGCTCTTTGCAAAACCCCTTACTCCTCATGAGATAATGAGAGCCACCAGAAGAGCTGTTGGCATAACCATCGGAGAACCGAGGCCTACTCCAAAACCTATTGAGGTTATTGGAAAAGGAAAGGCAATTGCAACCAATTTTAATGAGGAGGTCTTAGAGGCAACGTATATCATAAACTTAATGATGGATCAGGCCAACGTAAAAACTACTGCAAATATCAATATCTTTGATACCTGGGTTATGAACAGAATGTCCAATAGGTATGATCAAGTCATCAAAGGAAGAGGTATAAGCGAGAAATGGTTGAAACTAGTCAACATTGAAAAGCGAGTCCTGAAATAGGCTAAAACTTATGAGGTTTATGAAGCCCTAAAGAGAAAGGAGCTGATTGAAGCCAATCTGAGAGGTCGAGCTCTTTTTCCGGTGCTCCAAGCAAGAAAAGATAACTTCAATCCTTTGGAAAAGATTGTTGATGCAGAGAAGAAGGCTCTGAAGAGACTTGATGAAATTATGCAGGATTATATCTCTATCGTACTTAGGTATGTTCATGAAGCAAACTGCTCAGGGGTAAATCCATTTAGAAATTCTTCAGATGAAGATGATCTGATGCAACTTTCTGATGATTTTTGTCTAATGCTTCCGGGAGATGAGCAAGTCGCTGCTCATCTCATTGAACTAGGAAGTTTGTCTGTTGAAGAAAACCAACCCAGAATTTAACAAACTCAGGAACCAGTTCAACCTGATCTGATTATTGAAAAAGTAGAAATCAATATCAAACTAGTTCAACCAATTGCAACCCAAGAAGAAGAAGCGCTGGAATCCTCTATTCTCGAATCAGAGGCATCTCCAATGAAGGAGACTGAAGTCAGTCAGCCTATTGAAGCACATTCTGAGGGGGAACCTTCAAAAGAAAAGGAATTTGATAAGAGTTCTTCCGCTGAGGGAGAATAAGACAACAATGATACGTCATCTGAAAGTTCTGAAGATGTTCCTCGACCAACTCCGGTATTTACAGTTGCGAACATTCATGAGAATGTTGTTAACCTTCCTCTTCATTCCGACGGTCCCTCTGATCAGATTCACAAGGTGTGTGAAGATATTCTAGGAGATGAAAAAAAGTCTAAAAATGCTTCTGAGGAGGATGAACCAGAGCAGTCCTTGCAAGTTCACACTCATGTCAGTCCTATTCAGACTGCTCTCGCCGACTCTCATGAGGTCTCATCAAATGAAGGGACATTCGTTGAAGGAGCAAAGCTATTAAAGTTTATGGTACCCTTCAAAAGAATGTTTTGGATTTGTAGTCCAAAATGTTGAAAATCGAAAAGAAGCAAAGATCAAACAAGAAGGAATTTACTTCTCTCGTTGAAACTCATAAAGAAATAGAGAACACTATGCTGAGGAATAGGTATGAGATTAACATCCTCAACAAACCTACTCCAAATTCAAAATGAACCTTTTCAAACGGCACCGAATTGATTGATTGCGAAAGGGAACTCACCATGGAACTTCATCAAGAAGTTATGGCTGGAGTGAATTTGATTCAAAATCAAATGGTTGAGGTTCAAGGTCATATGAATAGAGCATATGCAGAGTGAATGGAACAAGCTCATTCCTTTGCATGACAACTTCAAGACGCTGAAAATGCTAAAGCAACCGCTAAAAAAGAGAAAAACCTCTCTTCCCTTGACATTGATAATGTTAAAAAGGGATAAGGAAGTTCAAGAGGAGAAGGTGAAAGCAGTAGAGGAGGTGTTTTGACCGGCACCAGATCCAAGAGGAAACTAGTTAATGAAGGAAGTTGTAGACCAACCAAAAGGGGTGGAGGTCGCAGCGGTGACCATGGTGGTGGAAGAGGTGGAGGTCGTGGTGGTCGTGCTCTCCCTCCTTTTAGAAACCTTTTAAGCGGTGAATGATTCAACTACCCAATCGTGAAAAGGGAAGATCAATAATCACTCTTCTTTTAAACTATCTTTTGTTGGTGTTTGAACTTGGTTTTTGGAATATTGGTTTTTGGAACCTATTTCTGTTGTTTGCGATAAGTATCACTCTTTCTTTAATTTGATGGGTGCTTGTCTAATCTAATTAATTATACAAAGTTTTAACATCATCAAAAAGGGGGAAATTGTTGGGTCAAATTATTTTGACAACGATATTTTGATGATGAACTTGTGTAAAATTTAAATAAGAATGAAACTAAGTCGTCTAATTATTTTTGTGTAGGTGCATCTAAACGTGCTAAGTTAGACTTAGCTTGAATCAGGTTCATTAGACGTATTGGTTATTAGACGTACGCAGTTAGACGTGTAGTCTAACAGACGTAGTTAGACGTGCAATCTAACAGACACGTAGTTAGACGTGTAGTCTAACCGACGTAGTTAGACGTGCAGTCTAACAGACACATAGTTAGACGTGCAGTCTAAAAGACATAGTTAGACGTGCAGTCTAACAGATACATGGTTAGACGTGCAGTCTAATAGACGTAGTTAGACATGAAGTCTAATAGACGTAATTAAACGTGCAGTCTAACAGACATAGTTAGACGTGCAGTCTAACAAATACGTGGTTAAACGTGTAGTCTAACAGATACGTGGTTAGACGTGCAATCTAATAGATACGTGGTTAGACGTGCAGTCTAACATATACGTAGTTAGACGTGCAGTCTAACAGACACGTGGTTAGATGTGCAGTCTAACAGATGTGGTTAGACGTACAGTCTAGCAAATACGTGGTTAGACGTGCAGTCTAACAGACGTAGTTAGACGTGCAGTTTAACAAACATAGTTAGACGTGCAGTTTAAACATACATGGTTAGACGTGCAGTCTAACAGATACGTAGTTAGACGTGTAGTCTAACAGACACGTAGTAAGACATGCAGTCTAACAGACGTAATTAGACGTGCAGTCTAACAGATACATGGTTAGACGTGCAGTCTAACAGATACATGGTTAGACGTGCAGTCTAACAGACATAGTTAGACGTGCAGTCTAACAGATACGTGGTTAGACGTGCAGTCTAACAGATGTAGTTAGACGTGTAGTCTAATAGATGAAAGTTAGACGTAGGGAGTCTAACTCATTCAGACTAGTCTAAAGAGACACGTAGTTAGACGTGTCGTCTAATTCCATTAGACTTGGTAGTCTAATAGATCCTGATATTAGACGGGGGCGTCTAACTTCATTAGACTTGGCAGTCTAATGGAGCACGTCTAATGCATCGCTTCAGCAGTTGCTTGAAGTTAGCATTCATCTACCCACAATCAACTAGATGTACGCTAATCCTGCTCCTCTAATCCGTGCAGATTAGTACGACAACCAGTTGTATCCAATGAATGAATGCCACGTAAGCAAATATTCTTCCCACTACTTGTTTCTTGCAGGACAATTCTAGAAGAATATTCGGCGCACTACCAGATTGGTACGTCCACGATCTTTGTGCATAGTGTCTGTTGTACCTATATACTATGGAGGATGTCCAATGGGTGCTTTCCACGTGTCAATGCAGATGATTCGACCGTTGGTACCTGTTCTCTATTTAAAGATCTTCAAGGACAACGAACGAGCTGCCATACTTACAATCAATCTTTCGAATTGCTCACTTATTTACTTACTGAGTTTGTACATCAAGAGAGAGATAAAATCAAAACCCTGTCTAGCTGAGTTATATTTTTAAACCTTCTGTAAGTTGAACAAAGTTTGTTCTGTTCAACAGTTAGCTAGCACTAAAACTGTATTTGATTCAAATAAAAGTATAGTGAATCCTTCTGGTGGTTTGAAGAAGGGGTGACGTAGGAGAATTTTGCTCCGAACATCCATAAACAACTATCTGTGTCTTTTACATTTTGTTCTTCATTCTTACCTTGGTTTGTGAAGAAAACGTTTTCGCACTTGAATCGCTTCAAGAGTTTGCAAAGGTTTGTGAAGAATATAAATTGATATTAATCCCTAACAGAATTTCTATCAAACCATTTTCCAGAAGTTGTCATCAATAGTTAGATTCCTGTCTCTATTGGTGTCATCGATCCTTTCAACTTGTAATTGTTATTTTAGTAAATGCACAGTTTTTGCAACATTATGAATTAATTATACAATAGAATCCCATCAAGCCAAGGTTTACAAATTAAAGCATTTGCTACAATTTCCATCCAACCTTCTTCTTTATAATATCTTACCTTGGTTTTTTTTTTATCAAAATATCTAGTAAGTTGCCATAATTTGAGTCAATTATATCATTTGCATTAAATGAAAATATTAATAAGTCACTTAGAACAATATATTTTAAACTAACTAACAATCTATATGATTAACAATACAATAATTATCACACATAACTTACATTGTCTTGATCTATGTTTGTAAAGTGAAATTTTCACTTTTTTAATTTCGGCATATTTTTCCTTCAAATACGGTAACAAATCAGGTATAATACTTTTAGCTCTTTGACAAATTTCTTGATCATACCATTGAAAAAATCGACATGCTTGAGAACTCTACCCAAATAATTCATACAAAAATAAAGATTACTAAACTTACAAAATAAGAATTATAAACATATATTTAATATACATACCGGTCAATTAGGACATGACCAAAAAATCTCCTTCTATGATTAGTATATTTCATTATGTCACCAATATTGTTCTCTTTCCACATAAACACGTTGACTCCATTATACTATATAACACAAATTATCTTTAAAAATATGATTATTCAAACAATTGAAAAAGAAAACTTGACTTAAAATTTAGATAAAATAATAAAAATAGAAATTTAAAGATGGAAATATTAGGTATAATAAAACACCCAAGAAGCTCCTAACTTTACTTAATCAAAAAAAATATTTACTGTAAGTTTTGCATATCTTTATAACAGGTAAAATGTGGAATATTGAACGGTTTTTAAAGAAATCAAGAATATGTAAAAAGATATAAATATGACAAGGCTTACCAGATAGTAATTTTTGAGAAAGTCACGTCTATGTATTGTTGTTACCGTGAGTTTTAAGAGAGTGTGTTTTGAACATGACATCAACTCGTTATTAAAATTAACAATATTAACAAAGGAAGCACTTTAAAGTAGTAAGTTTCTATTAGTAATGTTTGGACCATCTTTATTGAGAAATATCCTTTTTCATAAATACATAATTCATTTATACATAATTATAATACAAAATTAATCAAAAATATCTTATTAATTGCAAAATGTACATTTCACCCGAAAACGGGAGAAAATTTGGAAACGACTTCCTGGTCAAAAACAATTATCGATCTTTATCACCGGACAATCATTGAAATGAATTATGTATATAAGCAGCTTTTTGTGGAAAATAGTCTTAGAATCATCTAACTTTACAAGATCAAATTTCGGCTAAGTGAATAAATCCTAACTTTTTATAAAAAAAATATTTACCTCTATTGGGGCTTGTTGGTGTTCCTTGCCATTGCGGGCGGATTTTAAATTTCGGATAAACGGGTCAGGGTTTTCTTTTAGAAAACGGGTTAGAGTATAAATACTTTTTTTTGGGTATTTTTCTCATAACAGAGCAAATAGAGAGAGAGTGAATTACAGATCTAGAGTTTTCTGGTTTCCTTTTTCTTCTTGTTCTTTGGCTGATCTAGAGTGAGAGATTGGGGGAGCTTTTGATTGTGGAGTAGTCCAATCATTCCTAGTGTAATCACTTCTTTCATTTGAGAGTAGTGCATATAAGTTTCTACTATTGACATTTGTTTGATTTAGTGAAACTTATCCCTCCCGTGGACGTAGGTCGATTTTGACCGAACCACGTATATTGTGTTGTCGTTTATTGTTTTATGCTATTTCAGTTCTTGGTAATTTGTTTATCGTCATAGACGATTTAGAATCTGATTTGCTACAGGTTTTGATTTCTAAGAAGATCCATAGTTTTGCTGTTGCAAAACCCAACAGTGGTATCAGAGCAGTATTAATTGGTTATCTGTTTTAACATTTGAGCATAGTGCTCTACTGGTTATTTGGCGAAATTCATAGAAGAGATCAACTGGTTTCTTTGCTGGTGTTTTTATCAGTTGTTAAAGCAGTAATAATGGGGAAATCTAGACCTGATATGGTGAGTCTGAATGGTACAAACTACAGGCAATGGAAACTGATGATCCGTGATCTGTTAGTTTCAGATGATTTGAATGAAGCAATTGAAAATGAGGGTGTTAGACCTGAGACTACAAAAGAGGCTGATTGGAAAAAGATAGATAGAAAGGCCTGCAGCTTTATTCGTTCCTGGGTTGGTGTAAATGTTGTGCACCATGTTGAGAATGAGACTACAGCGTATGGTGTGTGGAGCAAACTTGAAGCTCTCTATGTTGGGAGGTCAGCAGGGAATAAAGCAGCACTGGTACGAAGGCTGGTGAATCTGAAGTACATTGATAATAAATCAATTGTTGAGCACTTGAATGAATTTCAAAATATTTTGAATCAGCTGAGTAGTATGAAGATAAACTTTGATGATGAGGTGCAAGCACTTTAGTCCTTGGATCTTTGCCTGCAAGTTGGGAGACACTTATTATCACTCTCAGCAACTCAGCACCAAATGGTAAAGTCAACATGGCATTTGTCATCAGTTCCTTACTTGATGAGGAGAATCGAAAGGGGGATAAACCCTCTAAGTCTGATATGTTGGTGGCTGATAGAGGAAGATTAAAAGATAATAGAAGTGGTTCGAGCTAGGGAAAGTCTAGAAGCAAGTCTAGAGCTCCAAAGAAGGATGGTGCTTGCCATTACTGTGGCAAAATGGGTCACTGGAAAAATGAGTGCCGGAAATTTAAAAATGATAAAGCGAAGGGTACAGTGAAGCCCAGAGAAAAGAAAGAACAGAGTGCAGATACATCTGCTTATGCTTCAGATGGTGAACTGACATATGCTTCTAACTGTCAAGACTCCTGTCTTAGCACATCTTCAAATGAAACAACATGGATTGTTGACACAGGTGCCTCATTCCATATAACTCCACACAAAGGTTACTTCCAGTCCTACAAAGCTGGTGATTATGGTGAGGTTCGCATGGGTAACAGTGGTGTGTCCAAGATAGTTGGTCTGGGTGATGTTAGAATTGAGACAAACATGGGCTGCTTCCTGACATTGAGAGATGTAAGACATGTTCCTGATTTGAGAATGAATTTGATTTCAGCAGGTAAGCTCGATGATGGAGGCTACTATAATGTTTTCAGTGGTGGAGCATGGAAGCTAAGCAAGGGTTCATTGGTTATTGCACGAGGTAAGAAATGTTGTTCCTTATAAGACAAATTTGAAAATTGTCTATGATGCAGCATATTCTGTTTTGATGGAGTCATCCTCTGAGTTGTGGCACAAGAGACTAGGTCACATTAGTGAAAAGGGGCTGAATGTTTTGATCAAGAGGAATGATTTGTTGAATCTCAAGGATGCTCATCTTGAAAATTGTGAGCATTGCTTGAAGGGTAAGCAGAACAGAGTCTCCTTCAGTAAGTCAAAAGTTGAACTGAAAAAGAATGTCCTTGAATTAGTCCATACAGATGTTTGTGGTCCTATGAAGATTAAATCCATAGGTGGTGCTTCCTATTTTGTTACCTTCATAGACGATGCATCTAGAAAAGTTTGGGCTTATGCTATAAAGTCCAAGGATGAGGTTGCAGCAATGTTTGAGGTTTTTCACAAGCTGGTTGAAAGAGAGACAGGAAGAAAACTGATGAGGGTGCGGTCAGATAATGGGGGAGAGTACATAGGCTCATTTGATGATTATTGCAAAGAGCAGGGTATTCGACATGAACAGACTGTGCCCAAGACTCCACAACAAAATGGTGTGGCAGAGAGGATGAACAGAACAATGTTGGAACGGATGAGGAGTATGCTCTCCCATGCCAGGTTGGCTAAGCATTTCTGGGCTAAAGCCATGAGCACTGCAGTGTATGTGATCAACCGTTCTCCCTCCAAGCCATTGAATAATAAGTGTGCAGAAAGCGTCTGGTCAGGTAAAGATGTTAATTATGACTATTTACGTGTTTTTGGTTGCAGAGCTTTTGTGCATGTTCCAAAAGATGAGAGGTCTAAGCTAGATGCAAAAACCAGACAATGCATATTTTTGGGGTATGGTGATGAAAAGTGGGGATACAGGTGTTATGACCCAGTTGATAAGAAGGTTTTGAGAAGCCGGGATGTGGTATTCCTTGAAGATCAGACTATTGAGAATTTTGAAGATGGTGAAAAGCTTGATGCATACATACGTGACCTTTCTGGTTTTGAGTTGTCTCATGATGTTGAGGAGACAAAGACACATGTAGCTTCAGACTCAGATAGTGATGATGATGTTCCTCAGGGTCAAGCTGTAGGCCATGGAAATGATACTAATACTGAAACTGATCTTGGTGATAATGTTGAGGTTGATTTTGAAGTTCAACAAGAAGATGGAAATCAACAAACAGAGGTACTTCGGAGGTCTACTAAGGAGAAAAGATCAAGTTCTAAGTATCCTGCTACAGAGTATGTTCTTCTAACTGATTGTGGGGAGCCTATATGCTATAAGGAGGCTCTTGAGGATGCTCATAAGAAAGAATTGCTAGCTGCCATGGATGAAGAGATGAAGTCATTGCTGAAAAATGGCACATATGATCTAGTTGAAAGACCAGAGAACAGAAAAGTATTACAAAATAAATGGGTGTACAAGATCAAGAAAGAAGGTGATGATAGAAAGACAAGATACAAGGCTAGGCTGGTTGTCAAAGGTTTTGGCCAGAGGCATGGAATCGATTATGATGAGATTTTCTCACCGGTAGAGAAGATGACTTCTATCCGGGTGGTGTTAAGTCTAGCTGCTTGTATGGATCTTGAGGTTGAACAACTTGATGTCAAGACTGCATTTCTCCATGGTGATTTGGATGAAGATGTTTATATGGAGCAACCTGAAGGTTATAATAAGAAAGGTGAGGAAAGCAAGGTGTGCAAACTTGTCAAAAGTCTGTACGGTTTGAAGCAAGCACCAAGGCAGTGGTATCTTAAGTTTGAGTCGTTCATGACCATCCATGGGTACATGAAGACGTCTACAGATCATTGTGTCTTTGTGCAAAAGTTTGCTTCTAATGATTTTATTATACTTCTCATATATGTTGATGACATGCTGATTGTTGGGAGAGACAAACTCAAGATTGCCAAGTTGAAAAAGGATTTGGCTAAGTCTTTTGAGATGAAAGATTTGGGTCAAGCAAGACAAATTCTTGGAATGTAGGTCATTCGTGATCGGGTGAAGAAAAGGCTATGGTTATCTCAAGAGAGATATATTGAGAAGATTCTAAAACGATTCTGTATGGACAAGGCAAAGCCAGTTGCTTGTCCATTGGCTACACACTTGAAAATAAACAAGACAATGTCTCCCAAGGATGAAGAGGAAAGACAAGAAATGTGCAGTGTTCCATATGCTTCAATAATAGGCAGTCTGATGTATGCAATGGTCTATACAAGACCGGATATAGCTCATGCGGTTGGAGTACTTAGTCGTTTTCTTTCAAATCCTGGTAAGACACACTGGGAAGCGGTTAAGTGGCTAATGAGATATCTTCGAGGGACCTCCAAATACGCTTTGTGTTATGGTACTGGAAAGTCACATGTTGAAGGGTTTTCTGATTCAGATATGAGTGGTGATATTGACACAATGAGATCAACTTCAGGGTATTTGCTTACTTTTGGAGGAGGAGCTGTATCATGGTAGTCTCGTCTACAGAAATGTGTTGCTTTGTCTACTACAGAAGCTGAATATATTGCCATTACTGAATGTTGTAAAGAAATGAAATGGATGAAAGAATTGTTGAAAGAAATTGGCATTGCACAAGACAGGTTTGTGGTGTTTAGTGACTCACAGAGTGCTATACATGTGAGCAAGAATCCAAGTTTCCATTCACGTTCAAAACACATCCAAAGAAGGTACCATTGGATCCGTGAAGTGCTCGAGAAGAATGAGTTATACTTGGAGAAAGTGCACACAGATGAGAACGGGTCAGATATGATGACAAAGGGCTTGCCAAGAGGAAAGCATGAGATATGTTGTGCCAAAGCCGGAATGGTTCTGGCAGAAGCGTCACGATGATGAATGTTTATAGCAACATTCTCCCATGGCTCGGAAGGGGGAGAATTGTTGGTGTTCCTTGTCATTGCGGGCGGATTTTAAATTTCGGGTAAACGGGTCAGGGTTTTCTTTTAGAAAACGGGTTAGAGTATAAATACTTTTTTTTGGGTATTTTTCTCATAACAGAGCAAATAGAGAGAGAGTGAATTACAGATCTAGGGTTTTCTGGTTTCTTTCTTCTTCTTGTTCTTTGGCTGATCCAGAGTGAGAGATTGGGGGAGCTTTTGATTGTGGAGTAGTCCAATCATTCCTAGTGTAATCACTTCTTTCATTTGAGAGTAGTGCATGTAAGTTTCTACTATTGATATTTGTTTGATTTAGTGAAACTTATCCCTCCCGTGGACGTAGGTCGATTTTGACCGAACCACGTATATTGTGTTGTCATTTATTGTTTTATGCTATTTCAGTTCTTGGTAATCTGTTTATCGTCATAGACGATTTAGAATCTGATTTGCTACAGGTTTTGATTTCTAAGAAGATCCATAGTTTTGCTGTTGCAAAACCCAACAGGGCTTAACTCGTGAAGATGTGTTCATCCATTGACGTGAAGAGTTTGAAATTTAAACTGCTTGAAAATTTGAGAAAGAAGAAGAATAGTGGTTGGTCTTTTGATAATCGTTTGAGGGTGATCAAAAACAAAGAAATAGATTGAAAGGGAAAATGGAGAAACAAGTGAATAAGAAAAGAAATGAAATTTAATTTTCATTGTTAGTCGAATGATAAATATCTATGTCGTTTTGATATTATGGAACAGAGTGGAACAAAGATTGGTATAGGTCCATCAAGAAATTTTCAAACAATTTTTCCCTATGGTCTGGAGCTGAAGTTGTGTCTGATTCAGCTGGACATCGAGAAATAATTTTTTTATGCATTCTTTTTTGTTTCATTTAGTATGAATAATGTAATTGAGAACAGATTTTTAATTTATAAATTTTATTTTTAATTTACAAGTTTGGTTAATATGTATATTAATTTATATTTATATTTTAAAAAAATATTTTTTATTTGTTTAATTATAAATAATAATATTTAATTATAATTGAAAGATAACAATAAATCTTAACAGGTTTCAAATTAACCCAATTCAAATATTTTTTTTTAATTTTTTTTAATTTTAAATATATATATATATATTATTATTATTCTTTTAAATAAAAATTTAAGTAATTATTTGTTATTATTATTTAATATATATGTAATAAAAAGATAATTTATACTAATATTTTTGTAAGTAATTCAGTTTAGATAATTAGGTACATTTTGTATGTCATTGACATGTAACTTTTATAAAATATTATCATTACTATATATTAAGATTGATATGCACATTTTTTAAAATTATTTTTATATAAATATACAATTTTGATTAAACATATTATATAAAAATTAATTTTATATAAAAAAAATTAAAAATATTTATTTCTTAATAAATATAATAAAATTTTCTAAATTGAGTATATTAAATTGTTTAAAACTAATCAAAGTCATTCAAGTTAAAATTACAGAAATATTTTTAAATTGAGTATATTAAATTATTTCAAACTAAAAGAAAAGGTCAATCATGTTAAAATCAAGATAATAAAATATCAATCTATAAATTAAATAATATTATAATATTTAAAATTATGACTAAAACAATTCTCTTATATTAAATAATAAATTTATTTTGAGAATTAAAACTTTCTAAATTATAATAATTTTCATATAAACTATAGGACCAATTAGACAAGAAAAATATAAAACATTTAAAATATACTCTAAATCAAACAAATCCTAAGATTAATAAAAATAATTAGTTAAAACCCAAATATAATTTGAATATAGAATTTCCAAACAAAGCTTTTAAGGGAGAGAAAACTAAAGCTAGGGTTAGAGCCGGATCCAGCAATCCAAGCGGTTTCTGAGTTGGATGCATAATTGGATGGGTTACCCATTTTCCAACCCATTCTACAAAAACGACAAAACCAATCTAAAAAAAACTAAAATCAAACATTCAAATAAATTAATCATAACTTTTAAAAGAAAGTCATACGACTCTTCCCTCCAAACCCCATTAAAATTAAACAAACCCAAATAAATTAATTAAAATTCTTTAACAAAGAAGAAAGTTCCACGACTCTTCCCTCCAAACCCCATTAATATTATTATTGTAGGAACTGTTTTCTTCTTCTTCTGCTCACGGTCAGCAATTGAATCCTCTCCTCCGCGTGGACCATTAAAAAGTCTATATTCTCCACCATGCTTAAAACACCATACAAATACATATTCAGGCCATCTCTCTCACCCCACCATTGCCAAGACGAAAGACTGCATCTTGATTAAAGCTTTCTAAATCCGTCTATCACTTTCGGATTCCAATCAAGGGTGAGATTCAGAGGGAAGTTTGAGAGACTCATAAAGGGAGTTTTCGAAAAGGCGGCGACGACGACGATTGCGACGGAAAAGGTGATGAGAATGGGGAAGTTTAAGATTGGGATACGTTTGGAAGAGATTCCGGAGGAGAGTGAGGTAGTTTACGGGGAGGGAGAAAGTTGTTGCTCAAGCGATTGGTGGTTAACGGCGGAGGAGGAGGGCGGCGGGAGTGAGGAAGTGGAGATGGAGATTGAAGGATTGAGATTGGCGATGGATATGGGAATATGGGTATTGTGCTTTGGATTGGGTTTAAGTTACTTTGTTTCCAAATCGTCTAAAACATTTTTAAAAAGTGGCTAAGAATAAGATAATTATTTTGATTATATATTGTGATAATAAAAATGTTATAAGTTAAATATAATATTTTGATTATTGTGATAATTATGAATATTTTGAAACCAAAATATAAATACATATATCATATATTTGAGGAAGATGATTTAAAAGGGGGTCATTTTTGTTCTCAAGAGTGAATTAACATTTATACTCATGACTTTTATGATATTTTTTTTTTTTTATTTATAAGAGGGTGGTTGTAAAGATGAAAAATTTGTATGTAATTTGTTTTTGAGATCTTTCAAGTTCTTCTTTGGTCATTTGATGAGTTTGATGAGTTGGGTTAAAGTGAAAAGATTCGAGGTTAATGGGGATTAAGGACATTGATTCATTTAACGAAGTTTTTTTTTCAAAATATTCAATGATTTTTGGAGTCTAACTATTTATTAGTTGATATCATCAAATGTAAGTAGGTACACGATTAGTCCGGATGATTCAACGGAATTAGTTGAGGGAGTAAACTTGCTGTGAGTTTTATGTAAGTACACACAATATAATGTGAAAATACATTATTTTCATTTAGATTTTTTTTGGATGTTTGGATAACGAGAAAAAAAATAACAAGTTCAGGTTTGGGTAATATGTAGAGAAGATTTCTGTTTGTCGGAGTTTGCACTATTTTATCGACTTCAAACTTTGACTTTGTTGGTTCTTTTTGTGACTACGTTCTGAATGGTGAAGATCTATTTTCCTAGGCTTCTAAGTTAGTCTGACAAAAACACTGAATTGTATAATTGGTATTTTTGGTTGATCTTACTTTTTCTTATTATTTGTCAAGATTGTTGTGTGACCAAAAGTCTATGTTTGTCGGCTATGAATTTGATGAGTTGGGATATCAGTTATTTGATTTGATTAATAAGAAGTTTATTCGTAGTCGTGATACTGTAATTATGGAGGATTATAACATTGAAGATATTTACAAAGTATACGAGGTTGTTCACTCAAATAATTGAGAAAATTGTTGAAATGAATCCAATTCTAGTTGTTCCTAACTCGATAATCACCAACAACAATCAAACTAACAATTAAGGTATGGATTTACATGCTGATAATATTTTAAATACTAATAATTTTGTTGATGTTGGTTGTAGTAGTGAAACTAATGTTGGAAATGACAATGAGTAAGGTAATGAAAATGTTGAGGAGTCCATGTCTTTTAATGAACTAAGGGTGTTAGATTAAGTTTAAAAATAGAAAAATGGAAAATTAATTAATAGAGAAATAATTAATTAAGTTAAAGTAAGAAAAATGTTTTAATTAATTAAAATGAACTTAGGTGAATAAAAATAAGTTTAATCAATACGACATTGTTTTAATGATGAATTCATAAGTGAATAAAACTAAATTGTGCAAATGATTAATGCGCAGGTACAACTCAAGAAGCGTGAGCAGACGTCTCACTTCAACAGCAAAGCTGAGGAAAAGCGCAAGCAAACGTCTCACTTCAACAACAGATTTGAAGAAGTGCGAGTAGACACCTTGCTTCAACAGCAGTCTGAAGAAGCGTGAGTAGACACCTTGCTTCAGCAGCAGTCTAAAGAAGTGCAAGCAGACATCTTGCTTCAACAACAGTATGAAGAAGTGCGAGCAGACGCCTTGTTTTAGCAGCAGTCTGAAGAAACGCGAGCCAGACGCCTTGCTTCAGCAGCAGTCTGAAAACGTGCAAGCATACGTCTTACTTCAGCAGTAGTCTGAAGAAGCGTGAGCATATGCCTTGCTTCATTAGTCATTTGAAGAAGCGTTGGCAGCAGCCTTGCTTCAGTAGTCGTCTGAAGAAGCGCCCACTTATATGCATAGCTTATAAGCATAACGAACATCGGCGTTCGTTATTAGCAAACTTCCAAGTCAACTTAACTGCCTTCCAGTGTTAATGGGGATTGGGGATTAAGGACATTGATTCATTTAACAAAGTTTTTTTTTTCAAAATATTACAATGATTTTTTTGGAGTCTAACTATTTATTAGTTGATATAATCAAATGTAAGTAGGTACACGATTGATCCGGATGATTCAACAGAATTAATTCTCAATCATCTGGTTGTAGTGTTTGAGGAGACATCTCTACTTTTCCTCATAGTGAGAGATTAAATTTGGTGTTAGTTTTATTTAAGTCCACACAATATAATGTGAAAATACATAATTTTCATTTAAATTTTTTGGAATTTTTGGATAACGAAAAAAAAAACAGGTTCAGGTTTAGGGTAGCATGTAGAGAAGATTTTTGTTTGTCGGAGTTTGCACTATTTTATCGACTTCAAACTTTGACTTTGTTGGTTCTTTCTGTGACTACGTTCTGAATGGTGAAGATCTATTTCTAGGCTTCTAAGTTAGTATGACGAAAACAGTGAATTGCAGAATTGGTATTTTTGGTTGATTTTACTTTTTCTTATTCTTTGTCAAGATTGTTGTGTGACCAAAAGTCTATGTTTGTCGGCTGTGAATTTGATGAGTTGGGATATCAGTTATTTGATTTGATTAATAAGAAGTTTATTCGTAGTCGTGATATGTAATTATTGAGGATTATACTATTGAAGATATTTATAAGGTATATGAGGTTGTTCACTCAAATAATTGAAAAGATGGTTGAAAGGAATCCAGTTCTAGTTGTTCCTAACTCAATAATCACCAACAACGATCAAACTAAAAATCAAAGTATGAATTTACATGCTGATAATATTTTAAATACTAATGATTTTGTTGATGTTGGTTGTAGTAGTGAAGTTAATGATGGAAATGACAATGAGTAAGGTAATGAAAATGTTGAGGAGTCCATGTCTTCTAATGAACTAAGTGTGTTATATTAAGTTTAAAAATAGAAAAATGGAAAATTAATTAAAAGAGAAATAATTAATTAAGTTAAAGTAAGAAAAATGTTTTAATTGATTAAAATGAACTTAGGTGTATAAAAATAAGTTTAATCAATACGACATAGTTTTAATGATGAATTATTAAGTGAATAAAATTAAATTGTGCAAATGTTTAATGCGCAGATACGGCTCAAGAAGCGTGAGCAGACGTCTCACTTCAACAGCAGAGCTGAAGAAAAGCACAAGCAGACGTCTCACTTCAACAATAGAGTTGAAGAAACGCGAGCATACGCCTTGCTTCAACAGTAGTCTGAAGAAGCGCGAGTAGACGCCTTGCTTCAGCAACAGTCTAAAGAAGTGCAAGCAGACGTCTTCATTCAGTAGCAGTATGAAGAAGCGCGAGCAGACGCCTTACTTTTGCAGCAGTCTGAAGAAGCACGAGCAGATACCTTACTTTAGCAGCAGTTTGAGGAAGTGCAAGCAGACGTCTTACTTCAGCAGCAGTTTCAAGAAGCGTGAGCATATGACTTGTTTCAGCAGTCGTCTAAAGAAGCGTTGGCAGCAGCCTTGCTTCAGCAGTCGTTTGAAGAAGCGTCCGCTTATTTGCATAGCTCATCAGCATAGCGAACATCAGCGATCGTTATTAGCAAACTTCTGAGTCAACTTAGCTGCCTTCCAGTGTTCAACCACTTGAAGTCGACATGTATCTACATATCAGATTTGACCGTTATTATTCTCAACATCAAAAGGCATCAAAGTACAACGTCGAATCCTTGAATTTGTGAATGACTAATCCCTGGATTTCTGGTACGGCGAATCATTCTAGTCAATTCATAATCCAAGAATCAGAGTCAACCTTTTTTAAGCTTCAATATAAAAGAGCTCCAATGTAAAACGGCGAACGTCTCAGAACTTTTGGATCTTCGAAGAAGTTAAAAATTCAGTTACCGAACAAGATCTACAAGTTCTACATTCTCTTACTCTTCTCTAACTATAAAAGCATACATTGTATAAGCTGGGAGTATATTATGTGTTGTAAGTTGAATAGAAAGTTGTCTTTTCAATAGAGTGATTGCTAGGAGTTCAGAACAGGCAGTTGTTAAGTCCTGAGTTCTGACTGAGTTTGTATAGAAGTTATACAAACCAAAGTCTTGTAGTGGAATCCTTCTAGAAGCAGAAGAATGGGTGACGTAAGAATTTTATCTCCGAACATCCATAAAACTCTTTTATCATTTACTTACTGCATCTCTTAATACATAATCTGCCGCTTCAAATCTAGCAAGCAATTTCCACACTTGAATTTGTTCAAGAGTTTGCGACGATTTATGAAGAATAGAAAAAGATTTTAATCTCTTATAGGATTAAAATCTTATTGAAATTCAAAAGTAGGTCAACAATATTCAACCCCCTTCTATTGTTGTAGTCGATCCTAACAAGTGGTATTTGAGCGGGATTTCTATTCTCAAGAAAAGCAGATATATAAATCATGTCTCTCCTAAACAAAATCCCAATGTTCACCAAGGAAGATTATGACGATTAGAAGATCGGGATGCAGGCTCATTTGGTTTCTCAAGATGACGATATGTGGTACGTCATCACTGATGGTCCAATGAAGATCCAAACAATCAACACAGCCACAACCTCAACTGATGGTACTCTAGAGATGAAGGAGAATCCAAGACATGAGTGAACAGCTGAAGATAAGAGGAAGGCCAACTTAGACAATGTGGCCAAAGATATCATCTATAAGACGCTTGACAAAAATATATTCAGCAAGATCAAGTCATGCTCAACTGCCAAAGAAATATGGGAGAAGTTGACTCAACTCTGTGAGGTCAACGACCAAACCAAAGAAAATAAGTTGATGATTACCACGCAGAAGTTTGACAACATCAAGATGCGTTCTGGAGAGACAATGACTGAATTTGATGAACGATTCAGCAGCATAGTCATTGAACTCTCCACTTTTGGAAAGACTTACAGCAACAAAGAGGTATCAATTAAAGTCATGAGAGCTCTTCCTAGAGAATGGGACATCAAGACGATAGCGATGAGGGAATCCAAATATCTCAACAAGCTTGAGCTGCACGGCTTATTCGCCGATCTGAAAGCCTATGTGTTTAAAATAAACTCAAGGAATAAAGAGGAGCCATCTACATTGATCATCACAAAGGCACTAGTGATTACTAAAGAGCCATCCGCCGCTATTCTGAGTAGATTAACAATGATACAATGTCATTCTTCATCAAGAAGTTTGGCAAATTCTTGAAGAAGGAATCATCCTAACTATAACTCTAATAGATTTAATAATAAAGATGAATCAAAAGATAACTTAAAGTACTTTAACTGTGACAAACCAGGTTATTTCAAAGTCGATTGCCAAAAGACCAAGAGGGATTACAAGAAGCCTTTTGATAGAAGGAACAAGAAGGATCAGAAAGCTTTACTTGCTGAGAAAAGCAAGAGCAAGTGGGCTGATAGTGATTCAGATGACTGCTCATCAAGCGAGAGCAAAGACGAAGGTGTCAAATGCTTCATGGAAAATGACAATGAGGTATTTGATTTTATCTCTAAAGAATTTACAAGAGATGAGCTAACTAATACAATCAATGACATAGTCATTCAGTACAAGAAATTGTCAAAATCTCTTAATGAAATAAATTTGAAAAACAATTCTAACAGTACAAGTTTGTCATTTCAAAACAATGAACCTGATGTTTTTAAAAATAAAATAACTAAGCTCTCATCTTATAATGAAAAGCTCAAAGAAACAATCCAAACTCTTTCTACTAAAAATCAACGATTACAGTATGTGGTCAGTTCTTGGACAAAGTCTGGAGATTCTGTCAAGTTGCTGCTTTGGGAATAGTAGTTAGTTGATTCCTTGGCAAGAATACTTTTGCTAATGATCTCATTAACAATCTGATATTCAATGTGTATGAGCGATTTTGCTCCATATGTTTCAATTGGATTTTCAGAATGAGAGAGATGATGACGCATATCATTGATGATTTCATTAGAGAATGAGAAGTTAGAGAAGCCTTCGGTTGGTTTCTCGCAACTTCGTATGAGATCCATCTCACTAAAGACAAATTCCTAACCTCGAACTGTGGAAAGGATAAAGTACTCATGGATTATCTTGGCATTCTTGAAAAATTCAAGAATGATTTCATTGTTTATGCATATCGGTTTTCAAGAAAAGACCTTAGATTGGTTGCTTCAAGAGATCTGAACATTGATGAGACTACCATATATTCACAGGAAAGACTGATTCGAAGTCTACTAGAAATATGTTGTTTGAGAGAGTGAGATTCATCTTTTAAGACTAGTCTTTTGTTTGAGATAGTTGTTCAAAGATTTTTAGTTGTTACATAGGAAAAATGAGGGGTTTTGCCCATTGGAAGATATCCTTGATGTTATTAAAAGGAATTTCATCTAAGATTTCGGATGGTCAAAGAAGGAAAATATTTATGTCATTTCTAAGAAGATGACATTTTAGTGAAATGTTAGTCCTCCATTTTGAACAATGATAGACATAGGTCTTCACGTTGTTTGAGGAATGATTGTTTTTCTTTTTCACAAGGAATATGTTCAAAAAGATACTTATAAATGTTGGTCAGATGTCCTATCTTGAAAGAGAAATGAGACTACCAAAATTTCCATGTAAGGAACCGGTCTACTATCCATATGATCGGCATTATTGTGATCGGTTATTTGATCCTGAAGAAAAGTTGCTTCCACTTAAAGTCGGAAATCTTACTGGGTGGTAAATATTCAGTCAGAAATAACCAATCGGTTTTACCGATTTTACTTAAGCGGTTTGGTTTTACATTTATTTCCGGTAGAATGATTTTACCGATTTCAAGAGGAGGCAGCCATTTGATTTTATTTGTCTGAGTTCTTTTTCCTAATAGATTTATGCACATAAGATATGAGTGTAAGTGTCCAATCGATATTTGAAAAATACCGAATTTTGAAGAGGCCGACCGGTTTTATGAAAATACCAATATCATGGTTTTCTATTAAAATGATATGTTTGAGAAGCAAGAGCTTCTCCTTGATATCATGCCCAGTTTTTCATGAATGCAAAGAGCATAATGTTTTTTTGTGAGGATGTTTCTCCCTAAATTCATGTCGGTACTTTAAGGAATAATTTGGTCACTATCAGCAAGACCCAAATTAGTTCTTAAATATGAAAACTTAGCTTCATGTAGTGGTTTAGGGAAAATGCCAGCTGTTTGTTGCTCAGTTGAAACATATTCCAATCGAATGTTCTTCTGCTGCACGTGTTCTCGAATAAAGTGGTATCAGATATCAATGTGCTTCGTTCTTGAATGCAACACGGGATTATATGTGATCGCAATGGCGCTTGTGTTGTCACAGAATATTGGAAATTCCTCAGTTGTTATGCCAAAGTCCCTTAATTGCTGTTGATCCAAAAGAGTTGAGCATAGTAGCTATCGATTGCAAGGTACTCAGCTTCCACTGTTGAAGTTGCAACGGATGTCTGCTTTTTTTGTACTAGGAGACAAGCCTGTCCCCCAAGAAGTGACATGTCCCGCTGGTGCTCTTTCTTTCAATTTTGCAACCTGTATAGTCTGCATCAGAATAACTTGTTAAATTGAAATTGGAATCCTTCGGATACCACCATTCAACATATTGAGTTCCTTTAAGATATTTTAATATTCGTTTAGCAGCAGGTAATGAGACTATTTTGGATTAGCCTGAAATCTTCCGCATACTCTGACGGCAAACAAAATGTCTGGTCTGCTTTGATGTCAGATAGAGGAGTGATCCGATTATTCCACGGTAAACTGTGATATCAACACCCTGACCGTCTTCATCCTTGTCCAACTTGATTGAGGAGCTCATCGGAGTTGATGTAGTAGAACATCTTTCCATCCCAAATTTTTTAATAGTTCTTCCGTGTATTTGGCATGATTTATGAATGTTCCTCCTTCAATCTGTTGAACTTGAAGACCTAAGAAGAAACTCAATTCTCCCATCATACTCATTTTGAACTTGTCAGTCATCGTTTTAGAGAATTTATCACATAACTTTGGATTCGTTGAATCGAAAATGATATCATCTACATAGATCTGTACAAGTAATATGTGCTCATTTTTCTTAAACTTGAATAAAGTTTTGTCTACAGATCCTATGGTAAAGTCATGATTAAATTTAAATTTTGTTAGAGTGTCATACCATGCTCTAAGAGCTTGTTTAAGACCATAAAGTGTCTTGTCTAATCTATAAACATGACTAATTAGAGCAGGATTTTTAAAACCAGGAGGCTGCTCAACGTATACCTCTTCACTTAATTCGCCATTTAGGAAAGCACTTTTACATCCATTTGAAAAACTTTGAAATTTTTGAATGCAACAAATGCAAGAAAGATCCTAATGGCCTTTAGTCTGGCAACATGAGCAAATGATTCTCAAATTCAATGTCTTTTTTCCTGTTTGTATCATTGGGCCACTAGTCTATCCTTGTTCCTCGTCACCAAACCGTTCTCATTGAGTTTATTTCGAAAGACCCATCTAGTTCCAATGACAGATTGATTAGCTGGTCTTAGAACTAGATGTCAGACTTTATTTCTCTAAAATTGCTTTAGTTCCTCTTGCATTGCTAAAATTCAATCGGGATCCAGCAATGCTTCATCCACCTTTTTCAATTCAATTTGTGACATAAATGTAAAATTTGCATATTCTTATAACAATTGATTCCTGGTCCTAATGGGTGTTGAGGGATTACCTATAACTAGCTCAAGAGAATGATTTCTGTTCCATTTAAGATTCGGTCCTGAAGTACTTTCTGACTTAACGGTTATTTGATCAAAGTTAGACAGACCAAGAGGCTGAACAATGTTAGACCGACCGGTTTCCTCAGCAGTGTCTGAGGCGTCAACTTCCTGTTATAAAGCAACTTGATCTTGCTAAGCCTCAGTGTTATTAACTGTCTGGTCATAAACAAATCTTCGGTAGACAGGAACATCATCTTCACTATCAGATTGGATATTTAAGTTTTCAACAGATTCGTCAAATACAACATGAGATGATTCTTCAACATTAAGAGTTCTATTGTTGTATACTATATATGATTTACTAACTTCAGAATAACCTAACATGATACCAACATCTGATTTAGTGTCGAAAGCATTCAAATAATTTTTGGCATTGTTATGGATGTAACACTTACAGGCAAAGATCCTAAAATACCGGATATTAGGGATTTTTTCATGGTATACTTCAAAGGGAATTTTGTTAAGACGTTTGTTTATCATGGGTCGGTTTTGAGTATAGCATGCAGTATTGATAGCTTCTGCCCAAAGCTTTTGAGGAACACCCGAATCGGCTATCATGGATCTTGCAGCTTCCTTGAGGGTTCGGTTTCTCCTCTCAGCTAGTCCATTTTGTTGAGGATTTCTAGCACTAGACAACTCGTGTCTAATACCGAATTCCTCAAGATATGCAGTTAAAGTCCTATTAGTGAATTTATCCTCTATCACTTCTAATTTTGTTAACACGCACAAATTTCTCATTTTGTACTCTTCTAAGCATTTTGATCAGATTTGGGGTAGCTTGACTTTTAGAAACTAAGAAGATAACCCAGGTATATCTAGAATAATTACCATAGTATAATGCATTCCTCCTAGACTAGTTACCCTAACTAGTCTAAAAAGATCCACGTGAAGTAATTCTAAACATTTGCTGGATTGAATGTTTCCTTTACTTTTGGAATAGATTTAATTTATTTACCCATTTGACATGCAGAACATACTTTATCTTTTGAAAACTTCATATTAGGAATTCCTTGAACTAATTCCTTTGTGCAAATATAGTTGATTGTCTTAAAGTTTAAATAATTTAGTCTTTTATGCCACAACTAGTTTTGATCATTCTTAGCAATCATGCATACAGATTTAGAGCATTTAACTTTCTAGTCTACTTTGTAAATGTTTCATATCCTATATCCTGTCAATAAAATACTACCTTGTTGGTTCTTAACTAAGAATCCTTGTTTGTGAAATTCGACATTGTATCTTATATCACTCATTTGACTAATACTAAGCAGATTAAAGCATAAGTTCTTGACAAGTAGCATGTCATTTATGGTTAGGTTGCCATGGACAATCTTACCACTGCCCACAGCCTTACCCTTAGAGTTATCACCGAAGATGATCCTTGAACCGGATTCTTTCACAATGTTAGTCAACAGCTTGCCGTTTCCTATCATGTGCCTAGAACATCCGCTGTCCAAGTACCATTCTGAGTTTTCCAAGCGTTTAATCTATTTGACCTGCAAAATACAGCTATTTACACCTTTTTGGTACCCACATTTAATTGGGTCCACGGTTAATTAGTCCCTTTGGAATCCATACTCGAATTAGTCGAATAATTCTTCCTGTAACTATCTTAATAGTTCTACTTGTATCCGGCTTGAAATCTCTCTGTCAGCCTTTGAATACCTCATTGTGTGGTGGTGGTGATCTTTGATGTTCTTTTTATGACTTTTTGTCGTGTTCTTCTCTAACCGTCCGGTTGGCTTTCTTTCTCTCAGGAATGAGCCATCGCGACTTGTCGGTTGGTCCTACATATGTTTGTTATTTTTCCAGTTTTGAGTCGTGACTTTTTTTACTATCGGTTGATGAATTCTTGACAAAGTTTATGAATGGAAGCTTGTCTTTACTGAGTTTCAACTCTTCGTAGTTAGAAGATTTAGATTTATCTAGATTGTTGTTGTCATAGTCTAGACCAAACTTGCAGTTATAGGGTCTTTGATGACTCGTCATCTGGCTCACAACATCTCCAGATCTCTTCCATGCAGCAATCACGTATTTTGTCCTTTCATTTTCTTCAGTCAACGATTGAACTGTCTCATTGAGCTTCTCATTCTTAGAGGATAGTTCAATAGTTCTACTGGTTTAGATTTAGTCGGGTTGGTACGATATTTGACAAATTCCTATACTCAATGACCATGTCATTGAGTGCACTGATCAAGTCTTCTCGGGTGAATTCCTTAGAGGCAAAGTTGAATACCTCTTCCTCGTTTTCCATAAGATATCTGATCCCTTCATCATCACTGTCTGAGTCGCTATTTGCCCACTAACTTCCACCATCATCAGCTAATAATTTCTTTTGAATCTCCTTGCCTTGACTATTTGACTGGTGATCTTCCCTTTGATTTTGTTTGATTGGCTTTCGGTCGTCCTTTCGTGGTCTCCAGCATTCCGACCTGTAGTGACTTAGAACATCATATTAAAACAACGAACGTTACTTTTGTTAATGTTAGAGTAGTTGTAGGGGTTGTTGGTTGGTTCTTATTCATGACCTTTCCGAACTTCCTTGCAAGCATGGCCATTGCATCATCGCTGAACTATTTAGCCGATTTGACAGGTACAAGAGCTACCGGTTCCACAGAGGTCATTAGAGCTCTGGTAGCTGTTTATGTTGAGGCTTCATCTTCATTTCTTGTGTTCATCTCGAACTCATATTCTTTTAGATCTTCAAAGACATCATGCAACTTCATCTTGTGAAGACCTTTTAATTCTCTCATCACCATAGTTTTGATGTCCCAAGCGCTAGGAAGCGATCTTAGAGCTTTGACAATCGTCTCTTTGGTGTCGTATTTCTTTCCAAAAGTGAGAGTTCATTCACAACACTAGTGAAATAGTCACCAAATTCCTTCATTATTTCTCGGGGGTGCATCTTGATATTTTCAAACTTTTGAGTGGCCACCATGATCTTGTTTTCTTTGGTTCGCTCGTTTCCTTTGTAAAGCTGGATGACTGTCTCTCATACTTACTTTGCAGTGGTGCATCCTTTGATCTTGGCAAATATGTTTCTGTCTAGAGTTTTGTAGATGGAATTTCTGTAGATATTGTCAAGGTTGTTCCTTCTTCTGTCCCCAGCTGTCCATTCGCTCCTTTCCTTGTCGATCTTTATTGGACCATCAGAGAGGATAAACATCATTTCATCGTCCATGGTGGTCAGGTGCAGTTGCATGCGTAGCTTCCAATCAACGAAGTCTTCACTTTCGAGTAGTGGATCATTTTTGCTGTAAGACATGCTGACGTATGGTTGCTTGAGTATAGAGATTAGTTGCTTTGATACTACTTGTAAGGATCGGGATCGCCAAAGGAGACTAGGGATCTCACTAGGGTGAACGCTTACACAATATGCCGGTTGATAATAACCATGTTAGAGGTTACTATCGGTCTCAATACTACACAAGTTGTCACAAACTCTTGAACCGAGTTTAAGTGCAGAACTGTTCGTTTCAACTTGAAGCAACATAAGCACGATTTAGACAACAATAGAAGGACACAAAGTACAAAAGAAACACAACACATGATTTATGGATGTTCATAGATAAAGCTTCTACGTCACCCCTTCTTCTCAAACGTTGAGAAGAATATTCACTTAGAATATTCTAACGGTTTACAATATGTACGTTGAACACCCGAGGCTTATTTACTGCTCGTTTTCGACTTCTTACTACGTTCACTCTGTTGAACAGAAACAGATTCTGTCAACTTATAACACTCACTACTCACACATAATAAATGAATTTGTAATATACGTGAGATTCTAATACACACTGATTTGAAAGCTTAAAATATATGTAAATGTGAACAGATTTGAAAGCTTGAACAGATTGCTATCGCATAAGGTTGTATCGTTTTTGAAAGGGGTTAAGGTTGTTTCTTTCAGTTGAGCTCTAGTCACTTAAATATGGAATATGACAACAGTCATATTCTTTTTCAACGGATATATTTCCTTGATAGTACATCATTTCTTGGATCTGATTGGTTGAGGATCCGAATAGTACAGCAGTTACTTTGATAGATTATCATGGCATTTAATGAGGTTGGTACTTTCCAAGACGCAGATCAACGGACATATTTTTCTTTTACTAATTTGACTATCTGGAGTAGTGGGATAGATATCTGCCTCCAATTGACTATTATCGGACTTATACCGAAGTAGGTGTCTGGATTATTTGGACATGCTTCTGCTCCCAAGAAGTTCTTATCAGACCTGTATAAAAGAGGCAATGATATAGTATGTACATGTGAAGACTCCCTTCTGTATTTACTGGAATTGTTTTGCCTATCACTGAATAGGAAATTGTTGGTTATGCTTAGTGTAAAGTTAACTTATCATAAACCGATTCTTCTTCTTGGATCAGGCTGGTTAGACTACCGAGATTGAATTACCGATTTCATCTTCTGAGAATAACTAGTTAAGTTGCCTTTGGATTTATAGTACCGATTCTGTATATATGATCTAAGTGATGGAAAAATCGATTCCTCATATAGTAGTGAAGTGATAGAAAAACTGATTTTATTTCCTTAGGAAAAGCAGAGCATAAAACCGGCTGCATTACTGAAGATATAGTCGAACGCGTCGTCTTTATAAGACCAAAATATAAAACCAGTTTTGCTGAATAGCCGACCATTTTACCGATGACAAAACCGATTGTGCAGCCTTTATAGAACCGAGTATATAAACGGTTTTTCTTAAATGACCGATCATACAAATAGCCGAAGATAAGACTGATCAAATAACCGATTTGACAAACTAGTTGCGCTGTCTTTTCACTACCGAGAATATGACCGGTTTACTTAAATAGTCGATCATACAAATAGCCGAAGATAAGACCGATCAAATAACCGATTTAATAAATTGGTTGCGTCGTCTTTTTTTGGGGGGGAAACAGTTTAACACAATTTCATTAAAAGGCCCAAAAGTGGGAGGGGTCAATAATCAAAACTAGACAAACCCTAGTTTTGATTGTAAGATGACAAATAAAAGACCCAAAAGTTTCTGAATGGTGGCAGTCAAATCACATTACAAAACACAGATTATAATGAACAAAGACTACAATCTAGCTATCATAACATATGTTGTCTTTATATCCGCCTTTTGACCATGTTGTCTTCTTCCACATCCCATTCTTCTTATGTTCTTCATGAAGGGAGATTGAATTAAAACTGATGATGATGTTTGTCTGCTCTTATTGTTTAATCTTCCTCTATATGAACTCGTACTAACATAATAAAATGTATTCTTCTTCAGGATTTCAGGGCTTTTGTCACTACTTTTCTCAATTTCAGTTTTACGTGTTTGTGGATCAACAACCTTGGTTTTCTCTGTGTATTTCTTATTAGTTATATCTTTGATTTCATCTTCTGCCTCTTTATCTTCATTGTCTTTAGGTTTATCTTCTTCAGTATCCCCTATTTCATTAGTTTTGTTGATTTCTTCATTATTTCATTCTACCTTGCTTTCTTCTTCTACATCATTACTTTTTTCCTTCTCTGATTCTTCCTTAATTTATTCCTCTGTATTTTTCCTTGCTGATTTTCTTTAACTTCCCCAATATGCTCTTTGATTCTTGATTCTTCCGTTTCATTTTTCTGCTTTTCTTTTTCTTGGGCTTTTAGGATTTTATGCTCTTCCTCAAGTGTTTTTTCACATTTAGTGCTAGCATGTTGAAAGTATCACAGAAAACACACATGTCTGGCCTCCATTCATATGAGATTTCCATGATTTTAGACTTTCCTTTCCTGTCAACTATTGTCATGTTCTTTGGCAGCGTACTTCGAGGATGCACTTCAATTTTTATTCTAGCAAAGGTAATTTGTTTTCCTCCTTCTGTAATTGGGTCCATGTATAATGATTTTCTCAATAAACTTTCAAAGTGACTTAAAACTTCTGCATTGTACATGTGTGTTGGGATGCTCCAAAGCTTAACCATATTTGGGCTATTTCTTTTGGTTTACTTAGCAGGTTTAATTTTTCAGACCATCTCTCCAGTTTCATACAATTTGATCCAATATAAGTATGCCCATATTTCAGAATATCATCCAAGTTTGATTCCTTCTTGAACTGCAGAAAATAGTGATCATGTATATTTGCAGAAATCTTAACTAGTCCCTTCTGCTCCCAATGTTTCATTAAAGCTTCCTTGGTGACTGAGAATGATACTTTATTCTTCCCTATGTAGTTTCCAACCACTACATTTCCCATTCTTTAACACATTTTTCTTCCACTTCAGTTGATAGTTTAAATACAAAAGGAGAATTGAGTACCTCTACATTTTTTTTAACATTGCCCAAGTAGATTTTTCCTTTAAAAGCATGATCCTCTGTTTTCTTTTCTGTGTTATTTTTCCAGATCTTGTTTACTCTCCAGCTGGAATTGCTCCTCATAGTATAGGTCTTAGATTTAGGGGACTTCATCACCTCCCTCATTATTTCAACTGACCAGTTTACTATCTTTTCATACTCTTCCTTCTATAGTAAATTCCAGTCCTTAAGATAATGTATATTCAATTGAACGGTTGTTTGCTGCATTTTTTCTTTGTTGAGCACAATCTCTCCTTTCTTTGCGTGCATTAGGAGCTTTGTGATTTGATTTTTCAGCCCAAAGAGATTTGCTCTTTCATTGTAACCAACCTTCCAAATTCTTTCTTTCTTCCCCTGATTTCTTCCTACATTTTCTTTAGAATTTTTATCAGCAATTGGTTCCTGACCTTTGTTGCAATTCTGTTTTTCCTGGATAATTTCTTTAGGAAACCTATCAATTTCAATTTCAGCTGTCTTCATTAAACCTTCCATCAAAAAATCTTTGACTTCATTATTCTTATTGTTTTTCTTTCTTCCCATTTTAATGAAGAATAAGAAACAGCAACAAAACAGAACAATTAAAGAACAAGTTACACTAGAAACCCTAGCTATTGAATAACAGGGTAAAACATAAACCCTAACTTTCCAATCAAGTTTTGCAGTTGAATGAACGACCAAGTTATTAGAGTTACCCTGTCGTTTGTTTCGTTCGTGACGATTGTGCCGATCGTACTGATAGAGACCCAAAGCGACTAGCAACCGCGAAGACCACAAGTGAACCGCGACCTTGATATCTTGTCAATCGTGTCGATCATTTCGTTTGTGCCAATTGTGTTGTTCGTGTCGATCGTGTCGATTGTGCCATTCGTGATGAGAGAATTGTTTGCGCCGTCTTTTTACTACTGAGAATATGACCGGTTTTCTTAAATAGCCGAACATACAAAAAGCCAAAGATAAGACCGATCATAAAGTCGATTTGCGCCGTTTTTATAGAACCGATCATAAGACTGATCATAAAACTGATTTGTTGAGTTTGTTTGCTTATTTTCCTTTAAGCAGTTCCGATTTTTCTTTATCTGCACAAGAGTTAACTTGATTAGTTTTGTTTAGATATTTAATTTGTTACTAATTATCTAACAAAGTGCGAGCAAACATCTTGCTTCAGCAACAGTCTGAAGAAGCGCGAGCAAACGCCTTATTTCAGCAGCAGTCTGAAGAGGCGCGAGTAGACACCTTGCTTCAGCAGTCGTCTGAAGAAGCGCTGGCAGCAGCCTTGCTTCAGCAGTCGTCTGAAGAAGTGCCCGTTTATCTGCATAGTTCATCAGCATAGAGAACATCAGCGTTCGTTATTAGCAAACTTCCATGTCAGCTTAACTGCCATCCGGTGTTCAACCACTAGAATGTCGATACGTACACTAGTAGAAAATTGAGTTTTAGGGAGAGAAAACATCCTCAAAGAAATTCCTTATGCCTTCGGTGATATTTTTCACCGAGAACAATAAATGCTCTCGCGGAGTCTCGGTGACATAACTATCGATGAAAAGAAAAAAGGTGTTTGCGAGGGCATAAAAGGTTATCGGATATAATTAATTTTTTTAAAGTGAGCTGAGCCACTACTCTCGGTGATATTTAGAGTCTTTCAAAAAAAAATTTGAAACCCTTAAAGCTTCGATTTGGGCAGAATAAATCCAATCCAAAGACAGATCCGAACTAAACTTACAACAATGGCTAGTATCAAACCCTCCATTTGCAAATCCAAAAATATTTCAGATAACATCATAGCAGGATTAATAAATCAAAGAAAAATAATTCATTTGTTAAATCAACAATCAATTTTCAAACAAACACACACCAAACTATGAAACAGAAAAAGAAAAAATATTTTCATTATTTCTTTACCTCTCTATATTAATATAATCTTCAAATCCTAAAATAGTTATTTCCCAAATCAAATCATCTCCATTGATTCATCTTCTTCTCTCTCCGACACTTATCACTCACCCTTCACCAAACAAAGCAACTATAATCAAACCGATATAATTGAAATAGATCAATTCAATAACTGAATAGATCTATTTAATAAGAGAGTAGATCTAGTTGGAGAAGAAGAGATCAACGGCCGATGGAGGAGAAGAGAGAGAGGAGATCCACGGCTGATGAAAGAGAAGAGAGATTGGAGAGCAAATGTTGGAGAAGGGGAGATCCACGGTCGATGAAGGAGAAGAGAGATCAAAGATCGATCGGATGTTGGAGAAGAGGAGATCCACTACGGGTGAAGGAAAAGAGAGAGATGAGATAGATCGGACGTTGAAGAAGAGGAGATTGAGATTGAGGGTTTGATTTTGAGTTGTAATGAAATGAGAAGAGGGAGAGGAGATTGAGAGTTTGATTTTGTTGGAATGAAAGTAGGATAGGAAGAGAGGAGATTAAGGACGTTGGTGAGAGGAGATGTTTAAAGAAATGAGGAGAGGAGGAAGAAAGGAAGAGAGAGAGAGGAAGAAGAGAGAAAAAAGAGAAAGACGAGGAAGAAAGAGGAACGCGGAAAAAGAAAAAAATAATAATTTCACCAAGGGCACTCCTTTGCCCTAAAAAATAATATGATTTTTTCCGAGAGCAACACTTTGCTCTCCGTAAAATAAATCTCACCGAGAGCATTTTTTTGCTCTTGGAAATCTTTCTCGGTAATTATGCTTTTTTACTGGTGGTATCTACATACCAGATTCGACCGTTGTTAATCTCAACATCAAAGGACATCAAAGGACATCAAAGTACAACGTCGAATCTCTAGATTTGTGAACGGTGGATCCTTGGATTTCCGCTATGGTGAATCTTTCCGGTCAATTCACAATCCAAGAATCAGAGTCGACGATTGTTAAGCTTCAATATAAAAGAGCTCCAAAGCACAACAACGAACATCTCAGAACTTTTGGATCTTCGAACAAGTTAAAAAGTCAGTTACCAAACAAGATATACAAGTTCTTCATTCTCTTACTATCTCTCTAACTGTAAAAGCATACATTGTATAAGCTGGGAGTATATTTTGTGTTATAAGTTAAACAAAAAGTTGTTTGTTCAATAGAGTAATAGCTAGGAGTTCAAAACAGGCAGTTGTTAAGTCTTAAGTTCTAACTGGGTTTGTATAGAAGCTATACAAACCAAAGTCTTCTAGTAGAATCCTTTTGAAACAGAAAAAGGGATGACTTAGGAGTTTTATCTTTGAACATCTATAAAACTCTTATGTCATTTACTTACTACATCTCTTAATACGTCATATGCGCTTCAAATCTAGCAAGCAAGTTCCGCACTTGAATTCGTTCAAGAGCTTGCGACGATTTGTGAAGAAAAGAAAAAAAATTAATCTCTAACATGATTAAAATCGCATTGAAAGTCAAAAGTAGCTCAACAATATTCAACCCCCCTTCTATTGTTGTAGTCGATCCTAACAAAGGGCAAGAAGGTTTTGAAAGATTGATGACTTTATCGGTTGAAGTAAGATGAGCATACTTCATAAGCTAGATATAAGGCTCGGTTGGTTGTAAAAAACTTCTCACAAAGAAAAAGTAGTGACTTTGGTGAGATTTTTTCTCTTGTGGTGAAAATGCAATTTATTCGCGTGGTTCTTAGTTTAGTAACTTAGAGGTTGAAAAAATGGATGCGAAAACAACTTTTCTACATGGAAATTTAGAAGAGGAGATATACATGGAGAACCAAAGAGTTTTAAAGAAAAAAAATAAAAGAAGCTATTTGCAAATTAGTGAAGAGTCTATATGGTTTGAAACAAGCATCATGACAATGGTATCAAAAGTTTAGTTCAGTTATGGTTAAACATGTGTCCAAGATGAACAAGAACGGTCATTTTTTTTTTTTTGCAAAATTTATTTAATGATGATTTTATTATTCATTTGCTCCATGTAAATGATATATTGATGAAGAAAATTTTCTAAAATCAGTATGATATAAGAGACTTTGAGTAAGTCGTTTGTCATGAAAGATTTGTGATCAATACATCAAATTCTTGTGATTCAAATTATCCATGATCGAGATAATAGAAAATTGCATTTGTCACAATAGATGTACACTGAGAAAGTTTTTCTATGATTCAATATGAACAAAGCTAAAGTGGTGAGTATTTGTTTAGCTTCTTACTTTAAGCTTAATCATACTTGTTGTCCTTCTATTGATGATGAAAAGTTTTATATGAAGAACATTTCATATTCTTCAGTAGTTGGTAGTCTTATGTACATTATGGTTTGTACTAGACCAAATATAGCGCACATTGTTGGTTTGGTGAGTAGATATTTATCAAATCCGAGAAGACGTCATTGAGAAGTCATGAAGTGGAGTATGTGATATCTACGAGAAACGAAGAATCTTCTATTAACTTTGGGGTGTGAGAAGCCTGTGTTAATTGGATATAATAATTCAGATCTTGCCGGAAGCTTGGATAATAAAAAATTTACTTCGGGATATAGGTGACTTTTGTTAGGGGAGTCGTGGCTTGGCAATCTAAATTACAAAATTGTATTTTTCTTTCTACTACCAAAGTCGAGCTTATAGTTATTGTGGAGGCAATAAAAGAATTATTGATGTTTAAAAAATTCACAATAAAACTTAAGTTGAAACAAAAATGATACGTCTAATTTTGTGTTAATCAAAATATAATTCATCTTGCCAAAAATTCTTAATTTATTCACTTAAAGTCGAAATACATTGAATTCCGTTAACACTAGATTCGTGATGATTTTTTATAATAAGATGTTAGAAATTAAAAAGATTCATACAAGTGATAATGAATCAAATATTATGACAAAGGTCTAGTCACGAAATGAGTTTTAGTTATGTCGCTCAGTTATCTGGTTGATATTGCCCTCCAACTAGTCGGTCGGGGGAGTTTATTGAGTTTTGTCCTCCTAGTTTAAGAGACTCAACTTGGTATGGGATTTATTTATATCCACGTAATTTAATGTGAAGGAATATTATTTGCAAATTGTTTTTCCCACCCCTCCCATATTCCCACTCCCGCTTCACTCTTTAATTAATCTTAAAATGACTTATTTATCCTTATCACCTTTATATATTTATATATTCTTATTTAATTTATTTTACTTATTTTATTTTATTTAATTATTAAGTTTTTTATTAAATATAATTAATTAATTTTTAATATTTTTTAACTTTATTTATTTAATTAAAAATACAAAATATTATTATTTTTATATTATAATTATATAAATATATATTAAATATTTAAATGTGTACTAATTTAACAAAATATAAATATTTAATATTTTATTATATTAATTATATATATATATATTAAAATACTTATAAAAATTATTTATTAAATAATAATTAATAATTAGTCTAATCATAATATTTTAATTAATAATATTATATATTAATAATTAGTCAAACACAATATTTTTAATTTTAATTAATAATATTATATATTAATAATTATTTTTAATTTTAATTAATAATATTATATATTAATAATTATTTAAACATAATATTAATAATTATTAATATTTTTATAAATAAAATTATTTATTAAATAATAATTAATAATTAATCTAATCATAATATTTTACTTAATAATATTATATTTAATATATTTTAAATAATTATAATATAAAAATAATAATATTTTGTATTTTTAATTAAATAAATAAAGTTAAAAAAATATTAAAAATTAATTAATTAATTATATTTAATAAAAAAAGTTAATAATTAAATAAAATAAAATAAATAAAATAAATATAATAAGAAATGTAAATATATAAAAGTGGTAGGATAAATATGTCATTTTGGAGTTAATTAAGGAGTGAGGGAGGGGGTGGGAAAAGCACCTCCCATATTATTTTCATTTAGTGTTTTTTGGATTTTGTGGATAACAAGAAAAAAGAAAGAGAGAAGTGAGAAAGTATTCAGGTTTTTGGTAGCACCTATAGAAGATTTTTGTTTGTTAGAATTTGTATTGTTTGATTAATTTCAAACTTTGATAGCTTGTTGGTTATTTATGGGGCTACGTTCTAAACGGTGAAGATCTATTTTATGAGACTTCTAAGTTAGTTTGACGAAAAACCATAATTACATAAATGGTATTTTTGGTTGATCTTGTTATTTCTTGATTTTTGTTGTTATTTATCAAGATTGTTGTGAGATTTTGATACAATTGATTAGTGACTCTATTTTGTTATAATTAGAGTGAACCCTTAATTGTAACTTTGTTGATGATAGTGGATTGTTAAGTGGCCTATACAAGCCTCGCAGTTTTTACTCTCGATTTAGATATATATTCCACGCTAAAACATGTCTTACACTGTCGCTTTAATTTCATTTTGTTTTTCTCATTTCTTATACTCAATTAATTGGAAAAGTGTTATACTTTGATAAATACATTTTCTTATCAATCTCTATTATGTGGAAGTCTTTTCGTGGTAATGCAGACTCTCGGTAGGCGACGACTCATCGATCAACTTCACGAATGATGTTTGGTGTAGTGTTAGAAGTTTTTCCTTGTCATTCTCAACCCTCACTTTGGTCACGATTTGTAAAGATTCTTCAATCAAGGACATTTCAATCAACCGAATAGTTTCGTTAGTAAAATCGGATAGAGGAGAAAACTTAATTATATATATTTAACCTTACATTCAAGGATGTTACTCTTAGTGAGGCGTAAGGTGATGATTCCATCTTCGCGTGATATCTTATGTTGATAATATAGTGATTCCTCTGAGGTTGATCATTTTATACTTTATTTGCAAAGATTGTCCCGCATGACTTTTTATAGGAGAAATTATTAATTCTAAATTCCGTTCAAAAAAATTATTTTTTGAATGGCGTGTCATGCATAGAGGGATCTTGACGAATAATAGATGCATGAAAATAAAATGTGCATTGATCGCTGTAAAATATGTTAGAAAGAGGTGGAAACGACACATCATTTTTGCATTGCAAAGGAGTTAATGTGATTTGAGCCTACTTTGGAACATTGAATTTGAGTGAGTGATACCTAAGTCAATCGTTGGTTGTTGGGATGTTTTGATAGAAACCGTGAGCACGGTTGGATTAAGTTGATGAGTTCATATCCCGATTATTTTTTGGTGGACTATTTGACTCGAAAGGAACCGTATAATGTTTAGTGATCGTGGTCGACTGATACATTTAGTTCGCAATGTTATTATTATGACGATATGGGAAATCTCTTATGATAAAATGGTGGAGGGAGTTGGTGAACTCATTGATATTTTTAAAGATCTTCGAACTCGTTAACGTTAAATTTTATGTTATGTTTGTTTGTTCGTTAATAAAAAAATTGTGTTTATATTTTCATTGATATTTCCCAAATTGTTAATCTCGTTTGTTTCGAATGTGTATGGTGACATTGTAAACACTCCTATTTTTGTAATGTTTTTCTCGTTAGGCTTAAATTACTCTTACTTCTATCAAATTACATCAATTTTTTTCAAAAATACATCATCAATTTTAAATAATAATATCTCATTACCAATCACTTTTTATCAAATGGTTCAAATCATAAAATAAAGTATTTTTATTTTAAAATATTAAAAATTAATCATATTTTGACTATCTAAGAGCATCTCTAACGAGCACGCAAATTCCATTATGTGTGCCCTTTTTCACTCTAACCGGACACCATTCCTATACCCAAAATGCGTTTGGACGTCTTTCTCCTCCAGCCAACGCATATTTTTGTTGGCACTGTTCATTCTCCCATTTTGGCCATTTTTTCAAAATGGCCCTCAATCTATTTTTTTTATTTTTTTATATATAACCTTACATATCTATAATCAAAATTAAGCCTTAAACTTATTTTTTTTTTCTTTTTAAGATAAAATTTATAATATTTTTAAATGTATAGTTAAATCATTAAATTATATTATATTTAAAATTGTATCTAATTTATTTATATTTTATAATTTATTTTATAGTTACGAATAAACATATAAATTTATTGTTTTTATTAATAATGTTTGTTTTAATATATTATGTTTGTTTATTTAAATGTATTATTTAATTATTTTTATTATGTATGAATTATTGATATATAATTAATTTTATTAAATGAATAAGAAAAGATTGGGGTTAAATATGTGAAGTTGATAAATATATAGATAATATTAATAAGGTTAAAAAGTTAGTGTAAAAAAAAATATTCTAAGAATATTCTTTTGGGTTTGGAAATGAGTTTTTGGGTTGGAGATGAATTAATATTTGATGTGACGTTTACTGTATTTTGGATTTGAGAATGAGTTTTTGGGTTAGAGATGGTCTAAAAGTAGGACAGACAAAATACAATTATTATTTTGTTAGATGATTTTAAAAATTGCGTACCACTGAAAAATCATCTTTTTTTTACGAGCTCTAAATTAATATGTTTGATTGACATAGTTTTCAAATTGAAGAATTAAAAACTAAAAATAAATGATATACTTAAATCATTAGAGAGTTTGTTTTCTATGTAAAAGATTGTTGTTTAGAATTTACGCAGATGCAATTTTCAAAGAATTGAAATTATTAAATTTAAAATTCTTACTAAAAACATTAAGACCTCGTTTGATGAAAAGGTTTTTGGGATAAAACCCAGTTTTTATCTCAAAACTCAAACATCTTATCAACTATAAAATCAAATAATTTTATCATTTAAATATCAAAACTACCCTCTAATTTTATCCTCTCTCTTTAAACTATCATTCTCTCTTATATCATATCGTCTAAAGTCAATGAAAAAATTAGTCTTCAAATTTTAAAAACCAGTTTTTTTCTAGTTTTTATCAGATTTTTTTTTTTTTTTGATAAAACCCAGATAAATTCCAAAAAAACTCTTTCCTCAATAAAGGCCCAAGTTTCCTATTCTAATTATTCTTATTAATATTTGTATAATTAATTTATATTTTAAAATATTATTTCGTACATTGACTACACCTAAATATATTTTCAAACTATTTTAATATATTTAATAATAAGAGATGGATAAAAAAATGACTTCTTCCACTCAACATTAAAAAAAAGTCCATTATGAACTGTATAAATTTGGTATCAAACATGAGCAAGAAAACTACAAGAATCTCATCATATACAAGATACAAAACAAATCAACCAACAACTATAATTAAAAATACTATCTATTTAGAAATGTATCATTTTCAATATCTAAAAATTTTCCGAGTTTTCGAATAATTATCTCGATAATTTTTTTAGTGGACTATAGGACTAAAAGAACCATTAAACTTAGAATGATCACAGTTGTGTGATGTGTATCAATCATAAATTATTATAATTATAAAAATTTCTCATATTTGTTCGAAAAGTCTGTGGAGTTAGTCGGAAACTAATTATTCTTATTGATATCCCCGAGCTCGATAATCGGCTGGGGTGATATATTTGTGTTTGTATTTTTTTTCTTATTATTTTTTTCATGTTATGTGCATGTTTGTATTGTTGTGCTTAAATAACTTTTATCATTTTTTATTATATATTAAACATTTTAAAATAAAAATATATTAACTCCGTTGTTTTATTATTTTTAGTTTCATGTCTTCATCTTTTCTCTTTTTTATTGCCTCATAAATATTCCTGGAGGTTTTTAAAATTTATTTTCCTTGATATATATATAATAAATGACATTAAAAAAGAGAAATGATTAGAGTAAAGAATTTGAAAGAGGAAATAGGTGAGATAATGACACGACATAATCTGATTATCTGATTAACCGAAAAAATAATAATTTCTTTTCTCTACTATTTTCTTATACTTATTCTTTTTTCAGCCCATAACTGATGCCGCATCATTTTTTCTCACATTCTCCCTCAATTTCGAGGAGGAATCAACTCTCTCATTCTTTGTTCACTTGTTGTATCATTTCAAAAAGAAGTATTACAAATATAATAAAAACATATATTTAATCATTAAACTACTTTGTTGTTTTATGTTTTTTTTTTCAAATGATACAACAAATGGGACATGTGAACAATTGATCTCTCCCTCAATTTCTCTGTCTATCACTCCTTTTACAAAAATAAATAAAATTATTTTTAGCTAATTTCAAAATAACTAATATTTTAAAGAGTTATTAAAAAAAAATTATTTAAAGGTATAATAAATAAATGTATTAGCTCTAGACAAAGTATTTTAAAAAATACTTCACTTCATATTCTAAAGTACACAAAATTAAAAATTAGAATGTTTGGAATACCAAAAAAATATGGGAAGGGATCAGTTAGCATGTACTCTCATGTATCATTTGAAAAACAATTATAAAATAATATTAAAGAAGGCAAACATATAAAATTAAACTACATAGCCATAAAATTTCACATGAGTTAGGGCATGAGAATTAGTCATCACATTTGATCCTATATAGAAATTAGTATATTATCACAAAATTAATGGCACGTTCATAATATTATTTATATAAATATCATTATTTTGAATTTTTGTAAACTATAAATTAGATTATTTTTAAATTATTAATCTTTTTTTAGGAATGGATGAATATAACTAAAAAAATATATTTTAGAATGCAAATCATAATATCATTACAAACATGATTATTCTAAGTGGGTTATGAATATTCATAATAATTAAATTTTTTAAAAAATTATATTTAATTGAAATTTGAGACTCCAATCTGAGTCGGTTTTATCAAATCGAGCTCTAACATTGAATGGTGCCCCCATAGCGTTTTAACTATCAGAATATTAGGTATTTAAAGTTTTTTAACAGATGAATTATCCTTCGTCGTCTTACTTTTAACATAGTACTTAATTAATTTACCACATTTATAAAAATAAAATAGCAAATATTCTTTTTCCAATTATCCTAATACATTACACATTTTGTAAGACATTCAAATCGTATTCGACAATTTTAAATGTGTATATCTCGAAAAAATACTCAATTTAAAATATAAATGCGTTCAAATTGGTAGAGCTTATACAAAGTTATGTAGTTATAAAGTTTTTAAGAAAATTAAGAACCAAATTTATCTCTTTTCAATTTTCTCAAATATTTTATTAGATTACACATATTTTTCTGATCACGGATCACCCAAACTAATTTCGACAAATTAAAATGTGTAAATCTAAAAAATAACTCAATTTAATGAAAAAAATATATTCAAAACGTCTATAAATATTAACTCATTTAAAACGTGTCAAATTAATTAGAAAACAAAAATATGCGTTATAATAAGAAAACAAGTATTTAATATGTTTGAAAAAAAAAATGTTAAATGACTAAAATTTTGATAATTCTAGAATCATGTCATAATTCAAACTTCAAGTCTTACTTACTAAAAACGAATTAAGTTAGAACATAAAAAAAATTAATCGGATCATTTTGATATAAATATAATGCATCACATGAACATTTAAAAAATGTTGAGTTTCATTTTCAATAAAGAAATGGTCCATATTATCCTACTTATTGATTCAAATAAAGAGTTATATATGAAATATTAATTTACAAATAATACAAAATAATATATAAAAAATCAAAATAATTAAAAGAATCTAGATATTAAATAGTATAACAAATTTGTAAAAATTAAAATTTCAATGAATAAGATCCAACAATCTTGAAATTTTTTGAGGGTGACTCCAAATATGAACTCGTTTGAGTTCCATAACGACAAGTAAAATAGTAGAGCAAGTTAAACAAACCAATAATGCGGTGTTAGAAGAATTTGTACAAAATATTATAAGCGGTTGGGAAATTTGGCTTTTGCCCGTGAGTTGGTAAGTAATGCCGAAAAAATTATGTCATTTGATAACTGATCATTTATATGGATGATCAAAATAATGAGAAACTCATATATATCAAGGGAGGATAAGGCTTCCAAATAAAAGATCGGCTTCAAAACTCTTTATTGAATAAAAGAGAAACAACTTCAGATTTAACAGCTTAATCTCCCTTACGGCTAAGAAGAGAATGTGCATATAATGTAAAAAAAACATCACCAAGACATTTAACAAATATGAGGAGCAAATTATCCACATAAAATTGAGAGTATTATTTAGATTATAAAAATCTATAACGAAATATCTGATTCCACTTAATCAGATCATTTATGAATAAATGGTTCGTATTTGAATGAAGGAGGTCTAACATGACACTCCCACAGTCATGTCCCCCGCTTAAACTCAAAGTGTTTTCAGATGGAATCGATCCGTGACTTTTTGTCTTTTAAGCCGACTCTTACTACTAGACTACCTTGGTGGGTTATATATGAAATAAGTTACAATATGAAATAAATATGAATAGATGGTCTACTTACTATGCATTTAAAATTTGTCTATGTTAACCCATTGGATAAAGGTTATTTAAATAACATGAAGAGAAAAAAAAAATAATCTAATTTTGAGAAGATGAGTATATTTTTTGATAAAAAAAAACTTAAATGATATTGTAATATATATAAATATAATAAAAAATAATAATTTAAAATAATGTCTATTTTAAATATTTTAGTTAATGAATTAAATGATTTAATACATTAAAAAAGAAATGAAATAATATTTAATTTTTTAAAATTATTTGAATAACTTAAATCAAACAAGACTATAGATTCGTAATAATATATATATAATAATTAATCTTAAAATATTGTCTTTTAGTGTTAAGAGTGACTATGAGTCTATGACCTATGAATTGTCTTTTCAATCTTTTGGCAAACTAATTTAATTTAATTTTTAATTTTACATAAATTATAAGAATAATAACAAACTAGTTTAATACAAAATATTTAATAAAAATATATTATTATCCTAAGATAAATTATTGAATTGAAATTGTGAATATTTATTTTTTAAATAGTTATAAGAGAAATGATTAGAATATAGAATTTGGGTTAGGAAATAATAGAAGGAATGACTGGCCTAAAAAAACAAATAGTTTTTCTCTTCTTTCTTTTCTCCCATTCTTTTTTTCGGGAAATTTGATGGAATAACCCTCATAAGAGGGTTATTACCACTTTTAGCAGGACTTTTATAATTTTTTGATTTTTGACCTTTTGCCAAAGCAAAAGGTCAGTTTTACCCTTTATTAAAAAAAAATATATATTAAAATGTCAGTGCGCCTTTCAGTTTTTTCTTGTCCCCTTTCCCTCCTCTCCACCAACCGTCCTTTCCCCGTCCTTCCTTCATCAACTTTCCTTCATCATCAACGCTTCCTTCATCAAGGTTCTTCATCATCAACGCTTCCTTCATCATCAACAGATCCTTCCTTCATCATCAACGTCCTTCATCAACAAAACTGGAACGTCTTCAACATTCAGGTTAGACGCTACCTACCTTCGTCGTTTTAGGGTTTTGTCGTTTAGAGTCTAGGATGTAGGTTAGGTCATGGAATAATGGTTTTAGAGCTTGGCTAATTTGTTTTACAGTGAAATATACATCTGACGAAGGCGACAATGCATCTGTCGTAGGCGACAGTGCATCTGTCGTAGGCGACAGTGCATCTGTCGCAGACGACGATGTATCTGTCGTAGACGACGATGCATCTGTCGCAGGCGGGAAATGCATTTATCGCATGCGCCAGATGCATTTCCCGCATGCGACAGATGCACCGTCGTCTGCGACAGATGCACTGTCGTCTGCGACAAATGCACTGTCACCTGCGACAGATGCATTTTCCTCCTTGCATTTTCCTCATTGCATTTTCCTCCTTGTAATTAACACTGACTGGTCACTATCACTGACTTCTATGAATTTTTATCAATTGCAGATCACATGAATGTTGGTGTTTTTCTCCTCTTTGATGGAGACTGGAAAACTGATGATTGTGGGGTTAGTTCTTTTGTCTCAAGTTCGTGTCGTGGTGTGAATGTACCCCGAAATGCTACATATGAAGAGTTAGCTTCAATTGTCTATAATTTTATTGGTGTGGACAAACTAAGATATGACTTAGTGTTCAAGGTAAAGTATAATATGTTAATGATCAATTCTCCTCCTGCAACAATCATTGGAGATAGCGATGTGGCGTTCTATTTACAAGAACTCTCGTCTTCACTGCTCAATCATCGCGCCCCGCTATGTGTCTCCTTAGTAGAGAAGTCAATACCTTCAACTCAACAAAGTGAAAGACCAGAAAATGACATATTTGAGCAGCAAGATATCTTACCAAGGCATCGAGATGTATGTGAGCAGCGCGACGTATTTGAGCAGCAAGATGTATTCCCAAGGCAACAAGATGTATTCCCAAGGAAACAAGATGTATCTGAGCAGCAATATGTGTTTGAGCAGCGAGATATATTTGAGCAGCAAGATGTTTTTGAGCAGAGAGATGTATGTGAGGAGCAAGATGTTTTTGAGCCGGAAAATATCTTCCCAAGTTAACCAAGCACTTTCCATGTTAGGAATACATTCAGCCATACTGAGGGAACCAAGCACTACTTCTCATATGAACTACTCAAGATCGAAACTCCTGCTCCATTAATTGAAAATTCATTGGAAGTGGGTACGTTTTTTGATAACAAAAAAGAAATACAATTGAGGTTGCATAGACATGCGATGTCTAATCACTTTGTCCTTAAAGTGGTGAAGTCAACAAAAAATCTTTGGTTTGTAAAATGTATGGCTGAGAACTGCAAGTGGAAATTGCGTGCTAAGAAAGGAAAATTCTCGGAGATGTTTGAGATCAGAAAATTTGTAAAAGAACACACATGCTCAATTTTGACGAGACAAAACAATGTGAGGCAAGCACCATCATGGGTAATTGCGGAGTGTATCAAGCGTAAATACATGGACCATCACCATGACCACATGCCTAAAAAAATAATGGAAGACATGCATACAAGTTATGGGTTAACTTTGACATATAATAAGGCTTGGAGGTCAAGGGAAAAGGCCTTAATGGCGGTGCGAGGAACTGTGGAGGATTCCTATGGTGAATTAACCATGTTTTCTGTTGTCACAGCTGATATATCCAATTTGGCAGTAAGGTACTCCAAATACATGATTGTAAAAAGACCACAGTCCCCACTCTTCGTGCACTTGGGGACTCTTGGGTGTGGTATTACAACATATGACATTCCTTCCAAACTGAACTTAGGATACTTGATCCTGTCAAACTCGGTCGTTCCAAATAGAAACATATATGGAATCATTTCACATAGTGGTTTCATGAACTTGTCATAGTGATTCTTTTTGATAAATCCTTGTTCGCAGTCATAAACATTGATGCACCAATCTTGTAGTTGCACCTCACACAAGACTCGATGCTTCATATTCAGATTCATAGGGAAATATACCTTATCTACAATCATCCAAGAAGTTATCAATTTTCCTTCATCACCCCTGAAATATTCCATCAAGTCATCGTCGAATTGGTATGTTTGTGGATTTTTCGAGAACTTTGAATAACGTAACGACAACCTCGTAGAGACATTACAGTCACATATTGAGAAATCCATCGGTTGATAAGTCTTGGGAAAATTGGCAACCCTTTTTTTAAGAATGTAACATGTTGCATCTATCTCCTGCGACAGATTCGAGAAAATGAAGTAAGCACAGAGCATCAAATGAATTAAGCACAGAACATCAAAAGAAATAGCAGGAATTGCATCTGTCACAAGCGACAGTGCATCTGTCGTAGGCGACAGTGCATCTGTCGCAGGCGACGATGCATCTATCGCAGGCGACGGTGCATCTGTCGCATGCGCCAGATGCACCGTCGCATGCGCCAGATGCACCGTCGCATGCGCCAGATGCACCGTCGCATGCGACAGATGCAATTCCTGCTATTTCTCTTTGTCCCGGTGTTAATACAATACCCAAAAAACAGTTTCAACAACAAAAACTTACGTGATCATGTAGCCAATTCTGAGGCCTCAACATTCTGTTAAACAAATCTCGACCAGCATAAAAAAGAACCAGATTTATCTTGTCTTCATCCTCCAGCTTCAGCCATTGTTTCAACTCATCCAACAGTTCACTATCATAATCTAAAAGATGATTGACAGTTACTGGATCAATGAGTTTAAAGGATTTTCCATTAGGATATGTGTAGTTCCCCAATTGTGTGGACCTCTTCTTTCTCCGAAAACTCTGTCCCTGAAATCTTGTTGGAGTCAATACCAATACATCATCATCCTTCTTCTTTCCTAACTCAGCCTCTTCATCCTTCTTTTTTCCCAAGTCAGCCTCTTCATCCTTCTTTTTTCCCAAGTCAGCCTCTTCATCATTCTTCTTTCCCAAGTCAGCCTCTTCATCCATCTTCCTTTTCTTGCCCAACTGCTGCAACCTATTTTTGGCCAAAACCACCTTCCTCTTCTTCTTCGTGGCCAATTCTTTCTTTCCCAACTCAGCATTCTTATCAACAAGATCAACATCAACAGCAGCATCATCTTTGTTTTCATTCTCCTCGGCTTCTTTGTTGATCTCCAAACCATCAACAGCAGCATCGTCTTTGTTTTCATTCTCCGCAGCTTCTTTGTTCATCTCTAAACCATCAACAGCAGCAACATCTTTGTTTTCATTCTCCGTAGTTTCTTTGTTCATCTCTAAACCATCAATAGCAGCAGCATCTTTGTTTTGATCATCATCAACAACAGCTTCTTTGTTGATCTCCAAAGCATCAACAACAGCAGAATCTTTGTTTTCATGAACAACAGCTTCTTTGTTGATCTCCAAACCATCAACAGCAGCATCCTCCAACCCAACATCATCATTGTTTATCATCTCCAACCCATCGGCAGCATCATTCTCATCATTGTTTATCATCTCCAACCCATCGGCAGCATCATTCTGATCATTGTTTATCATCTCCAATCCATCAGCAGCATCTTCTTTCTCATTCAACCGATCAACAACATCATTCATATCAGCAGCATCTTCTTTTTCATTCAGCAGATCATCAACATCATGATTCTCATCAGCAACATCTTTGTTTATTTCCAAATCCTTCTCCACTAAATCATCAGCAGCAGCAACATCATTCTTTTGTTGTTTTATTTCACCCAATAATTGGATTATGTGATTGAACATAACCCGTTGATCCTCTTTCATTACCTTCATTTCAGTTTTCAGCTCCTTCACATCCCTTGTCAACTCCTTCACATCCCTTGTAAGCTCATCAAACTTGTCATCATTCTAGGCTTTAGTCACCCGATTGTCAAACTTGTCATCAAACTTGTCTTGCCTAGTAGGAGAACTGTCTTCTTTCTTTTGAGGACTCGTTGCTGAAGGGACATGGCTTGATTCACGAGTAGTAGACCGAGAGCTGTCTTGGCTAGATTCATCACTAAATGACTTCTCGGTCCTCTTGGCTAGTGTGATTTTAATTGGTTTTCTCCTCTTGGGCGTTGGTTTGGGAGTATTGCCATCTTCATTCTTTCTCTTCCTACCATCCACTTCAAATAAATCATCATAAATGTAATCTCCCATTTCTTCAAAGTCATCCCCACAGTAGTTCCTCTTCTCCTCCTCAGACTCATGAATCTTGTTAAAGACATTGCATTTGAAAAGGGCATTGGATACCTCTTGGCTAGTGTTGGTGTTGCTTCTGGAGGCTGTAAAAAGTAATATCCTTGGGCATATATGTTTTTCCTCGATCATATCCGCAAATTTGGGGACAAATGTCTTCATAACCAAATATGTCCAAACTTGGAAGGCTATGGAGAACCCACTAATAGTATAAGCAACATCACAGTTCCCCTTGCAAGTTTCCTTCTTCTCCACATATAGCTGCCGAAGATGTTTCATGTCCTTGTCAATACCCTTCAAAGTTGAATTGAATGACACCTTTCCCCATGGAAATTGAAGGAACATTTCCATATCCTCCACCATGCTGAAGATCTTCAAACATACCCTCTTCCTATTATCAGATCCAAAGAGACACTAGTAAATAAGGTTGATGAGTCCAAGCTTCCACGCATCCTCCTTCTCAGAGCAGTTGAGGAAAACACTTTGAACCTCTGTCACTCTAACAACTGTTTTGCCACCAAAGTATTTATGGACTAGGGGTGGACATTCTTCAGCGTGCCAGTTTTCAATCATAGGAAATCTTCCAAAATTTAGGCATGTTACCAAGGCATATTCTTTCATGCCCCAGTAAAGCTGTTGACCATTGACTAAGAAAGTTATTCCCCTCGAATTGGAGCTGCTTTTCCTGATCAACATCTGGTGGATTATTGTTCTTGAGAAAATGACAGTCGGGGCTTTCAATAGATACTGAAATTGACTCTTCATAGCCCTTTCCATAAGACCAAAGTGATTAAACTTGTCATTGGTCTTTAACAAGCAGGTGCAAGTAGATTTTATTTTATTTTATTTTTTTTGAGAATGCTGGGTTCCGCTACTCCTATGGAGTGCGACTAATCCCCGCGGGTTAAGTACATAGCCCGCAAACATACTTAACCAATTAACCAGGCGCAGAACTTGCCGCCTGACGGGCTCGAACCTAGGACCTCTTGGAGGCCTGAGGGATATCCACCTCTTGTTGCCACTAGGCTAGTTCCATGAAACACGTCCAAGAAAGTTCTCAATTACCGTTTTGTTTTTGCATTTGGTTGGTGCCATCTGCAAAAAATCAATAAGTCAGAATAATGAAAGTAAATACCACTTATTTAAAGAAAATATGACATCTGTCGCAGGCGACGGTGCATCTGTCGCAGGCGACAGATGCACCGTCGCTTGCGACAGATGCACAGTCGGCTGCGAAAATGCATCGTCGCCATCGACAGCCTACAACAGCCTTCGACAGAAGCATTTTAAACCCAAAACTAAACCTAAACAATAAACCCTACCTAAACCTAAACCCATACCTAAACCTAAACAATACCATAAACCATTCCTCCATTATAGCATGCATGGATATAAAACGGAGAACTAGGATAGAAACGGATAGAAACGGGGAAGATAAACTCACCTTCGTCGTTCTGGAGTTGAGATTCTCGTCGGGGGCTCTTGTTTGTCATCGGGGCTCGTCGGGGTTCGAGGGAGGGTTCGAGGGAGAGGACGTCGTCGATGTTTCGGGGGCTTTTCGTCGTCGTCGTCGTCTTCGGGGTTGATCGGTCGTCTTCGGGAAGTTGGAAACAAGAGAGAGGGAGGGAAAGGAGAAGTGGGGAAAGGGAAACGACGGGGGAGAATGGAAAATCAATTTTTTTTTTATTTAAGTGTAAAACTGACCTTTTGCCTTGACAAAAGGTCAAAAATCAAAAAATTATAAAAGGTCCGCTAAAAGTGGTAATAACCCTCTTACTCTTACAAGGGTTATTCCATCCAATTTCTCCTTTTTTTCTAACTAAATAAGGACGAGTCATTTTTTCTACCCAGTTAAATTAATTTTTCGCTAAATATAAATTGTAATAAAAAAATTTAAAATAGAAAATAAACTTAACATTTTTTTATTTAATTTTTTATGTATTATTTTATTTTTAAATAAGAATAACGATTAAGATGAAACGGAAGCGCGAAAGTCGATTATTCACGGCAGCTTTGCGACGTTTGTACTCTACGGTGGCGGCGATGATTAATATTTACATATCTCCCTGTTTGAAGCAGCAATAGGAGCTTTCAGTCGAGATATGTTCTCTCTCACTACTCTCTTTCCATTCTCAATCGCTTCTCTCAAACCCTCTCTTGTATCAAATCTCAGACCTCTCCATCCATGTCTTGCCAAAAATAATCGCTGGCGGCAGCCCAGGGCGGAACTGACGCTTGACGCTCCATTTGTGGCGGCAATCGGAGGCTGTATTATCAATTCGTTCGTTTTCCCGATCGCTCCATCTCAGGAAGAGGAGGAAGCTGAATCTTTGATCGATACTACTGATGCTAGGTTCGCTGTTATGGGGATCATAAGTTTTATATCCTACTTTAATTGGATGGTGGGTATTTTTTCTTCCTCATTTTGAAGTATGTTATCTATTGATTATTGGGTTATTGATTCTGTTTTTCTTTGTTTTTGTAGAGTTGGGTGTTTGCGTGGTTGGATACTGGTGAAGCTCGTTATGCTGTTTATGCTCTTGTTTATCTGGCTCCTTATTTGAGGTTTGATTTTGTAAATTTGATGATGGATGGTTTGCTTAAAGTGATTGAAATTTGAGATAGCTATAGAGTTTGTCTTGGTTAGCTTCGTTTCTCTTTTTAATTCATCTTTTCTGGGTTTGATTTGAAGATGGGGATTTGTCTTGAAACAAGCTTACCTTGGTTAGTTCATCGATTGTTCTTTGATCCATTTAATCTTCTGTCAATCAAATTGAATATGGGTCTACTTTTTTCTTCTCAAGATTCAGCCTTTTGATGGACCTTCTATTAAGTTCTACATTGCTTTCAAAGTCACCATATCTACAAACTGTCCAAATTTCAGTTCAAATCGAAAACAGAAGTCTGAATTTGTATCACAAATGTTCTTTTGGCAGTTTCCTAATCTGACCCAGATCCATTTACAAACACCAATTGTTTCTAAATCATGAAATAGCTCCTTTACAGATTGCTTGATTCTTGATTCTTGACTAATGACTTAGATTGCTATATTTTTTCAATCTAAGTCAACGAAGTCTTCACTTTCGAGTAGTGGATCCTTTTCGCTGTAAGACATGCTGACGTCTGGTTGCTTGAGTATAGAGATTGGTTTCTTTGATACTACTTGTTAGGATCAGGATCCCCAAAGGAGACAGGGGGTCTCACTAGGGTGAACGCTTACACAACATGTCGATTGATAACAACCATGTTTACTATCGGTCTCAATACTACGCAAGTTGTCACAAACTCTTGAACCGAGTTCAAGTGCAGAACTGTTCGTTTCAACTTGAAGCAACACAAGAACAGTTTAGACAGCAACAAAAGGACACAAAGTACAAAAGAAACACAACACATGATTTATGGATGTTCAGAGATAAAGTTTCTACGTCACCCTTTTCTCAAACGTTGAGAAGGATATTCACTCAGAATATTCTAACGGTTTACAATATATATGTTGAACACCCGAGGCTTATTTACTACTCGTTTTTGACTTCTTATTACGCTCACTCCGTCGAACAGAAATAGATTCTGTCAACTTACAACACTCACTACTCACACAGAATAAATGAATTTGTAATATACGTGAGAATCTAATACACACTGATTTGAAAGCTTAAAATATATGTAAATGTGAACAGATTTGAAAGCTTGAACAGATTGATATCGCATAAGGTTGTATCGTTGTTGAAAAGGGTTAAGGTTGTTTCTTTCAGTTGAGCTCTGGTCACTTAAATATGGAATATGACAACGGTCATATTCTTCTTCAACGGATATATTTTCTTGATAGTACATCATTTCTTAGATCTGATTGGTTGAGGATCTGAGTAGTACAGCAAGTACTTTGATAGATTATCATGGCATTTAATGAGGTTGATACTTTCCAAGACACAGATCAACGGGCATATTTTTATTTTAATAATTTGACTATTTGGAGTAGCGGGATAGATATCTGCCTCTAATTGACTGTTATCGGACTTATACCGAAGTAGGTGTATGGATTATTTGGGCATGCTTCTACTCCCAAGAAGTTTTTATCAGACTCGTATAAAAGAGGCAATGATACAGTCTGTACATGTGAAGACTCCCTTCTGTATTTACTTGAATTGTTTTGCCTATCATTGAATAGGAAATTGTTGGTTATGCTTAGTGTAAAGTTAACTTATCATAAACTAGTTCTTCTTCTTGGATCAGGCTGGTCAGACTAACGAGATTGAATTACCGATTTCATCTTCTAAGAATAACTATTTAAGTTGCCTTTGGATGTATAGTACTGATTCTGTATATATGACCTAAGTGATGGAAAATCGATTCCTCATATAGTAGTGAAGTGATAGAAAAACCGATTCTATTTCGTTAGGAAAAGCCGAGCATAAAACCGATTGCATTACTGATGATATAGCCAAACGCGTCGTCTTTATAAGACCAAAATATAAAACCAGTTTTGCTGAATAGCCGACCATTTTACCGATGACAAAACCGATTGTGCAGCCTTTATAGAACCGAGTATAAAAACAGTTTTTTCTTAAATGGTCGATCATACAAATAGCCGAAGATAAGACTGATCAAATAACCGATTTGACAAACTGGTTGCGCCGTCTTTTCACTACCGAGAATATGACCGGTTTACTTAAATAGTCGATCATACAAATAGCCGAAGATAAGACCAATCAAATAACCGATTTAACAAACTGGTTGCGTCGTCTTTTTGGGGGGGGGAAACGGTTTAACACCATTTCATTAAAAGTCTCAAAAGTGGGAGGGGTCAATAATCAAAACTAGATAAACCCTAATTTTAATTGTAAGATGACAAACAAAAGACCTAAAAGTTTCTGAATGGTGGCAGTTAAATCACATTACAAAACACATATTATAATGAACAAAGACTACAATCTAGCTATCACAACCTATGTTGTCTCTATATCCGTCTTTTGATCATATTGTCTTCTTCCACATCCCATTATTCTTGTGTGCTTCATGAAGGGAGATTGAATTAAAGCTGATGATGATGTTTGTCTGCTCTTATTATTTAATTTTCCTCTATATGAACTCGTACTAACATAATAAAATGTATTTTCTTCAGGATTTTAGGGCTTTTGTCACTACTTTTCTCAATTTCAGTTTTACGTGTTTGAGGATCAACAACCTTGGTTTCCTCTGTGTTTTTCTTCTCAGTTGTATCTTTGATTTCATCTTCTGCCTCTTCATCTTCATTGTCTTTAGGTTTATCTTCTTCAGTATCCCCTATTTCATCAATTTTGTTAATTTCTTCATTATTTGATTCTACCTTGTTTTCTTTTTTCTACATCATTACTTTTTTCCTTCTCTGATTCTTCCTTGATTTCTTCCTCTATATTTTTTTCTTGCTGATTTTCTTTAACTTCCCCAATATGCTCTTTGGTTCTTGATTCTTCCATTTCATTTTTCTGCTTTTCTTCTTCTTGGGCTTTTAGGATTTTATGCTCTTCCTTAACTGTTTTTTCACATTTAGTTCTAGCATGTTGAAAGTATCACAGAAAACACACATGTCTGGCCTCCATTCATATGAGATTTCCATGATTGTAGACTTTCCTTACATGTCAACTACTGTCATGTTCTTTGGCAGCGTACTTCGAGGATGCACTTCAATGCTTATTCTAGCAAAGGTAAGTTGTTCTCCTCCTTTTGTAATTGGGTCCATGTATAATGGTTTTCTCAATAAACTTGCAAAGTGACTTAAAGTTTCTACATTGTACATGTGTGTTGGGATGTTCCAAAGCTTAACCATATATGGGCTGTTTCTTTTGGTTTACTTAACAGGTTTAATTTTTCAGACCATCTCTCCAACTTCATACAATTTGATCCAATATAAGTATGCCCATATTTCAGAATATCATCCAAGTTTGATTCCTTTTGAACGGCAGAAAATAGAGATCATGTATATTTGCAAAAATCTTAATTAGTCCTTTCTGCTCCCATTGTTTCATTAAAGCTTCCTTGGTGACTGAGAATGATACTCTATTCTTCCCTATGTAGTTTCCAACCACTATATTTTCCCATTCTTTAACACATTTTTCTTCCACTTCAGTTGCCAGTTTAAATTCAAAAGGAGAATTGAGTACCTCTACTTTTGTTTTAACATTGCCCAAGTAGATTTTTCCTTTAAAAGCATGATCCTCTGTCTTCTTTCCTGTGTTATTTTTACAGACCTCGTTTACTCTTCAACTGGAATTTCTCCTGATAGTATAGGTCTTATATTTAGGAGACTTCATCACCTCCCTCATTATTTCAATTGACCAGTTTACTATCTTTTCATACTCTTCCTTCTGTAGTAAATTCCAGTTCTTAAGATAGTGTATATTCAATTGGACGGTTATTTGCTGGATTTTTTCTTTGTTGAGCACAATCTCTCATTTCTTTGCGTGCATCAGGAGCTTTGTGATATGATTTTTCAGTCCAAAGAGATTTGCTCTTTCATTGTAACCAACCTTTCAAATTCCTTCTTTCTTCCCCTGAATTCTTGCTACAATTTCTATAGAATTTTTAACAGCAATTGGTTTATAACCTTTGTTCCATTCCTGTTTTTTCTTGGATAATTTCTACAGAATCATATCAATTTCAATTTCAGCTTACTTCATTAAACCTTCCATAAAAAATTCTTTGACTTCCTTATTCTTATTGCTTTTCTTTCTTCCCATTTTAAAGAAGAATAAGAAAAAGCAACAAAACAGAGCAATTATAGAACAAGTTACACCAGAAACCCTAGCTATTGAATAACATGGTAAAACAGAAACCCTAACTTTCTAATCAAGTTTTGCAGTTGAATGAACGACCAAGTTATTGGAGTTACCGTGTCGTTTGTGTCGTTCGTGCCGATTGTGCCAATCGTGCCGAAAGCGACCCAAAGCGACTAGCAACCGCGAACACCACAAGTGAACCGTGACCTTGATATCTTGCCGATCGTGCCGATCATTCCGTTTGTGCCAATTGTGTTGTTCGTGTCGATCGTGCCGTTCATGATGAGAGAATTAGTTGCGTCGTCTTTTCACTACCGAGAATATGACTGGTTTTCTTAAATAGTCGAACATACAAAAAGTCGAAGATAAGACCAATCATAAAGCCGATTTGCGTCGTTCTATAGAACCGATCATAAGACTGATCATAAAACCGATTTGTTGAGTTTGTTTGCTTATTTTCCTTTAAATAGTACCAGATTTTCTTTATCTCCACAACAGTTAACTTGATTAGTTTTGTTTAGATATTTAATTTGTTACTAATTTATTTAACAAAGTGCGAGCAAACATCTTGCTTCAGCAACAGTCTGAAGAAGCGCGAGCAAACGCCTTATTTCAGCAGCAGTCTGAAGAAGCGCGAGTAGACACCTTGCTTCAGCAATCGTCTGAAGAAGCGCTGGCAACAGCCTTGCTTCAGCAGTCGTCTAAAGAAGTGCCAGTTTATCTGCATAGTTCATCAGCATAGAGAACATCAGCGTTCATTATTAGCAAACTTCCATGTCAGCTTAACTGTCATCCAGTGTTCAACCACTAGAAAGTCGACACGTACACTAGTAGAAAATTGAGTTTTAGGGAGAGAAAACACCCTCAAAGAAATTTCGTATGCCTTTGGTGATATTTTTCACCGAGAACAATAAATGCTCTCGCAGATATAACTGTCGGTGAAAAGAAAAAAGGTGTTTGCGATGGCATAAAAGGTTCTCAGATATAATTAATTTTTTTAAAGAGAGACACTACTCTCGGTGATATTTAGAGTCTTTCAAAAAAATTCGAAACCCTAAAACTTCGATTTGGGCCGAATAAAAAAGCTCAAAATCCAATCCAATGACAGATTCGAACTAAACTTACAACAATGGCTAGTATCAAACCCTCCATCTGCAAATCCAAAAATATTTTAGATAACACCATAGCAGGATTAATAAATCAAAGAAAAATAATTCATTTATTAAATCAACAATCAATCTTCAAACAAACACACACCAAACTATGAAATAGAAAAAGAAAAAATATTTTGATTATTTCTTTACCTCTCTATATTAATATAATCTTCAAATCCTAAAATAGCTATTTCCCAAATTAAATCATCTCCATTGATTCGTCTTCTTCTCTCTCCGACACTTATCACTCACCCTTCACCAAACAAAGCAACTATAATGAAATATATCATTGAAGTAGATCTATTCAATAACCGAATAGATCTATTCAATAAGAGAGTAGATCTATTCAAACCTAGTAGATCTAGTTGGAGAAGAAGAGATCAACGGCCGATGGAGGAGAAGAGAGAGAGGAGATCCACAGCTCATGAAAGAGAAGAGAGATCGGAGAGAAGATGTTGGAGAAGGGGAGATCCACGGCCGATGAAGGAGAAGAGAGATCAGAGATCGATCGGATGTTGAAGAAGAGGAGATCCACTACGGGTGAAGGAAAAGAGAGAGATGATATAGATCGGACGTTGAAGAAGAGGAGATTGAGATTGAGGGTTTGATTTTGAGTTGTAAAGAAATGAGAAGAGAGAGAGGAGATTGAGGGTTTGATTTTGTTGGAATGAAAGTAGGATAGGGAGAGAGGAGATTAAGGACGTTGGAGAGAGGAGATGTTTAATAAAATGAGGAGAGGAGGAAGAAAGGAAGAGAGAGAGGCAGAAGAGAGAAAAAAAAAATAGAAAGTCGAGGAAGAAAGAGGAACGCGGAAAAAGAAAAAAATAATAATTTCACCAAGGGCACTCCTTTGCCCTCAGAAATAATATGATTTTTTCCGAGAGCAACATTTTGCTCTCCGTAAAATAAATCTCACTGAGAGTATTTTTTGCTCTTGGAAATCTTTCTCGGTAATTATGCTTTTTTTACCGGTGGTATCTGCATATCAGATTCAACCGTTGCTAATCTCAACATCAAAGGACATCAAAGGACATAAAAGTACAACGTCAAATCTCTAGATTTGTGAACGGCTAATCCTTGGATTTCCGCTATGGTGAATATTTCCGGTCAATTCACAATCCAAGAATCAAAGTCGACGATTGCTAAGATTCAATATAAAAGAGCTCCAAAGCACAACGAAGAACGTCTCAAAACTTTTGGATCTTCGAACAAGTTAAAAAGTCAGTTACCAAACAAGATCTACAAGTTCTTCATTCTCATACTCTCTCTCTAACTGTAAAAGCATACATTGTATAAGTTGGGAGTATATTCTGTGTTGTAAGTTGAACAAAAAGTTGTCTGTTCAACAGAGTGATAGCTAGGAGTTCAAAACAGGCAGTTGTTAAGTCTTAAGTTCTGACTGGGTTTGTATAGAAGCTATACAAACCAAAGTCTTCTAGTAGAATCGTTCTGGAAACAGAAAAAGGGTGACCTAGGAGTTTTATCTTTAAACATCCATAAAACTCTTGTGTCATTTACTTACTACATATCTTAATACTTCATATGCGCTTCAAATCTAGCAAGCAAGTTCCGCACTTGAATTCGTTCAAGAGCTTGCGACGATTTGTGAAGAAAAGAAAAAGATTTTAATCTCTAACAGGATTAAAACCGCATTGAAAGTCAAAAGTAGCTCAACAATATTCAACCCCCCTTTCTATTATTGTATTCGATCCTAACAAAGGGCAAGAAGGTTTTGAAAGATTGATGACTTTATCGGTTGAAGTAAGATGAGCATACTTCATAACCTAGATATAAGGCTCGGTTGGTTGTAAAAAACTTCTCACAAAGAAAAAGTAGTGACTTTGGTGAGATTTTTTCTCTTGTGGTGAAAATGCAATTTATTCGCGTGGTCTTAGTTTTGTAACTTAGAGGTTGAAAAAATGGATGCGAAAACAACTTTTCTACATGGAAATTTAGAAGAGGAGATATACATGGAGCAACCAAAGAGTTTTCAAGAAAAAAAATAAAAGAAACTTTTTTCAAATTAGTGAAGAGTCTATATGGTTTGAAACAAGCATAATGACAATGGTATCAGAAGTTTAGTTCAGTTATGGTTAAACATGTGTCCAAGATGAACAAGAACGATCATTTTGTTTTTTTGCAAAATTTCTCTAATGATGATTTTATTATTCATTTGCTCCATGTAAATGATATATTGATGAAGAAAATTTTCTAAAATCAGTAAGATAAAAGACACTTTGAGTAAGTCGTTTGTCATGAAAGATTTGTGATCAACACATCAAATTCTTGTGATTCAAATTATCCATGATCGAGATAATAGAAAATTGCATTTGTCACAAGAGATGTACACTAAGAAAGTTTTTCGATGATTCAATATGAACAAAGCTAAAGTGGTGAGTATTTGTTTAACTTCTTACTTTAAGCTTAATCATACTTGTTGTCCTTCTATTCATGATGAAAAGTTTTCTATGAAGAACATTTCATATTCTTCAGTAGTTGGTAGTCTTATGTACGCTATGGTTTGTACTAGACCAGATATAGCGCACATTGTTGGTTTGGTGAGTAGATATTTATCAAATCCGAGAAAACGTCATTGAGAAGTCATGAAGTGGAGTATGTGATATCTACGGGAAACGAAGAATCTTCTATTAACTTTGGGGTGTGAGAAGTCTATGTTAATGGGATATAATAATTCAGATCTCGCCAAAAGCTTGGATAATAAAAAATTTACTTCAGGATATATGTGACTTTTGTTAGGGGAGTCGTGGCTTGGCAATCTAAATTGAAAAAGTGTATTTTTCTTTCTACTACCAAAGTCGAGCTTATAGTTATTGTGGAGGCAATAAAAGAATTATTGTGGTTTAAAAAATTCACAATAAAACTTAAGTTGAAACAAAAATGATACGGCTAATTTTGTGATAATCAAAATGTAATTCATCTTGCCAAAAATTCTTTATTCACTTAAAGTCGAAACACATTGAAGTCCGTTAACACTAGATTCGTGATGTTTTTTATAATAAGATGTTGGAAATTGATAAGATTCATACAAGTGATAATGAATCAGATATTATAATAAAGGTCTCGTCACGAAATGAGTTTTAGTTATGTCGCTCAATTATCTGGTTGATTGATAGATTATGGAAATAATCTTTATATTAGGCATATAAAATAATATCATAGATTATGGAAATAATCTTTATATTAGGAATATAAAATAATATCGTTATTATATTATTAGTTTCCTTATTAATATTTTATAATGTATATATATTGGATATTTTTCTGATGTAAAGGGAAAGAAGATTAAACAAGGGTCTCCCTATTCTTTCATGGTATCAGAGCCCTAGGTTCTCTTTTCTTTCTTTTCTAAACCCAGCTTCCGCTTCTTTTCTCTAAACCTAATTTCCGTTTCTTTTCTTTCTCTCTTCTTCATCTATGGCCGAAAATAAGGTTCATCCAGCCACCATTGTTTCCAACATCAAAGTGTGCATCCCTATCACCCTTGATTATGAAGGAAAACAATACAACAGCTGGTGCACCCTTTTTCAACTTCATTGTCGTGCTAATATGGTGATCAACCATATTCAACCTCTAACAGTTAATCCTTCGGTCGCGGTTCCCGCTCCGACGGAAGCCGAAAAGGCTTTAACACAGAGACTTGATGACATTGTTCGTCAATGGATTTACGGGACCATTTCTAATGATCTCCTAAATTCCATCCTCGATCCTGATGACTCGGCAGTTGATGCTTGGAACAGATTGCAGCAATTTTTTCTTAACAACAAATCTGCAAGAGCTTTGCAATTTGATGCGCAATTTACAAACACCAAGCTTTTTCATTTTGATGGTGTTAAGTCTTATTGCGCTCAGCTAAAAACTCTAGCTGATAATTTGAGGAATGTTGGAGATAAAGTCTCTGACAATCGAATGGCTCTACAACTTTTGAAAGGCCTCTCGGAGGAATATAAGCCCTTTCGAACGTCCGTTCGTCATCTTAACCCGTTGCCCTCTTTTAATACTCTTCGTTCAATGCTTGAATTAGAAGAACATGAGAATGCTGTTGATCTCTCTATTGAGTCTCATATAGAGGCTCACATCACGCAATCCCATTTATCGTCCCAAAATAATGCTGATAATTCTCATTATTCTTCTCGGGGTAATAACCAACGTAATGGTGGCAATGGCCGGAAAACCATCAAGGGAAAGGGCAGCTCCGGCAAGGGTAAGGGTGCCTCTGGATATCAACAGCGTAATGGTGGTGCCTCGCAACAGCAGCAAAACCCGCAGCGTGGTCCTTCCGCCTCGCACCAGCAGAAGACCGAAGTAGGATGGATGTATCCTCCACCTTGGGCATATTGGCAGCAAGGCCATTGGGCTCTTCCTCCCTGCCCATATCCATCACAGGAACCAGGCCCATCTTCTTGGTCCTCCATGAAGCCCAGTCAGCCTGCACATCAGACCGGTATCCTCGGGCCACAACCACCTCAGGCTTACTATACGTCAGGCCCATCGTCTCAAGGTTACATGCCAACCAATATTGATCAAGCAATGCACACAATGACATTGTCTGATCCAAACTACTATATGGATACGGGTGCTACCTCTCACATGACAAATTCTCAAGGTAATTTATCGTCATATTCTCCCTTGATCAATAGTCATAATAATTCTATTATTGTTGGTGATGGTAGCAAAATTCCAATTCATGGTTATGGTCACAAATCTCTACACCAAAACACACTTCAACTAAAAAATGTCCTTCATGTTCCAAAACTAGTCAAAAATCTCATCTCCGTTAGGAAATTCTCTATTGATAATAATGTTTCCATTGAGTTTGATCCTTTTGGGTTTACTGTGAAGGACTTGCAGACGGGGAGCAACGAGTGAGATGTAATAGTAGTGGCAATCTCTACCCTTTTCTCACAGATCGTCAAGTCTTCTCTTCTTTCACACCGTCAACTTTTTCAGTTATTTATCCAAATATATGGCATTCTCGTCTCGGTCATCCGGGAAATGCAATTTTAAATTCATTGCGTAGTAGTAATTTCATTCAATGTCCTAAGGCTAAACATGTTTGTCATACTTGTCCTTTGGGTAAATTAATAAAATCGCCTTTTCCCGATTATATGTCTCATACTACTATGTCATTTGACATTATACACAGTGATTTGTGGACATCCCCTATTCCTAGTTCTCTCGGCCATAAGTATTATGTTCTCTTTCTTGATAATTACACGAATTTTTTATGGACTTTTCCGATCTCTTCTAAGTCTCAAGTCTATAAGTTATTTATTCGTGTTCGAACATATATTCGTACTCAATTTGAGAGAGAAATTAAGGCATTCCAATGTGACAATGGTACTGAATTTAAAAATGTTCGTTTTGAAAAATTCGATCACCAACATGGTATGACTTACCGTCTTTCTTGTCCTTATACCTCTCCTCAAAATGGCAAGGCCGAAAGAAAAATAAAAACAATCAGTAATATTGTTCGCACTATTCTCTTTCATGCATCCATGCCACCATCGTTTTGGCATCATGCTCTCGAAATGGCTACCTACCTTCACAACATCTTACCTACAAAGCTTCTTGGTTATAATTCTCCAACTCAGATTTTGTATCAAAAGCATCCTAACTACTCTCATCTTCGAGTTTTTGGGTGTTTATGTTATCCTTTTTTTCCACCATCCAAAATACACAAGCTTGAACCTCGGTCTTCTCCTTGTGTTTTTTCTTGGCTATCCGCCCAATCATAGGGGATATAAATGTTTTGATATGTCATCTCAAAAAATTATAATAGCCAAACATGTATGGTTCGATGAGTCATCATTTCCTTTTTCCAAAATTCATACTCCGAAATCTCACACATACGATTTTTTGAGTCATAATTCAGGTGCCCTTAACACCCATCTCTTGCATCAAATTCTCACCACACCCGAGCACCAACACCAACCCACAACCACCCCCACTATTCTCCTTCTCCCATAACATCCCACACTCACCCTGCGAACGAGTCTTCAAACTCTCCCACTCTTCCTTCTCCCGTAGCATCCCACCCTCACCCTATGGCCACTCGTAGTCGTCATGGAATTGTCAAACCCAATAAAAAATACCAAGACCACTCTCTTCACACTTCTAGCTTTGTATCACCCATTCTAAAAAATCCCGTACATGCTCTACGTGACCATAATTGGAAAATTGCTATGCAGGAAGAATATGATGCGCTTATTGACAATGGTACTTGGGCCTTAGTTCCGCGTCCGTCTAATGTAAATATTATTCGTTCGCTTTGGATTTTTCGGCATAAAACGAAATCTGATGGTTCTTTTGAGAGACATAAGGCTCGTCTTGTTGGTGATGGGAAAACTCAAAGAAAAGGGATTGACTGTGATGAAACTTTCAGTCCGGTTGTGAAACCGGCAACTATATGGATGGTTCTTAGCATTGCTTTATCCAAGTCTTGGTCTATTCATCAATTGGATGTGAAGAATGCCTTCTTACATGGCAACTTGAATGAAACAGTATACATGTATCAACCTTTGGGGTTTAAAGATGCGGCTCGTCCTGATCATGTATTTCTTTTGAGAAAGTCTCTCTATGGTTTGAAACAGGCACCTCGCGCTTGGTATCAACGTTTTGCTAATTTTGTTGCATCAATTGGCTTTAATCACAACAAATTGGATACTTCTTTATTCATTTATCGCCATGATCATGACACTGCTTACATTCTTCTTTATGTTGATGATATTGTGCTCACTGCTTCTTTAGAGTCCCTTCGGAAATATGTCATTTCTCAACTTCGCACTGAATTTGCAATGAAAGATTTGGGTTCTTTGAGTTATTTCTTAGGCATTGCTGTTACCCGACACAAGAATTGTTTGTTCTTGTCTCAAACGAAATATGCTCATGACATTATTAAGAAAGCAGGTATGACAGATTGTAATCCAGCTTCCACTCATGTTGATTCTAAAGGAAAGATGAGCACTCAATCTGGCATTTCTTATGGAGATCCTACCTCTTATCGTTCTTTATGTGGGGCGTTACAGTACTTGACATTCACTCGTCCGGACATTTCTTATGTTGTACAACAAGTTTGCTTGTTTATGCATGCTCCTCAAGTTGCTCACTTGAATGCCTTAAAACGAATCATCCGTTATATTCAAGGCACTGCTGATTATGGTTTGCAGTTATACAAATCATCTATTACTTCCCTTATTTCTTATACGGATGCTGATTGGGGCGGGTGTCCTGATATTCGTCGATCTACATCAGGTTATTGTGTCTTTCTTGAAGATAATTTGATTTCTTGGTCTTCTAAAAGGCAACCTACTTTGTCAAAGTCTAGTGCTGAAGCAGAGTATAAAGGGGTTGCAAATGTCGTCTCGGAATCATGTTGGGTCCAAAACTTATTATTAGAACTCGGATGTTCGGTTACGTAGGCAACCTTAGTTTATTGCGATAATGTTAGTACTATTTACCTCTCTAGTAATCCGCTATAACATCAGCGCACTAAACATATTGAAATGGACATTCACTTCGTTCGTGAGAAAGTCCAACGGGGTGAAGTTCGTGTCTTGCATGTGCCATCTCGATACCAGATTGCAGATATTTTTACTAAAGGTCTGCCTAAGATTTTATTTGATGATTTTCGGGCCAGTCTCAGCGTTTGCAAAGCTCCCGTTTCGACTGCGAAGGTGTGATAGATTATGGAAATAATCTTTATATTAGGCATATAAAATAATATCATAGATTATGGAAATAATCTTTATATTAGGAATATAAAATAATATCGTTATTATATTATTAGTTTCCTTATTAATCTTTTATAATGTATATATATTGGATATTTCCCTGATGTAAAGGGCAAGAAGATTAAACAAGATTCTTCCTATTCTTTCATTGATATTTCCCTCCAACTAGTCGGTCGGGGGAGTTTCTTGAGTTTTGTCCTCCTAGTTTGAGAGACTCAACTTGGTATGGGATTTATTTATATCCACGTAATTTAATGTGAAGGAATATTATTTTCATTTAGTGTTTTTCGGATTTTGTGGATAACAAGAAAAAAGAAAGAGAGAAGTGAGAAAGTATTCAGGTTTTTGGTAGCACCTATAGAAGATTTTTGTTTGTTAGAATTTGTATTGTTTGATCGATTCAAACTTTGATAGCTTGTTGGTTATTTATGGGGCTACGTTCTGAATGGTGAAGATCTATTTTATGAGACTTCTAAGTTAGTTCGACGAAAAACCATAATTACATAATTGGTATTTTTTGTTGATCGTGTTATTTCTTGTTTTTTGTTGTTATTTGTTAAGATTGTTGTGAGATTTTGATACAATTGATTAGTGACTCTAGTTTGTTATAATTAGAGTGAACTCTTAATTGTAACTTTGTTGATGATAGTAGATTCTTAAGTGGCTTATACAAGCCCCACGGTTTTTACTCTCAATTTAGATATATATTCCACGCTAAAACATGTCTTACACTGTCGCTTTAATTTCATTTTATTTTTCTCATTTCTTATACTCAATTAATTGGAAAAGTATTATATTTTGATAAATATATTTTCTTATCAATCTCTATTATGTGGAAGTCTTTTCGTGGTAATGTAGACTCTCGGTAGGCGACGACTCATCGATCAACTTCACGAATGATGTTTGGTGTAGTGTTAGAAGTTTTTCCTTGTCATTCTCAACCCTCACTTTGGTCACGATTTGTAAAAATTCTTCAATCAAGGACATTTCAATGAACCGAATAGTTTCGTTAGTAAAATCGGATAGAGGAGAAGACTTAATGATATATATATTTAACCTTACATTCAAGGATGTTACTCTTAGTGAGGTGTAAGGTGATGATTCCATCTTCGCATGATATCTTATGTTGATAATATAGTGATTCCTTTAAGGTTGGTCATTTTATACTTTATTTGCGAAGATTGTCCTGCATGACTTTTTATGGGAGAAATTATGAATTCTAAATTCCGTTCAAAAATTTTATTTTTTGAATGGCGCGTGTCATGCATAGAGGGATCTTGACGAATAATAGATGCATAAAAAAATGTGCATTGATCGTTGCAAAATATGTTAGAAAGAGGTGGAAACTACACATCATTTTTGCATTGCAAATGAGTTAATGTGATTTGAGCCTACTTTGGAACATTGAATTTGAGTGAGTGATACCTAAGTCAATCGTTGGTTGTTGGGATGTTTTGATAGAAACCGCGAGCACGGTTGAATTGAGTTGATGAGTTCATATCTCGATTATTTTTTGGCGGACTATTTGACTCGAAAGGAACCGTATAATGTTTAGTGATCGTGGTCGACTGATACATTTAGTTCGCAATGTTATTATTATGACGATATGGGAGATCTCTTCTGATAAAATGATGGAGGGAGTTGGTGAAATCATTGATATTTTTAAAGATCTTCGAACACGTTAACGTTAAATTTTATGTTATGTTTGTTTGTTCGTTAATAAAAAATTTGTGTTTATGTTTTCATTGATATTTCCCAAATTGTTAATCTCGTTTGTTTCGAATGTGTAGGGTGACATTGTAAACACTCTTATTTTTGTAATGTTTTTCTCGCTAGGCTTAAATTAGTTTTATATCTATAAAATTACATCAATTTTTTTCAAAAATACATCGTCAATTTTAAATAATAATATCTCATTACCAATCACTTTTTTTCAAATTGTTCAAATCATAAAATAAAGTATTTTTATTTTAAAATATTAAAAATTAATCATACTTTGACTATCTAAAAGTAGGCAGACAAAATACAATTATTATTTTGTTAGATGATTTTAAAAACTGCGTACCACTGAAAAATCATTGTTTTTACAAGCTCTAAATTAATATGTTTGATTGACATAGTTTTCAAATTGAAGAATTAAAACTAAAAATAAATGATGTACTTAAGAGAGTTTGTTTTCTATGTAAAAGATTGTTGTTTAGAATTTACGATAGATGCAATTTTAAAAAAATTGAAATTATTAAATTTAAAATTCTTACTAAAAACATTAAGACCTAATTTGATGAAAGGGTTTTGAGATAAAACTCAGTTTTTATCCCAAAACTCAAACATCTTATCAACTATAAAATCAAATAATTTTATCATTTAAATATCAAACTACTTTCTAATTTTATCCTCTCTCTCTAAACCATCATTCTCTCTTATATTATATCGTCTAAAGTCAAATGGTAAATTAGTTTTCAAATTTTAAAAATCAGTGTTTTACTACTTTTTATAAAACAATAGTTTTTTTATAAAATCCAAATAAAACCCAAAAAACTGTTTACTCAACGAAGCCTAAGTTTCATATTCTAATTATTCTTATTAATATTTGTATAATTAATTTATATTTTAAAATATTATTTCATACTTTTACGAAAACAAAAACAAATATTTTTTGTTTTTAAATTATCATATTTTTTCATTTAAACTCAAATTAACTACACCTAAATATATTTTCAAACTATTTTAATATATTTAATAATAAGAGATGGATAAAAAAATGACTTCTTTCACTCAACATTAAAAAAAGTCCATTATGAAAACTTTGTATCAAACATGAGCAAGAAAACTACAAGAATCTCATCATATACAAGATACAAAACAAATCAACCAACAACTATAATTAAAAATACTATCTATTTAGAAATGTATCATTTTCAATATCTAAAAAATTTTCGGGTTTTCGAATAATTATCTCAATAATTTTTTAGTGGACTATAGGACTAAAAAAATCATTAAACTTGGAATGATCATAATTGTGTGATGTGTATCAATTATAAATTATTATAATTATAACACTTTCTCATATTTGTTCGAAAAGTCTGTGGAGTTGTTCGGAAACTAATTATCCTTATCGATATCCCCGAGCTCGATAATCGGCTGGGGTGATATGTTTGTGTTTGTATTTTTTTCTTATTATTTTTTTCATGTTATTTTTGTATTGTTGTGCTTAAATAACTTTTATTATTTTTTTATTATATATTAAACATTTTAAAATAAAAATATATTATCTCGGTTTTTTTATTTTTTTTAGTTTCATGTCTTCATCTTTTCTTTTTTTATTGCGTAAGGTAATGACATGACATAATCTGATTGACCGAAAAAATAATAAAAAAAAAAAAATCAACTCTCATTCTTATACTTTTTCTTTTTTCAGTTAATAATGATGCACATCATTCTTTTCTCACATTCTCCCTCAATTTCGAAGAGGAATCTACTCTCTCATTCTTTGTTTCACTTGCTGTATCATTTCAAAAAGAAGTATTAAAAAATATAATAAAAACATATATTTAATCATTAATACTTTGTTGTTTTATGTTTTTTACAAATGATACAACAAATGAGACATGTGAACAATTGATATCTCCCCAATTTCTTTCTGTCTATTACTCCTTTTAAAAAAATAAACAAAATTGTTTAAAATAAACAAAATTGTTTTTAAGCGAATTTCAAAATAACTAATATTTTAAAGTTATTAAAAAAAACTTATTTAAAGGTATAATAAATAAATGTATTAGCTCTAGACAAAGTATTTTAAAAAATATCTCACTTCATATTCTAAAGTACACAAAATTAAAAATTAGAATGATTGGAATACCAAAAAAAAAAATGGGAAGGGATGAGTTAGCATGTACTCTCATGTATCATTTGAAAAACAATTATAAAACAATATTAAAGAAGGCAAGCATATAAAATTAAACTACATAGCCATAAAATTTCACATGAGTTAGGGAATGAGAATTAGTCATCACATTTGATCCTATTTAGAAATTAGTATATTATCATAAAATTAATGGCTCGTTCATAATATTATTTATATAAATATTATTATTTTGATTTTTTGTAAATTATAAATTAAATTATTTTAAATTATTAATTTTTTTACGAATGGATGGATATAACTAAAAAATATATATTTTAGAATGCAAATCATAATATCATTACAAACATGATTATTCTAAGTGGGTTATGAATATTCATAATAATTAAATTTAAAAAATATATATATTTAATTGAAATTTGAGACTCCAATCTGAATCCGTTTTATCAAATTGAGCTCTAACTTGGTGTCCTATAGAGTTTTAACTATCAGAATATTAACCTTCTTCGTCTTACTTTAATAGTACTTAATTAATTTACCATATTTATAAAAATAAAATAGTACATATTTTTTTTAATTACCCTCTTACATTACACATTTTTGTAAGATATTCAAACCATATTCGACAATTTTGAACGAAAAAATACTCAATTTAAAATATAAATACATCCAAATTGGTAGAGTATACACAAAGTTATGTTTTTATAAAGTTTGAAAAAAAAATTAAAAACCAAATTTATCTCTTTTCAATTTTCTCAAATATTTTCTTAGATTACACATATTTTTCTGATCATCCAAACCAATTTCGACAAATTAAAATGTGTAAATCTAAAAAATAACTCATATGTTCAAAACGTCTATAAATATTAATTCATTTAAAACGTGACAAATTAATTAGAAAACAAAAATGATGCGTTAAAATAAGAAAACAAACATTTAATATGTTTGGAAAAAAATATTAAATAACTAAAATTTTGATAATTCGAATATCATATGTCATAATTCAAACATCGAGTCATACTTAATAAAAAAAAACTAACTTAAGTTAGAACATAAAAAAACTAATCGGATCATTTTGATATAAATATAATGCATCACATGAATATTTAAAAATTTGTTGAGTTTCATTTTCAATAAAGAAATGGTCCATATTATCCTACTTATTAATTCAAATAAAGAGTTATATATGGAATATTAATTTACAAATAATACAAAATAACATATAAAAATAAAAATAATTAAAATAATTTAGATATTAAATAGTATGACAAATTTGTTAAAATTAAAATTCCAATGAATAAGATTCAATAATCTTGAATTTTTTTGAAGGTGATTCCAAATATGAACTCGTTTGAGTTCCATAACGACAGGTAAAATAGTAGAGCAAGTTGAACAAATCAATCAAGCGGTATTAAAAGAATTTATTAAAAGAATCTGTACAAAATATTATAAGCGGTTGTGAAATTTGGCTTTGCCAGTGAGTTGGTAAACAATGTCGAAAAAATTATGTCATGTGATAACTAATCATTTATATTTATTTATATGTATGATCAAAGTAACAAGAAACTCATATATATCAAGGGAGGATAAGGGCTTCCAAATAAAAGATCGGCTTCAAAACTCTTTATTGAATAAAAGAGAAACAACTTCACCAAGACATTTAACAAATATGAGCAGAAAACTATCTTATAAAATTGAGAGTAAATGCTTTCAGATGAAGTCGAACTCGTATCACTGGGCTACCTTGGTGGGTTATATATGAAATAAGTAGCAATATTAAATAAACTAGCATGTATCCTGTGCATTTGCACGAGTAATAATATAAAAAACCGTGAAAAAAAATATTACGGTAAAATTTTTATGGGCGGGTCAACCCACAATCCGACCCAAGTATCCATTTACTCTCACATATATCTAAATTAACCACAGCTCTCGACCCGGCTATCCGGACACTTTAAAAGTTAAGCATCATTATATATATATATAGATTAGTTAGTTAAAAAGTTGAACTTATATTGTTAAAATGTCACGCGTTTATCAAATTTTGGGTTGAATTTAAAATATAAAGTGGTATTAGCTTAGTTGGTTAAAAGATTGTACTTGTTTTGTTATGTTACAAGTTCGAACCATACCTATAGCATTTTTAATTTTATTTTTAACCGTTTTAAGTTTATGGGCGGGTCAACCCACAATCCGACCCAAGTATCCATTTACTCTCACATATATCCAAATTAACCACAGCTCTCGACCCGGCAATCCGGACACTTTAAAAATTAAGCATCATTATATATATATATATTAGTTAGTTAAAAAGTTGAACTTATATTGTTAAAATGTCACGCGTTTATCAAATTTTGGGTTGAATTTAAAATATAAAGTGTTATTAGCCTAGTTGGTTAAAAGATTGTATTTGTTTTGTACGTTGCAAGTTCGAACCATACCTATAGCATTTTTAATTTTATTTTTAACCGTTTTAAGTTTTTGGACAGATAAACCCACAATACGATCCAAATATTCATTTACTCTCACATATATCCAAATTAACCACAGCTCTCGACCCGACAATCTGGATACTTTAAAAATTAAGCATCATTATATATAGAGAGATTAATTAGTTAAAAAGTTGAACTTATATTGTTAAAATGTCACGCGTTTATCAAATATTGGTTTGAATTTAAAATATAAAGTGTTATTAACCTAGTTGGTTAAAATGTTGTACTTGTTTTATTAGGTTGCAAGTTCAAACCATACCTATAACATTTTTAATTTTATTTTTAACCGTTTTAAGTTTTTGGCGCGGGTAAACCCACAATTCGACCCAAATATTCATTTATTCTCACATATATCCAAATTAACCACATCTCTCGACCCGGAAATTCGAATATTTTAAAAATTAAGCATCATTATATATATATATATATATATAGATATGAATAGATGGTCTACTTACTATGCATTTAAAAATTGTCTATGTTAATTCATTCGATAAAGGTTATTTAAATAACATGAAGAGAAAAAAAAATAATCGGTGATGATTTTGAGAAGATTATGATATTTTTTTTTTTTATAAAAAAACTTAAATAATATTGTTATATATATAAATATAATAAAACATAATAATTTAAAATAATGTTTATTTTAAATATTTTATTTAATGAATTGAGTAATTTAATACATTAAAAGGGAGTGAAATAATATTTATTTATTTTTTAATTATTTAAATAACTTAAACCAAACAAGACTATAGATTCGTAATAATATATAATAATTAATCTTAAAATATTGCCTTAGTCTTAAGAGTGACTATGACCCATGAATTGTCTTTTCAATTATTGCAAACTAATTTATTTAATTTTTAATTTTACTTAATTATAAGAATAGTAACATTATTTCTATAAAAATTATTATCCTAAGATAAATTATTGAATTGAAATTGTGAATATTTATTTTTTAAATAGTTATAAAAACTAGATAAAGAAAGATATTACATGAATTATAGTTTTATTTTTCAGTTAAATTAATCTTCCAATTACTTGTATGATTAGCTAAATATAAATTGTAATAAAAAAATCAAAATAGAAAATATACTTAACATTTTTTTTTTTTTAATAAGAATAATGATTAAGATGAAACGGAAGCGCGAAAGTCGATTATTCACGGCAGCTTTGCGACGTTTGTAAATCTCCACGGCGGCGACGGCGCGGCGGCGGCGATGATTAATATTTACATATCTCCCTGTTTGAAGCAGCAACAGGAGCTTTCATTCGAGATATGTTCTCTCTCACTACTCTCTTTCCACTCTCAATCGCTTCTCTCAAACCCTCTCTTGTATCAAATCTCAGACCTCTCCATCCATGTCTTGCCAAAAATAATCGCTGGCGGCAGCCCAGGGCGGAACTGTCGTTTGACGCGCCATTTGCGGCGGCAATCGGAGGCTGTATTATCAATTCGTTCGTTTTCCCGATCGCTCCATCTCAGGAAGAGGAGGAAGCTGAATCTTTGATCGATACTACTGATGCTAGATTCGCTGTTATGGGGATCATAAGTTTTATTCCCTACTTTAATTGGATGGTGGGTATTTTTTCTTCCTCATTTTGAAGTATGTTATCTATTGATTATTGGGTTATTGGGTTATTGATTCTGTTTTTCTTTGTTTTTGTAGAGTTGGGTATTTGCGTGGTTGGATACTGGTGAAGCTCGTTATGCTGTTTATGCTATTGTGTATCTGGCTCCTTATTTGAGGTTTGATTTTGTAAATTTGATGATGGATGGTATGCTTAAAGTGATTGAAATTTGAGATAGCTATAGAGTTTGTCTTGGTTAGCTGCGTTTCTCTTTTTAATTAATCTTTTCTGGGTTTGATTTGAAGATGGGGATTTGTCTTGAAACAAGCTTACCTTGGTTAGTTCATCGATTGTTCTTTGATCCATTTAATCTTCTGTCAATCAAATTGAATATGGGTCTACTTTTTTCTTCTCAAGATTCAGCCTTTTGATGGACCTTCTATTAAGTTCTACATTGCTTTCAAAGTCACGATATCTACAAACTATCCAAATTTCAGTTCAAATCGAAAACAGAAGTCTGAATTTGTATCACAAATGTTCTTTTGGCAGTTTCCTAATCTGACCCAGATCCATTTACGAACACCAATTGTTTCTAAATCATGAAATAGCTCCTTTATAGATTGCTTGATTCTTGACTAATGACTGAGATTGCTATTTTTTTTTTCATTTTCATGGAGTTTTAATTCATATGTTCTTGTTTATACAGGTCAAACTTGTCTTTATCACCAGAAGATAGTTGGTTGCCTATTGCCAGCATTATCTTGTGCATTATGCACATACAGGTGGAAGATCTTCAATTCAATTTTTCTTGTTTCTAAACAACAACCAACTTTTTTTTTCTCTTTAATGGTTTCTTTTCCCATTTGCAGCTTGAAGTAAGCATTAAAAATGGAGATATTCAAGGTTTTCAGATGTTTCAAAAGGCTGGAAAGCATCTTGAAGATGTTGATGAAGAAAGGAAGAAGCATTAGCCTTGTTTTGTCTTTTAAACTCCTTGACGACTCGACAGTAACATTGGGATTATAAGTCGAAATGAACCCAATTTTCTTTGTTTAATATAGTCATTTTGGAAATGTATTTTTTTGTGAAATTGTAGACATCATAGTTGAGATCGTAGTCTCTATTTAGAAGAGAAAAGGTAAGAGTATTGACAAGATAACATCAACTGAGATATCCTATGATCATATACATCTTAGCTTATCGAAAGAATTACTAAATTGATGCCTCATTATGCTTCTTATTCCCGATTGTTTTTTTTTTCTCTTACCTTATAAAAACTTAATTGGTTTATCTGTTCCTCTGAGATATCACACAAGTACACTATTTATCATAAGTTATTAAAAAAATCCACTTACAAACATCACAAAATTGCCAATACATATGATTTGAACCAAACTAGTATCGGGAAATCAAAACATCAAAGATACTAGAGATTTTGCATTAAGTCGTCTTGATGTTTATTTGTTTGTCATGATTAACTCGCTACAAGTTGGATCAGAAAACTTTTAAATAAACTCTATAAGCAACATTAATAACATAATTATTCTAATTGTGTGTGATTGATTCATCGAAACCTAATCTCGATTCCATATTAAATTCTTCCAAGTCAAAAGGGGACCTTTAACAGAAAAATTATACTTCCAAGTCAAAAGGGGACCTTAACAGAAAAATTATAGAAACCAACTACCAAGGGGCTACCAAGAGCAACATGAGTTTTATTTTTTTATGGTATTTTTCATTTGTTTTAATGTCATCATCTAGGTAATCTTAACCATTATGATTTCCTTTTTCCAATAATTTCACTAACCAATTGTAGGTCTATAGCCGTTGTCTTTTTCATCGCGAGGCTCTGCGCTTACACTTCTCTTGAGTATCGTATCATATAGGGACAATATAGCTGAATTTGTAGTAAATTATTCTTCGGGCAATAGAGATCAATTCATATGGGGACAATATAGCTGAATTTGTAGTAAATTATTCTTTGGACAATAGAGATCAATTGAAACCAATTGATTCTCAATTTAAGGTGTAGTACACATTAACTTCATATGAATATTCGAAAAAATGATTTCATTCGAACTTCGTGATGATGAAACGTCTGAACTACCTTATCTATCGAGTTTATTCGAATTTTTCTAATTCAAATTTATTATAGTCTTTTTCAACTTTTTGATGCTTTATTCACAACTACTTTACATAATTTTTCGAATATTATATATTTTGATTTCTCGATTCTAATTTTTGTTTAAATCATATATGTCGGTTATTTATTTTTTTAATAATTTATGGTAAATCATGTTATCTACTAAAATCAAATATTTGTATGAGATAATTATTCTTTTAAAACAATTATTTGATGTGGATATATTTGAATCCTAAAAAGAAAATGCAGATATAGAGATTAGGAAAAAAATGTTGGGCCATATTAAGGAATTAGTTGCTGCCGACAGTGAAGCGGGCTTTCACACAAGAAGGAGACTTTAGATCCAATATCAATCCGTCGGTCCCTCCCCACCGGAATTATGGAAATTCTTGAAATAATTGGCGAGACCTTATCGGGAGTGGTGAAAAGGTGATCTCTTTATATATATACACATACATTCTACCAACTTTCATTTCAACTAGGCACCAACAATCATACAATCACACAATACAAAGAGATCCGGTGATCTTCGTGAGAAGCAATGGAGCTCTTCTACTACTTAGTTTTTGGAGGATTTGGGGCAATAGTTCTTGCATTGGAACTCAGCAAGACCAGCAAAGATCGAATCAATACTTCATCTCCTTTCAATGCCTTTAAGAACAATTATCTCTTAATTTACTCTCTCATGATGGGTACCCTCTTTCTCCTTTCTATCATTCATTATTCGTTTGATTCAGATCTGGGTTTCTCTTTATTTAGTTACTTCGGTTGGATCTGAGCCTTACTCATTGCATTGCATTGTATTTAATCTTTTCAGGTTTGAATATTGGATCTCTTCAATTTCCGTTTCATTATTGTGAAACTGACTGTTATCTTTTTGGATGTATTAGCTAACATTTAGCATCTGAACGAAAGATCTGAATAATGAACTTCTTAGTTTAAAGATTTACGGTTTATTTTTCATCTTTTTCCTCTTCTTGAGAGTAATTAAACGTGAATATGGTTTCCAGCTGGTGATTGGTTGCAGGGTCCATATGTTTACTATCTCTACAGTGTTTATGGATTCACCAAAGGAGAGATTGGACAGCTTTTTATTGCTGGTTTTGGTTCCTCCATGCTATTTGGAACCATTGTTGGATCTCTAGCTGATAAACAGTAAATCCATCCTTTTCTCTCTTCTTTAAGACATCAAGTTAATCATTTCTTTCTCCTTTTAAGCTATTGAACTGATGTTAAACTTCTTCAGGGGTCGGAAGAGGGCATGTATTACTTACTGCATAACTTACATCCTTAGCTGCATCACAAAGCATTCTCCTCAATACAAAATCTTAATGGTGGGTCGTGTTTTGGGAGGAATCGCCACTTCTCTCTTGTTTTCGGCTTTCGAATCTTGGCTAGTTGCCGAACACAACAAGGTGAAGCAATATTCTGAAGGGTTTGATTCTTAATGTTCTTTTTTATAACTGTTATTTTAAATCACTTTCATTATTTAGATTTAACTCAAATTAAGCTAATTATCTCACGATTGAACTTGGTATTGTAAGAGCATTCAAAGGACAACTTTAATCTTTAGACTTTTAAGACATTATTTTAACATTTTATCAAATCAACTTACATATCAGTTATCACGTAACATAGTAAGAGGATTCAAAGGACAACTTTGGTCTTTAATGACTTTTAAGACATTATTTTAACATTTTATCAAATCAACTTACATATCACGTACAATCCATTAGGGTAGCTTATGTGACTAGAGTCTTGTCTAAGAGACCAAATGTTTCGGGTTCGATTCCACGTAAGGTCATGAGTGTGGGATCGGGCTAACTTTCCAAATTCATAAAAGAAAAATTACCTATCACATACATAAATTTTAGATATTTTCATTTGGTTTAGTCAACATTTATGGCTTTCATGTTGATTTTGCTTTTAACTTGTTTGAATAATTTTTCTTGTAGAGAGGTTTCGAACAACAATGGCTGTCAGTGACATTCTCCAAGGCAATATTTCTTGGAAATGGACTGGTTGCTATTTTGGCTGGTTTGTTTGGGAATCTTTTGGTTGGGTCTTTAGATTTAGGGCCTGTCGCTCCTTTTGATGCAGCAGCTTTCTTTCTTACTATTGGGATGGTGATTATAATATCATCATGGTCTGAGAATTATGGCGATCCTTCTGAAAGTAAGGACTTGCTTACACAATTCAGAGGTGCAGCTGTCGCCATTGCCTCAGGTTATTTCTTTAGACCATTCTTTCCTTTATTTCCCTATGTGTACCACATCTATATTCATGAGATGGAAAAGATAGAAAGGAATTAATGTAAAGAAAATGGATATGTGGTTGTAAGTTGTAACTGGATTTTGGTATGAAAACTAATATTTTGTCACAATCTTTCTCACAAGAGTCAGGCCCCACTTCGATTTAGGGCGTTTTTAGTGCAAATTGAACTTCCACTTGAGCTACCTTTTGTGAGTTAAATTTTTCTAGATACAAGTATTGCAAGTGTTTTCAAAGGGGGCTAGTTTAATCATTGTTGCTTCATTTGGTTTACACATTATTTTCTTGATGGTAATCCAAATTATAGTGTAATTTTTGCTTCATTTAGTTTGTATTTTTTTTTTCTCTCAAAATAATTGATAACAAAACAGTTAATTTGGGGATAAAGATGCATTTAGAAATTTGGACAGTTTATATTTTAATCAAATATTTTGCCACATGATCTAGATGGAAAAATCGCATTGCTTGGCGCCATACAATCCTTATTCGAAGGTTCAATGTACACGTTTGTGTTCTTATGGACACCAGCTCTGAGTCCAAACGGAGAAGACATTCCTCACGGTTTTATTTTCGCTACTTTCATGCTCGCTTCAATGTTGGGAAGCTCAACTGCATCTCGTTTGATGGCCCGTTCATCTCTCAAAGTCGAGAGCTACATGCAGACAGTGTTTGCTATATCATCTGTGGCTCTTCTTATTCCAGTCTTAACAAGTGTAAGTACGACGAAATTGTATTTTTGTTTTAAAACAAAGTATCTGATTATGGTCAACATTTCATCAACAGTACTTGTTACCATCTACGGGTGTGAAAGGTGGAAGCATAACATTCTCGGGTTCAATCCAGCTAATTGGATTCTGTGTTTTCGAGGCATGTGTTGGAATATTCTGGCCTTCAATTATGAAGATGAGATCTCAATATATTCCTGAAGAATCTAGAAGCACGATCATGAACTTCTTCCGTATACCTCTCAACATCTTCGTTTGCGTGGTGCTATACAATGTAAGATGTGCTACAAAATTGTTTTCTAACGTAAATTGCATGTGGTTAACATATTTTGCTTATTTTTTTCCAAGGTGGATGCTTTTCCAATCATGTTTATGTTCGGTATGTGTTCGTTCTTCCTTCTAGTAGCGTGTATATTGCAGAAGCGTCTCATGGTGCTTGTCGAAAATCAAAAGCCAAGTAAGGAGTTAATCGATTTCTTTATTGTCTTATAGTAAATGGATTAAGTTTTTGAGACCATGTTGCTTAATGAATGAAACAGGGCAGCAGGAGTGGAGGCAGAATCAAGAGGAGGAAGAAGAGGCGTTTAACCCTTCTGAAGACCGTGGGAACGTTTAAGGGTTTAACTGGATTGGGTACAGGAATTGGCAAATAAGTAGGTAAATGGTGAAATTTGAATTGGGTTTATTATTTTTGGGAAAGACTGAATCAAACAACAAGAAGAAGAAGAGATGGAGTTGGATGGGATTCAATTGATCCTTTGCTATGCTTATTAGGGGTTTAAAGATATTATTAGTTTCTGAATATATATATATATATATCTATGTACCGAAGGTAAGACGATATGATATGAACACATTATTTATGAGAATATCAATAATTCTTTCTATTTCTAAATTCAAACTAATGTCACATATAGGTGGCAAAGCTTACCATCTATTGAGTCTATTTGGAATTTTGGTATGGGTACTTTTGAGAAAATGTTTATAATTTTTTTTTGGTTAACACATGATGTTAGTTTGATGATATTTTTCTTATACATAACTTAAATATACATATGTTCAATTTTGTTTTTCAAACTCAAACTCTTCATAACTTTATTTTTCATTTTTTTAAATAATACCCTCAATTTGATTTCTTAGGAATATTTTGATATTTTTATTGATAAATTAAATGATTTCATGTTTATAATAATAATAATAATAATTATAATGTGTAATCGATTTTTTTTTTTAATTTAAAATAAATCAAATAACAGTTAGTTATAGAGTGAAAAGTACCTAATTTGAGTGGCATAAATTCATTAATAAATAGAGAAGGGCTGGTTTGATCCTTAGTTATTGAGATATTTTTAAAGTTTTTATCCTAAAATTCAACTAATTAACTATTCTATCCATTTAAATATTAAAATTATCCTTTACTTAACTATTTTATTTTATATTAACAAAGGTTAATATTAATATATATTATTTATTTTATTACATTTTAAAATTTATTTTAACATAAATTAAATTATAAAACTATTTAATTTTAAAAAATTATATTAAATAAAAAATTAAAACACAATATAAATACAACCATAATTTACCATATTATATAATATAACATTTAAATTTTAAATAATTTAAATAAATAAATAATTATACTACAAAATATTTAATACATTTGAAATAAAATATTAATTAATTTATAAATATATCTCATTTAAATTAAATATTTATAAAGAAATTATTCAATTTTTTTGGTATAAATTAACTATAAACAGATCCCCTCTTGTAGTCTAACGACAACCAAATGTGAATTTCCTCAAACTCTTTGAGAGATTTTAGGTTAGATCCCCTCTTGTAGTCTAACGACAACCAAATGTGAATTTCCTCAAACTCTTTGAGAGATTTTAGGTTCGAGTCCGTCAGACGATAAGGTCAGTGCTTGTTAAATGTGTTTGCGGGCTATTTACTTAACCCCTTGTGGTTACATTTTTTTCAAAAAAAAATCTAAATATAATTTCTAAATAAATATATTAATTAAATTACTTTTATATTGTTTAGTTTAAAATAAAAAAATTATAATATACTTTAATAAAAAAATAATATTATAACCACTATCAATAAATAAGTACACATATCATCAAAATTATATTTGTATTGATAAAACATTCAAATTAAGCAAGTAATCACAATAAAATTACAAACAACTAATATAAAATTATCATTCATTCCTGTCTAATCTTTTGGTGGTGTTGTTAAAATTTGAAAATTTTCTAACCTGACTTATCAAGTTCCATAATTTTTTTTTATTCTTGAAGTGGTTTTTAAATTAATCATTTGAGTGATAAATTCAAAATTCCTCTCAAAATATTTCTGTCAACATTTCACATGTGGGTTTCCGAAACCTGCATTCTCCAAGTATTTTATTCTCCTTTCCAATGACCAATAGTTCAAAAAAATAACTTGCTTTTTCGGGACATGCTTTCCACTCTGCAGTATTTGAAGCGATATTTTACAATTTTGGAAAACTAATTTATTTTACATATAAGCCTAATAATACTGGAATTTATACATGAATATGAAGTATAAGGAAATTTAATAATTTGTCATGTCACATTTATTTTCTCTTGCATCTTTTATGACTGAAATGAGGCCGAAGATATAGATATCTAAATTGTCTCCCTTTTCTGCTCGGATGTGGATATAGTTACTAAGGTGAATTTTATAGGAGTGGATAGAAAAGTAAGAAGCAATGGCAAAATCGAGCACCCACGACGAGGAGCTACAACGAGCCTATGAAGCAACTATAGAGGGAACTAAACAGAAGGTTGTATTTGTTAGGATTTGTATCTCCAAAATCCGACATGCTTGAAACAATCTGTAAAAACGCAAGAAAGAATAATACAAGAAAACACAGATTTATAGTGGTTCACTCAAATTGAGCTACGTCCACTTTAGTCGCCACCATATTTAACTATGAAGAAAAAGGAATACAAAGTTTTTGCCTCACACTTTATCTATAGAACTTTATCTTAACCATGTAAACTCTTAATAATCACATATTTATAGGGTAACATTGAGATAATAAACCTAAATAACTCTTGGTCAGGTCTAAGCCCAAAACCAAATACAAACTCAATAAACTCTAATTAACAATTGTAGAGTTTATTATACCTATATAGGTTCCATAACTCAACAATCTCCCACTTGGAGACTAACTTCATAATCTCTCGATCGGTAGCGGCTTTCCATCCGGTGTCTTAACGAAGAAGACCAACTGAAGTTGCACACAACTTCAGTTTCTTATTTGTCACAGCTTTCGTCAGCATATCAGCTGGATTCTCACTTTCGGGAATCTTCTCAAGAGCTAATACTCCATCATTAAAGCTGACCAGATGAAATGATAACGAACCTTTATATGATTCGTCCTGCCATGATAAACACGATTCTTTGCTAAATGAATGACACTCTGACTATCGCATCACAACACACTTTCCTCGTATTCTTGACCCAATTCTCACAAAAGGGTTGTAACCACATCATCTACTTAGTAGCCTCTATCACAACAACATACTCTTCCTCACAACTAGAAAGAGAAACAATCTTCTGCAATTTTGAAACCCAACTGATTGCAGTACCTCCCAGAGTATAAATGTACCATGTTGTTCTCTTCCTATTATTAACATCACCACCATTATCAGCATCAACATATCCTTCCAAACCCATATTAGACTTTCGAAAACACAAAACGAGACCCGTATTTCCTCTTAAGTATCGTAATATCCACTTTACTGCTTCCCAATGTTGTCTACCTGGGTTGCTCATGAACCTGGTAACAACTCTCACTGCATGTGCTATGTCTGGTCTTGTGCAAACCATCACATACATAATATAACCAATGATAGAGGCATACAGAACAATGACCATATAATTTTTCTCCTCCTCAGTTGAAGACGACTGATCTTTAGATAGTCTGAAGTGACTAATTAAGGGGTAGTGACTGATTTTGCATCATACAATAGTTGAACCTGCTAAGAACTTTATTCACATATTATTCTTGTAAAAGCTTGAGAACTTCTTCATCCTTGAAAATTCTCACCCCAAGGATTTGTTTTGCAGCACCCAAATCCTTCATTGCAAACTTTTCAGACAATTCTTTCTTGAGCTTGTTAATCTCATACAAGCTTTCTCCAGCAATCAACATGTCATCAACGTATAATTTATCAAACCTCTTGATATAATAACAATGATTAGCTTCACACCTCAGAAAACTGTTACTTTCATGAAGCTATCAGACTTCTTGTACCATTGCCTTGGATCCTGTTTCAAACCATACAGACTCTTCTGAAGCTTAAACACAAGCTCATCTTTTCCTTTGATTTCAAATCCTTCTGGTTGTCGCATATAAATCTCGTCATCTAAATCACAATGAAGAAAAGCAGTTTTGACATCCATTTGTTGAAGATGAAGGTCTTCTTTCACAACTAAACTCAAAATAGTTCTGATTGTCATCAACTTAACTACTAGAGAGAAGATCTCATTGTAGTCAATACATCATTTCTGTTGAAATCCTTTCACAATCAACCTTGCCTTGTACCTCATAGTTTTATCATATTCTTCTTTAATCCTGAAGATCCATTTGTTGTGAAGTGTTTTTTTTCCTTTTGGCAGCTTATTGAGCTCCCAAGTCTAATTCAACATATACTCCATCTCATCTTTCATCACAGACTCCTACTTAATCGATTCATCAGATTATATTACTTCCTCATAGCATTCATGTTCACCTTTTATCTGTCAACAAGATATAATTAAGAGATAGAGACCACCTCTCGACTGGTTTTTTATTCCTTTACGATCTTCTCAACTGTATAATCAGTGTTTGCTGATGTGCCTCCAAGGCCACGTTCTCAACGATTTCATCTTCAACAACACACTGGTCTTCTTCAATAGACGATATATATTCAGCTAAAAATTCTCTCAAATCGACCATACTAGTCTCTTTCAACTTGGAATCACCATCTGATGTCTTTCCAACACAATCTTTGTAGAGAACTTGTTCATTGAAGATATCATTTCTGCTACGTATGATCTTCCGATTTTGATTATCCCGATTTTGATTATCCCAGAAATGATAACCAAACTCGATATCATCATAACCAATGAAAAAACATTTATTAGACTTTGGATCAAGCTTGCTTCTATCACATTCATTAATATGAACATATGATAAACAACCAAACACTTTCAAATTAGAAATGTTTACCTTTTTATTGCTCCATACTTCTTCAGAAATTCTGAATTCAAGAGGAACAAATGGTCTCCTGTTTATCAAGTAGGCATCAGTATTGATAGCTTCTGTCCATAAGGTTTTAGGCAGCCCTACATGTAATCTATCCTCCTAGCACATTCGTTCAATGATCGATTCATCCGTTCAGCTACTCCATTCTCTTGAGGCGTTCAGGGAATAGTATTCACCATACTAATCCTTGTACTCGCCTCCGTTGTCGAATCTTAAGCATTTAACCTTATGATTTGTTTCATTTTCAACCAAAGCCTTCCATTTTTTGAAAACTACGAATACATCAGACTTGTTCTTCATAAAATATACCCATACCTTTCTCGTCGAATCATCTATAAACGTCACGTAGTAGTGTGATTCGGTAATAAAAGAAATAGGTGTAGGTCTCCACACATTAGTGTGTACCAACTCTACCTTTTTTTTCTTGAGCTCTTTCCCAATCTTTAAGAAATTCACCCGTTTCTGTTTTCCAAGAATACAGTTTTCACATAATTGATGTTCAACAGACTTCAGTTCTGGAATATGTCCATTCTTCAAAAAAAAATTTCATCCCTTTTTTGCTCATATGGCCCAACCTGTAATGCCACAACTCACTGTTCTTCGATTCATCAACTACAACAACAACTGTTTCTCTACAAGTTGAAGTCGTGTATAACGTTTCAGTTTTGTGACCTCGAGCAACAGCTATTGCTCCTTTAGTCACCTTCCACGCACCATTTCCACAACTGAAATTGTGACCTTCTTCATCAAGTTGTATAAAAGAAATCAAATTGCGAATTAAACCTGGAATGTGTCTCACCTTATTAATCTTCCAAACAAAATCATTTGCCATCTTCAATTTGTTGTCCCCCATACCAACAATATCCAGTGGCTCACTATCGCGAGATAAACTTTTCCACCGTTTCCATCCACATAATTCTCCATTAATTCTTTGTGGGCAGTGGCGTGGAAAGACGCTCCCGAGTTCAAAACCCATGAATCTATCGGACTATCAACAGACAGAAGTAACAAATCAATGACAGATTCTGTAATAATGTTGGCTGTATCATTTTATCATCACCGTTTCTCTTCGGTGCTTTGCAGTCCTCTTCAAATGACCTTGTTTACCATAATTCCAACACTCAAATGTCCGCCCAGACTTGGACTGACTCCTCTTGCTCCGGACATAGATCTTCTCTTATCTCGATTGAAATTTCTATCATTACCTTTGCCCTTATTTTCTACATTTAGATTAGAACCTTTGAATGTTTTACCATAATTAATTTTACAAACCTCTTCAGCAAGAATACGATCTCTAACTTCAACAAATTCCAGTTTAGCATTTTCAACTGAATTATTAATTACTGTTCTCATAGGTTCCCATCTATTTAGTAGAGATGCTAACAAAATTAGGGTATTAACTTCATCCCCAAAATCAATCTCAATAGATAACAATTGATTCACAACTGTATTGAATTTATTCAAATGAGTAGTGACAGAAGTATCATCAACCATTCTTAAGTAAAAGAGTATTTTCATCAGATGTACCTTGTTGTTAGCATAAGGTTTCTCATACATGTCAGAAAGAGCTTTCATCAGACCCATTGTGGTTTTCTCCTTTACTACATTGTGAGCAACCGTCTTGGCTAGCGTCAATTGGACAACTCCCAAAATCTGTCTATTAAAGAGTTTCCATTCAGTTTCATCCATCTTCTTTGGTTTCTCACTCAAAGAAACATGAACCTTATTTCCATAGAGATAATCTTCAATCTGCATCCTCTAGAAGGCATAATCTGTCCCATCAAATCTTCCAATCCCATGTCCTATACTACTCTCGTTTGCCATCGTTTCCAATGCTCAGATATATCCTAACTGCTCTGATACCAGTTTTTAGGATTTGTATCTCCAAAATCTGACCTGCTTGAAACAATCTGTAAAAACACAAGAAAGAAGAACACAAGAAAACACAGATTTATAGTGGTTCACTCAAATTGAGGTACGTCTACTTCAGCCGCCACCAGATTTCACTATGAAAAATAAGAAGAAATATAGAGTTTTTGCCTCACACTTTATCTCTCTAAAATTCTATCTTAACCATGTAAACTCTTAATAATCACATATTTATAGGGTAAATATTAATATAATAAACCTAAATAACTCTTAGTCAGACCCAAGCCAAAACCAAATACAAATCCAATAAACTCTAATTAACAATTGTAAAGTTTATTATAAGTATAGACTCCATAACTCAACAATATTGTCGATATGCGTTGCCAAGAGCCACAAAATCTGGGGTAAAACTACCCAGCTAGGTTGGGAAACATGGCCAAGCCCAGAGTTCTCGCCAAATAGACTTATACATAGATTGGACTATTAGTCAAGTCATTCCATTGATTTAGACTGAAGAATAGGTGATTTGTACGGATGCAAGCCCACCCAAGCTCATCTTATTATATATAAATATACCATATTTTTGTTGAGAGAAGCTCAATAGTGGTCAGACTCAGCAGTTCAGATCTTCTGCTACCGATTGCCGTGTTCCCCTGTGGCGGACCAATCAGATTGCAGCATTATTATTTTAATAATAAATCAATCTGGGCAGGAGACGGAGGGAGGGAGAATCCGGAATCCGGGTTTAGGCCCGGGTTCACACCAGACGCCGTTAACGGCAGCGCGTGTTAACGCCAGGAAATAATATAATATTCATATGATACCCAGATAAGGTATCTTCGCTCAGGAACCGTGTCAGAGGGAAGGGTGAGATACGATGGGAGCGAAGATCTACACGCCCGTTGCCATGACCCTCATGTAAACCCCGCATACCCACCCATGAGAAGACCGCCTGCCGTTCATGAAAATACCCGCCTGGTGAAGAAGACGAACAATGCTAGTAAGCTGTCACATAGCGCCTATAATTTAGGCGGTTGTGACAGCCTATAATTTACTATTCTTATTAACTTGTGTTCTTCTTTTTATTCATTTTCAAAATTTTTAAATATATATATTAACTTATTAAATTTAATATTTATATTTAAATTCTTAACCGAAGTCTCTAAACTTCAAGAAATATTATCAAATTAGAAAAGTTATAAGCATTTATAAAAGAGAGAATGGAGAATAAGAAAATGAAAAACAAAAATTATTGAGAGAAAAACCCGTAAGGAATTTATGATTTTATTATGTATTTATATAATCACAAAATTCAATATAGGTAAAAAAAACTTCCAACTATTTTAAAGAGGTATCTCAAGTAATTTTAATACAAAATATTTCATAAACTATATAACTAACACTAACTAATCAACATATGGTTGTAACTCCTATTAACAAACAATACAATTATTATTAGTTAAATTAAGTTAACTAACATTAATACCCAATCAACTGGCATTAATAATGACTAATTCTTCTACGGGATAAATAACAAATTTAGGATTATTGTTGAAATAATTTCTAAAATTTAGAACTCTCTTAATTTTTTTTTAGTTTAAGAACTATAGTTATAATATATGTTAATTTAATTGAATAGGTATTAAATATTTTTTTAAACATGTGATATTAATTATTAATTTTCAATCGAAAAGAAATTTTTAAAATTTTAACAATTTAACTTGTCTAATAGAAAAATATAAATTTTTTGTGACTATTTTTTAAAGTCCATTTTGCTATTATGTTTTACCTTTTCTTTTTGTTATCATTTTTATATGTTAATTCTATGTATTATAACTATTTTAAGTGGTTTGTTTTTCTGTTTTATTATCAATTTTTACCATATAATATTTGTTAATTTAATTGAAAAGGTACTAAATATTTTTTAAAATATGTTATCTTGATAATTAATTTTAAATCGCAAATATATTTTTTAAATTAGAATAATTTATCTGGTAATGTATTTGATTAATTCTTGCAATTGCAAGATAACTATGCTAGTTATTTAAATAATTCAATCTAATCAAATATCAAATCAATCAATTCATTAATTAAAGTAGGATTTTTTTTTGTGCAATGCGCATAAATAAATATAAACAAAATATATTTAATAAATTTTTTTATAATAATATGTATTCAATTTTAAAATTCTTAATAAATCACGAATAATATATTAAAATAAAAAATAGAACACTCTCATTCCACAATTTATTCATTTCAGTAAAATAACTCATATTCTCACATATCTCATCACATATTTTTTTCTCGATGAACCTCTCATCTCGTAACTTTACACTTTCACTTTGGTCAATCAAATATGTGATTCATATTTTTTAACATTTAGTATCGTGAACTCACATTATGGTCAATGAAATATTTGATTCATATTTTTTTAACTAATTTCAATTGTTACCACTCTATTATCCCTCGACAAACCACATCCCAATCACATTTAGTTAAAGACTGTACTTGTCTTGTTAGGTTGTAAGTTCGAAACATACTATAAGCACTAAAAAACTTCATCTCAATTTATAATATTAAAATAATTAAAGCCTAATTAATTAAAGAAAATTATAAAAATAATAAAAATAAAATTATTTGAGATAAATATTGTACTCTTTTATCTTAAAATACTTTTAGAAAAATTAAGAGATAAAAATAAATAATTTATAATGAATTGTTGTATTCATTTCATCTAAAATAGTAATTTATTTAACCATAGAAATATAAAACTAAAATAAAATAGTAAAATATTTCCATATTTATTTTAATATTTTGTGTATTTAGAAAGATCAAAATTAAAGTCAAATTGGTGAAAGAAAAATAAATTTCAAACAAACCTTTAGGTCTTTAAAATAAAAATAAAATTTGCGATCCTATGTAGCCGAAACTAAGAGAATCAACTACAGTAGGAACCATAGCCATCGGATGAGCACTGGATTTTCATCCAACACCCAAGAATCAGTCGCGTAGCTCATTGTAGCCGAGGAGAAGAGCGCGTGCGTTATATGAGAGTAGTTAATGTGGACGTTAACTATGTCCATCCCAGCGCTAACAGAACACCAACTGAATGCCTAAAAGCGCTTAAAACGAGTAGATAAGGTTTAAGATCCATGTTGATCTTGTCTTTTTGGAAATCCCTCGTTAGTCCATCATTTCAACTCATTTAAAACCTAAATTTATTACCTTACGATGATGATCATTTCTCCCTATCAAAATAGGTATGACTCATCCCTATTCGGAAAACTTAAGCCAAGAACAACCAAAAGCCATTAACGACTTTTGGTCGATTTAGGCCACTATAAGCCTCCATCGACTCAGGGCAGCTATAAATAGACTCCCTAAGTCGTTCTAAATCTAGAGAACCCACTATCCAGCTTTTAATCTCCGATTTTCAGAAATTTGCCATTAAAGCTCCAAGGTTTTGGATTTATTTGAAGGCCTTAAAGCTCAGATTTGTGCATCCCAACATCTTCCCTAAGGTCTAAAGAGTGTTCTTCAATCCTCTGTAAGGATTCAATCACCCTATAATTCATATTTATAGTTTGAATTTAAAATTTTTATATTTCAAATTACATAAGCTTGTATGCTTGTTGTTTATGATGTTTTATGGATGAAAATTCATCCCTAAATGATTTAGAAAGTATCTAGATATGATAGAATCTATCAATGGATCTAAACAACAAAAACCCAAATTTGAATTTTAAAAATAAAAAAACGAGTTTGTTGTTCTTGGGTTAATTCTATTGAATCACATACCAGAAAACTTCCTAACATAATTGTAATGATGCTGGAAGACTATTTGGATTATGTTTGATCCATCTCGATCATGTTTGATCAAAATAAATTGAAAATTTTGAGTTCTTGATTTAGTCAAAATGAATCGCTAGTGTTCTTGTTTTTGATACCAATAAAGTATATCTAGTATAAGGAAGCTATTGGATAGCTTCTTACACTTCAAAAAAGATTTAAAATCAAAAACCCGATTTTTTATCACAAACTATTTTTCAAAGTTTCCTCTACAGCTATTTGAAATCTGTTAGTCAATAGTTAATTTCTAGCTTTATTTATGGACTAATGACTCATATTTTTGGATGAACAAACATTTTTTGTTTCCCAAGTTCCTATCCTTGTTTATCTCTTTTGTTTCGATATTGGAATGAACCTTAATCCTTTGGAATGAATCATGACGCTTTTGGATTCAAAACGTATTTGGGGCTAGACTTTGAATATATTTTCTGTCCTTTGTGATGATTTTTTTTCATCAAGGAATAATTCGATCTCGTGTACAAACGATTATCCCTGATCATAACCTTCGAGGAAGGCGGTCAGTACTTTAACCTTTTAATAAAAGAGTGTAACTTATTTTTGGTTGCTCGGCCCTGAACCACATTTTCGAAAGTTCGAATCATCTCAAAAACATTTGGGAGAGGCTTTCTACTTTCTACTTTGAGTTTTCATATGTCATTTTCTTTTTCTTTTTTTTGTTGGCTCGCGGGTGTATCTAGTAGAATCGGTACATCCATGTTGCGATAGCAATCAAGATTAAGATCTTGGGAAGACCATGGATGGCAATTTCAATACCTTAACCATTTAACCCTTTTCTTTTTTGGTTCCCGGAGTGTATCTGGTCGAATCGATACATTCTACTCTTACCGTAGCAATCAAGACTAGAGTTTGAGTGAGCACGAATAGTGATTTCAATAACTCAACCAATACAGGAATATTTTTAAATTTTTTTAATGATTTTTTGAGTTGTATTCCGTTTCTCTTTTTGGCATCTTTATTTTTTTTTGTTTTTTTCTTACCAAAGAAATGTGTTTCAAATCTCTCCCTCTTTAACAAAAGTAGCGATGAGATGTCCTTTCCCAATTTGGGGCTCTAGGCCTCGCTTTTATGGGGCTTATTCTAGTTCTTTTTCTTCAAAAAACCTTTGATGGGGTTTCTCTCATGATAATTGTCTACAAATGAAAAATAGATTATGACCGATATCTCTTGAATCAGATTTATTGTGAAATCCTCGTTTTGTTTGAGAATATAAATCGAAAGGAATTAATGCTCTTGGCTTTTCCCCTACTTATTTCCTAAAATCTGAAACATCGGCTCTAGGATGAGATCAAGTTTTTCTTCTTCTCTCAAAATATTTTCTTTTTCTTGAGGAAGTGACTGGAGGTTTTGTTTGTATATTTAAGACCAGGCCCGTAATCATGCGGGTTGCCTACGTATCTTTTCGGTTTATTTTTCTGCAAGAGAATAATCAGGTCTCTATAGTTCGGACCTTGAGTCATTTTTCCATGTTGCAAGTTATGCAAAACTTGGGATTAGCTTATGTTGAGATGAGATTCTTTTGAGGTCGAGAATTAAACTGTTTTTCGATGCTTGATATTATATAAAATATCGTTTAAGCGCATCGAATTTGCTTGGAACAATGAACTCTTCGCCTTCTAGATTAAATAGGTGAATAGCTCCTCTAGAGAGGATTTTCCTAAGTAGGAAGGGTCCTTCCCATTGGGGTCAAAACTCACCCCCAGGTGTAGGATTCTCGGGTTCGTTTGTGAACTAAATCACCTTCTTTAAGATTTCTAGGTTTTACCTTTCAATCGAAGGTGTCTAATATACATTTTTGATAGGCTTGAGTTTTTCATAAAGCATTTAACTTCGTATCCTCCATTAACGCTAGTTGGTCATATCGAGATTTGAGTTAGTCTTCTTCTATGATGTGACTCTCTAAGAGAACTCTTAGAGTTGGAATCTCGATTTCGATGGGTTCTACAGCGTCCATGCCGTAAACCAAAGAGTGGGGAGTTTCGTTTTTCGATGTTCGAGCGGTTGTACAATATCCCCTTAAGGCATATGGAATCTTCTCATGCTAATCCTTATATATGTTGATCATCTTCTTAATGATCCTAATCACGTTTTTGTTTGCCGCTTCGACTGCACCATTAGTTTGGGGTCTATAGGGCGATGATTTATGATGCTTGATTTTGAATTCGTCGAGCAACTTCAACACTTTTCCTTGGAAGTGTCGAACATTGTCTAAAATCAGGGCGTGAGGAACTCCGTATCTAGCGATGATGTTAGTTCGGATGAACTTTTCCACTTGAGATTATTTCAATACTTTGTTGGAGGTTACTTCAACCCATTTGGTGAAGTAGTCTATAGTAACGAGCATGAATCCGTGTCCATTTGACGCATGAGAATAGATTTTCCCGATTACGTCGATTCCCCATGTAGAGAAGGGCCAAAGGGATGTCATGTTGTAGAGGAGCGGGGTCAGTGTATGGTTTAGGTTAGCATATATTTGACACTAATGACAACTCTTTACATACCTCACATATACTTGTTTGAGGTTTTGCCAATAATATCCTAGACTGAGTAATTTATTATCTAAAGCCAATCCATTCATGTGTGGCCCACATGTTCATGTGTGTACTTATTCCATGATCCTCTTGGATTCAAGAGTATCTATGTATAGAATGTTTTGACCATCGGAAGATCGACGGTAAAGCCTATTGGCAATCCAAGCGTAATTGGTGGACTACTGGCGCAACGCCCGTCGTTCCTTAGCTCTGAAATGAGAAGGATTTTCTCCATACTCAATGTACTTTTTTAGAGTATCATACCAAGGTTTAGTAGTATTCTCACAGGAAGTGACTACTCTCGATTCAAAAGCAGGTCATTGTTTTTGCCAGATTTTTAGGGGTTTGACTTTGATTCTATCAGGAATTTAAGTCATGGATGCTAAAGTAGTCAGAGATTCTTCGAAGTGATTTTGGCTTCTTGGATCGTGAATAAATGATACTTGATCGAATTTGCTCATGATGGGGTAAAGTGGGAGTGGTAGGGTTTGAGATTTTCCCCTTTCTCTTTCCACATGCCATTGACTTGAGATATAACTAGGTTAAAGTCACCAATGAAGTCTAGTATGGTTGCCCCTTTTTCATATGCTAATTTGAGACCCGAGAGACATGCCTCGTGTTCAGACTCGTTATTGGTAATGGAATATTCGAGTTTTATGGATATGTGTTGTACGTCCCTTTCGAGACAACTAACAAAATCCTAATTCCGTAACTTCGCTTTATGGAAGCTCCATCAAACGTAAGTTTCTATGTGTCTGATGTTATACTCATAATTCCCTCTTTGGGGAGCTCGAGTTCGTCTTCTGACTCAACAATGATAGATTGGTTAGCAAGAAAGTCTGCAACAATGCTTCCTTTAACAGATTTCTATACTATGTAGGTTATATTTTATTCGCATAACATCATCATCCATTTGGCTAGCCTTTGTGACAGAAGAGTTCATTGGAACAAGAAGTGGATCGGGTCCAATCTTGATACTAACTTGATTGGGTGAGCTTGCATGTAGTGTCTCAACTTTTTGGTGACCCATTCTAAGACTCAACATATTTTCTCAGCTAGAGTGTAATTAAGTTCACATTGAGTCATCCATTTACTGATGTAGTACACAGTTGTCTTGAGTGTATCCTCGTTTGCTTGAGCCAACAGGCTTTGCATGACTGTGTCTGTTATAGTAAGGTATAGGATGAGAGGAATGTCGGCTCGGGGCGGCATGAGTATGGGAGGGAATTTTAAATTATCCTTGATTCAGTCAAAGGCTAGTTGACAATCTTCGTCTCATACGATTTTTTTATATTTATGTAGTAGCTTAGAGAACGGATCACATGTCATAGTAAACTTATTGATGAATTGGCTAATAAATTAGATTTTACCAAAAAAAAACCTGCAGACCTTTCTTTTTCTTTGAGGGGTCGGCATAGCCAAGATTGCTTCAATCTTAGAGGGATCAGCTTCAATTCCCCTATATGTGATTAAGAAGCCTAGCATTTACTAGTGATGACTTCCAAGGTGAATTTCTTCGGGTTGAGTCGTAGATGATATATCTTGATTCATTGCAGGAATTTTGCGAGGTTTAGGATATGTCCTTTTCAATCTTTTGATTTGAAAATCATGTCGTCAACATATACTTCTACTTCTTTGTGGATCATGTCGTGAAAGATCATAGTGGTTTCCCTTTGATAAATGGCTCCCGCATTCTTAAGACCGAAGGGTATGAACCTATAACAGAAAGTTCATACTTCTATTATAAACGTGATCTTTTCCAGTCTTGCGGGGCGATCATGATTTGGTTTTATCATGAGAATATATCCATGAATGATAACAATTCATGATCGACTATTATGTCGATTGTGGTAGTGGGAAATGGTGTTTATGATTGACCTTGTTTAGATCCCGATAATCTACACACACGTAATCTTCCGTCTTTCTTCAAGACATGTATTACGTTAGCAATCTAGGTAGGGTATTCCACTACCACGAGAAATCCATATTAGAGTTTCTTTCGAACTTCTTCCCGGATTTTATTCATAACTTCCTCTTACATTCGTCTAAGTTTTTGCTTCACAGACTTAGTGTCAGGATATAGAGGAATATGACGTCGTGTGATCTTTGGATCGATGTCTGGAATGCCTTTGTATGACCAGGCATGGACGTCTTTGTTGTCTATCAGCGGCTCAACAATTTCTTGACGTTCTTGGAGGTTTAAACTTTGGCCAATCAGTACGATCTGAAGGATCGTCGGTTGTGTTTAAATTGATTTTAATTGTATTTTCTGCAGCGGAGACAATCTCATCCTCAGTTTCTAAGAAGTGTTTGGTTTTGAAGTTCAAGACAGAGTAAAAGGAAAGATCATTTTACTCATAGATTCAAAATCTACTTCTTTTATCATCGAGGGATTTATTACATGTAGAGAATATGATCTAACAATATCATTATTCTTGGGTTTCTTACAATGTACAATATTTAACATCTCTCTACACATGAGAGTCCATCATAGTATCGATGGATGAAAGGGAGTCGGTTTCTTGAGAATCGAGATAGTTATATTCTTGAGCTAGAGCATATTTCTAGGGAATCTGAGCCATCTTTTAAGGGCGTTGCACCAATAGTCCATTGTTTCCCTAATCATACAAATAAAATGGTTATGATTATAAGGACCAAACTTCTGCTAAACTATGATTTTTGGCTAGACCAGTACTAACTCTTTAATAATTTACCATAATAATAAATAGAGTCAATGGTGACGGAGCCGTGGGAAGAGCCACTTCTTTCACTTTTGCGGTATTTATCATGCACTTATGGTCATTATTAAGATGTAAGATGAGAGATGTTTAGACAATCTGAAAAGATTTCGAGACCTGAAAAATGTCTATGTAAATTTGTGTTGGTAAAAGATTTGGGGAAGTCCAAGCATAGGGTGATTTGTCCCTCACGGACGAATTGTTCATTCAAGGTTGGTGGAACAACTATGTGTCTTTTGGATATCCTTTTCGTGCAGATTTCTTCGAATCCTGTAGGGATGTATCTTAGATCGTGTCAATCCATGTTATAACATGGTTACGGGAATGATGTCATGCCTTTAGAGTTTGGGCCTAAACCCATTCCCAAAAAATATCCTATTTGGTGAATCATTCTGATTGAAAAGAGGCTAAACGTACTAAAGTCGGGGTGTTTGGATTAGTTTTTACCTTCTGAGAGGATTGGACATATCTTGAACCCGCTTAGTTCAACCTTAGGGGTGTCTATGTAGGTAGACCCTATGACTATTGTAGTGTCTATCGCGTTGTTGACTATGATGGCATGGTTGTTGGCGATGAACCTGAGCTTTTGATGTAGGGTAGAGGTTAAAGCCTTGGCTTGATGAAGCCATGGTCTTCTTAAGATTAAATTATAAGAAGGTTGCATGTTAATGACACAAAATTCAAACTGGAAGGGGATGTTGGGCACTTAGACGGTGCACTTGAAGCAACCCATTAACACATGGCGAGAGCTGTCAAAGCCTTTGACACATATGTCAGATGGTATTATCTTATCTCGGGATACACATATCTTCTGAGGTCGGTTCATGAAGCTTAGTGGCTTGAATTAGCCAAATTACATTTAATATATTTTGGTTGTTCTTTAGTTAATTCGCCGAAGTAGGCAGTGATGAGGCCTACTGGCGTTGGGAGAATGATCACGATCTCAGCGTGACCATTTTGGCTTTTGAACGGGTCAAAACCATCAAAAAATGGTTGAGTTCCAAAAAAACAAAATCGATTGGTGTTCTTCATGCTTATCTACTCGGCGATCGCGATGAAGACGAACAACATGGACAAAACGAAGTTGTTTGGATGTGCGGCTAGCGTTCCGTTGGCGTTCCGTCAATGCTTGAGCGGTCCATTAGCATTTCAGCTAACGACCGCTTAGTGATCGGTTGCCTCGCGTGCGCGCTTTTCCTTCGCTACGGCGTTGGATGAAGATCCAAAGCTGATCCAACGCGTGCGGCTGTATATTCTTCTTCCAGTTTTGGCCACACCTGATTATAAATTTATTATTATTTTAAAATTTTAAGAGTTTGTTTGAAATGAATTTTTCTTTCACACTTTTGGCTTAGTTTTGATATTTTCAAATACACAAAATATTAAAATAAATATGGCAATATTTTACCAATTTATTTTTATATATTTTTAAGATTTAAATAAATAATTACTTTAGGTGAATTGGATACAAAATTCACTCTAAATTATTTGTCTTTGTCTTTTAGTTTTTCTAAAATTATTTTTAGACAAATGGGTATAACATTTATCCGAAATAATTTTTTATTTTTGTATTTTGCATTAACTCTTAATTAATTTGATTAGGTAACACATTAATTAATCATAATTAATTATTTTAAATAGGTTTTTTTATCATAGAGTTAATTGATTTAAATTTATTTATTTAAAAATAATTAAAATAATTATTTTAATGTTATAAACTGGAGTGAAATTTTTTAATGCTTACCACTACATTTTTAAGTCTAAATATGCAACATAATTAAGGATGACAATTTAAAACCGCCTCGCGAAAACCGAACCGAATTGTCCCGTTTGGGACGGTTTTTTCTCGAAACCGAACAAGGATGAGGCGTGGATGATATTTGTGTCCCCCGCCCCGATCCGCCCCGATTTCACCCCGATTCTGCCCCGAATACCATAAATATAATTAAATATATTAAATCACCAATATATTTATTTATTTACTGTATTTTATAAAAGTATTAAAATTATTTTTTTATAATAATATAAAATTTTAATATATTACAAATTATATTAAAAAATTTGTTTATATAATTTTATTGTATAATTTTTATTTATTTTTTAAAATAAAAATTATTAGAGGTGCCCCGCGGGATTACCCGAAACCGAAAAAAACCGAACGGAACAGGAATGGTATTAAAATAATCCTCGAAATTAAAACGGGACGGGATAATAATTGCATTCCCCACCCCAAACCGCCTCGTTGCCATCCCTAAACATAATCTATTTCAACTCATTTGTCACAAAAGTACCAACTCATTTGTCACAAAAGTACTTACTGCGTTTCTTGATCCATACTTTATAAATAGTTTAGTAAATTTTGTTTAGGTTGAAAATAAAATTTAATAAGAAAATTAGTATTCTAAAAATTCCTTTCTCCAAACTATATTTATATCTGAAAAAAAAGTCTTATTTTTATTCCAGATAACCCTTAGATCCACCAACAGAATCAAATCAAGTCCAGACTCTTTTTCTTCTCAATTTTCTTTTTTTTTGTCTTTCTCTACTCAAATAATTAAAAGCAAACTTTTTTATATATATAAATTTAAGTACTAATTTGAGGTGTCACTGAAGTACTTGTATATATATTATTATATTTGTACAGCTATTACACTTACTTTCGGCACAAATTATATATATATATATATATATATATAAACATTAATAGAGAAATAATCATTTTCTCTTCATCCTAACCAAACTCTGTTAATCATAAATCTCAATTTACTAAGTCCAAACTCTTTCATAGAGTTAGACAAGTAACATTTACTTAGTTTGATTGTCAACTTTATCCAAAATTATTAATTTTTCTTCTTTAAGAGAATAAGAGTGATTTTTAAGTATACCCATATATTGGATTTCGAGTACTTCAATTTGAGATGTTAATTGGCATTGAAACAATCTCATGGCATGTTTTCATAGGATTTCACACCACAATACTAGCCGTTGAAAGTGAATCTTGATCTTTGAATCCCCTACATGTATTTTTATTCATAATGATTAATAAAGACAGTAAAATTCTAGCTAGTCCACTTTAAAATAATGAAACAAATCTGATCTTTAGTTTCTAATTAAACTTAAGTGATACAGAATCATCATTAATATAATGCAATGAGTTCACCATTATCTCATATTATTGGTGGAGAACTGAGCTTTTCTTCCCCCATCTCCATGTGTAACATTTGTGATTGGACCTTTTATATATAAACTATTAATACAACCCCATCTCTAAGCATTTTCTTATTTTTTTCTTTAGAAGCAAGTACAATATTTTGATTTAATTAAGGTTAAAAGAGGAAAAGAGAGTGGAGAGATATAGGGAAAGACCTATCATTTTCTACTAATAGAAATATGACACTATGATTTTCTTGCTTTGAATTTCATCAAGGTCTGTCTATATATTCTTAGTTAAAGCTTGTAGCTTTGGATATCAAGAAAAATCCTATTAAGGATAGCACAAAATGATGATGCAAATAGCACCCATCGACGAAGAACGAGAAGAATGTAAGGATTTGAAAATCCAACCATGGGGGGAGCAGATAACGGTTCGTGGTGTGGCGGCTAGCTTTCTTATTGGGAGCATTTTCAGCATCATAGCCATGAAGTTGAACCTCACAACCGGAATTAATCCGAATCTCAATGTCTCGGCTGCCCTCCTAGGGTTTGTTTTCGTTCATATATGGAAATGGGTGGTCGAGAAAGTTGGACTCATTTCTACACCGTTCACTCAACAAGAGAATACGATGATCCAAACGTGTGTTGTAGCGTGTTATGGCATCGCCATTGGAGGTGATTAATTAATTTCTTTTCGTTCTACTTAATTAAATACTTGTTCTTTAAGTATTATGTGATTAAAATCTTTTCAGTAAAAGTATTGTTACAAATTTTGTATTCTTCCTTTAAGTGTTTCACTTTTTAATTTATTTATTTTGATTTTTTTGTGACAAGGGGGATTTGGTTCATTTTTGTTGGCATTGGACAAGAAAACATATGAATTAACAGGGGGAAGTAGTTCTGAAGGGAACTCACCTGGGAGTTATAAAGACCCTGAAATTGGTTGGATGATTGGTTTTCTTTTCCTTGTATGTTTCATAGGTCTGTTTGTGTTGATTCCTTTAAGAAAGGTAATAATTTGCATTTTTTTAACTTTTAATATCAAACATTATCTCTTGTTTCTCTTCTAGTGATGCAAATTAATGCTTTAATTTGATCATCCACAGATCTTGATAATAGACTTCAAGTTAACTTTTCCGAGTGGTATGGCCACTGCAGTTCTCATTCATGGATTTCATAATCAGAAAGAAGATGCAGCCAGGTCCTTCTCTCCAAATCGTTAATTAGTTTACAATAGAATTCATACGCTAAGAAATTAAAATAACTTGATAATTAGATTATCGAGTTTAGTCTACTATTTTTAACGTGAATAACGAATCTGATTTAAGTAAACTTGTAAACTAGTTAAATTACGAATTTTAAATTTATGATATTTAAATTTATGAGTTTATAAATTATTTCGATTTTACGATTTTACAAAACAAAGTGAATTTATATTTTTAAATATAAATTTTAATGTTGTTTAATATTTATTATTATTTTTAAAATTATATTTATACTTAATTATATATACAAATAATAATAATATAAATTTATTAAATACTGTTTTTTCTTATTTTCTTACTTTTATAATATCCTTTGTTGTAATGATTTTTTTTTTATATATACATAGACTTTTTTGAAAAAAAAATTAAACTCTTATTATTTTAAATAATCTATCAATTTTACGAATTTACAAATGACTAATAATTATAAATAAACTCTCGATTTTAACTGATTATTAGACACTAATAAAGGATATATGTGAGAGTAAATGGATACTTGGGTCGGATTATGGGTTGTCCCCCGCCCATAAATTTTAAACGATTAAAAATTAAATTAAATATATGTTATAGGTATGGTTCGAACTTGCAACCTAACAAAATAAGTACAACCCTTAACCAACTAAACTAATAACACTTTATATTTTAAATTTAACACCAAATTTTATGAACGCAGGATATTTTAACAATAAAAGTTTAACTTTTTAACTAACTAATCTATATATATATATAATTATGCTTAATTTTTAAAGTGTCTGAATTGTCGGGTCGAGAGTTGTGGTTAATTTGGATATATATGTGAGAGTAAATGGATATTTGGGTTAAAAATGGTTAAAAATAAAATTAAATATGCTATAGATATGGTTCGAACTTGCAACATAACAAAATAAGTATAACCCTTAACCAACTAGACTAATAACACTTTATATTTTAAATTCAATACCAAATTTTATGAACGCGGGATATTTTAACAATAAAAGTTTAACTTTTTAACTAACTAATCTATATATATATATATAATTATGCTTAATTTTTAAAGTGTCTGGATTGCCGGGTTGAAAGTTGTGGTTAATTTGGATATATATGTGAGAGTAAATGGATACTTGGGTCGGATTGTGGGTTGACCTGCCATAAACAATTTTACCGTAATATATTTTTTATGATTTTTTATATTATTACTTGTGCAAATGCACGAAACATATGCTAGTATTTATTAAAAGTTTCTATGTAAAAACATCTTGACATATATGTCACAAACACCCTTACCTAATATTTTCTAATCTGAAGAAGTAAATATACATAGTTAAGGATTCTAGATTCACTATCTTAAACAGTTTAATAAATGTGAATTAATATAAGATGTTTAATAAATGTAGAAAGCAAGTACGAGGGTTCTTCAAATATTTCTCCATTAGCTTCTTTTGGGGATTCTTTCAATGGCTTTACACTGGGAAAGGAGGATGTGGGTTCTCTCGGTTTCCTACTTTTGGACTGGAAGCTTTGAAAAACAGGTATATAATATATAGTTTTAGGTTAATTAATAATTTGGTTATGTAATATTATTAATGTAATTATTATATATGTGCAGCTTCTACTTTGATTTTAGTATGACTTATGTTGGAACTGGTATGATATGTCCACATATTGTAAATCTGTCTGGTCTTTTTGGAGCTGTTCTTTCATGGGGGATTATGTGGCCAATTATTAGTAAGTTTAAAGGAGACTGGTTTTCTGCTGATATTCCTGAATCTAGTATGAAGAGTTTGGCTGGTTACAAGGTCTTAATTTCTTCCTAATCTCTATTTATATTCATTTAGTTATTATAATATTGGTTGATTTTAACTTTATCCCTTCAACTATTATAATTGTTTTATAAAAATTATTTAATTGTTTCAATTGTTATTATAGTTTCATTTTATTTGAATAATCCAAAGATTTATCTAAATAACTTTGTTTGTTTAAATTTTAAAAAGTGGAATTTTTAGATAAAAATGTATTTATATGTAACAAAAAAATATTTAGAAAAATTAAAAAATAAATTATATTTTGATTAATAAATTGATTTATATTATTAAAAGGGTATAATTTTTTTTATAGATTATTTATATAATCTGACTTATTATCAAGATAATGATTGAGACTATTTTTACATGTTTTTTTTTTTTTTGTCTATCTATCTATTTAATTTAATTTTTGTATTTAATTTGAATTAATGTTTATATATTAAAATATTTTTGTTAATGTACTTAATATTATATTTATATGTTATTTTAGTTGGAAACTTAATTTTAATTAAGATTTTATAAAGTTTATTTATTTATTTTGTTTAGTTTTATATATGGTAATATGAATATTTAATTAGATAGACTATTTTCTTATAATTGTTCTTAATGGCAGATTTTCATATCAATAGCTCTCATCTTGGGTGATGGTCTCTATTACTTTGTGAAGGTGACCATTTCCACACTCATTAATTTCAAAATGAGGCAAAGAAATTTCAGTTCAGGTAAAAAAAAAACTTATTTGGAACACTATAGTTTGATTGTGACAATACATTTTTTTTTACATTTTTCTCGCTCAAAATTAACTCCAATTCCAAGAAAATGTTTATTAATGAGATCAAAGTTATAACAAATACAATATAATTTAATCACCAAAACATTTATTTGGTTTGCAGCATCATCAAGACAAAACGAAGTCTTTGTACGAGAGAATATTCCATCAAGGATATCAATTATAGGGTTTATAATCTTAACTATAATCTCTTCAATCGCGATACCCTTCATTTTTCCGGAGCTTAAATGGTACTATATCATCATTGCTTGCATTTTATCACCACCTCTAGCCTTTTGCAATGCATATGGAGCTGGCCTAACCGATATGAACATGGCATACAATTACTCGAAAGTTGGACTTTTCGTCCTAGCAGCCACAATTGGAAAAGAACACGGAGTTGTAGCAAGTTTGGCTGGTTGTGCTCTCATAAAATCGGTCGTCAATAATTCATGTCTTTTGATGCAAGACTTCAAAACCGGTCATCTAACAATGTCATCTCCAAGAGCAATGCTTATAAGCCAAGCTATTGGAACCGCTATAGGTTGTCTTGTTTGCCCTTTAAGTTTCTTCTTGTTCTACAAAGCATTTGATATTGGAAACCCTAATGGAGAATACAAGGCTCCTTACGCGGTTATTTATAGAAACATGGCTATTCTAGGTGTTGAAGGGTTTTCGTCGTTACCTCGACATTGTTTACAATTAGGGTATGGATTTTTTGGATTTGCGGTTGGGGTTAATCTTTTGAGAGATCTTGATCCGTTTGGGATTGGGAAATGGATGCCTCTTCCCATGGCTATGGCTATGCCTTTCATAACGGGTGCGTATTTCTCCATTGATATGTTTGTGGGGAGTGTTGTGGTTTTCGTTTGGCATAAAATGAATAAGGGTGTGGCTAAGTTGATGGTTCCCGCGGTTGCTTCCGGTTTGATATGTGGAGAAGGGTTGTGGATGCTTCCGGCCGCGGTTCTTTCTTTAGCCAAGATAAATCCTCCAATGTGCATGAGTTTCAAGCCTTCATAACCTTACAATAAGAATTTCATACATTTATTTCATATATGTTCACAACATCATCATAATAAAAATAACCCTCATTTTCTTCATAATGTATAGTTTGTCCAAATGAATTTATTTGATGTGTCAGTATATGTAAATTCATTCTAAGAAACATGGGATGAAATAATACATAATTCACTTTATTTTGAAATAATTTTGTATATATATCATAGATGGATTCAGATATGAGAATCGCCTATTATTTGTGTGGATAAACATTTGCATAATGAAAAAGAACAAAAATCACACCACCTTCCAAGTAACTCTTATTAATTATCCAAACCGTTTGATTACATTCAAATGGTACAGGAGCTATTTGTTATATAAAGACAATATTTTCAGCCACTACGGAGCTTATAAATCGAGCCAAATCAGACGACTCTCCCATCCTCGAAGATAATTCGGACGACTTTCCTATCCTTGAAGATCATTTGTAATTAAACTTTCATGATTCCAGTTCTGCTCTTTTTCATTTGTCTATACATTTTTGTAGACATTTAAATTTCATATACACAAAATTATACATTTGCATCAAATTTTATTATTTAATTCACGTTTAAATTTAATGTGAATTTCATTTGATTTTATTAAATCGTTCTCATTTTCATTTATTAATGAAATTTGTAAAAATTAGTTTAAATTCTAACAATCCTCCCCATTATTAGAAATTGAAAATTATGAAAAGTTCAACTGTTGAATCCTACATAGGAATGAGTAAGTATAACATTTTGAACATTCTTTTATGAAAACATATAACTTTATTAGTTAATTAGTATACTCGATATCCTTAAACTATTCTGTCTTTTATGTAAATGATTATACACTTTCACATAAAATTATTCTTAATAAATATCAAACTTTCATAGATGTGTTCATTTTGGCCATGGAGCATGTGCCTGATATTGTGAAAGGGTATTGATATGAGCCGTGCAATTCTTTACATCACTTCTCATTTATAAAGGTGATCTCTTTTGCTAATAAAAATCATTAAAAGCAATATGTTTATCCTCGTCAAAAAATATATTATTCCCAACAATAATTTTCTAAGTCGGTGTAATTAAGTTGTTCCATTGAACCTAGTTTTTGAAATCTCTAATTTGCATAAGTTAAGTTTTCCTTCACACCAATTTATATTAAGCTCATTTCTTAAAAGATTTTCAAATTAACTATCTATTTAATAATTTGGTTAGTGGATCTATTATCTTTGACTAACATAGTCAAATATGATAGTTCTATTAGAGGGTATAGTCTAATGACATTATATTTAAGACGTGTATCAGTGTATGTCAAGAATTGTCATTGACTCTAAGCTTGACCAATTTCAAATTACTATCATAATAATTAGAAATTTTTGTTGGTACATTTAGAATATCTTCTAATAAAAATCATAGTAATTTGTATTATGCTTACCATTTAAACATTATTTTGTGAAAAAATATTATTTGACTTGGCTAACTAGTAGATAATATGTTTTTGAACTATCATACTTTCATATAAACTATTACATATTTTTTCACATAAAATATTTTGACATGAGTTAAACTTATAGATTATATCGTTTAATTTATCAATCATAATTTTCTTAGAAGATTTTTCACACATTTATTGCTCTTCCAAGTGTAACATATTCACATGTAGATGTACGTAGTATTTCATTGAATATCAATATACAATTTGATAACAACCTGATATTTCGTATAATGCAATTTACATCTTTAGTGGATTAAATAATTTTTATCGCAATTTTTCAACAATAAAAATATCATACTAAAATACATGTAATGAAATAATCATTTTTATTGTCTTAAATTTATTGACTAAATCCACTTAAAATTACCGTTTAAAATTATAGTAGGATCAATTTATCATGCCATTAAACTTTATAAGTGAATTCTTGTTAATCTATTTCATCAAATCTATTTTAAAGATATTAATTTTTTTAGATTTTCATGAAAATAATGTAAAAAATGAATATCTTGATTTAAGAACCTCATATCTATGTTAAGTTCGGCAATTTTATCTTTTTTTTTAATAACATATTTCTTTAACAATATATTATTATTTTTTTACACAATAATATTTTTTATTATCAATATAAATATTTCTTTTGTAATACTTATCGTAAAAGATAACTATATTATAAATATTTAATTAAATAAAACATATTTTCTATACAAAATATTTAGACTATTTATTTATAAGTATAAATCATTTTTCGCATAATCTCTACATAAAAAATTATAATATTTAATCAATTAAACTATTTATTTCATCACATTATTTCTATAAAAAAAATCAGAACATTTAATCAAATAAATATTCATTATGTCACATAATTCCTAAAAAAAAAAATCATAATGTTTTAAACATTTTTTATCGAATAAGTTTGAACATATATTTCTAATTGAACGTTTAAATCTCATAATATCAGCACATTTACCATATTAATTTTCAAATAAAACAAAACTTTTTGTATAATTTTTAATATCAGAAATATTAAATTAAACCAGTTTTTAAAAACATTATATCAAATATATTGTATTAGACCAAAATTAATATATCCGTATATTGTTTTCTTAATTTTAACCACAAATAACATTAATTACCTATAATGTCAATGATTTGTTGAGAAGAGATTTGACTAATCTAAAATTTCTTAAACTCCACATCGTTTGACTCAATTACCGCTAAATTGGATGTTTTCTGGAGGTTGAATTGCTTAAGTGAATGATCCAAATGATCAAATACTACATGGGTTCAGTCCGGGTTAACCCGGATCCATAATGAGGCGTGTAAAGGAGGGCGGTGGGCGGTGGCTTTTTCTGATTCCCGTTTTCTGTCGTCATTTTCGATGCCTTAAGAGGGAGAATACTCTTCCTACATATGGCCAGAGCCTGCTTAGGCTCAATCAGATTCATCCGCAACCACCGTTGCCCGCTACCTCCCTCCTTGGCCGTTGAAGAAATCGTCTCCTCCTCTTCAATTATGCCAAATTCCGTCAAGCCCCACCGATCACTTGAAATTGTTGGTGGAGCCACCGATTCATTCCTTCCGGCACTGAAGATTCTAACCAGCGCCTACAAACCGTATCCTTTCATCGGATGGAACCGCCACGTTGAGACCATCTTCGCCTCTTTGTTCCGGTATCTTCCAGATGTTAGATTCCGTCGCGAGTGTGTCCAGATGAAGGATGGTGGTGTCGTTTCACTTGATTGGGTTTCTGGAGACGATCTTCGTTTACCCTTTAATTCCCCTACCCTGATTTTGCTGGTCAGCTCTCTATTCAGATAATATTTAAAGTTTGACTATTCAATCAGTAATTGATAGATTAATGGATATGTATTTACGGATGTAAGTTTTGCAGCCAGGTCTTACCGGAGGGAGTGGGGATTCTTATGTAAGGCATATGCTTGTAACTGCAAGAAACAATGGTTGGAGAGTTGTTGTCTTCAACAGCCGTGGGTGTGCAAACAGTCCTGTCATCACCCCTCAGGTAATTTTTAATGTTTATCTTGTTTGAAAGTCGGTTTTATTTCAAATAAATGGAAGATAAAGTCAATTACAAAACAAGAAACTCCATTGTCGTACATTTTTAACACTTAAACATCAATTTCTCAGACATCACTCTGAAGACTCTTCACCATGCCTCTCTTTGTGGGTCTTGACATTGACCCTTTGACATGGACCCTTTGTTTTAGTTCAATTTAGTAAAAAAAATTTGTGTTGGCAGGCTTACATTCAAGCATGCCTTCTTTGATAATGTCATCCATGACCCCTTCTTTTATCGAGCAAGTTCCATCCCTAATAAAATCTTGAGCAAGATATATGGTATCAAACCTTCTTGTGATGAGTTCTTTCAAATTCAAATATCTCCTTCATTGTTGCCGATTATAATAATATCATCAACCTGCACAATCCTCAAACAATGAGGATTGTGGTCTTTTTATTATGATCAATCTTTGGAAACATAGTGTGATCCAATTGACATTGAGAGAAGTCATTCTCAATGATAGAAATTGAGAATTTTTCAAATTATGCCTTCGGTGATTGTGTTAATCAACAAACTTTATTGGGTAAAGCACTAAGAGACTTCTTATTCAAGTTCTCATTTAGAAAGAGGTTTTTAATGTCGAGTTGGTGAAGTTCCCGACTTTTGTTAGATGCAAGGGAGTATATGGATGGTGTTGAGTTTTGCCACATGTGTAAAGGTGTCTAAGTAGTCTATCCATGTGATTGAGAGTGGTGAGTAGAGTTTTGTCACATGTGTAAAGGTGTCTGAGTAGTCTATCCATATGATTGAGAGTGGTGAGTAGACGAGTTTTGTTAATTTCGACACTTCCTCTGAAGTTGTGTTTCGTCTTGAATATCCATTTGCATCCGATGAACTATTTTCCTTTTGGAAGTTCACAAAGGGGCCACATTTGATTCTTTAGAAATGCGTCAATGAAGTATTGACGACACATTTCCATTGTCAATCTCCTCATTGACGACACATTTCCATTATGTTTATTGGAGGGGCTTTGTGATTGGATGTAGTCGGCAATGTATGCCCGATATGAATTCAATAGACTTTTGTATGAAACAAATTTTGAAATCGGGTGATTGGTGCATGAATGAACCCCCTTTCTAAGAGAAATAAGTAAGTTTTTTTGAATATCATGATTAACTATTGTACTGGAAATTTCTGTTGGACTTGGGTCCAAGGAGGATTTATAGACGGATGCAAGTTTTTTTTTCGTCGAGCGTAAAATTGTTCTCTTTTTTCGGAGAAGGTGGTTGTGGAGGTGGGATTGATGCGAAAGTATGTGGATTTGGATGTAGGTTCGGTCGAAGGTGGTGTGGTTGTAGATTCATGTACTGATTTGGGTAAAGTATAAGGTAGGAGGGTAGATGTCTTCGGGAGGACTACCATGTTGAAGATGATTGAGATTCTCTCATTCACCATGGTGGTAAAAGAGTTTGTCTTCAAAGAATGAGACATTCATGGAGTAGAATAAATTTTTGGAGTGAGAGAAGTAAACATCTCAATCATTTCTAATTTTCTGAGGATTCGAGAAAGATGCATTTAGTGGCTCGAGGGTTAATTTGTTCTGGTTATGGACAAAGGAGATGCATTTAAATTTTTTTGTGGGAATGTGTTAAGATACGATTTTGGAATTAAAATGTTTTAAAGAGAGTTTAATTGAGCTTTGGAATTTGAGAATGTTGGATGTCACACCGTTGATAAGATAATCTAGGGATGGCAATTTAGGTAAGTTTCAGGTTGGCGGGTTCGAGTTCACAGGTTAACGGGTTCAACGATTCTAACATAAACCTGACCTGTTTAATAATTCGGGTAAAAAATCTCTAACATGAACCTGACCTGTTTATTTGTGTTTGATCTGAACCTGACCTGTTTGATCCGATTTACTTGACTCAAACCAAACCCGATATGATTAATTCATATCTCTCTATTTCAAATTAAAATGACATTAATACAAAATAAAAATAAAGTTAAATCACAAATTCACTTATACAAAATTTTACAAAAAAAAATGAGTGAGTGACTAAGAAAAAATAACACAAAACTCAACAAAAAAAAACTTGTAAACAGGTTATCGGGTCTACTTTTGGTCATGTCGACCCGATTTTGACATATTTATTAATCAGGTTAAACAGATAGACCTGATTTTGACACGAACAAAAAAAATATAAGACCTTAACCTGATTTTTTCGTGTTCGGTCCGGATCGTGTTTTCGTGTCGTGTCTAAAATTGTCAGCCCTAAGATAAACAATTGTTGATATGGCATTGTTCTAGCATATTTTGGGGGCATTGAATTCAAATAGGAGAGATCGGGCTACATTGAAGAGATAACGTTTTTTTCGTTCTCAATTTTGTTTGGAGTATCAAAACAAAAGCTAAGGTGAATAATGTCTTTTAATTTTAGGAAGCCCTTTAGGAAGTCGTCGAGGTTGAAAGATAAGAATTCACAGACATTATCCGTTTGAAGGCTTGGATGGTAGTTTGGAATTGATTTTGGATTAAAGTGAAAAATTATTTGAAGATTTGACCAATTTCAAACTATTCTTTCATTAAGTAGAGCAAGTTAGGGCGTGAGGCGATCTGGCAGTTGATAAAAATCATAAAATATTGTTTTTTCACATTACATTTATTCACTATTCTCATAGTCTCCTCAAGAAAAATAATGAGGGGCAACATATAGACACTATAAAAATATAATGTTTATTAATTTCTTTCTCTTCACTCAATTTTTTTCGCTCTCTTTTTCTATATTTTTTCTTTACTCTTTTATTTTCACTAATTTTAAAATATATATCCATGTATTTGTATTAATTAATGTATTTATTAATGTATTTTGAAAATAAATAATAATAAAAAGAATAAATTAAACAAATTAATCTCTAATTACAAAATATATAATATATATATATATATATTATATTTGATAAATATACCTAAATTAATATGTCCAAATTATAAATTAAAAACTAAATATAATTTAGAGTAAAAATAATTTAATGAGTAATAAACCATCACAAAACATAATAAATCAAACATTCTCTTTGGACTTTTAGAATTAATTGTTCTACAATTTATAATTTTATGTATATATATTTATGTATTTTATCGATCCTATCTATAAATAATGAATGAAAGATGAAGAGAACGATAAATAATGAATAAAGAAAGAGAAACTAATACACTATTTTTAGGGTGAGGTGGATAATGACAAGTAATTCTTGCAAATGTTTGGTTACTCCTATTATTACTCTTTCAAAATAAGAAATACATCAATTACATTACACAAGATAAAACTAGGCTATGCTTTCCTTGGGCTGGTTTCAGCTCTTCTGTGCCTTCTTGCCTCTTCATTTTGTTTTGCTCGCCCTCTTCTATCACGTTCACCAAGAAATTAACCATTTTTGTCGCATTCTCATCTTTTGACCATGGTTCCATTTAGTTGACGTAGATCTTGTAATCTATGGCCATATCCATAGCTAACACATTACCGTTGAAACGTGGCGTAATGTCCCGAACAAATTTTGAACAAATCGTATGTGTAATAAAAGTAGCATTTTCAGTCCCAAAACTAGAAGTATGATTATAAATTTGTCATCCACTATATAAGTTATCCTACTATGAAATGAGTACATGAGAGTAGCTCTTGGATTAGTGGTACATTGGAGGCAATTGTAAAATACATTTAAGCTTGTCCAATAATCACACATAGAGTATATGGTTGTAGATTGATATTACTCGCTTATGCCCATGAGTGATTTTGCTAGAATGATACCGTATGAGTATTTGCCTCCTTTATTGTGGTTAAGTCATTTTCAAAACTTTGGGAGAGAATTTATCATTGTATGATGTTGAAAAGAAATGAGCTAACAACACGGTGATGAAGAGTTGTAGAACATATGAATATTTCCTTCTTTCACCACTAAGTTGTTCCATTTTTTAAGTCAACCATAACCATTTTTAATAGTAAGAGAATTTGTTAAAGAAAGTTACAATTGATCTAAAAAAATGAAGTAACTTGGTGGTGAAAAAGGGACTGATTTCTATTTTCTACAACTCTTTCATAATCATAATGACATTGTATTGTTAGCTCATTTCTGTTTAGCTCCATCTAACTTTAAATTATTTTTTAAAGTTTTGGAATTGACTTACTATTTGAAAAAATGAGACAATTATCCATTCGGTCTCACTAGCAGAAACTCCAAAATACTATAGAGACTTTGTTTAAAAAAAAAAGCTATGATGGACCTACAAAAATGGAACAACTTAGTGGTGAAAGAGAGAAAGATTTATATGTTCTACAACTTTTTCATAATGATCTTAACCATTTCGGTTAGCTCATTTCTTCTTAGCACCGTTCAATGATAAACGATCTTCCAAAATTTTGAAATTTGTTTACCACAGTAAAAGAGAGTCTCATTCTAGCAAAAATGTTCAAGGCCTAAGTGAGTCATATTAAACTACAATCATGACCAAAAGAGGCTACAGTACTTTATATGTGGCTATTGAACAAGCTCAAATGCATGAACTGGAGGATGAAGTTGACCAAACCAAAGTCCACCATATCAGATGATGCTCCGATCCAAGATCTACTCCATAGTACTTTATCCATAAGATGACTAATCTAATGGATGAAAAACCTATAATCACACTTTGGGGAGTAGAGAGGGCTACTTCTTATTACACATTCAACTTTTCAAATAATTTAGTTGGGACATTATGCCAACCTTCGATGGTAATGTGTTAGTTATGGATATTCCCATCAACCAAAGATTTTCATCAACTTTATCCGTGCATCACAAGTTTGCACGACAAGCCGCATTGTGCACTCAATCAAGGAACAAAGCAAGGGCCTTGTTAAATAAAAACAGAATTGAAAAGAGATGTTTTTTAAGATTCATTTGTTTGCATATGTTTCGTATAGATTGTAAAACTATTAAACACCCATGTCTTATCTTTCTCTAAACATCTTATCGTCTACAATTCATTAAACACTCATGTCTTATCTTTCTTTAAACATCTTCTCGTCTACAATTCATCGTTACGGCTATAAGAAAGAGATATCTCAAAACTAGTCGTTTCACAAGCCATATAAGAAAGAGATATCTCAAAACTAGTCGTTTCACAAGCCATAAAATGACAGAATAAAAAACATGACACCATAAACGGCCTCCCTTGCGTAATTTAGGGAGATAAAGACCACACTTCAACAACTGTCGGAAGCTCTTTATCTAATCATGCGAATCTTTCTAACTCAAGAACCATTCCTAACCAACACATCCTCAAGAACTTTGTTCATTGGAGGCTTAAAATTGATTGTAAATCTTTTCTATGAACTTAAGGAAACTTTTTGGTTCCTTAGCACCGTCATAGCTTCCTCGTTTACAAAGTTTAAAAAAATCTAAAAGCATAGCTTCATCAATGGCTAATTTTCTTTGAGCTCTCTCCTCCTTTACGAGGAACAACCTTTTGAAGGTGCCACCCTACACCTACAATTTCAATGAAGAGCTCTTGTTGGGCAATCACTTAATCCGTCGAATTATTTACGCTAGTAATCGTGACCATAGAGGACTAAGGAAATGATCACAGTGTCATCATTGTCATTTCCCTTATTGAATAACTCAATTTGGCCCACTAGTCAACGTCGCGAGTAATAAGATGTAGCCATAGGAGAAATAACATCATTTTGTCCCCTGGACGCGGGGTGTAATGGGCGCATATGACTGCGTTTGGGTCGCAATTTTAAATTATAGAGAGATAAAGTGTTAAACAAAAACTCTTTATTTCTTTTTCTTCATAGTGAAATCTGGTAACGGCTGAAGTGGACGTAGCTCTTTTGAGTGAACCATTATAAATCTGTGTTTTTTGTGTTTTTTTTTTTTAATATTACATATCGTTGACGGTCATATTTAGGGATCAAAATCCTAACAAACATAATATTAATTAATAGACATGTATTTCATTTAGCCTATTTATGTACTTATTTGTTTGTACTTTTCAGATTTTATTTGAAAATAGTGAATTTTAATTATTTTAGAATTTAAATGATACAACATCGTTACTAAATTAATTATTTATTTTAATCTCGTGCAATGAGTCTGTATAAGAATGTTTAGAAAATAATTTCGTTGATGCATAATTATTTTAAAATTATAAATCGGGATAAAAAATAAGGTATTCTCTGTAGTTAGACTATGTTGCAAGATGTAGATCACCTGACCAATCGTCCTCTTTATTCTCGTATTTTGAAATTCACAACTATTTAGATGGAACATAAAGAACATTTAGGTAAACAAATGTTAGGCTTTATGTAAGCTAATCCGTTTTCTAGAACTCTTGTGGCGAGGTTGTTATCATTTAAGGAGTAGATTCGTTTAGCGGTGTCCAAAATATCTTTGCGGTTTTATACTCAATCAAAATTTTAGTCATCTTGGTTATCATGGAGTTTACAAAGCCACGACATGGTGAGACTATTGTTGATGTCCCATACTATAGGTGAGATCTTCGAATTTGGCAGTTCCAATAAGGAAAACTAGCTAGTTTTCTATATCTCGAATGTTCATCTTGACATTTTGACGGAATTTTTCATTGGAGGTAGTTGTTATGATCTAATTTAAAGGTGATCGGAGAATAATTCACGACTTCTTGTGAAAGAAGAAGAGTCTTACCCGTCATAATAGATGATTAAATGAGAATTATATATATAAATAAGTTAAGGATTGTTAAAATAATACAAACAGTCAATTTATCAAAATTAGATAAGTTAAATTGACCATTATTATGATGTACATGAAGATTGTTTTATTCCTTTTCTTTGTTAAAATTCATAACACTTGCTGGTATGCAGTTCTATTCAGCTTCATTTATAGAAGATATTCGCGAAGTAGTGGTTCATGTTGGTAGTCGATACCCCGATTCGAATTTATATGCAATCGGATGGTCTGTCGGAGCAAATATTCTAGTTCGATACTTGGGTCAGGTAAGAAATCTGAATAGGGATGACAATTTCAAATATCGGTATTTAGACACCATTATAAATTTTCAATTATAATTTTCAGGAAACAGATGAAATCCCTCTCTCGGGTGCTGTATCATTGTGTAATCCTTTCGATTTAGTCATAGCAAATGAGGATTTTCGGAAGGGATTTAATAAGATTTATAGCAAAGCTCTTGCAAATGGTTTGTGCAAAATATTTAAGAAGTAATAATCATATCATTTGATAAACTAGTATATTTTTTTGTGTTTAACTTTTCTTATTTTACAAGAAATTTGTTTTTTTCCTCTAGACATGCTTCACTCTTTGAAGGCATCGGCGGTGAATATAATATCCCTATGGCAGCACACGCAAGAACCGTTAGAGAATTTGACGAAGGAATAACAAGAGGTAATCCCGATTATAAACCATTTAGAAACACTTCAGGATCCATATTTTGATTAGATCATGTTTGAAAATAAAACTTATTCATACAAATTTCGAATTTTATGTTGGTTTCTCTTTTATTTGTCTTTAAAAAATATACCATGTTTTACAGTTGCTTTTGGTTTTGAATCGGCGGACGATTACTATTTCAACTCGAGCAGTTCAGATTGTATTAAATATGTGCGCACGCCTTTGCTCTGCATACAAGCAGCGAATGATCCAATTGCTCCTTATAGGGCAATCCCTTTTGAAGATATAAAGGTAGGATGTGTTTAACAATGTTAGTTTAACATGATGACATATCTATATTGGTCTCAAACAAATTCGCATGTCTGTCCCAGGAAAACCAAAACTGTATGCTGATTGTTACCCCAAAAGGGGGGCATTTGGGATGGATGGCAGCAGGTAGTAAATCCCCTTTGGGAGCTCCATGGACCAATTCTGTCGTTATGGATTTTTTGGTACATTTGGAAAATGAAAACTCTAAGTGTGATGCTTCTAGAAGCAATGGAATCGATTCGAAAGAGAGTGATGCTTCTAGAAGCAATGGAATCGATTCGAAAGAGGAGGGCTTTCGCATATTTGATGTTTAGTTGTGGTCGTGGATATGAATCCAGAACCAAAATTTATATTTCAGTGTTCAATATAGAAAAAATATTGTCACAATATTTGTTTCATGCTAAATTGTAAGTGTCTTTGCCTGGATGAAAATACATGTATTTTTTTTAAATAGTCCATAAATAATGGCGAATTTTTTCAATATCTTTAAATTGTGTCGTTTGAGGTTCGAATGCTTTTTCTTAAACGAACGAGCGTATACATTTCATTTTTTAATTAGTTTATCACATTTTAAAATAACATTTTTTTTTAAATATTTCAACTTATTAAGGCATTAAAACTTTATTCGATAGTTTAAAACACATATATATTTAAAAAATATTCAATTTAAAACACAAATAAAATCAAATTTGATAGACTGATCACAAATTTATGTCGTTTTTAAAATTGTGTAAAAGATAAATACCAAATCTATCTATTATTTTTTTTTAAATCTTTTTTCAGATCAACAACTCTTAACAAATTGAAATGAGTAGACTTAAAAAATTACTTTATTTTAAAAATAAATACATCTAAAATGTCTATAAATAACATTAAATTTACAATAGAATAGAATAGAAAGACTTAATTTTTCTAATTCGTAAAAAGTCACTTAAAAAAACTTATTTTTTAATGACACAATTCAAAATTCAAATGTCATGAACAAACCGAATTTTCAAATTCAAACCCATGTGTGCCATTTAAAAAATGTATAGATTTATTTTGTAATAAATAAATTCAACTCCAGCTTTTCATTACAAGATTATAATATAAAGAAAATATATGATCTTATTTCATGGTTTAATTGTTGATGAAAGATTAATGATGTGGTTGATGAAAGATTAATGATGTGGCCAACAAAGGAGGGCGGTGGGTCTATATATGATCCACGTTTCATGTTTGCATTTTCATGCATCAGTCCAAAACTACTCAATAAATCCGCCTGTTTCTTTCTTTCTTTCTTCCTACCCTTCCTCCATGATCCATCGTTTCTTCTTCAACAATGGAAGATTCCATGAAGCCCCATCCATCACTAGAAGTTATCGGCGGAGGTACCAATTCATTCTTTCCAGGGATGAAGATTCTAACCAGCGCCTATGAACCCTATCCTATAATCGGATGGAACCGCCACATAGAAACCATCTTCGCCGCTCACTTCCGGAATCTCCCCGCCGTTAAATTCCAGCGTGACTATCTCAGGGTGAAGGATGGCGGCGTGGTTTCACTGGATTGGGTATCTGGAGACAATCTTCGGTTTAACTCTGATACCCCTATCCTGATTTTACTGGTATGAGTATATATGATGATATGGGTTTATATATGTTTGATTAATTCTTGATGATGGGTTCAATTTCTAGAGAATAAAATTATGTTTGATTGTTTTTCCAGCCAGGTCTTGTCGGTGGAAGTGATGATACTTATGTAAGACATATGTTGGTAAGAGCAAGAAACAGAGGTTTCAGAGTTGTTGTCTTTAATAGCCGAGGCTGTGCAAATAGTCCTGTCATTACTCCTCAGGTATTTTTTTATTACAGATTTAACTATTTTTTCTAAGTATTTTTTAGTAATGAATGTAGTGATGCGAAGGGTGTGAAATGTTTTATGTTTAGATTATTTAGGCTCTAATTGTGATTACTAAAAAAGAATTATTTATTAAATATTTATTGTGTCTATACCAAGTCGGTTAAAATCTCGAGTTAACTCTTAAAATTTTAAGATTTTAATATTTCACATTATGTAACGATTTTGATTATAGGTAAACTCTTAAATAGATAAACTCTTAAATAGGTAAACCTTTATGATTTTAAATTTATGATAATAAGATTTTACGAGTTTACACGTTTATAAATAATTTCGATTTTACGATTTTATACGATTTTACCTCAAAAAAATTAATTTTATATTTAAAAAATAAAAATAATGTTATTATTTGTTTAAAATAATTAATTTTATAAGTAAATTTTTTTATATTGTTATTTACTTATTATTAAATTTTAATTAATTTTATATTAAAATATATAATTTTTTAAAATTAGTTAGTATAAAATACTTAATTATATATATAAATAATAATAATATATAACTATTTTCTTTTTAAAATTAAATTTTTACAATTTCACGTAAACTCTAAATTTTACGAGTTTACAATTAGCTAACGATTTTACGTAAATTTTCGATTTTGACAGCCTTGTTCTATAAAAAAAATTAATATCTCAAACTTCATCAATTTTGATAATTAAATATTGGAGTTTGATAATGTGCTGATATCTAAAAATATAATTTTAATAATTCTAAGAATTCTAACATGTTTCTAAACTAATTTTAGAAGAGTTAATGTTAGAAAATCTAAGTATATAAATTTTTAAATCATGATTTTAAATTTAATATGAATTGGTTTGAATGCCTAATAACTAAATAACAACATTTGTTAAGTATATAATTTTGAAATCTCTCTACATCCCTCAAATATTAGTTTTTGTTTTTTTTATTGTTTGATGAAGTCGATTTTTAGTTGATTTATTTTATTTTCTCTTCAAAATAATTATATATAAGATAAAACCAATTGAATAAATTGAAATCGACGTTTTGAGATTTATGAAAACGATTTAGCATTGCATTGTGGACCTGTGGTATAGAAATTATAAATCAACAAAATCGAACAATTTACGCCTTAATTGTTGATATGCATGCAGTTCTATTCAGCTTCATTTATAGATGATCTTCGCGAAGTAGTGGCTCATGTTGGTAGCCGATACCCTGAATCAAATTTATATGCGGTTGCTTGGTCCCTGGGAGCAAATATTCTAGTTCGTTACTTGGGTCAGGTAATGAATTTGATTCGCGATGACAATTTCAAATTAGTAGTGAATTTTTTGTTTGGGGTGTTCTTTTTTTTATGATTAGTTGTAGCATGATATTAATATATATTTATAATGTCATTTTTCAGGAAACAGATGATGAAATCCCCATCTCTGGTGCTGTATCCTTGTGTAATCCTTTCAATTGTGTCATGGCAAATGAGGATCTTACCAAGGGATTTAATAACATTTATAACAAAAATCTTGCAAATTCATTATGCAATATATTTAAGAAGTAATAAATCATATCAAATCATATCATTAATTGATAAAGCTAATTTTCTTTTTGGTGTTTAACTTTTATAAAATAAAATTCATGATTTTTTTTTTCTATAGACACGCTTCACTCTTTGAAGATATGGGAGGCGAATATAACATCCCCATGGCAGCAAACGCGACAACTGTTAGAGATTTTGACGAGGGATTAACGAGAGGTAATTAATCCCGATTGCAACTTCATGTTGGAAACACTTTCTGAATCTCATAGTTTGAATCCAAATTTATATGAGAAATCGTCCTTAATTTATTTGGATATTGTGTGTCATCCATATTAGATCACGGTTTGACACACATTTATTTTTTTATTCATGTCTTATGCAGTTTCTTTTGGTTTTAAATCGGCGGATGAATACTATTTCAAATCGAGCAGTTCAGATTGTATTAAATATGTACGCACACCTTTACTCTGTATACAAGCAGCGAATGATCCAATTGCTCCGTACAGGGCAATCCCTTTCGAAGATATCAAGGTAGAATGTTTAACAACTTTAATTTAACATGGGACTTGTTTATGTATGTCAAAAGTAAATATGCGCAAATCATCATATGTGTTTGTCCCAGGAAAACCCGAACTGTATGCTGATTGTTACACCAAAAGGCGGACATTTGGGATGGATTGCGGGCAGCGAAGCCCCTTTCGGAGCTCCATGGACCGATTCCGCCGTCATGGATTTCTTGGTACATTTGGTAAATGGAAATTCTAAGGCTGATGTTTCTAGAAGGAATGAAACCGAGGTAAAAGAGGATGGTTCAAATATTGGAAGTTTAGTTGTGGATGTGATTCATAAATGATGAAGAGAAATGAGATACTATTTTAATGCTTCCATGTTGTTTGTTGTTGTTTCACTTTCAATAAATCTTTGACTCTCTATAAATAGAAAAGAAAATGTGATGCATCATCATTGTTAGTTCTATTTCCATATTTCAAGGGATATATTATTCGTATTTATATAATTTCTGTAGGATTAGGTCAATCTGGAAAGAAAGAAAAAAGAAAAAAAAAATGCATTTTGATGATGATAAACATTTGGAGAAACTAAAAAAAATTCAAAAAAAATCCTATATTTTTCATTTTTTACCCTAAACTTCCCATTAAATTAAAGCTAAGATCTTCCCGTTTGTTTAATTTTATTCACAGACTTTTTATTTTCTATTACCCTGACCATTTTTTTTTATTGATTTGTTACCTTTTAACTTGTAAAGTATAAATTCTTCAAATTAAATTTGAGTTAGTGTTTAAGTTCTGCATTCTAATTCTAAGATGATCAAAGAAAAAAAATGATAGATGTTGTATGATGGAAGATGACCTTATAAGCTTCTAACATATGCTAGAAGAAAAAAAACGAGATTTAAAAAGTAATGTTGACAAATATAAGGTATTATCAAAAGACTCATTTAGAACAATCATGACATTCTGGCACAATTTGATATGGAGCTTCACCAAATGATGTCAAGACGACATTTCTCAATGGAGAAATTGAAGAACCAATCTATATGTAAATTGAGAAAAAAACAATTTATGAGCTCAAACTGACTTCTCGAAATGATATCACAAATTTAAATGAAGTTATCCTCTCATTTAGTTTTGAGGTAAATTCCGTTGATGAATATGTGTATCAAAAATTTATTGAGAGTAAATTTTTTTTATAAGGATGATATACTGCTTGTCACAAATAATTTAAACATTTTGTATTATATTTCAATAACAATAGAAGTACAATAAAATCAAAATTTATTGACATTAAATTTCTTGTTGTTAAGAAAAAGTACATAATAGACAATTAAGCCTATAATATATAGGAACAAACTCCAGTCTATAATATATAGGAACAAACTCCATGGTATGATTCTCTTACAAAAGGCTTAGTACCCAAAACTTTTATGAGCACACAACTCACATGGCTATTTCGCTATTTGAGGATCTTTAGTTTAAGGTTTAAGTGGGAGTTTATATTACATTGTTGTTATATGATATATGAGCTTAAAGTATATATCTCACTTAAGTATTAAGTTGGATCAGTTGAAAATTGATATGAATAAATTACCGTACATGAAATTTTTATACTTCACATTCATGATATGATTTGTTAATTAATTAAATTGATTTATATGATTAATCACTCTTGGATCTAGATTTGATTAAATACAACGACGAGCTCTTTGATCTTATAATGATACAATTAATTGATAAAATTGTTTATACAATATACGATTGAGATAACATAGAACATTGAGCGCATTATGATTGACACATTTTTTTATGTACATACATAATCTAGTGGGAGATTGCTGAAATTTATGTATAATAAATAACTTTGCAAATGTCATCTTTTATATAATGCAAAATAATGTAATCTAATGTGAAATCAAATTTATCAACGTATTTGTCATTAATATATAAATTGAAGATACCTTAAGTGATATTTTAAATTTTATGAAATTGATAAATTAGAATTATTCAAAATAAAATAGCTAACATGTTAGATTATTTTGTAACGTAACGAGAATTATCCCAAATAGAGGTATACTCATTTTTTATTTGTGTCCCCCATGGCCATCAATCAACATAGAGAAAATCAATTGACTTATTACTCAACTGGAAATCCATTATATTCTAAGGAAATAAAAGACTAAAGATCCTTCCATTTTAAAGAAAATTTTAAAAGAGATGAGTACATATACACAATTTTTTATACGAGTTTTAATTTCTATGTAAAATTCAAAATTTTGGTCAAAACATGTAATTAAGCATTGTACTAATTTATTTTTGTTATTGTAATTCAACCAACAAAAACACATGGATGAGAATGAATTATTTGTAGAACTTATAAATTTGAAAGACAACATTACCAATAAAAGTAACAAACAAATTTGATTGATATCCTTAAAAATTACTAAGTATAATTGTTCCTTTATTTGAATTCTATACTTGTGGATCCTTAATTAGAAAAGTCTCTCTCTATATATTAACTATCTAGTTGAAACAATTAAAATTAAATTTTCTTTTATTAAATTATTATATATTTTCAGAAAAATAAAAGTACTAATTGTCAATAGTTCAACCTTATCCATTTTTAACTTATAAATAATTCAAATTAATTAAAAAATAGTGCTTGAATTATATAATTTTTCAATGTATTGTCTTTTAAAATATATTGTTAGGATAATTTAAATTTTTATGAAATTTAAGTATCTTGTAATTCTTATCCATCCTTATAAGACTATAGACAGATTTATGTAAATGTTCGGTGGGCAAAACCCACTCCGAAAAATAAAAATAAAATTTATTTTTACCGTAAACGACAATATTCCTTAATTTTTTTAAAACTTATTAATATAATAAATCAATTTTTTTTTTATCTAATTTATAAAAAGATAAAACTTATATTTATTTTATATATAATTTTTAAGTTCATGAATAAAATCACCTAACTATAGATCATACTGACTAAGACATTTTTCTAAAATCCACATTATTTGCTGTACTATTTTCAATATCTTTCAGTCCAAAACTACACTGAGAGAGAGACCATTATCTACAGCCGCAGCCACAACTTATGGCCAGAGCCTGCCTAGGCTCCGCAGCCACAATCAGATCCATCCACAACCACCGTCGCCCGTTTCTTCCCTCCTTTTCTGTACAACCAATTGCTTCCGCCTCCTCAATAATGCCAGATTCGATCAAGCCCCACCCATCACTGGAAATTCTAGGCGGAGCCACCAATTCATTCCTTCCTGCCCTGAAGATTCTAACCGACGCGTACAAACCTTATCCTGTCATCGGATGGAACCGTCACATAGAAACCATCTTCGCCTCTTTCTTCAGAAATATCCCCGACGTTAGATTCCGGCGTGAGTGTCTCCGGATGAAGGATGGCGGGGTCGTTTCACTAGATTGGGTTTCTGGAGACGATCTTCGTTTACCCTCTAATTCCCCTACCCTGATTTTGCTGGTCAGCTCTCTATTCAGATAATATTTAAAGTTTGAATCTTTAATCAGTAATTTTTAGTTTGATTGATCTGTATGTATGAATGTAAGTTTTGCAGCCAGGTCTTACCGGAGGAAGTGGTGATTCTTATGTAAGACATATGCTGATGACAGCAAGAAACAATGGCTGGAGAGTTGTTGTCTTCAACAGCCGTGGTTGTGCAGACAGTCCTGTCATCACTCCTCAGGTATTTTGAGAAATCTTTTTTGAAAATCGGTTTTTAGATTAATTCTATGTAATGACATTGTTGAGGGGATCCCATACGATCATATTTGGTTGTTTCTTCATGATTCAATTGAAAGTTACTCACATTTAAGGTTGTTTTTTATGTTTCATAACACTTGTTGATATGCAGTTCTATTCAGCTTCATTTATAGAAGATCTTCGTCAAGTAGTGGATCATGTTGGTAACCGATACTCCGAATCGAATTTATATGCTGTTGGTTGGTCTCTAGGAGCAAATATTCTTGTTCGATACTTGGGTCGGGTAATGAATTCGATTAAGGATGACAATTTCAATCCACCCTGATATGAACTGATTCATTTGGGTGATATTTTCTCAATAATTTTCAGGAAACAGATGGAATCCATCTCTCTGGTGCAGTATCATTGTGTAATCCTTTTAATTTAGTCATTGCAGATGAGGATTTTCGCAAGGGATTTAATAAGATTTATGACAAAGCTCTTGCAAATTCTTTGTGCAAAATATTTAAGAAGTAATACAGCTAAAGCTAGTATTTTTTTTGTTGGTGTTTAACTTTCTTATTTGATTCTATTAATAATAAAAACAAATTCTCTAGACATGCTTTACTCTTTGAAGACATGGGTGGTGAATATGATATCGCTATGGCAGCAAACGCGAGAACTGTTAAAGAATTTGACGAGGGATTAACAAGAGGTAATCAAGATTGAGCATATAAAACTTATCGAGACACAAATTCATGAATTTATTGACTGTTTCTCATACAGTTCCTAATATGTTCCAATTGGATTCATTTTATGTTTTGCAGTTTCATTTGGTTTTAAATCGGCGGATGATTACTATTTGAACTCGAGTAGTTCGGATTGTATTAAATATGTACGCACGCCTTTGCTTTGCATACAGGCAGCGAATGATCCAATTGCTCCGTACAGGGGAATCCCTTTCGAAGATATTAATGTAGGTTTAAAATTGGGACATGTTTTATGTCTGCCTCAAGAAAATTAATCCTCATAGGTGTGTTGTTGTCCAATTTATCCCAGGAAAACCCGAATTGTATGCTGATTGTTACGCCACAAGGCGGGCATTTGGGATGGATTGCTGGCAGTGAAGGCCCTTTGGGAGCTCCATGGACCAATTCCGTGGTAATGGATTTTTTGGTACATTTGGAAAACGGAAACTAAGGCTGATGTTGTGGATTTGGATCATTGTTTTGTTTTTCATTCTTTTAGGACATCAACTCTTCCTATTTATAGTATGTTTGGATGATTCAACTATTATTAACTTGTTGAAGCACACAACATAACTTAAGTAGGAAAAACTATATTATAAATCATGCTAGAGGATTAAATGGATTTGTCATGAATTTTAAATTTAAAAATCTCCATTTCTATTTAATGTCAAAATGATAACTAATGAGGGTAAGAATAGTTATGAACATTTAAATTGTTTCCAACAGTTCAAATGGAAAAATATGTCAGTTCTATTATGATTGAATAATTCAATTTTTACTTAAAATATATAAATTAACTTCATGATAACGATTTTTTTTATACACATGATAAGTATTGTTTTTAATATTGTTAAATATTAACTTATTATTATTATATAAAACAAATTTTTTTATATTGTATTTTTTAAAATGTTAACATAATAGGATATAAATTAGAGTCATTTAACGACAAAAACATGAGCCATCCAAGAAAATTGTGATCGATTTTAAAAAAAAATAAATCAACAAGTTTGAAAATCTGTTACGCTTTTAAATGCTGATTTTGAAAAAAAATGAGGAAATTAATTTTAAAGTTTTAAAACGAGGCTTTATAGACAACTCCATAACTTACATTTTCATAAAATCTATGGGAAATTACGAGTTTTTTTAATGGGAAGTCGTCATAAGCCTTTATTAGATTTTTCAATATTAATTAAATTCACGACTAGATAGTTGTCACCTAATTAAAAAATTAGGAAACTAAGATATGCGAGTTCAACATTTGATTACATGTGAGATATGTTTTGCCCAGCACTAGCGAGACTATCGATGATTGATTTTATTTTCTGTAAATATTCGGCCATCGGGAGTGTGCCCTTTTTTACCGTTTGAAGTTGAAGACGAAGTTGCATTAGACGAGCTTGAGATTGAGAGGCGAATGTGCGTTCTAAAGTAGACCAAAGGACTTTAGATTAGTGCATGATTCACCAACCACTTGGGCTAGGATGGATTCTGAAAGGGTGGAGAGAAGCCATGAAAAGATCCTCCGATATTGTTCCTCCCAAATAGTAAAAGCAGGATTTTGAGTAAGGACACTAAATTCGTCAGCAACATCGGCTTGGAGAAAGGCTACAGGGGCAGAATTAGTTCCAGTAACATATGGATAGAGGCCATAACCTTTTAGGGTATGTAAGATTTGAGATTTCCAAATAAGAAAGTTTTGGTGATCGAGTTTAATGGATGTGAGATTGTGGAAGAGATGAGTGGTTGAAGTGGAAGAAGATTAAGAAGAGGCCATGAATATAGTGGTTTGTTAAAACCGAATAATGGCTCTGATACCAAGTTGAGACAAATAACTAAGAAAGAACTTGTTGTAGATTAAGAATATATTTCAGTGTGTTATTACATTTACAAGAGTATGAATTTATATAAAAAATAAGAGAAACTGAAATGTTAGAATATGTAAAGATTATAAATACACTTAATAGATGGAATATGAAAACCAAGAGACTCGAGTGTGTTCTTTAATTGTAGAGTCTATAATAATCTTTCATAATTGTAGAAGTTAATCGTCCTTTGTACATTTTTCTAAAACAAGAATATGACTCATATAATTAGTTGGCATACCCCCTATAATCATCATTTATATGCTTCAAAGTATATATAAGTTCTTTGTAGCAACTTTTATTTTTATTAACGTCCCTAGATTAGTCTTCATCAACTTTGTTGCATAACTGCATAAACTAACATATTCCTTCTTGAATTCCCTTGACACCATGTCTCTCACAATTATTTTTTTCTCTTTTTACTTTAGTTTTTCTCTCACTTGCATTTAGCTGAACTCTACATAGATCTTTGATCTTTATGTTCGGTTGTGTTATCAATCTTGTCTTAAAATGTTGAGACATATAAGAGGTTATGACAAGCTTGTTTTTATTATCCGCAAAGTAAGTGTGTTATTTTTTATGAAGTGACTTAACCATAAACACATCACTTGTGTAGTCTTTCTTGGCATATATCATACACTTACATTTTTTCTTTACACATATTTTACCTTTGATGGCTCATTTGGTCTAACATATAGACATACCATTTTTCACATGAATACTTTGTCATAGCATAAATTCTTTATCATCTTTAAATAACATACCAATAAAGAATAGCTCACTTGACTACTTTGACCAAATTTGATTAGTAATATCTTCATTCATATTAGGATCATCATCATTGTTATCGTCATCGTCATCAGACTTTCTACAAACCCACATCTCAAAGCTTTCCTGAGGCTTCTCTCAATCCATTATAGATATTTCAACTTTAGTCCCTTCTACACCACGTCCTAATTGTAAACTCGATTCATCATCTTTTATCATTTTAACCTTAATTTTCTATCATAATTAGCCACAACATAATTATAAATATTTCAATATATATACAAACAAGACATAAATATGAGTGGAGCTTCTAGAGAAAAATTTTAGCTCATAACTAGACTAATGATTTAAGATATTGGCATTAAACTAAGTCCTAAATAACAAAAGATGAGGATGTTATTCAAATGAGACCTAGATAACAAGAAATGGGGATGTCATCTGTTTGTAAAATAATCTAAACTTATCTTGAATGGAGTAGATTATACAAAGAATAAAATGCATCAAAATTAAATATTCAAAAATATTCTCTAACAAGTGCATATGTTTTTTTAGGCATATTACAACATAAATATTGAAGCAAGGAATATCCATCAATTGTAAATAGGGAATATTTATGTAATAAAAAAGGTGAAGCAAATTAAATTTTGCCCAACTTTTTTTATGAATAATGGGATATTGAAGAATGTTGAAAATTTGGTCATGATGTTTATAAACCAAGAACTGAATAAATGGAAAGAAAATGCCCTAATCTTTGTAAAACTAACCTTTAAAGATGGAATACAAATGCTGGTCCGATCGTAAGACAGTGACTCATAAGTGGAAGTTGTATCACGTGTATGGTATAATGTTTAATATACTCGTGCATGGGCCTTTTCCCCACCACTTTGAATGGAATGTTAGTTCCTAAGGTAGGGAACTTGAAGAGAGATCTAAATTTTGGTAGTGGGCAAGTCCTAAAGAAATGAAGATGAAGAATTAAAGGGAGAGAAAAGAAAATTAAATAATTTATTATTTTATTTATTTAGATTTAATTAATTAATATTTTTTTTAAGTGTTTAACTATTTTGTAATGAAAGTTAAATGAGTAGTGTTGCCCATATATATATTCTAATTTATATGTTTAAAGAGTTAATTGTAGAAGTATATGCGTTTAAACGAATTTATTTCATATTGTATTAAGTGTTTTTTATTATATATAGTTCAATAAAAAGATAAAGATAGATAGATGAATAAAATAGTTAAATAATACATTTACCCATCACTTGAATTACATTTACCCATCACTTGCACATGAAATTTTACAAATATGTCGTCTTTTTTTATTCGAACTTGGTAAGATGTTTATTTCTGTCCATTTTTAAATCTTCATGTTAACTTTCAATAATTTTAAAATTTACAAAATAATATATATAAATTTGTTAAAAAGTTTAAAAACAACAGTATTTTATAAATTTAATTAAATAAATTAACAAATTATTTAAAATTTTATATTATAATAAATATATATATATATATATATATATATAATTTTATTTTATTTTAAAAGGAGACTAGTATAAAACCCATCACCATGACATTCACGTTAAAATCAAACATTAAACAAATTATCTCTTACATACCATTACTAAAAAAACAAATGTATAGTATGCATATAGGTTAAAAATAGATGCGGTTTATTTTTAAATTATTAATAAAATATTGAATCTTGATTAAAGGTGATGGATAACTATTTAACTAAAAAAAATGAAAATAGTGTGATCAGTGAATAAAAAAATGAAAACACAACAAATGAATTATTTTCTAGAGCCAAATGACCGTAGAAAAATAGATCCATATTAGAGGATCTGCTCTCCAAGATTCTTGCACCTTTTGATGGCACACACTTGAGAACTGATCATGCCTAAAAAGAAAATTGCAGGGTTTTATTTTGTTCTTATAGAAAAGGACATAAAGCCTTTAATTATGAGGAGGAAGTGATTTGTACTCTTTTTCTTAATAGTTTTTAACCTTTAGATAAATTGATAATTGATTTGAAAAATTAAAACAACAATAATCATAAGTGGACATTGTTCAATTCAAAATCATTTTTTTTAACGAAACTTGTATCTGAATAATTTGATTGTAATATTAATATTTACACCCTATCACCAATTTTTTAATGAATGGGTTCATTTTTTATTTTATTTTTTAAATCTTTTATATAACTTGGCATGGGTTAGGGTGATGATTGAGATAAAAAAAAAGGTAAAGTTTTAATAATTGTTTTAGGAGAAGACTTATTTGTAAACACATTAGGGTTGAGGGTATGTATGTAGTGGTGAAATTAAAATTGAAATTGAAATTGTCAATAACATATTAATTTTAATTCCAATTTTATGAGAATTAACATTAAATTGGAAATAAAATTACAAATCAATTTTTATGTTTGAAAAAATTATAGAATTATAATTTAATCACAATTTATATATTTAAAAAAAATTAAAATAATTTTAGTATATATTATCTATTTTATTAAGATATTGATTTGAAATAATTAATTAAAATAGCTCGAGTATTAAAATAAAAATTTTAAGTTTCAATTTTATTTTTTTTAAATATCGGTTAAACATGTTAAATTCATAAATTTAAAAAAAAATATATATCAGTTCGACATTTTATAAGTTTCTTAATTCAAAAAAAAATATCGATTCAACATTTTAACTTTTTAAATTAAAAAAATATGTATCGGATCAAAATATTAACTTACTAAATTAAAAAAAAAAGTAAAAAGTCATCAATTTGATATTTTAACAACCTAAATTCAAAAAAATAAATATTGATTTAAAACTTTAATCGTGTTTTAAATGATAAAATAATTTTTATTTTCTTTGAAAAAACATTAAAAAAATAAAATTTGTAACTATAATACCGAGTTAAAAATAGTAGAATTGAGAACGGTAAATTACACTAGATAGAATTCAATTACAATTTTAATTTCTAATATATATAATTATGCTTAATTTTTAAATTGTCCAGATTGCCGAGTCGAGAGTTGTGGTTAATTTGAATATATATGTGAGAGTAAATGAATACTTGGGTCGGATTGTGGGTTGACCCGCCCATAAACATAAAACAGTTTTAAAAAATTAAAAATGCTATAGGTATGTTTCGAACTTGCAACTACGACTCTGTAACCAACTAAGTTAATAAGACTTTATATTTTATATTCAACACCAAATTTGATAAACGTGGAACATTCTTAACAATATAAGTTCAACTATTTAATTAACTAATATATATATATATATATAATGATGCTTAATTTTCAAAATATATGAACTGTCGGGTCGAGAGTTATGATTAATTTGGATATATATGTAAGAGTAATTAGATACTTGGGTCCGATTATGGGTTGACCCTCCCACAAATTTAAAACGGTTAAAAATAAAATTAAAAATGCTATATGATTGTTTCGAATTTACAACCTAAAAAAATAACAACTATTTAACCAACTAGACTAATAAAACTTTATATTTTAAATTTAACACCAAGTTTGATGACCACGGTCGAACACTCTTAAATATATAAGTTCAACTTTTTTAACTAACTAATATATATATATATATATATATATATATATATATATATATAATGATGCTTAATTTTTAAAGTGTCTGGATTGTCGGGTCGAGATTTGTGGCTAATTTGGATATATATGTGAGAGTAAATTGATACTTGGGTCGGATTTTGTGTTGAGCCTCTCCTCCTATAAATTTAAAACGGTTAAAAATAAAATTAAAAATGTTATATATATGTTTCGAACTTACAACCTAACAAAATAAATACAACTCTGTAACAAAGTAGGCTAATAAGACTTAATATTTTAAATTAAACACCAAATTTGATGAACACAAAATATTCTTAACATTTTAAGTTCAACTTTTTAATTAACTAATATATATATATAATGATTCTTAATTTTCAAAGTGTACGGATTGTTGGGTCGAGAGTTGTGGTTAATTTAGATATATATGTGAGAATGAATATTTGGGTCGAATTGTGGGTTGACCAGCTTATAAACTTAAAATGGTTAAAAAGAAAATTAAAAATGTTATATGTATGTTTTGAATTTGCAACTTAATAAAACAAGTAAAACTCTTTAACCAACTAGACTAATATATAAGATTTTATATTTTAAATTCAACTCCAAATTTAATGAACGCGTAATATGTTTAATAATATAAGTTTAATTTTTTAACTAACTACTCTATGTATATATAATGATGTCTAACTTACAAAGTGTTCGGATTGTCGGGTCGAGAGTTGTGATTAATTTGGATATATATATGTGAGAGTAAATGGGTACTTGGGTCGGATTTTGGGTTGACCCGGCCATAAACATAAAACGGTTAAAAATAATATTTAAAATGCTATATGTATGTTTCGAACTTGTAACATAACAAAACAAGTACAATCTATAACCAACTAAGTTAATAAGACTTTATATTTTAAATTCAACACCAAATTTAATGAACGTGATATGGGTAATGATAGGGGAGCGAAAAATTCGTAGCGAATTTGGTAGCGAACAACGAATGGAATGTTGATTAGACTCTTGACTCAGTATATGTTTATTTTTTTTTATATTCATTAATAATTTTCTCTCTCTTCTCAGTTTCACTATTTACATTTTCTCTCTCTATCTTAAATAAGACACATTTAATAAAAAAAAATCAATTTTTATTATTAAAAACACTTAATAATTTATCTCTTTAATTTTTATTATTATAAATATTCTTTTTTTAAATATGCCACTATAAACACGCATTTTAATTATTTATCTCTCTCAATAATTTATTTTCTTTTATTTAATGAAAAAATCAAAATTTATTTTCAATAATAAAAATGAACAAATTAAAATTTATTTTCAATAATAAAAATGACTCAAATTAAAATAAATAATAATTAATTATGTTAATTAAAATTTATATATAAGAGAATAAAAAACCCTATCATTACTCATAATATAATATATATATATAATAATGTTTAATTTCAAAGTGTCTAAGAAGTCAGTTTTGTTTGGTAAGACGAAATTGGACTAAGAAAAGAGAGTGCTTGACCTCCACAATGGCCAACAAAGACCGTAATTACATAGAAAATGGCTCCTCCCCTTCTCTATTTTTAAGGGGATTGTCGGGTCGAGAGTTATGGTTAATTTAGATAGATATGTGAGAGTAAATGCATACTTGGGTATGATTGTGGGTTGACCCGCCTATAAACTTAAAATGGTTATGTTTGTTTCGAACTTGCAACATAACAAAACAATTATAATTTTTTAACTAAATGTGATTAGGATGTGTTTTGTCGAAGGATAATAGGCTGGTAATAATTGAAAGTGATTAAAGAAATATAAATCAAATATCTGATTGACCAAAATATGAAGTAACAATGCTAAATATTAAGAAATATGAATCAGATATTTGAGATATTTGATAGACTAAAGTAAAAGTGTAAGGTCACGAGATAAGAAGTTCATTGGAAAAAAATATGTGACGAGATATGTGAGAATATGAGCTGTATTACTAAGTGAATAAAATGTGAAATGAGAGTATTTATTTTTTATTTTAATATATTATTCGTAATTTTTTAAAAATTTTAAACATTAAATACATATTATTATGAATTTATTTTTTTTTTAATTCTTTTTATATTCTTTTTGTGTGAATCAAACCAGAATTTTTCAGTCATTAATCATAAATGTTCTATCAAACTTAAGAAATAAAATTGAACCTTCATTTTAATTTTAATGTAAATTCCAAAGTTATAAAACATGAAGTGAATTTGTGTCTAAAAAAATAAATATTATTAAATTAGTTAATATATATATATAATTAAAATATATTTTAAAATATTACTTTATCTAAATTAATATTTTAATAATGTATTTTAAAAAATATATATATATAGTTTTACCCAATCCAACTTCAGTGAAGTTAGTTTTATCAAACAACCCAAATTTGTTTTTGTTCAATTTTGATCATAAACTTTTTATTCATTCAATTTAGGCCATTAACTTTCCATTTATTTAAATTTATTCATAGACTTGCTATTTTCTTCAATTTCACTTCTGAATTTTTATTTTATTCAATTTGTTTCCCTTAACATACACACAAACTAAACTATAAGATTTCATGATTACACGGGACTAAGATTCATCCATCCTTTGTTAAAAGAGATAAATAATAGGCAATATTTTAGGGGTACACACACAAAACTCTAATACAGGTGAATTTAATATGTTTCATTTACATATTTTATGTATGTTTCGTTTTAAAATAATATTTAGGGGATTTGTCATTTCCGGCGACGTAATTCAATCCTTATCCAAAAATCTCTATTTAAGTAAATTGATCCTATTTAAATAAAAAAAATATTATTTGAAAAAACTAAGTTTTATGATTTATAAAATAAAACTCTATTTTTTGAATTATTTATTTAATTTATTGGATAACTCGAGTAACAAAAGTTGGATTGTAAATTCAAATATTACGAATTTGATTCTTACGTTAAAAAAACAAAATTTAATTAATATAATGATATCTTTCATAAATAAAAAAATACTTTATTTATATATACTTTGACTTATTTCCTCTCTTTTAATTTATTTTTTATTTTCATGCTCATATTTTGTCTATAACTTTAATAAACACAACTAAACACTAATATATATTTATTTTTTATATTTTATAAAAAAAAAATAAGTTTATAATAATATGAATTTTAATACATTACACTATATCAAACATAATTTATCATAAAAAAATATATATATATATATATATATTTGAAAAATATGAATTCCCTCGTCTAACGAGATGAGGATAGTAACACCTTCTCCGATCCACACCTCGTAACTAAAGTTAATTTTTCCCTTCATACAATGTAAATATACGTTTACACTATTCACAAACCCATTTAATTTTTATATTTTTAAATTGATCCTCTAACTATTAACTATGTTAATTTTGTATATTTGACTTATATATATATATAATTGTCTTATATGTTTAATTTATTTATATGTTTATTTTTTGTATATTTTATTTTTTTATATATAATTTATTTATATGTTTAATTTTTTGTTTATATCCTAGATATTTTTATTAATATATTTTACATATCATAAATTTATAATAATGAAAAATATTGATAAAAAAACTAAAAAATAAAAATTTTATTACAACTAAACACAAATATGAAAAAATAATATAAAAAAATATTCCGCTGCAAACTACAAAATTAATTGTTCATTTAATTATATTTATTTTTTGTGTATAAATTATTGAGTTATAATTAATTTTATCTTATATAATTTTCTTTAATTGAATAGAAAAAAATATTGGGTTAAATTTGTAAAGTTGATAAATATATCTATAGTATATTTCGATAATATTATTTGAGTTTAAAAATGTATTTTTGGATTAAAAATGAATTACTGTTTTATATAATGTTTTATATAATAACCCTTATTCAATCTTAAATCGTGTTTATTGTTATCCCAATAAATGACCTTGTTCACTCTAGAATACTTGATCATAAATGTATTTTAATTAGAAAAATGATAGTGGATATAATCATAAAAGTATCCTATTAGTCTCTAAAGCAATGGGATAGAGTGCGTTCTTTGTCATGCCATTATTAGATCCAAAGTTCCCTTATCTTGGGAAAGGTAGGAATTTTGCATTGTTTAATTTATCTTTCTTTTTTTTCAAGATAAAGAAAAAGGTTGTTTGATCCAGTGATGATGGATTGATCTCGGAATGGATGCACCAAACTGAGTTGAATAATGAGAAAATTTTAAATAATTTCATTTGATTTGAGTCAGGGTTGAAAAGTGAAATATTTAAGATCTTATAAGTCATTAAGACAATTAAAAATAATTTGATATTTAAATTAATTATTTTAATGATGTATTAAGAATGATGTATAACTATCTCACTTAGACTATCTCATTTAGACGTATGTACTAATAATATACGTACCATCAAAAATAGTCTCTTTTAATAAACCATAGTTAATTTTTATTTTTTTATTTATATATTTATTAATTAAATAAAAATATATTTCTCTCCTATTTTTTCATTAACGAATGAACTCTTTATTTTATATTTTTTTATAAATACTTTATTATTTTTATAGAGTATTTATTATTAATTATTCTAATTTGATGTTATATATATATATATATATATATATATATATATATATATATATATATTAACATTAGTTATTTTAATTTTATATTTTTTCTCTTTTTTATGTTTTTTTTTATATTAACATTGATTATTAATTATTTTAAAATTGTTTTGTCATAATGGTTAAATATAACACTAACTTATCATTTCAACAATAAAAATCCTTCAACACAAAAATAAATAAATTAATAATTAAGAATTAAATAATAATATCAACTCATTCATTAAACAATAAAAAAATAATAATCAAATATTAGATAAAATAATATTCTTAATACTATAAGTCATAAATCAAAAATTAAATAAAAAATTATTAATTTTATTTTTGTTCATATTAAATTAAATAAATTAAAAAAACCTTCACAAAAATATTACAGTAAAACACAAAATTCATAAATAAGTTGTTAAAAAATTAAAAAAAATGAGAATTTAAGAATGAAGAAAAATAAAAAATAATAAAAAAAAAGATAAAATAGAAAAGAGAAATTAATATTAAAATAATAAAAAAATTAAGAATAAATAAATTAACTTATTTAATTAATAAAAAAAGGAGAGAAAATATATGAATATTTAATTAATAAAAAAGAATGAGAGAGAAAATTAACTATAGTTACTATAAAAAGAGACTAATGAACCTATTTTTAATAGTACGTATGGCGTTTTATTAGTATATACATCAAGATGGTTGTATACTTACGACTCTAAGTGAACTTTTTTTTTTCTATATTTTAATTATTTTAATATTTATTAGTAGCTATAATTTTCATTATATTTGTCATCATTTCTTTTGTATTTTATGTAAATGGAAGTTAGTGATGAAATAAATAAAGTATAAAAAAGACAAAACAAAACTTAAAAGTATAATGTGAAACAAATAACATAATTATATTTAGAAGAATGTAAAGAGTTGAGACACTAATTACTTGTCTGAACCATTATCAAAATGTGTTTGTTGGAAATTTTAAGAAAAAAGAAACATTAATTATTAAGGAAATATCATAGATACTATTCTACATCACAATATTTTAAGAGAAAATAAATTTGAATAGATTAAACTAAAATTTATATATATAAAAATGAAACTCATTTAAAAATAACAGAAAAAATACATAGTTAAAAAATCCTGAAAGTAATTTTTTTTACTAAAAACTGTAATAAAATAATTCATTACAAACACTGAATTAAAAACAAGATCATTTGAAAGAATTAAGTTTAAAAAATCTGTTCAACAGAAATAAATCTGTTTTAAAAAACTAAAATTTCAAAAAGATTACAGATAAAAGGTTAAATAAAAAAAGTGATTTTAAAAAACTAAAATTTAAAAAATATAACAAAATTTAAAATTGACAATTAAATTAAAAACAAATAAACATTTAAATGTTTATTTGGTTGTGATTTGTTTTTTATTTTAAAAAAAATAAACATATATGATAAAAAAAATAAAGAAAAAATAAATAGATAACATGATCTAAAAAGTTTATTATATTTTATTTATTTTTCAATAAAAAAATTATCTTAGTAATATAATTATATCAAATAAAAGTAAAATAATTTTAATTTAAAAAAAAATATTATTGTGATTAATTATGATGTTAATAAATAAAATATTTAAAATAAATCTTGTACTCATTGAACTATTAAAAATTAATTCTTATATTATTAATTTTTTGTTTCGGTTAGCTTCTAGCATAATTAGAACTATTCATCGTTTTAATTTATTTCTTCCTCATTGATCTCTCCTATTAAAATAGATTTTTAATATATATTGTAATATTAATATTTTTTTAAAATTATATTAAAATTTTTATACATTAATTATGAAATTTATATTTATTTAATTATATTGGTAGTTAATTTTTTTAATTATTATTTTATTATTTAACTTTTCAAATATTTTATTATTACTCGGATATATAAATCATTTAAAATTATATATATTATTAATATATATATACATGATTTATATAATTTTAAAATATATTTATTAATTGATATTTACAAAATTTAATAATTATAAAAAAACATTATATTAATATATGTAAAATTATATAATTTAAAATTTTTTTTATTATTTATATAATTTTTTTAGTTTAAATATATATAATTTTTTTTTTTGTAGTTTTTATACTAATTTTGAGTCAATCTCTAATTATATAATATAATTAAATATATAATGTTTTTGTTTTTAATTTGCTTTAAATAAGACGTAACTAATTAATTATTTTTATATTTTATAATATTGAATAAAATAATATTTAAATTTAAACAATTTAGAGCGATAAAACTTTATTTATATTCAAAATTAAAAAGATATATTCAACTTAAATAAAAGAAGTATATAAAAAATATAGAATTAAATATTAATATTAATTGATATAAAAGTTAACACTATAATAACAATATGAGGAATGATAAATCCAACGACTGACTAGCGAAAGCAAGGCCACGAATCCTACGTGGCCTTGCCAGCTAGGAGAGAGAAAGAAAAAAAAAATAAAAAAAAAATAAAACGTTTCTGCATATCCTCTTTCACCCAATAGGGTTTCATATTTCTGCATTTCTTTCTCTCTCTGAAACGCTTCATTTATTTCTCTTCTCCAGCTTCGGCAGCATTTATTTCTCTTCTCCGGCTGCATTTATTTCTTTTCCACGGCTGCATTTACTTCTCAATGGTATCCTTTTTAAGGATCTTTATTATTTTTTTAATAGATCCAGAGTTTAGATTTTATAGATCTAGGGTTTAGATTTTACAGATCTAGGGTTTTACATTTTACAGATGTATATATGGATTTAAACGGTTTGAATTTTCAGGATACAGAAGCACCAAACTTGAACAACCCAGTAGATGAAGAACTGAACCTGAACAGTTCCACCCCCGTTGAACCCCAAAGGTACCCTGAACAGATCTAGTGGTTTCGGGACAAGAAAGGGTCCTTCCTTGTCCCGAAATGGTTGGTTTCGGGACAAGAAAGGGTCCTTCCTTGTCCCAAAATGGTTGGTTTCGGGACAAGAAAGGGTCCTTCCTTGTCCCGAAATGTGTGGTGTCTTGTAAGAAAATGTTGTGTTTCGGGTAAAAAAATTTTGTGTTTCGGGACCCGAAATGAGTCGTTTCGGGACAAGAAAGGGTCAAAACCAACCATTTCGGGACAAACATTGTTTTGTTTCGGGACCCGAAATAGGTGGTTTCGGGACCCGAAACGGGTGGTTTCGGGACCCGAAACTTGTAGTTTCGGGACCCGAAAGGTTGTTTAGTGACCCGAAAGGTGGTTTCGGGACTCGAAACGGGTTGTTTCGGGACCCGAAACTGGTTGTTTCGGGACCTGAAAGGTTGTTTCGGGACCCGAAAGGTGGTTTCGGGACTCGAAACGGGTTGTTTCGGGACCCGAAATGGTTGGATTCGGGACCCGAAATGGGTGTTTTATGGACTTTTTCTTACGGTTTCACATAATTTTTGCAGTCACATTCCTAGTGTTGGAATGACATTTTCCTCCGAAGAACAACTTCTTGAATTCTACACATCATATGCCCACTTAACGGGATTCGGCATTACCAAATTAGGGAGCAAAAATGTAGGTGGTAAGAGGAAATATTTCAGCGTTGGTTGTGCCAAGAGTTTTATGAAAGAATCGAAGGCAAAAAATAAGTTTCATCAGCCTAGACCAATAACGAAGACAGATTGTAAAGCAAAGATTAATGTTGTTGTTCGAAATGAAGGGGAATATGTGATAACAAGTATTTCTCTTGAGCACAACCATACATTAAGCCCAAAGAGAATACGTCATGTTAGATCCTACAAAGTGATTGACGGAAATGTGAAAAGAAGATTGGATACAAACGATGAAGCTGGAATAACTGTGGCCAAAACATTTCAATCACTTGTAGTTGAAGCTGGAGGGTATGAAAACATGTCTTTCGATGAGAGGACATGTAGAAATTACGTTACAGAAGCACGACGGTTGAGGTTAGGGATTGGGGATGCTGAAGCACTCACTAATTATTTCTTAAGAATGCAAACCAGGAACTCAAACTTCTTCTACCTTATTGATTTGGACGAGGAATCCCGAATTATTTACCTTGTCCTTGGAGATCTTGGGGCCTTGCATGGAGATTTACCTGAAACACCAGCCTGAAAAGAAAATATTACGAAATGAACACGAAGGCTGACGATTCTGAAACTGAAATATTAAAGAATGAGAAGTGTCTTACCATTTTCGAGCGAAAGAAGAAAATAGAAGTCGGGATGCCGGAGTGATAAATCGCCAGAGAAGACGCCGGTTCGTTCGCCGGATGTGATAAATCGCCAGAGAAGAAAGAGAGGGAAGAAGAAAGAAGAAAGAGGAGCTGAAACGTTTTATTTTTTTTTAATTTTTTTTTAATTTTTTTTAAATTTTTTTTTTCTTTCTCTCTCCTAGCTGGCAAGGCCACGTAGGATTCGTGGCCTTGCTTTCGCTAGTCATTCGTTGAGAATATCATTTCTCTAACAATATATAAGCGAAAGACTAAAAAATTAATTTTTAATAGTATATAAGTCTTATAAACATTTAAAATTTGTAATTTTAAATGAGTCATGTAATATAAGTAAATCCATTTAAATGAGATTTATTTTTATATTAAAGTGTTTGAATCCATAATTTTGTATACGCATCAATTTCTCGAATTCAAATAATCTAATGAATTAATAATGATAATTAAAATGCTTAATTAGTTTTAAAAAGTCTCAAATTATTTATGTGAAATTATATAATTGACAGTTTAACTTATAAAATTAATGTGTATATTTCAAACTATTTTATAAATATATGACAATTATATACAAGAAAGCTAGTATCCAAAAATTAAAACAAAATTCAAAAAGAAAATATCAATTATCCTTAAAATAATGAATAGAAACAAACATGAATGATTACATTAACTAAGTATAGTTGTTCATAATTAATTGTGTTTCCACACGTGGCTAAATCCAATTAGTGATGTCTAGGTTCACCTCCTCTATTTAAAGATAATATCAAATTTTATCTTACCTTCTCCATTCTACATCAACATTGACCCTATATTGACTCTTTATTGGTTAGGACGGTGTCATCCTTCATTTTTGTGCCTTCCCAATTTTGGGTTGATTATAATATTATGTAATAAACATTTTAAATTATTTTAGGGTATATAGCTAGTTTTCTGGTGTAGTTTATGTGTTCACAAAAATTCTTGATTTTAATGCATATGTAACATATTCTCAATTAGTATGAAATGACTTTTAACCTCTTAATCATAATACTTGTAGATTAGCTACCGAATCCCCTATTCCGGACCAATCATAATACATTATTATTATTATATTATTAAATTATATTTTAGGTTGAAATAAAGAGAGACTCGAAACCCAGATATAATTATGGGTCAACTTCATTCATATAAAATCATGTTTGAGAATCACATCACAATGGAAGGCACATAGGAATTCTTATTTAGTGAACCTTGTTTCACTTCACTCCGCTCATGTAAATTCACTTACTACACATCAGGAATTGTTATTTAGTGAACTTTGCTTCACTTCACTCCGCTCATGTAAATTCACTTGCTAATTCATGTAAAACCATTTATTCCATCTTTAAAATTATTTACATTTTCAGATAAATCTACAAAACAATACATAATAAATATATTAATTATTTTATCGTCTATATAATTATATATAAAATAAAAGTTTGAACATGTTTGATAAAATATAAAATAATTAAAATAAATTCTTTAAATATCTTACAAATGTAAATACCTAGTTAAGTTTGCTTCACTCCTATTAGCGCTGTAAATACCTAATGAAGTAAACTTCACCAGGTAGCGCTTGTTTCGTTTTTTTATTCTTTTGTAGACTTACATTAAAGCATAAATGTTTTTACATGAACGTATAAATGTGTTTGTAGTTTACATAAATATATATATATATATTTAATATAAAATATTAAATAATTTAAATAATTTTTTTTATAAAATATCTTATAAATAAATTATAAAATATTTTATTTTACAAATTCATTTAAATATATTATAGAAAATTTTGAACATGTTATTTTATATATATATATATATTTAACATATAATTATATAAAATATAAAATAATTAAAATAAATTTATTTAAATATCTTACAAATAAATTTTAAAATATTTTATTTTACAAATTTATTTAAATATATTACATAAATGTTTGAACATGTTTGATAAAATGTAAAATAATTAAAGTAAATTCATTTAATTATCTTAAAAATGAAAATACATGGTGAAGTTTGCTTCACTCCTGTTAGTGTTGTAAATACCTAGTCAAGCCAAATTTCATCCGATCCGGTAGCGCTTATTTTATTTTTTATTCTCTTGCAGACTCATATGAAAGCATAAATGTTTTTTACATGAACGTATAAATGTTTCTACATAAATGTGTTAGTGGTTTTACATTAACATTTATATATATATTTAATATTTAATATATAATTATATAAAATATAAAATAAGTTAAATATTTTTTTTAAATATCTTACAAATAAATTTTAAAATATTTTGTTTTATAAATTTATTTAAATATATTACAGAAATTTTTGAGCATGTTATTTATATATAATATAATTATATAAAATATAAAATAATTAAAATAAATTTATTTATTTAAATATATTGCAAATAAATTTTAAAATATTTTGTTTTAAAATTTTATTTAAATATATTATATAAATTTTTGAAAATGTTTGATAAAATATAAAATAATTTAAGTAAATTTATTTAAATATATCTTATAAATGTAAATACGTAGTAAAGTTTGACATGAAAGCTTAAATAATTTTACATGAACCTATGAATGTTTTTATATAAATGTATTAGTTGTTTTACATGAATATTTATATATATTTAATATTTAATATATAATTATATAAAATATAAAATTATTTAAATAATTTTTTTTTAAATATCTTACAAATAAATTTTAAAATATTTTATTTTATAAATTCATTTTAATATATTTTAGAAATTTTTGAAGATGTTGTTTTATATAAATATATATATATATATATATATTTAATATATAATTATATAAAATATAAAATAAATTTATTTAAATATCTTACAAATAAATTTTAAAATATTTTGTTTTACAAATTTATTTAAATATATTACATAATTTTTTTAACATGTTGTTATATATTAAATATATATATATATTTAATATATAATCATATAAAATATAAAATAATTAAAGTAAATTCATTTAAATATCTTAAACTTCACTAAATATCTAGTAAAGTTTGTTTCGCTCTTATCATTGTTGTAAATACCTAGTGAATCAAGCTTCATTAGGTTGCGCTTGTTTCATTTTTTTTATTCTTTTGCAGAATTACATGAAAGCATAAATGATTTTACATGATCATATAAATGTGTTTAAATAAATGTTTTATTGATATTATATGAACATTTATATATATTTAATATATAATTATTTAAAATTATTTAAATAATTTTTTATTTAAAATATATTACAAATAAATTTTAAAATATTTGATTTTACAAATTCATTTAAATATATTACAGAAATTTTTTAATGTTGTTTTATATATATATATATATATATATATATATATATATATTTAATATATAATTATATAAAATATAAAATAAATTTATTTAAATATCTTATAAATAAATTTTAAAATATTTTGTTTTACAATTTTATTTAAATATATTATATAAATTTTTTAACATGTTTTATATATATAAATATATATATATATATATAATATATAATCATATAAAATATAAAATAATTAAAATAAATTTATTTAAATATCTTAAAAATATAAATACACAGTGAAGTTCACTCTTATCAGCGCTGTAAATACCTAGTGAAGCAAGTTTGACTAGGTTGCGCTTGTTTCGTTTTTTTATTTTTTTTTTTGCAGACTTACAAGAAAAAAATGTTTTTACATGAACGTATAAATATTTTTCATGTAAAAACATTTTTACATAAATGTGTTAGTGGTTTTACATGAACATTTATATATATTTAATATTTAATATATAATTATATAAAATATTAAATAATTTAAATAATTTTTTAAAAATATCTTACAAATAAATTTTAAAATATATATTACAGAAATTTTTAAAAATTTTGTTTTATATATATATTTAATATATAATTATATAAAATATAAAATAATTTAAATAAATTAATTTAAATATCTTACCAATAAATTTTAAAATATTTTGTTTTTTAAATTTATATAAATATCTTACACAATTTCTTTTTAAATATACTTTTTTTTATATATATATATATATATATTTAATATATAATTATTTAAATTATAAAATAATTCATACAAATTAATTTAAATATATCACGTAACTTTATAAATATATTGTTATATATATTTATATAATATATAATTATATAGACAATAAAATAATTAATATATTTATTTTGTATTATTTGGTAGGTTTTGGTTTTTACATGAATGAGTAAGTGGATTTATATGTAATTAAATGCATTATATATTTACAGTGAGTAGTTGAGTGAAGTGAAGCAAGTTCCACTGAATATCGATTACTGATATGAAATACTTTTTTCGTTCCTTTGTGATATGATTTTCAAACTTGATTTTACATTAATCGAGTGGTCCCATAATTATATCCGGATTTAGGTCCCTCTTCATTTCAACACAAAGTTTAATTTAATAATAAAATAATAATATTATATTATGATTTGTACGGAACGAACAGGGGAATATAATTCATTAGCGATATGAGTTGTAATGTACTATTATTGTCTGATCTATTTAACACTTATAATATTATGAATAGGAAGAATTTAGTTTTTCTTAGGATTATTATAATTTTGGTAGACTGTTTTTTAATATACTTGTTAATCAATTTGGACATTTAAATAAATTATGTTTTGAAAAATATGTTGTTATATACTTTTTTTTTAATTACTTATTTATGAGATAATGTGATTAGGCCCGAGCATGAAGGTTGTATATCAAATATTGGAATCTTATTTATTTTTTTAATTATTTTTATATTTTTTAAAATATTATAAAGATGGATAATAATTTAATATTAAAATTAAAAAAACAACTTAATTTCAATTATTTATCTTCTTTAAATAAATTAATTTTGTATGATTTCTAAATTTTGAATTGTAACAAACAAAATAAAATCTTATATATTAATTTTATTATTACTTTTTTATTGTAGGAATAATGGGTGGGAGTGGGGACTTGTGTAAATATTTTAGGCTAAAAAATGATTTCTTATTCAACTGATTTTTTTTTTAAAATATATTGGATTGAGGAATGAATCAAGAGAATTTAGGTAAGAGAATGGGAATAAGAGAAAATTTGACTAAAAAATAACTAAAAGAATCCAACTCTTCCATTTTAATTTTTTTTTCTTTCTCCTGTCAATAACATAATGTCACGTCATTCTTTTTCATTATCGCTCCTCTAATTTATTAGAGAGTTTGTCATGTCTCATCATTTGATCAATTTTCATGGTATTGATGTAAAATGATTCTTCATATTTATAAAGATTATCAAAGGTGGAGTGTTGCATATGAAAAAGTCATCATTATTTCTAATTTCAATGCGCTTTAAAATTCTTTGTTTGTGTCATTCACTTTTGTTTTTTATTTTAGTTTTTTTTTCTTTTTATTTTTATCTTGTTGGTTCATTCATCTTTAAATTCTGAACTCTTGTAATCATTTACTATTTTTTGTTTTTTTATTTAGTGATATTATGGCGTTTTCTCAACAAAAACTTTTTTTATGTCACTTTTGATTCGGCGTTTAAACGTCGCGTCTAGTGTTTCTATAATAAGATGCTGTAATAATTTTGTGTAATAATTTAACGTAATAAATTAGAATCAAACATATTTAACGTTTAAACTCAATTTTCTCAATACGTCACTTTTAAATAATTTTTTACTCATTCTCTCTAATATATTTCATATTTTTTAAATCATTTTATTCCTTCTTTCTCATCTATTTAATACTTTAAAAGGATTTTATTCATTTTATATCATTTATTACATCTATTTATAATTATTTTATTTATTATCTCTCATATATTTCTATTTTTTATATTAATATGAAATTATGATAATAATAAATAATAAATTTAAATATATATATATATATATATATATATATATTCACTTCTTTATGTTTTACACAGAAAAAATAAAATAAAAAATGTTGAGTTTTAGATCTTTTAAGTATTTTTTTAGTGTAATGTTTTTTTAAATGTTTGATATCTTTTATAGTTTTTTTTAAAAAACTAAATTTTAGTATATACCCTCAACCATTCATATCTTAACCCTCACTAAAAATTAATTATTAATATATATATATATATATATATATATATATATATATATATATATATATATATATATAATTTTGTGTTATATATAACATTCTAATAAAAACATTTTTATAATATATAATTTAAAAATATTAAAATAATTATTTTAAATAAATAAATTCAAAATAATCAAAATCAAGTCAAACCAAGATTTACCAATTAATTGAATTAATTATTATATTAATTAAATATTAATTAATTAAAACAAAGGAAAAAAAATAATTTGAAATAAATATCAAATTCATTTTATCCCAAATTAATTTTAAATGCTCAAATAAAATTAAATAAATAATTTGAGATAAATGTTGTATCCATTTAAATCAAAATTAATTATTTATAATGCCCCTAAATATATAAAATAAGTAGACAAAATAATTATTTTTGTCTATTTAATTTTTTTTTTATAAATTTAGTAAGCTAAAAATAAAGTCAAAATGAAAATGAGTAAAACAATTAATTTCAAATAAGCTTCAAGGTTGGAAAAAAACTGTGATCTTGTATAGTCGAAAATAAGAGAAACAGTTGTAGCAGACCGCATGACCATCGAATGAGCGTTTGAGTCTCATTCAACACACATCAACAAACCGGTTGCAGAATTGTGATTTTGTCTATTTCTCATAAAATAAAAGAAGGTGCTTCCGCGCAACACATAATCTATTAACGCGCGCATCAACGTTGTTAGCCCGGACGCAGACGAAACGCCAAACGCCAAACGCAATAGACTACTGACGAAACGATGTGCCCAGACGCGCGTTCGCATTTTGGCTCAAAACAACAATGTTTCAACCTTGGATTTTCGTCTTCCTCGTAAAGAACAGGATGGACATCGACTGAAACCTTTGATTTTTTAAATGTGGAAATCGGCCAATACTCAACCAAATCTGGTGATTTAAAGGTTAAAATGATCACCTTTTACATGGGGATCATTTTACCTCTGATCATAATGCAATTATGCCCTAATGGGATGAGAACGATCAAATACAAGCAAAATCCATTATTGATCTTTGATCTAAATTTGATCCACTTGCTCATTCAACCAACTTTGGTTTAATATAAATAGCTCTCCTCGGGAAAAATGAAAGCAAGGATTAGAACCTCGACTTTCCAATACAAACTTCACATAATCCACCATTAAAATAAATTTTCTTAAGCTTTTTAATTTTTTGGAAATCTTGTGTAAGGCTATAAGGTTTGTTTATTGATCACTTTAAGGCTTCATAGAAAGTTTAGAAGTGTTTCTAATTTACTATAAGTTTTAATTCATCTTGTATTTCAATTACACATTCAAATTTAAATTTTTACATTTTAGTTCGTCCAGTTTTCAATACTACTTGATAGCTAGTTGTAACCCGGCCCCCGAAAAACCATTTTCCTAGAAAACCTCGAGGTACGAAAAATTCAATCTCAGTTTGGGTGTTAGAAATATTTTTAAAATAAAACATTATTTTAAATATTTTAAATGATTCTTGACAGGTTTAATATTAATTATAAAAATTTTGAGTTCAAGTTTAAATAATCTTCAGATTTATTTTAATCAAATTAAAATTTGATTTTTTAAAATATGTGTTTAAATTAATTAAAAATAACTAATTTAAAAGATTATTTATTTGAAATAGAGTCGCTATTTGATTTTTAAAATCAATAAAATCTGTATGTGTATGAATTTATTTTTTACCAGAGTTTCGTTTTAGTTCGAAGTTTGGTGTTACTCAAGAAAGGGCTTTCGCGATTCATCCTTTGTACCAGTTTTAGAAACGGTCTCTACTTTATAAAGTCTTGACTTCTTGAAAATTGGTTGTATAATATTTTATTTAACCAATTATTCTTCCAGTCCTAGACATGCACATGTTTCCGTGTATTTAAAAATTATAATAACAATATTTAAATGTTGGTACATGTTGATGACGTTGACTAAAGAGAAAAATTCTTGAAGACCATTAGTTTGAAAGAATTTAGGGTTTGAAAATAAATCTCAATCGAGCCTTTATAAAATTATATTTTTGTGGAAATATCTCAAAAATATTTGAAATCATTTTCTATTTTTTGAGATTTTTAGAAAATAATTTGGGTTTCAAAATTATAAAAATAATTTAGTTTCGTCAGCGCTCGGGTGTCCCGTCCGCGGAGGAGACGGTGTCGGAGCGACCATTTGTTGATTTGTTGTTTCACGTGCGCGTCTTCTTCTGTTGTAGTGGGCGACAAGGGTTGCTCATGGGCGTTGGGTGAGAATCCAACGCTCATTCGAAGGCCACGATTTTGGTTGTAGTAATCCTTCTGGATTTTGGCTACACCCGATTGCGAATTTTATTTTTAATTAAATTTAAGAATTTATTTGAAATTGATTTTTCTTTAACACTTTTTTCTTTATTTTTAAATCTTTAAAATACACAAAATATTTAAAGTAAATATGAAATTTATTTTGTCAAATTTATTTTAATTTATTTTATTATTTTTGTGGTTAATAAATAATTTATTTGGGATAAAATGGATGTAACATTCATCCTAAATTATTTATTTTATTTCCCTTAATTTTTATAAAATTAATTTGAGATAAATTGGGTACAACATTTATCCCAAATTATTTTATTTATTTTGTTTATCCATTATCATTAATTAATTTAGATTTGATTATTAGAATAATTAATCTAATTAATTTTTTAATTAGGTTTTGGCTTTGGGATTTAATTATTTTGATTTATTTATTCGAAAATAATCAAAACAATTATTTTAATTTTATAAATTGGGTGTGTAAAATTTTTAATGATTACACTAGTGTTAATGTTTTGGTATTGTTTGATCCTAGTATACATGTGGAAACTATTGGTGAACTTTTTAATTTTTAAATTAAAGATCAAAGATCAAAATCCAAAATTCGATTTTTACTCAATAACTGTTCATATCAAATTGAACCTCATCCCGATTGATGGATACATCAGAATGATGTTTAAAATGATTCTTAAGAGTAGACGGAGCTTCCATACCTTCAAATTGAAGTATGGAAACTCCTAGCAAAATTATCAAACCTGCATTTTGTTTTATTGGCGTCCGACCGAGGATTTTTCCTTGTCTTGATTTTCGACCGAGAAAATCAAGCCATCACCTACACCCGATTGAGAAATATTGGCATCTGACCGAGGATTCTTTCCTTGGCATAGTTTTCGACCGAGAAAATCAGCCAGCACTTATCGTTCGACCGAGGATTCCAGTCTGGCTTGGTTTTCGACCGAGAACCAAAGCGCACGATCGATTCTCGGCCTCCACGTTGCTCAGGCGCCCAGAATTGTTGACTTCGGGTTAAAACCGACCCTAACCTGTGTATTTGACCCGATTCGCGACCCAGACACCTACCTAAAAGGGCTTGTTTGTTTGGGTTTTTTTATTTCTAATTGTTATTTTAAAAATTAAAATCTCTAAATTATTTTTAAAAAATCCAAAAAAACATAAAATTATTTGAAATATTTTTAGAATATTTTCATAAAAATAAGGCTTGTTTGAATTTATTTTTAAATTTTAATACCTTAAAATGATATATTTTAGTTATTTTTTTAATAATTCTCAACATCAATTCGCATGTACCAACATTTAAATATTATTTTACAATTTTAAATGGAAGGAAATTTATGCATATCTAGAACTTGGAAAATAATTGGTTAAATAAAAAAAAATTCAAGTAAATAGTCAAAAATTTATGAATTAGAGAGCGTTTTTTAACTGGTACGGAGTATATAGTGTGAAAACTCTTTTCCGAGTATCATCAAAGTTGAAAGAATCTTTGATCAACATGTGAAAACAAAAGGAAGACCGCCATACAAATTTCCACATCAATATCTTCATTTTAGCTACCACACTTTTAGGAATAACAAATAATGATATCATGTAAGTAGGCATAGATTCCAGCGCGCTTTTGATGAGAACCATACGACCTCCCTTAGAGATCGATTTTTTTTCTAAATAGGGAGTTTTTTTTCATCTTAGAGATAATCGAATCCCAAGAGGCTTTAGAGAGAGAATTTGTTCCAAGTGAAAGACCTAGATACATGGTTCGAAAACATCTAATGTTAAATCCCAAAATACCCGCCAAACGATATCTATTCCTAATCGACACAGAATTAGAGAATAATATTTCAAACTTGCCAAGATTAACACGAAGTACCGAGAAGTTCCAAATAACTACAAAATATCACGAAAATGTTTGAAATTTTTATGTGAAGCCTAAATCATACCGATCGTATCATCAACAAAAAGTAAGAGAGAAATGGAAAACGGAGCCCTCCTCGATCTGCAATTAACCCCATGGATAAGTCTTTTATTTTTCAGCAAAGATCATCATAATAGAAATAGATTAGATGCTAATGACAAATAAAAAGAGGGACAATGGGTCTCCCTGCCTAATCCCCTCGAACTCTCAAAAAGCCTTGAGAACTACTGTTCACGATAACAAAAAATTTAGCCGTGAAAATGCAAAATTTTATCCACTAGATCCACTTTTCGCTCATTCTCATCCTATCCATGACATCGAAGAGAAATTCCCATTTAACATGATCATAAGCTTTTCAATATCGAGTTTGACGAAGGCGCATTGAAAACCATTTGAGTTAGCTGAATCAATGCACTCATTGACAATCAACCCCGCATCAAATATTTGACGCCTTTTAATAAACTCCATTTGGTTAACATATATAATTGATTCCAACACCAAAAACACAACCTACTTGTCAAATATTTTGAAATAATCTTGTAAAATGACGTGACTAATCTTATAGGCCTAAAATTATTTAGGTTTATGGTTCCTAAAGCTTTGCGGATGAGAACAATCAAAGTTAAATTCCAACTTTTGTCAAAAGAGGAGAAACAATAAAATTGTTCAATAGCCGCCATAACATCCCCATTAAAGAAGGTTCACGCCTTTTTAAAGAAAGCCAAAGTGAACTTATCACTACCCGAAGCCTTGTCACTACCACACACATTAATAGCATCTTCCACCTTCTACACCGTAAAACATTTCTCAAGAATACATTTATTCTCATAACTACTAGCCACAAAGTTTATTCCGTCTACCTTTGTCCTATTGATGAATGGTTCGAGAAATAAATTCTTATAAAACTAGATAATGTTTGCGGAAATAGCTGGCTCACTCTCATGAGTAACCTTGAGAACGAAGATAGAAATAATTGCATTATTTCTAGCTCGAGCAATCAAAACACTATGAAAAACTTTTTGTTCTTATCTTCGTATCTTAACTAGGTAGCCCTACTGCTCTAATGAGTCCCAATTTCCTATTCCCTGCATAGAGATATCAACTCATTAAACAAATGAATTCGAGAGATAATCTCAGAATCTAACAACTTAAGCACCTCTTCAGCTCCATTAATAACATTGTTCTTATAACATAAAGTATCGACTTTATAATGAAAGAAATCACGGTCCCCTATAAACCAACTTTTAAGCAGCTTCTGAAGATCTCTAAATTTAACAAAAATCTTGGAAGAATATGACCCACATATCACTTGGTTCTCCCACCAAGTTTGAACCATCGGAAGGAAATTTGGTCTGAACAACCATTCAAGAGACTCCGCCAACACCGATGTACCATTAAAGGGGCCAACATACATATTTTCTATTTCTACCGCAAGTCATTCGACATGAGCAAGATTAGCCATTTCCATAAAATACGAGATCGTGATCAACTCAGGATCTTCAACCTCAAATCTCCCGAACAAACCTCCATAGTAGAAATTCGAACTCCAATACCACTTGACGTAAATGATATCACAGATTGTTCTAGCCAAACAAATACTTCCGCATCAAATTTTCTATTATCCATGACAATCGAAGACGGTAATTTAACCTCGGGCTTAACATGTTTAACCTGAATATGTGCCCAATCACTCTTTCTCTGATATCTAGTATTCGAGTCCATATACATAAAACTTCCTAAAAAAATCTCACCTTTCTTAACAACATAAAACTTCACATATCACGAGATAAACCATATAAACAAATCCACATACCAAGTATAGATGACATCTTGAGAGAACAAACCTTATATTAACTAGTTGAGTCTCCTCTATAAAAAGTTCCACAATCGGAGAAACTAACGACACATTCGAATGTGTTCCCGATGGTTTCACATAAGGGACATCAAATGATGATGGCACCTTAATTGGATGCTCGTCCTTAATAATCTCAGGACCCCGTTCATCAATCTATTTAGTCCATTATCCAACAATGGAAGCAACAAAACATCTATATACAAAATAAAAATAGTTTTATTGTTATTCTATTGAGAGCCATACTTAACATGATTATTGAATCCGGACCAAAATTCGTTATTTTTTTTTATCTTTCCACGGTCCTGAATCAAAACTCCTATTACTGCGTTCATTCGCCACCACTACCTTATGTAACAATCATAAATCCTGAGCATTGACCATAAACTCTCTACGAACTCCTAAGTCAGATTCATCTATGTCGAGCTTTGGATCTGACATCTTACTGAACAACTCAATAGTTTTTTTGCCCACACAATTGACTCCCTCCATGCTTCCCAAACTACTCGCCTTGGTTTTTCTACAATACGCGCAAATGATAGCCGGCCCCTTACCTATCTCCACGCATATTTGGTTCAAGTTAATGGAATGGAATTAGTTGTTTAAAAAAAATAAAAATTAAAGTCTCATGAAATTTTAATATAAATCATTTGTGTATGTGTAATTCCACGATAATTTCTAAATTCTAACTGGAATATATTCATCTTGTTTGATCCCGGGTTATTGGCATAAAACTTGAAAACCCAATATTCCTATCACAAATTAAATCAATCATTCTATTATTTAAAATACTAAAATTATCTTTTACTTTAATATTTTATTTTATATTATTCAAAAATAATATTAATATATATATATATATATATATATATATATATATATTAGTATTATTATTATTTTATTATTACTATACTTTATTAATATATATATGGGCTAAAAGAAAATTATGTAAAAACTCTATCATTAACTTTAACTTAATAATATATTTTTATTGAAAAATTAACATGAAATGTGTAAAAATAAGCATTGAGAATTTTAATATTCTTTTATCACCTGTACTTAATTTGAGAAATTAAAGTATACATCAAGTTTATGTTGGGATATTAAGTTGATGGAATATCACTGTATTAATGAAATATTTAGACCATTTTGGTTCAAGTTAATGGAATGGAATTAGTTGTTTAAAAAAAATAAAAATTAAAGTCTCATGAAATATTAATATAAATCACTTGTGTATGTGTAATTCCACGATAATTTCAAAATTCTAACGGGAATATATTCATCTTATTTGATCCCTGGGTTATTGGCATAAAACTTGAAAACCCAACATTCCTATTACAAATTAAATCAATCATTCTATTATTTAAAATACTAAAATTATCTTTTACTTTAATATTTTATTTTATATTATTAAAAAATAATATTAATATATATATATATATATATATATATATATATTATATTTATTTGATTACATTATAAAATTTATTTTCATATAAAATAAATTAATAACTTATTTCATTTAAAAAATTATATTAATTAAAAATAAATTCAAAATATAAATAAAATTATAACCTAATATATTATCTAATATAAATTTAAATTTTGAATAGTTTAAATAAATAATTATACTAGAAAATAAAGTTAAATATATTTAAATAAAAAATATTAATTAATTTATAAATACATCTCATTTAAATTAAATATTTATAAAAATAATTATTAATTTTTTTTTTTTTGTATAAACTAACTCTAAACAATTATTCTAAATAAATATTCTAATAAACTTGTTTGATTTTTGGTTATTATCTTATAAAATTTATTTCATGTAAATATTTTATATTAAATAAAATTATATACACAATATAAATAAAATTATAATATACTATATCATCTCATATAATATTTAAATTATAATAGTAGTGATTTATAAAATTAGTATTTATTTTAATTTTTATTTATGTATTAATAAAAATTAATACTAACATATCTATAACTTTTTTAATATTTATTTTATTATATTTTAAAATTTAATTTAATTTAATATAAATTAAATTATTTCATTTAAAAAATATTATTATATGTTATTTGAAGAAAAATCTAGACTTTATCCAAATAACATATTCGTCAAACAAGCCCGATTCTAGTCAATATTATTTTTCAACTATTTGTTAATTAATATAAAATAAGTTTATATCGGGTTTAATGCTTATAGGCATTAAAGGATAAAAAGATTCTTAAAAACTACAATTCAATAAATTTATTTAACAAATTCAATGTAATATTTTATAGATTTAAAAGTTCTAATTGTTTCCCATAAAATTGTTGTGTTTTTTTATACAATCAAATTTAAACATCTACATTCTATTTTATTGCATTGCCTTTTCTTTTTCAAAGAAAATAACAAAGAAAACAAAAAATTAAATACCACAGTAATTATGATAAGCAACATGCATATTATTTAGATCTGTGTATATACAAAGAAGTAAATTATAAATTTCACAAATCACAACAATCTATAAAAGTATTTCTATTAACTTTTTCTCACAAACATAAACCTCCAAAATATTTTAAATATTATTTTCTAACAATTCATATTAAAATATGTGAAGTTGATAGACAAATCTCATTCTAGAAAGTACTTAAGTTATCACTATATAAAAGCAACAAAAACTTATGATGTAAATAGATGTCTAATAAAAATAATATGTGCGAAAACAGTTACGATAACATGATCATACAAGAGTTACTTTCACATACCTACAAAATTCTTTTTAACAAATATAGAAAATATTATTTAAATATAAAGCACACATATCAAAAGTTAGACCATTGTATTGGAATTATAATTTTAAAGTGAAAAGAAAACAAAATATATGCTAATATATAGAATTGTTATTATTTAATAATAACAACAACTGTTTTGTAAACCGTGTTTATTAAGCAATATCAACGGTTATAAAGGCGGTTGTCATTACTCAATATTAACCGTCATTAAATATGTGGTTAATAATCAAAGACCGTTGTTATTAAGAAATAAAAACGGTTTGTAATATCAATTGTTTTAAAGACAATTGTTATTACTCAATATTAACTGCTATAAAAATCGTTATATTTACTCAATAATCACTACAACAAATTGTTTCTCAAATAGTTAATCTTATTGTATTTTGGCAGATGTGTTTAATGATATTTTTATATTATAATTAAATGACTCTATGTTTATATCAAATTGTTTAGTTATTCATTATTTGCAAACAAACATAAATAAAAGAGAAACATAAGCATAAACATAAAATTAGAAATTATTATTAATCACAAACCAAATAACTACAATAAATAAATTGATAACATCTAATAAAGATATCAATTGAGAAACTAGGATGAGCCAAAGTCGTTGTCTTCGGGATAATAATTATGTAAAGCTTTTGTCCAGCTTGGTTAAGTTGCGAATAAAGTAGTTGGGTCGTGATTAATAATATGCTCACAAAATCCTATAAAAAAACCTATAAAAAATATGAACAATAAGAACCTAATTGAAAAATCTGATCTTCCATCACAATTCTATCAAAAACAAATGAAGATACTTAATTTTTAAAGTGTCTGACTGGTCGGGTCGAAAGTTGTGCTCAATTGGATATATATATGAGAGTAAATGGATATTTGGGTCGGATTGTGGGTTGACCCGCCCATAAATTTAAAACGGTTAAAAATAAAATTAAAAATGCTATGGGTATGTTTTAAATTTGCAACCTAACAAAACAAGTACAACTCTTTAACCAACTAGAATAAGAAGACTTTATTTTAAATTTTACACCAAATTTGATGAACGCGGAACGTTTTAACAATATAAGTTCAACTTTTTAACTAACTAATCTATATATATATAATGATGCTTAATTTTCAAAGTGTCTGAATTGCAGGGTCGGGAGCTGTGGTTAATTTGAATATATATATATGAGAGTAAATGAATTTTTGAGTCGAATTGTGGGTTGACCCACCCTAAATTTAAAACGGTTAAAAATAAAATTAAAAATGTTATAGGTTTGTTTCGAACTTGCAATCTAAAAAATAAGTACAACCCTTTAACCAACTAAACTAAGAAGAATTCATATTTTAAATTATAGACCAAATTTGATAAACGCATGACGTTTTAACAATATAAGTTCAACTTTTTAACTAACTAATCTATTTATATATAATCATGCTTAATTTTTAAAGTGTCCGGATTGCCGGGTCGAGAGCTGTGATTAATTTGGATATATATGTGAGAGTAAATGAATATTTGGTTCGGATTGTGGGTTGACACGCCCATAAATTTAAAATGGTAAAAAATAAAATTAAAAATGCTATAAGTATGTTTTGAACTTGCAGCCTAACAAAATAAATACAATCCTTTAACCAACTAGACTAAAAGACTTTATATTTTAGATTATATACAAAATTTGATTAACTGGTGACGTTTTAAAAATACAAGTTCAATTTTTTAACTAACTAATCTATATATATAATGATGCTTAATTTTTTTTAAGTGTCTGGATTGTGGGGTCGAAAGTTGTGGTTAATTTGGATATATATGTGAGAGTAAATGAATATTTAGGTCGAGTTGTGGTTAATTTGGATATATATGTGACATTAAATGAATATTTGGGTCGAATTGTGAGTTGACACGTTCATAAATTTAATACAATTAAAAATAAAATAAAAAATTATATAAGTATGTTTCGAGAGTAAATTAAAAATGATATCACATTTTAATAATTTTTTTTTCGAGTTTTATATTATTACTCATTCAAGTTCACGGGCTAAATTGGCAAATTCTAGTTTAAATAATATTATAACAGAGAAAGAGGTTAAGGATAAAATAAGTTAATTTGAGAAGAGATGTTGAGGGAGAAGAGAGTTGAGGAGAGAGAAATTAAAAGATATTTAATTAATTAATTATTTTTATAACAATTTTATCGGTATTTTTATGAATTTTGTTTTTTATTTTTTAAATTTACAAATAAATTATATATATATATATATATATATATTTAATAACTATTGAATTTGTATATATAATTATAAATTATTAATTTGAAAAATATTTAAAAAATATTCAATATCAATTATTTTTAAAATGGTAATATTATATATATATATATATATATATTAAAATGGTAATAATAAATTAAATTAATTTATATAAAGTTTTTAAATTTAAAATATTTTATATGAATATTTAATTAATTAAATATGACTATTTTAAATTTAATTATATATATTTATTTAATAAAGAATATTTTAAATTTATAATATTTTTAATTTTATAATATATTGTCATAAAATTTTAGATTTCTTACTTATTATTATTATTTAATAATTATAATCATATATATATATAATTAATTATTAATAAATTCATATATTTATAAATATTAATTATATTTTAAATTTAATACACATTATTTACAACATCATATAAACTATTTAATTATACATTTATAATATATATTAGCAGTAATAATGATAGGTAACTCTAATTTTATCTCTCTTCTTTACTCTCATCTTGATTTATTATTAATTTTTTAAATCATAAATTTTAGTCTTAACCTTATTAATATTATTTTTTATTCTTACTTAACCTTAAAATTTAGTAATATTTTTTATTCTTTAAAATAATAAATTTGATTAATATTTTTCTCCTAAGATAAATTAGAAAAATAAATTAAAATAAAAAATAACTAAAAAATTACAAATAAATTATTATTAGAAATTTTAATTTGATGATTACATTTTAGAATATATATTTTTTTTCTACAATAAAAAAAAATCTCCTCAATCATTTATTTCGATAATAAAATATAATATAACAAAATATATAAAAATTAATAAAATTTGCAAAGTTATAAAAAAAATACTCCCATCTTAAGTCTTAAACTAAATCATATAGCATAAACTAATTATATAAATATATATTCAAATAAAAAAAACTTAAATCTTATACCCTGACTTATATATCATATACCACAAACTAATTACATAAATATATATTCATATAAAAAATATTATAAATTAATAACATTATTATTTGCAAATATTAATAATTAAAAAAACCCAAATTCCTAAATTAATTATATAAATATATATTTAAATAAAAAAAACATAAATCTAAGCTTTATCCCCTAAACCTTAAACCATAAAACAATTATATATATATATATATTTATATAAAAAATATAATAAAAATAAAAAAATACTAAATTCTAACCCATATATTTTATATTTAAACACTAAATTATATAGGCTTAAACTATTTATATTAATATATATTTATGTAAAAAAATATAATAATATTATTATCTATAAATATAAATAATTAAAAATAAATAAAATTGATAATAAGTGGAAGGTGAAGGGTGGAAAAAAAGAATGAGGATTACATTTATAAATTTAAAATATATTAATTATCGTATATAAAAGTTTAAACTTATTAATAATATATATAATATAATTTATATTCTTAATTAAATTTCAAATTTAATTTATATAATATTTTTAAATTCAAAATATAATGTTTTACATTTTTATTTTTATTACTTATTATTATTATCAAATATATATATATATATATTATAATTAATTATTAATAAATATATTGATATAACAAAATAAATACTAATATAATTAAAATTTAATTTAATATTTTTTCTAAATATAGAATCTATAAATTATTAACAAAATTAGTATGTTAAAAAAATATTTTAAAAAATTAATATCAATATAGACTATTTTTAAACGGTCAACCAATTCTATATATTTATGTTTGGTGGGTGAATGTCCACCTTTTTAAAATTCATTAATATAGACGAGTTAATATCAACCGTTTTAAAAGTGGTAAATATTATTCCTTATATAATATTTTTTAAACTTTGTTATTACTCCTTAATATCAACTATAGTATAAACGTTTACTATTTTTAGTTACTGTTAATAGTTTTTTTTATTAGTGTAATATATTTAACATCTATTCATTCATTTTTATCTATTTTAATATTTTTATGTATTTATATAAAATTATTATAATAATAAAACATACATTTAAATATATTTTTATTTATTATTTATAATATATATTTCAATATATAAAATAATTAAGATAAATATAAAATATAAATATCTATTAATTATTTTTTAATTTATAATTATAATTTTAAAAACAAACTAGCCTTACTTAATTATCTAAAACTACCTAATGAATTAATCAACTAAATATATTTTAAAAAAAAATTAGAAATAAAAAGGGAGACAAAAGGATTTTCAAATTAGAGAAAAAAATGAGAATTTAAAAATATTTTTATATTTTTTTTATATCATATTTATATTAAATATATTTAAAATTATATATTTATTAAAATTAATATATTAATATAATTTTTTTCAAATATAGTATTCTTTAATTTAAACCATTTATTAATATTTAAAATTAAATTAATCAATATATATAACATTATATATATATAATATTAATTATTAAATAATATTATAAATATAAAAAATAAATAAATTGAACATTTAAACTAAATCAAACATACCTACAAAATAAGAGTTGAATCAAACTAGCCTATAATAATTTATAATAAATTAATAATAGTTATATCTCAACCAAAACTTGACAATCAATTCAGAAATGTATTTATATTTTTTTCTCATATTTTTTCTATTTTTTTAATCATGTAATACATATTTTTCTTATTGATTTTAAATATAATATAAAATATATTTAAACAAATAATAATAATTAATATATCTCTCTCCTTCATTCTTATCCTATGTCTGAATAGGCTAAAGCAGAAATCTGCTTTATTGGTGTAGATTTTGAATATTTTTAATAGATTATGGAGATTTTTTATTTATTTATTAGTAAGTGTAGATTTTTGTAATAATAGTAGATTCTTTGTATTTCTAATAATAAATCAATTTTGGAGTGAGTGAGATTACATGAATTATTGACTTATTTTATTCCCTTAAATATTAATTTAGTCAATTTCAAAAGTTAATAAAATAATGAAAATATAGAGAAAAAGTTGTGGAAAATAAACTTAAAAAATATTTTATATAAATGAAAATTACAACTTTTGATACTAAAGTGGATCTAATAAACATATGAGATGTGTATATATAAACCAACCATATACCCTCTCCCAATCTTCATCCTTCCATCATTTCTCTCTCTTAAGATTCAGCTATTTTTCTGTCCAGTTAGAAACTTTCTTTGTGGGATAATGGAGAAAACTGACGCTACCTTCTCTCAAGGAAAGAAAACCAATGGATCTGACGATATCAATCTAGATGACTACATCAACATGAAGGTCGCAACGATGCCGCCTACATGGGAGGATCCAGCGGCCGCGTTAGCCAACGCCAGGCACGAATTCGGCGAACACGGCGGCGTTAACATGTCGATCGAGGCGTCCGCGACCTTCACGGTTATGGAACCTGAAACAATGAGAAGGATGTTTGCCGGTGAATTAGGTGCCGATCGTGATTTCTTCATCTACAGCCGTCACTTCAATCCGACGGTCCTTAATCTTGGTCGGAAAATGGCAGCGTTGGAAGGAACAGAAGCGGCGTATTGTACGGCGTCTGGAATGTCGGCGATCTCGTCTGTTCTTCTCCAACTCTGCCGCAGCGGAGGACACATTGTGGCTTCTCGATCGTTGTACGGAGGTACGCATGCTCTATTGGCGAATTTCTTGCCTCGTGCTTGTAATATTACGACGACGTTTGTGGATCTGAGTGATTTGGAAGCGGTTAAGGAGGCTATTGTGGAAGGAACCACGAAATTGCTTTATTTTGAAGCAGTTTCGAATCCGACATTGGCGGTTGCTAATGTGCCGGAGCTTAGCCGGATTGCGCATGATAAGGGAGCGGTTGTGGTGGTTGATAACACTTTTACTCCGATGGTGTTATCGCCGGCGAGACTAGGTGCCGACGTTGTGATTCACAGCATCTCCAAATTCGTAAGCGGCGGGGCCGACATTATTGCAGGTAACCGTTTCTCTTTTTTCTCGTGTTGATTGTTTGATTCTGACCGTACACGTGTTGCAATTTCATTGTATGATATTTACCCATATCTGCATGGATTATGATTATTCGGATCCTTTCTAGATTTTTATTTTTTTTTTATTTACAAATTTAAATTAAGACTTGTAGTTTTTGAAATTTAAACTAATAATGATTAAGAATATGAAAGATTTAAAAATAATATTTTCTCTTTTTTTTCTTCATGTATATCCTTTAAAATTAAGTGGACTATCAAATAATTATATATGCATTAAGAGGATTAAAGGTTATGTTAGTTGATTTTGGTACGATTAATTTTTATTTTTTGATTATTGGTGCCCCTTGTGGGAGGGGGAGACCCTAGTTGGTTTTACTCCAAGGCCTTGTTTGAGGAAAGAGTTTTTTTTGATTTTATCCAGGTTTTATCTAAAAAAAAAATTTGTTTATAAAAAGTAGGAAAAAGTTGATTTTTAAAAATTGAAGACTAATTTGTTCTTTGACTTTAGTGGATATGGGTAGGTGAGAGAATGATAGTTTAGAGAGAGAGGATAAAATTACAGGATAGTTTTGGTATTTGATTTGATGGTTGATAAGATGTTAGGGTGTTGGGATAAAAACTGGGTTTATCTCAAAAACCCTTAACGATCTGACCCTTATCAAATAGATAGATATGAGATAACAAATGTTTGAGATTAACGTTTTAAATTGAGATGATAGATAATAACGAAAACAGAAAACATAGATCTGAAAATTGAAGAAGCAAAATAATAGTACTACTCTCTGTTTTGTAATGTACATTTGTATGTTTGATTGAGCTTTATCAGTTTATCACATGACTTGTGCTTTTGTTTGGGAATGGATTGTGGGTCACTTGCCTTCCATCATTATTTGAAAATAATAGTTTAAAAAACTTTTTTGTTTGTATTCTTTGTCATTGTCCTCATCTTTAAACAGTATTATAAATATATACAATTTTTATGTAATCATTCTTTTACATCTTACTTGATTTTTGTGTTTAAAGTAGTTTCAATATATATATATTTTTTCTCAGACTAGTAGTTTTAATGATTTGTTTCGACAAAAGTGACAATCTTAATTATTTATTTCATGGAAGAATTGAAGTTGAAATCTTTAATTTTTAAGTAAGATTCATTCCAGTACTTGTTTGATCTGTTTTGATTTTTTTTATATGTAGAATGTGTATTGAATAAATGATGATGATTTCTTACCGGATTGGATTAATTTGAAATAAAAAATGAGAATATCCCACATTTTTGGTATCTGATGTGACAAGTGGTCCACCAAGCAAAACTCCAAAATTTAAACATATATTTTATATAAAAACTAGGATTTAAATTATTTTTCTTAAATTTCGCCATCATATTTGAAAATTGTCAAAACAATTTTATTAAACTTTTTTTTTTCAAATGAATTATTTTATTTTTATTTTTATACTATAAGAGCCCCCCTGCTATTCCTAAGCTGCAACACTTACATTGACCTAGACCTTGTTTTATATAAGGGTAAATTGAAAAACTAGTTGGTATCAAACTGCAAAAGAATCTCATATGATCTTCATACATACAATTTCCTTTTGTTCTTCATTTTGTTTATCTTGTGTTAATGTCATTTTTTATTTGGTTTGTATCTTAGTAGATGATTTAAATTATTTGAGTAATGTGGTAAATTATTGAATTGGATTCAATATATATAATAAATATGTGCAGGAGCTGTATGTGGGCCAGCCAGTCTTATAAACTCAATGATGAACCTCCATGAAGGAACACTAATGTTGCTAGGGCCAACCATGAATGCAAAGGTAGCATTTGAGCTATCTGAAAGGATTCCTCATTTGAGTCTTAGAATGAAGGAGCATTGTAACCGTGCTATGGTCTACGCGACCCGCATGAAGAAGCTAGGGTTAAAAGTGATCTACCCGGGCCTTGAAGATCACCCGGACCACTTACTCCTCAAGTCCATGGCGAATAAGGAATACGGGTATGGAGGATTGCTGTGTTTGGACATGGAGACTGAGGAAAGGGCTAACAAGCTGATGGACATTCTCCAGAACGTTACTCAGTTCGGGCTCATGGCTGTGAGCTTGGGGTACCATGAAACACTAATGTCGTGCTCGGGGAGCAGCACCAGCAGTGAGATGAGTGCAGAGGCGAGGGAGCTGGCGGGGATATCGGCAGGGCTGGTTAGAATGTCGATTGGATATAGTGGGACGCTGGAACAAAGGTGGGGACAGTTCGAGAAGGCACTTTTGAAAATGAAAGATTATTAGGGTTTGTTGTTTGAGAATTTTTAAGTGTTATTTTGGATTGGGATTTGTCTAGTGAAGTTATGGTAAAATCTTAACTAGTATTTTGGTGGTTTGGATGTAAGAGACATCAATTTCCCTTTTTTATTTGAGTTTGCATAATGAAGAAAATGTGAAAAACTTTGGATGCTTATTCACTATCCTAATTGTTACTTTAGTCTCATCTTTGAATTGTGAATGATCACAATTATAGCTAATCTGTTGTCCTAAATGAAATTTAACATATAATTTTTTAAAATTAGTTTATCATTTTTATAAATAAAATAATATTTAGATACCGTTATGAAACTATTTTTTAAATGTTGTATTTTTTTTTTAAATTTATGAATTTTAAATTGTCGGGTTGTTAAGAGAAATTGTAATGTAAGAAATCATTTTGGAAAATTAGAAAAGAAAATTGATCATTTTTATTTATTTTTTATAAAACCTTGTAATCATATAACTTTGTGTACAATGTACTATTTTATGATATATTTAATTTTTAAATTAAGTATATTTTAGGATTATGCTGTTTAATTCCTTAAATAATGTGTCATATGTGAAAAATATTGCAATATTCGTAAAAAAAACTATTTTCTTTTAATTTGATAAATTATTTTTAAAAAATACTACATTAAATCAAGAAATTCATATACATCAAAACTTTAAAGGAATAAAATTATGACAGTGAGTCTTGTGTGAAGTAATTTAAAATTTGAGGCAATCTACTAAAAAAAATTCAAATTTTGAGCTTTAAATAACAATTAGGTAATTATAAAAGATTAAGTTTGTTGCATATATATTGTCATATGTGAAAAATATTGCAAATATTCGTAAAAAACTATTAATATTTTTTTTAAAAGTTGTTTGACTGGTAATAAATATTAAATACAAAATATATATATATGCACAAAATTATAAAATAATTTCAATAATCTCAAATGGTCTAATGGTTAATGTGTTCACATTTAATGTTTAAGACTAGGGTTCAAATCCCCCAAACTACAAATTTAAAAATGAGTATTATAAATATTTGAGAGATCAATGTTAATGAATGCATTTTTAAGTATAAGTATAATATATGATGACACAACTTTTAAACAAGAGATAAATGAGAGTAAAAGAGGTCTTCTAAGATTTGTGGGTTATTTTTTGAGGGGGTAAAGAGATATATGAAAAAAGTGTGAGTCACAAGATGAGGGTCAATTGGGGGATTAATGGTTGTTTGACGAGAGATAAGAGTTGTGTGATCGATTGAAATTGGTTGTTGATTTATTGAAGTGGGGGTAAAATAGGTCGACTAAGATTGATGAGTGGTTTGCCGAGTGGATAAAAATACATGAAAAAGTGTGAGTCACAAAAAGTCAACTAAGATTTGGTGGGTGGTTTGCCGAGTGAATAAAAAAGCATATGAAAAAGCGTGAGTCACAAGAGGTCGACTATGATTGGGGTGGTTTGCCGAGGGGATAAGAAGTTTGTGAAAGTGTGTGACACGAGATGAAATGTCGAATGAGATTTAGTGATTGATTTTCCGAAGTGAGGGTAAATATAAAAGGTTTTCTTAATAAATATTAGTGGTTAAAAATATATGAATGATATATTGATTGACCGAAGTGGTCGATTGGAGATGAAATATATGAATGCATTTTTAAGTATAAGTATAATATATGATGACACAACTTTTAAACAAGAGATAAATGAGAGTAAAAGAGGTCTTCTAAGATTTGTGGGTTATTTTTTGAGGGGGTAAAGAGACATATGAAAAAAGTGTGAGTCACAAGATGAGGGTCAATTGGGGGATTAATGGTTGTTTGACGAGAGATAAGAGTTGTGTGATCGATTGAAATTGGTTGTTGATTTATTGAAGTGGGGGTAAAATAGGTCGACTAAGATTGATGAGTGGTTTGCCGAGTGGATAAAAATACATGAAAAAGTGTGAGTCACAAGAAGTCAACTAAGATTTGGTGGGTGGTTTGCCGAGTGAATAAAAAAGCATATGAAAAAGCGTGAGTCACAAGAGGTCGACTATGATTGGGGTGGTTTGCCGAGGGGATAAGAGGTTTGTGAAAGTGTGTGACACGAGATGAAATGTCGAATGAGATTTAGTGATTGATTTTCCGAAGTGAGGGTAAATATAAAAGGTTTTCTTAATAAATATTAGTGGTTAAAAATATATGAATGATATATTGATTGACCGAAGTGGTCGATTGGAGGATTGATTGTTGATTTGTTGAAGTGGGGTTAAAATAAGTCGTGATACGAGTAAATATGATGAGATGTGAGGTGTGGATTTGTGGTTGATTTGTCGGGATAAGAAGCCGATAATAAAAGGATATATCGACGATTAAGAATATATATATAAATGAGATGTTGATTGACTAGAGTATACACGTGTGTGTGAGGTCACGAGATTAAAGGTCAAAATTAGAATTTGTGAGTGGTTTCCGAGAGGATAAAGAGACATATGAAAAAGTGTGAGTCACAAGATGAGATGTTGATTAGGGAAATTGATGATTGGTTTGACAAGGGATAATATATGTGTGAAAGTGTGTGTAAGGTCATGAGATGAGATGTCGATTGAGATTTGGTGGTTGGTTTACCAGAAGTGGGGAATAATTTAAGAGGTTGGTAACAAATGAGATATTAGCGGCTAAAAATATATGAATGAGATGTTGATTGACTGAAATATAAAAGTGTGTGAGGTCATTATATTAGAGGTCGATTGTGATTGATGAGTTATTTGTTGAGGGGATAAAGAGACATATGAAAAAGTGTGAGTCACAAGATGAGAGATGAATTGAGGTATTAGTGTTGGTTTGACAAGGAGATAAGAGGTGTGTGAAAGTTTGAAAGTGTGTGAGGTCACGTGATGAGATGAGATGTCGATTGAGATTTGGTGGTATATTTACCGAAGTGGGGGTAAAAAAAGATACTAGTATTTTATTTTATTTCATTATGTTTTAGATTTAGGATCATTACATAGACGCATGCTCTAGGAACATAATGATACAAAACTAGACATATGTTTAGGATTGGATTACCTTTAGACGCATGCTATAGGATTGGATAAATAAATAAGATGTAAAATAATTTTTTTTTTAAAAAGACAAAAGTTTAAAGTAGAGACTGTAATGTGACAGACTTGTGAGATATAACACGTGAGCCCTTTCTCACGTGTAACAAAGCACCAAACCAAGAATAAAATCTCTAAATTTATTTGAACACACAAAATATGTTTTTTCCTAATTATCTCAAGTACTAAATAAGGTGGGACTCTAAAAAGTAAAAGGTAGTCTAAATTAATGTTTTTAAATGCACTCTAGTCAAGCCACTATTTTAGTTCTCGCTTACTCGAGACCCGAGAAGAAGGTGAGTTATGAGGCGCGACTATTGAGTAACGAAACCCTTCTCGGGAATTGTCGATTTTTGGCGTTACAACATCATTAAAATTTTATTTCAATTTGCTCCATTTTCTTAAATCATTATAAACACTTATACATGATCAAATATATAGAAGCTTTAACCAATCTTATTCACCTAGATAACTATCTAGCATTAAAGAAATAAAAAAAGTAAGTAACATTCAAATGTTTATATATCTGCATCAATAAAACACAATAACACATAATGATAAAAACAAAGATGTGGCTATTATATATCTACGTCAAAAGGAAAAAACAAAGATGAGAACTGAACATAGATAGACTCATAAGCTAGGCCATTTTGTCTAAACATAACTAACATCATACGGCTGCTCCACATAAATGAGCTCAAAATCTAGGTCATGCAAAGATTGCAAACTTCTAGCCAAATGTGTTGGATTTGAACTCCTCATATCGATCACCTACAATTACACATTGATTTAATTTTTTAATAAAAACATTTTAATTGGAACTATAGTGTACCTAAAAATGTTGAGTTGATAAAAGATCTTCATCTTGAGTTCCAATCATACTCAATCTATTAACACAACTACCTTGCATTTGAGTTATATGCTAGGTAAAAATTATGAAGTTTTAAAATCTCTGAACATAAATTATATGAAATTTGAACAATAAGATTGATGAAATTATCAATGATTGAAGTTTGATTGATTTGTGACGATGCTCTCTTTTTCCATGAAATATTCTTTAAGTGACGTTTCAACCTTTTACCCAAATTTTTTTTTTTCTTGTTTTAATTCCTTTCACTCCAAAAGAGTTACCTTCACCAATTTGTATATTTTTTCCATTCAAAACACTTGTGTCATCTAGCTCATCAACTTATAACCTCTCATCTACCAACTTCAACATATCCAAAAGATCATCTTTAACAATTTTGTGAGTGTCTTTCATTTTCGTTGTTTTGGTAACTAATTAAACATACGACCCACACAATTATTTGTATAAAATATTTTGAAGTTCTTTTAGATCTAAATTAACTCTGGTAGTATTTGAATCATTAACTCCAACTATATCTTCTCGTGTCCAACCTTTTAGTATGTACTCTCTTAGAATACTCATAATATTGGTCATCATAAATATTTTGAAAATATGAGAATACATAATTCCAGCCAATTCAAAATTTTGACAACTATAACTCAATTTTTTCACATTAACATTCAACTGTAACTATAGGATAATAACTTTTCAGGTGAGGAGTGACTTTATATTTTGCAAGTGATCCACATCATCCCGAATTTCAATAGTAGAATTATGAGATTTGCACCATTCAGTTTCAAAACACTTGTATGCCTTAGTAATATAAATATTATTTTCTTTCTTTAAATTTGCAATTAGATATAAAATAAACTTATATTTGTCCAAAAATGTGCTTTTAAAACGATCATCAACGAGTCTTTCAAAATAATAGAAAAGTCTAAAACTTATGTTTATAAGTGACATATTTTTTTACAACACTTTTTACGCTCTCACGTGTTTGGGTTGTAATCACATTTGTGCAAAATGTGTCGTCCATATACTAAAACCCAATTTGTTTAATGTGAAATGTACGCCTTAACCAATAATTATTTTCTTATGTATATTTGGTCAACATTAGGTTTCATGCTGAAATAAAAACATCAACTTCATCAAAATCATATACACATGAGTTAAAATATTTGAAAAACTCTGTAATTGAGAAAAAAAATTCACTAAAATATATGGATACATTCTGATAAATGTATCAAATGCACAATTGATGAAATGTTTTTGGCCATTTCAAAGTTAAAGCCTTTGTCATAGATCTTTGTCATAATAGATTTTATTAGCTCTGTCAAACACTACTCAACTGTTAAAGAGGTTTTATCATATAATAAAGCTACACTAAAATTCATCAATTCCTTATGATTACCTACAATTAGACGACCTTCATTATTTTTTTAGGTTGTGTTAAAGAAAATAACATCTCCAAAATCATCAAAATCACCCTCATTTTAGAATCACATTATAAAGTATTAGTTATTAAGTCATCTACATCAACTTTAATAGCATAAAAAAAATTAGAACCATTAAACTGTATATTTTTTTTTGCAAATACACCTCATGTATCTCCAACCATTATTTTCGTATTCTTTTGGAACACAAGTAGTTTTATAATTTTTAAGAATAAAAACCTAAGAACTCCCTCCACATACTTGTCTCGCCATAAAATAATGACATACATTTGGTCGAATTCCACCAACACTTGTCATCTTAATATGTAGCGTTGTAGAATAAGATATATTTTTATGACATATATGAAGGTATATTTTATTTGGATTAGAAAGAAAATGATTATGTTCATTCACAAATTGAAAGACACTAAACTTGTCATTTTTTTTACTACTAACCTTCATTTTTGAAGAGTTTGAGTTAGAGTTGCTCTTCTTCATGAAGTCGCCAAACTTCTTCACAAAGAGAGACATGGCATCGCTGCTCAGCTGCTGATCTGCCATCTTCACGTCCGGAGCGGTTGGTGGCTCTTCAGCGGTCACCAACTCCTTAACAATGATAACGGACGAGGGTTGATCTTCTTCCATCCTACAGTTCAGCTGAACTCATAGGCCTTGAGGTCAACGAAGAGATCAAAGAGAGAGATCTTGTTTAGATCTTTGGATTCTCTCATCGCCATAGTCTTTATGTCCCATTCCCTTGGAAGAGCACGCATGACCTTGATAGCAAGCTCCCGGTTGCTATAGGTCTTGCCTAGGATGGACAGAGAGGAGACGATTTGCTGAATCTGGTGTCAAAATCGTTCATTGTTTCACCAGGACGCATTTTGAAGCTGTCGAACTGTTGAGTGGTAACCATGATCTTGTTTTCCTTGGTTTGCTCGTTGCCCTCACACAATTGAGTGAGTCTGTCCCAAACCTCTTTGGCAGTGTCACATTCGATGATGTAGTTGAACATACTGTCATCGAGAGATTTGTACAGAACATCAAGAGCCATGTTGTTGAGGTTGTTCTGCCTCTTTTCATCAGCAGTTCAGTCGACCTTCTCCTTATCAATCTTGATAAGACCTTTTGTGACAACACTCCACATGTCATCATGAAGAGAAGAGAGATGAGCACGAACTCTTTTCTTCCAAACAATGTAGTTTTCACGAGAGAAGGTTGGAATGGCTGTAGCATTGGCATCTTTGGGTATGTTCGACATATTTCAGGAAAGGCTTGAGAATAGAAAAAGGGCTCTGATACCAATTGATAGGATCAACTTTATCGTTAGAGACGGGGTCTGGCTAAGGATGAAGGCTTATGAAAAACGGTTTAATAGAAATCCTGTTAGGGAATAATATCTCTTTCTATTCTACGCAAACTTGTGTAAACACTTGAAACAAATTCAAGGCGGAATTGTTTACTTGGGTTTAAAGCACAAGATGAAATATGAAAAGATGACAGAAATGAAGAACACAACAGTTTGTTTATGGATGTTCGGAGAAACTCTCCTACGTCAACCCTTCTTCCAACCACCGGAAGGATTCACTATAATATGATGAGAATCAAATACAGTTTACACACACTTAGCTCACTATTGAACAGAACACTTTCTGTTCAATTACAAGATGAAGAATATCACTCAGCTAAAGTTGTTTTGATTCTAGCTCTCTCTCGATTCACACATAGTATAATCAGAAAGAAGCTTCACAGAATAAGTTCAGTAAGCAAGATGATTGAGTAGTCTCTCTCTGCAAAATCAGATTGCTTGTTCGTTTGTATTCGCTTGTTCGTTCGGTAGATTGTCCGTTGTCCTTAGGATTTGTTAAATACTTAGAAGAAGCTAACGGTCGAATCTTCAAAATGATACGTGGCACTCTTCCATTGGAAAGCCTCCATTGTACACAGCAGGTTCTGAGCACAAGGATCGTGGCCGTACCGAACTGGTAGTGCGCCGAATATTCCATCAGGGATGTACCTACAAAACGGGTAATATGAGGAAAATTCTCTTACATGGCATTCCTTGATTGGATGCATATAGCTGTTGTACTAATCTTCACTGAAAAGTGGAGCAAAAGTAGGGTACAACTATAGCACGTGGGTAGGAGAAATGCTAGATTCAAGCGTACTGCTTAAATAGAGCATTAGACGTATTTCAGTTAGACGGATTTGTGAAAATCAATCTAATGAAATAAGTCAACTCCTTCTAATGAAAAACGTCTATTAGACCGCCTGGTCTAATAGAATTAGACTCACGTCTAATTACAATAACCATTAGACTGACAAGTCTAACTCCACTGAGTTAGACTGCCACGTCTAATTCCGGTTCTACCTCAGACTTGTCTGAAGAAGTTAGACGTACGTCTAACTTTCACTAATTAGACCACACGTCTAATTATTCAATAACCATTAGACCGGCACGTCTAACTCCATTGAGTTAGACGGCCACGTCTAATTCCGATTCTACCTTAGACTAATCTGAAGGAGTTAGACTCACGTCTAACTTTCACTAATTAAACTATTTGTCTAATTATTCAATAACCATTAGACCGGCACGTCTAACTCCACTGAGTTAGACTGACGCGTCTAATTCCGGTTCTACCTCAGACTAATCTGAAGAAGTTAGACTCACGTCTAACTTTCACTAATTAGACTATCCATCTAATTCCGAAGATCAATTAGACTACCCGTCTAATTACAAGTATATTAGACTACACGTCTAACTTCGATGCGTTAGACTGTACGTCTAATTCCATTAGACTCACGTCTAATTCCGTGTATTCATTAGACTATCTGTCTAATTCTTTACATCTATTATACTTACACGTCTAACTCCGATGAGTTAGACTGTACGTCTAATTCCATTAGACTCACGTCTAATTCCGTGTATTCATTAGACTATCCGTCTAATTCTTTACATCTATTAGACTTACACGTCTAACTCCGATGAGTTAGACTGTACGTCTAATTCCATTAGACTCACGTTTAATTCCGTGTATTCATTAGACTATCCGTCTAATTCTTTACACATCTATTAGACTTACACGTCTAACTCCGATGGGTTAGACTTGTACGTCTAATTCTATTAGACTCACGCCTAATTTACACGTCTATTAGACTGCACATCTATCTCCGATGAGTTAGACTGTGCGTCTAATTTTATGCGAGTGAAAATCAAGATCGGTCTAATGACCCTCATTAGATCCAAGTCTAGTAACATGTTGTCTTAATACACCTGTATCAAAACTCATAAATTATTTCATCGTCAAAATATCAGTGAGTAAATTATTTCAACACTTAGTCAAAATAATTGACCCAACAATTTTATACTTGCAACCAAACCTTGTTTCAGGACAACAATTTTTCATATTAAGTTTTTGTTGTTTATCTTTTCTCTTTTCCTTTGAAGGAAATAATAGAAAATCCTATTCAACATTTTACCACATTCATTGCTGTTAGTTTTATATCTTAGTATGCCAAACTCAACTATTTTAACATATGCTAAATAAAATTATAAGCATATATTCTATAGTCTCAAATTCCAAACTCATATGTGGTACAAATTCTGCTATGATAAATGAATCATTATTTCCCAAATTTTACTATTTTTTTTTTGAAAAACATGAAACAAAATACAATATTGTTGTTATATATATATATATATATATATATATATATATATATATATATATATATATATTTATGAAGAGAATGTCAAAGTTTTTCATTACTAAGCTACGATCATCATTGAATTTATTGATAAAATTATCTCAATATTAGGTATTCATAAATATATCACAATAATTTATTTAATCATAAAAATGCAGTATATTAAAAACACGTTTCCTGAAAGTATAATCGAATATATTAAATTAACATATAATAATATTTATTAATCATGTAGAGATTATAATTGAGAAATAAAAAAGAGAAGTAAATTGATATCAATAAGATATTATAAGATGTGCATTAAATGTGTCATAAATATCTGAGAAACATAAAAAAAAGAAGTCAATGCATAAACAAATATATTAAATCAAGACAGGTTATCTCTTTGCCATTATTATATATATATATATATGAAATAATAGGGGCAACGGAATTTTATCCAAAGAAATGCCACAAATTGGTCAGATATGTAAAAGAGAGAAAAAAAAAAAAAATCTCTCTCTCAAATCTGACATTTCATCTCCCTCTGTCGTCCCTCCACAACAAAAATATATTTTGTTTATTTCTCTAACCGCTTATTGTACTTTCTTCTTTGGCGATTTCCTTCTTCGTCGCAACAAATTACTTCTTCGGCTGCAAAATAAATGGCCTGGTAAAAAACATGGCCATATTCTCTTAAAAAAAGAACATTAACTTGTGTAGAAAAAAAAGTTTTTTAAACTGATTTTTTTTAAAAATATGTCCATGTTCTTTTAAAATTTAAAAAAACATGGACTTGGTAAAAAATAATTTAAACTGATTTTTTTATAAAAAACTTATTTTTTATTTGAAAAAGGTGTTGATTATGAAGTTCAAATTGGCTGAACATAAAGTTTATTGGCGCTGAACATTGAGTTTAAATGGGCTGAACATGAAAAAAAAATTAAGTTTTTTAACTGTTTAACTGAAGACAAGTACATTGAGTTCATTGGCGCTAAACATTTAGTTCAATGACGCTAAAAATGTATTTCATTAGCATTGAACATGATATATATTTTGAGAAAAAAACTAAATTTTTTTAACTTAAAAATAATAAAAACATGTAGTTCATTAACGCTGAATATGCCGTTCATTAGAGCTGAAATAGTTCATATGGGCTGAACATTAAAACATTTTTGTAAAAATAAGTTTTTTTTAACTTAGTGTTTTTTCTAAAAACATTTTAACTAAGTTTTTTGTCAAAAAAATTATAATGTTTAGCGCAATGAACTGTATATTTGACACTATTGAATTGCATGTTTAATGCCAATGAATTTCATGTTCATGTCATTTTCAGTTAAAAAATATAGTTTTTTTTTTCAATTTTGTTTTCATGTTCAACCCATTTGAACTCCATGTTCAGCCCATTTGAACTTAATGTTCAACACTTATTTCTGTTAAGAAAACTTATTTTTTTTTTCAAAAACAAGTTCATTTTAAATTGTTTTTTTCTACACAAGTTCATATTTTTTAAAAATATTCATTGCCATATTTTTACATGCCCATGTTCTTTTTAATTTTTAGTTTAAAAAACTTTCTTTTTTTATATACAAGTTCATGTTCTTTTAAAAAAACATGGTTATGTTTTATAAGGCCATTTTTTCGCATATGAAGAAATAATTGGTCGTGCCGAAGAAGGAAATTGCTGAAGAAGGAAGTTTCCAGTTACCGAGTAGAAAAATGAACAAAATATATTTTTGTCGGAGAGAATTGGAAGGGAGAAAGAGAGATGAAGTGAAGTCGTCAGTCGCCAAATAGAAAAATGAACAAAATATATTTTCGCCGGAAAGAGTTGAGAGAGATGAAATGACAAATTTGAGAGAGAGGAATTTTATTCAATTATTTTCTCTCTCTTACACAATTGGCAAATCAAATAAAATTGGTGACATTGTTTTTATTACAATTTCGTTGCCCGTATCATTTCTCATAAAATTGTTTGAGAAACAAGATTTGTTAATGAGACCATGATTGAATATTCTTGCGGTATCAAATTTATAAGTTAGTTTTACTAAATTAAAACAAAGATTGTGTAAACCTAATTACCTGATTTTAAGGCCGACAATGAATTAATCTAGATAGACTGATGGACTGAAGCAAAATTTATTGTTTTGGTCAAATGATTTTTTTTAATTAAATTAAAATATATCGTTTTGATAAATGAGACGATGATTAGAACAACAATCTCATTCTCTTACTTCTTAGTAGATGCATATATAAACTTTGTATGATCCTTTTTTTTTTCCTTGAGATCGTTTCTTCAATTTTATTAAAGATATTTACTTGCTCATTAATTGATAAAATATTTGTTGTTTACTTGAAAATCAAAGTTCATGACTTCTTAAAAACATCCCGTCATTATACATGTATTTTTTCGGACTCAGGAATATAATCATCATTGGTACATACTGGTGTCTAAGAACCCTAGATAATATAGTTAATACTTGAGCTCAATAAACTAGTTACATTAATTTCAAATTTAAAAATATGTTTTTCAAAATTTTCCATGTATATTAAAAATTATAATAATTATATAAGCACATACAACGATAAAACATGACATGAAAAAACTTTACTCAATAGGTTATCAAGCTTGTATGTACTCGAGAAGAACAATTAACTTCACAATCGACTCTACCGACTTTCCGAATTGAAGCTAAGAAAGCATTATAATAATAGTAATCTAAACTATATGAATCGGACGACTACGATTAGGATGACAACCAGGTAGTGAAGTACCCATCTCCAAGCCCAATTTCTATTTTACTACCCGGCCCGACCCTAAATCCGACGGGTATCTCTATTTGTATCCCCATCCCTAATTCGTCGGGTACCCGATCCCCGACGGGTACCTTATTACCTAAATAAAATAAAAATGTATATTTATTATTTTCTAAATATACTAAATATTAAAAATACAAATAAATATATTACTTACCCCACCAAGGTAGTCCAATAGTAAGAGTCGACTTAAGTGACTAAAATGTCACGCGTTCGATTTATTTGGAAGTATTTTGAGTTTAAGAGGGGGACAATGACTGTGGGGTGTCATGCTAGTTCTCCTTTAATTAAAAAATAAATAAATAAATATATTACTTACTTGCATAGTTATGTTGTAAAATTGAAAAATATAATAATTTTGTTGTTATTACATACTTGGAGTTCAGCAAAAACTAAAGAGAATGTTAAAGAAAGTTGAAGCAATATTGAACTTGAAGATAAAAAGTAAAAATGAGTAGAGAGAGAAAATATTTTGTTATTAAAAAAATTTAAGATTAAGAATCATGGGAAAGAAAAGTTAAAAATAATGTTTGTGTTGAGTTTATGTATTGATATAATAAATAATATATTTATTGTAAACTAGAAAAATTTCTGTGCGATGCACACGGATAAAAATTAAAACAAAATAAATTAAAAATTATAATAATTTGTATTCAATGTTTAAAATTCTTAACAAATCACGAATAATTTATTAAAATAAACAATAAAATGTTTTCATTCCAAATTTTATTCACTTCGGTAAACAACTTATTTTCTCACATGTTTCATCACATATTTTTTCCAAAAGAATCTCTCATCTCTTGACTTTACACTTTCATTTTGTAAATCAAATATTTGATTCATATTTTTTAATAATTAGCATCGTGACCTCACACTTTATTCAATCAAATATTTGATTCATATTTGTTTAACCACTTTCAAATGATACCGACCTATATCCCTCGACAAACCACATCTCAATCACACTTGGTTAAATGTGGTACTTGTTTTTGTTAGGTTGTACTTATTAAAAACATCCCGTCATTATACATGTATTTTTTCTGACTCAGGAATATCATCATCATTGGTACATACTAGTGTCTAAGAACCATAGTTAATATAGTTAATACTTGAGCTCAATAAACAAGTTACATTAGTTTCAAATTTAAGAATATGTTTTTCAAAATTTTCCATGTATATTAAAAATTATAAGAATCATTTAAGCACATACAACGATAAAACATGACATGAAAAAACTTTACTCAATTGGTTATCAAGCTCGTATGCACTCGAGAAGAACGATTAATTTCACAACCGACTCTACCGGCTTTCCGAATTGAAGCTAAGAAAGCATTATAATAATAGTATTCTAAACTATATAAATCGAACGACTACGATTAGGATGACAACGGGTACCATACCCGCCGGGTAGTGAAGTACCCATCTCCAAGCCCAATCTTTATTTTACTACCCCAACCCTAAATCCTACGGGTATCTTTATTTGTATCCCCATCCCTAATTCGTCGGGTACCCAATCCCCGAAGGGTACCTTATTACCTAAATAAAATAAGAATGTATATTTATTATTTTTTAAATATATTAAATATTAAAAATACAAATAAATATATTACATACCCCACCAAGGTAGTCCAGTAGTAAGAGTCGGCTTAAATGACCAAAATGTCACGCGTTCCATTCTATTTGGAAGCATTTTGAGTTTAAGAGGGGGACAATGACGGTGGGGTGTCATGCTAGTTCTCCTTTAATTAAAAAATAAATAAATAAATTTATTACTTACTTGCATAGTTATGTTGTAAAATTGAAAAATATAATAATTTTGTTGTTATTACATACTTGGAGTTCAGCAAAAACTAAAGAGAATGTTAAAGAAAGTTGAAGCAATATTGAACTTGAAGATAAAAAGTAAAAATGAGTAGAGAGAGAAAATATTTTGTTATTAAAAAAATTTAAGATTAAGAATCATGGGAAAGAAAAGTTAAAAATAATGTTTGTGTTGAGTTTATGTATTGATATAATAAATAATATATTTATTGTAAACTAGAAAAATTTCTGTGCGATGCACACGGATAAAAATTAAAACAAAATAAATTAAAAATTATAATAATTTGTATTCAATGTTTAAAATTCTTAACAAATCACGAATAATTTATTAAAATAAACAATAAAATGTTTTCATTCCAAATTTTATTCACTTCGGTAAACAACTTATTTTCTCACATGTTTCATCACATATTTTTTCCAAAAGAATCTCTCATCTCTTGACTTTACACTTTCATTTTGTAAATCAAATATTTGATTCATATTTTTTAATAATTAGCATCGTGACCTCACACTTTATTCAATCAAATATTTGATTCATATTTGTTTAACCACTTTCAAATGATACCGACCTATATCCCTCGACAAACCACATCTCAATCACACTTGGTTAAATGTGGTACTTGTTTTTGTTAGGTTGTACTTATTAAAAACATCCCGTCATTATACATGTATTTTTTCTGACTCAGGAATATCATCATCATTGGTACATACTAGTGTCTAAGAACCATAGTTAATATAGTTAATACTTGAGCTCAATAAACAAGTTACATTAGTTTCAAATTTAAGAATATGTTTTTCAAAATTTTCCATGTATATTAAAAATTATAAGAATCATTTAAGCACATACAACGATAAAACATGACATGAAAAAACTTTACTCAATTGGTTATCAAGCTCGTATGCACTCGAGAAGAACGATTAATTTCACAACCGACTCTACCGGCTTTCCGAATTGAAGCTAAGAAAGCATTATAATAATAGTATTCTAAACTATATAAATCGAACGACTACGATTAGGATGACAACGGGTACCATACCCGCCGGGTAGTGAAGTACCCATCTCCAAGCCCTATCTTTATTTTACTACCCCGACCCTAAATCCTACGGGTATCTTTATTTGTATCCCCATCCCTAATTCGTCGGGTACCCAATCCCCGAAGGGTACCTTATTACCTAAATAAAATAAGAATGTATATTTATTATTTTTTAAATATATTAAATATTAAAAATACAAATAAATATATTACATACCCCACCAAGGTAGTCCAGTAGTAAGAGTCGGCTTAAATGACCAAAATGTCACGCGTTCCATTCTATTTGGAAGCATTTTGAGTTTAAGAGGGGGACCATGATTGTGGGGTGTCATGCTAGTTCTTCTTTAATTAATAAATAAATAAATAAATAAATAAATAAATATATTACTTACTTGCATAGTTATGTTATAAAATTAAAAAATATAATAATTTTGTTATTATTACATACTTAGAGTTCAACAAAAACTAGAGAGAAGGTTAAAAAAAGTTGAAGTAATATTAAAATTGAAGATAAAAAGTAAAAAAATTAGTAGAGAGAGAAAATATTTTATTATTAATGAGATTTAAGATTAAGAATCATGGGAAAGAAAAGTTAAAAATAATGTTTGTGTTGAGTTTATGTATTGATATAATAAATAATATATTTATTGTAAACTAGAAAAATTTTCACATATATATCCAAATTAACCATAACTCTCGACTCCACAATCCAGACACTTTAAAAATTAAGCATAATTATATATATATATATATTAGTTAGTTAAAAATTTGAAATTTTATTGTTAAAATGTCTCGAGTTCATGAAATTTGTTGTTGAATCTTAAATCTAAACTGTTGTTTGCCTAGTTGGTTAAAGAGTTGTACTTGTTTAGTTAGGTTGTAAGTTCAAAATATACAAATAACATTTTTAATTTTATTTTTAACCGTTTTAAGTTTATGGGTGGGACAACCCACAATCCGACTCAAGTATCCATTACTCTCACATATATATCCAAATTAACCACAAATCTGACCCGACAATCCGAACGCTTTAAAAATTAAGCATCATTATATATATATAGATTTGTAATAATGTGGAATTTAAAAAGTAATTTTATACTTTAATATATATATATATATATATATATATATATATATATTAGTTACTTGCATAGTTATGTTTTAGAATTGAAAAATATAATAATTTTGTTGTTATTACATATTTGGAGTTTAATAAAATTTAGAGAGAATGTTGATGAAAGTTGAAATAATATTGAACTTGAAGATAAAAACTAAAAAAAGAGTAGAGAGAAAACATTTTGTTATTAAAGAAAGTTAAGATTAAGATTCATGGGAAAGAAAAATTAAAAATAATGTTAGTGTTGAGTTTATGTATGGATATAATAAATAATATATTTATTGTAAATTTGTAATAATGTGGAATTTAAAAATTCATTTTAAACATTAATATATATATATATATATATATATATATATATATATATATATATATATATATATATATATATATATATATATATATATATATATATATATATTTCGGGTATTGAGTTTCGGGTTTCGCACACTCCTCACCCCAACATCGAACCCGATCGAGTAATCCTTTTTACTTCTCATCCCCGACCCCAAACTTAAAAACAATTTAAAACACCTGAACCCGACTATCGGATATCCATGGGTATCAGTATACGAGTACCAATTTCCATCCCTAACTACGATTATTGAAAGTTCGATAATTTCTATCTAACTAGATAATTCATCAAAAAACAACTTGGATGATAACTTAAATATGTATGCTTATCATATTAGCCACATAAAACTAAACTTCTCAATAACTATCCAAAGACTCGTGTATCGCCTAATGAATCCCAATTATACTCTTTAAAAGACTTTCAATACTAGTCATCCCCCATTAATGTAAAAAGTGAGTTGTTAATTCATCTCCTAGTGAAACATATGACTAATCATATTACAATATTTTTCATGCACATATCATCCATAAGATTTCAACTGTGAATAACGCTCCATCCAAATAATGAGATTTTTGATGGAATCATTGACTCTCAAGTTTCTCCCAACAAAAATTATATGGAATAATCTTTGCTAACAAGTTATAGTAATTCCCTACATAAAAACTATTCATGTCTCGCCAATGCATATTGTCTTGTTTAGAAAAGGACACTTGTTTGCGTCATACCAAACGTAAACTCTATTATGTGACAATCTTTCCTTAATATTTAATCTCCTTCTATATCTCATTCGGCTAGAGAAACTACTAGATCGATGATCAAGCATATCCTTAACTGTGACAATTCTACATATAACAATGAAAGCAACTCATGATACATCGTAGCTAAACTTTGAAACTACACCAAATATCGTTCCAAAAGTTAATTAAAAAACCATCCCCATAATAAATTTAGACTAATCACGAAAACTTTTCCACATGGAATAAGTTCCCTTCCAAATACTACACGTTGCTGGATAATTAGACATTTTGGTGAACCGACTAGACTAATCATGACCATACTTACATTTTATGCCCAAAGACTATCCGACTTCGTTGAAAATCTAGTACACTATTTTGATAGAAGATTCTTATTAAAGAAACAAGATCTCGAATATCCAGACCTCCTTGATCTTTAAAACATTTAACCTTATCCTAACTAACTAAATGATAAAACGATGAGTTAGAAGATCCCCATAAAAATATACATATTATTCTCTCTATTTAACCGCGACACTCTTAGGGAGAATGAATAAATACATCATATATGTGGACATAGATGACAACATTCTCTTAATAATAATTAACCAACCCCCTTTTGAGATTATTTTGATTTTTCATGCAGATAATTTAAATTCCATTTTTGTGATAATTGAGTTCAAAGAGACCTTGAATCTTAATTTGGCATCAAATGACATACCAAGATATGTTTATGAAAGACCACTAATTCTGAACTCCAACACATTTGTCAACCTCATCCTTTTCTATTCGAAACACAATATGAGAAAAATATATATGACTTCTTATGAAGACCAAAACATACACCGAATAACCATAAAATATTTCGAAGGTGTTTAAATTTTTGTAGGTAACTAAACCATACAGAGCGTGTCATTAGTGAAAATCAAATTTAATATGATAAAAAATATCTTTTTAACCCACAAATCACTCCACGGATGAGTCCATAATTTTCTATAAAAGCCATATTTTTTTAGTGGGCTTCCATAACAATGACGAACAAGAAAGGAGATAATGAATCACCCTATCCGATCCCTCAAGAGCTCTCAAATATCACTAACAACTCCCATTTTATTTATAAAACTTAACCGTCGAGAGACAAAATCTAATCCAACAATCTTTTTCGCACTCATTCTCATTCTTTCTACAAATTAAACAAAAACTCCCAATTGATGTGATTATAAGTTTTTTCGATGTCTAACTTTACAAAGACACTTGGAACATCATAAATTAGTTGAATCAATGCACTCATTATATATTAATACGATAACATATATTTGACGACCTTTGATAAACGTAATATGATTACTAGATATGACCATTTCTAACACCCTTTGTAACCTATTGACAAAATATTTTCTAACAATCTTATAGAAAGACGAAACGAGACTGATAGGCCTAAAGTTCTTCACATCAAGTCCCTAGAGTTTTACGAATAAGACGTATCAAAGTAGAGTTCCAACTTTTGTCAAATGAAGAGAAACAATAAAAATGATTAATTACTTCCATAATTTTATTCTTAAGAAAAAACTAGTGAGATTTTAGTACATTTATACGGTTAAAAAAAAATAACAAAATAATCATAATCATATACAATCAACTATATAACACTCCTCCTACTAACTCACTTTCGTCAACCAACATATTTCTTATTACCCAACCATCTCCTCTTTACCAAACTTTATCAACTCACTTCGGTCAACCAACATATACCTTATTATCCAATCATCTCCTCTTTATCGACCTTTATCAACTCACTTTTGTCAACTAACAATTTTATTCTCACATACTTACCAACTCACTTCCATCAGATAACATATTCCCTATTACCTAACCATCTCCTCTTTACGGAAGAAATGTTCAAAAGGTCCTTTAAAATCTTCAATTTCTAGATGGATAACGAAAAATTCAAGGGTATTCTCGAAAGCGTATGGTCTATAGATGTCAGGGGTTCCAATATGTACAGGGTTTCTGAGAAGCTTAAGTTCTTGAAGAATCATCTCCAAAGCTTTGACAAGAAGAAGTTCAGTAATATCTCCAGTAGAGTTCTGGCTGCTAGAAAAGAACTGGAAGAGGTTCTGAAAAGGTTATTAAGGGATGATAGTGATGAACAAGTCAATGAAACAGAAAGGTATGCGCTTGAAAACTTCAAGAAGCTGAGTCTGCTTGAAGAGAGTTTTGTTAGATAAAAATCAAGACAGAGTTGGCTTTCGTTGGGTGACAAAAACACAACTTTCTTCTACAGAAAATGCAAGGCTAGAAACATGAGAAACAATGTGTACAGGCTGAAGAATGATGATGGTGAATATGTTCAGGATCAAAATGGTGTACAAGATCTGGCTATCAATTTCTATAAGAAACTTATGGGTACAAGAATGTAGCATCAAAGTCACATGAATACCTTGTATTAGATTATTGATAGGAAAATCTCTACAGAAGATAGTCGCGAGCTGATAAGGGTGGTCACGAAGGTTGAGGTTAAAGAAGCTCTATTTAGTATTGATGGGAATAAAAGCCTGGGTCCTGATAGATTTAATGCACAGTTCTTCAAAGACAATTGGTCGGTTGTGGGTAAAGACGTTACTGATGGGGTTCTGGAGTTTTTCAAGAACAGGAATATATTAAAGCAATGGAATACAGCGATCCTAACCTTGATACCCAAAACTGCGGTACCCTAGAAAGTACAAGATTTCAGACCAATTTCCTACTGCAATGTGATTTATAAAATAATTTCAAAAATCATTTCTAAATGCTTTAAAAATTTTATAGGAAAAATAATAAATCTTAATCAATCTATATTCATCCCTGGTAGGACAATCCCTTATAATATTCTTCTCATGCAGAGCCTATTAAAAGGCTACGGGAAAAAGAAAATATCCCCGAGAGTTACTTTCAAAATAGATATAAAGAAAGCTTTCGATTCTGTTAGATGGGAAGCCATTCAGAACTTTCTGGTTGCTTCTGCTTTTCCTATGATTTTTATCGATTGAATTATGTAGTGCGTTTCATCATCCTACTTTGTTGTTAGCGTCAATGGAGTCCACGAAGGCTATTTCAACGGTGAAAACGGGGTAAGACAAGGGGACCCCATCTCTTCTTATCTTTTCGTAACTATCATGGCAATCTTTGAGAGCAACTTCGCGATGTTCCGAAAGAATCGTCCATACATCTTTCACTCATTCTGTGAGGTAGAGGAGGTAACCCATTTATGCTTTGCTGACGATTTGTTCATTCTAGCACACACGGATGTTGATTCCATTAGAACTATCAGGGCTGCACTAACGTTCTTTTCTGAGGTTACATGTTTAACTATTAATGAAAGCAAATGTATGGCATTTTATGGAGGCATAAACAACGAAACAAAGCAGGATATTTTCAACATCATAGGCATCAAGGAAGACAACTTTCTCATAAGGTATTTAGGAATTCTGTTAACCGCGAAGCAGATCGAGATCTCACACTACAAGCCGCTGATTGAAAAGGTAAAAAACCCAATATTTGGCTGGGCAACGAAAAAAATTTCTTTTGCAGGGAGGATCGAACTTATCAAAACCGTGATCATGGACATAGTTAGCTACTGGGCGTAGCAGATGGTCATTCCGAAGAAGGTAATGAAGGAGCTCGACACGCTAATGAGGAATTTTATCTGGGGCAGTAGCGAAAGAGCAGAAAAGAAAGTCAAATGGATCGCTATCTGCAAACCGAAGGACGAGGGAGGCATCGGCTTGAAGAACTATATCGAGTGGAACAAGGCTCTAACCTTCAAGCATCTATGAGCTTTGGAGTACAATTAGGAGTCACTATGGATCAAATGGTTATTTACGAGGTTTATGAAACATGAAACCAGCATCTTGACCTGCAAAATTCACGAAGGTATGGGCTGGTCTTTAAAAAAGATTCTTAAACTAAGAAGCAATATTGTAGATCTTTATGACATCCGTCTAGGGTATGAGAAATTCACTCTATTTTGACATGACCCCTAGTTAGAAATCTAGCCTATCATAAAAAATGAGGAGTTTCAAAATACCTGTATCAGAAGGGACTGCGCAAAAGCGAAAATTAGAGACATTTAAAGACGGAAATTGGAACTCGCTCCTGAGAAGAATTCCAGAAGGAAAGAGGATACTTAATCATATAAGTAACATACAACTACACGATAGACCAGATATTCATTATGGAAAAGTTGAGGACAATGAGAAGATGGTATCAGAGAAAATATTGGAGGTAACCTGAGAAAAAACGCAGAAAGTAGATTGGGCTCCTCTTGTATGGTCAATAAAGATTATCACTCGATACCAATTCATCCTATGGCTCACCTTTTAGGAAAGACTTAGCACTCGTGATTGTAACAACAAGTATATGAGCATCCCGGACGTGAGCTGTCTTCTATGCATAGGAAATGAAGAAATCATAGATCACCTATTCGAGAGCTGCTGTATTGCTTCGAAGCTTTGGGAAAGATTCTATAAAAGCCTAGAGAAGATCATTTTCCCGAGCGAATGAAATGAAACTAAAGAAGTGACACTACTCAAAGCCAAGGGAAATCAATTTGCAACAAGCGTGTTCAAGTGCGACTTTGGAGCAGTGGTGTATAACATTTGGCAAGAACGGAATGCAAGGTTATATAGAAGAACCCACAAGAGCGTCGAAGAGTTATGGAAAGATATTGTATCGGATTGCAGCGCCCTTGCGGGAACGTGGAGAAGAATTTCAAGCACGGAGCAGAAATGGAATATCTACACGAACTGGAATTTACCGTTTTTTGAACTCACTAAAATTGAAAGCATTGTAATCAGATAATTCATTTATGTTTTTAGATTTTTAGCTTTTATTCAGAATGTTACGACTTCAAAACCATTCAAGGCATATCTAGAATGATGTCTTAAACTCGTGGTTTTTCCCCGTTTTGAGGAATTTTTAATGAAATGACGCTAAGTCGTTTTTCCCCAAAATAACCATCTCCTCTTTACTGACATTTATCAACTCACTTCCGTCAAACAACAATATTATTCTCACACACTTACCAACTCATTTCCGGCAACCAACATATTCAATATTCCATCTCTATAATTATTAAAAAATTGCACAGGGTGAAATTCGAACCCTCAGTCTTTATTATGTATAATGAACACTTAATCATTACATCACTTAAGATTGTTGATTTCTTTTTATAATTTTATGTATGAACATATAATTGATATGACTATCAATCATATATATGGAATGTTATATATATATATATATATATATAATTATGAGAAAATAAAAATATAAAAAAATTAAATTATATAAACGAAATTAAAATATGATTAGTTTAGTTTTTTAAAATGTTGAAGTTATATTGTTAGAAATGTCATACGTTCATCAATTTTGAAGTTAAATTTAAAGTATAAAATGTGATTAACCTAGTTGGTTAAAATGTTGAACTTATATTGTGAGGATGTAGGTTCAAAACTTGTGTATATCACATTTTCAATTTAATTTTTCAAATTTATGGATGGGCGGGTTAACCCATGACCTAACCCAAGTTGTTGGGCCTTGTAGGTCTATCCCAATTAGGCACTTAATAAAACAAGCATACCATAAGAATGTTATTCTCTTTATCACTACTAGAAAGAGATAGTATTTTACTAAGAGACAATAAACATATAAGAAGGAGAAGAAGAGAAAGAGAAAGAGCAATCTCCTTACTTTTATAACTTATAGGTTCTAATTTTTTTGTTGTCGTATATCTAAACTTGTTTGGGTCTAAATGAAATTAGTTTTCAATATATATATACCTTAAGTTTAGGTTTAAAGTTGAGAAGAACATTTGTATCAGTTTTTTTGTTGATATAGTGATATTTGCTAGTTGACCCGTGGTTTTATACCCTATAAGTTGAGAGAATTTTCTACGTAAATATGATGTTGTTTATTATTGTGCTTGATCTCCTATTTTAAATTTAGATGATCTGTGAATTTATCCATCTCACGTCAATTGATTATAATAGAAAAGTATTATTTAATTTGAAATTTCTAATAAGTGGTATCAGAGTTGTTAGGTTTATTTTTTTTTATTGAAGAATGATTTTGTAGGTTGAGATAGAAGGCAATAGCATAATGATCAATGACAAATAATAACTGAAAGATTTGGAAATCCAAAATGGAGGATATTCTTTATTGTAAAGACTTGTATGAACCGATTGAAGTAGATAATGCAAAGCCAAAAGATATAGATGATGCTAATTTGACAAAATAAAACTAGAAAGCAGTTGACACAATCAGATAGTGGCTTGATGATAGTGTGTACTTGATGATAGTGTGTACCATCATTTAGCAAGTGAGAATAGTGCACATGAATTGTGGAAGAAGTTGGAATCATTGTATAAGTAGAAAATAATAGGTAACAAAGTGTTTATAATTTGAAAGTTATTAAATCTTAAATTCAGAGAGGGTGCAGGTGTTGCTAAGCATTTAAATGAGTTATAGAGCTTGATTAATCAATTTTCGGTGATGGAGACAACCTTAGAAGATTATCTACAAGCTTTATTTCTCTTAAGATCATTGCCCGATAGTTAGGGATGGCAATGGGGCGGTTCGGTTCGGTGAATGACAATACCATCCCCGTCCCGAATTTACCCACCCTTCCCCAATCCCCGCCCCGATTCCCAACTTGGTTTTTAAATATAAACCATCCCCGCCCCGATCAGGGATGGGGTTTCCCCGCGGTGCACCAAAACCGAATAACAATTTAAATTTAAAATATAAATAATAAAATAAAATAATTCATATATTTAGAGTTATAAATTATCAAAATATTAAATACCAAACAAAAACAACATTCAATAATAATAATTTTAAAGTATTAATACCAAAACAAATAAACTTCCAATAATAATAATGTTTCAAAATATAACATAAACTCTAATGAATTAAATCTCCATTCTTCATCTTCAATGATTAGGATCACATTCTGTATTAATAAAAAAATATATTAATAAAAAACTGAAGTATTATTATATATTTAATTATACATATTCAATAAAGAAATCTAACCTTCTTCTTCTTCTCATTTTCATCATCTCTTACTACATTCAAAAACGATCTAGTAGGCTAGTACCATGTTCAATTGACACTAATAACATTAGATTCTACATTCATAAAAAAGAATCTATAGTATCTTCTTCCAAATAAGCATCCAATTCACTATTCACATGTACAATCTTTGATCTCTTCCTTTTCATAAACTTTTGGAGATCACTTAAAGTGTTATCATTGTCAGAATTTGATGAATTCAAACAAGAACTACCCTCACCATATCGTTTATAAAAAATCAGTCTTGTGATGATATTCTTCTAACAAGTTATAACATAATTGAAGAACTTATTCAATCTTTGACACAAAAGAATCTTCATATATCTTTGGAAAGTAGAACTCTAACAAATCCAATGTATATCTTGGGTCTAAAACAATTGTCACTCTCATTAAGCCATGTATATCATCCCAATACTTTTTGAATTTCACATTCATATTAGCAGCCATTTGACTAATAACCTAATTAGAAGAATTGATCCATGAAGACAATTTCATATATATATATATATATCACATATTTTTGAAAAAAACATGTTAGCTGTTGGATATTTTAATGCAAGAGAATAATTGAGTCACGTTATAAAATGACTTCAAATTCTTACAAATTTCGTCGGAAAATTCCCATTCTTCACTAGTTGGTATACTTTTATATTGAAACTCTCTTTGCTCAGCTCTAACAAACACATCCTTGTATACTTAGGCTGTCTCAAGCATTAAAAATGTCAAATTCCATCTAGTAGGACAATCAAGAACCAATTTTTTAGCATAATCTATACGACATTGTTTAACAATTTCCTCAAATTTTTCTTCTCTTTTTGGAGTTGCAGTTCAATAAGATACACTATCACGTACCTTTTCAATTCCATATTTAATTATATCCAGTCCACCTTTCACAATTAAGTTTAATATGTGAGCACAACAACGCATATGAAGGAGTGTACCTGACAATATTAACTTGTTTCTCTGTAGCTTCTCTATTATGTCTTTCATTAAAGCGTCATTTTTTGAACAATTATCCAAAGTTATAGTGGATAACTTTGTGTCAATATTCTAATCCATCCGACAAGTTAACAAAACATGAGAAAGATTTTCTTTAGTATGTGGACATGGAACATAAATGAACCTACAAATAAGATAAAGTAGGCTTAAATGAGATAAATTAGAACTTCCCAAATAAATAATAATAATTATAAATAAAAACTGTAATATTACCTCAATATTCGATTTTGCAATGTCTAGGTATGGTCAATGAAGTGTGTTGTAACAACCATGTATCTTTTTTTTTGGTTGCTAGCTGTCCACATATCAGATGTTATGGCAACTCTACTAGCATTGTTATCAATCATAGACATTATTTTGGTCTTTTCATATTCACAAATTTTTAACATGTCACTTCTTATTGTATTTCTCGTTGGAACCTTAAACAATGGTTGTAGAAGACCCAATAATTTTCTAAATCTAAAATGATCTACCATGGCAAGAGGGTATTCATGCATGATAATCATGTTTGTTAATTCTCTTCTAGCACCATCTTGATCAAATGTGCAGTTTCCAATACATTGTTTACCATCTTTTGACAAAGTATTTGTCAAAACTTGTTGTCTTAAACCCAAACGTTTAGGTCTTTGTAGACAACGATTAAAGTGGTCATGTAGGTGACGAGTTCCATTTTTTATTCACCTCCCAACAACTTATAACAATATTTGCATTTTGCCTTTTTAACTCCATTGATGTCTACAATCTCAAAATGATTCCAAACAACACTTATTCTCCTTTCTAAACAATTGGAAACATTTACCATACTTTCGGGAATTGTTTCAGGTGTTGTATTTGAATTATCGAGCTCTATATAATTTGTTGAATTAGAGGTATTATTGCTCGATAAATTCTCAATATTTGTTGACATTGAATACCTATTATCAATATTTAATAATTATCATTAATAAAACTAACACATATATTAAATTATACTAAAGTGTAAATGAAGTATCATATACTTCTCAAACTATACTAAATAAAATCATTTCACCTTCTTTAAAAAACATTAAATTGAAGAACAATATAAATTTAAATAAACTCACATTTCTTAAACTATACTAAATAAAAACATTTCAGCTTATTTAAAAAACATTAAATTACTAATTTTTTTAAAAGAAAATAACATGTAATACCATTTTTTATTTGAAGAACAATAAAAGTGTAAATAAACTAAAGTATCATACTTCTCAAACTATACTAAATAAAATGATTTCACCTTTTAAAAATATTAGATTACTAACATACTCTTTTGTTTTATTTGAAAAATAATTTGTAATACAGTTTTTTATTTGAGGAATAATAAAATATTATACATGAATATAATAGCAAAAGAAAATTACCGGACACAAATATGATACAAATTAAATAATAGTGATCTAAACTAATTGTTTATAATGGAAATAAAATAACTAAACTGACCTGAAATCGAAAATAGCATCGTCAAGTCGAAAGCAGATGTAACAAAGATTGTGAAAGACAAAGACGAATATAGAAAACACCCTACAAAAAAGATGTGATGCCATATTGTTTATATTGATTAGTAAAAGAACAGTAAAATAATATTAGCAAAGAGTTCAACTAACTTTCAAACTGAAAAACCTTCAAGATTCAAATGAGAATCATGTATCATGTATGTAGAAGAAAGAAGATATAATTAAAATTAAAATAAATTTTAGAGAGAGAAATGGTAATGAGGATTGAGGAAGATGAAGAGGTAAAAAGTAAAAGATAATTAGAGATAGCGTGTAGAGGGAAGGAAGATAAAAATGTTTTCAATGAAAAAGAGAAAATAATGATGACATTAATTAATGATTTTATTAATTAATATATTTTTATTAAATAAATATAATTATATTTTATCGGTTCGGGGATCGGTTCAGTGCATGTAAATACCATCCCCGCCTCGAACTCCGGTCAACATATTTCGGGTTTTCCTCGATCCGCCCCGATCCCTAGTCAAAGCGGGGGAAAACCATACCAATCGGTTCGGTTCGACTCGGTTTCAGCGGGGCAGTTTCAAATTGCCACCCCTACCGACAGTTAGGGGACCTTGATTGTGACATTCAATAATGCAGCTCCGACTGGTGTACTTACTATGAGTATAGGTACTAGCAGCTTGTTCAATGAGGAGACAAGAAGGATGTCAACTAATAAAAATAGTGCATAGGCCTTAGTCATAGAGAACATGGGAAGAGCTGAATACCGACAACAATCAAGAGGCCATAGCAATTCCAGAGGCAAATCAAAATCTAAGGAAAGATAGTGTTATCATTGTGTTAAAAAAGGTCACTTGGAGAAAAATTGTAGAGCATGGAAAAGACTAGAAAATGAAGGCAACAATTAGAAGAAATATGTTGATAACACAAACACCACAACCAAATTAACTATGGATGATGTAGTGATTCTCTCTTGTAAAAAGGAATAACATCTACATGTAACAGGTCATTAACGAGTTGAGTGGATAGTTGATATTGGTACTTGCTATCATGCTACACCAAATAAAAAGTTATTCATGAATTACAAGGATATAGATCTTGGTATAGTGAATATGGGTAATACTAGTTACTCGAGTATTATGAGCATTAATGATATTTTTTGTAAATAGAGTTGAGACATTGGTTACACTAAAAGATGTGCGGCATATTCCTGATTTGCGCCTAAACTTGATATCAGATTATGCACTAGACAAAGATGGATTCAAGCATTACCTTCGTGATGAAGAATGAAAGATCAATATAGAATCAATGATTGTAGAAAAAGGGAAGCGGTGGCACACTCTATATTGAACCCATGTGAAGATACTCAAGAATGGACTAATTGCAGTTCAAGATGGAAGCTCTCTAAATCTGTGGCATCAACGTCTCAGCCATATGAGTGAGAAAGGGCTACAAATTTTGGTGAGGAAGCTTCACATCCCTTCAACCAAAGACAAGATTCTATATCTATGTGACTACTACCCATTTGGTAAGCAACTTAGACTCTCTTTTAGTCAAACATTAGAGAGGAAACATAATATGCTGGACTTGTTTATTCTAATGTGTGTGGTCCTTTTGAGTAGAAGTCATTGGGTAGCAATTGATATTTTCTAATATTTATTGATAATGCATCTATAAAAGGGGTTTATTTTACGAGAATGAAAGATCAAATATTTAATTACTTTTAAGAGTTCTATGTCATGGTAGAAAGAGAGACAAACAATAAGTTGAAATTTATTCACTCTGATAACAGAGGAGAGTATACCTTCAAGGAATTTAAAGCATATTATGTAAAATATGGAATTTGACATAAGAAGACAGTGCCTGAAACTTCGCAACACAATATTGTGGCTGAGAGAATGAATCGCACCATCATAAAAAATGTGAGATACATGCTAAAAATGACAAAGATGCCAATACAGTTTAGGGGAGAAATAGTTCGTACAACTTGGTATCTATTAAACAGGTCACCATCTGTTCATTTAAACTTTAAAATACCAAAAAGAGTATGGTCTAAGAAGAATATTGCATACTCGCATCTAAGGGTGCATATTCCAAAGGAAAAAGTATCCAAGTTGGATGATAAAGAAATTCCATGAATTTTCTTAAATATGGAAATGAGGAATTTGGGTACAAATTATAGGACCCAAAAAAGAAGAAAATTGTCAGGTGCAGAGATGTTGTTTTCTTCGAGGGCCAGAACGGGATAAATATGAAAATCAATAAGAATTTAGAGAGAATTAATGAGTTCATAGAACTCATACCAATTCCTTCACATGTACCGTAAACAATAAAAAATGAAGATGAACATAATGAAGAATCCATAGATAACCTCTGACATGAATGGTAATAATTATGATGAGATTGTTTTTGACGCTCTTGAGTAGGGAAGCAACAACATTAAGAGGATCCAGCTCCAAGTAAGAAGGTCTGAAAGAGAGCACCAACCTTCTAATAGATACCCTTCTTCAGAGTATATCCTATTGACAGAAAAAGGAGAGCCAAAAAGTTTCTAGGAGACACAAATTCATAAAGACAAAGTTAAGTGGTAGAATGCAATGAAAGATGAGATGAATTTATTGCAAGAATTGAGCACATATGAGCTGGTGGAGCTTCCTTAGAGCCGAAAGGCATTGAGAAACAAATGGGTGTTCAAGCTAAAAAGTGATTAAAATGGAGAAATTATGAAGTACAATGTGTGACTGGTTGTAAGGGGTTTGGGATAAAAACAATGCATCGACTTTGAGGAGATTTTTTCACCAGTGGTAAAGATGACTTACAATCGTATAGTGTTAGGTCTACTAGATATCTTAGATCTTGAGCTTGAGAAACTTTATGTAAAAACTTCACTTCTTTATGGTAACTTGGAAGAAGAGATCTACATGGAGCAATTATAGGGATTTAAAGTGAAAGAAAAAAGAACATGGTTTAAAAATTAAAGAAGAGTTTATACAATTTAAAACAAGCTTTGAGACATAGATACAAGAGATTGGACTCTTTTATGATAAGTCATTGGTACTAGAGAACCAAGGCAGATCCATGTGTTTACTTTAAAAGATTTTATATTGGAAAGTTTTAGATCATTTTACTTTATGTTCATGATATATTGATGGTAGGACATGATGCTTAGATAATAGCTGTGTTAAAGAAGGAGATGTCCAAGACATTTGACATGGACATGGGCCAAGCACGTCATATATTGGGCATGCAGATTACTCGTGAAAAAAGGCAAAGAGACTTTGGTTATCACAAGAGAAGTACATTGAAATGGTGCTTGAGAGATTCAACATGCAAGAAAAAAATGAAGTAAGTTGTCCACTTCCTAGCCTTTTGAAATTGATTAAAAAGATATATCCATCAATAGAGAAAGAAAAGAATGAAATGTAAAGTGTGCCATATTCCTAGGGAGTTTGATATATGCATGGTTTGCACTAGACCAGATATAGCGCATTCAATTAGTGTAGTAAGTAGATTCATCTCTAATCCAAGAAAAAACATTGGGAAATAGTGAAGTGGATTCTTAAATATTCAAGAGACACTTCTAATTTGTGTTTGAGTTTTAGAAATGGTGAAACCGTGTTAATGTTACACAAATACTGATATGGTTGGAGATCTAGATCAGAAAAAATCCACTTTAGGTTATGTGTTAACTTTTTCATGGGGAGTCGTGTCATGGCAATCCAAGTTTAATAAATGTGTGGTTTTGTCAATAAAAGAAGTATAATACATTGTAGCAACTGAAGTTGGTAAGGAGTTATTGCGGGTGATTATATTTATCCTATAGATTGGTATGCAATAAAAATATGCAATTGTTTTATGTGATAACCATAATTCTATAGATTTGAGGAAGAATGCTTTATATCATTCCATAACTAAGCATATTGATGTGAGATTTTATTGATTAGGAGATGTAATAGAAAACCAACAGAAGAAGCTGAAGAAAATCCACACGGATAAGACCCCGTCAAACATGTTTACAAAGATAGTTTCAAAAGATAAGATCGAGCTCTGTTGTCGGCTAGTTGACATGAATACCAAGTGATGACTTGAAGATCGATTTGCCTCTCTTCGTGGGCTAGAGAGGGAGATTGTTGGGCCTTGCGAGTCCAACCTAATTAGGCACTTAATAAAACAAGAAAACCCTAATAAATTTATTCTCTCTATCACTAATAGAAAGAGAGAACATTCTACTAAGAGACCAGAAACAGAGAAGAATAAACAGAGGAAGAAGAATAGAAGGAGAAAGAGCAATATTCTTACCTTCAAGTTCTAATTTATTGTTGTCTGACTTGCTTAGGTCTAAATAAAATTGGTTTTCTCTATATGTATACCTTAAGTTTATGTATAAAGTTGAGAAGAATATTTGTATCCGTTTCTTGTTGATATATTGATATTTGTCGGTTTGTCCTGTGATTTTTTACCCTCCAGATTGAGAGGGTTTTCCACATGAATTTGATGTTGTTTATTATTGTGTGTTTGATCTTTTATTTTAGATCTGGATGACATATGCATTACCCATCTCACATTAATTGATTACATTAGAAAAGTATTATTCTTAATGAAATTCCCATCACAAATATCTATTTACTCTTACATACATATCCAAATTAAACACAACCATCGACCCGAAAATTCAGATACATTGAAATTAAGGAATATATATATATATGGCCATTAAAAAAATTAAAACATGTGTAATTTGCATTATTATTATTATTATTATTATTATTATTTCACCAACTCATTTGAATAATATATATATATTAAGTAATATTTGATTATTATAGTAATATTTAATAAATAAGTATTAAACGAAACAGCTGGTCAAAGGAATCTAATTAAATCATGAGTTGAGAAACCAATACTTGTTGACTTACATGTTTTTTTTTAATTATTGAAGGAAGATGCGTAAGAATGATCACAACTTTTTTATTTCAAAAGATAAAATGCAATTTTATTTAATGATAAAAAAAACTAGAATTAATTTTAACTTTTATTTTTATTTAAAACGTTTTAAGTAAGTATCAAATTCATGACTAGGGTAAAAAATTAATAATATTTTCATTACATAAAAAATGACCGTACCACAAAATACTGAAAATATTGAAAATATTGAAAGGTAAGATATCGATACCAAAATTATCGATAAAAACAAGTATGAGATTTTAAAATTTTGGTATATCGAAATATACTGAAATACCAAAATAATAATTATAAATTAAATATATATATAATATTTATAAATTATTAAATTATAATTTAATTTCAAAAAAAAAAATAGATTCATGTAATATTAAAAAAAATTCAGCAAAATTAAATAATTATTAACGAATTAATCAATTTTAATAAATTAATTTAATTTTTTAAAATAAATTTAAAGCTCAACTAAATATTTACTCTTTTTATCTAACTTTAAAGGATTTTTTTTTCTAAATTATATTATTAACTTTATTAGGATATATATATGAATGGTATAATATCGATATCGTACCGAAATCACGGTGTACCGTTAATATTTGATATGATCGGTATATTTGTATTATACTGAGATTTATGTGTACCGAATTAACGGTACGGTAATGATATTATTTTTTTATATAGAAAATTTCGGTACGATATACAATATGGATACAAAATTATGGTATACCATACTGACCTAAATTTACCCGTGACTGTAAATCTCAAAGAATCCACTTCCATTTGAGTTACCTTTGTGGGGTGAAGTTCACCTACACTTTTTAATTCAACGTTAATTTAATACGTTTTTATCGAAAAATTGATCTTTAAAACATTTAAAAATATATATACACTTTCTATGTTTGGTTTTTCAATTTAAATCCAAATTTATTTTCATTTAAGAGACCGTACGTACGTTAATAGCCCATCAATTTTATAATTTTTGTATAAGACTAATTAATTTTTCAATATAATATCATCGTTCATATATATAACAGAAAAAGTGTTTCAAATTGGGTATATATATATTGTACATGTGTTTATAACCTACATAATTTATTTAACATAATTATTGTGAAATTAATTGTATTATCAAAGTTAATCGAACCTAAACAACTAAATCAAATATTCGATTGTTTTGAAAACCAGTGAAGCGAACCCAATGAATTATTTGTCGATTTAGTGACACTTTATTTAGTCAAAATACTAAAAGACGGGAATGAACGAGTTTTCCCGATAAAATAACAAGATGATACTAACCGAATGACTAATCATTGCTGAAATTTAAATAATAAACATAATTTAGTTACAACCAAAGTTGATATATAAATATTTGTGTAAATAGTTAAGTTCTAAAATAATAAATTATTTATGCTAAACTTGTTTTACATAATTTTATTATTATTACTATTTTAAAAAAACATATTTTAAGTATAATTGTATTATTTAATAATAATTTTGAAAAATTAATAATATCCATGAAGATCAAACTCACTGAACTGACCTAACCAATAAATTGAAACAGATGGTTTGAGATTTTTTAAGAATTGACGTCAATGTTCTGCTTGTAAATTTCAATGTACAAACTGACAAAAAAAAAAATTTACACTAGTATTTTAGGGGTCAAAGAGTGAAAGGTTTTGTTGATATGTTTAGTAGTTTTACCCAAGTGTTTCTTAGACCATATTTGGATAAATTCTGAATTATTTGGGAACACTTTTTTGTGTGTGTAACAGAGATTACAAGATGTAAACCAAGTTTCATAACTTACAATAATGAAAGAGAAAATGTTAAAACAACAAGCAAAATAATAACAAATACACTAAATTAGTAATTATAAAGACCAAAACAAAGATGAAATACAGTTCTAATTTATGGTCTTATTGGGATGTTTAAAGTTATTTGTTTATTGTACGTAGAGCTAGTGTGATGTGGTTTATTTGGATTTTATTTTTAAAATAAATCATTATCTTATCTATCTTATCTTTGCGGGTGCTTCTAAAACATTCAAACACAGTTCCTTTATTTTTAAAATTTTAAATATTAAGAATAATTGATTAAAATGGTCAAATAAACTGTTATTAATATCATCAAACCATGTTTTTTAGCCACGGTTTTATATTTCAAATAAAACTTATTTAAATTAACTTGGATCTATCCAACGTCAATAACTCGATCCCTTATCACGCATGTAGTTTTAGATAAAGTTTTCTTTCACATAGACACTTGAATGCCAAGTATGATTTGTAATAAATTATCTTTTAGAACAGAGGCAGATTCTTTTATTATTTGAGGCATTAATTTACCTACTAAAATATCACATGCCCATTCTAAAGTAATCTCTTCCACAAACTCTGAGATTATAGGAAGCCGATCTCAAAGGTGAAGTTGTTAAACGCTTCCTGACATGGACGTCCTCTTCTTACAGTTATGGGCGTAAGAGGTCATCAACCCATTCACTACCGAGGAGTCTGGCGTAATAGAGAAATCCAGAATAATAGCACCTGTTTAGCAATCTAGAAATAGACAAGCTACAACAAAGACTTAACAATTCTTTTTCCCTTTCTGTATAATCAAATAGGCAGCCAATTCATCAAACAATCAAAGAAACAAAGAGCAAGACACCAAGATTTTACGTGGAAAACCCAAATTAGGTAAAAACCATGGGACACTTCGGCCACTTAAATCATCCACTATATCAAATGGGTATACAATGTTGTTCAATACAAGCCTAGAGGTAATCTAATAAGAGTTATCAATTAACCTCATCCTAACTTGTCATTCACATACATTATCATCATCACTAAAGATGGCTAACCAAATGGATTAGGGATAAAGAAAATTAGAAGAAGAACCTGCTGCTTCAATGGAGGAATTGCTGCTTCAATGGAGGAAGAGGGAGAGTGAACCAAAACCAAACTGCTGTGTTTTTTTTCTTTAATTAAATATTCCCTAATGGGCTTTATTAATTTGTTAGGGCATATGCCAAGTGAGATGACCCAACAAATCTCCCCCGTTAGCGCAACTTCGCGGGCTCTAATAAACCCGCTATCTCCCGACAATCTTCAAACTTGTCCTTAGGCAAGGACTTCGTAAACATATCGGCACCATTCTCACTTGTATGAATCTTCTCCAAGTTCAGTTCTTTTTCCTCAAGCACACATCATGTATCCAATGATATCTCATGTCGATGTGTTTGGATCTCGAATAAAAAGTTGAATTCTTTGAGAGATGAATGACACTTTGACTGTTGCAAAACAAAGTGATCTGCTCTTGCTTTTGGCCCAACTCTTGTAGAAACTTCTTCATCTATAAACCTCTTTACATGCCTCAGTAGCTGTAATATACTCATCTTCTATAGTAGACAAAGCAACACACTTTTGTAACCTTGACTGCCACGCAACAACACCGCCTGCAAAGGTAACTAAAAAACCTGATACAATTTTTCTTGAATCAACATCACCCGCCATATCAGAATCTGTAAAGCCTTCCAAAATAGGAGTATCACTTCCGAAGCATAAACGTGCTTTCGAAGAGCCTCGAAGATATCTGAGAATCCACTTAACAGCCAACCAATGTTCTTCTCCTGGGTTGGAGAGATACTGACTAACAACACCAACTGCCTGTGCTATGTCCGGTCTTGTACATACCATGGTATACATAAGACTACCAACTGTGGAGGAATAAGGTACATTCTTCATTTCATCTTTCTCTTTCTCACTTGTAGGACATTGTTTATAACTCAACTTGAAATGACCTGCAAGTGGAACTGAAACCGGTTTTGCATTTTTCATTGCAAACCTCTCAAGTACCTTCTCAATGTACTTCTCCTGTGATAGCCAAAGTATTTTTTTTCTTTCTATCTCTTGTGATTTCTATGCCTAGGGTCTGCTTCACTAAACCCAAATCCTTCATCGCAAAAGACTTGTTCAAATTAACATATCATCAACATAGAGCAGCAGAATAACATAATCATCAATACCGTATCTCTTGATGAAAATACAATGATCAGAAGTAGTCTTACTGTACCCATTTGCTTCCATGAAGGAGTCAAATTTCTTGTACCATTGTCTAGGTGCTTGCTTGAGCCCATACAAGATTTTCCTTAATCTATAGACAAGATCTTCTTTACTTTTAACTTTGAAACCCTCAGGTTGTTCCATATAGATCTCTTCCTCCAAGTCACCACGGAGAAATGTAGTCTTCACATTTAGTTGTTCAATTTCTAAATCTTGACTAGCAGCCAATGCTAACATAACTCTGATGGATGACCTCTTCACAACCGGTGAGAAGATCTCTTCAAAATCAATCCCCTTTTTCTGTCCAAAGCCCTTTACAACCAGTCTTGCTTTGTATCGAGGTTGTGAGTTATTCTCTTGATGCTTCAACTTGAATACCCACTTGTTCTTCAAAGTCTTCTTTCCATTCGGAATTTCACCAAGTCATAAGTCTCGTTCTTTTGCAAGGAATGTATCTCTTCTTGCATTACCACCGACCACTTGGTCTTGTTTTCATGAGACAATACTTCTTGATAGGTTTCTAGTTCTCCTCCGTCAATCAACATCACATACTCATTGGGAGGATACCTACTAGAAGGTTGTCGTTGCCTACTAGATCTTCTAATATGCTGATCATCGGATGGCTCTAGAGAACTATCATCATCTTGTTCAGCTTCCTCTGTTGGCTCAGCATTAACTAAAGGAGTCTCATCAACCTCAACTTGGGAATTTTCCACATCATTGGGTTGTGATTGTGGTGTACGAATCCTACCATTATCGAGCAATTCCTTCTCCGTAGACTTCAGCTTTTATTTTTTCTCAAAGACTTCAATGGTCTGATCTTCAAAAAATACCACATCTCTGCTTCTAATGAGTTTCTTGTTAACTAGATCCCAACATCGGTTCCCAAATTCTTCGTGGACATACCCAATAAAGATACATTGTCTCGTCTTGCCATCAAGCTTAGCTCTCTCATCTCGAGGAACATGAACAAATATTTTACAACTAAAAACTCTCAAGTGATCATAAGAGATATCTTTACATCTCCAAACTCTTTCTGGAACGTCACCATCTAAAGGTCTTGAGGGTGAAAGATTTATCAGATCAACTGTTGTCTTTATTGCCTCTCCCCAAAAGTATTTTAGCAACTCAACATGAGACAACATACACAAAATTCTCTCATTGATAGACCCATTCATCCTCTCTGCGACTCCATTCTGTTGAGGTGTTTTTGGCACAGTCTTCAAAAGCTTGATCCCATGACTTTTATAGTATTCCACAAATGGTCCTCTGTATTTGCCACCATTGTCCGAATGAACACATTTCAACTTCTTCCCAGTTTCTCTCTCCACTTCAGCATGAAACAATTTGAAGTAATCTAATACTTTATCCTTAGTCTTCAAGCAATAGGCCCACGACTTCCTTGAGCAATCATCGATAAAAGTGATGTAATAATGAGAACCACCTAAAGTCAAGGAATTCATAAAACATATGCCTGTGTGAATCATATCTAGGATATTGGGCTTCCTAGATGGTGAGAAACTTTTAAAGGAAACTCTATGTTGCTTACCAATTAAGCAATCTGTGCATGTCTTCAAATCTATGGACTTTAAGCCCTGAAGATCGATTGTCTTGGAGAGAACTCGCATGCCATTCTGACTTAAGTGACCAAGTCGCTTATGCCAAAGTTGTTCTGAACAATCATTAACTACATTTGCTTCTCCCTTGTAAGACTTACTCTTTGTCACATAAAGAGAACCGACCTTCTTTCCTTTAGCTGTCACTAAAGACCCCTTAGTGCGTTTCCATTTTTCTTCACTAAAGTAACTATGATATCCTTCATCATCAAGAATACCAGTAGAGATCAAATTCACCCGAATATCGGGAACATGTCGAACATTCTTCAAAAGTTGCTTGCACGAAGTGTTAGTATCCAAACAGACATCTCCTTTTCTAACAATCTTACACGTAACATGGTTTCCCAACGTCACTGAACCAAACTGTCCACTAGTGTAAGAAGCAAATATATCACAACGATTAGTGACATGATAAGAAGCACCCGAGTCTACCACCCATTGTGTATCTTGAGAAACAAGGTTGATACTATCATTGTCGTAAACAATATCGATGTTACCACCCACATCTGCAACCTTACTACTTCCATCTTGCTTATTCTCCTTTTATTCCCGCTTTAAAGATCTGCACTGATACTTCTTGTGTCCTGGCTTGCCACAATAATAACATGTAATCTCTTTTCTCGAGCTGAATGTTCCCCGTGACCTATCTGAACTGCCACTACGATTTTTTGGAGTTTTACTTTTACTTCTACCCTTCTCTCGGTCACGAACACCTGACTTGGAGTCGAGAAGCCCTATTCTTTTCTACTAACCTCTTCATTCAACACGCTCTCTTTCATCATTTTCAAAATGAGCTTACTTTGTGGAAAAAAATGGTAATTGAAACCATAAGTGTCTCCCAACTATCAGGCAGAGAATTAATCAAACACATAGCATGAAGTTCATCATCAAATTTCATTCCTATCGCAACCAACTCATTTAGAATACCCTGAAAAATATTTAGATGCTCGGACATAGAAGACCCATCTTGATATTTCAACGAGCAAAGCTTCCTAAATAGAAATGCTTTGTTTTGAGTGTTGTTCTTCTCATACAACTCACTCAAAATAGTCCACACTTTATGAGCATTAACCTCAGTAGCCACATGCTGATACACACTATTGTCAACCCATTGCCTGATTTTATCAATTGCCTTTATGTTCAGCTTCTTCCAATCTGCATCTTTCATAACCTCTGGTTTGCCTTTATCACCCAAAATAATGTCTTCATAATCATAATTACACAATAAGTCCTCCATCCGTGACTTCCAGACTGTGTAATTGGTAGTTGTGAGTTTGATCATCGTGCCATTACTACTCAACGATTTTTCCATTTGAATTATACAAGAATCACCACCAAACGAACTCAGCTCTGATACCACTTGATAGAGAAATCCAGAATAATAGCACATATTTAGTAATCTAGAAATAGACAATCTACAACAAGGGCCTAACAATTCTTTTTTCCCTTCTGTATAATCAAATAGGCAGCCAATTCAATTGAGCATCAAACAATCAAACAATTAAAGAAACAAAGAGCAAGACACCAAGATTTTACGTGGAAACCCAAATTAGGTAAAAATCATGGGACACTTCGGCCACTTAAATCATCCACTATATCAAATGGGTATACAATATTATTCAATACAAGCCTAGAAGTAATCTAATAAAAGTTATCAATTAACTTCATCCTAACTTGTCATTCACATACATTATCATCATCACTAAAGATGGCTAACTAAATGGAGAAGGGATAAAGGAAATTAGAAGAAGAACCTACTGCTTCAATAGAGGAATTGTTGCTTCAATGGAGGAAGAGGGAGAGAAAACCAAAACCAAACTGTTGTATTTTTTTCTTTAATTAAAAATGCCCTAATGGGCTTTATTAATTTGTCAGGCCCAACTGCCAAATGAGATGACCCAACATGGCGAACATTTGACTTTTTACCGACTAGAAAATTACGATGAGATTTAAGACGGTGAATTCATTCGCTCACAGGTGGCTTCCATCACGTTTGGAACATTGCTGTGTGTGTCGAATTCTCTAGTTGCCGATGAACTTGAGTCATCAATGTTGACATTATTTGAACATAGTATTGGGATTTCAACTATTCTATGGTTTGACGGGGTTGTGATGGGTGTATCACAATTTTGGGAACGATAAAAAGTGTGTATTTATTGAAAATGTTGGTCGTATAATGATTATTGAGGCTGAAAAACTGTCAAAAATAAAAACGACATGGTTGTGCAAGATATGAGTTGAGAAGGGTTAGAATTATTTCCAATATTTGGGTACAAATATTATTTAATAATTGTATATTAGTTGTTATCATAATAAAGATTAAAACTCAATTAAAGTATTCTATTAAATTATAAAGATTATAAACTTATTTAGACATCTATAATAAATATGGGGATATATTTGTGTAAATGCAGAAATGTCATTTACTATTGAGAAATGATTAGGTGAGAGAATATGGTGAGGGAATGACTTGACATCACCTTATTCGCTGAAAAAATCAAATAATTTCTCTCTTTTCTCTATTTCCTCCCACTTTTACATTTTCCAACCAATGAAGGTGATGCCAAGTCATTCCCTCACCAAATTCCCTCTCTCTATCACTCCTCTTTACTATTTTGTTGATGGGTCAAATAGTAAATATGTATATTTGGGCTAGGTCCCCAACCCATATAATATAAATAGTATACCTATTTTGTTTCTTTAATGAGATAAAATGTAGAGATATATGTTTATACATCAGACATTCTGATCCATGTCCAGATCCATAATTAGGAGATTCAAGATCGAGAGAAAATTCGAAGAAAATCGTAAAATGACTTAATGAACTGTTCTTTATTTCAAATTTATGTATGTTTCCGCAACTAAAGATTATCATAGTTTATCGACATAGAGTATTAAGATTGTAGAACTAAATAATATATATTCAGATTAAATAGAGTATTAAGATTAGAGAACTAAATGATATAGATTTAGATTAATGATTCTATCAAGTGGTATTAGAGTCTTCTCTATGTCGATCTGTTAAGATTTAAGTTTATAAACTTTTTTAAGAATATGAACCGACATTTTTTATACGTTCTTATCTTATTTGGCTAGCTAGAACAGAAAATAATAGAATTAATTAATGAATTAGAAATAACAACACATTTGATGTATATGTTGATCTAAACATTTGAATTAAATTAAAATAAAAGAACATGACATCAAATATTTAAACGATTTTACATAACATCAAATATTGAAACAATTTTACATATTCATTCAAGAAGATGAACAAGTTTTGTTCTAGAATTATGATTAAAGAAATGTTAATCTTTGTAATATAAGGAATTGAAACAATAGAAATTCAATTTTTTCTATGTTAAAGTTAAAGCATAATAATTAAATAATATATATAACCAATAAGATTAAATAATATATAAAATAAAAGTGAGATAGTTAATGAGAAATTATTTGTATTATATATATTTGATTTGGAACTATATATTAATTATTAATTAAAGAATTTTTTATATTAATTATTATTTAAATAATTATAGAAATAAATATTATATACATTATATATTTATGGAATTCAGTAATTATAATTAATTAAAAATTTAATTATATATATATATATATATTCATAAATTATGGTTACAAAATTGTTAAAATTCTAATTTATTAATTAAATTCAATAATTATCTCTAAAATAAGTATTAATATATTATTATATTATTATATATTATATAAACTTATTATTTATTTTAAGAGATAAATATTAAAGACTAAGGAAATAAAATAAAAACATTATATGAAGTTGTTTTAAAAAAATTAATATATAATTAAATAATTAATATATAATTAATATATATATATATATATAATTAAGGAATAAGGATAAAGTATTAATTAAAACAATATTATATATCTGACATTGAGTTTTGATAAGTTAATTAAGATAATAATTAATATATGTCATAAAAAAAAATTAAAGATAATGTTAAGGATATATAAAATAAAATAAAATAAAATAACAAACTAAATTTATATAACTATTAGTAAGGAATTTAATATATATATATATATATAATTAAGAAAATAAATATTCATATATGAATAATTAATAAATTAAGAAAATAAAGTTGTATTGAGAAATTAAGAAAAAGTTGAGAATAAAGAAATAGAAAAAGAAACATTTAATTTTTCTACTAGTAATAATTTTTAATTAAAGATTTAATAAAAAAATATGAATAATTCTTTGTTATATTTATCGAGATTTAAGAAAATAAATAATTATATATCATTAAATCTAATAATTATAATTTTATAATTTTAGTGTAATCTTTATTGCGTATATAATTAATTATTATTTTATTTATTATATTTGGATGAATTATAATTATGTTATATTACACATTGGTTATATATATTTACATATTTCCGTCTTTATTTATATATATATATATATATATATATTTATATATATATATATATATTTTGTATTGAATGATATTAAAAAATATTTAAATAATTAGTAAAATTAATGATAATTGGTTTTTTTTTTTTATCAATATTAGAAAGAGAGAACATTTTGTTAAGGAATCAAAAACAAAGAATAGGAAGAAACAAATGAAAATGAAGAAACAAAGAATATTCTTACCTTGAAATTTTAATTTCTTGTTGTCTTATATCTAGATTTTGTTTAGATCCGTATGAAATTGGTTTTCTCTCTATATATACCTAAAGTTTAGGTTTAAAGTTGAAACACAAATATTCATTTACTCTCACATAAATATCTAAATTAAACACAACACTTGATCCGACAATCTAGACATAATTAAAAACAAAAATAAAATAATTTGCATTAGTATTATTAGATGCACCAACTCATTTGAATAATATTTGAATAATATATATATATATATATATATATATATATATATATATATATATATATATATATATATATATATATTTAGTAAGTTAACATGAACGTGCTTGTTTGATTATTATAGTAATATTTAATAAGTATAAAACGAAATTGATCCTAGGAAGCTAATTAAATTATGAGTTGAGAAACCAATACTTGTTGACATAGAATTTTTTTTTCTATTATTGAAGAAAATTGAGTAAGAATGATCACACATTTTTTTTTGGTTCAAAGCTAACATGCAATTCTGTTTAAAGATAAAAAGCAAAATTAATTATAACTTTTATTTTCATTTAAAGCGTTTTAGTTTTAAATGAGAATCACATTCATGATAAGGGATAAAGACACTGATATTTTTATTATATAAAACATACCCTATCACAAAATACTGAGAATATTAGAAGGTAGGATATCGATACCAAAATTATCAGTACAATAAAGTATAAGATTTTAAAATTTTGGTATATAAAAATACCGAAATAATATTTATAAATTATATATATATAATATTTATAAATTATTAAATTATAATTTTCATTTAAAAAAATAGATTCACTTAGCATTAAGATATTTTCAGCAAAATTAAATAATTATTAATGAATTAATTAATTTTAATAAATTTACTTATTTTTTTTAAATAAATTTCAAACTCAACTCTAAAGTATTTACTCTTTTTATCTAACCTTAAGAATTTATTTTTTTTAACTAAATAAGTTTGATATTAATTTATTTATAAAAACTTAATTTTTGAAAAACAAATTATATTATTAAACTTTATTATGATACGTAAGAATAATATAATACCGATATCATACTGAAATCACGTTGGACTAATAGAATAATACATTTTGACCATCTTGACATTGACTAATGCATATGGACAATCTCTACCATTGATTAATACATTTGGATCATTTTGCATAGACTAATGCATCTGGGCCATATAGTTTTTACTAATTAACTAATATAGGGATCATTTATCATTGACTAATGCATTTAGGTCATCTTGACATTGAGTAATGCAACTAGGTCATCTCTATCATTGAATAATGAATTTGTGCCATATGACATTTACTAATGCATATGGGCTATCTTAGCATTGAGTAATGCATCTAGTTCATCTATAGCATTTGAGTAATGAATTTGTGCCATATGACATTTACTAATGCATATGGGCTATCTTAGCATTGAGTAATATATTTGGGTCATCTCGACATTGAATAATGCACTTATGTCATCTAGGCATTGACTAATACATTTGAACTATCAAACATTGACTAATGTATCTAATTCATGTAGTACTGACTATTTCATCTAGGTCATCTCGATATTGAGTAATGCATCACGACCATCTAGTATTGATTATGCATCTAGGCCACCTGACATTGATTAATACATATGGAACATCTATCATTGATTAATGCTTATAGGTCATTTGACATTGACTAGTGCACCTAAGTTGGCTAACTTTTATTGACTAATGTATCTAGATCATATTAACATTGGCTAATGCATTTGAGAAATCTATGAGAAGATGATAAATGTAAAAAAGTAGGAACTACTCATAATCCTATTAATATGTTTACCAAGTCGGTTCTTCTTAGCAAGTTTCTAACATTGTTTAGACTTGATTAACGTCAAAAATAGTTAAGTTGTCTGGAAACTTTGGATTAGAGAGAGAGTAAATAGAACATTTGGAAATTAATTAATATATTTAGACAATCTAGACATTGACCGGTGCATCTAAGGTATTTAGGAGAATTCAAATCAATGTGTATATTTTTTAAGTATCCTTAAATTGTTGGTATAAGGAAAGAGAATATTGAATTCAAAAGGAAATATGATATGTTATTATAATAATACAACTAGGAAAATAATGTGACAAAATTTGGGAGATTCCTATATATGATATTGTTTTTGAACTAGTTGAGACTTATTTAAATGTGCAACTAAGCACTTTTGAAAGTCAATGTCATTGCATTAAGAGCATCACTTCGAGCCTCGGGTTTGTATGTGTTAGGGTTTTAAGAGACCGAGTCTTATATAAACTTGCGTCATAAGCTTATATTATTATGATGTTATTATCTCTTTTCTAATGTTCTTAATAATATTATCTATTCTAGTAAATGTACCCAAGTTTTATCTTGAATAGCACGTTAAATTCGTGTATTTCTTTATTGTTTGCATCATCTCTCGTATTCCATTATATTATAACATTTGGATTGTCATTCTTAAGAAAAACCTCAAGAACAACAATCCAATTTCTTTAGATTTGTCAAATTGAAATTAAGCGTATATCAACCAAGATTAATGGAAGAAATCTAATTGCTTGAATAGTTTCTTAATCATCTATAGAGCATTTATAGATCATAAAATGTACTAATAACACACAAATTAGGAATACACAAAATCAAGTATGAAATCATAGTTAGGGTCTGTCTAGCTATGATTATTGACTCTCCTATTTTTGAAATTTTTAATTAAATGGTATTAACTATTCCCCAAAAAAATAAGTATGAAGAACATAAAATTTTATTGATAATATGAATATGGAATGTGACTTACAAGTGATCGGGATAGCTTCTATGTAGCTTAGGGAAGCTTTCCATCACATAACCAGATTACCTGGGCTCTTTTTCTCACTAATTCACATAAATCTAAAAAAGCTTAAAGGTAAAATTTCACTCTCGAGCTCTCCCTTATTTCTCAATCTCTCCTGAATTTTCTTCTCCTCAGAATGTGGTTTATCTCCCTTTTTTTAACTCGGGTGAGGGTAATTTTTAAATTCCCTCTTTTCCTTTCGTAACTTATGGGATAAATTCATATTTTGTACTGGTGTTGTTCGAATTTAAAATAATTATATAATTTCCACTAATTAATGAAAATTATAATGTGAGTATTAAAATCAAATAAAATTTACACGAAATTCAATCGTGAATTATTAAGTGAAATTTGATCCAAATGTAAATGTTAGTTTGTTTAATTAACATTTAATGGTTTAAAGATCAATTAACAAATTTGTTAATTGAATGAATTTAATGTTGTTAATTGTCATTGTAACCTTAATGAATTAATTGCTATCAATTTATTATGTAACATGTCTTTCCTCAATGAAGAGAAAATGTAAGGGCAATAAAAAGACGGTCAAAATCACCCGTTAGATCAATAATTAATGGATGATGTTGAGTCAATTAAAATGAACTTAGAAAAAAAGTTTATTTAAATCAACATTGTTCTAATTATGAGCTAACATTATTTTGATGATGTGCGGATTAATTAAAATAAAACAAATATATGCACAAGTAAAGCTAAAGAGCTTAATTTAATGCTCCAAACGAATAAGACTAAATTGTGAAACTATCTTTATGGAGGTACATCTCAAGTAAACGTAAGCAAACGTTTTTGTATGTAGACAACGTCTAATCTCTTCAGACGTGGTCTAAAGAGAAGCACAGTTAGACGAAGTCTAACTCCTTTAGGCGTGATCTAAAGGGAATCGCAGTTAGACGCGGTCTAACTCTTTTAGACGTGGTCTAAAGGGAAGCGCAGTTAGACGCGGTCTAAAGGGAAGAACAATTAGACGCGGTCTAACTCCTTTAGACGTGGACTAAAGGGAAGCACAATTAGACGCGGTCTAACTTCTTTAGACGTGATCTAAAGGGAAGCGCAGTTAGACGCGGTACAACTCCTTCTTAGATGCAGTCTAATGAAGGGGCGCAAACTGATGTCCTCTAAGATGATCAGACGTCCGAAGGAGCGTCTAACTATGTACTCACTCAGCTCATCTGCAGTTACTGTTTTGAATAGTCTGATAAATCAGCTCAAACAACGAATGAACAACTGCCACGTAATCCAATATTCAAATTGCCCACGATGCATTGTACATTCCATTACAACAGTATATTAGAGGATATTTGGCGCACTACCTATCTAGTATGGTCACGATCCCAATGCTTAATTTGATGTACCTTTGTATTATTGGTGGTTGTCCAACAAAAGGAGGACACGTGTCCTCAAAGAAGTTTTGACCGTTTGTGCACTTCAACTATAAATAGAAGCCCAAAGACAACGAACAAATTGTCTCAACTTTCCGGACTAATTTACAACTTTGAGAGCACTCAACAACTTTTCTTAGCCTTCTAATTGATTGCAAAAACTTGATCACCGCTATCAAGTCATATTCTCTAATGAAAGCATTGTGTATACATTGTTTAGAGAATATTTTATAATTCATTCATTATTCTTTATGTGTGAAATCTCAGTATTGTAAGTTGAACATAGAGTTAGCTAGAAGTTCAAAAACAGGTAGTTGTTAAGTCCTTTGGTTTCTGACTGGGTTTGTGTAGTGTATTCTATACCGATCAAAGTCTTCTAGTGAATATCATTCTATTGAGGAAGAAGGGGTGACGTAGGAGTTTTATCTCCGAACATTAATAAAATTCCCTGTGTTCTTTACTTTCTTCCATTGTTATTCATTAATCTGAAGCTTCAAATCTAACAAGCGGTTCCTCATTTGAACTTGTTCAAGAGTTTGTGAAGATTTCTGAAGAATAGAAACAGATTTTAACTTCTAACAGAGTTAAAATTGAATCAAAGTTTGAAAGTTGTTAACAATGGTCAGACCCCCATCTCTATCGTCAGTGTCGATCCTAACAAGTGGTATTAAAACCTCATTTTCTATTCTCAAGCATCATCAGATCTGAAATCAAGTCTATGGCTTCCACCAATAAGGTTCCTATGTTCTGTAAGGAAAATTACAACGGATGTAAATTGAGAGTGTAAACTTATTTATCTGTCATAGATGATGACATGTGGTTTGTCATCACCGATAGTCTGATAAAAATTGAGAAGCCGAGATCTGAATGAACTAATGAAGATAAGAGGAAGAACAACCTTGACAACATGGCAAAAGACATCCTCTACAAGACATTGGATGATTACATGTTCAACAAGATCATCACCTATCCCACTACCAAAGAAATTTGGGAGAAGCTGACTCAATTATGTGAAGGCAACGAGCAAACCAGAGAAAACAAACTTATGGTTGCCACATAGCAGTTTGATAACATCAAGATGCGTCCTAGAGAAACGATGACTAAGTTCGATGAAAGATTCAGTAAGATTATCACTACTCTCTCTACTTTGGGAAAGGCTTACAACAATAGAGAGGTTGTGATCAAAATCATGCGTGCTCTTCCCAAAGAGTAGGATATTAAGACGATGGCCATGAGGGAGTTTAAAGACCTCAACAAGATAGAACTCTATGATTTACTAGCCGATCTGAAGGCATATGAGTTTGAGAGAAACTCTAGGAATGAAGAGGAGCATTCCACACATATCATCTTAACCAAGGCACTAGTGATTGCTAAGGAGCCACCTGCTGCCACTAATATGAAGACTGATGCGGAGCAAATCAGCAGCGACGCCATGGCTCTCTTCGTGAAGAAATTTGGCAAATTCATGAAGAAGAGCGATCCTAACTCAAGCTCTTAATATAATAACAATGATGATAAGAGTAACTATAAGGCTAACTTGAAGTATTTTAATTGTGATAAACTAGGACACTTCAAAGAGGAATGCAGGAAGCAAAGCGTGATGACAAGAGAAATGATGACAAGAAGAACTAGAAAGAGTTGAAGGCTCTCATGGCTGCTGATAGCATGGCCAAGTGGGTCCAAAGTGACTCAAATGATTCATCATCTGGCGATAGTGATGATGAAAACGTTACAGGCTTCATGGAAGAGGAAGAATCTGAGATATTTGACTGCTCCTCTAAAGAGTTTACAAAAGATGACTTAATTGCTGCACTTAATGACATGGTCATTGAGCACATGAAGGTTTCAGAATCTTACAATGAAATGAGATTGAAATATGAAACTAATAAATCTTCTTCATCTCAAACTTCTGAACCAAAAGATTTTGAATACAAAGTGGCTGAGCTCCCATTTGAGAATAAGAAGCTCAAGGAAAAGGTTCAAACACTTTCTTCTATAAACCAACGTTTGACTTATGTGGTCGGTACCAAGACTAGGTCTAGAGATGCAGTCAGATAATAAATAAGTATGCTGAGGCCTGCCGGATACAAATCCGGTTTAGGATTTGACAATGCCAGCTCAAACAAGTCTTGTGAAAAGTTAAACCCGGTGAAAGACAAGCTTGAGCCATTAAGCTTTGTCAGAGATAGTTTAACTGATAATGGAACTGATCCAAGCTGTGAAGATCTAACCTTAAAGGATGATATAGTTTATGTTAAGCCAACTGAAAGTTGGCTGAAGCCTAGGAAGGGAGCAACCAACAAGTCTGACAAACCAAAATCTGACAGGAAGTCAAGGAGTTTTAGACAAAAACCATCTTCTAAGGTCAACAGATCAACTTCTAGTAGGAAGACGTCTGTTAAGTTTAAATTGTACGCACTGATTATAACACAATATGAGAAATGTATCAAGATAACTCAAATATGGATTCACAAAGGACTGATTGACCGAGGACCCAATTAAATATGGGTACCAAAAAGCTATAAATATGTTTATTTGTAGGTACAACATGTCGACTTCTTAGAAGAATGTGTTTGGTATCTAGACAATGGATGCTCCAGACACATGACTAAAGATATATGACTACTAACCGATGTGACGAAATTCCCAGGGCCTAAGATCACCTTTGGTGACAACGGGAAGGGTAAGACCACGGGTAAGGATAAGATTATCCATGTTAACCTCACCATCAACGACGTGCTACTTGTTGAAAACTTGTGTTATAACCTGATTAGCATTAGTCAAATGTGTGACAATGGATTTACTGTTAATTTTCAAACGCATGCATAAGAGGATTTACTGTCTGGTTAAGGATCAGGAGGGCAACATCCTGCTGACCAGAAGTAGAATAAGAAACTCTTACAAAATGAACTGGAAAAATAAGATATATAATCATGTATGTATGATAGCCAAAAATAATCAAAATTGGCTATGGCATAAGAGATTAAATCATCTTAATTTTAAAGTCATTAACAACATTTGTTTACATTATTTAGTTTCTGGTTTACCAAAATTAAAGTTTTTTAAGGACAAGGTCTTTCATGTTTGCTAGTTGGGCAAACATGTCATATCAACCTTTAAGAGTAAAGAGAAATCTCAATCCAACCGATGTCTGGAACTGTTGCACATGGATCTATTCGGTCCAATTCCAGTAAAATCTTGGGAGTAATGAGATTCATTCTAGTCATAATTGATGATTTTTCAAGATTACTTGGGTTATTTTTCTACATTCTAAGGATCAAACTGGTTATAATTTGATAAGGATCCTTAGAAGACTTCAAAACGAAAAATCTTTTAAGTATCATAAAAATTAGAAGTGATCGGGGAACCGAGTTCACCAACAGACGCCTAGCTTCTTACCTTGAGGAATTTGGTAATAGACACGAGTTGTCTAGTGCCAGAACTCTATAGAAAAATGGTATTGCTGAGAGGAGAGTTAGAACACTAAAGGAAGTAGTGAGATCTATGCTAGCTGACTTAGGTGTTTCTCAAAAGCTATGGGCAGAAGCCATAAACACAGCTTTCTATACACAAAATCGGTCAATGATTAATTAACGTCATAGAAAAATACCTTATGAAATCTTTTACGGAAGAATTCATAGAGTTTCATATTTTCAAATTTTCTGGTATAAGTGTTTTATTCACAACAATGGAAAAATCATTTGACTACTTTTGATGCTAAAGTAGATGCTGGAATCATGTTAGATTATTCTTCTATTAGTAAAGCTTATCGAGTTTATAATAATAGAACTCTAACCGTTGAAGAATCTTATCATGTTATTTGTGATGAATTTGTTGAAAATAACTCTGATAAATCCATTGAAATTGCTAACAGATTAGAAGCGACAAGTCTTGAATCTGATAGTAACGATGAAGCTCCGGTCAACAGGATATACTTGTCTGATTAGATGGCTGATCCGGTTGAGAGTTAACCAGACGTCCAGACAAGTCAGCAGATGGCTGATAGTTTGGACGTCGTGGGGCCATCTGACCTGATGTCATATCCTCTAGGATCAAGCTTTAAATGGAACATAAATCATCCACCCGAATTGATAATTAATAATCCTAACGTTCCTCTTAGGACCAGCCACAATTAATGGATAAAATGACCAACTATGCCTTTATTTCTCAAATTGAGTCAAAGAAGATAAATGAGGTTTTGCTTGATCAAGATTGGATCAATGCAATGTAAGAGGATGTAAATCAATTTGAAAGAAATAAAGTGTGGCATCTAACTCCAAGGCCGACTAATCAATCAGTTATTGGAACCAACTGGGTTTTTCAAAACAAGCTAAGTGAAGATGGTTTAGTTGTGAGAAACAAAACCCAATTAGTGCTCAAGGCTATATATAGGAGGAGGGAATTGACTTTGAGGAGTCATTTTCCAATGTTGCTAGAATTGAAGCAATTAGAATCTTTCTAGCTTATGCATCTTTTAAGAATTTTAAAGTTTTTAAAATGGATGTGAAAAGTTCATTTTAAGTGGAATTTTAAATGAGGACGTGTATGTTGAACAACCGCCTAACTTTCAAGAACTCTCCTTACCAAATCATGTTTTTAAACTTGACAAAGCTTTATATGGTCTTAAACAAGCTCCTAGAGCTTGGTATGACACTTTAACTAAGTATTTATTTGATCATGATTTTGTTATTGGCACAGTAGACAAAACTTTATTTAGATTTGTTAAAGATTCTCACATTCTACTTGTTCAAGTACATGTTGATGATATCATATTTGGGTCAACTAACCCCAAATCATATGAGAAATTCTCTCTAAGTTGATGCAAGACAAATTCGAGATGAGTATGATGGGAGAATTGAACTTCTTTCTTGGCCTTTAAGTTCGTCAACTTGAAGATGACACTTTCATCAACTAGGCCAAGTACACCCGGGAGATGTTAATGAGGTTTGACATGGAAAACTACTTAGCTGCAGCTACTCCAATGAGCCCCTCCAAAAATCTTGACAATGATGAAGATGGCCAGAGTGTTGATATCACTTCTTATAGAGGGATCATTGGTTCTCTGCTCCACCTAACTGCTAGTCGGTCAGACATCATGTTTGTTGTCGGCATCCGTAGAAGATTTCAGGCTAACCCTAAACAATCTCATTATGTTGTTGCTAAGAAAATTTTGAAGTATTTAAAAGGAACTCAAAATGTGGGACTATGGTATCCGAAGGATTCCAAATTCAATTTAATTAGCTATTCTGATGTAGGCTGACTGCAAGATTCATCGGAAGAGCACTAGTGGAACTTGAAAGTTCCTTGGTGATCGTCTGATTTCTTGGTTCAGCAAGAAGCAGACATTCGTCGCCACGTGTACTGCAGAGGCTGAGTATCTGGCTGTAGGTAGTTGTTGCTCTCAGCTCTTGTGGGTTCAACAATAGTGAGAGACTACGGCATTGAGGCGGACGAGTCACCGATTTTCTACGACAACACCAGTGCCATATCGATCACATATCACCCGGTGTAGCATTCTCAGACGAAGCAAATCGAAATCCGACACCACTTCATCTAGGAGCATGTTAGTTACAAGCATATTCGTCTAGAATATGTCCCAACGGATCAACAAGTGGCAGACAAGTTCACGAAGCCACTCCCCGAGACTAAGTTTTTTTACTTTAGAAATGTTTTGAGTATTGTAGACCTAAATTAATTCTTAATTGTTATTTAATTATATATGCACAAATTGAGGGGGAAATTTGTTGATTAAAGTAGTTGGATAGACGTGTGTAGACAGAGGTCTCAATCGGACTAATTAGATCAGTCGTCTAAAAGAATTATGTACTTAGATGAGTTATGTTTAAGCCACTAGCATATAAGCATGGTTAGACGTTTGTAGACGAGCGTGTTTAGACATCGTCCGAACAGACGCATGTTAGACATCAGTAGACGTGCGTGTTTAGACGCCGTCCAAACAAGACGTCTACCCAACTTGATTGCAAGGCATCCGTCTAACTACGTGCATCGATTAGACGTCTCATCTTCAGATGAGTAGGAAAGTTATTCAAAGTCTCATTAGCTATCCATGAACTTTTCCCTCCTAGAAATTGAATAGTCATATTTCGAAGACACGTGTCTCTCAATGTTAAAAATATGACTAATATATTTGACGGTTTATTTCTTTTCGTCTTTCAAATTCATGAGGGACTTTATGATGAATCTTAAATGATGATTTTATTGGGAACACGTTTTTAAAATTTAATGACGGTTTATTTTTAATGATGACTTTTATAGTCATGTGTCATTCATACTCTATAAAGAGTAACTAACATATCTGAACAGATTCACTATCTTCTTTGTGAGTCTGAACACTTCTTCTCTCTCTCTAGAAATCTCTTAAAATTTCGAGCTTTTTGCAACTAAAAGTCCTCTTCTTCATTCAAAATTTAAAGCTAAGAAATGACCTCTTTTACTCTAAACACTCTGCAAATAAACTTCGAGTATGTCTTCTCTTCGACGCTTCCAAAAATGGTTGCAATGTTTGAAACTCTTGAAGCTTCAGGCCTGAGAAAGTTCCTCGGGGGATCCTTCATCATTCACGAACAAGAGGTTCGTGAGTTCTTTGAGTTTGCAAGAATAATAGGCGATAAGATTATCCTAGCAAAAATAAAAGGAGATGAAGTCTCCTTCTTTAAAGAAACTTTCACTCTATTCTTCGAACTTCCTTCGGAGTGGTTAACATAATTCCCCACCTCTCCAGATGATATCCTATCTAAAATGAAGAATGTCTTCTCAGATACCTCCTTCCCTGTCGAAACTCACGGGAAGAAGTTCTTCCTAAAACCTGAGTTTTCTATTCTAAACGACATTATTTCTAAATTCCTCTTGGATAAGGTAGCCACTAATGTCTATTCCAAAAAGATATTTGAGATGATGGTGGCTATAACTAGGGGAATAGCCATCAACTAGTCAAAAATCCTCTTCGATAAATTGGTAAAGCTGATATCTTCTCCAAGGAAGCCAACTGGGTATGTTGCTCAGCTCTGCATGATGTTCGCTTATCTCCGAGTTAATGTCGGACGTGGGATCCACATTAAGTCTTTCAAAGTTTTGGATAGAGCATGGGAAAAGAGAAGAAGTTAGAGGCTTCAAATGGCTTTAAGGGAATTAGGACATTGATCTTCCCGAAGATGTCAAAAAGGGGGAACGAATTGACATGCTATCAAGGGGGAAGATCAAGAAAAAAGGACCATCAACTAGGGAATAGGAGGATATGATTGACCCATTTTGAGAAAGTTTTCTTTTTGACTGTTAATAGGAAAGTTTGATTTTATGTCTAATAGGTAGAAATTTTAGCTAATCTTCCTGATCTTCTACCTATGTTTTAACATCATCAAAACATGGGGAATTGTTAAGTCAATTAAAATGAACTTAGGAAATAAGTTTATTTAAATCAAAATTGTTCTAATTATGAGCTAATATTATTTTTATGATGTGCGGATTAATTAAAATAAAACTTTGTTATGCACAAGAAAAGATGAAGAGCTTAATTTAATGCTGCAAAAGAATAAAACTAAACTATGAAACAATCTTTGTCCAGGTACATCTCAAGGAAATGTAAGCAGACGTTTTGGTTGGTAGACAATATTTAATCTCTTCATACGTGGTCTAAAGGGAAGCGCAGTTAGGCGCGGTCTAACTCCTTTAGACATGGTCTAAAGGGAAGCCCAGTAAAACGCGGTCTAACTCCTTTAGACGTGGTCTAAAGGAAGAGCAGTTAGACGCAGTCTAACTCCTTTAGTCGTGGTCTAAAGGGAAGCGTAGTTAGACGTGGTCTAACTCCTTTACACGCGGTCTAAAGGGAAGTTTAGTTAGACGCGGTCTAACTCCTTTAAACGTGGTCTAAAGGGAAGCGCAATTAGACGCGGTCTAAGTCCTTCTTAGAAGCGGTCTAATGAAGGGGCGCCTAACTATGTACTCACTCAGCTCATTTGTAGTTACCGTTTTCAATAGTCTGAGAACTTAGCCCAAACAACGAATGTACAACTGTCACATACTCCAATATTGAAATTGCTCACGATGCGTTATACATTCTAGTACAATAGTATATATTAGAGGATATTCGGCGCACTATTTGTCTAGCACGGTCACGATCTCAATGCTTAGTCTGATGTACCTTTGTACTATTAGCGGTCGTCCAACAAAAGGAAGACACGTGTTCTCAAAGAAGTTTCTACCATTGGTGCACTTGAACTATAAATAGAAACACTAGGACAATGGATGAATTGTCTCAACTTACTAGACTAATTTACAAACTTGAGAGTGCACAACAACTTGTCTTAGCCTTCTGATTGAATGCAAAAACCTGTTCACTACTATAAAGTCATATTCTATATCTAAAGCATTGTGTATACATTGTCCAGAAAATATTATGTAATTCATTCACTACTTTTTCTATGTGAAATCTCAATATTGTAAGTTGAACATAAGGTGTTCTGTTTAATAGAGAGTTAGCTAGAAGTTTAGAAGCATGCAATTGTTAAGTTCTGTGGTTTCTTACTAGGTTTGTGTAGTGTGTTCTATATCGATCAAAGTCTTCTAGTGAATATTCTTCCTGTTGAGAAAGAAGGGGTGACGTATGTATTTTATCTCCGAACATCCATAAAACTCTTTGTGTTCTTTACTTTATGTCATTGTCATTCATTCATCTAAATATTCAAATCCAACAAACGGTTCCGCACTTGAACTTGTCCAAGAGTTTGTGAAGATTTATAAAACAGATCTTAATTTCTAACAGAGTTAAAATGAAATCGAAGTTTGAAGGTTGTTAACAATAGTCAGACCCCTGTCTCTATTGTTAGTGTCGATCCTAACAGGTGATTTTATTTTTTATTATAGTTTATCTTTTCAACAACATATATATATATATACTCTCTAATATAATACACATAATCTTACATCATATAATCTCACTTCCTCTCTCTCTCTAGAATTCTAAGAGATAGTTCTCTCTACATTTCTCTTTTGAATCCTGTGATAAAAATTCAGGTACTTTTCAAGTTTATTGTGTAATGATTGTAGTGCTGAAATTACTACTAGATTCGTTATATCCTGAGAGATAGTCATCTGTGATAAATTCCAAAACAAGAGGAGACGATAAAACTGTTAAATTCGGTGATTTTGTTCTTCAAATATATATATTGTATTTTTTATAATTTTTTTATAACATCGTTCTATTATATATTTTCTGTAAATATTTAAAGACAAGATATCTAACAATCTTAAAATAGTTTAATGTGTTTTAAGCTATATAGTAGCTTGCGCCATAGAATTGTTTTGTCTTTGATGTTTCATAAATACGAGTTGTGATGTTACAAAAGAGACGGAAATGATTCATCTGAAGGAATAGAAAAATCAACCAATAAAGATAAGTCTTTATTATATATATATATATATATATTCTTAAGAAAAATGGTGTATATTAATTATAAAATTTTATCTAAGAAATAAATTAGAAAATAATAATTTATTTTCTTTTTAATTAAAAATTTGTTGGTTACTAAAATTATTATTAATATAAAATAAAATAAAAAGGTAACTAAAAAGTTATATTTTAATTTTCAGAAAATTAATAGTTATAATTTATTAATAATAAATAAAATTAATTATAATTGGAACATATGGTTTACGTTTTAAATAAGTAATTATAAAGAATGTGGTATGTTGATTGTTAACTAAGGAAATATAGTCTATTTATATATGTATATATATAGATTGTCTTATATATTACCATTTGATTATTATACTATATTATTATTTTTTTGTCAAAGTTAAAATAAAAATGAGAAAAATAAGTTTATCTGAAAAGAAGAAAGAATGTCGTAAATGGTAATAAAACGATGAAGGATGCGTTGGTACAATGGTTCGAAGTTCGGACGCAAGGGTGCAACGCAGAAGTCAGGTCCCTTGTTCGAATTTAATTTGGCAATGATTTTTTTTGTAAAAATTTGATGTGCAAAAATGACTGTAGTCATTGATGTTAAGACCATTCCAATTTTTTATGTAGAAATTATGAGATGAATGGGGTAGTCAATAATTTCTCTATATAAATTAGACTAGTTAAAATGACTTTAGTCATGGATATTGAAATCATTCTAATTTTTTGTGTAAAAATTATGAGATGATGGGATAGTCAATGATTTTTTTGTAGAAATCAGACTTGTTAAAATGACTATAGTCATTGATGTTGAAATCATTTCAATTTCATATGTAGAAACTATGAGATGAATGAGCTCGTTAAATTATTTTAATCATGAATGTTGGAACCATTATAATCTCTTGTGTATAAATTATAAAATTAATTGTGGGAACTTAACGGTTTCTTATATAGAAATTTAATTTCTAAATGACTTTGTCAATGATATTTTGAAGCATTTATATTTCTTTTATAAAGATTGTGTGATTAATTATTATATGACATAGAATGAATGTCATGTGTGCTATAACTCATTATATTAATGTGTTCAAAGAGACAACTATGTGGTCAAAATTATCTTGGCAAGAATTTTCTTAGTGAGAATGATCCACCCAGATTTACTTTGAGCATTATCGCTTCACGTGGATTATCGGTCAAAACACGATAATGTAATTAATTCGTTTAAGACATGAAACATTTATAGTTATATATTGTGTTTTTAAGTGATTGTATATATATATAACATGCATATTAGCTAATAATATGATAACTTGTGTTAATTCATAAAAATTATGATTAACTAGTTATTTATATATATACGTAAATAAAAACTATTGTATATCTATTTAATTTTAATAGAAACTTCTAAAAAATTTTCATAAAACTATGTGTCTTTTGATATACAAAAACTCAAATGGGAAGTTAAAAGTCATCATTATTTAAGAAAAATGATGAATTGATGACATGAATAATACAAAATAATAAAATTATTTTAACAATTTCAAGTGGTTTAACGGTTAAAATAATAACATTTCATTCTTATATTTTCTTTTCTAATTATTTCACTCCTTGACATGCAAATTTAGATTTTAAAGAATACATTCTTGACTATAAATATATTTTATCTTATATTTTTTTTCTAATTATTTTTTCTCTCAATAATTATATATATATATATAAATATATATATAAATATAAATAAATATATATAAATATATATATAATATTTTATCTTTTATTATATATTTTTATTCCATCATATATATATATATATAATATTTTCTTTGGTAATAAATATTAAATACAAAATATATATACATACACAAAATAATAAAATTATTTCAACAATCTCAAGTGGTCTAACGGTTAAAGTGTTCACATTTCATATTTAAGATTAGGGTTTGAATCTTAAAACATGCAAATTTAGATTTTCAAGAATGCATTCTTGACCATAACATATGGTGGCACAACTTTTAAATAAAAGATACGAGGCATCTGAAATTGTGAGGTCGGAATTAGTGTTTTTCTTGCAAACATTTGAAAGTATAAGGTCACGAGATGGAGGTCGAGTGGTGTGTGGTTTGTTGAGTGTGAGGTCAGAATTAGTGGTTGATTTGGCGTGCATTTGAATGTAAGGTCACAAGATGGAGATTGGGTGGTGGGTTGGTTTGTCGAGTGTGAGGTCGGAATTAGTGGTTAGTTTGGGGAGCATTTGAAATTGTGAGGTCATGAGATGGAGGTCGGGTGGTGAGTGGTTTGTCGAGTGTGAAGTCTTAGTGGTTGGTTTAACGAGCATTTGAAATTTTAAGGTCACGAGATGGAGGTCGAGTGGTAACTCATTTGTCAAATGTGATGTCGGAATTAGTGGTTGGTTTGACGAGCATTTGAAAGTGTGAGATCACGAGATGAAGGTCGGGTGGTGGTTAGTGGATGGTTTGACGTTGTATAAGTGGTTGTTGATTTGTTGAAGTGGAAATAAAAGAGAGATCGACTAAGATTGGTGAATGGTTTGTCGAGGGATAAATAAACATATATAAAAGTGTGAGTCACAAGATTAGGTTTAGTGGGTGGTTTACCGACGAGATTAAGAGACATATAAAAAGTGTGAGTCACAAGATGATGGTCAATTAGGGGTTAGTGGTTTAGTTTGACGAGAGATAAGAGTTGTATCATTATTTGAGATCGACTAAAATTTGTAGACGGTCTACTCTCTCCCTTACCAGAAGAAGGGGAAAATAGTAATAGTAATAGTAATAGTAATAGTAATATATATATATATATATATATATATATATATATATATATAAACTTTTTTTCCTTTTTCATTTGATGGGAAACAAGGGAGCAAAGAACAGTTGGGAGTAAATGATCATATCCCTTACTGTAGGGTTAAGTAGCGTTTTTCTTTTGAATAACCCATTCAGCCATTCTCATTATCTTTCATAAATAAATTTTTGAGATTTTTTAAAATTTTCAACCCAACAATCTAAGGTTTTTGGATTCAGGTTATTTAAATAAATTGATTAATTAGAAAAATAATTATTAGTGATAACTTTGAGGTGGTGAAAATTAGTTTTGGTAAAAAATTTATTGATATTAATATAAAATGATAAAATAATAAATATATATTAATATTTTAATTAATAATTTGAGTGAGAAAGATGATAATACAAATAATATTTTTTATTTTTTACTATTCAAATCAATACCAAAAAAGACTTTAATTATTAATATTGACCTATAATGAATACCCTGTATAGAAACGTCATGACTCATGACGTTTCGGCGTGCCTTTTTTAAAACAATTTTTTTTAAGGCTTGTGGTCTTTGTAAATGCCAAAATTTTATTTGCACATTATATGGAACGATTATTAATTTGATCTGACATTGACTATAATATTAAATGTACCGAACCATGTGTTTTTATATTAAATAGTTATTTATTGTTTGATGACTTTTAGTCTTTGTAAATTACAACAATTAATTTACACATTAGTTTATATAGAACAGTTATTAATTTGATTTGAAATGAATAAAATGAACATGGCACCTTCACTGTTTTAATTATAAAGTTATTGATCAACAAAAATAAAATGAACCATGTTTTAACAAAAATAAGAGTACTTATGAATTATGATAACAGAAAATATAATTATTGTTATTTTACTCTCTTTTATTAAATTGTCTCAATCTCAATACCTCTATTACATTTCTCTAGCATTCACATCTAACTTTAAAGGTATAACTTTTTTAGCGGGTCATTGTTTGGCAATGTTTAAACCGAATTGTGAAAATTGGTCGCTTTGGGATCTCGGAGAAATTGTCGAGACCCAGTATGTGAACGTTGGGTGACTATATACATGTTGGTTTGTACTGGAATTCTCGAGGAGATTGGCGAATAGATTTGGTGTGGACATGGGGCTGCTGGAATTTTTATGCTGAAAAATTAGTCTCCACATCAAGAAATTATAATTATTATTATATTTCTAATATCATTTTTAATAATTAGAGAAACATTTAAAAATATATATCTGTCTATTTGGATCCAAATACAATAACATAAACAGTTTTTTTTTTAAAGTATGTTTTTGATTTAGCCTTTTCATTTTGTGTATTAAACACCAAAATAAATAATTCAAGAATATAAAAGTGTACGTAGCATATATTTAGAGGGTATCAACAGCGTAAATTAATTCTCAGTCACAATAACGATGAAAATTATTATTAGTAAATCTTTGGCTGTACCAACTACCCACCCCATCCATGTTCGGTGATACAGTATAGTAAAGACTAAACTTTATAATTTTAGGTAGTGAGTTTAAATAAAATAGTTGATAATTTTTTATTATTTCTTTAAATTGAAATTTGTGCAAAAATTGAAAATTTATATTAAATTAAAATAAAATAATGTTTGTTATATTTTATTTGAGGTAATAAGTCAAAGTTATTTGTACAGTTTGAAATATTTCTCAATATATAATTTCGTTTGAAATTGTTATTGTATATTATTTTTGTTTGAGATAATTAAACTCTATCGAAAAAACATAAATTTAAGTATAAACAACACTTATTTTATACTTAAAATATAAACTTTTTTATTATTTAAAACATCCATTGACTAAAGTCAATTATGTTATGTTTATCAAATTTGAGTTAAATTTTGTTTCAAATAAAATTACATTTATTTTAACTAAGAAGATAACCGCAATTTTGGTATAAGTCATTCCTGACTGACTTAATTCAAAATATATTACGAGTTACGTATTAAGTGTCATATTTCATATTTTATAATCTCTATCATATTAATTAAATTTTATAACTATATAACTATTAGACATTTTTCTCTTATAACCTTAATATTATTTATTGTTTAGAGATGATTATAATATTTAATAGGGAGGAGAAAATGAGCAACAACATCGTCGCCGTCTTAGTTTGCAAAATCGTTATTTAAAAATAGAACGGAATAGACGCGCCATCGTTTGAAAATGGGGTTGAATGAGTAATCTAAAAACGAAAATGAAAGCTTTGTCCGAATTAGAATTTAGAAAAATAATATATATATATATATATATATATATATATATATATATATATATATATATATATATATATATATATATACCACTTTTATGAGAAAAATATGCATATTTTTAACTCATATTAACGATTTTATATCTTTTAAAATGGTTTTAGATATTTATGATATAAATTCAAACAAAAATAAATACAAAAATAAATGTGAATTAATATTTTTAAACATAATTAAATGTCAAAAAAGAAATTTCAAACAAGATTATATATATATATATATATATATATATATATATATATATATATATATATATATATATATATATATATATATATATATATATATTTCAAACTTAGTTATAATTATTAGCATTATACTTTTTATTATTATTATTATTATTATTATTATTATTATTATTATTATTATTATTATTATTATTATTATTGATATATAAAATTAATCTAAATAATAATAAATAAATGAAACGAAAATAAATTGTAGTCATAGAATCAATTATATTAGTTCATTTTGAATCATATTTTTTTTAAATTGAATATAAATTTATTTTACTATCATAAAATTAAAATACTTTATAAATTTATTAAATATGAAGATTGTATAATTAAAATTATAAATATTTATCTAGTTTACGAGTTTATTTAAATGAAATTGGTTAAATTAATTTAAAAATAACATCTAAGGCTTGTCTAGAATGATATTTTAAACTCGTGGTTTTTTTTCCGTTTTTGGGAATTTATAATGAAATGACGCTAAGTTATTTTTCCCAAAAAAAAACATCTCCTCTTTACTGACATTTATCAACTCACTTCCGTCAAACAACAATATTATTCTCACCCACTTACTAACTCATTTACGGAAACCAACATATTCCTTATTCCCTCTTTATAATTATTAAAAAATTGCACAGGGTGAAATTCGAACCATCAGTCTTTATTATGTATAATGAACACTTAACAATTATATCACTTAAGATTATTGATTTCTTTTTATAATTTTATGTATGAACATATAATTGATATGACTAACGAAATGTCATACGTTCATCAATTTTGAAGTTAAATTTAAAGTATAAAATATTATTCACCTAGTTGGTTAAAATGTTGAACTTATATTGTGAGGATGTAGGTTCAAAACTTGTGTATATCACATTTTTAATTTAATCTTTCAAGTTTATGGGCGGGCGGGTTAACCCATGACCTAACCCAAGTTGTTGGGCCTTGTAGGTCCATCCGAATTAGGCACTTAATAAAACAAGCATACCATAAGAATGTTATTCTCTTTATCACTGCTAGAAAGAGAGTGTATTTTACTAAGAGACAAGAAACAGATAAGAAGAAGAAGAGAAGGAGAAAGAGCAATCTCCTTACTTTTATAACTTTTAGGTTCTAATTTTTTGTTGTCTTATATCTAAACTTGCTTGGGTCTAAATGAAATTAGTTTTATATATATATATATATATATACCTTAAGTTTAGGTTTAAACTGAGAAAAAAATTTGTATCAGTTTTTTTTGTTGATATAGTGATATTTGTTAGTTGACCCGTGGTTTTTTACCCTATAAGTTGAGAAAGTTTTCTACGTAAATCTGATGTTGTTTATTATTGTGTTTGATCTCTTATTTTAAATTTGGATGACATGTGAATTTATCCATCTCACGTCAATTGATTATAATAGAAAAGTATTATTCATATTGAAATTTCTAATAAGTGGTATCAGAGTTGTTAGGTTTATTTTTTTTTATTGAAGAGTGATTTTGTAGGTTGAGATAGAAGGAAATAGCATAATGATCAATGACAAATAATAACTGAAAGATTTGGAAATCCAAAATGTAGGATATTCTTTATTGTAAAGACTTGTATGAGCCGATTGAAGTAGATAGTGCAAAGCCAAAAGATATAGATGATGCTAATTTGACAAAATAAAACTAGAAAGCAGTCGACACAATCAGATAGTGGCTTGATGATAGTATGTACCATCATGTAGCAAGTGAGAATAGTTCACATGAGTTGTGGAAGAAGCTGGAATTATTGTATAAGTATAAAACAATAGGTAACAAAGTGTTTCTAATTTGAAAGTTAGAAAATCTTAAATTCAGAGAAGGTGCAGGTGTTGTTGAGCATTTAAATGAGTTATAGAGCTTGATTAATCAATTTTTAGTGATGGAGACAACCTTAGAAGATTAGATAAAGCCTTATTTCTCTTAGGATCATTGCCCGACAGTTAGGGGACATTGGTTGTGACAGTCAGTAATGCAACTCCGACTAGTGTACTTACTATGAGTATAGGTACTAGCAGCCTGTTCAACGAGGAGACAAGAAGGATGTCAAATAATACAAATAGTGCATAGGCCTTAGTCATGGAGAACATGGGAAGAGCTGAATACCGACAACAATCAAGAGGTTATAGCAAATTTAGAGGCAAATCAAAATCTAAAGGAAGACAGTGTTATCATTGTGGTAAAAAAGGTCACATGGAGAAAAATTATAGAGCATGGAAAAGACTACAAAATGAAGGCAACAATTAAAAGAAAGATGTTGATAACAGAAACACCACAACCACATTAACTGTAGATGATGTAGTTATTCTCTCTTGTGAAAAGGAACAACATCTACATGTAACAAGTCATTAAGAAGTTGAGTGGATAGTTGATACGGGTACTTGCTATCATGCTACGCCAAATAAAAAGTTATTCATGAATTGAAGGCTATAGATCTTGGTATAATGAAGATGGGTAATACTAGTTACTCGAGTATTATGAGCATTAATGATATTTGTTTGCAAATAGAGTTGAGACATTGATTACACTAAAAGATGTGCGACATATTCCTGATTTACGCCTAAACATGATATCAGGTTATGCACTAGACAAAGATGGATTCAAGCATTACCTTAGTGGTGAAGAATTAAAGATCAACATGGGATCAATGATTGTTGAAAAAGGGAAGTCGTGGCACTCCCTATATTAAACCCATGTGAAGATACTCAAGAATGGACTAATTACAGTTCAAGATGGGTTGCAAATTTGTGGCATCAACGTCTCGACCATATGAGTGAGAAAGGGTTGCAAATTTTGGTGAGGAAGCTTCACATCCCCTCAACCAAAGACAAGGTTCTAGATCTATGTGACTAATACCCATTTTGTAAGCAACTTAGAGTCTCTTTTAGTCAAACATTAGAGAGAAAACATAATATGTTGGACTTGGTTTATTCTGATGTGTGTGGTCCTTTTGAGTAGAATTCATTGGGTAGCAATTGATATTTTCTAATATTTATTGATAATGCATCTATAAAAGGGGTTTATTTTACGAGAATGAAAGATCAAATATTTAATAACTTTTATGAATTCTATGTCATGGTAGAAAGAGAGACAAACAATAAGTTGAAATTTCTTCACTCTGATAATATGGGAGAGTATACCTTCAAAGAGTTTAAAGCATATTATGTAAAATATGTAATTTTACATAAGAAGACAATGCTTGGAACTTCGCAACACAATAGTGTGGCTGAGAGAATGAATCGCACCATCATAAAAAATGTGAGATGCATGCAAAAAATGACAAAGATGCCAATACAGTTTTGGGGAGAAATAGTTCACACAACTTGGTATCTCACAAACATGTCATCATCTGTTCATTTAAAGTTTAAAATACCAAAAAGAGTATGGTCTAAGAATAATATTTCATACTCGCATCTAAGGGTGTTTAGATGCAAAGTATATGTGCATATTTCAAAGGAACAAATATCCAAGTTGCATGATAATGAAATTCCATGTATTTCCTTAAATATGGAAATGAGGAATTTTGGTACAAATTATATGACCCAAAAAAGAAGAAAATTGTCAGGTACAGAGATGTTGTTTTCTTCGAGGGTCAGAACGGGATAAATATGAAAATCAATAAGAATTTAAAGAGAATTAATGAGTTCATAGAACTCATACCAATTCCTTCACATTTACCGTAAACAATAAAAAATGAAGATGAACATAATGAAGAAGCCATAGATAACCTCGACATGAATGGTAGTAATTATGATGAGATTGTTTATGACGCTCTTGAGTAGGGGAGAAACAACATCAAAAGGATCCAGCTCCAAGTAATAAGGTCTAAAAGAGAGCACCAACCTTCTAATATATATCATTATTCAGAGTATATCCTATTGATAGAAAAAGGAGAGCCAAAAAGGTTTTGGGAGACACAAATTTATAAAGACAAAGCTAAGTGGCAGAATGCAATGAAAGATGAGATGAAGTCATTGCAAGAATTGAGCACATATGAGCTGGTGGAGCTTCCTAAGAGCTGAAAGGCATTGAGAAAATAATGGGTGTTCAAGCTAAAGATTGATTAAAATGGAGAAATTATGAGTACAAAGTGTGACTGGTTGTAAGGGGTTTGGGATAGAAACAATGCATCGACTTTGAGGAGATTTTCTCACTAGTGGTAAGACGACTTACAATCGTATAGTGTTAGGTCTACTAGGTATCTTAGATCTTGAGCTTGAGCAACTTTATGTAAAAACTTCACTTTATTATGGTAACTTGGAAGAAGAGATCTACATGGTGCAACTATAGGGATTTAAAGTGAAAGAAAAACAGAACATGGTTTGTAAATTAAAGAAGAGTCTATACAATTTAAAACAAGCTTTGAGACAGAGATACAAGAGATTTAACTATTTTATGATGAGTCATTGTTACAAGAGAACCATGGCAGATCCATGTGTTTACCTTAAAAGGTTTTATAATGGAAAGTTTCAAATCAGTTTACTTTATGTTCATGATATATTGATTGTAGGACATGATGCTTAGATAATAGTTGTGTTAAAGAATGAGATGTCCAAGATATTTGACATGAAGGACATTGTCCAAGCACGTCATATATTGGGCATGCAGATTACTCGTGAAAAAAAGGCCAAGAGACTTTGGTTATCACAAGAGAAGTACATTGAAATGGTGCTTGAGAAATTCAACATGCAAGGAAAAAATGAAGTAAGTTGTCCACTTCCTAGACATTTGAAATTGATCAAAAAGATATATCCACAAATAGATAACGAAGAGAATGAAATGTAAAGTGTGCCATATTCTTAGGGAGTTTGATATATGAATGGTTTGCACTAGACCAAATATAGCGCATGAAACCAGTGTAGTAAGTAGATTCATCTCTAATCCAGGAACACAACATTGGGAAGTAGTGAAGTAGATTGTTAGATATCCAAGAGACACTTCTAATTTGTGTTTGAGTTTTAGAAATGGTGAAATTGTATTAAAATGTTACACAAATACTTATATGGTTGGAGATCTAGATCACAAAAAATCCACTTCAGGTTATGTGTTAACTTTTGCATGGGGAGTCGTGTCATGGCAATCCAAGTTAAATAAATGTGTGGTTTTGTCAATAAAAGAAGTATAATACATTGTAGCAAATGAAGTTGGTAAGGAGTTATTGTGGGTGATTAGATTTATCCTATAGATTGATATGCAATAAAAAGATGCAATTGTTTTATGTGATAACCATAATTCTATATATTTGAGGAAGAATGCTTTATATCATTCCATAACTAAGCATATTGATGTGGGATTTTATTGATTAGGAGATGTAATAGAAAACCAATAGAAGAAGCTGAAGAAAATCCACACGGATAAGACCCCGTCAAACATGTTTACAAATAGTTTCAAAAGATAAGCTCGAGCTCTGTTGTCGGCTAGTTGACATGAATACCAAGTGATGACTCGAACATCGATTTTTCTCTCTTCGTGTGCTGGAGAGGGAGATTGTTGGGCCTTGCGAGTCCAGCCCAATTAGGCACTTAATGAAACAAGAAAACCCTAATAAATTTATTCTCTCTATCACTAATAGAAAGAGAGAACATTCTACTAAGAGACCAGAAACAGAGAAGAATAAACAGAGGAAGAAGAAGAGAATGAGAAAGAGCAATATTCTTACCTTCAAGTTCTAACATGAATTTGATGTTGTTTATTATTGTGTGCTTGATCTTTTATTTTAGATTTGGATGACATGTGCATTACCCATTTCACATCAATTGATTACAATAGAAAAGTATTATTCGTTTCGAAATTCTCATCATAAATATCTATTTACTCTAACATACATATCCAAATTAAACACAACTCTCGACTCGACAATTCATATACATTGAAATTAAGGAATATATATATATATATATTGCCCATTAAAAAAAATTAAAACATGTGTAATTTGCATTATTATTAAAAAATTAGAATTAATTATAACTTTTATTTTTATTTAAAGCGTTTTAAATAAGTATCAAATTCATGACTAGGGTAAAAAATTACTAATATTTTCATTACATAAAAAATACCGTAGCACAAAATACTGAAAATATTGAAAGGTAAGATATCGATACAAAAATTATCGTTAAAAAAAAGTATGAGATTTAAAATTTTGATATATCGAAATATACTGAAATATATACCAAAATAATATTTATAAATTAAATATATATATATATATATAATATTTATAAATTATTAAATTATAATTTAATTTCAAAAAAATAGATTCATATAATATTAAAAAAATTTCAGTAAAATCAAATAATTATTAACGAATTAATGAATTTTAATAAATTTATTTAATTTTTAAAAATAAATTTAAAGCATAACTATAAAGTATCTACCCTTTTTATCTAACTTTAAAGAATTTTTTTTTTAAATTACATTATTAACTTTATTAGGATATATATGAATGGTATAATGTCGATATCATACCGAAATCACGGTGTACCGTTAATATTCGATATGATCGACATATTTGTATTATACCAAGATTTATGTGTACGGAAATAACGGTACGGTAATGATATTATTTTTTATACCGAATATTTCGGTACGATATACAATTTGGATACAAAATTATGGTATACCATACCGACCTAAATTTACCCGTGACCGTAAATCTCAAAGAAACCACTCCTTCCATTTGAGTTACCTTAGTAGGGTGAAGTTCACCTACACTTTTTATTTCAACGTTAATTTAAGACATTTTTATCGAAAAATTGATCTTTAAAACATTTAAAAATATATATACACTTTCTATGTTTGGTTTTTCAATTTAAATCCAAATTTATTTACATTTAAGAGACCAGAGCCGACCCTGGGGTAAGCCCGGCAAGCCCTCGGGCTAGGGCAGCCCACTCCCCAGGGTAGCCCATTTGTTAAAAATATCAAAATATTTAGTTATATTTATTGTAATTTTAAACATAAATGATTGTATGTTTAAGATATGCATTTAAAGTTTTAATATGGTTATGTGTTCAAATCTCAAAAAAATTGAATTTTTTTAATTAATTTTTAAAATTAGACATAGGGCAACAAAAAGTATATCGAATTTTTTCTACCGAGGATAGGGCAGCCCAAACTTCGGAGTCGGCTCTGTAAGAGACCGTACGTTAATAGCCAATCAATTTTATAATTTTTGCATAAGACTAATTAATTTTTCAATATAATATCATCGTTCATATATATAACAGAAAAATGTTTCAAATTGGGTATATATATTGTATATGTGTTTATAACCTACATAATTTATTTAACATAATTATTGTGATGTTATAAGAACTTTATGATTTGGCCTATTCACTATTTTCAGATATGGGTTTAGGTGAAATTAATTGAATTATCAAAATCAATCGAACCTAAACAACTAAATCAAATATTCGACTGTTTTGAAAACCAATGAAGAGAACCCAATGAATTATTTGTCGATTTAGTGACACTTTATTTAGTCAAAATATTGAAAGACGGGATTGAACGAGTTTTCCCGATAAAATAACAAGATGATACTAACCGAATGACTAATCATTGTTGAAATTTAAATAATAAACATAATTTAGTTACAACCGAAAGTTGATATATAAATATTTGTGTAAATAGTTAAGTTCTAAAATAATAAATTTTTTACGCTAAAGTTGTTTTACATAATTTTATTATTATTATTACTATTAAAAAAAACATATTTGAAGTATAATTGTATTATTTAATAATAATTTTGAAAAATTAATAATATCCATCAAGATCAAACTCACTGAATTGACCTAACCAATAAATTAAAACAGATGGTTTGAGATTTTTTTTAAATTGACGTCAATGTTCTGCTTGTAAATTTCAATGTACAAACTGACAAAAAAACAATTTACACTAGTATTTTAGGGGTCAAAGAGTTAAAGGTTTTGTTGATAGGTTTAGTAGTTTTTCCCATGTTTTGCTTAGACCATGTTTGGATAAATTCTGAATTATTTGGGAACACTTTTTTGTGTGTGTAACAGAGATTACAAGATGTAAACCAAGTTTCATAACTTGACAATAATGAAAGAGAAAATGTTAAAACAACAAACAAAATAATAACAAATACACTAAAGTAATTATAAAGACCAAAACAAAGATGAAATAAAGTTCTAATTTATGGTCTTATTGGGGATGTTTGAAGTTATTTGTTTATTGTATGTAGAGCTAGTGTGATGTGGTTTATTTGGATTTTATTTTTAAAATAAATCATTATCTTATCTTTACGCGTGCTTCTAAAATATTCAAACACAGATCTTTTATTTTTAAAATTTTAAATATTAAAAATAATTTGATTAAAAGGGTCTAATAAACTGTTATTAATATCATCCAACGATGTTTTTTAGCCATGATTTTATATTTCAAATAAAACTTATTTAAATTAATTTGGATCCATCCCATCTCAATAACTCAACCCCTTATAACGCATGTAGTTTTAGATAAGTTTTCTTTCACATAATACTTGAATGCCAAGTATTATTTGTAATAAACTATTTTTTAGAACATACTAGATTCTTTTATTATTTGAGGCATTAATTTACCTACTAAAATATCACATACCCATTCTAAAGTAATGTTGGTAATCTTATCTCATAAAAATTACACGTAAATAATATATGAAAATAATACAATGATGATAAAATAGATACAACAAATCATGTAATAAGATGAAGAAAAGTCTTCTCGTTTGCTCCGAGGCCTGTGAAATCACAGTTCCCTTAAAACAGTTTCACCGTCTCCTGTTTGTGCTGGAGAGTTTCGTCGGTGGCTGCTTCCCAGGGTACAACGGAACCTGCAATGATTTAGCACAGAAAACCACTACAACAGCGAACTAAACAAAAGTACCTGAATCACAATCACCGGGTTTCGCACAGAAATGATCGAGTCAAGAAACTCGAAGAACACTCACAAGAACACTCACAAGAATACTCACAAGAACAAGGAAAGACTTTAGAATTATAGAGAGAGAAGTGATAAGATAATGTGTGTAGAGGAATACAATGTGAAGGGATATTTATAGTTGAAAATTAAACTCATAATCAATTCTTTAATCCAACGGTCACTAATCCATCATCTATTCATCCAACGGTTATCGTTGCTTGCCTTTTCATCATCTTTGCAAGTTACATCCTACAATAAATATTTTGTAGTTACAATGGCAATTAACATCATTTGTTAATTGCCTCATTCAAGACATTTATGTTAATTGTAACAATTAACAAATTTAATTCACAATGAATTTGATGTGAATTTTATTTGGATGAAATTTCACCTTAATTTACATTTGAATTTCATGTGAATTTCATTTGGATTAATTTCACTTTAATTCACATTTGAATTTCATGTGAATTTCATTTGGATTAATTTCACTTTAATTCACATTTGAATTTCATGTGAATTTCATTTGGATTAATTTCACTTTAATTCACATTTGAATTTGGTGTGAATTTAATTAGCCCAAATATCATTTCCATTTAATTAATGGAATTAGTTTAATTCCAACAAGTAATCCCTTCCCCAAACTCTGAGATTGGGAAGCCGATCTCAAAGGTGAAGTTATTAAACGCTTCCTGACATCGATGCCCTCTTCTTACAGTTATGGGCGTCAGAGGTCATCAACTCTTTACCGACTAGAAAATTCCGACGAGATTGAAGACGGTGAATTCATTCGCTCACAAGTGGCTTCCATCATGTTTGGAACATTGTTGTGTGCATCGAATTCTCTAGTTGCCGATGAACTTTTCAGTCATCAATGTTGACATTATTTGAACACAGTATTGGGATTTCATTCTATGGTTTGATGGGGTTGTGATGGGTATATCACAATTTTGGGAACAGCGAGTGTGTATTTATTGAAAATGTTGGTCGTACAATAATTATTGAAGCTGAAAAACTGTCAAAAAAAAAATCAAAACGACATGGTTGTGCAAGATATGAGTCGAGAAGTTTTGGAATTATTTACAATATTTTGGTACAAATATTATTTAATAATTGTATATTAGTTGTTATCATAATAAATATTAAAACTCAATTAAAGTATTCTATTAAATTATATAGATTATAAGCTTATTTAGACATCTATAATAAATATGAGAATATATTTGTGTAAAAGCAGAAATGTCATTACTATTTTGTTTATGGGCCGAATAGTAAATGAGTATATTTGGGTTAGGTCAGAGACGGACCTAGGAATTATATTTAAGGTGGGCTTGAAAAATAAAATGAAGAAAAATTTTGAAATTGACTTTAGAAAATGAAAAAAATATATATGTAATTTAAGATAATTAATTTAAGAGTGTCACGAGTAGGAAATTTACTAATATAACCTTCCTTAAAATTTTGTAAAATAAAACTTAACTCTTATAATACTTAAAGATATACCTTACATGAAAAATTGTAAAGGACAAACTCATTTATTAAAATAAAATTAAAATATGAAAGATTAAAAAAAAACTCGTAACACTTTTAAATTTATAAATAAGTAGGTTATGTATAGTTAGAAAAGATAAGTAAGCAAGAACTTGCTGTAGATTAAGAATGTGTTTCTGTGTGTTATTACAATTACAAGAATATGAATTTATACAAAAATAAGGGAAAACTAAAAGGTTAGAATGTGTAAAAGTTTTAAATACACTTAGTAGATGGAATATGAAAACCAAGAGACTAAGTGGGTTGCTCTTTAATGGTAGAGTCTTTAATACCTTCCCTCAAACGAAACGGGGAGGCACACCCTGTGAGTTTGTTACGCAATAAAGCAAATCGGTTTGACGTAAGTCCTTTGGTGAGGATGTCGGCAATTTGATCATCAGTAGGTATGTATCGGATGTAAAGAGATTTCTGAGCAACACGTTCGCGAACGAAGTGAAAATCAATCTCTATATGTTTCGTACGAGCATGAAAAACTGGATTGGCCGACAGAAATGCAGCACCGATGTTGTCACACCATAGAGTGGGAGGTTGAAGTGGGGAGATGCAAAGTTCACATAGCAAGGATTGGAGCTAGATGAGTTCAGCAGTGGCATGAGCTAGAGCTCGATACTCAGACTCAGTACTAGACCGAGCAACAACTTGTTGTTTCTTTGAATTCCAAGAAATAAGATTGTCACCAAGAAATATGCAGTAGCCAGTTGTGGAGCGACGATCGTCCGGACAACCAGCCCAGTCGGAGTCAGAAAAGGTACATATATCGAGAGAAGATGATGGACGAATGAGAAGTCCATGATGAGGAGTATGACGAAGGTAGCGGAGTATTCTTTTTACTGCAGACCAATGAGTGGTGGTAGGAGACTGCATGAATTGGCATGCACGATTGACAGCAAATGCTAGTTCAGGTCGAGTATGCGTCAAATATTGGAGAGCACCAACAATGCTGCGATACAAAAATGGTTCAGGAAGAGTATCACCATCATGGCGAGATAAAGATGACCCATAAGAGATTGGAGTATTAAGAGGTTTTGAGTCACTAATATTGGCTCGGATAAGAATTTCATTGATATATTTTGATTGAGAGAGAAAAATGCCGGAGGTAGATCGATGAGCTTCAATCCCAAGAAAATAGTGTAGTGGACCTAAATCTTTAAGAGGGAAAATGTGGTTAAGTTGAGAGATGATTGAGGAGATGTGAGAGGAAGAGTTACTAGTGAATATAATATCATCCACGTACACAAGAAATAACGATGTAATTTGTGGAGAGTGGTACATGAATAAAGAAGAATCATTTTTGGATTCTTGAAAACCAATGGAAAGAAGAGCAGATTTCAAGGTAGTATACCATTCACGGGGAGCTTGTTTGAGTCCATAGAGTTCTTTGTGAAGTTTGCACACATGATTAGGATAATCAGGATGAGTGAACCCAGGCGATTGAGACATAAAAACTTCATCGTGTAGAGTTCCATGTAAAAATGCATTACTAACATCGAGTTGATGAATAGGCCATTGCCGAGTGACGGCAAGTGAGATGATGGTTCGGATGGTAGTATGTTTGACAACTAGGCTGAATGTTTCAAGATAGTCAATGCCTTATTGTTGATGAAATCCCTTTGCAACTAAACAAGCCTTATGACGTTCAATGGAACCATCGGCTCTTTGTTTGATTTTGAAAACCCATTTCAACCCACGATATTCTGCGAGGATCGAGGAATAAGAGACCACGTCTTGTTTTGAATTAGAGTGTTAAACTCATTTGCCATGGCAGAACGCCATTTAGTATCTTTATTGGCGGTGGAGAAACATGTGGGTGGAGAGGTGGAGATGGTGGCAATGTTAGCATTGTGAAGGGCACGAGTTTTGGCATGTGTGATCATATGATGAGAGGAACATTCAGGAGCATGTATAACGGTGGTAAGTCCACGTGTGGGAGTAAGAGGGTTGATTGAAGATGAGTTGGTTGATGATGATGGTTGATAGGAGTTTGATGTTGGCGAGTTGATTGGTGAAGATGGATGGTTGGAGTTTGATGATGATGATGAGTGTTGGGATTTTGGAGAAGATGGTACTACAGGGATTTGTGATGTTAAAATTGGGGAGATTGGTGGTGATGAATGTGGCAAAAAAGGAAGGTGCGATATTGGAGAGACTGGTGGTGTAGAAAGATTGGTATATTTTGATAATGTACTTTTATATGGAAATGTTTGTTCATCAAAAGTGACGTGACGAGAGATATATATTCTGCCGGAAGGAATGTGTAGACAACGATAGCCTTTGTGATTTGGACTATAGCCAAGAAAAATACATTTTAGTGTTCGAAAATCAATTTTATGAGAGTTATATGATCGAGTGAGCGGAAAACAAGAACATCCAAAAGTTTTAAGGAATAGATAATTAGGAGGACAATTAAAAAGAATTTCAAAGGGGGATTGACGAGGCTTACCATTTGAAGGAAGACGATTAATGAGATACATACTTGTCAGAAACGCATCATCCCAATAAGATAGGGGCATAGAAGCATGAGCAAGAAGAGTGAGGCCCATTTCTGTAAGGTGGCGAATCTTGCGTTCAGCAACACCATTTTGTTCACTTGTATGAGGGCATGATAGACGGTGTTGGATGCCATGAGTTTCAAGATAAGATTTCAGACTTCTATATTCGCCTCCCCAATCAGATTGTAGAGTTTTGATAGATGTGTTGAATTGATTTTCAACAAGTGTCTTAAATTTAATAAAAGTTGGCAAGACATCATATTTTCTATAGATAGGATATAGCCAAGTAAAGCGGCTGTAGTCATCGATAAAATGGACAAAATATCGAAAACCGTTAGTAGAGAAAAGAGGAGCAGGACCCCAAACGTTAGAATGTATTAATTCTAATGGAGACTTACAACGAGATTGAGAAATAGGAAAAGGAATTTTGTGTGCTTTTCCATATTGACAAGATTCACACAAACTTAATTTATTGTTGCCAATAATAGGTAAATGAAAAGAAGACATAATAAAAGTTGATATTGATAATGAAGGGTGTCCAAGACGATGATGCCAAGAGTTGGCAGATGAACGAGTTCCAATAAGAACTTGATGAGTGGGCGGAGGGTTGACGATTGAGTTTAGGCGATATAGCCCATTTTTAAGTGTGCCGCGAAGGAGTTCCCTCTTCGTGACCTGATCCTTGACAATACAATAATTTGGATGAAATTCAAAAAAGATATTATTATCGGCAGAAAATTTGGAAACACTTAGAAGATTTTTGGTTATTAATGGGACATGCAATATATTACGTAGATGAAGGTTTTTATTGGAACATAGAATGAATGATTGCCCAATATTAGAAATAGGAAGAGGGTTACCGTCTCTCATTTTAATAGTTTCTGTACCATTATATGGAGTTGAGATGCTAAGATTGTCAAGGTTCGTCGTGAGATGGTCAGTAGCACCAGAGTCGGGATACCAAGCCGAGTCATAAACAGAAGAAGGTGTAGCCATCATAGCAGAGTGTGTCGTTGAATTTTGATTCTGACGACGTCGGCAAGTTTCAATCGAATGACCTGTAATTGCAAATATTACAAAACAGACCCGATCGACAAACATTAGCCGCATGACCAAAACGACCACACAATTGACATTGTATTTTATTTCTATTGGGCCCCGAGGCCCACGACCCAAAATAGAAGGCCCATTAGTAGAAGGACCCCCTAACCCGATAGTAGAAGCCCGGTCGGAGTGTGAAAATTTAGATGAACTTGAAGACCCATTTATTTGATATCCATTAGAATTCTGGGAGCTCAATCTATTGACAGTTTCATTTTCTGCACTATAATCACTCGGAGAGGAGACCGAACATCGCGATCGTTGGAAGTGGGATGGTTTTGAAATCCCTCTCGATCCAAATGCAAGATTAGCAGTTGGAGAGTTAGAGTGGAGTGATTCAAGATGAATCTCATGTGTAAGAAGCATTCCTTGGAGGTCTTCGATGGCGATGGGGTCAGTGCGAGTGGTTACCGCTACAGTGAGAGATTCGTATTCAGGACCGAGTCCTCCCAAAGCATAAATGATGAAATCTTGTTGAGATATGTTTTTTCCAACACCAGCGAGACTATCGATGATTGATTTTATTTTCTGTAAATATTCGGCCATCGAGAGTGAGCCCTTCTTTACCGTCTGAAGTTGAAGACGAAGCTGCATTAGACGAGCTTGAGATTGAGAGGCGAATGTGCGTTCTAAAGCAGACCAAAGGGCTTTAGATGTAGTGCATGATTCACCAACCACTTGGACTAGGATGGATTCTGAAAGGGTGGAGAGAAGCCATGAAAGGATTCTCTGATCTTGCTCCTCCCAGATGGTAAAAGCAGGATTTGGAGTGAGGACACTAGATCCGTCAGCAGCATCGACTTGGAGAAAAGCTTCAGGGGCAGAATTAGTTCCAGTAACAAATGGATAAAGACCAAAACCTTTAAGGGTAGGTAAGATTTGAGATTTCCAAATAAGAAAGTTTTTGTGATCGAGTTTAATGGATGTGAGATTGTGGAAGAGATGAGTGGTTGAAGCGGAAGAAGATGAAGAAGAGGCCATGGATACAGAGGTTTGTTAAAACCGAATAATGGCTCTGATACCAAGTTAGAAAAGATAAGTAAACAAGAACTTGTTGTAGATTAAGAATGTGTTTCTGTGTGTTATTACAATTACAAGAATATGAATTTATACAAAAATAAAGGAAAACTAAAAGGTTAGAATATGTAAAAGTTTTAAATACACTTAGTAGATGGAATATGAAAACCAAGAGACTAAGTGGGTTGCTCTTTAATGGTAGAGTCTTTAATATGTATTTATAACTAATAACAATAGAGATTATGAGATAAAAGTAATCTTATTTGTCTCAAATACAAATAGATTTTTAAAAAAAATAAAAATATTTATGACAACCTAAAACATCATCTATATATAAAAAATATAATTTGTTTATACAATTTATTTTAAATTTCATCTTAATCTAATTATAAAAATATCTCAAATAATAACTTTATAATTTCTTCAAACCTTCAAAATCTCAACTTTACTTCAATTAAGAATTTAAATATAAATATTTAATTTAATAAGTTGATATATATATTTAGAGAAAGGAGAAAATGAATAAAAAATAACAAAAATAAAAAAGAATTTGTAAATTACAGGGTGTCTGTGTGAGTTTCTCTCTTTAATGTATGAATTTATGTATACTTATTGCTTGGCCTGACCACTACTGAGCTCCTATCAATAAACAAATAAATATATATAAAAAAATAGGATGAGCTTGGGGTGGGCTTAAGCCCACCTCAGCCCTAATGTGCATTCGTCTCTAGGCTAGGTCCCTAACTCATATAAATAGTATACCTATTATGTTTCTTTAATAAGACAAAATGTAGAGAGGTATGTTTATACTCAGAAATTCTGATTCATATCCAGATTCAGAATTATGAGATTCAAGATCGAGAGAAAATCCGAAGAATATCAAAAAACGACTTAATTAACCGTTCTTTATTTCAAATTTATGAATGATTCCGCAACTAAAGATTATCTTAGTTTATTAACATAGAGTAGTAAGATTATAGAACTATATAATATAGATTTAGATTAAAGATTCTAAAAAGTGGTATTAGAGTCTTCTCTATGTCGATCTATTGAGATTTAAGCTTATAATTTTTTTTAAGAACATAAACCGACACTTTTTATACGTTCTTATCTTATTTGGCTAGCTAGAACTGATAATAATATAATGGATTAATGAATTAGAAATAACAACATTAATTGGATGTATAAGTTGATATAAACTTTTGGATTAGATTAAAATAAAAGAGCATGATATCAAATATTTAAACGATTTTACATAACATGAAATATTTAAACGATTTTACATATTCATTCAAGAAGATTAACATGTTTTGTTCTAGAATTATGATTAAAGAAATGTTAATCTTTCTCAATTATTCTCTAAATGTAATATAAGGAAATGAACCAATAGAAATTCAATTTTTCTTATGTTACAGTTAGAGCATGAGATTTATCAAATTAATAATTAAATAATATATATAACCAATAAGATTAAATAATATATATAAAACAAAAGTGAGATAAATATATTAATTAGTAACTAAAGAATTTATCATATAATTATTATTTAAATAAATAATTATATAAATAAATATTATATACAATATATATTTATGGAATTTAGTAATTATAATTAATTAAGAAATTAATTATATATATAAATATATATTATATATTCATAAATTATGGTTACAAAATTGTTCAAATTTTAATTGATTAATTAAATTCAATAATTATCTCTAAAATAAGTATTAATATATTATTATATATTATAGAAACTTATTATTTATTTTAAGAGATAAATATTAAAGACTAAGGAAATAAAAAAATATATATTATATGAAGTTGTTTTAAAAAAATTAATATACAATTAAATAATCAATATATATATATATATATATATATATATATATAATTAAGGAATAAGGATAAAGTTAATTTCATTAGAAGTATTAATTAAAACAATATTACATACATATGGACTAAAACATTGAGTTTTGATAAGTTAATTAAGATATTAATTATTTATAATAATTAATATATGACATAAAAAAAATTAAAGATAATGTTAAGGATATATAAAATAAAATAAAATAACAAATTAAATGTATATAACTATTCGTAAGTATATATATATATATATATATATATATATAAAATTAAGAAAATAAATATTTATATATGAATAAGTAAGAAATTAATAAAATAAAGATTTATTCAGAAATTAAGAAAAAATCGAGAATAAAAAAATAGAAAAAATAATCATTCATTATTACTTTTTTTATATATTTATAAGGATTTAAGAAAATAAATTATTATATATTATCTATATCTATATATATATAATGATGCTTAATTTTTAAAGTGTCCAGATTCCTGAGTCGAGAGCTGTGGTTAATTTGGATATTTATGTCAGAGTAAATGGATACTTGGGTCGGATTGTGGGTTGATCCGCCCATAACATTAAAACGGTTAAAATTAAATTTAAAGATGTTATTTGTAGGTTTCAAACTTGCAACATAACAAAAAAAAGTACAACCCTTTAACCAACTAGGCTAACAACACTTTATATTTAAGATTCAACACCAAATTTGATGAACGTGAGACATTTTAACAATAAAAGTTCAAAATTTTTACTAACTAATCTATATATATATATATATATATATATATATATATATATATATATATATATATATAATGATGCTTAATTTTTAAAGTGTCCGGATTGCCGGGTCGAGAGCTGTGCTTAATTTGGATATTTATGTGAGAGGAAATGGATACTTGAGTCGGATTGTGGGTTGACACGCCCATAAACTTAAAACGGTTAAAAATAAATTTAAAAATGTTATTTGTAGGTTTTGAACTTTTAACCTAACAAAACAAGTACAACCCTTTAACCAACTAGGCTAACAACACTTTATATTTAAGATTTAACACTAAATTTGATGAACATGAGACATTTTAACAATAAAAATTCAAATTTTTAACTAACTAATCTATATATATAAAATGATGCTTAATTTTTAAAGTGTCCGGATTGCCGGGTCGAGAGCTGTGGTTAATTTGGATATTTATGTGAGAGTAAATAGATACTTGGGTCGGATTGTGGGTTGACCCGCCCATAAACTTAAAACGGTTAAAAATAAATTTAAAAATGTTATTTGTAGGTTTCGAACTTGCAACCTAACAAAACAAGTACAACTTTTAACCAAATGTAATTGAGATGTGGTTTGTCGAGGGATAATAGTCCGATATCATTTGAAAGTGGTTAAAGAAATATGAATCAAATATTTAATTGACCAAAGTGTGAGGTCACGGTGCTAATTATTAAAAAATATGAATCAAATATTTGATTGACAAAGTGAAAGTGTAAATTCACGAAATGAGAGATTCATTCGAAAAAAATATGTGATGAAACATGTGAGAAAATAAGTTATTTTATCGAAGTGAATAAAATGTGAAATTAGAGCGTTATATTTTTTATTTTAATAATTTTAAACATTGAATAAATATTATTATATTTTTTTAATTAATTTTATTTTTATCCTTATCCGTGTGAATCGCATGGAAATTTTTCTAGTTTAATCTAATAATTGATAATTTATAATTTTAGCCTAATTTTTATTGTGTATATAATTAATTTTTTTTATATTTGGATGAATTATTAATTATGTTATATTACACTTTTTTTATATATATTTAGTCTTTGTGTATATATATATATATATATATTGTGTTTAATGATATTAAGAGTAATTAGTAAAAATAATGATGATTAATTTTTTTATTAATATTAGAAAGAGAGAACATTCTGCTAAAAATCTAAAACAAAGAAGAAGAACCAAATGAAAAAAAAAAGAAAAAAACAATATTCTTACAGTACTTAAATATTGCATAATTATATATACATTAAATTAAATTGAGTGTTTAGTTAGATAATTTTTATATCTACAATAATATTTAAGTATAATTTATTCATTAAATGGAGTATAAGATTGTACCTATTATAATTATAACTATTATAATTAGAACGTGTTGTAAAAGTTGTATAAGCTTTTATAAAATTTAATTCTTTTTTAACCCTCTCATTTTATAAAATTATAACTTCTTTATTATATTTTAAAATATAATAATAATAAATTATAACTAAATATTTATATATATTTAACTAGGTTTAATTTTACAATTTAAATAATAATAATAAATACTTAAATACTTAAATACTTATTTTTATTTGATTGTTAAATTTATATATATTTTTTATCTTTGTAAATAAAAATTATATTAAAAATATATTAAATAAGACAATTTTATATCTAATAAAATATAATAATTATTTTTAAAAACTAATAATGTTAATTAAAAAATAATAGTCATATATACAATTAATTTATAAAATAAAATTTTATTATATTATTAATAAATGATATTTAAAATTAATTACATATAAAATAATATAAATTGTATTATTTATATTAAAAATACATTGATAGGATAATTATATATTATTTTTGTATTAATTTTAATATAATTAATAATACAAAATACAGATAAATATTATAATAAAAATAAAAATTAATTTATATAAATATAAGGGTAAAATAGTCTTTTAAACTTTGTACTCCTTCCTTATAACACTAACTAAACACAAAATAATAAAACTTCTATAATTGATACATATTTTATACTCTCTACCAAACATTAATAACCTATATTATTTATATCTTGTAATACCTCCTTACAATTTATACCTCATACAACTTATACTTATATAACTAATACCTCATATCAAACGCTACCTTATTTTTAATTTCTTGTTATCTTATCTCTAGACTTTGTTTAAGTCGGTATGAAATTGATTTTCTCTATATATACCTAAAGTTTATGTTTAAAGTTGAGAAAAATATTTGTATCCGTTTCTTGTTGATATATTGATATTTGTCGGTTGACCCAATAGTTTTTTACCCTTCTGATTGAGAGAGTTTACCACGTAAATTCGGTGTTGTTTATTATTGTGCTTGATCTTTTATTTTAGATTTGGATGACATGTGTATTTACCTATCTCACATCAATAATTTATAATAAAAAAATATTATACGCTTCAAAATTAAAAACACAAATATTTATTTACTCTCACATAAATATCCAAATTAAACAAAATACTCAATCCGACAATTTAGACACATTAAAATTTAAAATTAAGGATTATATATATATATATATATATATCACAATATCACACATTAAAAAAAATGTTTAATTTGCAATAGTATTATTAGGATGCACCAACTCATTTGAATAATATATATATATTAAGTTAACAGGAACGTGCTTGTTTGATTATTATAGTAATATTTAATAAGTATAAAACGAAATTGATCATATGAAGCTAATTAAATTATGATTTGAGAAACCAATACTTGTTGACTTAGATTTTTTTTTTATTATTGAAGGAAATTGAGTAAGAATGATCACACATTTTTATTTGTTCAAAGCTAATATGCAATTCTGTTTAAAGATAAAAATCTAGAATTAATTATAACTTATTTTCATTTAAAGCGTTTTAGTTTTAAATGAGAATCAAATTCATTATTAGGGATAAAGACATTACTGATATTTTTATTATATAAAAAATATAGTATCACAAAATACTGAAAATATTAAAAGGTAAGATAAAGCATAAGATTTTAAAATTTTGGTATATAAAAATACCGAAACAACTTTTTATAAATTATATATATATATAATATTTATAAATTATTAAATTATAATTTTCATTTAAAAAAATAAATTCACGTAGCATTAAGAGATTTTCAAGAAAATTAAATAATTATTAACGAATTAATTAATTTTAATAAACTTACTTCATTTTTTAAATAAATTTCAAACTCAACTATAAAGTATTTACTCTTTTTATCTAACCTTAAAGAATTTATTTTTTAACTAAATAAGTTTGATATTAATTTATTTGTAAAAATTTAATTTTTGAAAAACAAATTATATTATTAAACTTTATTATGATACGTAAGAATAATATAATACTGATATCATACTGAAATCACGATTGACTAATAGACTAATACATTTTGACCATCTTGACATTGACTAATGCATATGGACAATCTCTACTATTGATTAATGCATTTGTATCATCTAATATAGAATAATGCATCTGTGCCATATATATATAGTTTTAACTAATTAACTAATATCTGAGTCATTTATCATTGACTAATGCATTAAGATCATTTTGACATTGAGTAATGCATCTAGGTCATCTTTATAATTGAATGATGAATTTGTGTCACATGACATTTATTAATGCATATGAGCTATCTTAGGATTGAGTAATGCATCTAGGTCATCTCTAGCATCGAGTAATGAACAACTATCCAATTTCTTTAGATTTTTCAAATTAAAATTAAAAATTTATCAACCAAGATTAATGGAGGATATCTAGTTGCTTGAATAGTTTCTTAATCATCTATAGAGAATTTATAGATCATAAAATGTACTAATGACACACTGATTAGAAATACACAAAATCAAGTATGAAATCATAGTTAAGGTCTGTCTAGCTATGATTATTGACTCTCTTACTTTTGAGAATTTTAATGAAATGATATTAACCATTTCAAAAAAAAAATAAGTATAAAGAACTTAAAATTTTATTGGTAATATGAATATGAAATGTGACTTACAAGTGATCGGGATAGCTTCTATGTAGTTAGGGAAGCTTTCCATCACATAGCCAGATTTTCTCACTAATTCACATAAATCTGAAAAAGCTTAAAGGTAAAATTTCACTCTCGAGCTCTCCCTTATTTCTCAATCTCTCTTGAATTCTCTTCTCCTCAAAATGAGGTTTATCTCATTTTTTAAAATTCCCTTTTTTTTCTTACGTAACTTATGTGATAAATTCATATTTTGTACTAGTGTTATTGAAATTTAAAATAATTATATAAACTTCACTAATTAATGAAAATTATAATATGAGTACTAAAATCAAATAAAATTTACACGAAATTCAAACGTGAATTGTTGAGTGAGATTTGATCCAAATGTAAATGTTAGTTTGTTTAATTAACATTTAATAGTTTAAAGATCAATTAACAAATTGAATGAATTTAATGTTGTTAATTTTCATTGTAACCTTAATAGATTAATTGATATCAATTTATTATGTAACATGTGTTTTCTCAATGAAGAGAAAATGTAAGGGCAATAAAAAGATAGTCGAAATCACCCGTTGGATCAATAATTAATGGATGATGCTGAGTCAATTAAAATGAACATAGGAAAAAAGTTTATTTAAATACAAAATTATTATAATTATCAGCTAACATTCTATTTATGATGTGCGAATTAATTAAAATAAAACTTAACTATGCACAAGCAAAACTGAAGAGCTTAATTTAATACTGCAAATGAATAAGACTAAACTGTGAAACTATCTTTATGCAGGTACATCTCAAGGAAATGTAAGTAGACGTTTTAGTCGGTAGACAACGTCTAATCTCTTCAGACGTGGTCTAAAGGGAAGCGCAGTTAGACGTGGTCTAAATCCTTTAGACGTGGTCTAAAGGGAAACGCAGTTAGACGTGGTCTAACTCCTTAAGACGTGGTCTAAAGGGAAGCGCAGTTAGACACGATCTAACTCCTTTAGATGTGGTCTAAAGGGAAGCGCAATTAGACACAGTCTAACTCCTTTAGACGTGGTCTAAAGGGAAGCACAGTTAGATGTTGTCTAACTCCTTTAGACATGGTCTAAAGGGAAGCACAGTTAGACGCAGTCTAACTCCTTCTTAGAAGCGGTCTAATGAAGGGGCGTGAACATATGTCGTATAAGTTGATCAGAAATCCGAAGGAGCGTATAACTACATACTCACTCAACTCATCAATAGTCATCGTTTTCAACAATCTGACAACTTAGCTCAAACAACGAATGAACAACTACCACGTACTCCAATATTCAAATTGTTCACGATGCGTTGTACATTCTAGTACAACAGTATATCATAGGATATTCGGCTCACTACCTGTCTGGTATGGCCACGATCCCAATGCTCAATCTGATGTACCTTTGTACTATTGGAGGCCGTCCAACAAAAGGAGGGCATGTGTCCACAAAGAAGTTTTAACCATTGGTGCACTTCAACTATAAATAGAATCCCAAGGACAACGAACGAATTGTCTCAACTTACCGGACTAATTTACAACTTTGAAAGCGCTCAACAACTTGTCTTAGCCTTCTGATTGATTGCAAAAACTTGTTCACTTCTATCAAGTCATATTCTCTATCTAAAGCGTTGTGTATACATTGTCCAGAGAATATTATATAATTCATTCATTGTTCTTTCTGTGTAAAATCTTAGTGTTGTAAGTTGAATAGAGGGTGTTCTGTTCAACAAAGAGTTAACTAGAAGTTTAGAAGCAGGCAGTTGTTAAGTCATGTGGTTTCTGACTAGGTTTGTGTAGTGTGTTCTATACTGATCAAAGTCTTTTAGTGAATATCCTTCATGTTGAGGAAAAATGGGTGATGTAAGAGTTTTATCTTCGAACATCTATAAAATTTCATGTGTTCTTTACTTTCTACCATTGTCATTCATTCATTTGAATCTTCAAATCCAACAAATGGTTTCGCACTTGAACTTGTTCAAGAGTTTGTGAAGATTTGTGAAGAATAGAAACATATCTTAACTTTAACAGAGTTAAAATCGAATCGAAGTTTGAAAGTTGTTAACAATAGTCAGACCCTCGTCTCTATTGTTAGTGTCGATCCTAATAGATAATTTTATTTTTTTATTATAGTTATCTTTTCAACAATATATATATATATATATATGTCCACTGTCTAATATAATACACATAATTTTACATCATATAATCTCTCTCTCTCTAGAATTCTAAGAGATAATTCTCTCTACATTTCTCTTTTGAACCCTATGATAAAAATTCAAGTACTTTTCAAGTTCATTGTGTAGTGATTCTAGTGCTGAAATCACTACTAGATTCGTTATATCCTAAGATAGCCATCTGCGATAAATTCCAAAACAAGAGGAGACAATGAAACTGTTTTAAAGGAAATATGTCTAACACATGCCTCTAATCAACCATAAAATTCGGTGATTTTGTTCTTCATATATATATATATATTGTATTTTATTTAATTTTTTTTATAACATCGTTCTATTATATATTTTCTGTAAATATTTAAAGATAAGATATCTAACAATCTTAAAATAGTTTCATGTGTTCTAAGCTATATAGTAGCCTTTGATGTTTCAGAAATACGAGTTGTGATGTTACAAAAGAGATGTAAATGATTTATCTGAAAGAATAAAAAAATCAACTAATAAAGATAAGTCTTTATTGTATATAGATATATATTCTTATGAAAAATAGTGTATTTTCATTATAAAATTTTATCTAAGAAATAAATTAGAAAACAATAATTTATTTCCTTTTTAATTAAAAACTTGTTGGTTACTAAAATTATTATTAATATAAAAGAAAAGAAAAAGGTAACTAAAAAGTTAGATTTTAATTTTCAGAAAATTAATAGTTATAATTAATAAATAGTAAATAAAATTAATTATTATTGTAACATATGATTTACGTTTTAAATAAGTAATTATAAACAATGTAGCATGTGGTTTGTTAACTAAGAAAATATAGTTTATTTATATATGTATATATAGATTGTCTTATATATTTACCATTTTATTATGATACTAAATTATTATTTTTTTGTCGGAGTTTAATTAAAAAGGAGAAAAATAAGTTTCTCTGAAAAGAAAAAAGAAGATCGTAAATTGTAATATAACGATGAAGGATGCATTGGTACAGTGGTTCGAAGTTCGGACGTAAGGGTGCAATGCGGAAGTCCCCTTTTTCGAATTTAATTTGGCAATGATTTTTTTTTGTAGAAATATGATGTGCTAAAATGACCGTGGTTATTGATGTTAAGAACCATTCCAATTTCTTATGTAGAAATTATGAGATGAATGGGGGTATCAATGATTTATCTATATAAATCAGACTAGTTAAAATGACTTTAGTCATTGATATTAAAACCATGTTTAAATGACTTTAGTCATTGATATTGAAACCATTCTAATTTCTTGTGTATAAATTATGAGATGAATGAGATAGTCAATGATTTCTTTGTAGAAATCAGACTTGTTAAAATGACTATAGTCATTGATGTTAAAATCATTTCAATTTCTTATGTAGAAATTATGTAATGAATGAGCTCCGTTAAATGATTTTAATATGTTGGAACCATTATAATCTCTTGTGTATAAAATATCAAATTAATTAGGGCAACTTAATGGTTTCTTATATAGAAATTTAATTTCTAAATGACTTTGTCAATGATATTTTGAAGCATTTTTATTTCTTTTATAAAGATTGTGTGATTCATTATTAGATGACATAGAATGAATGTCATGTGTGCTATAACTCATTATATTAATGTGTTCAAAGAGACAACTATGTGTTCGAAATTATCTTCGCAAGAATTATCTCAATGAGAATGATCCACCCAGATTTATTATGAGCATTGTCGTGTCATTTCACGTGGATTATCGGTCACAACACGATAATGTAATTAATTCGTTTAAGAAATGAAACAATTTTAGTTATATATTGTGTTTTTAAGTGATTGTATATATATATAACATGCATATCAACTAATAATATGATAAATTGGGTTAATTCATAAAAATTACGATTAACTAGTTATTTATATATATACTAGATAAAAACTATTGTATATCTATTTAATTTTAATAGAAAATTCTGAATATTTTTCATAAAACTATGTGTCTTCTGGTATACAAAAACTTATATGGGAAGTTTAAAGTCATCATTAATTAAGAAAATTGACGAATTGATGACATGAATAAATTATATATATAATGATGTTTAAAGTCAACAAGGTACCACAATAATCCACGTAATCAATTCTCTTTCTTAATAATTATTTTTTCTCTCCTAATATATATATACACACAAAGTAATAAAAATTATTTCAACAATTTTAAGAAGTCTAACGGTTAAAGTATTCATATTTAATGTTTAAGACCCATGTTTGAATCTAAAAACATGCAAATTTAGATTTTAAAGAATGCATTATTGACTATAAATATATTTTTTTCTTTTCCAATTATTTTCTCTCTCAATAATTATATATATATATATATAATATATATATTTTTTCTTTCATCACATATATATATATATATAATATTTTCTTTGGTAATAAATATTAAATACAAAATATATATACATACACAAAATAATAAAATTATTTCAACAATCTCAAGTAGTCTAGCGGTTAAAGTGTTCACATTTCATACTTAAGACTAGGGTTCGAATCCTAAAATATGTAAATTTCGATTTTTAAGAATGCATTCTTGACCATCATATATGGTGGCGAAATTTTGAAATAAAGGATACGAGGCATCTGAAAGTGTGAGGTTAGAATTAGTTGTTAGCTTGACAAGAATTTGAAAGTGTAAGGTCATGAGATGGAGGTCGAGTGGTGGGTGGTTTGTCGAGTGTGAGGTCGGAATTAGTGGTTGGTTTGACGTGCATTTAAAAGTGTGAGGTCACGAGATGGAGGTTGGGTGGTGGGTTGGTTTGTCGAGTGTGAGATCGGAATTAAAGGTTAGTTTGACGAGCATATAAATTTGTGAGATCATGAGATGGAGGTCGGGTGGTGGGTGGTTTGTCGAGTATTAGTTCGGAATTAGTGATTGGTTTAAAGAGTATTTAAAAGTGTGAGGTCACGAGATGGAGGTCGGGTGGTATGTGGTTTGTTGAATGTGAGGGTTTGAGGAGTATTTGAAAGTGTCAGGTCACAAGATGAAGGTCGAGTGGTGGTTAGTGGTTGGTTTGACGTTGGATAAGTGATTGTTGATTTGTTAAAGTGGAAGTAAAAAAGAGGTCAACTAAGATTGGTGAGTGGTTTGTCGAGGAGATAAAAAATGTGAGTCACAAAATTAGGGTTAGTGTGTGGTTTGTCGTGGACATTAAGAGGCGTATAATAAAGTGTGAGTCACAAAATGATGGGAAATTGGGGGAGTTAGTGGTTGAGTTTGACGAGAGATAAGAGATGTGTCATCAATTGAGATCGACTAAGATTTGTGGGCAGTTTAAGATTAAACTTAATTTTTACAAACTAAAACCAATTTTAAATTAATTTGATTTGAATAATATTAATTTTATTTAAAATATTTATAGATAAATAATACTTTGTATATATATTGTTATTCGTGCAAATATACGGGATTTATGTTAGTTATTTATAATAATTAGTTATTTTGTATATGATTAAAGATAAATTATCAATTAATAATTAATTATTGATGTATTTTATAAATGTATTTACTTAATGATATATGAAGTAATTATAATATACACGACATATCATTTGTTTGATTATGTTTATAAATATTCGATTATATATTTGATATACATTGTTAAATTCCATCATAAATACTTGTTTAATTTAATTTTATTGAAATAGTCGTGTTTGATTTGGGAATTAATGTGACAAACATGTTGATACTATAGGATGCAAACGTGCAATAAGTATAAATGTTTAAGTGGCTTCGGCCAAAGATGGTTGAAACTTTATGATTTCTTTTGTATAAATTATGTGACATATTGGTGAATATTTATTTGATTAAATATTATAATTTCTTTTATAGAAATAATGTGATAAAATAAATATTTTAATTGATTAAATATTTTAATTTTTTTATGTAGAGATTACGTGAAAAATGATTTATATATGAATAAACATTCTAATCTCTTGTATAAAAATGATTTTTTATTCAATTAAATATTTATAGTATTGTTATATTATGATAAGTATAACAACAGAGATTTATAAAAGAATTGTGTGACAATTTCTTGATTAGATTATTATTTAAATTATATAAATGTGTGTGATTTAAAAAATGTATCAACACGAATTTGGAAACAAATATTTTTATTCATAATAACACAAAATTTATTAAGTATATTATGATAATAAAAATGATAATTTATTATTAAAGAAATATGTTCTCTACAAAAAATAAAGTTGCGCAACTTTACAAAAATAAATAAAATAACAGAAAAAATGTCTTGTTTATATTTGTTGAGTTGGTGCTCAAATCGTTATTTAAAATTTGAGGATTTTGAAATCAAGAAACATGACATTTCTTTCACATTACTTTCATAAAAATTTGAATAATCAATGTTTTCAAAATAATTTTATGAAAAAGATGAAAAGAAAGTTTATAAAGTCTTTGTATGACGTATAACAATTTTTTAATAATGATATGAAAATTTGATCCTACTTTGATTAAAAGTGAATGTGACAATTATATATATCATGAAGACAATGAAAACTATTTCATTATGTGTCTTTTGTATGATATATTTATCGTTGAAATTATGATAAAAATGATTAAGTCAACTAAGGATGTGAATTACACTACACAAAATATTATATTGTTATCAAATGATATATTAATACTATTAAATGAAATAGTTAACGTCTACAAGTGAATATGTTTACACTTGAAAGTGCAATATACGTATGAAGTTCTTTTAAGAACATTATGTTTCATGGATTAAATGTTATAATATATAACTAGCATTTAGTCCGTGCATTTGCACGAGTAATAATATAAAAAACCGTGAAAATTTTTTACAGATAACAATTTTAATTTTATTTTTAACCGTTTTAAGTTTATGGGTGGGTAAACCCACAATCCGACCCAAATATTCATTTACTCAACATCATTATATATTAGTTAGTTAAAAAGTTGAACTTATATTAATATTAAAACGTCCCGCGTTTATCAAATTTGATGTTAAATTTAAAATATAAAGTTTTAGTAGCTTAGTTGGTTAAAGAGTTGTACTTGTTTTGTTAGGTTGCAAGTTCGAAACATACCTCTAGAATTTTTAATTTTATTTTTAACCGTTTTAAATTTAAAAGCGGGTCAACCCACAATCCGACCCAAGTATCCAAATTAACCACAGCTCTCGACCCGGCAATCCAGACATTTTAAAAATTAAGCATCATTATATATATATATATATAATTATATATATATAGATTAGTTAGTTAAAAAGTTGAACTTATATTAATATTAAAACGTGCCGCGTTTATCAAATTTGGTGTTGAATTTAAAATATAAAGTCTTTGTAGCCTAGTTCGAAACATACCTCTTGCATTTTTAATTTTATTTTTAACCGTTTTAAATTTAAAAACGGGTCAACCCACAATCCGACCCAAGTATCCAAATTAACCACAGCTCTCGACCCAGCAATCCGGACACTTTAAAAATTAAGCATCATTTTATATATATAGATTATTTAGTTAAAAAGTTGAACTTATATTAATATTAAAACGTCCCGCGTTTATCAAATTTGGTGTTGAATTTAAAATATAAAGTCTTAGTAGCTTAGTTGGTTAAACAGTTGTACTTGTTTTGTTAGGTTACAAGTTCGAAACATACCTTTAGCATTTTTAATTTTATTTTTAACCGTTTTAAATTTAAAAGCGGGTCAACCCACAATCCGACCCAAGTATCCAAATTAACCACAGCTCTCGACCCGGCAATCCAGACACGTTAAAAATTAAGCATCATTATATATATATATAGATTTTGACATGTGTCGAAAAAAAATACTTCAATAAAAAAAATATGTAATTGTTTAGATAAATGTAGAATAGTTCAAAGACATTTTGTCTAATAGATAGCCAAGTAAAAATATTTTCATAAAAAAAAGTTTAAATAGTACGCATGTACGAATGACTATGCTTCTTATTATAAGATATTTCAATGATATATAAGAATGTGTGAGGATCGACTACAACAATAGAAGGGGAAGGGTTGAATATTATTGAGCTAATGTAGGGCTAAGTAGTGTTCTTTCCTTTTGAATAACCCATTCTCATTATCTTTCATAAATATTTGTTTTGAAATTATTTAAAATTTTCAACCAAACAATTTAAGGTTTTGTTTGGATTCAAGTTATTTAAATAAACTGATCAATTAAAAAAGTAATTATTAGTGATAATTTTGAGGTGGTGAAAATTGTTTTTGGTAAAAAATTTATTAATATTAATATAAAATGATAAAAATAATAAATATATATTAATATTTTAATTAAAAATTTGAATGAAACGAGATGATAATTCAAATAATATTTTTTAATTTTTATTATTCAAATCAAAACCCAAAAAACTTTAATTATTAGTATTGACCTATAATGAGTACCCTATATAGAAACGTCATGACTCATGACGTTTAATTTGGCGTGCCTTTTTTACAACAATTTTTTTTTTTAAGGTTTGTGGTCTTTGTAAATGCCAATATTTAATTTGCACATTATATGGAACGATTATTAATTTGATCCGACATTGACTATAATATTAAATGTACCGAAACATGTGTTTTTATATTAAATAGTTATTTATTGTTTGATGACTTTTAGTCTTTGTAAATTACAACAATTCATTTACACATTAATTTATATAGAACAGTTATTAATTTGATTTGAAATGAATAGAGTGAACATGGCACCTTCACTATTTTAATTATAAAGTTATTGATCAACAAAAGTAAACTGAACCATGGTTTAACAAAATTAAAGAGTACTTATGAATTATGATAACAGAAAATATAATTATTGTTATTTTACTCTCTTTTATTAAATTGTCTCAATCTCAATACCTCTATTACATTTCTCTAGCATTCACATCTAACATTAAAGGTATAACTCTTTTAGGGGATCATTGTTTGGCAATGTTTAAACCGAATTGTGAAAATGGGTTGCTTTGGGATCTCGGAGAAATTGTCGAGACCCAGTATGTGAACGTTGGGTGACTACATACATGGTGGTTTGTACTGGAATTCTCGAGGAGATTGGCGAATACATTTGGTGTGGACATGGGGCTGCTGGAATTTTTATGCTAAAATAGTTGATAATTTTTTATTATTTCTTTTAAATTGGCATTTGTGCAAAAATTGAAAATTTATATTAAATTAAAATAAAATAATGTTTGTTATATTTTATTTGAGGTAATAAGTCAAAGTTATTTGTACACTTTGAAATATTTCTCGATATATAATTTTGTTTGAAATTGTTATTGTATATTATTTTTGTTTGAGATAATTAAACTCTATCGTACAAAATGAAAAAAACATAAATTTAAGTATAAACAACACTTATTTTATACTTGAAATATAAACTTTTCTAATCATTTAAAACAACACTTATTTTATACTTGAAATATAAACTTTTTTTAATTATTTAAAACATCCATAGCCTAAAATCAATTAGCTTATGTTTATCAAATTTGAGTTAGATTTTGTTTCAAATAAAATTACATTTATTCTAACTAAGAGGATAACCGCAATTTTGGTGTTAGTAATGCTTGACTGACTGATTCATAATATATTACGAATTATGTATTAAGTGTCATATTTCATATTTCATAATCTCTATCCTATTAATTAAATTTTATAACTATATGACTATCAGACATTTTTTTCTCTTATAACCTTAATATTATTTATTGATTAGAGATGATTATAATATCTTAATATGGAGGAGAAGAATGAGCAACAACATCGTCGCCGTCTTAATTCACAACATCGCTATTTAAAAATAGAACGGAATAGACGCGTCATCGTTTGAAAATGGGGTTGAATGAGTAATCTAAAAACGAAAATGAAAGCTTATTAGTGGGTGATTACAGTTGTCAACTCTATTTATCATTATTTTATGGATATATTAGACTCTTAATTAATTAGGTTCAGGCAAAAACAATGAATCTTAACTAGGTATCATGTTTGTATGATGTCTATATAAAGCCAACTCTTCCCTTCTCCCCATATCACCATTCATGTCCTTTCTCATTCTCTAAAGAATCAACTCAATTATTTTCGTGTAAACAAACAAGTAAAACCAATGGAGAAAACCAGCATTACCCTCTTTCATCAAAAGAAACGCTCCCGATCCGACAACGGAACGTTTCTTTCTGCGAAAGAGGATCCCGTGGCTGCTTTAGCAAATGCCCGCCACGAGTTTGGCGAGCACGGCGGAGTCAACATGTCAATTGAGGCATCGGCCACCTTTACGGTGATGGAGCCTTCGACCATGCGAAGGATGTTCGCCGGAGAGCTAAGCCACGATCGTGATTTCTTTATCTATAGTCGTCATTTCAATCCCACGGTCCTCAATCTCAGCCGAAAGTTGGCCGCGATAGAGGGGACCGAAGCTGCATATTGCACGGCTTCTGGCATGTCGGCAATCTCATCAGTGTTGCTCCAACTTTGTAGCAATAATGGACACGTGGTGGCTTCTCATTCGCTCTACGGAGGGACCCACGCTCTCTTGACACACTTTCTTCCTCGTACGAGCAACATTACAACAACGTTTGTTGATTTGAGAGATTTAGTGGCTGTAAAGGAGGCTATAGTGGAAGGGAAAACGAATGTACTCTATTTTGAGGCGGTTTCGAACCCTACTTTGACAGTGGCTAATGTGCCGGAGTTGTGCAGGATTGCACACGATAAGGGGGCGACGGTGGTGGTGGATAACACTTTTGCGCCGATGGTATTGTCGCCAGCGAGGATGGGAGCTGATGTTGTGATCCATAGCATCTCAAAGTTTGTGAGCGGTGGTGCCGATATCATTGCAGGTAAATATTTGTCTCTATTGAAACAAACATTTAGAGTCTTTAGTTAAGTTTGAATTTTGATTGTACAAAAAAACCTTAATAAATCTATTTCAAAATGTTATGTCATCTAAATAATAATTTAAAAAACAGCTGATTTTTTTTTATTACTCAATAATATTGATGAAATTAAAAAAAGGGTTTTTTTCAATAAAAAAAGTCTAAGCTGGATTGTTATATATATGTGGATATATAGGAGCTGTGTGTGGGTCTGCAAGCCTTATAAACTCAATGATGGACCTCCACGACGGGTCATTGCTACTATTAGGCCCAACTATGAATGCGAAGGTAGCTTTCGAACTATCCGAACGGATTCCTCATTTGGGCCTTAGAATGAAGGAGCATAGCAACCGGGCCATTGTCTACGCCACTCGAATGAAGAAGCTAGGCATGAAAGTCATCTACCCCGGGCTCGAAGATCATCCAGATAACATGCTCCTAAAATCTATTGCCAATAAGGAATATGGGTACGGGGGAATGTTATGTGTGGACATGGAATCAGAGGAACGGGCTAACAAACTTATGGACATCCTCCAAAATGTCACTCGGTTTGGGTTGATGGCCGTGAGCTTAGGTTACCATGAGACCTTAATGTCGTGCTCGGGGAGTAGCACGAGTAGTGAGTTGAATGAAGAGGAAAAGGGTTTGGCAGGGATATCGCCTGGGCTGGTAAGAATGTCAATTGGATATAGTGGGACACTCGAACAGAAGTGGAGCCAATTTGAAAAAGCATTTTCGATAATGTGGTTAGGTCATGATTCCAAATAATTTAAGTGTTACACAAATAAATATCATAATCAATATATATAGTAATAAGTAAGAGAATAATTTCCATTAGTGATTTGGAAATGTAATGAGTGAGTTGACATGCAGAATAAATAAATTATTCTGCATTGCCACACTATGTAGTCCCTTAATTTGGTTGTTTGTTTGGGTATAAGAGAATATTCCTTGCTATTCTCAAATAATGAGATCAAAGTCTTCAACTTTTTACATGTTAGAATGTCCTCCATCATTTTTAAGTTATTTTTATTCTTTTAATTGTTTTCACATTTTCAAGAAAGAAATAACAAAAGAGAAAAAATGAAAAAAGAAAAGGATATAAAATATATATTGTTTCATAAACCTTTTAAATGTATAACTCTCGTGTTGAAACATAAGTTGTAACTTGTTAGAATCTTATGACCATATTACATTCTTAAAAAGTGGTTTATACCAAATATGTCATTTTCACTTCGTTTTTAGGTTATGAATACTTTAAAAAAATAAACATTTCCAACAGTATTTAAAAACTGTTGTTAAAGACCATTGTGGGTGTTGAATAAACTTGAATAGTTGGGCCTTCTTAATGGGCCGGTCCAATTCTCTATTTGTTAGAGTTTCTGTATTAGGGTTTTAGGGGACCGATTGTTATATAAACTCGTGTTATAACCCTAGTTTGATATAGCATCTCTGTAAATAATCTTCTCAATAATAATCTCTCTCTTCTAGGTGGACGTAACCATGTTCTATCTTGGTGAACCACGTTAAATCTCTGTCTGTTTATTGTTTACGTCATTCTCACGCATTCGGTTATAACAAACTGGTATCAGAGCCAGATTAAGTCGGTCGTTTGTTGTTCTTCAACTGAGATGGCAACAATGAACATTAAAATCAAAAAGTTCACGGGTAGAAACAGTTTTAGCATATGGTAGATCAAGATGCAGGCTTTATTGAAACAACAAGGCCTATGGGGGCACTGGAAGTGTCATCAAGAGTAGATATAACCGCTGAGATGGCCATTCTAGAGGAGAAGGCGCATTCAACAATAATGTTGTGTCTTGCAGACGATGTTATCATCGATGTCTTAGAGGAGGAGAAGACCACTAGGTTATGGTTGAAGTTGGAGAGTCTCTATATGACGAAGTTACTCACCAATAAGTTACTTCTGAAGCAACGTTTGTTCACTCTACGAATGCAGGAAGGTATGTAAATCAGAGAACACCTAGATCAATTAAATTCTATTATGTTAGAATTAAGAAATATTGATGTTAAGGTTGATGATGAAGATGCTGCATTAATCTTGTTAGTATCTTTGCCTCCATCATATGAAAATTTTGTCCAGTCTTTCATTGTTGGGAAAGATATAGTAAGTCTGGAAGATGTATAATTTGGCCTTCATTTAATGGATCTATGTCATATGACGTCTAATACAATTATAGATAGTCAAGCTTCAGGGTTGTTTACCAACGAAAGTAATGGGCGAGGGAAAGAGAAGAAACACGACAAGTCGTTTACTTCAAATGGTCCTAAGCCGACTGATATCTGCAATTACTGTAAAGAGAAAGGACATTGGAAGAATGAATTTCTTTAAAGAAAAATCCATAGAAATTTGATTTTGGTTCTGTAGCTTTTGCAGAAGATAATATATTATCTGATGATGACATTGCTCTAGTGGTAGATGGTCATACCCATCAAACTGATGCATGGGTTCTTGATTCTGGAGCTTCGTACCATATTTGTCCTCGAAGAGAGTGGTTTGAATCTTACAAATAGGTAAATGGTGGTAGTGTTTCTATGGCCAATAGTTCTATTTGTAAGGCAGTTGGGATTGGCTCAATCAAGCTCAATCAAGATCAGGACATACGATGGTATTTTTTGTACACTAAATGAGGTTAGACATGTTCAACTTATTACTAAGAACTTGATATCTCTAAGTATGTTAGATAGTAAAGGGTTTTGGTTCAATAGTGAAAGTGGAGTTCTGAATGTCTGTAAGGGTTCTGATGTTATTCTGAAAAGTGTCAAGAATGGCACTCTGTATTTCTTACAGGGTTCTACTGTCTCAGGTTCTGTTTCTATTTCATCCTTAGAGATTCACAAGGATGATATGACTAAACTTTGGCATATAAGGCTTGGTCATATAACTGAAAGGGGGATGATAATTCTAGCAAAGGAGGATCTTCTTGGAGGTCACAAGATCACGAGTCTTGACTTCTGTGAGCATTGTGTTTTTGGGAAACTACATCGCAACAACAAGTTTCCAAAGTCTATTCACATGACAAAAGACACACTTGATTATATCCATTCAGATTGTTGGGGTCCAGCTAGCGTTGAATCTATTGTAGGTCAGAGATACTTCTTGACAATTATTGATGATTTTTCAAGGATGACTTAGTTGTTTGTCATGAAAAATAAAGAGAAGCTTTTAGATACTTTAAAGAATGGAAAATGTTAGTGGAAAATCAAACTGGAAAGAAAATCAAAAGGTTGCAAATTGACAATGGTCTGGAGTTTTTTTCATTTGATTTCAATCAGTTCTGCAAGGATGTAGGGATTGCTCGACATCTCATGATAAGGCATACGCTACAACAGAATGGTATAGCTGAAAGAATGAATCAAACATTACTGGAAAGAGCAATGTGCATGTTGTCTAATACAAAGCTTGATAAAAGTTTCTGGGCAGCAGCAATGACTACATTATGTTATTTGATAAATCGTGGGCCTCACATTGGGATTAACTGCAAAACACCTTACGAGGTATGGCCTGGAAAATCTATTAATTACTCGGGTCTAAAAGTCTTTGGTTGTACAATTTATTATCATGTCAGTGACGGTAAACTAGAGACAAGAGCGAAGAAAGGAGTATTTGTGGGCTATGAAGATGGTGTAAAAGAATACAAAGTATGATATCCATCTAAAAAAAGAGTTATTCTTAGTAGAAACGTCATCTTTGATGAGAGCTCTATACTTAACTCTATTGAGAAATCTGTAGCAGAAAGCAGTAGTGCTAACAAACAGGTGGAGTTAGAAACTACTCTACAAAATGAAAAAGAACCCCACGTTGAGGGTCAACTGCCAGAGTCTGAACAATTAGATTCTCAACCATCTAAAGTTATTTATGAGAGTGTAGCTGAAAGTCGGTTAATGAGGATTGGAGTTAGAACACTTCAAAGATACGGTTATTAAGATATGGTTGGTTATGCACTACAGGTTGCTGAGGAGTAAGTAAATACGTCTGTACCATCCACTTACAAAGAAACTGTATCTAAGTTTGAATCTGTGTAGTGGTTCACAGCAATGGGAGATGAGATAGAATCACTTCACAAAAATCATACTTGGGAGTTAGTCTATTTTCCTACAGAGAGAAAGGTTATTACCTGCAAATGGGTTTTCAAGAAAAAGGAAGGTATAATAGTTGTTGAAGGAGTCAAGTTTAAGGCTCGAGTTATTGCAAGGGGGTTCAATTAGAAGGAGAGAGTAGACTATAACGAAATTTTCTTACCAGTAGTCAAACATACTTCTATTAAGGTGTTACTAGCAATAGTGACACATCAGGATTTGGAGATCGAACAACTTCATGTGAAAATAGCCTTTCTACATGGAGAGCTAGAGTAAGAAATATACATGACTCATCCAGAAGGTTTCCAAGTTCCAAGAAAGAAGAAATATGTTTGCAAGTTGAAGAAATCTTTATATGGACTTAAGTAGTCTCCAAGGCAATGGTATAAGAAGTTTGATAACTTTATGATGTCCCTTAACTACAAGAGGAGTGCATGTGACTGTTGTGTGTACTATAACAAGTTGAAGGATGACTCATTCATATACCTAGTCCTGTATGTAGATAACATGTTGGTAGAAACAAAGAGAAAAACAAATGTTCAGAAGCTAAAAGATCTTCTAAATGCTGAATTTGAGATGAAACATCTAGGAGCAGCTCGAAATTTTTTAGGAATGGAGATTCTTAGAGATAGAGGCAGAAAAAACTTTTCTTATCACAAAATGGTTACATTGAGAAGGTGTTGTCAAGGTTTGGGATGTCATCAGCTAAACCTATAAATACACCTTGTGCTGCTAATATTCATCTTACTACATTGTTTGCTCCTCAGACAGATGAAGAGAAAAAGTATATGACTCGAGTTTCTTAATCTAGTGTAGTAGGAAGTTTTATGTACGCTATGGTTTGTACAAGACCAGATCTGGCATAGGTAGTGAGTGTTATGAGCAGATTTATGATACAACCAGAGAAGGAGCATTGGCTAGATGTGAAGAGGATATTCAGGTATCTACGGGTAACTTTTGATGTTCGTCTCATACATGAAGGTGATATATAATGTTTGATTACTGGGTATTCAGATTCTGATTATGCTAGAGACGTTGATAGTAGAAGATCTATGACTGGTTATGTATTTACTCTTGGGGACTCAGTTGTTATTTGGAAAGCGACTCTACAACCTACTATGACTTTGTCTACAACAGAAATAGAGTACATGGCATTAACAAAAGATTCTAAAAAGGGAATATGGAGGAAAGGACTAATTAGTGATCTGGCCCTACATCAGGATCAAGCAACTGTCTTATGTGATAGTCTGAGTGCTATATGCTTAGCCAAAGATCAAGTTCATCGTGAACGAACTAAGCATATTGACGTGCGATATCATTTCCTAAAGACTGAGAAGAGGATAAAGGTGAAAAAGGTAGGAACTGCTAACAATCCTACAAATATGTTCACTAAGCCAATTCCTCATAGCAAGTTCCAACATTGGCGGATCTGACGTAGCTTCCGCTCAGGTTTGTCAACCTTGACAAACATAGAAAACCGACTAATGAATGCCTTGTCCAATTCCTTTATGGTCTGATATTTTGCGATATTCTGGCGTGTATGTCATTCTAGAGCTGTGTCATCGTGACTTCTCCTAGATTGTGCGACATCATATTCAAGACATATTTGTTCATGAAGGTCGCATGATCTTTCTTTCCTGAGTATTTTGGGTGATTTGGCAATTTCAGTCCGAGAGGTATGGAAGCGTTTTTCGCAGCTTTCATACTATACCTCCAAGATTCCATGGCCTTAGATGTCCCTCTAGAAGTTTGTTCACTTAGCTTCTTCAGGATTTCAGCTTGTATCTTCTTCATGTTGTTCATTTTCTCTACTTGATCGAGAATAACATCAGATATTGAACCATATTTCCCATCAGTGGACCGAGGTGCCCAGTTCTCTCTTCTCATTTTTGCACCAGCTCTTGCTCTTTCGTTGACCTCTTTAAACTCAGCGTCACACTATTCTATTATCGCATTTCCTTATTGATATGGGTGATCCATGCTAACTATCTATCTGTATATGCTTTAACTTCTTCATCAAAGTCATACCATTCTTCTGCCTTCACTCCTTAATCATTCTCAAGATTTGGAACAGTTAGTTTAGAGGAATTCAGATTAGAAGTATGGGGATGGGGTTGTGGATCATTAGGAGGAACCATCGCTTCCACTTGCGTTATTAGAAGTGTTATCTTGTATTATAGAGATTTCAAATCATCTTTGGTTGCCTTAGATTCTGCTTGGATGCTAGTAAAGTGACATTTTCTTCATCCTGATGTGGGTTGCTCCTCCTAATTAGACTAGCTCTTGCGTAACATCCGGTAACTAGGTCACGTACAGAGTAACGATCTATGATTGGATCACGCGAGGTTGCCTTAGATTAAAGATTTGTATTCAAAAGGGGGTATAATGAGTTTGGACCCTTTATTAAGATAAGACAAGCAATACGCTGCTCGTATGCACGTAATCCCTAACACGTAATAGACGCTCAATTTACCCATTCACAATGTATGACATGTAGAAAAAGATGAGTAAAATAGAATGAGTTATTTTATTAAAATCCTAAGTGTTATGGATAAAATCACAAACTCACAATCGCAAACAAACCGCCCCTCGTTCTCACATTACATACTCAAAAGCAAATATAATCTAGAAAAATAAAATCTAGTCTAATAATAGGGAAATACATGAAGGAAAACTAAAATAATCCGGTATCCGTCTTCCTTAGTCTTCTTGCCTTGACCTTTTCTTTCTCTCGGATGGTTCTTTAATTCTAAGAGGAAGCTCTTTCCTCTCTGAAGGGATCTTACGCTTTGATGCTTTAGTCCACTTTTCAAAGTATGCTTTATAAAATTTGAAGTTGATGGGTCTGTTGATGGGTGACAATGTTCCTTTGAATGATTCAGATTTTCTTAAGACAAATTGTCTGAAAAGAGGAGGCGTGTAATATGACACTATTTGATTTAATCCGCATAAGACAATAATTGGCTGCTCCCCCATTGAGTAGATCATCTTTCCTATTTCGTACCAAGGCATTAAGTCTCTAATATGCATGTTGTCTCTAACCTCCACTGGGATTCTAATTGCCTCGAGTCCCATCCTTTGAATATCCAGACTGAAAATGGTGGGTGTAGGAATTGGAGAGAGCGCTTCAATCTTCTCGAGAATGCAATTCACAGTACCATGGGTTCTCCTCGTTCGGACATTCGATTTTGGAATGGTTCATTAAGGCCTAAATATGTTTCCGCGAGGACCAAACCCGAGATATCATAAGCTTCTGTTCTTAATGTGTGAGCAAATTCCAATGTTTTTGAGGATGGTCTTCCGTCGCTTGGAACGAAAAGATAGTGGGCTATGAGTACTGTCATCACAGTTAGATGGACATTAGGTGTGTCTGGAATTTTGTCGTTTCTTATAACCAACTTGTGCCACTTTTGGAAGTCGATGAAGTTGTTCTTTAGTATTAGATCTACACCAGCCTTTTTGTAATCGAATTCCTCTCTCATGACTTTCTTCAAAGATACTGACTCTGAAAGGGGTTTCAGCACTAGGATAGGATCAAATATGACCATAAGAATAGCTCGGAATTCTTCAAATGTAAGGCATATCTGTCTTGAGCCTAGGTGGAATGTTATAGTAATCGGACTCCATCTTCTGCGCATTTCAAGTAGCAAACCAGGATGAGATCATGTGTTCCATAGGCTAAGGATCTTATTCAAACCATAGACACTACATTGGAGCCTTCCCATTTCGAATTTCCTAGCCCACTAGTTCGCTTGTCTGCCATCTAACATCGACATTGTAACCTATGTATTAAAAACACAAAGACAAGAACTCGTTAGGTTAGATTCCTCTTTAAGCTTTTCTAAGTTTCCTCGATTTTATTCCTTTAAAGTTATTAGGTTAAGTCTCAAAGTTTCGAAATTGTTCACATGTTTCATGGAACTTTTAAAAATTTGAATGGATAAACTGAGTGCCTAAAATATCTATATGCATACATGTATTTATCATATATAGTAGTCAAGTAAAGGGCTTCGTGACGTGGCTTTGTTGCTCGACAGGACGAGACGAGGCAACGACTTGGTAGAATTGACTTTTTGGCTTTTTGTTCTAAAGTTGGAAATGGCTTAAGAGAGTTGTTCCACCAATAATGATACTATCCCAAAAGGGATCTCTCGATGTAAGTTGAGCTTTCAATTGGACATCCCCCTCACCTCTATTTCAAAATCCCTCATTTTCAATAGTAAGGGACATTAGAAAAGAAGAAAGGGTTAATCAGGGTTTTTCCTATTGTTTTTCTCAACTCTAAAATTACACAAAAGCCTTCAAGGCAAGGGTTGAGGGTGTCATTCACATTGACTACCCTTAGCACATAAAATATAGACGTGTGAGCTTCATCCAACGATGTATACCCACACACCTCCACATTGGAGCTCCAAGTCTCATGCAAATAATCAAGTAAAGTGAACATGGAGTATGAATTAAAGCGTAAGAAAGTTTAAATACTTGGCCAAAATTACTTTGAAGTCAAACGACGAATGTCCCCAGTAGAGTCGCCAGAAAACTATGATCGATTTTTAAAAACAACATTTTTTGATCGACTAGTTTGAAAATTCTGGGATGCTCTTTAAAAAAAATTATTTTGAAAACGTGAGGGGAATTAATTTTAATATTTGAAAAATTGAAGTTTTAAAAATGAGGCTTTATAGACAATACCATATTTTACCTTCCCGTCGAATATTGTTACGACTTGGTTCGTATGGTGTGTTTATGGGTTCTTAATCTCAAGAATTAAGTTCTTGATCTCTAGGACCGGTAGAAATTCTATAATCAAATAGCAGCAAAATTTTTTTAATAGAGAATTTGGGATGAGGGGATAGAAGAACCAATGGTGAGAAAAGAAATACTGTTGGTCTATACCAAACAGTCCATAATAAATAATAATAGACAAATGGGGGCGAAGTTCATATCTTCATTATTCCATTCATGGGTCCTTGGGGAAGAAAGATCAGCCTTATATAGGTGATGTCTTGCCCCAGAATATTCGGTTACAACAACTACTAGAAAATAAAAGAATTCGGTTTGTAAAATAGAAAAGGAAAGCAAAACAGAATTATTAAACAACAGATAGAAATCTGACCCATGTGCACAATAGAACCGAGAAAGGAAGCCGAGAAAGGTTGCTGGAATTATTCTAGGACCGATGCCTTAATTTGGAGACCCTAACATTATCTCCCCCTTCAAAATTCGTCGCCCTCGACGAAAAAGACCGTGGCCTAGCAAGCCTCTAATGCGCATGCCCCTATCTTCAAAGAGAACTCTTTTCTCTTGCTGTCCGGTCGGATTTTCAATAGGTCCAGCAAGTGTCGGAGTCTATGACCACATTTCTTTAAAAGCCTTCGGTCTTCCAGCTCCAATTAAGCACTAGGGTGTTATCAAAAATACAGAACCAGTCCTTCCTTCGACCCAGCACGCCAAGTGCAGCAAAACGGCCATTTTTCTTCCGGGCATACTCTAAAGTGTTTTCAAACAACCAAGCCCAGTCTTTTTTCCAGACCAGCAACACATGTGCAACAACATAGCCATGTCTTCTAACTATCTTCCTAGCTGGTGGTCGGGTGTTGGGTTGCTGGTTGAGCCCTTTGATTATGTGCTGGAAATTTTCAGGAGTGTCTTCCAAAACAAGTGAAACAATTTGGAATTCGTTCTTACTCTTTATTTGTACCGTGACAGCAACATTATAATTTTCCAAGGTTTTTTCTAGCTGGTTGCCTTGTATTATGTTGACCTACGATCGAGGGGTACCCTGCTGGACCGTGAATGTGTGTAAAGTAATGACATGTTTGTCCCCTGTCTTAAGCAACAAAAATGGGTCATTAAAACCTGATTTTTGCACGGGTTCATGGACTTCTTGAACTTCTTGCTGATTAGCCGAGGCCATGAATATTTTGGATTTACGCCTATGATTGAGCTCCCAAGTTTCATTGCAAGTATAACATAGGTTTTCCTTGGGATTGGTTGTCCGGTTTGTGCTCGGCCAAGCCGTGTTAACATTGTATGGTTTGGGCAGCAGCGGCGGTTCAACGCTGTACAAGGGCCTACTACTCATTAGGGACCCGTAAGTTGCTTCTTGGGCAGCAGCGGCCTGTTTCAAGTTAATACGTTGTCTCATGGGGGTGTCGTGTATAGGAGGACCGAATCGCAGCAAGATATCTCTCTTGAATACATCCCACATCAAGGCTTCCACATGGTTGCGATTCTGTAAATACGAGTCATGCCATATTCTTTCCCCTTTTGAAAAGTGAGTGCGGACAAGGTCTAGTTTTGTGGCATCATTCGTCTTGCCCACCTTAAATACTTGCTCGGAAAATATGAGTCAGCCCTCCAAATCAGTCCCATCAAATTCAGGAATATTAACATTTGTAAGCCGGGTTGGAGGAAGGTAGTAAGAAGCATTAACATAGGGTCGGGTGCGTGGATTTTGGCCATTATTAAATGCACCACTTTCAATGGCTATCAAGTTTTTTTCCAGCAGCATACCTTTTATCCATATTTTGCTGAAAGGCATTGTGCTCAGCAGCCTGTTCGGTCATGTGTTATTGCAGGTAAGCTTGCATGGAGGCATATTGTTGGGTTAGGCCTTCGAGTAGGGTCTTAAGAGCGTCCATCTCTTGTTTTATATCAGGTTTCTTTCATTTGAGGATCGTCTTGCTCTGATACCAAGAATGTTACGACTTGGTTCGTAAGGTGTGTTTATGGGTTCTTAATCTCAAGAATCAAGTTCTTGATCTCTAGGACTAGTGGAAATTCTATAATCAAAAGGCAGCAAAATGTTTTTAATAGAGAATTTGTGATGAGGGGATAGAAGAACCAATGGTAAGAAAAGAAATATTGTTGGTTTATACAAAATAGTCCATAATAAATAATAATAGACAAATGGGTGCGAAATTTATATTTTCATTATTCCATTCATGGGTCCTTAGGGAAGAAAGATCAGCCTTATATAGGTGATGTCTTGCCCCAGAATATTCAGTTACAACAACTACTAGAAAATAACAGAATTCGGTTTGTAAAATAAAAAAGAAAAGAAAAACAAATTATTTAACAACAAATAGAAATCTGGTCCATGTGCACAATAGGACCGAGAAAGGGTGCCGAGAAGGGTTTCTGGAATTATTCTAGGACCGATGCCTTAATTTAGTGACCCTAATAGAGAGATTGATAGTTTTTTTAATGGGAAGTATGTCATAGGCCTACTTTAACTTTTTTTAATATTAATTCATTCTCACGACTAGAGAGTTTCCACCTAATTTCAAAAATTAGGAAATTAAGAGATGTGAGTTCGGTGTTTGGTTACGTATGAGAAATTTTTTTTTTAGACGCTATATCCCACAACGCCCCTAAGATCTCTACTAATTAATTTTGGCCTTTTTTCATATTTCTTACGCTTTACATCTTAGAATATTTCCATTTTAATCATTTAAAACAAAAAAGAAAGAATAAACAAAGACAAAAAAAAACTTAAAGTAAATAATCTACACATAAAGTTATCCTAAAAATCAAAGCTAGACAAATTATTAATCAAAAATTAATTGGCCTAAGTCTAGATTATTTTCAAGAACATTAGTGAGTTATTTAAAGGGTCTAAAATTTTATTAAATTTTTTTTGGGTTTTTAAATTTTTTTTTTTTAAAAAAGTCCTAAGTATAAGAAAAATCCTAAGTCTAAGCTTGGGCTATGTTCAATTTTAGTTAGGGTTTAATTTTATTTTATTTTTCTAACCTAAGATCAAGCAAACCACAAACTCTTAACTAAGAAAAATAAAAAAAATGTTAAAAGAACAAACCCTAAGACTAAAGAAAATAGAAAATAACATAAAAAAATAAAAAATAAAATAAATAAATAAATAAATGCAGCTCGGTCCTCCATCATCAGTCCTTGGTCTTTTGATGCTCGGTCCTCATTCCTCGGTCCTAAGACTTGGATCCTCAGTCTTGGGTCAGCTTCAAGTGCAAGAGGTCCTAAACGTAGCTAAAGCTGACATATTGCCTTTTTTTCAACATGACCATATTCTAACTTTCTTATGGTGATCCAAATGTATCCCAAATTGCATAATAAATCCATAAAACATTATTAACATATAAGTATACATTTATATATGCAAAATACTTCTTCCCTTTTTTCTTGGCAATTTTTCCTTCATCTTTTTTTTTCTTTGACCTAGGGTGCTTCTCACGATTGTGTAGACACCGTTATCTTTTTATTTTTGCACCGTTATCCCCTTTACACACCCCTTCATCCTGCAAAAAAATATTTTGTTAAAAGAAAACAAATAAGTAATTTTTATTTTTAATTATTCATATTTTTAAGGAACAATTCTAATTAATAAATAAAATGCTAACTAATTTATTCAAAAATCAAATTGCAAAACTATTCTAACAAACTAATCTAATTAAAAGAAAACAAAATATACCTAACGAAATTTTATAAAAACGTTAATATATATTTTGTAACAATAATTTTTATTTTATTTTTATTTTTTATAAATACCCAAAGTAATTAATTAAATAAAACCTTGAATATTCTAAGTATAATAACTTCCCTAAGTGTTGTAACATAAACAAATTACTACCTTAACTTTATTAAGAATCCAAAATCAATTATTTAAAAAAAAAACTCAATTGTTCTAAAAATAATCTTCTTTAAAACAAATCATGCAATGAGTCCGTGAATGAATTCGAGAAATTTGTATAGGCTCAGATTTATTAAAAGCATAAACTATAAAATTGGGGGATGAGAAATGAGTGTCTACACAACCGGTTTTGCTGCAGAATCCTTAATCACAGGAATGGTAGAGGAGATAGAAATATTTACCTCAGGAAGAGATAATTCCTTGGATTTAGAGTCACTAGCTGCACTTGTAGTAGACTCGACATGAGTCTGAGGATTGATCGGTGTGGGAGTAGACTCTGCATGAGTCTGAGTGTTGATGGGAGTGGCCGTGCGGTTTTTCGGTCTGGAGGGTATGGGAACAATTTCTGTTGCTTCGCTATTGGATTCCTCATCAACCGATTTCACAGGCATCGGTCGTTTACCCTTTTTGACTTTCTCTTTTATCGTTCACCCTTTTTGTTTCTTTAACCTTAGGTTCCTTAACCCTAGGTTGTTTTTCTTTACTGGAACTAACAATGCTTTACTCGATATTGACCGAATTTAAGATCTTACTATTAAATAGGATGATACCTAGACCGGTAGGGGTGTTGAGATGGAGTAAAATCTTGCCGATCTGCATGGCGTAACCTAAGCACCAGTTGATCTTAAGAGACACCATCTCTCATAGAATCTCGAATAAAATGCCTGCCCAGTTAATTTGGTCATCTAATAAAATGCTGGCCATCATCTCGAATTTCGACCGAGTGATTCTATCGAAGTTACCTCCCCTGGCCTGAAGTTCCTTAGATACGATGTCGCACAGAAACCGAAATTCGAACCGTAGGGAGCTTTTCTTCCCAGTGAGTTGCACCGGTTCACTAGTGTTAGAAACCATCATTTGGATACTTAGGGTTACGTCTTCTGATAGGTCGATTGAGAAATCACGCCCCTCCGTTGGAAGATGAAAGGCTTCGGCGAAGACCTGTTCAGATAACTCCATCTTTTCGCCTCCCACCTCCGTATGAATAACCTCTTCTTGATCTTGACGTTCTTGAAAAACTCCTTAACCGCACTCTAATAAACTACGAATGGACCATCAAGAAAATGTTCCAACCCCGATTCCTTGATAGATTCCATAACCTTTTGAACATCGGCCGATCCATTGTTCTTGATATCTTCGAAGTCAACCTGAACAATGTGAACAAACAACGCATTATCTCGTCCCATCATGAAATTTGGAAGACTAGGAAGTTTTGGTAGAGAGAGAATGCAAAGGTAGAGAAATTTCAAGAAGGTGATAAGCTATGGTTAAAGATAATGTGTAAATGCCTTTATATATGGTGAGTGTGATGGTTGAGTCACCAAACCGTCACACGTCATCGTACGGTTACCTTGAAAAGGCGCCAAACTTTCCCTCCAAAATAAGGGCGGTAGAAGTTGGCGGTAAATTTAGGCGGTAAGGTAAAAAAATCGATGTGGTAAGTTTTTAGCGGTTAAAAATGGAACCGAAGTTAGCAAAGAGACCAAATTAAATGAGCTATAGGCTTTCAAAGAAAAACATCTAAGTTGAAAACATTTAGAAAAATACATCGCCATCAAATTTAAAACTGCAACAACCCGTAGAGAAACAAAATAATCAGTTGTTCATTGAAGACAAGTACATAATAATGTTAATTCCTAGCATCTACCCTCTCAATCCATCTTTCTTTTGATTCCTTAGTTAGCATTAAGGACTTGAATGTGTGGGCTCAAGTTGGATTTTAGACTGTGGTTGTTGACCGGTCTCAGGGAGTTGGAGAAAAAGAATGAAAATTCTTTGTTTGCATTTGTGATGGAGAGGGGAAATCCGAGAAACCTTCGAATGTAAGATCAAATAACTAAGAGAATATTTCTTTATTGAACTGTATGGGTTCTCCTCTTACAATAGATACGATTACTCCATCCATTACGACGGCGTAAGTAAAGAATTGGATGACATCCCTCTCTAGGATAGTTTCGGATCCTTCGACGAATTTTCTCAAACCGGAGTTCTCAAGGGATTCGAAGACGATTTCCTTTGTTTCATTGTCACGAGATGACAGAACTGAATCAAAGTTGATGACTAGAGAGGTTCGAAGAGCTGAGTGATTCATGTTGAGGATTTAGTTAGGAAGAGAAGGTCTGAGTTTAGAGAGATATTCAAAGGAGGGATGTTGTGATTTGGATTGGGGGTGAATGGCTCTTTAAATAGAAGGACGGTTTTGAAAGCATTTAGATTCTCATTGAATATGGAAAACTAGCCGTTATGATACATTTTGTCTGATTTCCCAAAAAGGTTACTTTTTGAGACTTGAAAAGGAGTTACTTTTTCAGAAGAATATCTTGGGAAGGTGCAAAGAAGACTGATAAAGTAACGGGTCAAATTTTGAAACGCATGCTTGAGAATATTTTTTTGAAAATGGTCGGTATTTTTGAAGTGTCCGATTTTGATAGGAGAAGCGACAACTTCTCCCTAAGAGTATGCCAGGTTGAATATAAGGTAACCAAAAATGTATTTTTGAGGTTAACAATTTTAAAAATAAATTCGACATATATTTAAGCGGATGGTTCATTGAAAGGATAATACATAACCGATATGAGGGGCAAAATAATCGGTTTACTTTCAAAATACATAAAGATGTTTGATTCTAGGATTAATGATTTGGAGGTCCAAGAGCTGGATTTCTTCTAATTCTTACTTTGTTGACCTAATCGATATATGCGTGGGTATTGATCATTCTTCCGTTTGAAGACATCAAGATCGAAGAATAAACCGCACAGCTGGGGAGCGTATCGATCATTCTTCCGTTTGAGGAGATCATCTTCTTCAGATTTTTGAAGATGATCCTAGACCAATTCACCGGAGTGCCTTCGGTTATGGCAACCATCATCTCGAAGACCTTCTAGGAATATGATTGAGAGATTTCCTTGGCAAGAATATTCTTACCAATGACCTCACTCAAAATTTTAAATTCACTTTGTTAGGATCGGGGACGCCCTTGGAGGACCGGGTTGTTTCCGGTTTCAGGAAGGGTGACCGCTTACAACACACACAACACTTTGGTGATAGTCCGGTTAGAGACTATAATCGTTCTCAGCACTACACAAACTGTCACAGACTCTTGAACCGGGTTCAAGGGCGGAAATGTCTGTTTCAGTTTGAAGCAACGTATGCGACTTAGATGATGTTTTAGAAGGAGTCGGGTTTAGAGATGTGAGTGGACCGGTTTACGGAGTACGATTAATTTGGTTTGAGGTTAGGTTAATTGAGTAAGTAATGAAATGAAAGAAAAGACACGAGACAGGATTTTTTATGGATGTTCGGAGCAAACCCTCCTACGTCACCCCTTCTTCTCAGGTTATGATAAGGATCTCCACTAACTTTTATAGTTACAACAACACTGCCGGTCGAGCCCAACTCGCTACTCGCCGGTTACACCAACTCACTCTTTGATGTAATACAATAACTCAACACAATAAGATATAGAAAGCTTCCGGTTTATGACACACCGGTTTTGGATCGTAAAAGTTTATCTCTCTAAGATCTTTGTAACTTATCGCTTTTCTTAGAAAGATGTGATACGTATTTTTCGCTTGATGATTCGCATTAAATGAGGACGTTTCATCTTCCTTTTATAGCTGATGAGATCCAAGGGTCATTTTCTTCTCTCTCCTCTGGATTGGTTGATCATTATCACGCCGGTGCAGAAAGGTTACTTGCACGTTTCACCTTCCTCAACACTTGGCAATCATGCAGACAACTCTGAGTGTAGGATGACGTAATCGGTTTTCAGATTTGAGCACGTGTCGGGCATGCACCTTCGGTTGTCAACTTCGGATCAGTAAAACATCATTGCTTTCCTCGCATGCTTCCTATCGGATCTGATCTTCTTTTATTCCTTCAAGACACGTCTATTTCGTCATGTTACGTCACTCTTGTAGGTTGAAGTTTCCGGTTTTATCTCTTGTGCAATATGATCCGGCTGGTATGTGAACTTTTGTCTTTGCTGGCTGGTCACTTGAGAGAGTGAAAACCGGTTCTTCTGATCTTTGACTTGATCACTTGGAACTGGTTTCTTTGAAGTATTTCAGCTACCGGTTTATGAGGCTCCAGCCGGTTCATACGATTTGGCCTCCACCTGCACATGAAAGTTAACAACTGTTTAGTTTTTCTAGCCGGTTCCAAAAATTAACTTTACTTAATTTTTCTTATCAATTTCTCCCTTTTTGATTATTTAGAATAAATATTCAAAACTTGTAATGTGTGGCCGGTTTGAAAATTAACTTTCTTAATTTTTCTTATCAATTTCTCCATTTTTGATTATTTAGAATAAATATTCAAAACTTGTAATGTGTGGCCGGTTTGAAAAACTTGTTTAGCACATTTTGAAGAGAGCTTTTGGCACCATAGTTGTCAACCAGAGTCATGGTTCTAGATAATTGATAGCGCTTCTCATTGATGACCATGGGTGAAAAAGAGAGGTCGGTGAAACCTTCAGTAGGTAGTTCGCAACTACGTGCGAAGTCTATCTCGCTGAAGACAAAGGATTGACCTTGGATTTCGACAAGGATGAGATCCTCCTGAATGACCTTGGCAGTGTTAAAGAATTCGAGAACTACATCATAGTTTATGACGTATCTGTCTTCTAGGAATGGTCTTAGATCGGAATATCCAATCTTCCGGAAAGTTGCGCAGATCTCAATGTTGTCATTTTGTGAAATTGATTCGAAGTCCGCTAGAAGAATCGTGTTTAAGAGAGAGCGAGACATTTTTGAAGAGTAGTTTCCTTGTGTTTGATAGAATGTGATTTGAGAAGATGAAAGATATTCTATTAAATAGCCAAGGAATCAGTTTACATATCTAGTTACAATATAAGTATAGTTAGATATGAATGATGGCTATTTCAAAAATATTGATGATGAAAGGCAGATGTGTTGTATTTTCAAGAAATACTATTCTAGTGAAATGTTAGTTTTTCCTTTGAACAATGATAGATATAGATCTTCACGTTATTTGAGATTATTTCATTTTTCACAGGATTATATTCATGCATATATGACAAACATTGTCCAGTTGTCTCATGTTGAATTTAAAATGAAATTACCGAATTTATATGGTAATTAATCGATTGGCTTTCGGTGAACGATTTTATAGAGATAGGTTATTCTATTATGATGAAATACCGCTTCTGCTTGAAGCAGAAAGTTATTAGGTGGTAGTTATTCAGTTTAGAGAATAATCCATCTGGTATATCCGATTCACTTAGACCGCTCAATTTATTTACAATTATTTCAGTAAAGTAATTTTTTTTTGAGAACGTTGGGTTCCGCAACTCAGCCGTAATATCGAAGTCCCTTAGTTGTTGTTGAATCCATAAAAGTTGAGCACAGAAGTTGCCAGCTGCAAGATATTTTGCTTCCGCTATAGAAGTTGCAACTGAAGTTTTCTTCTTGATATACCATGAAACAAGGCGGTCACCTAAGAACTAGCATGTCCCACTGGTACTCTTACGGTCAATTTTACAGCCCGCATAATCTGCATCAGAGTAACTCATTAGATTGAAATTGGAATCTTTCGGATGCCACAGTCCCACATCTTGAGCCCCTTTTAGATATTTTAAATTTTTTTTAACTATATTGTAATGAGATTGTTTAGGATTAGCCTAAAATCTCTCGCATACTCCGACCGCAAACAGAATGTCCGGTCGGCTAGTTGTTAGGTATAGGAGTGATCCGATTATTCCGCGATATGCTGTGATGTCCATTCCTTGACCGTCTTCATCCTCATTCAGCTTGATTGATGAACTCATTGGAGTAAAAGCTGTAGAGTAGTTTTCCATCCCAAATTTCTTTAGCAACTCCTTTGTATACTTGGAATTATTTACGAAAGTTCCTCCTTCGATCTACCGAACCTAGAGACCTAGAAAGAAACTCAATTCACCTATCATACTCATCTCAAATTTTCAGTCATCATCTTTGAAATTATTTCAGATAATTTAGGGTCGATTGAGCCAAAAATAATATCATCTACATAAATTTGAACAAGTAAGATATGTTCCTTTTCCTCAAATTTAAATAGGATCTTATCTACCGACCCTATAGTGAAATCACAGTTGAATAAAAACTTTGTTAAGGTGTCCATACCAAGCTCTAGGAGCTTGTTTTAAACCGTAAAGTTCTTTATCTAGCCTATACACATGACTAATTAAATTAGGATTTTTGAAACCTAGAGGCTTCTCAACATACACCTCCTCACTTAATTCACCATTTAGAAATGAACTTTTAACATATCCATTTGAAAGACTTTAAATTTTTTGAAAGCAGCAAATGCAAGAAATATTCTAATTGCCTCTAGTCTAGCCACATGAGCAAGTGATTCTTCAAAAACAATGCTTTCTTCCTATTTATTTTCTTGGGCCACTAATTTAGCCTTGTCCTCGTAACCAAACCGTTATCATTGAGTTTATTTCTGAACACCCATCTTGTTCCTATGACCGATTGATTTTTTGGTGTTGGAACTAAGTGCTAGACTTTATTTATCTCAAACTAGTTTAATTCCTCTTGCATTGCTAGAATCCAATCGGGATCCAACAATGCTTCATCCACCATTTTCGTCTCAATTTATGATATTAAAGCTGAGTTTTCATTGTCTTCCAACAATTGATGCCTAGTTCGGATGGGTAGAGAGGGGTTACCTATAATAAACTCAGGAGGAGGATTTTTGTTCCATTTGAGATTCGGTCCAGAGAATGTCTTCTAATTGACTGGTTATTTGATCAAGGTTAGACAGACCGGTAGGCTGAACAATGCCAAGCCGAACGATTTCCTCACCAGACATTGAGGTGTCAACTTCTACTATGAAGAAGTTTGATCCGGCTGGATTTCAGCTTTAACCATTTGGTCATATACAAATCTTTTGTAGACCGGAACCTCATCTTCACCATCATGTTGAATATTTAAGTTTTCCATTATGTTGTGTAGATCATTGGATGATGTAGTGTTACTTTCAACCGATTCATCAAAAACAATGTGTGATAATTCTTCAACAGTTAAAGTCATAGTATTGTACACTCTATATGTTTTACTGACTTCATAATAACCTAGCATGATGACAACATCGGATTTTGCATCGAAACGGTCAAGTAATTTTTTCCATTGTTATGAATGTAACACTTACAACCAAAGATCCCAAGATACCGGATGTTAAGAACTTTGTCATGGTATACTTCAAAAGGAGTTTTGTTAAAACGTTTATTTAACATGGATTAGTTTTGATTATAACATGTAGTGCTGATAGCCTCTGCCCAAAATTTTTGAGCAACACCCGAATCGGCTATCATGGATCTTGCGGCTTCCTTGAGAGTTTAGTTTCTTCTCTCGGACAATCCATTTTGTTGAGGGGTTCTAGGACTAGACAACTCGTGTCTGATGTCGGATTCCTCAAGAAATGCAGTTAATGTACTATTAGTAAATTTTGTACCTCTATCACTTCTCATTTTATTTATACGTATCGATTTCTCATTTTGTACTCTTCTAAGCATTTTGATCAGATTTGGAGTAGCTTGATTTTTAGATACCAAAAATATGACGCAAGTGTATCTAGAATAATTATCAATAATTACCATGGTGTAATGCTTTCCTTCTAGGCTAGTGACTTTAATCGGTCCAAATAAATCCATGTGAAGTAATTCTAGATATCGTCTTGATTGAGTATTTCCTTTACTTTTGAAAATAGATTTTATCTGTTTACCCATTTGACATGCAAACTATATTTTATCTTTAGCAAATTTCATGTTAGGAATTCCCTGAACCAATTCTTTAGTGCAGATATAGTTAATTGTTTTGAAGTTCAAGTGGTTTAATCTTTTATGCCAAAGCCAATTTTTATCATTCTTATCTATCATGCAAAATGAGTTATCACATTTAGTTTTCCAGTCTACTTTGTAAATGTTTCCTAACCTTTTTCCTGTTAGTAGGATACTGCCTTGTTGATTTTTTAACTAAACATGCATGTGTATGAAATTCTACTATATATCTTACATCACACATTTGACTAATACTTAGCAAATTAAAATGCATATTTTCAACAAGAAGTACATTGTTTATATTTATTTTACTATGGACAATCTTACCCTTGCCCACAGCTTTACCTTTGGAGTTGTCACCGAATACTATCATTGAGCTAGATTCTTGCACAACTTCGGTCAACAACTTGTCGTTTCCTGTCATATGCCTAGAACAACCGTTGTCCAAGTACCATTCTGAATTCTCCATCCGTTTATTCTGTTTGACCTGCAAAATTCAACTATTTACACCTTTTTGGTACCCACATTCAATTGTGTCCACGGTTAATTAGTCGCTTAGGAATCCATACTTTATTTAGTCGGATGAGTTTCCATGTGAAAGTTTTAATAGATCTACTTGTACCAGGCTTGACATCTCTTTGTCTTCTTTTGATTAACTCATTATATCGTGGTGATCTTTGATCGGTCCCATTTGAGTATCTATCATACTCTGTTCTAACCGGCCAGATGACTTTCCTTCTCTCAGGATGAAGCCATATTGATGTGTCGGTTGGTCCTACATATGTTAGTTCATTTACCACTTTTGAATCGTGACTTGTTTCACTGTTGGCTGATAAACTCTTGACAAAGTTTATAAAATGCAACTTGTCTTTACTGAGTTTCAAGACTTGGCGGTTGGAAGGTTTAGATTTACCTGGATTGCTGTTTTCATAGCCTAGATCGAATTTATAGTTATATGGTTTTTGATGACTCGTCATCTGGCTCACAGCATCTCTAGATCTCTTTCATGCAGCCATCACATATTTAATTCGTTCATTTTCTTTGGTCAATGATTGAACTGTCTCCTTGAGCTTCTCATTCTCAAAGGATAGTTCAATTGTTCCAATGGTCTAAATTTCACTTGGTTCACCGGTATCAGTTTTGCTCGGTTCACCGATCTGAAAGTGTAACCAGGTAGGTACAAGAGTTGATAAGTTCTTATACTCAATGACCATGTCATTGAGTGCAATAACCAAATCTTCTCTGGTAAATTCTTCATAGGAAAAGTCAAATACCTCTTCTTCATTTGCCATGAGACAAGAGATTCCTTCATCATCGCTATTGGAATCGGTATATGCCCACATGCTCCCACCATCATCGACTATCAAAGCTTTTTGAATCTCTTTGCCTTGACCGTTTTGCTGATGATCATCCCTCTAGTTGTGATCATTTAGTTTCTAGTCATCTCTTCTCGGTTTTCTGCACTCCGACTTGTAATGACCTAAAGCATTGCAATTAAAACATCGAATATTAGATTTATCACCGTAGTTGTAGTTTTATGAGTTAGTCGGTTGTCTCTTCTTCATGAACTTTCCGAACTTTTTTGCTAGCATGGCCATAGCATATTCGCTAAACTGCTCGGCTGTTTTGACCGGTACAGGAGCTGCTAGTTCCACCGATGTCACTAGGGCTCTGGTAGCGGTTAAAGTTGAGGCTTCATCTTAAATTCTGGACTTCATTTCGAACTCGTATGCTTTCAAATCTTCAAAAACATCGTGCAGTTTCATCTTGCCGAGGCTGTTTGATTCTCTCATCACCATTGTTTTGATATCCCAAGCACTAGGAAGTGATCTTAAGGCTTTGACAATAGTTTCTTTGTTATCATATTTATTTCCAAGTAATGAGAGCTTATTTACCACACTAGTAAGCCGATCACTAAATTCCTTCATGGTTTCACCGGGGCACATCTTGATATTTTCGAACTTTTGAGTGGCCACCAATATCTTATTCTCTTTGGTTCTTTCGTTCCCTTCATGTAGTTGAATGATCGTCTCCCATGCTTCCTTTGCAGTTGCACATTCTATGATTTTAGCAAACGTGTTTCTATACAATGATTTGTAAATGTCACTTCTGCAGTGATTATCCAGATTGTTCCTTTTTTTGTCATCGGCTGTCCATTCACTTCTGTCCTTTTCAATCTTTATCGGTCCGTCAGAAAGAATGAACATCATCTCATCATCCATAGTGGTCAGATGCAGATGCATCTGAATCTTCCAATCGATAAACTCTTCACGTTCGAGCATTGACGGTTTCTCACCGTGAGTCATGCTTACTTCGGGTTACTTGAGTATTATGACTAGCTGCTCTGATACCAATTGATAGGATTGGGATCACCGATAGAGGACCGGGGTCCGGCTAAGGGAGAACGCTTACAAACACACAACGATTGATACTAATCCGGTTAAAGATTAATATCGGTCTCAACAATACACAAGTTGTCACAAACTCTTGAACTGAGTTCAAGTGCGGAAGTAGTTTGTTTCAGCTTGAAACAACACACACAACTTGGACAGCAATAGGAAAGGATGAAATGGAGAAGGATCGGTTGAAATGGAGAATGATCGATTGAGATGATGCAGAAATAAAAGAACACAAGACACAAGATTTTATGGATGTTCGGAGATGAATACTTCTACGTCACCCCTTCTTCTCAAACCTTGAGAACGATATTCACTAGGAATATTTAAAACACAATACAATCTGTCAAATAATCGAGGCTTATTTACTGCTCGATATTGACTTACAACTCTCACAAGAATAATTAGAATTGTAATACACTTAACAGTATGTAAATATAAAGATCTCTTAACACTTGTTGTTTGTTAAAGAATGAGTGAATCAAGTTCGTTTTCTTAAAGTGTTCCAAGATTTTTGTTCTTCTTCAGCTTCTCATTTTATAGTGGAAATATGACAATCCTTTCAACGGATACATGCGTGGTAATCCCTGAATCTGATTGATTAATCAAAAAGGAGCTGCAGGACATTAAATACGGTTGATGTTTCCCAAGAAACAAAGCAGCCGACCAGTTTTGTCTTCACTTGACTTTATCATCTGGCGGTTTTTAAAGGAACTTGCTTCTTGGAGGCTGCATTTGGACTTATACCAAAATAGGTATATCTGATCACTTGGCATTCTTCTGCAGTCTGCAGTCTATCAACAGACTTGTATCAATAAGGAAATAGCACAATCTGCATATTTGAAAATCTCTTTCTGCCTATTCCCAAAGTGAACCTATTGCATCAAAATGGAAACTTCCAACAATTCCATATCTTTGATTTGGTCTTTATTAATATTCCCATTAGGATTGTACGGTGGCTAAGGATTTTTCAGGAATTCAACCAACCGGACATCATACCGGTTTGTTGCTTTGGTATCGGTGACCGGTCCTACCATCGAGGAGAGGAAACCGATCTTTAAGGAAAGGTTCACTGAACCTAAAGTTAAGTTAAGCCAAACCGGTCTTCTACTAATGCTGAGAGAATAGATTAATTAGATGGATCCGGTTTGTGCCGCTTCTATGATATCGGTTCGACCGGCCAAGTTGAAAGTATGACCGCTCCCTGTTTTCTTTTCTGCACAAAAGGTTGAGTTTGATTAAGTTCTTTAAATAGTTAATTACTTATTAATTAACTATCTAATTTATTTAACATAGCGTTTCCTTTTTATTTGTTAAAGGTCCTAACAAGTCCAACCTGAAAGCTTAGGTGTCCAAACAAAATTTTTAAAATTGGATTAAAAAAATTTAAAGTGAAACTTAAAAATTAACGAGAAAGTTTGGGATAAAACAAGTAAATAAAGTAAGTCTTACTTTTTTTTTTAATAATTATATAAACAAATCGTCAATTATATTGAGATTTTTTAAGAACCCCTACATAAATCTGTCCCCGTATATCACTAAAAAAACTGTTGATTTGCATCAAGTGCCTAACAACCTTATTTGCATTATAAACTGAATTTAGCAATTTTCTTAGTATTAGTCCCCTACATAGTATTAGTATTCGCAAATAAATTTGTAAGTACACCTAAGCATTGCAAATTTGCCATAGTGTTAAAGTAATTGTTTCAACATCATGTAATGTAGAAAATTTACTTTTTCTGAAACTATAACTAACCATAGTTAATATATATTTGTCATAGATTTGTAATATATGTTTTATTAATAAATCTGTTGTTTTGCAATAGAAATGTCAATAAGACGAATATATTAAATAATAAAAATATATTCAATATAAACGGCAATAAATTATTAAATTATGTGTTGCAATAACTTTTGCAATATTCAATATAACGTGTTAGGATCGGGATCGCCGAAGGAGACGGGGTCTCGCAACGTTGAACGCTTACACACACCGTTCGATAATAACCCTGTTAGAGGTTGATTATCTCGCTTCTACTCTACACAAACACTTGAACCGAGTTCAAGTGCTGAACTATTTGTTTCGATTTGAAGCAATACGAAGGGATTAGGCTTAAGAAAAGAACACAAGACACAAGATTTATGAATGTTTGAAGTATAAACTCCTACGTCACCCCTTCTTATCAAACTTTTGAGAAGGATATTCACTAGAATATTCAGTCTGTTTACAATACGTATAAAAACCCAATCGAACAACTAGGGGCTTAGTTACTGCCTGTTTTCGACCTTCCAATACACTCATTCTATTGAACATAAACGAATTCTGTCAACTTACAATGCTCACCACTCACAAAGAATAAGTAATATTGTAATACACTTTTAGAACTATAACACATTTGAGAGACTTATAGAACTTTATAAAAGCTTGAAAGATTAGATAGCAAACGCATTGTTCTCAAAGTTAACAGCGGGTGTAAAAGGTTGTTGATTCAAGATGTTCGGTAAAGGTGTGCTCAAAAGGTGTGTAAGCTGGTTGAGCTTTGTCTTCTTAAATAGGCAAATGTCAATAGACATATTTGCAGATTCAACGACTATATTTGCTTCATAAGACCAATGTCTTCATTTTGATTGGTTCAAGTCTAGAGAAGTACATTATATGAGATATCATTTGATATTATATGTACTTTAAATGATATTAAGTCAAATTCTCATTAATGCGATTTCAATCTCCAAGGAATGTATGATTCATACTATTTGACCTGTCTCTGATTCTAGTTCTGTTGGAGTGAGAAGATCTTCATCAGTCTTTACACTTAAATGGAAATGCTCATCTTGGAAGTGTAAATCTAACGTCTATCTTTTCCGGAAATATCCATGTATATTCCCCAGGTTGACTAAGTATGAAAATTGTGAAATATCGGGTGTCGAAATGTAGAGTGTTGAATGTGCTTGTAGAAAGACAATTTGTAAAACACAGGAATGTCTAGAATGCCGATTTGTACCAAATGCCGATTTGGTCCAAATCGCGATTTGGTCCAAATGCTTATATGACTTAAAGTCGATATCCGCCAAAAGTCGACATCCTCCAAATTCAGATATCCTCCAAAAACAGATATCCTCCAAAAACCGATATCCTTCAAAAGCCGATATAATTAAAAAATCGATATCCTTTAAAAGCCGATATCCTTCAAATGTCGATATCCGCCAAAAGCCGATATCCGCCAAAATCCGATATCCGCCAAAAAACGATATCCCCCAAAAGCCGACATCCTTCAAATGCCGATATCCGCCAAAAGCCGATATCCTCCAAATACCGATATCCGCCAAAAACCGATATCCTCCAAATGCCGATATCCGCCAAAAGTCGATATCCTCCAAATACCGATATCCGCCAAATGCCGATATTTGATAAAAGTCGGTTTTTTATAAAGTTGACTTTAATTTAAATACCGATCTGGTATAATCTGCACATAATTATTTTGACATAGTTAGGTTCTTATTTAAATAATTAATTAATAGTACTACTTAATTAACTATTTTTACTTATCAATTTGTCCCTTTTTGATTATTTAAACTAAATATTCAAAACCTAGTAATTTTATTATTGTTGGCTAATTTTATTAAGTTAATTATCTAATTTAATCTAACAATTTCTCTCTCTTTGATTGTTAGAATAAATTATCAAAGCCTACTGTCTATCTCTTATCAATTTCTCCCTTTTTGATTGTTTTAACCTAAAATTATCAAAACCAGTTAATATGCATAAAACCATTTTTATTTTTTTAGTAGTTAATAACCCTATCTAATAACCGAAATAGTGGAATGTAGTTAGTCAAAAAGAACATAAACATTCAACCAAGGTAAAGAAATATGTTCACGATGAAAGTGTAAATAAAGAGAAACAATTAATGAAATAGAAGAGTTTAGCGTCTCCCTTTCGACTTCTCCTTTTCATCTCTCCTAAGAATCCTGCTAGGTAACCCTGACTTAGTTGACACGGGACATTAATTTCACGACCCTCTCCTCTTGGTTGTTCAAGTAAGTCATCAATGGTAACCCCACCACCTCGACGGAGCTTACAATTGGACCAAGCGCTACGTGGAACTTTCTATTGAGGTGCGTCAAGTTGAGATCGAGAATTTACAACTTGAGTGGTATATTGGGATAACGTCATTCCATCCTCCTCGACTATAGTTGGATTAGCCTTCTTTCGTTTAATAACATTAGCCTTTTTAGCAACTTTAGTCTGTTTAGTAGCTTCAACATTTTCATTTTCCTCATCCTGATTTCATCGGGCTGTTTCTTCATGTTCTCTCAATTTCTCAACATCATCAGCATTCTGAGATTTGGCCATCTCCATTATTTGTGATGTGAGAATTTCAACAACGAATTTTGTTTCATTTTGAATGGTGAGCGTTTTGTTCATTATCGATTGCATCTTGCTCAACTCTTGACGCATCTCCTGCCTCATTTTTACTAACTCTTAGTTATGCACACCCGAAGAGGATGCGTGTATTTCTTCCATACAATCCAGTCAATTCTGAATTGATTCTTGCTAAGGAGCCAATGCCTTCAGGACAATTTGACGAATGTTCTGCCTTGGTGTTTTTTCGGAATTAGATCACATTGAGAGTATTGAATCGTGCTGGACATATTGTATTGGTACAACACCGCAACCACTTATTTGAAGGGACATTTCCGGACCGACAAGTTCATTACGACACTTTTCCCTATTCCGATTACTACAATATGATATTTCATTAGATTTTGAAGACTTTCCCGATGTAGATTGAGCAGGAGTCAGCTGCTTTGAGATTGGAGCTTCAATTTTCTATTCAATAACTAGAGGGACTTCAATACTGGTTGGTTCTGGATTTTCGACCTGATAAGAGGAGGCAGGATCCTTGTCCACTTCGGATGTTGGAACTGAGTGGGCTTCATCTCGCCCATCCTCGTTCTGATTGCCTTTAGATAGAGAGCCGAGAAGGCTTGATTTTGTTACGTCGGCAGAAGTAGGTTCTGTTCGCTCATGAAAACGTTCCCAGTTTTGTCTTGACATGCCCCCATACTTTTATTTGACACAAGGTCCTCTTACTTCGTAGCCATCAAATAGCTCATGTTCTTTGGAGGGAGTCTATATTTTCTTTGATGTCCGAGCCTCTTCAATAAGCATTTGATTGGTTCTGATAGATTAAGTTTCACCTTGAGAAAGAGGCATCTCTTTAATGAAATATAGGGTTTTGTTCTCGTCATCATGATTTAAATTGATTCGCTGAGAAGGAATGCAAGAATCTTCTGAGGTTTCACCCCATCAATATACTGAAGAGTAGTGGAGACATACCTCTCCAATAGCCAAGTTAGGTGATTAATCACCTCTGCATCCGTTTTTGTTTTGTCGGAGGAAGAATTAAAATTTGACTGACAGTCTTTGATGGTAGGGAAGATTGCGCGAATCCTTGCATAGGTTTCCACGAATTCACCTCTTCTGAGAGCTGTAACGACATTCCTTCTTTTATTAATGGAGAAGACTAATTCCTCCGATTCCAATAATTTTTCCCATTTCTAATCTTTTGCTAAGTTCGGGAACATTTCACAAAAATTATTCTCCAATCTGAGGTTCACCCAAGAGTTGAAAATGTTAATCTTAACCATAGCTTCAGCCTCAACCTGTTCAAGAATTAACCGGATGGACGTTTGTGCCTTAGGAATAACATCAAGGGGCGATTCAGGGGAAGGAGGAGTGAGACCCTTGTCTGGCTTGCCTTTCTTTGTCTTGCCTGTGTCTGGCTCGGCAACTTCCTCTTGTTCAAGTTCTAGATCGGTTCTCTGATCTCAAGTTAACTTGAGGTTCTCATTACCGTAAATGAGGAGAAAGATTCAATCGGTGCCCTTCTCAATGCATGTTCATTCGGAGGAGGCCTATTGAATAAGATTCCTCGAGGGAATGTTGGAGTAGGAATGAATCTTTTATTAGTGGTTGCTATAGGTGTCTGATCAGCAGCATTTGAGGAAACCATTTCCAGAGTTGGGATCTTTTTCTGAATGGCTTGATCAAGATCAGCTTGACCGATTTCAGCATTCTCAAGCTGGTCGATTTGAAGAATATTTGACCGACCGTTTTATCAGCTTTAGACTGATCGGTTAGCAGTACTTCTGGAAGTTCAGTTTGTTGTTCATCAAGCCAATCGGTTTGAAAAACTTATGTCCGCTCGGTTTGTTGTGCCTCTTGCTGATTGGTTTGCAATACTACCAGCTGGTTGGTTTGCAAAACTTCTAACTGCTCGGTTTTAGGGGCATTTGACTGATCTGTGTCAACATTAACTGCCGATAGAGCCTCTAAATCTGCAGGCTCAATCGTAGAAGTTGGACGAGTTGTACTTTCCACTGGGACTGATGAAGCATTAAATAGAGGGGGAGTGGGAATATTTACCTCAAGTCGGACATTCTTCCGAGATGAGGTAATTTCTTCGGTCTCTTCAGCTACAGTTCTGGCAACGCTGTTGGTGTTTGTAGCAGACTTAAACCCAGATTTGTGTCTCTTGCCTTATGTAGCGCGAGTAGCTACGTGTACTCGCTTAAGATTGCTTGCTGACTTTCATTCTGTCGGTTTCGCAACGAAAGATCTACTTCCGCTAGTTTGTTTTCCGGAAGCCCCGGATTTAGACTTTTTGGCTTTATTCGTCTTGGATATGTAATAACTAACAGTAGCAGCAATTAGGATTTTCTTAGGACTTAAAGTGGTACCTAGACCGATTGAAATATATAAGTGTTTCAAAATCTATCCGATCTGTATTGAATAGCCGAGGCTTCTTTTGGTATGGGTGGACACCATTTCGCTAAGAGTATTAAACATAACTCGTTCCTAGTTGATACTATCACTTCATACGATGGCGCTCATCTTTTAGAACTTTGATTGGGTGATTGTGTCGAAGTTTCTACCTCTTCCTTGAAGGGATTTGGCCACGATGTCGTAAAGAAGATGATATTCGCATTTGATATCCATTTTCTTTCCGCTACAGTTAATAAGAACATCATTGTCCGAAAGGAGGGTTTGCGTATGAGACATCACGTCGGGACACATAGATTTGGAGAAATCTTGTCCATCAGTTGGAAACTTCATGATTTTTGCGAAAAGTTCTTTAGAAATGGTGAACTCGAAACCATTAACCTTAGCCTATATATATTTTCCGTCTATCTTCGCCGAATCGAAGAATAGTCGTACCGCTTCATTATAGTTAATGAACTCTCCTCCTAGAAAGTGCCTGAGATCGGAATCTTCAATAGATCCGAAAAATGACTTCATCTAGTCTGTTCCAAATTCGAAGACTGATTTAAAATTTTACATGCAATACATTAATGGAGAACGAGTTATCCTTATCCATATTAGAGGTTTGAGAGAGAGACAGAATATGAAAAGTTGTTTTAGAGAGAAGGCAGAGCGAAAGAATATATTAGGGTTTACAAAAGATATTGTAATCCCATGTTTTCGGCATGCACTTATTTTAAAAAGGAATATGCCAAACTTGTTTCCAACTACCATAAATTTGAACTATCACTTTTAATAGCGCGTATTCTCACAACGCTATTAAAAGTGGAAAGATGACACCAATTTTAAAAAGGTATATTTCCAAGATAAAATTATCATTTATTTTTAACTATAAATTTCTTTATTACTATTATTAAAAGATTGACTTTACTTATTTAATTTAATTAATACACATCATTTCAATTAAGTCATAACTTCATTAAATAACGATAATAAAATACAAATGTAGATAATTTCATAGGCTTAAATTTAAATAACCGGTTTTAAGACACCAAATGACCGATTTATACTTTTCAACATCCGAACATGATTATGATGGAAGATTAACACAGAATCTAATAAGGATCTAATGACTTGAAAACCTTAGGATTGATTCTTTCTTAGCATTTGACGATTTTACCCTATCGATTCAGCTCATGACTCTGTCTTTGGTTAGGATGTGGGAGGATCTTATATGGGTTCCGGGTCCACGATAGACGTTGATATCGAAGAGAATGCGGCCAAGCTAGGAGACATACCTGGTCATCATTTTTGGTAAAGAGACCATTCTCTTTAGGTTATCAAAAATTACTTTTCACCAGTTGATTGGGGTGCCTCTAATTATGGTGATCATTATTTTGAAATTTTTCTTCATGTAGAAGTGGGTGTACTCTTTTGTCGGGATAGATCTGACAACGATATCATTGAGAATTTGGAATTTAGGTTTTTAGCAGTGATTTAACTCCATGAATTTCTATGCGAGTGGAGGAGTTTGAGAAAAAAAGGATATTTCGTTGATAATGTCTCTTGAAGATGGATGGAATTCAGAAAACCCGGAAGATCGAAAGACCGAGCAAAATCTTCCTCGTTAACGATAAATTCATTTGCTGCCACTTTTGACAAGATGGAATTTTCAACGACTCTTGCATTTTCAAAAAATTCAAGGATTGCTTCTTCACGAATCACTTAAGACCCTTTGAGAAACTTTCTTAACCCGGAGTTCTCTAAATATTGGAAAAACTCAAGAACTTCTTCGTCTTCAATGGACAAAACATAATCGAAATCGATGATTTAGGTGTTACGGACAAAAATTGGATCCATTTCTAGATTTGTGAAGGGAGGAGGAAGCTTTTTGGTTATATGAAAGAGCTCTAGACCTTAGATTCGCTTAGAGAGATCCGAAATGGATTTGTGTGAACTATTCTTTAATAATACGTCTTTAAATAGGGGAAGTTATCACTTAGGAGTCATCTTAGAGTCTATTGGTCAAGGAAATCACGTTGAGAGACATGTGTCTTCACGTTACTCGAGGTTTGACCTTTTCAATATTGTAGAAAAAGTAAAAGCAGATAAATTAATTAAGACCGCTTTCTCATTTTATCTTTAAAGATGATACTACCGAAATGTTCATATAAATAACCGAATAGCTTTCTGCACGTCCTTTACTCAAGGGACTAGTCATTTATTTTTTTAAGAAAAAACCGAGTCGGGCAGTATTTGCACAAGTCTAAAAAATGACTGGTCGGCTTGAGCTTCAGATTGCTTGAACTATCCGGTTTGTTTTACATGTATCTTGGTTAAATGATCTTTATTGACTTCAAAAGGGGAAAATCGTCCGGTTTTATCTACTTAAAATTGTTCTTGTTCTATATATATGCAAGTGAACAATTTTAAAATTTTATGCAATTAAGATATTTGTAGAAGCAATGGTTTCTTCCTTAATGCATGCCCGATTTTTCATGAAAACAAATGTTGTGTGAATTCTTTTTGAAAACGAGGGAAGTTCTCCCTGAATGCATGCCGCACTTTTAAAAACGTTTAGTTAATATCCGCAAGACCCAAAATATTTCTAAAGTAAGAAAACTTAGTCTCTTGGAGTGGCTTGGTAAAGATATCAGTCACTTGATGATCGGTTGAGACATATTCCAGCCGAATATATTTCTACGTCACATGATCTCGAATGAAATGGTGTCTGATGTCGATGTGCTTGGTCCTTGAGTGTAGCACCGAATTATAGGTTATTGCAATCGTGCTAGTGTTATCACATAATATTGGGGACTACACAACCTCGATACCGAAATCTTTCAGTTGTTGAATCTAGAGCAATTGGGCACAATAACTTCCTACGGCGAGGTATTCAGCTTCATCTGTGGAGGTAGCTATTGAAGTTTGCTTCTTGTTGTTCCATGAAACAAGTCTATCCCAAGGAATTGACAAGTTCCACTTGTGCTTTTTGTCCACTTTGCAACCTACGTAATCTGCATTAGAGTAGCTAATTAAATTGAAACTGGAATCCTTCGGATACCACAATCCTACATTTTGAGTGCCCTTAAGATATTTTAAAATTCTTTTAGCAGTTACATAATGAAATTGTTCAGGATTAGCCTGGAATCTTTCACAAAATCCAACAATGAATAAGATGTCTTGTCTACTTGCTGTTAGGTAGAGCAGAGATCTAATTATCCCACGATAGGTAGTTATATCAACCTTTGATCATCTTCATCCGTGTCGAGCTTAACTTATGTACTTATTAGAGTTGAAGTAGTAGAGAAGTTTTTCATGCTGAACTTTTTTTGCAACACCTTTGTGTACTTTGTCTGGTTGATGAATATGTCTCCTTCAAGTTGATGAACTTGAAGACCCAAAAAGAAACTCAACTCCCCCATCATGCTCATCTCAAACTTATCTGTCATTAACTTAGAAAATTTCTCACACAGTTTGGGGTTAGTTGATCCAAATATAATATCATCCACATAAATTTGTACAAGTAAAATATAATTGTCTTTTTCAAATTTAAATAATGTCTTATCTACAGTTCCTATGGTAAAGTCATGATCAAATAAGAACTTTGTAACAGTATCATACCATGCTCTAGGGATTGTGTAAGACCATAAAGTACTTTATCCAATCTATAAGCATGGCTAATTAGTGCAGGATTCTTAAAACTAAGGGGTTGTTCAACATAAACTTCTTCATTGATTATACCGTTAAGGAAAGCACTCTTAACATCCATTTGAAAAACTTTGAAAATTTTTAAATCCGCACATGATAGAAATATTCTAATAGCCTCAAGTCTGGAAACATGAGCAAATGACTCCTCGAAGTCAATATATTCCTTCTATTTATAGCCTTGGTCCACTAGTCTAGCCATGTTCCTCGTGACCAAAACAACTTCATTAAGTTTATTTTAAAAGACCCATCTAGTTCCAATAACAGATTAATTAGTTGGTCTTGGAACTAAATGCCATACTTTATTTCTTTCGAATTGGTTTAGTTCTTTTTTCATTTTCAGGATCCAATCTAGATCAAGTAATGCATCGTTAACCTTCTTAGGTTCAATCTGTGATGTGAAAGAAGAATTTGCATATTCTTCTAACAGTTGATTTCTGGTCCTAATAGGCGTAGGGGGGTCACATATTACTAGCTCTAGAGGATGATTTCTGTTTCTTTTGAAGTTTGGTTCCGAAACACTCTTTGACCGACCGGTTATTTGGTTAAAATTTGATTGATCAGTTGATTGATCAACATCTGACCGACCGGTATGCTCATTGTTAGCCATACAATTATCTTTCTATTGAGTTGTGGTCTGATTTTTTTGAGCTTCAACATTTTCGACCACTTGGTCATGATTAATGTTTCGGTTGATCACTATAACTTCATCATCTTTATCAGATTGGAGATTGACATCCTCCATTCTGTTAGACAAGTCAATGGATATAAGAGTGTTACTTTCAACAGACTCATCAAACACAATATTTGATGATTCTTCGACAGTTAGAGTTTGTTTATTATATACTCTATATGCTTTGCTGACAGAAGAATATCCTAACATAATGCCTATATCAGATTTGGCTTCAGAATCGGTCAAATGATTTTTTCCATTATTATGAATGTAACATTTGCATCCAAAAATTCTAAAGTATTTAATGTTTGAAATTTTCCCATAATAAATTTCATACGGAGTTTTATTAAATCTTTTGTTTATCATTGACCGATTTTGAGTATGACATGTTGTGTTGATAGCCTCTGCCCAAAGCTTTTGAGCTACGCCGGAGTCAGCTATCATAGATCTGACCGCTTCCTTAAGGGTTCTATTTCTCCTTTTAACTAAGCCATTTTGCTGAGGAGTTCTAGCACTAGACAACTTGTGTCTAATACCAGATTTCTCAAGATAACATGAAAGAATCCTATTAGTAAATTCAATTATTCTATCACTTCTATTTTTGTTACCACTTACTGATTTTTCATTTTGCACTCTTTTAATCATTTTAATCAAATTAGGAGTGGCTTGTTCTTTTGATTGCAAGAAAATTACCCATATAAACCTAGAGTAGTCATCAATAATTACTAAGGTATACTTCATTCCTTCTAAGCTTACTATTTTAATTGGGTCGAAAAGGTCCATATGTAACAACTCTAAACATCTTTTAGATTGAATGTTTCCTTTAATTTTGAAAGCTGATTTAATTTGTTTACCCATTTCACATGTAGAACATACTTTATCTTTTGAAAAAATTAGTTTAGGAATGCCTTCAACTAGTTCTTTAGAGAAGATAGTGTTAATAGTTTTAAAGTTTAGATGATTTAGTCTCTTATGCCAAAGCCATTTTTGATCATGTTTAGCTATCATGCAAATAGAGTTAGTTGGTTTAATATTCCAGGTAACTTTGTAGACATTTCATATCCTATGCCTTATCAACAAAGTACTTCCTTGTTGATCCATGACTATGAATGCTTGTCTATGAAATTTAACAGTATATCCTATGTCACACATTTGGCCAATTCTAAGCAAGTTGTAACACAGATTTTCAACAAGTAGCACATTGTTTATGGTTAGATTACCATGGACAATCTTACCCTTGCCCACAGTCTTACCTTAGGAGTTGTCACCAAATGTGACTGTTGATCCAGATTTCCTTACAATCTTGGTTAAAAGTTTTCTATTTCTGGTAATGTTCCTTAAATATCCACTGTCCATGTACCATTCTAATTCCTTCAAACAATTAACATGTTTTCTTTGCAAATAAAACTATTTACTCCTTTGGTACCCATATTTAATTGGGTCCATAGTTAATCAATCCCTTGAGGATCCATACTTGTATTATTTTTATGGATCTCCTGGTCTTAGTCTTAATCACCCTACTCACATTAGGCTTGATATCTCTTTGCTTGCCTTTAAATGATTCATCGTTTTTTGAGAGTGAGTTTTGATGATACTTCATTAGCCTTTTGTCATGTTCACGTCCATCCAACCGACTGTCTTTCCTTCTCTAAAGACTAAGACACCGTGACTTATCGGTTGGCTACACATACTTCACTTCCTTTTTAATTTCTAATTTATTTGAATCATGACTTGCTTCATTGTTGGTTGATGTACCATTTACAAAGTTTATGAAAGTAAACTCGTCTTTCTTGTGTTTCAACTCTTTGCATGACGTACCTAGTTTGCTATTATCATAGCCTAGACCGAACATGCAGTTGGTAAGCCTCTGATGACTCCTCATCTGACTCACAGCATCTCTAGATCTTTTCCATGCAGCAATCACATACTCGGTTCTTTCATTTTCCTCAGTCAACAATTGAACTATCTCCTTGAGCTTCTCATTCTTAGAAGATAGTTCAATTGTACTACCACTCACTTTGGTAGGTTGATTTGAAACGAGCTCGAATAGATTCTTGTACTTAATGACCATGTCATTAAGTGCAGCAATTAAATCGTCAGGAGTGAACTCTTTAGAGGAATAATCAAATACCTCTTCTTCTTTATCCATGAAGCATTTGACTTCATTATCGTCACTATCACTTGATTCTGAATCACTTTGAGCCCATTTGTCTCTACTTTCTTCTGCCATCATTGCCTTTTGATCTTTGTTTGATGATTTTAGATCTTCCTTATTCTTTTGATCGACTGTCTTCCTATCATCTCTTCTTGGCTTTCGACATTCTGACTTGTATTGACCAAAAGCATTGTAGTTAAAGAATCGTATCTTAGCTTTGTAATCATTGTTGTTATTTTAAGATTAGTGTGGATGAATCTTCTTCATGAATCTTTCAAACTTCTTTGCAAGCATAGTCCTTGCATTTTCGCTTATCTGTTCAGTTGACTTGATGGGTACAGGGCCTGCTGGCTCCACAGAAGACACTAGAGCTTTGGTCACATTTGAAGTTGAGGGCTCATCTTCATTTCTTGAGTTCATCTCGAACTCATAAGCTTTCAGATCTTCAAATACATCGTGCAGTTACATCTTATGGACACTCTTGGATTTCCTCATCACCATTCTCTTGACATCCCAAGCGCTGAGAAAAGCTCTTAACGTTTTGATGATTGTCTCCTTTGTTTCGTAAGTTTTTCCTAGAAGGGAAAGTTCATTCACAATACTTGTGAAACGATCACCAAATTCTTTCATGGTTTCTCTAGGGCGCATCTTGCCGTTGTCAAATTTTTGAGTGTCCATCATGATTTTGTTTTCCTTGATTCATTTGTTGCCCTCATTAAGCTTTATGATTTTCTCCCATACTTCCTTGGCGGTAGTGCATGCTCTGATTTTCACGAACGTGTTTTTATCCAACGTGTTTTTGATGTCATTTCAAGCTAGATTATTCTTCCTCTTATCATCACTTGTCCACTCGATTCGTTCCTTGTCAGTCTTTATTGGACCATCATAGATAACGTACATCATGTCATCGTCTATTGACGCCAAGTACACTTGCATGCATAGTTTTCAGTCAATGAAGTCTTCACTTTCGAACATTGGGGCCTTGTAAACGATAGACATGTTGAGATCTGATTGCTTAAGAGTAAAAACAACTTGCTCTAATACCACTTGTTAGGATCGGGGTCGCCGAAGGAGACGGGGATCACACAACGTTGAATGCTTATACGCACATCGTTCGATAATAACCCTATTAAAGGTTGATTATCTCGTTTCTACTCTACACAAACCATCACAAACTCTTGAACTGAGTTCAAGTGAGGAACTGTTTGTTTCGATTTGAAGCAATACAAAGAGATTATGATAATGAGAAAAGAACACAAGACATATGATTTATAGATGTTCAGAATATAAACTCCTACATCACCCCTTCTTCTCAATCCTTTGAGAAGGATATTCACTAGAATATTTAGTCTGTTTACAACACGTATACAAACTCAGTCAAACAACCAGGGCTTAGTTACTACCTTTTTTCGACCTTTGAATACAATCACTTTGTTGAACAGAAACGAATTCTGTCAACTTATAATGCTCACCAGGTTGACTAAGTATGAAAATTGTGAAATATTGGGTGCCGAAATGTGGAATACTGAAATATAGAGTGCCAGATGTGCTTGCAGAAACTCGTTCTACAAAATACCAGAATTTATAGAATGTCGATTTGTACTAAATGCCTATTTGGTCCAAATGCCGATATGACTTAAAAGCCGATATCCGCCAGAAGCCGATATCCGCCAGAAGCCGATACCCTCCAAAAACCGACATCCTCCAAAAACCGATATCCTCCAAAAGCCGATTTCCTTCAAAAGTCGATATCTTTCAAATGTCGATATCTGCCAAAAGCCGATTTTTGATAAAGCCGACTTTAATTTAAATACCGATCTAGTTTAATCTGCATATAATTATTTTGACACAGTTTGGTTCTTATTTAAATAGTTAATTAATAGTACTACTTAATTAATTATTTTTACTTATCATAACGAATATATGAAAGTGAAACAATAAACTTTACATCTTTCTATATGAAAAATATATTCAACAAAAAGTGCAATACCTACATTATCTATATGAAACGTATATTCAACAAAAACTATAATACCTACACTATGAAACATGTATTCAACAAAAATTACAATACTTATACTATCTATATGAAACATGTATTTAACAAAAACTACACTATAAAATTATAAAATGCAATACTCTTTGCAATAACTTATTAAATTTCGTAATACAATATTATTCGCAATATATTTATTTATAATTTGCATAATCAATTAAAATATGTCTGCAATTCGATTTGCATTATTTAGTTTGAAATTTATTTATATTACCTAAAATATATTTTTTTTTTTATTATAGCATTGCCATTTGCATTAAACTTATGTAATTGATCTGCAACTATTTTCGCAATTTCACAGCTAAAATTATATTATTGATAATATTGTAACTATTCCTACAATTACATTGTTCATAACTTTGCAATACTATTAACAATAACTTATACAACTTCATTTGCATTATTTGAAATACACGATTTGCATAATTCTATATAATATATTTTCAAAATTTGCATAAATTTTATAACTTCTATGCATTATTTCAAAAACTAATATTACAATTCAATTGAATTTATTTTCAAATGACTCACTATATATAAATAATAACCAAAATAAGCATCAATTATATGATCAATTATTTGTAAACTAACATAATTTATTACAAATTTGCAAAATACATGTGCAAATTAAATTCATCAAGGAATAATGTTCCAAAAATATGAAAAAACATATCAAATTTTACACAAAATGACATTTCCAAATAGCTCCAAAATGTGTCACTCCAACCATTGGTATGTACTTTTTTCACTCCATCTTCATTTCTGCAAACATGTATAAATTAAACTAAAGGAATAATTAGATTTACTGTCTAGTTTATATATTGAAAAATGTACAATTCTAATTTTCTTACAACATTGGCAGCCTAAGACCCATCACACCCATTATGGTGCATTTTCCAACAACATTTGACAACATTAAAGAACTCATATATTGGATATAAAAAACTAAATCACTTAAAAACTTATGTATTTGACAAATTAACATGGAAAATATTAAGGATTAAACATGATCTTACTAAATAAAAATATTATTTTAATCATCTACCTATTAATTATTCAAACCAATAATTCAACATACTTAAATTTGTATGCTTATAACTAATATTAATAACATTTTATGATAATATTATACCCTTGCATTTGAATATGAATGGAATTTGAATATGAAACATATTAACTAAATTAAATATTTAATCGCTAACCTTCTTCATAAGCTATTCAGATTTGTAAAGTTTGGGCTCATTTGTTGCCCTGAGTTATTCCATAATGCTAGGATACTATCAAAATTTTCATTTAAAATGTGTAATTGGGTTTGAACAACAACTCTATCCTAAACCAGTTCAATTTGAGTGGACACTAATACTTTAATTCTTTCTTGTTGTTCTATATACTCTACCTTATATTTATCAACTTCTTCTTTTTGAAGTGCATTATTTTATCCTTCTCAAAATTTAGCATTTACAAAGCACTTAAAGTTTATTTAAGTGTATTTAACTCCAAACAAATTTGTGTGATGGATTACCCATTTTTGAATAGCTATTTTTGGGCAATGTAGCCTATTCCAAACACACGTTCTCTCTTGAAATTTCATGATGCCTCTATCCACAACTCTATTTCAGATTTTTGTTTATTGATATTAAAAAATCCTAAGTTTGATTTAGTTAAGTAAAATTATTCTACATAACAAGAAAATATAGTTAGTTGTGTATAAAAAATAAATCTCTACCTTTTAATTAACATAAAATATTTATTTTTAGTATTGTTTAACACATACCCCAACTTATGTTGCCCTGTTTCTACTCTATGTACCATCATTCTTTATATATGTTTTTCAAATGTTTCAAGAAGGGAAGGGTGTCTTCTAAGTTCCTATGTCTATTATTAATTGTCAGTTTAGGTGTTAGTAATATAAATTTCAATCAATTAAATACAAATCAAATAAGTAAATAACTTACTAATCTTGTTTAATGTTCTACACCCGAGATTGAACCCCCACAATATGTAGTACCACCATTTTTTTTGTGTATTTCTTTCGATTTCCTTGGTCATTGGTGCACCTCAAAATACTTTGGGTCATCAATGTTTTTTCCCATTTGGGTCTAGTCTTCTAGGTAATGTGTGAGGGTTTTTTCAAAGAGGATTTTGCTCTAGTCATAAAATTTCTTATCTTGGCACTACCCTTCTTGAAAATTTTATTCACATTTCCCGCCTTAATGGGATCCCACTCAAATGTCTCCTACAAATAGTCATATAAATTTGGTAAAACCTACAACAATGAATTGATAAAAAATTTCAATTAGAGTAATACAATTAAACATACCGTTAATTGTTCCAATCAAATGTTCTTAATGTCTTCAGGAACTTGATTCCAGTTCAAGTATGCCCCCCTCCAATAATTCGTGATTATTCGATGTATGTTTTTCAAATATCTTGAAAGAAGCTGAAAAAACATACTAGGGTTAAAAATGAAGTCATTTTCTATTTCTAAATTACAATATACACATAACTTAAATGAATAAACTTACTTCTCTCCAAAAAAAATTATATAGGTGTTTGACGATTTGGTACTATTGTCTAGGTCTACATCCTCCCTTGAATCTTATTCATCATAATCTTTCATTTCAATATTTGAGGGTGGCTGAGTTGAGTATGTAATGTCGAGAATAAGGGCACAATTGTTGGCTTCAGTTTCAAAACCTTCAGAAGAGATAAGTTGAAAACTTGGCTGGACTGAATTTGAAGGTTGTTTGGATGGACTAGGCTTCTTATTTTAGTTGGACTTTTTGTTGTGTTTGTGGGTTTAGAAGATGAATTAATTTGTATTGTTTGTTTGAGTGGTGCTGGTTGTTTAGGGTACTGGTTATTTGGAGGGTATTTTTTTTAATATGAGACTGTTTTTTTTAGCTGTTGAGGGTGTTTTTTTTAATTTGGGCATGTTCGATTAGAAGAGCCTTGTTTTTATTTTGGAGATATTACCCTTTTTGGACGTTTAGAAGACAAGGCTTTCTTCTTTGGAACCTATTTGGCCTTATTTGTTCATCTATCAACAATTTCATACTCACCCACATCCTAAAACCAGGAACAAACTTTATAAAGAAATATAAAACTCTGTTAACCAAATCAAACATAGTCTGATTCTACATATTCAGATTCACTTAGATCTCGTTTTCTTTGAGATTGTCTACTCATATTGCTAGATAGTTTGTTCAACCAATATCTAATACAAAAACAATTAACTTACAAACACTCAACTTTTGAGTTTGCTAGTGAACTAATATAAAATCAAAGTTTATTCTTATTATGCACATTAAAAAAACAATGACCTGCTTATTAATAGAAGAAAGATGACTAATTTATGAAACAAACCTACAGATATAACATTTAATGTTTAATCAATTAGGAGCTCGCTAAAACATAGAAATAACACACACAAGTCACATAAAAACCATATAGATTGGAGAGGTTATTAAGCTCCACTTATAACAATGATTTCATATTAGCAGTTTTTTTTTTTTTGTCAGTGTAGGTCTTAAGACTAAGGGATTAGGACTTTTTCCAATATCCAAAACTTCAAGAAACTTTTCTGTGTTATTGTGTTTATGTCCCCTAAAACCCATGGTGACCATATAGTCCCATGTTACTGTGTTTCTATTCCATAAAAGCATCTTTAGTGCGCTTCTATTTTCCTGGCTTAGGCAAACAAACACAATCTACTATCTGAAAGCCACAGGGCTAAGTCATCTACTCTCTCTCAGCCAACCTATAAAAGTATGAAGCAACAAAGAAATCGTCCTACTTACATGGAACCAACTATAGGGAATAATGCCCATGATAGGTCTACATGAGTATGAAAAGATGATAATTTTCAGGTCTAGTGTTTTCTACGCTATGCTATAGGAAGCATGACCAATTCAAAAAGATGAAACAATAAGTTTTCAGTTCAAATTATGAAATACTACATTAGTAAACTTCCAACTGTATCATTGTATTACTCATAAACAAGAATTAAAAGTGAAAACAAACAGATATTGAAAACAAGAGATATAGTATCATTGTATTACTCATAAACTTCCAATTGTATCATTGTATTATCATTGACAAGTATAGTACAACAAGAGATACTCATAGAACAAATAAGTTCTATCAAGGTATCAATGTGAAACATATATTGAAAACAAATATTAAGAACTTGAATAATCCTAAATCGATTTTCGGCGATGTATGATATTGAAAACAAATAGTGAAACATATATTAAAAACCCTAAGACGAACACTAATGAATAATATACCATAATACATATCATACCTCTATGAAGAAGAATCGATTTACAGCAAAGTTGCGGCGAGGTTGCGGTAAGGAAGAATCAGAGAAGTTGTGGAGAGGTTGTGGCTAGGTTTCGGTTATGTCGGCAAGCATTAGGGAATCGAAAATAGTCGGGGTAGGATTTGGGATTGAGGGAGGCGTGATTCGTGTAATGTTTGAGGTTGAGGGAGGTTTGAGTCAGGGAGAGCGAGAAGGAAATGAGGAAAATGTTAATTTTTTCTAAGTCTCTAATTTTCTGGTAGGGTAATTTGGCGCAAAAAATTATTTACGCGGCATATTAAATTTTTTTGACTGAAGGTAACTGCAACTATTTTTGCATTACACAATACTTATCGTGAAATAATTTTCGACTAAAGGGTACGTCCTGCATTAATCTTAATTTCGCGTTGAACTGTAATATTTACAGCAATAAAATATTTAGAAAGGTCAATGCAGTATTTATTGCAAATCTAATGACATTTGTCGTAACTAATTTTGAGCTCTCGAGTACAAACTTGCATATTTATCTAGCAACTACTTATGCATTAAATTAGAATTAGCGTTGAACTGTAATATTTATGATAATAACATATTTAGAAGATCAATGTAGTATTTATTACAGATTCAATGGAATGCTTTGTAATTAATTTTGAACTCTCGGGGTACAAACTTGCATACCTATTGACTACTTATGCATTAAACTAGAATTAACGTTGAACTGCAATATTTACGGCAATAACATATTTAAAAGGTCAATGCAGTATTTATTGAAGATCTAGTGACATGTTTTGTAATTGATTTTGAACTCTGAAGATACAAACTTGCATATTCACATAGCAACTACTTATGCATTAAATTAGAATTATTGTTGAACTGCAATATCTACGGCAATAACGTATTTAGAAAGCCAATGTAGTATTTATTGTCGATCTAATCGAATTTTGAATAATTAATTTCTAATTTATGAACAACAAAATTTGCCATGTTCGAAGACTTGTTTTCATTAAATATAATTAGAATATTGTAGAATTTAACAATACATATTATAAAAAATAATCTACAACTAAGTCAGTAGTAACATTTCAAATTAAAACATCAAAATATGCTATCTCCTAATTGTTCTACACCTTCTAAATCTTCTTCATCTCCATTTGTACTATTATTCGAATTAGTTTGTAGATTATCATTTTCCTCCAAAGCATGTTCATGCAATTCAGTTTTATCGAATCTATCAAACTCACAATTAATAGCATTTGGATCACTCAAATTGTTGACATCATTAGGGAATATGAAGGGGAATATATAATTATATGGTTGGATACTCTTGTTGATACACCATTTCATTTATCCATATTTCCTCTATCTTTCCTCTTGTTTTTATGCAAACGATCATCCATCCAGAATTATGATCATTCGTTGTGGTTGGATAGTTCGAATAGTAAACTTGTATAACTTGTTGAGCAAGAACAAATGGGTCGTACTTAGTATATGTTTGTTTCATGTTCATGTCAATCAATCTATATGTTTCATTAACTTTAGCACCTCTAATAGGATCAAACCACAAACATTTAAATAGAACCACATGTAAACATTGATCATGGTATTATAATTTAATAATCTCCTCCCAAAGTAAATAGTAATCAGAATCATTTGTATGAACTCAAATACCACTATTTATGGTTGATTTATTATATCCAAAATTACCAGCCCTCCACACATATTCATTAATGAAGTACGTTGAATATCTAGTTGTTGGAGTCTTTGGACCTAATAATATAAAATACGTTAATTATTTGTCAAGATCTCTTCTTTGTTCTTATAAAACTTTCAAAGTAAATTATTATAATGTTTCGATCAGAACCATAATGAGAATTGAAATATTTAGTTATAATGAAAATTGAAATCACCTTTGATTGGCACCATGATGAGAATTGATAATTAGTTTCATTAGGATCTACTTCAGAATTCAAACCAAAAAAGTCCTTCAAGAATGAATTAAATAAGTTATCAAATTCAAAATGAACAATTATGATATGATCGTTCAATACATATAATATGAATCTACCTCTGGATAATTTAGTAGGACATATGTGTGAGCAATTAATGCTTCTTTGTTGGTTATAAATCTCTTTAAACCACCACTTCCACGTCCTAAGTAATTGAAAATCAAAATTGGTTGTTCATTTTTGTTCACTTACCCTTTTGTGTTCCTTTGCGGTTGTCTTTGCTTGTAATTTACAAAATAATACGAAGTAAATGTTGATATTTCTCAAGAATATAGGCATTTCATATGGATGCTTCAATTCTAGCTTTCTTTTATACATTATTCTTCACACTCTTTAGAAACCTAAATTGAAAATGGTACAAATTATGAAGTAGCTTTAACTATTTCGTAAAAAGATAATACAAAATATGTATGTACATACCTCTCGAAGGGATACATCCATCTATATTGTACATGACCTCCAATTTTTGTTCATATGGTAAATGTATCAAAAGGATGTTCCATTGAATAAAAAAAGGAAGGTGAAAAATATTCTCTAGGTTGCATTCAATTACAAGAATTTGAGCTTGTAAGTTATCCACTTTGTCTAAGCTCAAATTTGAACTATTAAGGTTATGCATGAAATTACTAAATTTAGTCAAAGTTCCCCATACGAATTTAGGTAATATTTTCCTAAATGTAATTGACAATAACCTTTCTAAAAAACACGAGAATCATGAATTTTCAATCCAATCAACCTATATTAGGTTGTTTCAACGTATCTTGACCAATTAGACTCATAACCATTTAAGAGTTTAACGTCTTCAGTCATTTACAAATTATGATATTTTCTTCCCATATCAAGGTATAAGAAGCCTTCTTAGGCTTACGAGACATTGTATCAGGATCAACATGTAGCTTTGGATGATTGCAAACAAGAAATATATCATTCCTAGCGTTAAGGTTATCCTTCGTCTTAGCATTCACATTCATAATGGTATTTATAATGTTTTCAAACACATTCTTTTCAATATTCTTAAAATCTAAGTTATATCGAATGAGAAGTTTTGACCAATATGGAAGCTCCTCATAATATACTTTTCTTAGTCCACTTGTGATGATCACCAAATTAATGAGGATACTCATTGGGAGTTTCACTTACAAGCTTGTAATGTGAAATTTCAGACCATATTTCATTGTCATCTTTTATATGGAGATGAAGAATTGTTTCTACCCGATCTTTTGTAAAATATTGTGTGCCATTTCTGTAAAGATGCTCCAACGACAAAAATTGTCTATGAAAATCAAAATAACAAGCCTTTCGGCCATATTTTAATCGAAAAGATTTATATTTTTTCATACATATTGGACAACCATCAATTCTATGAGTACTCCAACCCAACAACATTTCATAAGAAGGGAAATTACTAATAGTCAACAATAACATTGCCTTCATGTTAAATATTTCATTCCGAGAAACATCATAGGTAAGTACACCAACATTTCACAACATTTGTAATTCCTCTATCAATGGTTGAAGAAAAACATCAATATTTCTTTGTGGACTTTTTGGCTCAGGAATAATTAGTGAAATAAATATAAACGGTGACTTCATGCACATACCCAGTGGTAGATTATAGGGTGGTAAAATTAGTGGCCAGCATGAATATGATTTTCAAAACCGTTCGAAAGTAGCAAATTCATCTGAAAAAAGGTCAAGTCGAACATTTCTATGCTCGAGTGAAAATATTGGATAATGATTATCAAATCTCTTATAATCCTCTCCATCAGAAGGATGACACATGATCTCATGTTTGCTAACATGACCACCATGTCATGTCATGTGAGAGTTTGTCACATTCGATGCGTACAACATTTGCAACCTATGATCAAGTGGTAATAAAATAGTTTTTTATAGGGCTTTGTCTTAATTGTATTTTATTTGAATCTAGAAATATTACAAAACTTGTATTATTGTTTATCATTATCTACCCCCAATAAAGCATGCAACCATCTCTATATACATCGATTCTAATCACGGGAAAACTCAAATCTCCAACCAATTTCTTTATGTTATAAAACTATCCAGCATACAATTATTTTCTAGTAATATTTAACTAATGTAGTTTAGATTTTGATTTATAGCATTTTCGGACCAATTGTTCTCGAATTTCAAATTAAGTTGTTTTATCGTAGCTGGTAGTTTACTCTCGCTTTGATGATCAAGTCAGATTGGTTGATGTGTCACGTTCAATGTTTTCTAAAACCTGTAAGTTAAATATGTGTGTTTTAATTGGTAGAAGCTTCATTCCCCACATTTGGTTGGTAAGTTTATGCCATGTCATATATCATTGACTCATACGCATTTGATCTTTCACTGTAACCAAGAAAAAGTCGTTTACGTTGATAGTTGTATATCTTTGAGTTTTTAATTGGTTCCCCATGAGAAACCCAAGTATAATATTTTTCATGAATCTATGTCTTCGAAAATGATTATAGCTTAATTTAGACGTAGAAAATGATTATAGCATAATTTAGACGTAATGAACTTTTAAATACGACATTTGTTGGAAGGGAACCTGATTTTTTTCACCATCCATATAAGTAAGTGGAGATGTGACAAATGAAATGAACTCTTCTAATCTTTTTAAAAATATTTCCATGCATTCAAGTTTGTTATTGTACATCAAAATCTAATCGTCCCTCATTTTGTAATCTGCTATATATATATATAATCAAATATAAGAATAATATGTGATAGATATAATCATAGATAATATAAGAATAATATGTTAAATTTATAAAATATATTCAAGATCTTGATCTTTGTTGATCAAATGGTGAAGATTCCCTAAAAATGTGAAATAACATGGAGACATACATGAAAATAAGATTATTATCTACTTATATATATATATATATATATATATATATATATATATATATATATATATGAAGATAGAAAATAGACATATATTTGTCTTTATGTTAAATGAAATATATTGAAAAACTTGATTTTCTTGATCAAAGGATGAAGATAGAAGATAGAGAGATATAGATATTGAAATGTATAAAATGTAGAAGATGAAGTGAAGTAAGTAAGTACACAAGTACATTGGTTATTGGTGATAGTTAGAAATATTAAATACTTTGTTATCGCTAAAATTGTTACTAGTTTAATTAATTTTCACGTGAAATACAGATCCACAATAGGTTTTGTAATAATATATATTTTTGATATTGCAAAGATTACCACAATTTAGCGATAAACACGGATTAATGTAAAGGTTATTACACTCTCATACAGTGAATTTTTACCCGAGAGTTACAAAATATTTACTAAAAATGTCATTCGATCTACTCTAGGTTTCGCAATAATATGTATTATCGATATTGCAAATATTTAAGCAATGTGGCGTTGAACATGGTTTAGTACAAAACTTATTGCACTCTCAAATAGGGATTTCTACTCGAGTGTTTTAAAATATTTACTAAATGTATATTCGATCAACACTCAGTTTTGCAATAATACGTATTCTCGCTATTGCAAATATTATAGCAATTTAGAGATGAACACAGATAAGTACAAATATTGTTGTACCCTCATATAGGGGATTTCTACCCAAAAGTTGAAATATATTTACTAAAAATTTCATTTGATCTGCAATAGGTTTCACAATAATACTTATTATTTATATTGCAAACATTAAAGCAATGTGGCGTTGAACATGATTTAGTGCAAAGATTATTGCACTCTCAAATAGGGGATTTGTGCCCGAGTGTTGAAAAATATTTACTGAAAAAATAATTCAATTTGTACTAGGTTTTGCAATAATACGTTTTATAGATATTGCAAACATTAAAGTAATGTGGTGTTGAATATGGTTTATTGCAAAGAGTATAACACTCTTAAACAGGGGATATTTACGCGAGAGTTGAAAAATATTTACTAAAAATATCATTTTATATGTACTAGATTTCGCAATAATACATATTTTCGATATTACAAACATTAAAGCAATCTGGCGTTGAACATGGTTTAGTGCAAAGACTATTGCACTCTCAAACAGGAGATTTCAATTTGAGAGTTGAAAAATATTTACTAAAAATATCATTCGATTTGCTCTAGGTTTAGTAATAATATATATTTTCGATATTGCAAACATTAAAGCAACATTACGTTAAACATGGATTAGTGCAAAGCCTGTTGCACTCTCAAATAGGGGATTTCTACCCAAGAGTTAAAAAATATAAGTAAATATTGACCTTCGGTCTACATTAGGATTTGTAATAACATGTATTATTAATATTACAAAATTTACAACAACGTGGCGATGAACCTGGACTAATGCAAAAATTATTGCATAATCAAATTGTAGTCGGGAGTTGAAAATTATTTAATAAATAAGACATTCGATCAACAATATTATTCGCAGTAATTTTCATGAAAAATATGCCTAAAAAGTGCAAATAATATAAAACTGAAGGTATACTTTAATTTTTTTTAAATTAAAACTATGAATAAACCATTAACCATAAATTGTTCAAATTTAAACAACCACCATGTTCAATGAACCCAAAAATAACAATCATAATAAAAAGACAACTATTCAAAAACTTCAAAAATATCAATCAAAAGAAATTAAATTTCATTCACTATTCTTCCTTTTCTTGCTTCCATAGAAACTTTTTGGTTTATTCATGCTCTTTTCAATCTTTTTCACATCCAAAGATCCCCCAACATAGTCTCAAGTTATTCTCAACTAACAACACATCTTTTATCTATGAAATTAATAACAATAAAATATTTATCAAATCTCAAATAGGGTAACATATTTATAAAAGAATCAAAAGATCTACAAATGAAATACCTTTGTGGTCATCTCTTGGACAACTCAGATATTTGTATGATTGATTTTTAGAATATCCTCTAGGAGAATATGCATTTCATTAAATAATGTGGGATTTTTGGTGGCATTAATCTTTATAACCTCTATTTGAGCTTGTAGACTTGCTATTATTTTGGAAATAGCTGATGCAAGCTCTATTTTCACCGTTTAGAGCTTAGTGCTTTCAAATTATATGTCAACCTCCGGTACCATTTGATCCTCATTATCAGAGGTTAAGTCATAGCATGAAGTATCCTCGCCATTTAAAACAAATCGGGGAGTGGATGAGCTAGGACCGATTAAAAGCAATCGATTAAGTGTTGAATGAGTAGAAACCATGATGAAGATTTGATAAGAAACAATGGGTTGAAGAGAGTGTTTGAAGGAAGTGCTTGAAGAATGGTATATTTTGTATAGAGAGTGTGTTTGATATAATAAGAAATGTTGATGAAAATATAACAATGGCGTGTGAGAGACGAAAAAATAATACTTGTTGGCCAAAATTATGGTGAAATAAGAATCGATGAGATATAATTTAATATAAACCGTAACTAATTTTGCATTGGATGTTTATTAATATTTTTAAACTAGTATTTATGTACAAATTTATATACTTGAATGCACATTATAATGCTAAAATATTATTTATAATTATTAATGTGAAACGTATTGCTAATAGATTACTAATAGATTATTATATAAATAAGCAATTAATTATTAGTATTAATTAACTGCTTTAAAAAGAACTTAACTAAGTTTAAATCTCATGTAGGTTAAAGAAAATCGGAAATAAAGCTGGTCGGTTTTATCTCAAGTCGGCTGTAAAATTAGTTTTATATTAGAGATGTAGCCGGTAGTATCTCAAAACCGATAATATCTCAGACCTGTAGTATCTCAAGACCGGTAGTACCTATATCAGTTTTATCTAATACATAACTGGTAGTATCTCAAAACCGGTAGTATCAATATCGTTTTATCTAATGCGTAGCCGGTAGTATCTATATCGGTTTTATTTAATGCATAACCGGTAGTATCTCAAAACCGGTAGTATCTCAAGACCGGTAGTATCTATATCGATTTTATCCATTTTGTATCTGGTAGAATCTCTTAGCTGGTAGTATCTCAAAACCGGTAATATATCAATCGGTTCTCTTTAAAGCGCAACTGGTAGTATCTATATCAGTTTTTTCTGAAGGGAACCCAGTACTGTGTATCCTAGCATTGTTATAAGTATATCCGATAATTGCAGAAAGAAGCTTTTATATCTCTAGACTGATTTGTTTCCATTTCAGTGCAAGTCTGATGAAGACTTCTTAGGAGCATATGTCTACCAGCCTAATTCAGACTGTCAAATCATTAGAATACGAAAATGTATGATGTATACTCCTCGGAAATCATTAAACCAATTAACGATCTCTTGGCTTATCACTATCCAAGAACAGACAAGATTAAAGGATATCTCATCTGTTGTACCTTACTAGACTTCCACTAATGACGATCAAGAAATGTGTACTATCATGCAAATATATCCGTTGAAGAGCAAATATATCCATTGACATATGCCTATTTAAGAAAACAAAGTTCAACTGGATTAACAACCTTTTTCAACAAGCAACCTTTTGACAACCTTTTTCCCGACATCTTTGCTATCAAATCTCTCAAGCTTTCGAAACTTACAAATTCCAAAATAGTGTGTTAGAAACTCAAGTTTATTACAATACTACTTATTCTATGTGAGTGGTGAGCATTATAAGTTGACAGAATTTGTTACTGTTCAACAGAGTGAGTATATTGAAAGCTCGAAAGCATGCAGTAATTAAGCCTTGGTTGTTTGACTAAGTCTGTGTACATCCTTCTCAAAGGTTTAAGAATAATGTGTGACGTAGGAGCTTTATCTCTGAACATCCATAAACATTGTGTTGTGTCTTTTCTTCCTCATTATTCACTAAACCGACCATTTGTTACTTCAAGTTGAAACAAACACTTCCGCACTTTAACTTGATTTAAGAATTTGTGACAACTTGCGTAGAGTATAAATCAGATAATCAACCCTTAACAAAGTTATTATCAATCGGCGTGTGTGTAAGCGTTCATCGTTGTGAGACCCTAGTTTCCTTCGGCAATCCTAATTCTAATAAGTGGTATCAGAGTGAGTTATTTCTACTTTCAAGCAACCTGACATCAGCATGTCTAACGATAACAAGGCTCCAATACTCGAAAGTGAAGACTTCATCGACTAAAAGCTACTAATGCAAGTGCACCTTGCCACAATAGACGAGGATATGATGTATTTGTATATGATCGCCATAAGCGTTATTTGTCAGTAACCTCCGTGGCAAGTTTGTTAACTTCATGTTAAACCTAACTATTAATAGTACCACGATCATTTGTATATGATCGCTCTAAGAATTATTTGTTAGTAAGCCCTATGACAAGCTCATTAACTTTCACTCAAACCTATATATTGATAGTCCCACGATCATGTTCATATGATCACCCTAAGATGCTACTTGTTAGTAACCCACATGAAAAATTACTAAAACTTTCATGTCCCTTTTTTATGTCTCATTATGTGATTTTAACCTTAGTCGTTAATACATGATTATCTTGAATAATCTATTAATATTCATGCTCAATAGGAGTTGATTTTTCTATAAATTCCTATGATTGTATTGATATCCTTATCCTATGGATTTTACGGATACTTTGTTAAGATCTGTGAAACAGTATTTCTAAAACTATCATTGTTAGGATAGTTATCAAGGAAAGATCATTGATTAATACTTGGAAACACCTTGACGAATGCTACATACAGCAACACCATGTCACTCCAACATCAGCACACTATAGGTTCTATCTTTCTGTCACCCTCAATAATATAAATTGGATAAGAAAAGTTTAGTGTTAGATGTCATACTCGAGTATGCGTTTTCAGAACTAGTTTATTGTAATCAAACTTGATTCGAGAGATGCACTTTGTAAGCACTAAAAATTTACATACCCATTTTATAAATTTAAAATAATTATTTTGATTATTTTTTAATAAAAAAATTAAAATAATTAAAACAATGCCAAAACATAATCAAACAATTAATTGGATTAATTATTGTAATAATTTAATTGTAAATTAATTAAGGATAATGGTAAAAAAAATAATTTGGGATAAATGTTGTACCATTTTATCTCAAACTAATTTTAGAAATAAAAAGGGATTAAAATAAATAATTTAAGATAAATGTTGTATCCATTTTAACCCAAATAAATTATTTATTTAACCCAAAAATATACAAAAATAAAATAAATTGGAAAAATGTGTCATATTTACTTTAAATATTTTGTATATTTTAAAGATTTAAAACAAAGCCAAAAGAGTGGAAGAAAAATTAATTTCAAATAAGCCCTTAAGGTTAAAAAAAATGTGATCTAGTGCAGCCGAAACTCAGAAGGATCACTGAAGCATGAGTCATAGTCATCGGATAGGTGTTGAATTTTCATCCAATTCCCAAGAGTTGTCTGTGTCGTCTGCTGCAACGAAGCATAGGCGCACTCGTGAAGTAGGGGATCAGTTAAGGCACTCCCTAGCGATGTTAGTTGAAACGCGATAGAATGCTTCACTGCTGACGAAACAAGGACAAAATGCCAATGGAGCATCTCGCATCTGCTTTTTTCCCAAAACGACATCGTTTTGCCCTGGTTCATCGTCTTCCAAGTGACTTCCGATGGATAAGAATAAAACCATACTTTGATTTTTCAAAGATGGAACTCTACCATTTCTCCATCTTTTGACTTTGTTTAAAAACTAATTGATCACCCTACTTCGGTGATTATTTCCCCTACATCTAGCCGCATCATTGTTTCCTATGTCGACCATAGGCTGGAAAACAGCCAACATAGCATCATGGTTGTTTGAATCGAATGAAGCCCACTTACTTCCCTAACCGACTTTGAGAATTTATAAATAACCTCCCTAGATTGATCAGAGGCATGAGATCAACTCTCAAGCTTCTAATCAAGAATTTTTATATATTCTCCATTAATACTTCAAGCTTTTGGATATTTTGAAAATCATGTGTAAAGCATTAAATCTTGGATCCATGCATCCCCAAAGTTTCCCTAAGGTCTAAGGAGTGTTCTCCAATCCCTAGTAAGATTCCAATCATCTTCTATATCAAAGTACCAATTTGAATTGGAATTTTTACATTTTAGTTTTGATAGTTTGGTATATTGTCTGGTTATTTGATTTTTTGATTAGGAAACGATCTTAGGATTATTTGTGAACTTTCCGTCGAAGCCAAACACAATCAATCTATCTAAAAATAAAACTCTCAAATTTGAATTTTAAAAATTCAGAATTGGGTATTCTGTTCTTGAGATATTGCTTAAGAACAGCAACCCAAAAAGTTTCCCAACATGTTTCTAATGATGTTGGGAACCTATTTGGATCATGTTTGATCAAAATCAAAATTTTCTTTAAAAAATGTAAATTTCAAGTTCTTGAATTGCTCATAACGAACAACCATTATTTATATTTTGGTTTCAATCAATCATATGAAACAAAATGAAGCTATTTTCAAGATCCTTACACTTCATCAAAACCAAAAAACCAAAAACTCAATTTTTATATCAAAACTGTTTTGGTTGAATGGATCATCATCCCGATCGAATGACACCTCGAGATGATGTTCATAATGATCTTAGGAGCTTTGTGAAGTTACACAGGACTTTGCATCAAAGAATCCAAGCCTCAATTAAAACTACAAAATATGTAGTTTTGATGCTCTTGAGGAACGAGGAACCTAGCTAGGTTCGGCTAGAACCGGGAATTTTTTGCATCCGACCAAACATCTTCTAATATAAGACCGATAATTTTCGCACCCCACCAAAAATTCTAGCCTCATGACAAGGAGGCTTTAGCACCCCGACCGAGAATCCAAAACCGAGATCGAAGAGTCGCGACCTAGAACCGAGGACACCGGTCCTAGTTAGGGTTTGTTTGGTTGCACTTTTAATTTCCAAAATTATTTTTTAATTTTACGATTCTATACCATTTTCAATAAATTCCAAAAAACAAAAAAAAATCACATCAAAACATTTTTAGAATATTTTCTAAAAATTATTTTTGATAAGGGCTAATTTGAGATTTATTTTTACTCCGACCTAGTGATCATCATCAACAAGTACCAGCATTTAAGTATTGTTGTTACAATTTTAAATACACAAAAACCTGTGCATGTCTAGGAACTGAAGAATAGTTGGTTAAAATAAAACGTTATACAACCAATTTTCAAAAATCAAAGGTTTTTAAATAGAGACCATTTAAAACAAGCACAGAGGATAAAGTGTGAAGGCCCTTTAAAAAATATGTTTGTACACATATGCCTTTTTTTATTGATTTGAAACTGAAAATCAATTGACGACTCTTTATCAAATAAATAATCTTTTAAATTAATTGTTTCTAATTAGTTTAAGTAAAGATTTTTTTAATCAAATTATTATTTGTTTAATTCAAATCTAAAATATTATTTGAAATTTAACTAGAAATTAATTATTTTCATAATTAATTTTAAACTTTAATGGCTAAATTTATTAATCTTTTAAAAAAATAATGTGTTATTTAAAAAGAAATCCGCACACGCAAATTGATATTGAAATTTCTTGAACGTCAAGCTTTTTTGAGACTAGGATTTTCCGGGGGTTACATAAACCAATAAAAAATGAAGAAGCCTAGTTCACACTAGGGCATTCCAAAAAATGAATAATAAAAAATAAATAAAACCTTAGTTCACACTAGGGGCAATTCCAAAATAAAACCGACGTTTTTGCCTCTTGAACTAAGTTTCGACCTAATTCTTATCTTAAGAGGATATGAAGGTAGCCTTGTCACGAGACCTAGTTGTAACCATTCATTTTCCAAAAAACTATGTGAGGAAACGTCGTCAAAATCACTCTCTAAAAAATAGAAGAAAAGAAAAAAAACAAAATAAACGAATATTAGAAGATAAGTACGAATAGAGATGAGAGTGTCCATTTGACGATCGTTTTAAAAGAAACTCGTTCATTTTCACAACAGTTCGAGCAAAGGATATCAAATTGTATATTTCATGTGTTCTTGCGACTCAAAAAAAGGATACTCGTGAAAAAGTCTAAGCTTAAACTAAATGAATAAAAGAATTGTTCCGCTTCCTATAAAAAGGGTATCAAAATTTGGGTGTTGACTCGAAACTCGAGAATTGAAAAAAAAAATAATCATCATAAGTGAGTCAAAGTAGTCATTAAGGTTGATGCATTGAAATCACAATTATGTTTTCATCTAGACTCTTGTCTTTATTTTCAAATAGCTAGAACGTGAGTGATCGATTATATTCACCTAGAATCTCGTTATAGTTGCTAAAAGTAAAAACATAGGTGTACCGATTCTATACGATATATCGAGTTATTATAAAACAAAATATATATAATAATACTCAAAGTGGATGAGACATTGAAATCACCACTCGATGTTATTGAGACTTGCGACTTGATTGCCCAGAAACAACACGAGTATACTAATTCTGTCAAATAATACCCCGATTACAATAAGAGCTCTCTCAAGCTGAGAATTACAAAAATCTTTCAAATAAATTAATAAAGGAAGTATGACAAAATTCCAAAAACATGTGGCACAAAGCAAAATAATGATTAAGACATTAGAAATGATGTTTAGACGGAAAAATCTCTTTCATAAAAACACAATAAATATGTCTTAGATAGGGCTTAAGAAAATCTTGTGAACTTACAATATAATCAGGATCTTAATGTTTAAGAAAAATTCATGATATTTTTTACTTTATAAAAAAACATTGATTTCCATGGTTTTTCCAGTTGTTTACTTTAATTATATTTGGAAATATGCATATGGTTAGGGGTGAGCATATTTTGGGTTGACTTAAACCCCAACTCTAACCCAAATCCAAAATATTAATTTGGGTAAGTTAATTTGGGTTGGGTTGAGTATGGGTTATGTTAGGGTTACCCAAATTTAATAAATTTAATTTAATTCTTTTTTATCAATCCAATATAAACTAACCATCTTCCAACTCCAATATATTCTTTTGATTTTTACTACGTTGACCTCCATTACAATAAAATAGAAAATTGTTAAAAGTTTTAAAACTCAATTATAGTCTAGCCAAACAGAACTAACATATCACTATTATTCTAAAACTCTTTAATTAATATTTTTATTTCAAAAAATTAATAGAGTTTACCATTTTTTTGGAATAAAGGAGAGCTAGAATGACACCCCCACAGTCATGACCTCCTACTTAAACTCAAAGCATTTCTAGATGGAATCGAACCTATGACATTTTGGTCTCTTAAGTCGACTATTACCACTGGGAACAGAATTTACCATATTTAAGACTTTATTTAGTATGAATGATTTAAATATTATTTAAAGAATCCATATTAATCTCACATATTATTTCTTCAGCTAATTTAGTAATTAAAATATAAAAATAGTTTCAAACAAATCAAAATTATGTTAAACGGATAAAAAAATGTTTAATAATGTCAAAGAAATATTAGACGGAGCAGAAAATAAATTAAACGACCGAAAATGTTATATATGTCACAAGTGTGTTAAACGGGCCAAAACGTGTTAAACATGTCAAAAACGTGTTAAACTTGTTAAAAACGTGTTAAACATATCAAAAACGTGTTAAACATGTCAAAAATGTGTTAAACGTGCTAAAAATGTGTCAAATGTGCATAAACGTGTTAAACGTGCCAAAACGTGTTATATGTGCTAAAAATATATTACACTTGCCAAAACGTATTAAACATGCCCAAAACGTATTAAACATGTCAAAAATGTGTTAAACATTCCAAAGTATGTTAAACATGCCAAAACGTGTCAAAACATGTTAAATGTGACAGAATGTGTTAAACGTGTTAAACATTTTAAACGTGCCAAAACGTATAAAAACATCTCAAAAACGTGTTAAACGTGCAAAAACATGTTTAACGTGCTAAAAACGTATGGAATGGATTAAAACGAGTTACATAATTATTAAAAACTAAAAACGTATTAAGCGAGTTAAAACAGGTCAAACGAATCAATTAATATTATTTAAACGTGTTGAATAAGTAAAAAAATGTATTAAATTAGGTAAAACGGATCAAATAATTGTTAAACTGATCAAAATGTGTTAACCGGGACAAAAACGTGTTAAATATAAAACGAGTAAAAAAAAAACATAATAAATATGTTACAAACTAAAATTTAGTTTTGGTTACCTACCCCATACCAATCCAACTCATATTATTCAATAATATAGGTTGAATAATGGGTTGACCATTTAATTTGGTTGAATATGAGTTTGATAATATATATTAGATTTACCCATTTGCATTCCCTACATATGATTGTGTATGTTTGTTAAAATGATCAACTTAGATTTGGAAATAGGTATTTGGTTGTGTATGTTTGTTAAACTGAACATGTTCAAATCCGTGGTTGATATATTTGGTTATGTATGTTTGTTGAACTGAATAGGTTCGAGTTTGAGATTGGAATAGTTCAGAGAATCGGTTGAATTCTAGAAAGTACAAAAATAAAAATTAAATAAAGGAGACTATCAGGAATTGAATAAGGAACTACATTTCCCGCCTACATTTAGTGCCTCTGGCCAATGCGTTAATGCGCTATCTATTTAATACATAACTTATCATACACATTAGTCTTCCTCATTACCTTGAAAAAAAAAAAGAAATAAATGTGTTTCTCAATATTCAAACCTGAGATTCATTGCCTCTTCACCACAACAAACTAGCCAAGACCAATTTTGATTTCAAACCCGCAGCAAACGCATGAAATTTTTCCGTTTCTGACCGCCCAAACAAGTCGAACCAATTTGTTTTCACACTTTCAACATCGGTTTAATTTTCGGGAATTTAACTGTTTCACGTGATTTTTAAAAAATTCAAAAATTATAAAACACGAAAAAATTATTAATTTTAACAAAAAAAAAAAAAAAATCACATACACACAATATATTTTTATTCAAGACTTATTTTGTTCTTTCTTTTCCTTTTATTTACTTTATTTGTATTAAGAAAATTTCAAAAAATATATATAAAAAAAAAAAAAGAAGTCATTTTTAATAAAAATAAAAAATATATAAATAATAAGATTGAATAAGGATTTGTTTAAAATCTATTTTTCTTTTAAACTAATTTTTTATCTTGTTTTGTAGGTACCTTCATTTCGAGTTTCATTTCTCGCTCAAAGGCAATAGCATTTTATTAATTTCATTACATTTTAGATTTATGATCATAACATAAACGCATGTTCTATGAAAAGAATGATACAAAATTAGACACATGTTTAGGCTTAAATTATCTTTAGACTCATGCCTTAGGATTGAATAAATAAATAAGGTATAGAATAATATTTTAAATGGTCCAAAGCTTAAAATAAAAACTATAATGTGACACGCATGTGAGTCATAGCGTGTGAGTCATTTTTCACATGTAACAAATCACCGAACTAATAAAAGAATCTATAAAATGCATTTGAAAAACAAAATATTTTCTTTCCTAAATTTTCAAGAAATAAATTAGATTGCGACTCTAAAAATGTTAAATCTAGTATAAATCGACATTTTTAAATGCACTATGGCCTTGTTATTATTAGGTTTTTTAAATAATCTATACAAAACCAATTTTTCAATCAATCACTTCCACCAATCACATCACTCATTTCATTAACCAAAATATTAAAATACCTTTTATTTAAAATTATTTTTTTATTTTATTTATATAAATCAATACCATTTAAGTCTTTTTACCAAAAATAATCATCACTTTCTCAAAATCATCAATCATCATTATTTTTTCCCTCTCTAAGTTATTTAAATAACCCCAATCCGAACCAGGCCTGTAGTTAAGTCTTATATTTTGGTTCATCGTCTCACTCGAAACTCGAGAGAAATGTGAGTTATGGGGCACGATTATTGAGTAACAAAAACCCCTTCTCGAGAAGGAGAATGAGAAGGGTTGTTACATGTACATAGTCTAATATAATTCTAATTGAATTCACACAAATCGGTTCATTTTGGTGTTATGATACTGTTTAGGATATAATTATATCTCAGAATAGTAGTATTGATTGGGTGATGATCACTCATCAGGATATTATATCTAGAATTTTAGTAGCATTGATGATTTTTAATCATCATGATCATTTGACTATGTTATTATTGTTCATCATTAACTGGTTTTATGTTATATTTATTTTTTTTTATAGGATATTTAGAGTTGAATTGAAATTATAATTTTAATTCCACTAAAATTAATATTGAATTTAAATTCAATTCTTAGGTTTAAAAAAATAATAAAATTATAATTCTATTCAAATTCATATATTTTCATATATACACAGTCTATTAGGATAAATATAGAGCTAAGAGTTTTATTTAAAGTTTAAAAAATATTGGTTTGACATGTTAACTTATTAAATGATAAAAAAAATCGAGATTCGGTATGTTAATCTTTGAAATTTTAAAAAACAAAATATCAGTTCAACATTAAACTTCCTAAATTAAAAAAGAAGTATTTGTTCGAAATATTAATTTACTAAATTAAAAATAAAATACCGTTTCGACATTTTAACTTATAAATTTAAAAAAATATATATATATATATATCGATTCAACACGTTAACCATATTATATATAAATGATAAAATATAGAAAAAAATCTTAAAATTACTATTCCAAACTAAAAAGAGTTGAATCGATAATTATAAAATCACATTAGTTTGAATTTTAATGTAATTATAATTTTAATTTTAATTCTTAATCTTAAATGATTTTCCAAACTTAAGAATTAAAATTATATCACGATTTTAATTTCATGGTTAGGGGTGGGGAAAATTACCGATATTAAAGGTATATCGAAAATACCGTACCGTAGTATATTGAAAATATCGACTTTTAAGGTATACCGAAAAAAAGGTAAGGTATGATACCGATACCGTAATTATTGGTACGGTAAAGGTATGAGATTTTTAAAATTTTCGTATATCGAAATACCGAAATAGTATTTATAAGTTAATATATATATATATATATATATATATATATATATATATATATATATATATATATATATATATATAATACTTATAAGGAAATAATTAAATAGATTTGAAATTAATTTAATTATAGAAATATAATTTTTGAATAATATCAAAATATAATTATACTGAAATATTATTCAATATATGCAATTTCTACCTTACCGATGGAATTGATTTTTTTTTAATTTAATATATTTTTAGGTTTGAAAGGTATAATACCGATACCGTACCGAAAATAAGGTATACCGAAATTAAGGTAAAGTAAATGTATGAATTTTTTGTATACCGAAATTAAGATATATCGAAACAAGGTATACCGAAATCAAGGTAAGGTAAATGTATACATTTTTTGCATACCGAAATTTTAGGTAAAGTATAATTAAGGTATGAATAAAATATTAAGGTAACTGTACCGACCCACCTCTATTCATGATTACCAAACAAATTTTTAGAGTTATTTAAAAATAATTTTAAATAATTCATAATTTAATCTTTTATTTGAAAAAAAAATATATTTTTCTTTTCCATTATAATTTTATCCAGTTGAAGAGTTCTATCTTTGTCAAATTGGTCTTCGCTGAATTTTGTCCATCTCAAACAAAATCATTGTTTTGTTTTATTTGTCAATAATTACAAGATTTTAAAAGAAACTAAAGTTATCAAAGCTCTCTCAAACATATGATTTTTAATTAAAAACATTTTATATAAGGATTCAGATATGATTAAGAGATCACCATCTAGGTTTTGGATACACATTCCAAATATGGTTATAATCTAAAACAGGTTGATAGTTAGGATACATCATAAACCGCTCAATCTTCAAATGTAACTACCTTTTACATTAAAATGTGCATAAGTTTACATTTCTTAAGGACAAACAAATTTGTGTGCCATCACCTAGTCCAATCCAAATCTACTTAGGACTAAAAAAAGTGAAACAACGATGTTTGTAATTTGAACTCTTGTGCATTATGCATGTGTGAATATCATTATAACTTTATTTCAATATTAAATAGAAAAAAGAAAGAAGAAGAATCATCCAATAAGTTCTAGTTTGATTCACCTTATTCTAAACAATAAATCTTAATTATGAATAAATCACTAACAAGTGAACAACCCTATAGTTAGTGATTTCTCTCTATATCTCAATTTTCTTCCATATATACCACCCTAATTTGAATTCTATTGAACAAAAATAAATAATTATTGAATAAACTGAATCAAATCTTAATGGAGATAATCTAATTGAATGCAATCTTACAAGACAAAGCTAGTAAAGATGGGTAGGCAGTGAACCAGTCACAAAGAGTAAATGAATTTAGGTACATTAATTAGGTAATATATATTTACCAGAAGATTTTGAATGGGTAGTAAATGATGAATTAGTCCTATCATGTATGAAGCAGCATATTTATTGCTTCCAACTGTAAACAAACTGACAGATATTGATAGCAATGCCATCTAACATCTAACGGGGGCTTGAAAATGGTGTCTGACTTGCTTTCCTATTTCATTCGGGAAATATTTCTCACTTGGATTCATTAAATTCTTATTACTCCTTATTTATTGAATAGACTTTACAAACAATATTTTAAAAGTTTTCTTTTACTTTAATAAAATTTAATTCAACATTGTTTGGAAACTCAGAGAATTTGAAAGAATCATATTTTTTTAATATTTCATTCAAATATTAGTTTAGATGAGATAATATTTTGAAATATACCTCATTTAGTCTATAAACGTATGTATGACTCATTTTTATAGCAAAATTTACATATAATAGCATTAATAATATTATTACTCTTTCATTCTTTTCTAACATTTTATAAATTATACTATAGTATGTGTGGTGTGATATCTGTAAATTTTGAGATACTTTCACAACTTTTTCTAGAATCTAGATTCAATGTTGTGTTAAAACAATTTAGATCAGCTTTCACACATAATGATGGACTCTTTTTGTTTGAAAATAATTTGGGGGTAAATTGATTTATGCAAGGGGTTGAAAGTTGTATTCACCTTTATTTCCATTTTGAGGTGATTTGGCACATACACATAATTAACTAACGTTAATTGTATACGAATCCTCCCATCTTGTATGGGATATGTTCTTTATGGAATGGGTTGCCTTTAAGAAGATGGATGGAAATAAGAAGAATAGAAAATCCATTTGAATTTTTTTTTAATTAAGAAAAACTATAATAACACCCTATAACTAAAACGTTTCTAATGAAAAAATTCATTTAAATGGTGTAGGTGGATTTACGGGTAGCAATTTAGGCAAGTTTCAAGTTGGCGGGTTTGGATTGGCAGGTTAACGGGTTTGACGATTCTAACTTAAACCTGACATGTTTAGTAATTCGGGTCAAAATCTCTAACCTGAAACTGAACTGTTTATTTGTGATTGACCTGAACCTAACATGTTTACTTGTTTAACTCGAACTAAACCCGATATAATTAATTCACATTTTTTATTTCAAATTAAAATGACATCAATACAAAATAAAAATGAAGTTAAATCACAAATTCGCTTATAAAAATTTTAAAAAAAAATGAGTTAGTGAATAAGAAAGAATAACACAAAACTAAATAAAAGAAATTTGTAAACAGGTTATCCGGTCTATTTTGGATCATGTCAGGTATTTTGGATCATGTCAGGTCGACCTTATACCTTTTTATTTATCAGGTTTTATAGATCAACCTAATTTTGACCTGAACAAAAAAGTTCATGACTTTACCATAATTTTTTTTGTGTTCGGACCGGGTCGTATTTTTGTATTGTGTCCAAAATTTCCAGCACTAGGTAGATTAATAGAAAACCGGTGCAGTTTTTAGAGGGGAGAACCTATGGTAGAATAGACAAAATAAAAAGTATCGTCCTGAAGCATTTTTAGCTTTTGATACTGTTGAGGAGATTTTAGTTTCAGATTTTTTATTTTATTTGTAATTGAGTAACCTTATAACGATGTCTATAAAATAATTGATATCATTCCAATTGAGAGTTGTTTTTGGTCATGAGAAGGGCATCTGAAACTCTCATTTTTGATCAACTACCAATTTCAACCAAAAATCCATCTCGGGCAGGTTTTCCTAATGACATATCAATTTGGGTCCTTTCATCAACTTACCAAATTATTACTTTTTAAAATTTAATTAAATCAAAACAGAAAATTATAACAATGAAATTTCAAACACATGTATTCTCAAAGTTCTTTGGATTAATTTTCCCAATGAACACTAATTATGCTACACAACCTTAATCACATCTCAAACTATTGTACTTTTGAGGTAAAGCACCGTCATTTGATCATGTGTGTGTGTAATTAATTTCTATAGAGATGGAGACTAAATGAAAAATGCATGAAAAGTTGAAAATAAGAAGAAGAAAAAAGAGGTTTATCAATTTGATGATTTTGAACTCTTCCAAATTTCCTCAAGCTCCATAGCAAAGGCTTTTTGTCTTCCAAGAACAATGGTTATATGATCCTTATTCTCCACGATCTTGACCCGAGCACGAGGAATTCGCGTCTGAACATGATAGCTACATTCGATTGGAATAAGGTCATCGTCTTGACCATGGAAGATCGAGACAGGACAATTGAGTTTGCTTCGGACAGTATTAAGGTAGTCATCGACTTTTTCGGCTGTCCCGCATATTATGTTGTGTAGGGTATGCCATGCAGAGTTATGGGTATGACAACAAAATCCATCTATTAAATATGTCTTAATCCTGTTAATTATAAAATGGAGACAAGAAATTAGCAACTTCATTAATTTGCAAATATTAAATAAGAGATTTAAAATTCGTAAAATGCTAGGATATAAATATATTTGTTAGCCCATTTATGTTTGAAATTAAGGTATTTGAGTGAAATAGAAATTTTGGTTGATCTAGAAAAATCAGAGTTTATTTGTCAAATGAATTCACTAGCTCTAAGTAAAAGTGTTCTCAAAAGTTAATTTGTGTATTTTAAGTTTAATAATAATAAAGTTTAATAAAATAGACAAGATTTTGATCTTTGCCTTATTTGAAAAAATAAAATAATATGTTCACGAGTAAACAAAATCGTTATGAGATTTACTCTCTTGCCACAAGTAAAAATGTTTTACTTGTACTATTTCGATAAAAACATACAAAATATCTTTAATATTTTAAATTTTTGTTACAAAAAATAATAAAGTAAAAAGATTTTAATTTATAAGCATTTAAATGATGAAATTGGAAAAAAAAATATTGGATGTAATATTTTTAGTATTTGGATAAAAATGATAAATTTTTATTATCTAATATTTTAAAATGTTATAAAAAAAAGTAGGTATAGATTTGTACTTTAGATTATTTAAATTATGAAATCAAACAAGCTTACAAATGGACCAACATTGTGTGGTGGATTCCAATCAAGACTAATTTATCTATAGACAGTATTGTCGGACCTAATAGCCCACACATAGTCATTAAATTCTCAACAGATCTTATTGACCAATTTATTGCATTTTATATAATTTAACTATAGGATTAAAATATTATATTAATTTTTTTATATATATAAAAATGACAGGTGGATGAGTTGGACAAGAAAGATGAATAAACTTACAAGTCTAATTAAGTTAATTAGCTACTAGGGTTATAGTTGTACCTATTTCTGGTGATGAATTTGATGATTGAATTCCACTTTTGATGGTTTTTGCAAATCACCAAACAAATCGTCCTGCCCACATGCTCGTACCAGCACGCAAGCGACGCTCCAAACGCGATAGGAGGCCAAACTTGTCGTGGCGCCAATCTCTTCATTAAGTAATGTGTAGTCTTTTCTCCCTTTGGCGCGGGGAAGTATGGCTGTCATGAAAACACAACAATAAATATTTCAACAACACAAAATTTAGAATTTAAAAATAGGATATTTTAGTATTTTTTTAATATGTTGACTTACCGGTGCAAGCAAGGTAATAGATTTAATAGAATCGGGATGTTTAATGGCAAGTGCAAGAGCTAAAATGCAACCGAGAGAATGAGCAACAATATGAAAAGATTTTACTTGATATGGATTTATAACCGACTTTTCAATCATCTCCAAATGTTCTCCAATCGTGTAAAGTGAATTGTCTGGCTTGGGACTCCTACCGAATCCTAATAAATCAACCGCAAACATCCTATATGTTGATTTGGCTGATTTTGAAAAGTTAGGGAACAATGTTTCCGTCCAAAACGATGATGATGAGATGTACCCGTGAATGAATAATACATCTTCTTGCACATTTCCTATAGTAAACATCATGAAATAATAGATTATTTTAAATTATGACCCCAAAGAGTTTAAGTTGGAATTAAACTAATCCTTAATTAATAGGGACATGAATAGAGTTATAACTCTATTCATGAAATAATAGATTATAATTAATTAGTAAATAATATGGGACAAATCCAATGACAAAATCTATAATACAAATAAATAAATATCTTTGTTTAAAAGTTTGTTCACTTTTGTGTGAAACTTGTATTAAAGGCTAGTTTTTGTATATTATTTAAAAAGACTACAATTCATTGATACTTGTTTACTTCATTTTTCTTTTAAATTTAAAAAATTAACACTATATATAATAATTCTCAACTTTAAACGTTTTGGTGGGTTATAAATATTTATAAAATTAATTTATAAATATTAAAAAGTATAAAAATTAAATAAGGAAATAGTTGTAAATATGAATAAATTTACTAGAGAAAATAATAAAGGAGGAAATTACGTTTATTGGCTCCTTCAACTCGGACAAACAGAGAATCATTGGAAGAAGAAGAAGCCCATGAATTACAAGTATTGCAGTCACAATCCGACCACCTCGGAATCCGATGATCCTTCTTAACTCCGATGATCTTTTCTTGCAGCATTTCGACAAAAGGAGAATCAACGGCAAACGTGGATCTGATTTTCGACATTTCATTTTCCGACAAGTACCCTTTTGAAAGCTCGGAAATGGTGGTAGGTCGGACGTAGAGGGTATCGGAGATCTCATTGAGTTGAATCCGAGTTGAGCTGAATCGGAAAATTTTCGACTGACCTGACTCGGAAACAAGGATATTGCCGGAGCGGGAAGTTGTGATTGTTTCCTTTACCGGAGAACAATAACAGGGCTTCGACTCTGTTTCTATAAGGTAATCGGCAAATTTGTAGACGTAACAAAGAATGAAATCTAGAATGTCGATAAGAGAGAAGATTATGAAACTTAAGAGATTATTGATGATGAATCTTCCAAATAATGTTAGAGCTGATCTTGTTGTTTTGATCATAATCATTCTTTTTTCAGAAAGATTACTCATTAGGCTCATATGCATGAACATTTATTTGAAAGCTGGTTCTTTTAGAGAGAGAGAAAGAGGTAGAAGAAGGTGGTTGAACGGAATACTCCCATTTCCATATATATAGGTAAACTATAGTGTGTTAGAGAGTTTTTTTTTTAAAAAAAATTATTATACAAAATAAGATTTTCCCTAATGAAAATTGCAATAATCTTTTAATATGACAAAAAAAAAATCTCTCCATCCTATATTGATGAGTTGGCACCATTCATTTTATTCAAATTTTTATGGGTAAAATAAATTAAATAATTTTATACCATTTATCATTCATTTTGTGGACAATAAATATAATCCTCTACGTATATTTAATTAAATTTTAAAAAAATTATATACATATATTTTTTTTTTATTTTTTTTATATATATTTGTTTTTATTTAAAATTATTTCTTATATATTTATTTTTTTATTTGAAATTGTTCCTTACATATTTATTTTTGTTTGAATTTATACCATAAATAATAAAAATTATTTTAAAATATTATAAAACTGTTAATTTGTGTTGAAAATACACATAAATTACATTTATACGTGATATATCTATTTTTTTTTTTTGTTTTTCTAAGTTTTACTGCGAATAAAGTTTTCACATTTAGATATGACTTCTTTAACTCAATTTTTAAACGACGACACATCTACTTTATTTCATTTTCGAACAACCATGTCACAAATGTATACCATTTTATCATTTACAACATTGTTCATATGTTGAACAGATAATTTACTTTTGAATTTAAGTAGTTGAAATGTTGAAGGCAATATTTTTATTTTAATTTGGTAAAAAGTTAGAATCAATATTTTTTATTTTAGAAAGTTAATATGTCAGACCGATATATTTTGTTTATTTGAATTTAAAATTTTAATTTGTCGAGCCAATATTTTATTTTTTAAATTTAGAAAGTTAACATGTTAAACCGGCTTATTTCTTAATAAAATTGAACCCTAAGAAAACTTTTCAAACTTGAGTTACCATAATAAACTATATCAAAACAATGTGTCTTAATAATATAGATAATATATGATTAATTTATTTTTATTATATTATTTTTCAAATATATTATAATTGAATTATAATTTTATAATTTTCCAAACATTGAAATTGAATTATAATTCAATATAAATTTTTGTGTAATTGTAATTATAATTTTCTTATTAATTCCAATTTCACTAATTCAAATCCGACTCAATTTGTTAATTCATGAAACAACCCTACAAAATTAAAACCGATCTACAAGAAGTCAGTGAGAAAGGAGTGAAAATATTTTACAATAAATATATAAAATTCTGTAAAAGGTCTTATTTAGTTTAAGAAATTACATTTTTAATTAAATTTTTTACTCTTAGATTTGATTAACTAAGAATCTATGATGTCCACACAAAAATTAGGCTATTGTAGTTCCTATTAAGTTATTAAAATTTAAAATAAAATAAAATATATATTGGATATATAAACAATAATTTGTAGGTTTCATTCAATTCATTTAATATAAATACGTATTGGGACCTATGATGTCCTCACAAAAATTAGGGTGTTCTCACCCACCACACATTTGTATTTATTTCATCTAGTTTGATTAATTTGCAAATTTCATTTGTATGCTTGAACCACTCATTATAATTAACTAATTTAAAAAAAATTACTTTTGCTTAAATTTTTTATTTAATTAAATTATTCAAATCAGTAAAGTCATGTCCTAACTTGCCACTACTAATATTTACCTTTGATAATTTTCACCAATCAAATAAGACTTGAACATTGAATTGTTCCATATGAGGCTCGAATAATCAAAATTTTAGCCATTTAAATTTTTTTTCACAAACAAAGTTGTCTTCTTACTTTAACATAGTATATTTTTTCTAAAATAATTTATCATATTTACAAAAATAATAATAATTTTTTTTCAAATTTTCAAAATTTTCACATTACATATTTTTTTAAACATCCAAATAGTATTCAATAGTTTTGAACAAATATATATCGAAAAATACTCAATTTAAAATACAAATACGTCAAAATTGGTAGACCATACAATGGTTATGTGGTTATAAAGTTTTTTGAAAATAAATAAAATTATATCTCTATTCAAAATTTTCTCTAATTTTTTCTTAGATTACACATATTTTAATCAAAAAAACCAACTTCGGCTAAATAGAATGCGTAAATCTCGAAATAATACTCAATTCTTAAAAAAATAAGTTCAAGACGTCTCAAAATATCATTTCATTTAAAAACATGATAAATTAAATAAGAAAATGAAAATAATACGTTAAAATAATATGAAGAACGTTTTGTATATTTGAAAGAAACCTCAAATGATTTAAAATTTTGATAGTTGAGTCGCATATGTAATAATTAAAAGTTCGAGCTTCATTTAATAAAAACGACTCAAATTCAGGTCTCAAATAACAATTAAGCCAATATTTAAATATAACTAACTCAACCCAACCCTATAATATTGATTTTTCAATTTAATTAATGAGAAATGTTAGGGAGGAGAATTTGGAGAAGACAATATGAAAGGAAATTACGTGGCACAATCTAATTGGCTGAAAAATATATATTTCTTCTCTCTATCCACTCTTTTCTTTTTTTCAACCAATGACATGATGACATGTCATTCTCTCATATTCTCTCCATGTCATTCCTCATATATGACATTTCAATAAATTTTAACAAAAATTATGATAATTCCTATGCAATGTCCACGGATAAAAATATAAACAAAATAAATTTAATAAAAAAATTATAATAATATGTATTTCAATGTTTAAATTTTGTAATAAATCACGAATAATATATTAAAATAAAAAAAATTAAAACTATCTAATTCCACATTTTATTCACTTTGGTAAAACAAATAATCTCCTCACATATTTTTTCCAATAAACCTCTCATCTCGTAACCTTACACTTTTACTTTGGTCAAATCAAAAATCTCAAACATTACCAATCTTTTTTTACCATCACTTTAGCCCATCAATACTCAATCGACCTCTCATCTTGTGACCTTAAAGCACTTAGACTGACCAACAATCTCATTCCACATTTATCTACCAATTCAAATCGGACTTCTCATCTCAGGACCTTAACTTTCAATTCGGTCAAAAAAACTAATTTTCTCGCATATTTTAATCACCAATATCAATTTCTTTCCAAAATGACATTTATCTTTTTACCTGACTTTCACTTCGACTATCAAAAATTATATCATTCTATATTTATTCACCAATCACAATCGATTTCTATTTTCTTGAAGACCTTAGTTTCACTAATCAAACAACTCATCTTCTCACATATTTTATAATTTACAGCCCAACATTTTTATCCTCATTTCGGCTAATCATATATCTCATTCCACATTTATCCACCTCAATTGACCTCTCATCTCGTTACCTTAATTTCACTTTGATTAATTAACCATCTTATTCCACATATCCACCAACTCATAATTGACCTCTCATCTAAAGACCTTACTTTCACTTCGTCAAATAACTCATCTCCTAACATATTTTACAATATACAACCCAACATTCTTTATCCTCAATTTGGCTAACCATTCATCTCATTCCACATTTATCCACCCCAATAATCGACCTCTCATATGTGACCTTACACTTTCACTTCAGTCAAATCAACCATCTTCAACATCATCAATCTATTTTACTCTTCACTCTAGTCATCAATCATCAACTGACCTCTTATCTCGTAACCCATCCCCTCACATATTTTACAATATACAACCTGATTTTTTATTCTCACTTCGAATAACTAATCATCTCATTATACATTTATCAACACCCTAATCAACCTCTCATATTGTATGATCTTACACAATTTCATTTCGGTCAAATCAACCATCTCCAACGTTATCAATCTCTGCTACCCTCACTTTGACCCATCAATCCCCCAATCGATCTCTCATAGCGTGACCTTACTTACTTTGATTAACCAAAATCATTTTATTCTACATTTTTATCCCACCAATCTCAATTGAGCTCTCATCTCGAGAATTTACTTTCATTTCGGTCTCTCATCTCGAGACATTACTTTTATTTCGGTCAAACAATCAATTTTCTCACATATTTTACAATAAATAACCCGATTTATTTATCCTCACTTCGACGGACCAACCAATCTCATTTCACATTTATCCACCCTAATTGGACATCTCATATCGTGACCTTAAACTTTCACTTTGATACATTACCAATCTCTTTTACCCTCACTTTGGCACACCAATCCTCAATCGACCTCTCATCGTGTGGCATGCTCACTTCGACTAACCAACCCATCTCATTCCATATTTTTATCCACCCTAGTTGACCTAGTCGACCTCTCATCATGTGACATACTCACTTCGACTAACCAACCATCTCATTCAATATTTTTATCCACCTTAATTGACCTATAATCTTATGACCTTACATTTTTACTTCGGTCAAATCAACAAACAACAAACTATCTCCTTTCATATCGTGAATTTCATTTACCCAACCACCAATTTTATCGCATATTTTAACCATCCATTTGAATCGGCCTCTAATTTTGTGAATGTCATTTATCAACCCACCAATTTTATCGCGAAAATTTTAACCAATATCAATCACATCAAATTATTATTTTTTACTTCAATAAACCAACATTTTTATTTCACATTCAATATTTTTATCCACCTTAATTGACCTATAATCTTATGACCTTACATTTTTACTTCGGTCAAATCAACAAACAACAAACTATCTCCTTTCATATCGTGAATTTCATTTACCCAACCACCAATTTTATCGCATATTTTAACCATCCATTTGAATCGGCCTCTAATTTTGTGAATGTCATTTATCAACCCACCAATTTTATCGCGAAAATTTTAACCAATATCAATCACATCAAATTATTATTTTTTACTTCAATAAACCAACATTTTTATTTCACATATTAACCACCAATGTTTTTTAATAGTTAAAAAATTGTGCATAATGGGAATTGAATCATGGTCTTCATTAAGTAGCATTAACACTTTAACCACTAGACCACTTAATATTGTTGATTTATATTTATAATTTTGTGTATGCATATATATAATTTAATACTTAAATATATATTATTATTATTTTTTAAAAAATATTTAATAAATACATATTATATTAATATATTTAAATTAAATATTTATTTTTAAAATTAATTAATTTTTTCACTAAGATTTATTATATATATATATGAATGAATTATTATTATATTATTAATGTTAACTTTTTTTATTATTATTTTAAATAAATTTTGAATTATTAATTTTAGTTATTTAAATTTGTTATTAAAATAAAAGTTAAAAAAATATGTCAATTTTTTTTCCTAATTAACTAAACTCTTTTACACTTATTTTTCACTATTAAGGTTTATTTTATATATATATATATATATATATATATATATATATATATATATATATATATATAAGAGTTTGTCAAATAATTGACTTGTTTATTGTTTATATTATGTTACATGTTCAAGGTATACTTATAACATTTTTAATCATTTTAAGTTTATAAGCAATTATCTATTTATTCTCACGTATATCTCCAAATTAATCACAGTTCTTGATCCGACAATTCGATTACTTTGAAATTAAACATTGTTATATATATAGATTACTAGTAATCATCGCATTAAAGAAAAAAAATCAACAAAACTGAAAAAAAATATGTCAATTAAAAGAATTTTAAGAGATAGATATAATAATAAAAAAAATGAAGCATATTAACTCTTTTGGAGAATAAAATACTCAGTGACAATGATACAAACCTATTAGTATTATGAGATTCAATTTTCTATTAAAGCATCAAATTAAATCAAGGGCTTCTACAAGTTATTGTTGAATTGAAATATTTTGTTCAGAAATTAGTTATCCCTTATAAACTCGATTCAAATAACTCAAGAAAAGTATATTTAACTATAAAAAAAAAAATTTGAAGTTGAAGTGGAAACATAATTGTAGTATTATATATTATTTTAGAGAATAAATTTTCACCTAATAAAAACTAACTTCTACATCAACTTGCTTAGATATGGTTAAGAAAATATGAATAGAGAATTATCACATGTATAACAATATGCCTATAGCAAGTTGAAGACATTTAGGCGCATTTATTGATAACACGCGAGAATCGGCTTTATATTTTTCATCTCATTTACTATTATTTGAAGCATTTACACACATTTATTTAATATACAGAGAAGCTTCCAGGAAATTATTACTTTCCTAGCTAGCTTCCTAATTTACTCCCCAATTCTTCTATGCTAGAAATAAAATCTCTATTTATAGAGGGCCCAATTCTTCTATGTTAGAAATAAAATTTCTCTGATCGCGTGATTTCGTTATTCGAATTGAGATTATCTATATATATATATATATATATAATGATGCTTAATTTTTAAAGTATCCGGATTGTCGGGTCGAGAGCTATGGTTAATTTGAATATATGTGAGAGTAAATGGATACTTGTGTTGAATTTTGGGTTGACCCGCCCATAAATTTTTTACCGTAATATTTTTTTAACGGTTTTTTATATTATTATTCGTGCAAATGCACGGGATACATGCTAGTTTAAATAATGTTGTTTATTTAAAAATTAATAATTAATTGGACTGATTTTAATGTTTAATTTTTTTTGATAAAAATACTTAAAATATATTAATATATAATTACAAAATAAAAATAAATATTTAAAATACATAGTATTTTAATTAATGAATTAAGTTATATAACGAAGGAAGAATGAAATATATTGGATTAAGTTGAATTCTTTAAATAATTCAAACCGAATAAAGTTATATTTTATTATTATTATTATTATGTCACTACAATAATTTGGTTTATGTAAATAATGTTATAGCACGAGACATTATAAAAAAAAGAAAAAGAAAAAAAGAGGCCAATATTCATTTGAGTCAATTCTAGTAAAAGTGTTGCTCTTGTAGGTAAATATATCCACTAATACAAACCAGTTTTTATATTATTTATCACAAATTCAATAAAACAAAAGTGTAAAATTGAATAACATATCAAGTTCACATAAACACAAACAAATATAACCAAATCATAAAAAATAATATGAAAACTAATTTGATATTAATTCTAGCACTTAGTGCAATGATATGCCTTTTTTGGGGGCTTAATTTGTTCATATTTTTATACAAAATATGTTGTAAAATAATTTATAATATAGCTAGTGATAAGTTTATTATTAACTGTGAATTTCCTAATACATTTATTCAAATTCATAAAAATATATGAGAAATCATAAATTTAATAAAAATGGAATAAAAAAATTACAAATTAAATTGGTGTTCAGGCCAACTTGTAAATAATATTTCTTTTTGTCCATTCATATAGGTTAAACTGAAAAAAATGTCAATGTTCGTTTGGATTCCGAAAGATCTCGTCGTTGGTTATCCTTAATTGTCAAGATATTATTTTATGTTACAAAATATAAATCACAAATGCACTATATATATTTTTAATCATTCACAAAACATACAAAAGTCATGCCTTCCCTCAAAAAAAAAAAAAATCAATTGACACAAATTTAAATTAAATATAATATTTATTAGCCAAAAAGAAACAAAAAAAAATAACTTCTAAAAACTAGATCAACAAAGTTAACTAATCAAGTCATTGAATCTCAAATAATCAAATAAAGATATTGGAAAGTGAGTTACTTATTCATTAGACAGAAAGTTCTCACAAGAACTTAACATGAATATTGACATTTTTTTACCCTGTTATAATATTTTTGCAGTATTGGTTGCATAATTTACTCTACTTTGCATCTTCCATTCTTCTCTGGTTTGTTTTATTTTGTTATCCTTATTTTTTTTATCATTAGCTGCAATCTTGATCATTATGAATCTTCTTTATTGTCATGATCTCCAATGCAAGCTCATCACTATTACAATTCTTGCCACAAACAAAAATAACACAAAATTCATAGACAGGTAGATCACAAAGTTCCATCTCTTTACATGCAAGCTATATCGACTTTTTGGCCTTTGTTAGCCTTTCATAACCAAGCAACATAATCCTTGTCTATCATCATCAACAATTTAATCTTCAATATCATCTAAGTCATCCCTAATTCTAACACCAAAGTAGGGTGTGCAAAGTGGCATGTCAATGTCCACACCAATATTTAGTGGAGACTTTCAAAACACTAGGGAATCCTGCATCCTTAAGGTTACATATTGAGATAACTATATCTATCTGAATTTAAAATAGATTTATACTAATTTAGCTTAACTTGTCTATTGTTTTGCAGATTAAAGACATTTGACATATTAAATAATTTTAGAAAGTTTAGATTCTATTAGAGCTGAAAGACTATTTCATAATTTTTAAGTTTCATTTAAATGTCTGGATGATATTATGTTAATTTTTATGTGAGTGTGAATGAGTATGAATAATTCTTGCGTTAATATATATATATGAATTAACTAAAATGTAAAAATTTATTTACAAAATATATATAATACACAATAATATAAAAATAATTTAACAATTTGGTTTAATGGTTAAAGCTATAATTTAACAATTTGGTCTAATGGTTAAAGCTTCTTGATTCATATAATCTCATTAGAGGTTGATGTTATATATATATATATGAATAAATTATTAACGTAAATTTGACAAGATATTTAAGAAATAATTTTTTTTTATACTTTAAAAAGAGTTCCTCAATAAAACTAAAATCTTGATATTTTATTTATAAATATAACTTGTAGTATTACATTGAAATAAATATATTGCTTGGCACAAATATATAAGTGAATTTATATTGTTAAATAAAAAATTCATTAATTTTTTTTTTATAAAAATTGATGTGTGCTTGGGATATGTAAGACAAATGTATAATGGTGGAATTAGTTTATTTTATTTTATTTTAAAATATTCTAAACTGTTATCGATAATCATTTGATAACAGGACATATAAGTAGTGTTATGTTTTTAAATAACAATTTTTTCATCTTTAAAAAAAAATATTTGTTTGATAGACATAATAAAAAAGGGTATAAATGTTGATAAATATAAAATCTTTTATTTTAAAGATGGTTAACAACTCTTGATCAACATTTGATACTCATTCAATGTATTTATTTAATAGTGTAATGTAGGATGAGCCTGGCTAATCAATGGGCAAATTATCAAGGTACTTTATAGAGTTTCTAAAAAAATATCACTTTATCACCGATATCTAATGTATTTATTTATTTTTTAAAATATAATAGTTTTGGGTTTAAAATATTATATATGACCAATATATATATATATATGATGACAACGCGGTAACTAAACCGAATTGTCTCGTTTGGGATGGTTTGACCAGTAATTCATTCGGGAAGGGATCGACATAAATAATATTCGTGTCTTCCACCCCGAACCATCCAAATTTTACTCCGATTATGCCCGAATACTAAAAATACATTTAAAATATAAATCATCAATACAGTTATTTATTCAATATATTTTATATGAGTTTTAAGTTTATTTTTTTTATAATAATATAAAATTTTTAATATATTATAATATATATTATATTAAAAAATTCATTTATATAATTTAATTATATAAAAAATTATTTATTTTTTAAGAATATGGTATAAATGATGCACCGCGGGGATTTTTGAAACCAAATGAGACGGAAATGGTAGAAAAAAAATCTTCGAAAGTAAAAATGGGGCGGGAATGGTAAATGCATTCGCCGCTCCGAACCGCCTTATTGTCATCTCTATTAGCGAATCCTCGCACCACATCATTCGACCCACTTTATGAGACAAAATAGATCAGGTTAAAGATTATTAACCCGTAAATCATATAAACGGGTTATAAAATAATATGAAGAGTCACCAATTAAAAAATTAAATTAATGTAAATAAAAGTTTTAGAGGATTAATTAGTTTCCATATTTATTAAATTGATCATTAAATAATTTTTAATACTGATGAACATATATATTTTTTTTTATTTTCACTCCATATTTATTATATGCAACATTATTTTAATTATTTTAATTTAATATAATTATAAATTAAATTTTAAAAATATTTTTTTTATTAAATTCTTTAATTAAAATTTTCAAATAATTTATTAGAAAGTTTTATACCTTTTATACATATTTATTATTCATATAATTAATTAATTTTATCATTAAATAAATTTTAAATTTGGTTAAAATATAAATATTATTTTATCTTCTCCTCATATTTATTATATACATCATTATTTTAACTATTTTCTTAATTTAATATAATTATAAATTAGAATATATATTTTTACATTATTATTTAATTAAAATTTTTAAATAATTTATTATAAAATATTTTAATTTTTTTATTAATTAGTTTCTATATTTATTAAATTAATATTTAAATAAAATTTTAATTTTTCTTAATATATATTTTTTATTTTCTCTTCATAAGTATTATATGCAGTATTATTTAATTTTTTTAATTTAATATAATTATAAATTAGATTTTAAAAATATTTTCCTTATTCTTTAATTAAAATTTCCAAATAATTTATTACAAAAATATTTTTATTCCTTCAATAAATATTTATTATTTATATAATTAATTAATTTTCTTTTATTAAGTAGTTTTATAATTATTAAATTAACTTTTAAATAATTTTATAATTTGGGTTAAAAATTATATATTTTTTTTAATTTCGAATTTGTTTTGAAACAACAATTTCATGGTGTTGCATATATAATTTAATTAATATTTTGACTTTAAAAATAACACTAATGTATAAATACATGTAGTTATAAATTTTGTAAAATTATAATATAATAAATATTCAAAATATGGGTAGAATTTGTTGAAATAAGAATTTTACGGTGTTTTAATTAATATTTTGAATGAAATTTTTTATTTCAATTGTCCAAATTTCAAAAAAAAAAAATTATAAAGAAAAAATTATAATAAATATAAGATTAGATTACTTTATACAGTATTAAAAAAGAATGAAAACAATATATATACACAATATTAAAATTTCTCAAACTTATATATTTTATATGGATTGTATCTAATCATTATGATATTATGAGATTTATGTCAAGGACACTACATTAATAAACTTTATGTATTAAAATTTAAATAATTATTAATATTTTATAATTCATGTGAAAAGTTATAAATAAAAAAATGTAATTTAAAAGTGTTATGTTTTTATATAACAAAATTTAATTAAGATGAAAATGTATATTTATTGTATTTAATTATTTTTTTAAAAAATTATTGGATATAGCAATTATTGATATATTATAATTCAATTTTTTTTTATAAAAATTTTAATTTTTTTTTAATTTTCTGTAAATTATTTTGCTCATATAATTCCCTAGTATATATACTTAAATGACTTTGAATTTCTTTATTTTTGTTTCGAAACACTTTGAGCGTCAATTTTTATATTGGCTAAATATTGTTATATTATTTAAATTGGTATAATATTAAAGTATTTTGACATTATGTTACAAATGTGCATGTAATCAATAAGAGTACTTTTTCAATTGAATTTTCTCATTTTTTTTTATCTGTAACTATTGCGAATGTTACAGTGTTTTGAGATTCATTCAAATTGAATTGTTTGATTTGTACAAATTCATTGCATTTTTTCTTATTTGTTTTTTAAATCAAAGACCACATTGTTTTCCTAAATTTATTTTAGTTAATACATGGTACTCAAATCGAATTCTTCATTCTCTATCATGTAATCATCTATTTTTTTAACACTGTACTCTAATCGAAATCTAATAGCTAGATACCATAAAACATTAATTGGAAGCCTAATTTGGATCAAAAGTAAAGTTGTCTAGCTAGCTATAATTGAATAATAAGTTTCTCGTTTATAATTATCTCTAAAGACTAATGTTTGGCAAATTTTATTGATATGATTTTGGACCATGTTAAATTCAATATAAAATTAAGTTGTTCATTTTCTTTCATTGGTTGCTTGTCGTCAAGGGAACTCTCTATGATATGTGATTTTGTATTCATCAATAACATGTACGACTATATATATTTTTTTAAACATTTTTAGAAAACTTGTTAATTTCGCATATAAAAAGCAAACAAGGTAATTTTCCTATTTTCAAAGAAAAAGCAATGGTAAGTTTTGAAAATCAAAAGTCAGTTAAATGATAAGAGCATGTGATTTTTATGAGATGATAGAAGATCATAAAAACAAATAGAGTTACCACAACAATTTCAAACAGAGTACAAAACTTGAGTTTTACATGATCAAAATCTACTCTATTGGTTAATTGTCTACCATCACAATAAAGTATTTGCGCAACAACTCATCAATCACACTTTAGATAGCCTTTAAAAGGCTTCGCAACATAGTCTAAGATTCGGTTGCTCTATCTCATAAAACAATTTTCGAGCATAAAAAATTGAGGAGCTAGCTTTCTATGAGTTCGCTAAAAAGATGAAGCTTCCTAAGATATTTTTCTTTTGTACACTGTAACCGATTGCTCAATTTTAAAATAAAGAATAAAATGTCTGTACATAAATCCATTCATATACGCAATTCAAAACCCTAAACCAATAAAAATTCCTATACTCGTCTTTAGGTTCTAATCACGTTTATATATGATATTAAATTTAAAAAAAAAATAATATAATAATATAATATAGTAATTATATTATCATAATATTATAATATTATAAAAATGTCTTACAAATATTTTATTTTATATTATAACCTCCTTCCTTAAACTTACGATCAAAATGATTTGAACAACTTAAGATAGGAGATTGTGAAATATTGATGTTATGCTTTTCAAGCTTAATAAACTCATAAATATTGAAATCCATATTCTTATTACATGATAACCGTGTTGACGGATAAACCAACAAAAAATGTAGAATTTCTTAGACATTGAATTCTAGGTTAACCAAAAACTAAAAAAGAATTTATATCTTACTCGTGAGCAGGAACGGACCCAGAATTCGGTGATGGGGTGAGCTTAAAAAATTAACGAGGAAATTTTGAATAAAACGAGTAACTAAAGGTAAATTTTATAATTTTTAAATAATAATATACACAAAATATTGAATAATATTGAATTTCTTTTAAAAATTAGAAAGTAATGTCATATTTTAACCATAAAAATAAAATTCGGGATTGGCTTCAGCCCACCCGAACCCCTACATAGATCTATTTCTACTCAGAGTGTTGAGATCCATCCAATAACATGATGACAATATGATGACTATATAAACTAGTGAAAATGTGTTTACATCATGGGCATATAATGCTGGGTTAAAACAATAGCTGAAATAATTTTGTTGTTACTCGTTAGTGTTGAGATCAATCTAAAAACGAGATACCAGTATGTTGACTAAATAACTAATTTTTTTATATATATAATTGGATTAAGACCAACAAAATATGAGCATTGACTGTTAGGATAAAACAACAACCGAAAAAATTCAAATATATGATTATCGAAGAAAATAAAAACACAAAAGAAACATCTCAAAGAAAGATGTTATTAAAAATATAATAATAAATTATGAAAATATATTATTGAAAATAAAATATAATAATAAATTGATTAGAGCCCTCCAACAATTGATAAAGTAAGCATTATGACTTAGTAGACTCAAAATGAAAATAATACTATTATATCATTTTAGAATATAGAGATATATATTGTATTAAATGGTGTATAAAATTACATAAATTATTTATAATATATAGAAATTACGTTTAAATTTATAATAATAATAATATAATATTATAATTTTGTGATAATATCTCATAAATATTTTATCTTATATTATAATCTTAAGAATGAAAACTTTTACTCGAATTTAAGTGAATCATACAAAATTGGATCATGGAGTGCGGATAATTTGATAATGAATTAATTATATATATATATATATATATATATATATATATATATATATATATATATATATATATATATATATATATATATATATATATATGAGGGTGATAAAATAAAATACCTAGCTCATATTGTATTTTTTTCAATAAATTTATTTAGTAACAGACTGGAGTATTTAATGGATGAACTTTGTTTAAAGATGTTTTATATGAAAACCACTCAAAATGACTGAATCAAGCGTTAATATTTTAAACGGTGCTCAACCGTAAAAGATTGAGAAATAAATGAGCATAGCTCATTTCTGACAAATGTGTCAACAAATGAGCTGTTTTCCCTTCTCATCAATAATCACACATATTTTCCCAAATAGTTAAATTTTTCTTTGAAAAGTAATGGGTGAAATTCCAACTAAATATCCTGAATAATTTAACTTTTTAAAGGTAAAATTAATTTCAATAGTTAACCATATTGACCTATTTTTTGGATTTTTTTTTTTGCGTTTACCTGATTTAAAAAAAAAAAAACTGAAAAATTGGTTTTAAAAGTTTAAAGACTATTTTACCTTCAATTATTCTTTCTCTCTATCTATTCTATACTTTTCCCTATTTTTCAAATTGTTACACTCAGTTAAATAGAGGAGGATAATTTTAATGATTTTAATTAATAAAATAATTAATTAGATTTGATGATATAATTATTAAATTTTAAAATAAAAACTGAATTTTATCTAAATAACTAAAAATTAAACAAGACCTAAGTTATTTTGAGAATTAGTATTTAAAAGATAAAAAAATTATAAATTTGATTTTCATTTAATTCGGATCAATCTCAACTGATGTGATTGGAAAGTCAAGCGAGCCATAATTAAACAACATTATAGAAGAAATAAACATAATAAAATACATTTGAAAGAAAGAAACCCGAGAAAGAATAAATTACAAAGACTTCACACCTCACAAAGTACAAGTAGTCAACATGAAACTTGACTATCTTTATACCTTTATTTGTACCTTATGCATCTTTCTCTTGCATAGACTTGTCTGTAGTACGTCTCTTTTATTTTGTTTTTTTTAATATTAAAAAAATATATGTTCCTATACTAGCACAATTAAAATATCATTTAACCAATTAAATCCTTAAGATAATAGAAACTTATTCTATTTAATTAATAGTATATAAATTATAATTATTTTAACTAATAAATGGTTGATCTCGACCTCATTAGAACATGTTATATAATTAATAATAAGGTTACTTTATGAATAATGATTCCATAAGTTAAATACTTATGATATATATCGACTTCAACTCTTTTGAAAATTTTGATCTCATAGATTACTATCTGAAGTTTCAATCATTTTGAGACTGATCAAAATGGAAAATTAAGGACACAAACATTCTTCATGTTGTTTTTTCATTTTGTAGCTTTTTGTTTTGTGTTGCTTTTGGCTAACATTTTTTTTGAACCATTTGATGTTTTAAACTTATAAATTGTATTGCAATGTTTTTATTAAATTTTCACCATAAATCTGCTACCAAGAAAATATATGAATCAATGAAATAAATTTTCTTTTCAAAACAAAATAATTTATTTGGCTTAGTAGAACATTTAAATCAAACTCTCTAGTGGAATGTAAATAAAAAACTATGATTTCTGTAACAGCTCACTTCAATCCCTCTACTTGATTTAATTATTTTTCTAAGCTATATCCACACTTCTTCCCCCCACTTGATCCATGATTCCCAAGAACTATGATTAGTCTTTGGAATGATCTTAAGTCTGATAAGTGAGAGAAATTAATATTGGTATACTTTATTATTCATGTATAAGTTGGTTTCTAGTTGGTAGATGATGTTCACTTGAATTAATTCGGCCACATTGAGAATTCAGACAGTATTTCAGTAATGTCCAAGTCCAACTAATAACTAAGTAAATAGGTTAAATATTGGACCACATATTGTAGCTAAAAGAAATTAAATAGGACCACACAATTCAACCATGCATGCTTCTTCCCATGAGCTTTTCATGGTGTATTCATGGCTACTAGTTGCATGGAATAAGTCATAATAATAATCTTGACACTAAATATATATTAATACATCTTATATACATGTCTTTGTACCAACATGTACTTAAATATTAGAGAAATAATAAGAAAACGAAAAATATATTGACAGAAAAATATAGGGAATGATATGTCATCCCTTTATTGGATTGAGAATTTAAATTCTCTCATATAAAATTTTGAATCCACTTAAATAATGAGACATCATTTCCTACAACTTTCTTATCAATAGATTTCTCGTTCCTATCATTCCACTAAATATTAATACATCTTTCATGTATGCCAAATTGTTTCCCCATAATTCATCTTTTGAACTTTTTATTTGTTTACACATAATCAAAATCTAGATACTCATTTTCACCCCTAATTTATAATCTCAAATAAATTTAAGAAAACAATTAAAAAAAACATTTTATACGGGATTGAAGCCAATCATTTATTTGGAACTGACATTGTATCAATCAGATCACAAATTAATTAAATTTAAGATTTTTTTTTTGAAAAACAGCTTAGTGCCATTTCATTAAAAAAACCCAAAAGAGGGAAAAAAAATACAAAAGCTTAAGATCAGATCTAGACAATTTCTAGATTTTACAATGAAACAATAATTGAATTACAGACAATAACAATAATCAATTAGAGCATACAACATTTTTACTTTTATTCTACTTGTGACCTTCTCAAACGAAATATCCCATGTCTGACAGAGCTTTCTATTCTCTTCATTCCTTTCGATTCCTCTCCAGGATTGAATAAGTGCATTTCCATCTGAAGTTATATCTCTCCAAATATCTTCAGCGGTTCTACTTATTCTACTGTGAGTTCTTGAATTTATTTCTTTCCAGATATTGTAGATTACTACTCCAAAATAGCATTTCAACATACTTACATAGAAGGATATTTCTTTTGCTTTATTCTTCATTCACTCTTGGATTTCTTCTCATATTCCTGGAAAGTTGATGATGTTCATGTTTGCAGCAAACATCTTCCAGATTTGTATTACAAAAGAGCATTCCCCAAATAAATGGTTTATGTTTTCCTCAACTCCTGAACATAGAACACAGTTGATATAGTTGATATCAGGAATGTTTATGTATAAATCTAAATAAGATAAATAATGAAGTAGATATGATATAAACATGGAATTAATCATGTTGGTATTTATTTTACATATTAGAAAAAAAACTAAAAAGTTTGGGTCGAAGAGTTGTGAGCGGTCGTCGTAGCCAGGTGCATATATATGTAGGTCGACAACCAACAACAACCAGCCGCAACCAATATCAGGGGAGGTCAATGGGCGTGCAATATTCAACAATCACGGATCGATGAGGAACGTCCAACGACAAGTGGGTCGCTCACGCAATGCGGGATGCGAGACCGCATTTAAGAAGAACGACTAATGGCCCATATTTATGTCGTTTTGGGTTCCATTCAACACGCGAATGACAATCCCAAACAACATTGCTTTGAGGCGCAAGGAACACGTCTGGCACACGACTCCTTCCTCCCTGTGCGTTTTTGTTGGTTCTATTTATCAAATTTTCTAAGAATAATAATGAAGAAAGGAAATTAAGGAAAACTAGGAAGGACAATAATATTTGTTAAAGAGGAAAATTTTTAAGAGTCTTAAGTACTATATATTAACCTTTGCAAACAATTCTTTTAAAGGAGCACATTATCATAAAAATCCTAAACTACTTATACTTACAAGTCTAAACCCACAAAAATTAAATAAGCCCTAATTGCATAAAAGACAATGAAGACCAACAACTTTCAACTTGTTGACAGTCAATGGTTAGACCCAAAATCTCCCCTGTAAGCTTGATTTAGTTCGAGATTCTACACGTCGAGTAACTATTGCTTCTCCACAAATTTGACTCTTGCTAGCGCGTTAGTGAGAATATTCGCACATTGCTCTCTAGTGCTTATGAACTATACGTCCATGATACACTATGTTATATATTAATGCTATTGAGGACTTGTTGTTAACATAGAGGGTTACTAGTCTCGGCTCGTATCCGAGCATCTCACTCAATAAGTTTCTCAGCCAAAGTCCTTGACACGACACTACAGTAGCTGCCATAGACTCTGCCTCACATGAAGGTAAAACAACAATTCTATACTTTTGAGATTGGCATGTGATCAGATTCCAGTTGAGATAAAACACCATCCCTCTAGTATTTTTATGTCGCATGTGTTACCGACTAAGTCCCTTCTAGTAAAACCAACGAGTTCTTCAACTTATCATAATATTCTTAACTAAATCCCATAGATCGGCATTCTCTTCATGTGACGAAGAATGTGTTTTATTGCCTATTGGTGTAGAGTTGTAGACTACTCCATGTATCGACTCAATATGCCAACCGCATAAGAGATATTTGGTCGAGTGTGCGTTAAGTACATGAGACACCCGATGATATGCCTATACTCCTTCAAATCAACTAAGCTTCTTTCCACATTCTTTCCGAGTTATAACTTTGCTTTTATCAAATACTTGCTCGGGTTATAATCTTCCATTATGATTATTTCAATACCTTCTTCGCTTAAGTCTCTTGCGTCATCTCAATGTTATCTTTCTTCTAGTCCACCTCGATACCAAGGTAGTACGAGAGTATCTTGAGATCACTCATCTTGAACTCCTTCATCATCTACTTTTGACTCCTCAACGCCCTTGATGCTTGATCCTGTCACGATCAAGTCGTCGACATATATGTCAACGATGAGTACTTCTTCTCCATAGTTTCTCGTGTACACAACCTACTCTTCATAATATTTGACGAAGCCGAGACACATCATTCTCTTGTTGGCCTTGGTTCTTGACGTAATCCGTAGAGAGACTTGTATAACTTATACACCCAGTGCTTTTTATATTTTATGATAAAGCCTTCAAGTTGAGCGACGCAGACTTATTTTTTGATATCACCTTTGAAAAATGATGATTTGACATCCAAGTGGTGGATCTCCCATTCATAGTGATCTTCGATGGCAAGAATTAATCTAAAAGTGTCAAATTTTGCCATCGGTGCAAAGGTCTCTTCAAAGTCAACGCCTTGCTTCTGGACGTAGTCTTTTGCTACAAATCTCACTTTGTGTTTGAGATGTTGACTTCTTTGTCTCTTTTCAACTTGAAAACCCACTTTAACCCGGTGGTCTTGTGACAAAGTGGTAAGTTAATGAGCTCCAATGTCCTGTTCTTCCTGATGGACTCGAGCCCTTTCTTCATGGCCTCATACTACGTCTCTTTGGCTGCTGCCTCGTGATATGTTGTTGGCTCGTCGGTGGTGAGAAACAACAATTCATCAAGATCCATCTCTATCAGCAACATTGCTTCCATCTTCGAACTTTACATTTCTGAAGATCTTCTCTTCGATCAAATTGAGCTTCTCTCGATGGCCCATCATATGATTTCTTGCTCCATTATTAAGGTACCACATGTTAGTGTGATTATACTCATCAACACTTGTGAGGAGATTCGCCATGACTTTTTCTTTATTGAGCTACACTATCTCTTGTCCCTTCTTGGATGGTTCTTGCACGAACTCTTCAAAATTTATCTCCTCGTCTTCAGGAAAAGTGTTCATCACTACCTCAATTTACATTAATGTTGGCTCATCATCATAAAATCTAGTGAGATTTGTCTCATCACCGGGCTTTTTGTTAAGGCACTCAAACGCGTAGTGCCTGTACTTTTAACTAGCGTAACACTTCATTGTGTTATTGTCTTTGCGTGACTTTGTCTCTTCTTATCGATGTAAACTTTCTCCAGACATTGCCCTCAACCTTTCCCTTTACCACGACCTCGATTATCTCTACTGTTGCCACTACGACTTGACGATCCAAAAGAAAAATCGGCTTCTTCGTTTTCTTAATTCGTGACATTCATTCATCATGCATAAGCAACAGGTTCTCCTCCTCTTGGTCTCCGTAGTCGTGAAGTTTCTTTTCGTGGACTTTTATATAACTGACAATCTCCTCGACGGTCATATTCTTGTATGTTAGTTGTACAACACTAAGGAATTTATTGACGACGAAGATCTCCTCCACATTATCTCCCAAAGAGCGGATACCAATCACAATGGATGTCAATTTCATGGAAAAATCATCCACTAACTCCCCGTTCTCCATGTGAATCGCCTTGAAGTGTTTCTTCAAGATTTGCACTTCTTCCTCCTTGACTCTCTCCACTACAACATACATTGTATTTAGCGTCTCCCACGTTAACTAGGAGGAATCCTTCTCGGCCACTATGAGAAGGACATCCTTTTGGAGCGCTTGATAGATGGCGGTGAGAGCCATTCTATCCTTTCGTTTGTCGATCTCGTAGAGCATCTTTACTTCCTATCCTCCTTGTGCTTGTATGTTTACCCGCATAATCAACGCTCACCCCAAGTAGTTACTCTTTGTGAGTAACAGATTGGAGAATATCACGTTCCCTTCTTTCCCGATCTTCATTGTCGCCACATCTCTAGTTGATTTTGACGACATGTTCTTCAGATAGGCTCTAATACCAAATGTTGGTTTCGTTTATCGGATCTTCAAAGAACAATGATGAAGAAAGGAAATTAAGGAAAATTGTGAAGGACAATAATATTTGTTGAAGAGGAAAAGTTTTAAGAGTTTGAAGTGTTATATAAAAACATTTGCAAACAATAAACTATTTATACATACAAGTCTAAACTCATTAATAATTAAATAAGCTCTAATTACATAAAATACAATAAAGACCAACAACTTTCAATTTGCTGACAATGCTTACACTCACAGTCTTGTGATAGTTTTTGTTTCTTTTTCTAAATGCACTTTCGATTGGTTAATCCAAATTCAATTTAAAAACACTACATGACTATTACGTCTCGGGAATCATTTATAAAATCAATTCCAGAATTATCATGAACTGAGGACGACAAATTTGCCCGTTGAAATTCTAAAGGATAAAAGGGAAAATCAAAATTGGGGAGAAAGGAGAAATTAGAGTATGCGAGATCAAGTACTTGTTTGGTTATTTGGGCTTGTTACTAGGGTCTTAGGAATGTTTTCTTAGCTACTTGTAACTTCTAATTCAATAGATAAAGTATCCCATCTTTGAAAATCTGATTTATGCATATATTTTCATTTTTATTGTTTTTGTTAAGTATAAATAGGTAATTAATTATTAGCATTAATTAACTATCAAATAAGAATTTAACTAAGTTAGTTTTGTGCAGATTAAAGAAAAAGCAGAAAGAAAGCTGATCGGTTTCATATTTCAGCATTTAAAAAAATCGGTTACTTCAAAAATCGGTTTTCAAGAAGTCGGTTTTATAAAGATCATAACCGGTATTTGTGCATATCAGTCTTCTAAGGAAACGTAACCGGTAGTATAACAAGGTCGGTTTTATGAAGAAATCGAATTCAATTTTCCAGATATAGGTTCTATGAGGAAGCGAGATCGCTTTTCAGATATATCGATATTATACCAAATCAATTTTCTGAAGAAACGTCGGTTTTCTAAGAAACGTAACCGGTATTTTACAAAGTTGGTTTTATAAATAAGTGTAGCGGGTTTTTGCAAATTGATTTTACGAAGAAACGTAGCCAGTATTTTCAAATTAGTTTTCTGAAGAAACGTAAAGGGTATTTTGCAAATTGGTTTTCTAAGAAACATAACCGGTATTTTACAAATCGGTTATATGAATAAGTGTAACCGGTATTCTACGAAGTTAGTTTTATGAATAAGTGTAACCAGTATTTTACGAAGTCGGATTTATGAATAAGCGTAACTGGTATTATACCAAATCGGTTTTCAAAAACGTAGTCGGTATTTTGCAAATCGGTTTTCTAAGAAATGTAACAAGTATTTTACAAATCGGTTTTCTACTTAAGCGAAGCCGATAGTCTGCATCTCAGAATTTGATATCAGTTCTCTTAGTAGAAGCGCATCTAGTATTATCCTTACTGCTTCTCAAAATACAAACACATTTCCGGTAGCTACATATATCACCTTTATGTTACATCAGTATGTTATTTCCATTTTAGTGCAAGTCTAAGGAAGACTTCTTGGTAGCAGTTGTCTACCAACATAGTCCAGACTATCAAAAGAACTAAAAGATAAATTATTCATGTTGCGCGTTCCTAGGAAATCATAATCCAATTAATGTCCTTTTGGATTATTATGATCAAAGTACAGATAAGATCAAAGAATATCGCATACAATGTACTACTCTGAACTTGAACCAATCAAGTTCAAGAAAGATGTCCTATGAAGAAAATATATCCGTTGAAGAATCAAAATATGTCCGTTGACATTTGCTTATTTAAGAGAACAAAAACGACAATCGACTACATATGACTTTTTGGCTTACGGAGTTCTTGATCAATCTACACACCAATCTTAAGCAATCACAACCGATCAACTCTCTCAATCTCTAAAAGTTTAATCAGTATTCAAGTGTGTTAGAGTCTCTAAACTATATTACAATACTACATATTCTGTGTGAGTTTCTCAGAATTGTAAGGTGACTGAATCCGTTTCTGTTCAACAAAGAGTGTGTGTGCTAGGAGTTCGGAAATAGATAGCGTCTAAGTCTTGGTTGTCTGTTTGGGTTATATACAAGTGTTGTATGCAATCAAATCTTCTAGTGGATATCCTTCTCAAAGTTTGAGAAGAAGGGGTGACTTAGGAGTTTTACTCCGAACATCCATAACCTTGTGTTGCGTCTCTTCTTCCCTATTATCCTCTAAACAGATTATTTGTTGCTTCAAATCGAATCAAACATTTTTTCACTTGAACTCGGTTCAAGAGTTTGTGACGGTTTGTGTAGAGTAGAAACCAGTAATCAACCTCTAACATGGTTATTATCAACTGAAGAGTGTGTAAGCATTCAACAATAGTCGGACCTTAGTCCCTATTGGAGATCCCGATCCTAACAAGTGGTATCAGAGTAGTTAGTTTCTACTGTTAAGCACTTACAAGAATATGAATCATATTTATGACTGACACCAACAAGGTTCCTATGTTCTCAAAGGAAAACTGTTAGATAAAATTAGACCGGTTCACAGAATTTAACATAAACCTTCCATGCAGGAACAAGGAACCGGACCGGTCAAACAAATGAACCGGCTAAGAAGACTAACCGGTCAAGTTATTAAACCGACCAGGACATTCGGAACATGACCGCACAAAGAAAGGATCGTCCAAAACTAAAAACCGGTAACACCAGACAGTCGATCAACCACAAGGCAAAGGAAAAACCGGAAGCTGTCTGGTTAAACCAATCACACCGGAAGTCATCCGGTTAAGTCAAATGACCGACTAGCATAAAAAGATACTTTGGGTATCTGTTGAGAACGATACCAAAGGAACAGACTGAACACTTCCATATTCATACAAGTCTGAGGAAAGTCTGCACACTGCAGAAAACCGTCCTATAGGATCTTTCCACTTCGGGATAAGTCAGAAAGGAAATCTTCCAAGTACAAACAACTGTCTAACCAACAGTTACCACATTGAGTAAAAGACAAACCTAGCAGGTTTGTCTTACACACCGGAAGAATAGACTACCAAGTCTGTGAAATTGACCGTCAGGTCTGAACAATTGACCGCCAGGTCTGAATCACTGAATCTCTGCTCAGGCAATCAGATTCAAGGAAGTGAAATATGACCGTTGGCATATTTCACCTATAAAAGGAGCAGCTGAAGAAGAGTAAATACGGGACACAACGTGGGACAAGTGAGATACAGTGAGACACAAGTGAGCATTTAACTTACAAGTGATAAGATTGTGTTCTATCTCTAGAGAAAGCCTAAGTACTAAAGTTGAAGTGTGTATTTTACAATTTCGGTGTAAAATTGTACGGGTGTTATCGAGCAGGAAATAAGTCTCGATCGGATTGTACTTGTATTCTTTAGTGAATATCCTTCTCGCGGTTTCGAGAGGAAGGGGTGACGTAGGAGTTTTATCTCTGAACATCCATAAAATCTGTCTTGTTATTTACTTTCTGCCGGTTCTATTTTCTAACCGACCTGTACTAACTTACCTACACCGCTCTAACCTACTTAACTCTTTCCAAACCGGATCACCAGGTTACAAAAACGACCCATCAATTTTCAAACCTTTGTCATCCTAAACCGGTTCTGCCTATTATACAAGTGTGCTGCTTTAACCTGAAACAAACCTCTTCCGCGCTTGAACCTGGTTCAAGGGTTTGTGACAGTTTGTGTAGTATTAAAACCCCGGTGTTAATCTCTAACAGGATTAATCACCACCCTTTGAGTGAGACGCGCTAACTGGCCCAACCCCGGTCCTCCAGCCGCGACCTAGATCCTAACAATTGGTATCAGAGCAGTTAGTTTCAATACTCAAGCAAGCATGTCTTTCAATAGGCCACCAATGCTAGAAGGTGATGACTTTGCCAACTGGAAGGCACGCATGCACCTACACTTAATCACCTTGGATGATGAGATGGAATCCATTCTGGCCGAAGGACCGATAATCATTGATAAGGACAGAAAGGAATGAACAGCTGAAGATAGGAGAAGAAATAATCTGGATAACCATGCTAGAAACCGGATCTCCAACAGTGTGGACAGAAATACGTACTGCAAGATCAGAGACTGCAAAACCGCAAAGGAAACATGGGACACGGTTATTTAGATCTTTGAGAGAAATGAAAGAACAAAGGAAAACAAGGTAATGGTGGCTACTCAGAAGTTTGAAAGCATCAAGATGAAACCTGGAGAAACAATGAAAGAGTACAGTGACCGGTTCACTGGTGTGTTAGATGAGCTAGCAACTCTTGGTAAGAGGTATGACAACAAGGAGGTTATCATGAAAGCTTTAAGATCTCTTCCAAGTGCGTGGGACATAAAGACAATGGTGATGAGGGAATCAAACTGCCTAAGCAAGATGAAGCTACATGATGTATTCGAAGATCTTAAGGCATATGAGTTTGAAATGAGGTCTAGGACTGAAGAAGAGGTTTCGGCCTCAACCTCAACCAGAGCACTGATCACATCCACAGAACCGGCTGCACCTGCACCAATCAGAACCGCCGAACAGTTCACCGAGGATGCCATGGCAATGCTTGCACAAAAGTTTGGGAGGTTCATGAAAAGAAGCCAACCGACAAACTACAACTATGGTGATAAATCCAATGTAAGGTGCTATAACTGTAACTGTTTGGGACATTTTAAGTGGGAATGTAGAAAACCGAGGAGGGATAACCGGAAACCGGATAACCAAGACAACCGACATATCTACCAACAAACCGGTGAAGGAAGTGAGGTTCAGAAAGCACTGATAGCCGATGATGGAGGAAGTCTATGGGCTCACAGTGATAGTGATGATGAACTCACATGTCTCATGGCAAATGAGGAACAGGTATTTGACTCTCATTGTGAAGAATTTACTTAAGATGAGTTATACAATGCATTGAATGATACGGTAGAAGAGTATAAGAACCTACTAGCCATGTTACCTAAGCAACTCAACCTTAGAACCGACCCTATAGTACCCATTCCGACAGAACCAGAAGTACCCGTTATAACCGAACCGGAGATCATAGAAACTGATGAAATCCCTACCTTAGAAACCAAGTCAGAACTTGAACCACCACTTAAGACCGAACAATCTAGTGAACCAGCTAGAGAACTAACCGAGGAAGAAAATGCCCGACTCTAGTATAAAATGGCCGCATATAAGAGATCTAGTGACATGGTAAAGAAAACGTGTAGTCATTACAGACATCCCTTTTGCATGTTCGACTTAGGATACAAAAAGGATAGATCCAAAGACCAAAAACCCATAGAGAAAGTAAGGTTTACAAGGAGTAACCTTCCCCTTATAAGATTCATTAGAAGCTCCTTGACCGCTGAAGAGGAATTGACCGCATACTATACGGCAGAAAAACTAAACCACAACTATGTAGGTCCAACCGACTCTAAGAAATGGCTTGACCCTGAGAAAAGGAAAGCCGACTTGCTCAAAAATAGGAAAGCCAATCCTCAACCGCATAGGTCAAACCAAAGATCACCCTCATTTAAGACCTTCGTAGAAAAACCGAGATACCCAAAACCGAGTGACAAAAGGACGGTTAAAACCTTAGCAAAGAAGGCTGTCCGGTTTGTCAAGGTTTGGATGCCCAAGGGACTAACCGCATGTGGACCCAAGTGAATGTGGGTACCAAACAATTGTAAATATATACATTTTGCAGGATATAAAGAAACGGCTAGGAAACTCTGAATGGTACTTGGACAGTGGTTGCTCTAGGCATATGACCGGGAACAACAACCTGCTAACCGACATCAGAATAGAAACTGGTGCACTAATCACCTTCGGTGACAACTCAAAAGGTAGAACTGTGGGTAAGGGTAAGATTGTCCATGGTAACCTAACTATTGACAATGTACTCTTAGTAGAAAATCTACGTTTTAACTTGCTAAGCATTAGTCAGATGTGTGATGCTGGATACACGGTAGAATTTCTTAAACATACATGCTTAGTTAAGAATTCACAAGGTATTATACTGCTAACCGGAAATAGGTTAGGTAATATTTACAAGGTAGACTGGAAAACTAAGGTAGAATACCCTATATGCATGATAGCTAAGACTGATCAAACCTGGTTGTGGCATAAGAGACTAAACCATCTAAACATGAAAACCTTAAACTACATTCGCGGTAAAAAGCTAGTAGAAGGTATTCCTGACATAGTATTTAACAAGGATAAGGTTTGCTCGGCATGTCAAATGGGTAAACAAACTAGGTCAACTTTTAAGAGTAAAGGAAATATCCAATATAACCGATGCTTAGATCTCCTTCACATGGATTTATTTGGACCGATTCAGGTCATTAGCCTAGGGGGTATGCTTTACACCATGGTAGTTATTGATGATTACTCTAGGTTTACATGGGTAATATTTTTACCATCCAAGCGTGAAACCGCATCAAACTTGATTACACTGCTTAAACGTTTGCAAAATGAAAAATCAACTCGCATTAATAGTATTAGAAGTGATCGAGGTACCGAATTTACCAATAGTACCTTAACCGCATTTCTTGATGAATCCGGTATTAGACATGAATTGTCTAGTGCTAGGACTCCTCAACAAAATGGCCTGGTCTAGAGAAGAAACCGGACTCTCAAGGAAGCCGCACGGTCCATGATAGCCGATTCGGGTATTGCTCAGAAATTTTGGGCTGAGGCCATCAACACTGCATGTTATACACAAAACCGGTCTCTGATTAACAAGTTTCACAACAAAACACTGTATAAGGTTTATTTTAACAGGGTTCCCAACCTTAAGTACCTTAAGATTTTCGGTTGTAAATGCTACATTCATATAAATGGTAAAACCTATCTTTCTGCTTTTGATGCAAAAACTGATACCGGGATCATGTTAGGTTACTCAGGAGTGAGTAAAACATATAGAGTGTATAACAATAGAACTTTAACCATGGAGGAATCACTTCACGTGGTTTTCGATGAATCGGTTGAAAGTAATACTGCATCATGCTTTGATCTACACAACAGATTGGAAAACAACAATATCCACTCTGATAGTGAAGAAGAAACTCCGGTGTTCAGGCGGTTTGTCCATGACCAAATGGGTAATATTGAAACTCAACCGGATCAAGCTGTCTCACAACAGGAAGCTGACATCCCAGTTCAAACCGAGGAAGTCGGTCGGTCTGACAATCTTGTTCAGCCTACCGATATGTCTAGCCTTGATCAAGTAAACGGTAATTTGGTAGACATCCCTGAACCGAATTTCGAAAGAAATACTAAACATCCTCCTGAGCAAATTATAGGTGACCCTTCAGAACCTGTTCGAACTAGGCGTCAAATTCTGGAGAAATACTTTAATTCCGCCTTTATATCCCAGATTGAGCCGAAAAGAATAGTTGAAGCATTGTTAAATCCAGATTGGATCTTGGGAATGCAAGAAGAATTAAACCAGTTTGAGAGTAATAAAGTCTGGTACCTAGTTCCTAGACCGAAAGATCAACTGGTCATAGGAACAAGATGAGTATTTAGAAACAAACTCAATGAAAACGGTTTGGTCACGAGGAACAAAGCCAGATTAGTGGCACAAGTTTACAAACATGAAGAAGGTATTGATTTTGAAGAATCATTTGCCCCTGTAGCTAGGATTGAAGCCATTAGGATTTTTCTAGCTTTTGCTGCATTCAAAAACTTTAAGGTCTTCCAAATGGATGTTAAAAGTGCATTTTTAAATGGTGACCTACGTGAAGAGGTGTATGTTGAACAACCACCCAGTTTCAAAAGTGCTGAATTTCCAAACCATGTATACCGGTTAAACAAAGCTTTATACGATCTAAAGCAAGCACCTAGAGCCTGGTATGATACACTAACCGCATTTTTGTTAAAACATGACTTCACCATCGATTCGGTGGACAAAACATTATTTAAATTTGAGAAGAAGGAACATATCCTATTTGTTCAAATCTATGTAGATGATATCATCTTCGGTTCAACCGATCCTAAGCTATGTGATAAATTTTCAAACCTGATGACTAACAAGTTTGAAATGAGTATGATGGGAGAATTAAGTTTCTTCCTAGGTCTTCAGGTTAAACAACTCGAAGAAGGAACGTAATAAGCCAACCCAAGTACACCAAGGAACTTCTAAAGAAGTTTAGGATGGATACATGCTCCTCAGCGGCTACTCCAATGAGCTCATCGGTTAAATTAGACAAGGATGATGAGGGTCAATCAGTAGACCAGATCGCGTACCGGGGCATCATCGGTTCTCTCCTATACCTGACAGCAAGTAGACCGGATATTCTATTTGCAGTCGGTGTGTGGAAGATTCCAAGCCAATCCAAAACAATCCCACTACACAGTCGCAAAACGAATATTGAAATACCTAAAGGAGGGAACACCTGATGTCGGCCTGTGGTATCCAAAGGATTCATCTTTTAACCTAACGAGTTACTCAGATGCAGACTATGCAGGTTGTAAGATTGATAGAAAAAGCACCAGCGGAACATGTCAATTCCTAGGTGACCGGCTTGTTTCATGGCATAGCAAGAAACAGACATCGGTGGCCACATCAACCGCAGAGGCTGAATACCTGGCGGCCGGAAGTTGTTGTTCACAACTTCTTTGGATTCAACAACAACTGACGGACTTCGGTGTCATAGCCGAAGAGTCTCCGATCTTCTGTGACAACACAAGTGCCATAGCAATCACCTACAATCCGGTTCTACACTCCAGAACCAAGCACATTGACATAAGGCACCACTTCATCCGGGAACATGTCATGCTGAAGCATATCCGGCTAGAATACGTACCAACTGATCAACAAGTAGCCGATATCTTCACCAAGCCTCTACAGGAAGCTAAGTTCTCTCAATTCAGACTTACTCTCGGTTTAACCGACATTAGTCAGATCCTTCCTAAGGATGCTTAAAAGGGAAATCGGTTCGGACAGACAAAACTGGTAGTTCCTCCTAAACTGTTGGACTTCAAATTTTCTTGGTATTTATGGAAGAACCGCCTGGTCTATCAGACAGAGTAAACCGACCGGTTATTTAGTGCATGCACCCAATAACCGCATCGGGATGAACGACTGATAACTAACCGGTTCGGAAATAGGTTATCTTAGATTATTTGAACTTCAAACAAAAGTGGAATAATTATTTGTGTTTACACTTATCTGTTCTGAAACATTTCCTTTTCAAAGAAAAATGGTCGCACCTAAAAAGACGTGAAGATCTGATATCTTTCATGGTCCAGGTCTATGACCAACATCCTAGGCTGTAGACATGCTCATTTCATGCAAAACTCTTTACCCTATGGATAATAGACATTATTACCTGTGATACCTGGATAATAGGCTTCTCTCTCCACTAGTATATAAGTAGAACAAACCTTAAACTAAACAATCACAAGTTGTATAACCCTCTCTCTCACTAAGACAAAATGTCTCAGTTCCCAAATATCCTTCAAGTGGATTTCAACTCTGCTTAGAGCACTGAGCACTATGAGGTCTTCAAGATGATCAAATCACTTGAAGACACTGGCCTTCAATAATTTCTGGATGAAAAACATGTCATCTACTCTGAGTCTATCCTGGAGTTCTATTATAACGCCAGGGTTTTTCGCGGTACTCCTCATTTCGATACCCACATCCAGTCAAAAGTAGGAGGTATCGTCTTTGACTTTACCGAAAATGACTTTGCCAGATGCTTTAACCTCCCAAAGCAGGGGCTAACCGACCTTAACATACCGGCTGAACTAAAAGCCGAAATCTCCTTAGCCTTTGCCCGGTCAAGCCATCCGGTGGATGACCACGGTGCTAAATCTCTATTGAAAGCTGAATACCAGCTTCTCAATGATGTAGTTGGTCGAGGCATCCTAGGAAGGGATGTGACCAACACATACTGCACCGCTGCCTTTAACATGATGGCGGCTATAACCACTAGCACTCTGGTCAATTGGTCGAGGGTACTGTTTGACGTCCTAGTCTGGATGATAGGTGTTCAATCAGTCGGGCTCATTCCTCAAATCAGTTGTCTACTTCTGGAACTTGGAGTTCCAACATGCCCTGGGGAAGGGCTGAATCAAGCTCAAGTGCTAACTAAGGAAATAACCGACTCCTTCTATGAGCGGTTTGAGAGGGCATGGAGGAGGAGGAACCGCCAATCCAACGATCACACCACCTCAAGCGGATACTAGGTTACTCCTTCCTACACCCGGTCATTTTGCTGCACGCACCGGGTGTATCGTTGTTCAACCTCCTTTTGATCATTTCGGTTTTATCCTTGTTTTCTTCGGTTTAAGCCTAAGTCATCTTCGGTTACTGTCGGTTACTTTTCGGTATGTTGATGCATGGGTTATTAATGAAAAGTAACATTTATTTAATGAAGTAACCCCCAACTACATGAGTAATCAATGCCCAACCAACTTGGTTACTTCTCAACCAAATTTTACCTCGAGCTCCGCAATTAATTAAAAGTAACTCCTTCCCAATGCGTTTTGGAAACATAAATATTCTCTTCCTTAATGAGACAAAACTGACATTCAATGCTAATATTTTCCCTCCAAAACCGGATCTATATAAGGAGCTATCTTCTAATGAACTCAACACATCTTAAACACGAAATTCTCTTGAACTCTCTCTCTCTCTCTTAGCAAAGCCATAATCATGCTGAGCCGAACCTTAGGAAATTTCTTGAGCATCGACTTCGATTCATGTATGGAACATTGGGACGGAGAAACAAAGGAGATCTTGTTTGAATCTCTCATTAACACCGGCCTTCGAACCTTTCTCGAAGAATCCGGTCCCATACTTATTGAGGATGTCAAGACGTTTTTCAGAAGCGCTTGCATCAGAGGTAACTACATCGTCTCCACGGTGAGAGACCACATCTTCTGGCTGGATGAAGCCGAATTTTCCCACATGTTCAACTTGCCCACAGAAGGGTTTTCTGACTTTCCAACCCAGGTGGGGAGTGCGGCAGCCGATCACACACTGTTCTTCTCTGGAACCGATGTTCCGCTGGAAAACTATGGGTTAAAAACCCGCCTTGCTCATCACATTCAACTCCTTCTTGAGATTGTGACCCGCTCTATCATTTGTCAATCTCCAAACCAGCGTTACTCCAAGAAAACGTACGACATGATGACCCATATTGTTAGTAATACGACGATCAATTTGTCAACGGTCATCTTTCAGAACCTGAAAAACATGGTGCTAACCAAGAAAGGTCTCGGTTATGCTCCTCACATTAGTAGGATCATTCTCAAGTACCGGCCAGAATTCGGACCGGGCACACCGGCATCTCCCTCGAATATTCTTGACATGGATGGGGTGGAAGAAAGGTTTTCTAAAGTGGTTATCACATAAGTTGTATCTTTTCATCTTATGTATGTCTACTTTCACACCGATCTACTTTTCGATTTCTATTATGTAATGTTCCTTCAATACAATTCTATTTCAGTCTAAATAACCGGGTCATCTTAATAATCAGAATATTCATCTAAGTAATCAGTTAATACTGCCTCGCCCTTATCCGGTCAATTTCAAAGTAACCGCGTTCTTATCCGGTTTCAAAGAAAACCGCTTAAACTCAAAAGATTGCAAAAATTCTGCTTATTCAAATAACCGGTTAAAATTCGATAACCAAACTCTCCGGTTAAACACCGCAGCGTCAAACGGTTTCAAAAGGGGGATTGCGTCATCAAAGTCGAAATCGAAAATTTTGGAGGGAAATTTCCCGCCCAAAACTCCCGCTCAAACTTCCCACCTCTTGGTTTACCGCCCATTGAATTGGCGCCTTTTCGATTACCGCCGTTTGGATTACCGCCTTTTGGCTTCCCGCCCACGGTTTGCCGCCTCTTTGGCTTGGAGGGAAAATTCCCGCCAAAAGTTGATGGGACGGTTGGGTCTCCAAACCGCACCTATAAAAGGAGTCCTTGGGTATTTCATTTCACTGTTACGCGAATCAACTTTCTCTCTCTAAGCTCTCAAAATCTCTCAGCGGCTATTCTCTTCTCAAACCCTCTCAATCATCTAAGATGGGTCGAGGCTCGGCTTTGTTCAAACACATGTTTCAAGTGGATTTCGAGGAAATCAGACAAAAGGGCACGCCTGCAGCAAATGAAGTTATTAAACGGATAACCGAAGCGACACTACGACCGGAGTACTTACCGCTTTTTGACATCTTCACAAAGTCGGTTCAGGCGAGAGGTGGGAATTACGACAACCTTACCAAGGCCAAGATCGAGATGCTTGTCGGTCTGCTGGAAGGTACGAAAGTCAACTGGTCAAAGGAAATATTCAACAATCTGAAAGACATGGTGAAACCGGACTTCGCTCGGTCATGGGGATACGCCATCCATCTTGGAAAAATCTTGCTCCACCATAACATCAACACCGGTCCTGATGTCATTATCCCATCGAGAGGGTTAATAAAATCCAAACATTTCCTAGAGAGGAAGCAGCCGGCCCCGGTTCCACAGGTGGCCGAAAGAAGAAATCTGCCGTCAAGAAACCTGCCCCGGCAAAAGAAAAGTCCAGAAGCAAGGGAAAGGAGAAGATAGTATTCTCGGAACCGCCCTCGCAAACAAGAGATGAGGAAGAATCGGCTTCCACGTCTGAACGAACCGATTCTGAGAAAACCGATGAAGAAGGTCCGAATGATGAAGAACATTCGGGTACAAGCCCCAACAATACCGGTGCGGCCGGTAGCCTTGAGAACACTGATGGCGGTGCAGACGATAAAGAGGAGGAGGAGGAGGCTACCCCTGACAATGACCAAAGGATAGCCACGACCATTGTCCGAAATATCTTGGAGGAAATTGAACTGCGAGTTCAAGCGGTTGGCACATTATACTGGGAATGGCACGGGTACCGATACGACAAACTTTTCAAACACATGCTACCGGGCCTAACCGACGAACAATGTTTAAGAAGGCTAAAGGAGATAGAGGAAACCGTTCTAAGCCTCACAAACGCCGAAACTCTTCACGAAGCCATGGACCGATGCGCCATCATGAGACCGCGTGCTCGGCTACAAAAGCTAACCATACGTATTCGGAAGCTGAAAGAAAGGTACGTTGCGGGAACACCGAAGGCTAACCTACAGCTCTTGGTGTTAGAAAAACTTGAGATAGCGAAAGGAGAATTCGCTGAAGAAATTGATCGGCTTGAAGCGGTGTTCAGACAGCGAGACCCTAAACCCTAAACCGCACTCGCCAGTTCCTGAGACCAGTAACGGTCAGAATCGAAGTGAAACGCCTCCTCTAGCGGATTCGGCCATACACGAAACCGAAGAAAGGACGGGGACTCCTCTCGACGAGCAACTTGAAACTGAACAACCTGGGGTCTCCGAACCGGGCGTCACAGAAGAAAGGGTGAAGTCCCTTATTCGAGAGTTTGCCGACTCAACGGTTCACCCATTGGAGGCGAAAGTCAAGAAAGTCTTGCGCCGAACACTCATGCTCGCCGAAAACACAAGGGATAATCTAGTAAAGGCAGAGGACCGGATCACAAAAATCGAAGCCGACTACCGGGACGACACTATTATGCGCAACGAACATCTTCAACAAACCAAGGCCTTGGAAGAAAAGACCTCAGGGATAGTGGATGACTTAGATCGGCTTGAAAGGGAAACCGAGCAACGCTTAACAGAGGTCACTGAGGACCTAGTCGACTCGACACTTGACAGGGTCTCAGAACTGGAAAGGAAGAATGCGAGCCTTGAAGACCGCAACAACAATCTTGAAGCCGACTTTAAGGCGCTAACCGAACAAGTCAATGAGTTGATAAAAGCCAAGATCAATGCTGACATAGCGGTCGAGGAAGCCAACGCCTGAGCGGCTAAGGAAGTCCAAAATGCGCTGGATGAAGAAACGCGGAGAGCAAAGGAAGCACCGCGACTGTCTGAAGAAGAAATAGCCGAACGTGAACGAAACACAGCGGCTAGATATCCCGGACTTGCAAAGTCCATAGCCGCTCAAGCTGCGGAGGATGCAGAGCGGTTAAATACTGAAAGACAAAGCCTTGATGAATTTGTAACCGCTCACAAGAAGAAAAAGGCAGCTTCCTCCTCTTCGGTTCCAGCAAAACGAAAACGGAAAATATCAAAGAAGGCTTAGGTAGCCGGGCTGCTGGAGAGGATCACCGAAACAATTGTCGATACTCCACCAGACCCACCGCAATCCGAGGATGAAGATGAAGAGCATCTGGCGGAGCGTTCTACAAGACAGCGAGTCTCCGATACGGTTCCAATCAGCACGGTTGGTCAATCGCAAGCTGAAGGTTCATTCTTAAGACCGGACCAATCGGGTAAGGAAAAACCGACCAAGGATATGATGGACGGCTTCAGATTCTCCGACTCAGAATAGGGGCTCACTTTTCTTAAACTATGTTTATTTTGGTGTCTATATAATATTTTCCCTTTTTCGGTTATTTCTCTATATATATATAAAGCTCTTTTTGAAACCGGCCTATACTTGCATTTTTACATGGTTTTGATAATTTTAAATAAAATAATCAAAAAGGGAGAAATTGATAAGATAAAAGATAAGACTTCTCCAAAAATTTTCTCAAAATGTTTCCAAATTTTTCGAAAAATTCTCCCAAGTCAGTTTCAAAAATCCGGTAAAATAAAGAACCGGCCTACGTTTGCAAACTTACATGGTTTTAATAATTTTAAATAAAATAATCAAAAAGGGAGAAATTGTTAGATAAAATTAGACTGGTTCACATAATTTAACATAAACCTTGCATGCAGGAACAAGGAACCGAACCGGTCAAACAAATGAACCGGCTAAGAAGACTAACCGGTCAAGTTATTAAACCGACCAGGACATTCGGAACATGACCGCACAAAGAAAGGATCAGCCAGAACTAAAAACCGGTAACACCAGACAATCGATCAGCCACAAGGTAAAGGAAAAACCGGAAGCTGTCTGGTTAAACCAATCACACCGGAAGTCATCCGGTTAAGTCAAATGACCGACTAGCATAAAAAGATACTTTGGGTATCTGTTGAGAACGATACCAAAGGAATAGACTGAACACTTCCATATTCATACAAGTCTGAGGAAAGTCTACAGGCTGCAGAAAACCGTCCTATAGGATCTTTCCACTTCGGAATAAGTCAGAAAGGAAATCTTCCAAGTATAGACAACTGTCTAACCAATAGTTACCACATTGAGTAAAAGACAAACCTAGAAGGTTTGTCTTACACACCGGAAGAACAGACTGCCAAGTCTGTGAAATTGACCGTCAGGTCTGAACAATTGACCGCCAGGTCTGAATCACTGAATCTCTGCTCAGCCAATCAGATTCAAGGAAGTGAAATATGACCGTTGGCATATTTCACCTATAAAAGGAGCATCTGAAGAAGAGTAAATACGGGACACAACGTGGGACAAGTGAGATACAGTGAGACACAAGTGAGTATTTAACTTAAAAGTGATAAGATTGTGTTCTATCTCTAGAGAAATCCTAAGTGCTAAAGTTGAAGTGTGTATTTTACAATTTCGGTGTAAAATTGTACGGGTGTTATCGAGCAGGAAATAAGTCTCGATCGGATTGTACTTGTATTTCTTAGTGAATATCCTTCTCGCGGTTTCGAGAGGAAGGGGTGATGTAGGAGTTTTATCTCCGAACATCCATAAAATCTGTCTTGTTGTTTACTTTTTGCCGGTTCTATTTTCTAACTGACCTGTACTAACTTACCTACACCGCTCTAACCTACTTAACTCTATCCAAACCGGATCACCAGGTTACAAAAAACGACCCATCAATTTTCAAACCTTTATCATCCTAAACCGGTTCTGCCTATCATACAAGTGTGCTGCTTCAACCTGAAACAAACCTCTTCCGCGCTTGAACCTGGTTTAAGGGTTTGTGACAGTTTGTGTAGTATTGAAACCCCGGTGTTAATCTCTAACCGGATTAATCACCACCCTTTGAGTGAGACGCGCTAACCGGCCCACCCCGGTCTTCCCTATTATCCTCTAAACAGATTATTTGTTGCTTCAAATCGAATCAAACATTTTTTCACTTGAACTCGGTTCAAGAGTTTGTGACGGCTTGTGTAGAGTAGAAACCAGTAATCAACCTCTAACATGGTTATTATCAACTGAAGAGTGTGTAAGCGTTCAACAATAGTCGGACCTTAGTCCCTATTGGAGATCCCGATCCTAACAAGTGGTATCAGAGTAGTTAGTTTCTACTGTTAAGCACTAACAAGAATATGAATCATATTTATGACTGGCACCAACAAGGTTCCTATGTTCTCAAAGGAAAACTACTTCGCATGGAAGGCAAGAGTCCAAGCTCATCTCACTGCCATTGATAATGATATGTGGTTTGTAATCACCGAAGGTCCGATAAAGATTGAAAAATATAGATTTGAGTGGACTAGTGAAGATAAGAGAAAGAACAACCTTGACAACATGGACAAAGACATCCTCTACCAAACCTTGGATGACAACATGTTCAACTACATCATATCATGTAAATCTGCCAAAGAAATCTGGGAGAGGCTGACTCGACCGTGTGAGGGAAATGAGCAAACCAAAGAAAACAAACTCATGGTCACCACACAACAGTTTGATAACATTAAGATGCGTTCTGGAGAGATAATGACTGAATTTGATGAGAGATTTGTAAGATCATTACTACTATTTCTGCTTTGGGAAAAACTTACACCAACAGAGAAATTACAATCAAAGTCATGCGTACTCTTCCTAGGGAATGGGATATCAAGACGATAGTAATGAGGGAATTTAAAGATCTCAACAAGATGGATCTTTTTGACCTTCTAGCTGATTTAAAAGCCTATGAGTTCGAGATGTACTCGAGGAATGAAGATGAACCATCTTCCTCAAACGTAACTAGGGCATTGATATCATCGGTAGAAACAACAGTTCCTAAACCTGCAAAGACAGCCGAGTAGTTTAGCAATGATGCAATGGTTATATTTGCCAAGAAGTTTGGAAATTTCATGAAAAAGAATCAACACAACAACTCCTATAACTATAACTACTCAAATGGTAATAAAGCTAACGTTCGTTGTTTTTATTATGACACCTTATGTCAATACAAGTTAGAGTGCCGAAAACCAAGAATAGACAACAACAAGACAACCGATCAAAAACCAAGAGAGGATCATCAGTCAACCAAACACAATAAGGAAATCCAGAAAGCCTTGCTAGATGATGATGGAGAAAGCAAGTGGGGTCAAAGCGATTTAGATAGTGACAATGAAGAAGTCAGATGCTTTATGGCAAATGATGAAGAGTTATTCGACTTTACCTCTGAGAAGTTCACCCAAGAAGATCCGATTACTGCACTCATTGACATTGTCATTGAGTAAAAAAATATGTCTAATCTCGTATCAATTCAGCCAGACAACCAAACTAATAGAACAAATGACATATCCTCTAAGAATGAGAAGCTCAAGGAGACAGTTCAGCTGTTGATTAAAGAAAATGAAAGAACTAAGTATGTGATTGTTGCATGGATAAAATCTGGAGATGTTGTGAGTCAGATAATGAGTCATCAAAGGCCAGAAAACTACATATTCGGTCTAGGCTATGACAATAGCAATCTAGATACGTCATGCAAAGAGTTGAAACCTAAAAAGGTAAATTTTCACTTATAAATTTTGTCAAGGGTATCTCAACTAACACTAAAGCAATTCATGATACAAATGAGTTGATAACTAAAAGGGAACCAAAATATGTTGAGCCAACTAACTAGTCACAATGGCTTAGTCTTGAGAGAAGGAAAGCCAACGGGTCGGCTGTACCTGAACGTGAAAGAGATTCAAAGAGGTACTCTCAAAACCACCTTTCAAAACATTACGACTCATCTAGAGGCAAACATGGAGATGTCAAGCCTAGTGCATATAGAATTATTAAGACAAGAACTAGGAGGTCCATCAAAGTGAGATAAATATGGATTCCTAATGGACTAATTAACCTTGGACCAATTAAATATGGGTACCAAAAGGTGTAAATAACTTTATTTTACAGGATAAACATGTCAAATACTTGGAGGATTCGGAATGGTACTTGAATAGTGGATGTTCAAGGCACATAATTGGAAACAACAATTTGAAAACTAACATTGTGAAGGAATCTGGCTCAATGATCACGTTTGGTGATAACTCTAAGGGTAAGATTGTTGGCAAGGGTAAGATTGTCTATGGTAACATAACCATAAAAAAATGTACTACTTGTTGAAAACCTGTATTATAATCTTCTTAGTATAAGTCAAATGTGTGATATATGATACACTATTGAATTTCATAAACAACCATGTCTAGTTAAAGATTAACAGGGAAGTACCCTGTTGACAGGGCATAGGATAGGAAATATTTATAAAGTAAACTGGAAAAATAAATGTACTAACCCTGTTCGCATGATTACTAAAAACAAATAAAACTAGCTTTGTCAAAAAAGACTGAACCATTTAAACTTTGAAACGATTAACTCCATTTTTCTAAAGATCTAGTTGAAGATATTCCTAATATGAAGTTTTCAAAAGATAAAGTGTGTTATTATTGTCAAATGGGTAAAAAAAATCAAGTCAATTTTCAAAAACAAAGGAAACATTCAATGTGAAAGATGTTTAGAGCTCTTACATATGGATCTCTTCGGTCCAGTTAGAGTAATCAGTTTAGGAGGCATTGAATACACTTCAGTAATTATTGATGACTACTCTAGATTTACTTTGGTTATTTTCTTAGATTCTAAAGATCAATTGACCTCTAACTTAATCAAAATGCTTAAAAGGGTACAAAATGAAAATTTGTAAGTGTTAATAGAATTAGAAATGACAGCGGTACTTAATTTACTAATAGAACCCTTTCATGTTATCTTGAGTAATCTGGTATTAGACATGAGTTGTCTAGTACCAAAACACCTCAATAAAATGGCCTACCTGAAAGGAAAAATAGAACCCTTAAGGAAGCTGCAAGATCAATGATTGCCGATTCAGGTATGGCTCAAAAACTTTGGTTAGAAACTATCAATACATCATGTTACACTCAATACCGGTCTATGATAAATAAACGATTTAATAAAACTCCCTATGAGATTTACCATGGAAAAGTTCCTAATATCCAGTTTTTTAGGATCTTTGGTTGTAAGTGTTATATCCATAACAACGGTAAAAACTATTTGACCCCTTTTGATGCCAAATTTGATGTTGGTATTATGTTATGATACTCGGTAGTAAGTAAAACATATAGAGTTTATAATAATAGAACTCTAACTGTTGAAGAGTCATCCCATGTTGTATTTGATGAATCTGTTGAAAGTAACACCTCAATATCCATTGATTTATCTAACAGAATGAAGGATGTCAATCTCCAATCTGATAGTGAAGATGAAGTTCTGATCTACCAAAGAATTGCTTATGACCGAACGGTTGACAACACTAAATCTTAGAAAGATCAAACCGCCTTTCAGCAGGTAGTTGACACCTCGGATATTACCGAGGAAACTAGTCGGTTTGACACTAATCAACCTACCAGTCAGTCATATCTTGATCAAATAACCGGTCGGTCAGAAAGCATTTCAGGACCAAACTTCAAATGGAATAAAAATATACTCCTAAGATAATTATAGGTAATCCCTCTATACCTCTTAGGACAAAACATCAATCATTAGATGAATATGCAAATTCATCTTTCGTCTCACAGAGTTAACCGAAGAAGGTTGATGAAGCATTGTTTGATCCAAATTGGATTTTGGTAATGTAAGAAGAACTAAACCAGTTTGAGAGAAATAAATTCTGACATCTAGTTTCAAGACTAGTTAATCAATCTATCATTAAAACTAGATGGGTCTTTCATAATAAACTCAATGAAGACGGTTTGGTTACAAGGAACAAGGTTAGACTAGTGGCTCCATGTTATAAACAGGAGGAAGGCATTGACTTCGAGGAGTCATTTGCTCCTGTTTCCAGACTTGAGGCTATTATATTTCTTGTGTTTGCTGCTTTCAAAACTTTAAAGTTTTTCAAATAGATGTTAAAAGTGTCTTCCTTAATGGTATAATAAATGAAGAAGTTTATGTAGAACAACTACTCGGTTTTAAGAAACCTGCATTGATTAGTCATGTTTATAGTTTGGATAAGACACTTTATGGTCTTAAATAAGCTCCTAGAGTATGATATGACACCCTTATAAAGTTTTTATTTGATCATGACTTTACTATAGGATCTGTAGACAAGACATTATTTAAATTTGAGAAAAACAATCATATTTTACTTGAGCAAATTTATGTTGATGATATTATATTTGGGTCAATTAACTCCAAACTGTGTGAGAAATTCTCTAAGGTAATGATAGATAAGTTTGAGATGAGCATGATGGGGGAGCTGAGTTTCTTCTTAGGTCTTCAAGTTCGACAAATTTAAGGAGGAACTTTCATCAATCAGTCCAAGTATACAAAGGAGTTGTTAAAGAAGTTTGGCATGGAATGTTGCTTTGGTGCCTCAACTCCAATGAGCTCCTCGACCAAACTTGATAAGGATGAAGATGGTCAAGGCTTTGACATCACTACCTATCGTGGAATCATTGGCTCTCTTCTTTACTTAATAGCTAGCAGATCAGATATTCTGTTTGTGGTTGGAGTTTGCGGGATATTTTAAGCTAATCCTAAACAATCTCATTATGTAGTTGTTAAGAAAATATTGAAATATCTTAAGGGCACTCAAAATGTGGGATTGTGGTATTCGAAGGATTCCAGTTTCAATTTAATAAGCTACTCTGATGCAGATTATACAAGTTATAAAGTGGACAGGAAGAAAACTATAGGAACTTGCCAGTTCCTAGGTAACCGGCTTGTATCCTGGTAAATCAAGAAACAAACATCTATTGCAACTTCAACGGCAGAAGTAGAGTATCTTACAGCCGGCAGTTGCTATGCTCAACTACTCTGGATCCAACAACAGCTAAAGGATTTTGGTATATAGCTGAGGAGTCCCTAATATTCTATGACAACACCAGCGCCATTTCTATAACATACAATCCAGTGTTACACTCGAGGACCAAACATATCGATATCCGACATCCCTTCATTCGAGAACATGTGACGCAGAAGCATATTCAGCTAGAATATGTATCAACTGACCAACAAGTGACTAATATATTCACCAAGCCACTCTAAGAGACTAAGTTTTCCTACTTTAGAAATATTTTGGGTCTTGTAGATATCAACTAAATTTGTTTTTAAAATACAACATGCATTTAGGGAGAACTCGCCTCTCTTTCAAAATGATCACATTGCATATTTCATCATATACAACCGAGCATGCATTAAGGGAGAAGCCATTACTTCTCAAAATTATTTATGTTAAAATAGTTTTTATAGAAACACCATGCACAGATTTAGGGAGAAGTTTCTACTTCACAAAACATTTTTGATCTATAATATCATAAAACATATGTGTGAATAAATTAGAGGATAAATAAATAATCAGACAAATAAAACAAGACGATTTTCTCCTTTTGAAACCGGTCAGATCACTCTACCGAGGCAACTATAGACAAACCGAACAATTTAAGCAAAACTGGATATTAACCGATCAGTTATTTTAAAGAATGAACAAATATCACTCGGTTAAATTTCTTCTTCACGTGGAAGCGGTATTTCTTCAGGTCTAAATAACCGATCCATTAAAATACCGAATTTGCAGATAGCCGATTGGTTATTTACATGAAAAACCTTGGCAGTATCATCTTCCAATAAAAATGGGACAACTGTTTAGTTTTTGTCATTATTTGTCTGAATTTATTCCTTCTCAAAAAGAAAACAGTCATTCCTCAAACAACGTGAAGATTTGTATATCTACCGTTCAAATGGATGAATAACATTTATGCAACAATTACTTTCTTAGTTAATGTAACAGTCATTCCTCTTTATCTAGTAGAATTTTGGATGAATCTTAAGTAATAACCTCTCTAATTTAATGATACCTCCAGTATGAAGAAAAACACACATCTGAAAACTTTCAAATATATTTTCTTTTACTCTAAACCTTCCCCACAAACAAAATACTTCTTCCCTCTCTCAAAAATCAAAGCAATGAATCCAGCCTTTTCTAATAACACCCTCCTCATCGACATCGAATCCGTTCTATCAAGTGGAGATGAAGAAGTTGTCTCCATGTTCAAATATTTGGAAAACACGAGATTAAGAGTCTTTCTTGAGGATTGTCATGTTATCTATGATGATATAGTTTATGAATTATTCGAAAATGTCAAGGTGTTTTAGGGTACACTTATCCTAATCTAAAGTTAAGGGGAAAGAATTCATCTTCGATGAAGAGGATCTTACACGAAGTTGCGAACTTCCAATAGAAGGCTTTTCCGATTTCTCTTCAAGTGAAATTATTGATGAAATGTCACGTTACTTCTCGTATTCCTCCAATCCTGTGGAAACCCATAGAGCCAAATCCCTCATAAAAACCGAATATCAGATCCTTAGAAATGTCATTGGTAAATCCATTCTGGCCAAGGACTCCACCAATATCTATTCCAAGAAAGCCTTTGAAATGATGGCAACCATCACGAAAGGTATTCATATAAACTTGATCTTTGACAAACTGAAGAGAATGATCTCTTCAGAGAAAATGACGACGGCTATGAATCTCAACTAAGTGGTCTTTTCTTTGACATAGATGTCAATATTGGACCGGGAGTCGGCTCTAATCCATCCCTTCTTCTAACAAAGGAAATGATTCAGTCATATATCGATAGTGTAAAAAGAGCAATGATCAAGAGAGAAATGACTCTAGGGTCTCCAAGTCGCTAGCTTTAGGATCTAAATCTATCCACCCGTATGTTCAAAAAAGTAAACAGGTCATTTTGTTTCATGAATTGACCACTTTGTATGTTGAATCGGCTATCTAGCCACTTATGAATTAAATCTTGGTTTATTAAAAATTAGTTACATTAAACAATTGTTATAAATAAAATTAAAGCATTTAATTTAATGCATAACGGTTATAAATCATTTATGACCTAAAATCATAATAAATTTCTCTTAGGAATATACTTATTTTCAAAAGGACGCTTCATTTTCAAAAGGGTGCCAATTTTTCCTCATTTAATGGGGTGTGGATGCACGCGCCGGAAAAGTGATGGTTCAACATCCTCATATATCCATTTTTGAAATAATCTATATTTTCCTTATTTATAGGCAATACATACTATAATTTGGGCTCACGATCTGAAAACCCTAAATTATCCTTATTCTCTCTACCCTCTCTCTCTCTCGAACTCACTTTGTTATTCTCTTGCATTTCTTCAAATTCACAAACATGGCTAAGGATAATGCGTTGTTTAATCATGATGATATCATGCAGATAAACTTCGACTCCATTTATGAATCTGGAAATATTGAGATGCAACAGATACTCCGATCTCTTGAAGATTCCGGCCTAAGACACTTTCTGGAAGGCCCTTCTATCTACTACCCTGAAGTTGTACGGGCATTCTTTGATTTCGCGAAAATGGTTGAAGGATCTATCGTCGCCATGTTGAACGGTGTGGAGTTCACTATCACTGAAGAAATATTCGCTGAAGTCTTGAAACATCCAACCACGAGCCGAGGTTTCTCTAAAGCATTATCTCCCACTACATTACCTAATCTACAATCTCTATTTTTTCGATAGCGATGTTCTGGTGAGCGTTAGTGGAAAAAAGAAAGACCTAAAGTGCGAATATCGTGTTTTATGCGATATTTCCGCTAAAACACTATAAGGAAGGGGCGGAAACTTCGATTACATAACCCAATCAAAGTTCGATATGATGGGTGCCATTGTTAGGTGCGATAACATCAATTGGGAGTTAATTCTGTTCAATACTTTATACGAGATGGTATCTCATATTACCAAACGAAGTCTCAGTTTTGCAATGCAGATAGGATGGATCCTAACACATCTAAATGTTCCTACTGGTCCAGGTATTCCATTAAATTCCAGCAAGATAATAACGGCTGCTTCTAGTGGTAACTATATTACCAGGATAAACAAACCCAAGGAGTTTAACTCCGAGGCGTCTGACCAACAATCAAGTGGAGGAAAGACTTCCAATGCGAAGATGACATGAGGATATTCAACGGGCGGTTCGAAAGGTATCAATCCCTCCACCTGTACCGCATCTTCAAAGAGACTTAGATCAGTCGCTGAATATACTACTAGCACCACCAGCGTTGCTAGAACATGACCAGGAGAGACAAATGAAATCACTCTTCACGAAAAAAGCCTCGGGTCGAGGTAAAAATTCTTAATCCACCTCGTTTTAATGTCGTGCCTATTGTTTAAACTCAGAAGGAGGATTTGGCACTTCCTACCAATACGATTGATCCTGCGACTTTAGAGCTTCAATTGGTAGAAATTGATGTCGCAAAAAAGGTGATTGACCATGCTGAAACCAGTCGGTTAGATGAAACCGATCGTGTAAATGGTGTATCTGCAATCGATCGGTCAAACATGTTAAAAACCGGCCAACTAAAGGAAGCTGCAACTGGTCAATTTAATGTTGATTAAGCTTCTCAGAAGGAGATTTCAACCATGGTTATGGTTTCCCTAACTACTGATGATCAAACAATTACAGCAGTTGTCAATAAAGAATCCATTCCAATTACGACATTCCCACGGGGAATCTTGCACACTATGCGCCCTCCAAACGAACACTCTCTAAAAAGGACTCTTGTTGAAGCACACTCTTCCCCTGCTGAAATGAGAACTTCTAGGCAACTTAAAATCAGGGAACCAACTTCAGAACCTGAACCAGAGAAAATCACCCAAATAAAAATAGATCCAATCACATGCAATCCAAATAAAGGAAAACCAGACAAGGGTCTAACTCCGCTCCCTCCTAAATCGCCCCTCGACATGTATCCAGAGGATCATGATACTATTAAGATTATTCTCGAAGAAGCTGAGACCAATGCCAATCTAAAATTGATTTGTTTTACACATGGGCAAACATAAGGCTTGAAAAGAGCTTTAGAGAGGGTTTCCTTGGAGCCTCTAAGGAAAAGAAGTGGTCTGAACTTCTCACTTTGGAAAAGGCGATATTCTCCATGATCAAGACTAGATCAGTTTATAAATCCCTACGAAGGAGCGATTTTTTGAAAGCATATGCGAGAGGGAGAGCGCTGTCTCGATTCCTTAAAGGATGCAAGAAAAATTTTAATCCTTTGGGCGCCACTACAAAGGAAGACGGAGAAGTTATTAAACATTTGGAGGCCATTATGGATGAATATTTGTCCACCACTCTAAAATATGTGGATGATGAGGCAACGTCAAACTCGGAGGAGACCGATATCCCCTACCTTCGAACTGACTTAAATCACGATGATGGGGAGGAATCATTGGATGTTTTTGAAGAAATACCATTTCTTCAACGCCTGACCAAATTCATAAAAACAGAGTCGATGCTCGAAGAAGAAGAGGTCCGGAAAACGGAACGAGAGAAACCCCTTGATGCTGAAGATGATACGTTTCAAAATTATGAGGTACAAGGACTGTGTGTCAAAGAGAAGTACGGCGATCTGTCAAGATAGGAATGGGAGCGTATTGAAAAACGCTTGGAAATCACCTCTAACTTCTTAGAAGATTCTAGTCTTCTTGGGTCAAAATCTAAAAGCGATGAGAAAATGGATGGGAAGGATGAAGTCCACTCCAATCCACAATTTGTGGCTGAGAAGGGTCCTGCATTTCCTCATTAGGTTGAGAATCCCGAATCACTGGTGTTGAAGTGCCTCCTCTAGAACAACCGGTCACTAAAAAAGAAGAGGTTGAACCTCATAATCCCAAGATGCCGACTCCTGCTCAATCTAAATCGGGTACGTCTTCTAAATCTAAAGGGGTGTCGGATCATAGTCATTAGAATAGGAATGAAAACGCTGAACAATCGGCCCGCCCCGAAATGTCTCTCCAAGTCACCACACATCGTGTTTGACCTCTCTGAGTCGTCCCACTTCGATCCCATGTGTCAACTCGTTCCAACTCTAAGGAGGTACCTAAGAAAGACATCAGAAAAATTGTTTTAAATGTGTTTGTCCCGTGGCAAGATTTAATTCTGAATCAACTCGATCAAATGGAGAGAGTGCACGCTACCTCTTCAAATGAACAAAACATGGAACTTATAAAGCTGAGGCAGGAGATGCGACAGGAAATAGGCCATATCGCTCCTGTGCTTCGTCAATCCCTCACTGTTCAAACGAAGACCAAGGCTTCAATTGAATTTCTCACCTCTCAAGTTATGGAAATGGTTAGATATCAAAATACTTCTAATGCTGAGAAATTGAGAGAACATTAAGAAGCAGTTCGACGAATTCAGGACGAGGAAAATGCAGACGCTGAAGCTTCTAAACAAATTGAAGTTGTTAAAAAGTCTAAATCTGTAAAACGAAAGAAGACAACACAAATTAGGGCAACGGCGGATGATATGACGTTATCCCAATACACCACTCAAGTTATGATTTCTTGGCCTCAACCTGAAGCACCTCAAACGAATGTCTCACGCAGTGCTCGGTCAAATCAAATGTTACGACGACGTGATGGGAGTACCATTGAAAACGTACCTGATCCTCAAAGTAATCGTGAGAATAATGTGCCAGGTCAACCAAGTTAGGGTTTCATAGTAAGATTTATAGACGACATGACAAAACCGACACCACAATGGAGACGTTAAATTGCTCTATTTCATTAGTGTTTCTCCTCTATATTTAAGTTTTCATTATGAACATATTTTTTACTATTCTGATTGAATGTTGAAGTTCCTTTTTGACTAATTGCCTTCCACTATTTCGGTTATTAGATAGGATTATCAAATACTGAAAGAGTAAAATTGTCTTTATGTACATTGACTAGTTTTGATAGTTTTAAGTTAAAACAATCAAAAAGGGAGAAATTATTAAATTAGCTTAAGAAAATTGGCCAACAATTACAAAATTACAAGGTTTTGAATATTTAAATTAAATAATCAAAAAGGGAGAAACTGTTAAGTAAAAATAGGTAATTAATTTTTCGCATTAATTAACTATTAAATAAGAATTTAACTGAGTTAATTTTGTAAAAACTAAAGAAAAACCGGAAGGAAAGCTGATCGGTTTCATACTTCAGCATTTAAAAAGATCGGTTACTTCAAAAATCGGTTTTCCAGAAATCGATTTTATAAAGATCGTAACCGATATTTGTGCATATCGGTCTCCTGAAGAAATGTAACCGATAGTATAACAAGGTCGGTTTTATGAAGAAAGCGAATTCGGTTTTCCAGATATCAGTTTTCTAGATATTAGTTTTCTAAATATCGGTTCTATGAGGAAACAAGATCGGTTTTCAGATATATAGGTATTATACCAAATCGGTTTTCTAAAGAAACGTCGATTTTCTAAGAAACGTAACCGATTTTTTACGAAGTTAGTTTTATGAATAAGCGTAGCCGGTATTTTGCAAATCAATTTTTTGAAGAAATGTAGCCGGTGTTTTGCAAATCTGTTTTTCTGTAGAAATATAGCCGGTATTTTACAAATCGATTTTCTAAGAAACAGAACCGGTATTTTGCAAATCGGTTTTATGAATAAGCGTAACCGGTATTCTACGAAGTCGGTTTTATAAATAAGCGTAACCAGTATTTTACGAAGTCGGTTTTATGAATAAGCATATCCGGTATTATACCAAATCGGTTTTTTTGAAGAAAATTGGCGGTATTTTGCAAATCGGTTTTCTAGGAAACGTAACCGGTATTTTACAAATTGGTTTTCTACTAAAGCGAAGCCTGTAGTCTACATCTCAGCATTTGATAAATCTGTTCTCTTAGTAGAAGCGCGTCCGATATTATCCTTATTGTTTCTCAAAATAAAAACATATTTCCGGTAGCTGGATATATCACCTTTATGCTACATCAGTATGTTATTTCCATTTTAGTGCAAGTTTAAGGAAGATTTCTTGGTAGCAGTTGTCTGCCAACACAGTCCAGACTATCAAAATCATCAAAAGACAAATTATTCATGCTACACGTTCCTATGAAATCATAATCCAATTAATGTCCACTTGGATTATTATGATCAAAGTACAAACAAAATCAAAGAATATCACATCCAATGTACTACTCTGAACCTGAACCAATCAAGATCAAGAAAGATGTCCTATAAAGAAAATATATCCGTTGAAGAAGAAAAATATGTCCGTTGACATTTTTTTATTTAAGAGAACAAAAAGGACAATCAACTACATATGACTTTTTGGCTTATGGAGTTCTTGATCAATTTACACACCAATCTTAAGTAATCACTACCGATCAACTCTCTAAAGCTCTAAAAGTTTAATCAGTATTCAAGTGTGTTAGAGTCTCAAAATTGTATTACAATACTACATATTCTGTGTGAGTTTGTCAGCATTGTAAGTTAACAGAATCCCTTTCTGTTCAACAGAGAGTGTGTGCTAGAAGTTCAGAAATAGGCAGCGTCTAGATCCTGGTTGTCCGACTGGGTTGTATACGAGTGTTGTATTCAATCAAATCTTCTAGTGGATATCCTTCTCAAAATTTGAGAATAAGGGGTGACGTACGAGTTTTACTTCAAACATCCATAAACTTGTGTTGTGTCTCTTCTTCCCTATTATCCTCTAAACCGATTATTTGTTACTTCAAATCGAAACAAACAATTACGCACTTGAACTCGGTTCAAGATTTTTTAACGGTTTGTGTTGAGTAGAAACCAATAATCAACCTTTAATAGGGTTATTATCAACCGAAGAGTGTGTAAGCGTTCAACAATAGTCGGACTCTAGTCCCTAATGGCGATCCCGATCCTAAAAAATTTTATTGTCCATTTCATGATTCAATGCTTCGAGCTTGATCTATATATATAAAGTGGTGTTAATGAGAGATAATTTAGGAGAAAGAATATGGGAGGAAATGACGTGTCACCATATCACTGGTTAGAAAAATGATAAAGGTGAGGAAATAGACGTGTCACCATATGACGTGTCACCACATCACTGGTTTTATTAATTTTTCAGCAAATTAGATTGCGCCACATAATTCTTTCTCCCAAATTCTCTCCCCAATCATTTCTCATATATATATATATATATATATATATATAATATTTGAATTGCAATAAAATAATAATGTCCAAATTTGATTTTTTTCAAACTTTTAGTTTGTTTGGTTTTCTTCAATTGTGGTCAAAGTGGTTGTCTGTAAATCATTTAGGCAAGTTCTAAATGATATTTGGATGATATTAGAATGAAAGAAATGCTTGTTTAACATAATTTGCAAAAGTCATAAAATAACAAATCATTTCAATTTGTCTAAATGAAACTTGTTATTGAGTAGATAGTTTGTAATTCAATACTAGTTGTTAGTATTTGAGGTAAGGTTAATTTTGATCATCTCAAAACCCAATTATGCGTACAATTTTTTTTATATATATAACTTAACCCCAAACCCTTTTTTATATCTAACTCAACCCTTGACTTAATTTAGAAATATTTTATACATTAAACTTATTTATATAATTTATTATTTTAATTTATTTATATTTTAATTTATTTATATAATTTAATATATTTATAAAATAATTTTTATATAACATAAATTTATAATAATGTTAAAAAAAAAATTAAAAAATGTTAAAGAAATTTATCATTCGTGGGGAAGAATACAAAAATTCCAACATTTGAAAAATGATCACTTTTTTATTTTTACGAATAATTTTTTATTTCAATCTTAGATGTATATTTTTAAGTTTGTGCATTGTAAATTTTAAATTTTTAATGAATTTTTATAATTAATTTATCATCAAATTTAAAATAATGGGGTTATATAAGTTGATGTAATTCTTTTGCTTCTGAGAAATAGTGTTTTGGGTGGAAAAAATTATAGTTTGATGTGATATTTACACTAAAAATGAGTTTGAAAATAGGTTTTTAGTTGGAGATGGTTTAAGAATCATAGGTGTCCGTCCTGGTCCTTGACTAAAATTGCGACTGAGGAATCTAGGCCACAACTGAGGGCCCCGATTGAGGAATCAATATCACGATCGAAGGCCAGGAATGAGAAAATAAAGTCGCGACTTAAGGTGGCAACCGAGGGCCGCAACCGAGAAGTTGTGACCACGACCGATTGCCCAAGACCAAAGCGAGCAGGCCACGACTAAGGTCACGACCGAGAGTCTTCCGACATATCTCCAAACTGAGGCTTCACCGCACGCCTGCAACCGTTGCGTTCTAACCATGGTTGCACTCGGTTGAACCCGCGACCGAGCCACACGACCTGGGTTTAGCAAGGCCTTTAAGGCCCCATTTGATTTCACCTTTTTATTTTTTATGTTTTCACTCAAATCTAATCTAAAATATTACAGAAAATTAAAAAATTCCAATAAAACAAAAAATATTTTTTCTTTAGGTCCAATTTGGTTTTACTTGAAAACTAACTTCAATAATTGTATATTGCATGTACCTTTTGGATTATGCTTCACTAATGGGCATAACTATGCATTTACCCTTCATTTTATTATACACAATGACCAAAACATTATGTCCGGGATTTAAAATAATTTATTAAATAAAGTTAAAAACTTATATTTTAAAAACGGCCAAATGTTTATAGTAGAAACCATTTTTTGGACAGACATCGAGGCCCTTTCTGGAGTGTAACCAAGTACCGGACAAAAATCGAAATCTCTTAAATGCATTTTCATACGTAAATGTTTCTTTTTCGATTTCTCATAAAGAAAAAATTAAGTGACAACTCTTTTTAAAGATACTCTAAATTTTTGTTAATTTTACATGAACATGTCTTTGTACCAACTATCAAACTAAATATATCTAACTAAATATTAATACATCTTTCATCATATGCCAAACTTTTATTTTCCGAGAACTCATCCTTTCAATATTTCTATGGCTACACATGACAACTTAATCCTTTTTCTTTTAATCGGGTTTATTTCTAGGGGTTAGCATGTTCCACAATGAGTTTGAATTAGTGAATGAAAATTTTCATTTTCATTTTCATTTTATTTGTATAAAAATTTCACACAAACTCAAACTTAATTTAACAGCTCTTTCTAAAAGTTAATATAAATAAAAAAAATTTACTAGATAAGCTTCCCGCTTAGTTAGTCTTCTAGAAAAAGATATTTGACGAAAAGCTTGTACTTATTTGGAGAGGTCAATAGAGTGTGTTGTTTAAGGTATCTAAAATACAATCATAACTCCCCTTTAAATCAAAATATGTGTTTTAGTAATAATAGAATATATAAAAAATTTAATGCAATATTGTAAGCATGAAAATATAGCTTTCCTTAAATGATGACACAAAGACGAGGTGATACATGGAATGGAAAAAAACAAATCTCCTATATTCTATGAAAAGAGGTAAGATAAAGATTAATTTAGAATAATAGAATAATTTAAATAATGTAATATAATACTAGATATTTAAAAGATCAAATGAAAATGAAACTGAGTGTCTATAATCAAAGAGTAAAATGTGGTTAAAGAACCTGAAACATGAGATAAATAAATTATGTACAAAAAAAAGGCAGTACGAAGAAAAAGGTGGAACCTCAACCTAATCATGTTGAAAAATCACAATCAAATTAAGTTGAAGTAGTTTCTGATGAAAATAAAGAGAAATATACTCAACTAATCAAGAGAAAAAAAGAGAATTCTAAGGTTGATTAAGTGATGGTAGAGCATATATATATATATATATATATATATATATATATATATATATATATATATATATATATATATATATATTTCATTAATTTGATTACTTATGTCATTTTAATTTTCTAAACTATTTTATTTAGAATATTTAGATTTTTAATTAAATTTTTTAAATTTGAATTGATTCATTTTTTTATTCCAAATTAATTTTTGAAAAAATGATAAACAATAAAAAGACCTCTAAAAAAGGAAAAGAAAAAGAAATAAGTACATGGACACAAAAAAATCTAAAAATAATTAACATGACTGCGAATGTCAACGTTCATAACTACTCACAAAACCGGAATGGCACAATTGACCTCCACAAGTATATTAAGGATTTGTATAAGTTGGTTTCTAGTTGGTAGGTGATGTACACTTGATTATTGTTGTACACATTGAGAATTGAGATAGTATTTTAATAAAATCTCAAAGTACAAAGTAAAACCATTAGCTAATATAGTAGAAAAAAAATAGGACCAGATAATTCAGCCATGCGATCCCATGAACTCTTCATGATGTACTTATGGCTATTAATGCTCATTATTATTACTAATAAAATACCCTACGTTGTATACCCTACGTTGTATACCCTACGTTGTATGGGAAAAAATATAAATGAAGTTTTTATATGATATTTAATTTAATATGTTTATATATAATAAAAAAAAATATTTATATAAAATTAATATATATTTATATTAAAAGAAAATATATATACATATATAAACTTACAATATTTTAATTTTTTATAAACGAACTTATATGAACTAAATATTCTTATATAAATATAAACATGAACTTACACTATTTTAATTTCTTTATTAATTTTATAAGTTTGATTCTTTTTAATGTTAAAGAATGAAATTTTTTAATGTAAATTTAGTGGTGTTTTGCAAAATGTGTTCATAACAATCATTAAGAAATACTAAATCGTTGGAATAAGCTAAATTTAACCTCTTCAACAAAAACGGTGTCACCCTCCATTACACCAAGTTTAGACAAAGACTTCTATACCAACTTGTTTCTAAGATCCGCTGAAATCTTCTTTTTAAATCTATGTAATTGTAATGAAAAGTGATCAGTTATGTTTACATGTTGTGTAGATGAAAGTTAAGATTTTAATTCCATTTAGGCCATCTGGTCCATTAGAGTCATTCCATGTCATCTCCATCTGTAAAATGTGTTTTTATAACTCAATCATTAAGAAGATATAAAATCGTTGGAAGAAGAAAAACCTAAATTTAACCTCTCCAACAAAAACGGTGTCACCTCCTTTACACCAAAATTTAGACAAAGACTTGTATACTTCACATACTTCCAATATGTGCTGAAATCTGATACAACTAAAATCATTTCATAACACACTCTTCACAATTAACTACATTATAACTATCACTTTATTCTCGTCACTATATTTAACCATAATATTTTTCTCTCTTGTATCAAAATCTTCTTTCTGAATCTATGCAACTGTAATGAAAAGTGGTCAGTTATACAATTATCAATTCAAGTTTAGTAATAAAAAGAGAATGTAACATAAAAAATAAAGGGTTTATGTTTTGTATTATCATCACAACCAAAAATATGTTTATAGGTTCATTCATAAACACTTTTGCATTATATTTCTAAAAAACGTTAATAAATTTATGGATACAAAAAGATGTATTTGGCTGAGATACAATGAAAATAGAAACCTCCCACTCTGAAAGAGAGTAATATTTGAAAACAAATTTGTATCTAAACATTAATATGATACTTCAAATATTCTAGAGAAATTAAGATTTTTTTAAAAAAAAGGTAAGACCTTGATTTATATTGTTTCTCTTTGAGCCAATATGAGTTTATAAGCTGCATATATCACTTCTAGTGTACCATTTCTCGTGACAACACTCATACAAAAACATTTAATACCACGTCCTTCAAAATTTCCTTGAATGATACCCATTTTTTATGTGCTTCTGGATGATCCATTTTGTTATAAACTACCAAACATCTTTCTGAATCTATGTAACGGAAATGAAAAATGGTCAGTTATATAATTATCAATTCATGCTTAGTAATGAAAAGAGAATCTAACATAAAAAATAAAGAGTTTATGCTTTGTATCATCATCACAAACAAAAATATGTTTATAGGTTCATTCATAAACACGTGTGTAATATACTTCTGAAAAACTGTTAATAAATTTATAGATAGAGAAAGATGTCCATAGTTGAGATACAATGAAAATTGAGACATCCCACTCTAAAAGAGAGCAATATTTGGAAACAATTTTGTATCTAAACATTAATATAAGATTTTAAATATTCTAGAGATATTAAGATTTCTTTTAAATAAAGGGTAAGAACTTTATTTATACTGTCTTCTCATTGAGCCAGTATGAGTTCATAAGCTACAGGTATCACTTTGTGGGTACTCTTTCCAGTGGCAGCACTAATACAAAAAACATATAATGTCACGTCTTTTAATATTTTCCTTGAATGATGCCCATTTCTCATATGCTTCGGGAAGATCAATTTATTTATAATCTACCCAGCATGGTTTTTCGGAAAACTCTATAATAAATAATTATATTTTAAGCCGAACTGAATCATATTCGTATTCTGGCAGTTCAGATGAACCATCAATAACTTGTACTTGGTTTTCATAATGGTTATAAATAAGCAGCAGCACAGTATGATGACATTAATGAATATATAGTTTCATTTTACCAAAACAAAACATCTTTCTATGTGACTAAGAAATTCATGGATTAAACCAAAACCTTGCTGAGCTCCCTCGAGTAAATCAGGCAAATCTGTGACAACAATTGTTATGTCATAATCGAATTAAACAATGCCTAGAGTTGGAAGTAAAGTGATTAATTTTTATATAATCTCATAATTAACCCTAGATTCAATTATAAAAAGGTTTAAAATTGGCTCAAACTTTAAGCAATTAGGAAGAATAAAATTTATTTAGACAACTTTTAGAAATCAAAAGTTGAGAAAATGGTGGAAGGTGCACTCTCCTCTAAAAATTATATAAAAGTTTTATTTATTAAAGGAGATGAGAAAGTAAGAATCTCTCTTTGTCATTTCGTCTAACACTTGGTATCCTACAACTATCACGTCACTCCTCCGATTATTCTCATCTCTCCTCTTCCTCGTCGTCTTCATCGCCATCGTCGTCTTATCAGGGGAAGAAGACGATGCACTCACCATCTACGATGTCCTGCAACAAAACAATTTTCTGGTATGTCGTCTACCAAAAAGTGTAACAGAATACAAGATCAATCGAAACTCAGAAAAATCAATGTGTACCTTAAGGATATATGTAGTTACAGCGTGGAAGGTTAGTAGAAGACGACGTGATGAACGTCACATCCTCCTGTGCATCAATCTCATCTGGATTGAATTAAACATTAAAAATAATTGGAACCCCGAGAAATCTATCCAATAATATAAAGAGAAAATAAAATATAAATTAATTATTAAAGTTATAAAAAGAGAATAAAAAAATATTATTTAGAAAGAAAAAATTAATATATATAAAAATAATTATGATAATAATAATAATAATTCTCAAATTTTCTCTTATATAATTACTGATTTAATATATATATATATATATATATATATATATATATATATATATATATATATATATATATATATATATATATATAAATAAAGATGAGAGAGAGAAAAAATTAGGAAAGTAAATTAATATATATAAATTATAGGTGAGATAAATGTTATTTGTTTTTAAAATATTTAATTTTTAAATAAATAAAAAAATACATATAATTTTTTATTTTATTAAAAAAAATATAAAATTTATTTGTGTGAAAATATAAAAAAAATTAAGGTTTTTATTGGATAATAGGTAGTTTTGAATTTCAGGATTTATTCGAAATATTCAATATTTTGAATAATGAGATTGATGTTTTATTGGTTATTTTGTGTGTTTTCTATTATTTGTCGGCGCAGTTGCTAAATCTGCACAATTCCCTCTTCATGGGTAATGTGTGGTTACCCGATGCTATGGAGGGATCTACTCTTATTTCAGCGCTTATCCATGCTGCTAGCAGTGGCCATTTTTCTTGTAGCTCGTATTCTTCCTCTTTTCATAACCATACCTTATATAATGAATTTAATCTCGTTAATTGGTATACTAACATTATTTTTAGGAGTCACTTTAGCTCTTGCCTAAAAGGACATTAAAAGGGGTTTAACCTATTCTACAATGTCTCAATTGGGTTATATGATGTTTACTTTAGGTATGGGATCCTATCGAATTGCTTTATTTCATTTAATTACTCATGCTTATTCGAAAGCATTATTGTTTTTAGCATCTGGTTCGGTTATTCATTCAATGGAAGCTATTGTTGGATATTCGTCAGATAAAAGTCAGAATATGATTCTTATTGGGGGGTTAAACAAAACACGTGCCAATTATAAAAAAACGCTTTTTTTAGGTACACTCTCTCTTTGTGGTATTCCACCCCTTGCTTGTTTTTGGTCTAAAGATGAAATTCTTAATGATAGTTGGTTGTATTCACATATTTTTGCAATAATAGCTCTGTTCACAACAGGATTAACTGCTCATTTTTCTACTTCTTCTTCCAAGAGCAGGATAACCCCAAGGGGTTGTGGGTTTTTTTCTACCAATTGGGGCTCTCCCTTCCCACCCCATGGGGATGGTCTACAGGGTTCATAACTACTTCTCTTACTACGGGACGCTTCCCTAGCCAACGCTTAGATCCGACTCTACCCAAATGTAGGTGTTCTACGAAGTTATTATATATATCCCAAATTTTTAAAAATAATAATAATAATAATATAATTGTTTGGGTTCAATTCTTTCTAATACATATTTATATAAAATAAATTAGACCAACTTAAGTCCCTTAACAATAATTTGATTTTTTTTACATTAAATACAAGCTCCATAATTTTAATTATTTATTTTATACCCAACAAATAATTATATGAAAATCAAAATACCATTAATTAATCCCTCCACATAATCCACAATCAATAGGATAATAAAAGCATTATTGATTTTTTTTAAACGGATAAAGATTAAAACAATTATGTTAAAAGTTATGTGTATTGATTTGTACTTTATAATCTCAATAAAAATTATCCATATTAATCTGTTTTAAGAAATATATAATTTTTCTAGATAAGGCTGTCATAAAATAAAAAGTGAATTTTATTAATAAAAATATATTTCATCATAATTATCGTTAATTACATTTAAGAATTATTGAATATATGATTGAAATGTTAAAAAAAATGACTTTTTTTTTTACATTTAAAAAGTAATCCTTCAATTTTTATTTCATAAAAATCATTTTAGAAATAGTCTTAATGACTGTTTAAAATAATAATAATTTTTTTAAAATTAATACACAAAATAACTATATATCACCAAAAACAACTTTGCATAGCACCATTATCGTCAAAACCTAATAAAAAAATCAAAGTTGTTTAATCTTGAATCCAATGAACCCATCATCTCCATCAAAACATCAATTGAAATATTAAAAATCAACATATTAAAGTGATGACTAAAAGGACTTGAAACCAACCAAACAAATCGGGAATTATTATATATATATATATATATATATATATATATATATATATAGTCTCTAGATAACTTTGCTCTCATCTGTCTTTGAATAACAAAATAAGACTTAAGGAGAGACGAAACATGTATAATAGAGAAGAAAAGTTATATTTCGAGAACTAATAAAAATATATGATAAAAAGTTTAGACTTATCCTATGTGGTAGCTCAAGAATTCATACCACATTACACAAATAGGTTATAATAATATTTATTATCAGTTAATTTTATTTATAATAATTAGTTATAAATTTGAATAAAACTGAATTAATTAGAGGTTATAATAATATTTATTATCCATTAGTTTGAACATATTCAATGTAATGTAAGTATATTTTTTTACAATTTAAATCTTCTGAATAGTTTTCATAATTAATATTAATATTTAATACAAATTTCAAATGACTTTTTAGATAAGAAGAATTTATTATATTTGAATTTTTTATAAATAATCAAATTATTTAGATGAAATATTTAATAAAAAATATTAATATATATAGATGGTAGGTTATATTTATTGAGTTTATTTTTATTAACATTTTTTATAATTACAATTAAGAATTATTGAAAATATGATTGAAATGTTAAATAAAACGACTTTTTATTTTACATTTAAAAAGTAATCCTTCAATTTTTATTTCTTAAAAATCATTTTAGAAATAGTCTTAATACTGTTTAAAATAATAATAATTTCTTTAAAATTAATACACAAAATAACTATATATCACCAAAAACAACTTTGCATAACCATGATAGCACCATTATCGCCAAAACCTAATAAAAAAATCAAAGTTGTTTAATCTTGAATCCAATGAACCCATCATCTCCATCAAAACATCAATTGAAATATTAAAAATCAACATATTAAAGTGATGACTAAAAGGACTTGAAACCAACCAAACAAATCGGGATTATTATATATATATATATATATATATATAGTCTCTAGATAACTTTGCTCTCATCTGTCTTTGAATAACAAAATAAGACTTAAGGAGAGACGAAACATGTATAATAGAGAAGAAAAGTTATATTTCAAGAACTAATAAAAATATATGATAAGAAATTTAGACTTGAGCTCAAGAGTTCATACCACATTACACAAATATGGATCTACTTTGAAATAACTGAAAGTCTCGTTCTCCCTATTAAAGTGACAACATTACGTCTACAAAAACTCAAGAAAAAAATAGTCATTGCATCAATAACAAATAAAGACCTTTTCAGAATATGTATAATCAACCACTTTCTATAACAAATAAAGATCTAAGGGGGAGACGATTTTTGATTTCCTGAGAATGAAAGAAGAGAGAGTAATATATATATTTAAGAAAGAGAAAATACCTATGATGATGATGTTGATCATTTTGGAGAGAGCGTGATTAATATATATAATATTTTAGACGAGAATCATTAGGTTTATTTTTAAAATAATTAATAAAAAAATATTAATATATATATATATAAAAGAGTAATAAACATAGAATAATTAATGATGAAAGTTAATAGAATTGATGAAAAAATATATATTTTATATATTATTAGTGTGAATATATATATAATATTTTAGACGAGAATCATTAGATTTATTTTTAAAATAATTAATAAAAAATATTAATATATATATATATATATATATATATATAAAAGAGTAACAGATAAATGAAATAATTAATAAAAAATATATATTTTATATATTATTAGTGTGAATATATATACGGTAAGGGATAGAATATATATATATGGTAACCTAAAATAATTAATAAAAAATATATATTTTATATATTATTAGTGTGAATATATATATGGTAAGGGATAGAAAAATAATTAATTGATAAAGATAAATGAAGAGAGAGAAATATATATATATATATATATATATATATATATATATATATATATATATATATATATATATATCTAAGAAAGAGAAAATACTATGATGATGTGAATAATTTTGGAGAGAGCGTGATGTACACCTCCAACCTTTTAAATTAAGCGTTATTAGATATATATAGATTTTTATTATTATGTAACAAGTCCCAACAATAATCCCATCATACAGGAATATGTCTTTGTACAAATATCTAACTATTTATTAGGAAACTTTCTATAGATGCTAAATAATAAAATAAATTTCTATATTTCACCGTAGAAAAACTTTTGAATATTTAAGTTTTCTGAATGAACCGATCTAATTGGGAAATTTGATGGAATAACCCTCATAAGAGGGTTATTACCACATTTAGCAGGTGATTTATAATTTTTTCATTTTTGACCTTTTGCCAAGGCAAAAGGTCAGTTTTACCCTTTATTTAAAAAAAAATAAAAAAAATTTGATTTTCATTCTCCCCCGTCGTTTCCCTTTCCCCACTTCTCCTTTCACTCCCTCTCTCTCGTTTCCAACTTCCCGAAGACGACTGATCAACCCCGAAGACGACGACGACGACGAAAATAGGTTGCAGCAGTTGGGCAAGAAAAGGAAGATGAATGAAGAGGCTGACATGGGAAAGAAGAATGATGAAGAGGCTGACTTGGGAAAGAAGAATGATGAAGAGGCTGACTTGGGAAAAAAGAAGGATGAAGAGGCTGAGTTGGGAAAGAAGAAGGATGATGATGTATTGGTATTGACTCCAACAAGATTTCAGGGACAGAGTTTTCGGAGAAAGAAGAGGTCCACACAATTGGGGAACTACACAGATCCTAATGGAAAATCCTTTAAACTCATTGATCCAGTAACTGTCAATCCTCTTTTAGATTATGATAGTGAACTGTTGGATGAGTTGAAACAATGGCTGAAGCTGGAGGATGAAGACAAGATAAATCTGGTTCTTTTCCATGCTGGTCGAGAATTGTTTAACAGAATGTTGAGGCCTCAGAATTGGCTACATGATCACGTAAATTTTTGTTGTTGAAACTGTTTTTTGGGTATTGTATTAACAGCAGGTTAAAGAGAAATAGCAGGAATTGCATCTGTCGCAGGCGACGATGCATCTGGCGCATGCGACGGTGCATCTGTCGCAGGCAGGAAATGCATCTGGCGCATGCTACGGTGCATCTGTCGCATGCGACAGATGCATCGTCGTCTGCGACAGATGCAATTCCTGCTATTACTTTTGATGTTCTGTGCTTAATTCATTTGATGCTCTGTGCTTACTTCTTTTTCTCGAATCTGTCGCAGGAGATAGATGCAGCATGTTACATTCTTAAAAAAAGGGTTGCCAATTTTCCCAAGACTTATCAACCGATGGATTTCTCAATATGTGACTGTAATGTCTCTACGAGGTTGTCGTTACGTTATTCAAAGTTCTCCAAAAATCCACAAACATACCAATTCGACGATGACTTGATGGAATATTTCAAGGGTGATGAAGGAAAATTGATGACTTCTTGGATGATTTTAGATAAGGTATATTTCCCTATGAATCTGAATATGAAGCATTGGGTCCTTTGTGAGGTGCAACTACAAGATTGGTGCATCAATGTTTATGACTGCGAACAAGGATTTATCAAAAAGAATCACTATGACAAGTTCATGAAACCACTATGTGAAATGATTCCATATATGTTTCTATTTGGAACGACCGAGTTTGACAGGATCAAGTATCCTAAGTTCAGTTTGGAAGGAATGTCATATGTTGTAATACCACACCCAACAGTCCCCAAGTGCACGAAGAGTGGAGACTGTGGTCTTTTTACAATCATGTATTTGGAGTATCTTACTGCCAAATTGGATATATCAGCTGTGACAACAGAAAACATGGGTTTTTGGAGACAAAAATGGGCAGTTAGGTTGTTCCACCATATAATAGACCCATAGAAAATGGACATAATTTAGCTATGTATATTTTTGAATGTAAACCATATGTATTTATTTTTTAATGTAATTTAGTTTTCTATTTTGAATTCAAATAGATTATATAATGTAGTATATATATAATTAAGCACAAAACATAAATGAAATGCATTTCCCGCATGCGACGGTGCATCTGTCGCAGGCGACGGTGCATCTGTCGCAAGCGACGATGCAACTGTCGCAGGCGGGAAATGCATCTGGCGCATGCGACAGATGCATTTCCCGCCTGCGAAAGATGCATCGTCGCCTGCGACAGATGCACCGTCTCCTGCGACAGATGTATTCCTGCTACTTCTATTTGTCCTGCGACAGATGCATTCCTGCATTCCTGCAATCAATCCTGCTATTTCTCTTTGACAACACAACAGATGACAACACTTAAACAGATGATCCAAACCCAATAACATTTTGATCAAAACCCAAAAACAGATGATCAAAACCCTACCCCAAAAACAGTTTGATCAAAACCCTACCCCAAAAACAATTTGATCAAAACCCTACCCCAAAAACATTTTGATCAAAACCCTACCCCAAAAACATTTTGATCAAAACCCAAAAACAGTTTGATCAAAACCCTAAAACAGTTTGATGTACATACAAAAACGGTTTGATCAAAACCCTAAAACAGTTTCATGCCAAAGATTGGGCACTTGATTGTGAAGGTTGTGTAGATTGGGCACTTGATTGTGAAGGTCTTGCAGTAGATGGTGCAGGCATCACTGCTGAGCATGTTGCTCTGTTATGACCTAGACCACCACATTAGCCGCACCGTCTCCGTTCTTTACGAACCTCACCTTGTGATGATCTACGTTTTGTTGTTGGTCGTCCTTTCTTAATCTTCACGGGGGGTTTTAGGCAGACTCGTTTCTTGATATGTTCAGGAATGTCCCAAGCTTCATTATGTTGAAAAACTGGATAACATGTCTCCGCATAAGCCATGCACCACGATTCAGTTGAGTAAAACCTGAAAAATTATACAGTGATAACATAAATTCAACACAACATAAATTGAACATAACATAAATTCAACATAACATAAATTCAACACAACATAAATTGAACATAACTTATGGAACAAAAATTCTCTAACCTTGCGCACAACTCATATGGAACCGATTTCCGGAAACGGGCAGCAGCCAGGGCATGCGTACAAGGAAGACCGGATACATCAAATACCCTACAAGTACAAGTTCGACCCTTGAAGTCAACTTGAAAATCAAATTCACCGTCATGCACATGGAACTGAAATCGATTAAGTGGATAAACGCTGTAGAATCTAGCATTTTCGCCTTCCTCACGTAATAACTTTTCATAATATGGAGATAAATGTTCGTTGTGGTTGGATGATTTTTCTCTTCTATGATAAAACCAATCCTGTAGTCAGCTAATGTTGTTATGTGATATTTCCTAGCTTCTCTGCACTGACTATTAAAACTCTCAGCGTAATTACTTGTCATTTGATTGTATCGCGAACCGGGGAAAAAAGCACGACTCCATCTCTCCACTCCAATTTGTTCCAAATATTGAGCAATCCTAGGGTTTTTAGTTCTGATCTTGTCAAAATGCTTCTGAAACGTGGTCTCAATGTATGCACGAGAAGCCAAATCAAATTCAACATGATAGTTATCAGTTTTAAATTTGACCATTATATTCATTTTGATGTGGTATGTGCATGCACCGTGATGTGCTTCTGGAAAAACCGCGGACAAGGCGTTGGCAATACTTGGGTGTCTATCGGATATGAAGACGAGATCCGGGACTGATCCAATTGCCAACCTTAGTTGTTGCATGAAATATGTCCAAGAGTTATTATTCTCTGAATCAACGACACCAAAAGCAACGGGATATAGTTGCTCGTTCGCATCCAATGCTATCGCAACCAGTAGTTGACCTCCAACTTTATGCTTAAGGAAGCTGGCATCGATGCACAATACAAGACGACAACATCCTATGAAACCACTAATTGAAACCCCTAGAGACATAAACATATACCTGAAGTGTCCTTCCTCATCCGTCTGGATGTCAGTTATGGTACCTGGGTTCTTCTTCAGCAACATGAACAGGTAGGATGGCAATTCACCATAGGAATCCTCCACAGTTCCTCGCACCGCCATTAAGGCCTTTTCCCTTGACCTCCAAGCCTTATTATATGTCAAAGTTAACCCATAACTTGTATGCATGTCTTCCATTATTTTTTTAGGCATGTGGTCATGGTGATGGTCCATGTATTTACTTTTGATACACTCCGCAATTACCCATGATGGTGCTTGCCTCACATTGTCTTGTCTCGTCAAAATTGAGCATGTGTGTTCTTTTACAAATTTTCTGATCTCAAACATCTCCGAGAATTTTCCTTTCATAGCACGCAATTTCCACTTGCAGTTCTCAGCCATACATTTTACAAACCAAAGATTTTTTGTTGACTTCACCACTTTAAGGACAAAGTGATTAGACATCGCATGTCTATGCAACCTCAATTGTATTTCTTTTTTGTTATCAAAAAACGTACCCACTTCCAATGAATTTTCAATTAATGGAGCAGGAGTTTCGATCTCGAGTGATTCATATGAGAAGTAGTGCTTGGTTCCCTCAGTATGGCTGAATGTATTCCTAACATGGGAAGTGCTTGGTTGACTTGGGAAGACATTTTCCGGCTCAAAAACATCTTGCTCCTCACATACATCTCTCTGCTCAAAAACATCTTGCTGCTTAAATATATCTCGCTGCTCAAACACATCCTGCTGCTTAGATACATCTTGTTGCCTTGGGAATACATCTTGTTGACTTGGGAATACATCTTGCTGCTCAAATGCGTCGCGCTGCTCACATACATCTCGATGCCTTGGTAAGATATCTTGCTGCTCAAATATGTCATTTTCTAGACTTTCACTTTGTTGAGTTGAAGGTATTACCTTCTCTACTAAGGAGACACATAGCGGGGCGCGATGATTGGGCAGTGAAGACGAGAGTTCTTGTAAATAGAACGCCACATCGCTATCTCCAATGATTGTTGCAGGAGGAGAATTGATCATTAGCATATTATACTTTACCTTGAACACTAAGTCATATCATAGTTTGTCCACACCAATAGAATTATAGACAATTGAAGCTAACTCTTCATATGTAGAATTTTGGGGTACATTCACACCACGACACAAACTTGAGACAAAAGAACTAACCCACAATCATCAGTTTTCCAGTCTCCATCAAAGAGGAGAAAAACACCAACATTCATGTGATCTGCAATTGATAAAAGTTCACAGAAGTCAGTGACAGTGACCAGTAAGGGTTAATTGCAAGGAGGAAAATGCAAGGAAAATGCAAGGAGGAAAATGCATTTGTCGCAGGCGACAGTGCATCTGTCGCTGACGACAGTACATCTGTCGCAGGCGACAGTGCATCTATCGCTGACGACAGTGCATCTGTCGCAGGCGGGAAATGCATCTGTCGCAGGCGGGAAATGCATCTGTCGCAAATGCATTTGGCGCATGCGACAGATGCATTTCCCGCCTACGATAGATGCATCGTCGTCTGCGACATATGCACTGTCGCCTGCGACAGATGCACTGTCGCCTTCGTCACCTTCGTCGGATGTATATTTCACTGTAAAACAAATCAGCCAAGCTCTAAAACCATTATTCCATGACCTAACCTACATCCTAGACTCTAAACGACAAAACCCTAAAACGACGAAGGTCTAACCTGAATGTTGAAGACGTTCCAGTTTTGTTGATGAAGGACGTTGATGATGAAGGAAGGACCCGTTGATGATGAAGGAAGCTTGATGATGAAGAACCTTGATGAAGGAAGCGTTGATGATGAAGGAAAGTTGATGAAGGAAGGACGGGGAAAGGACGGTTGGTGAAGAGGAGGGAAAGTTGATGAACCTTGGTGAAGGGGGAAGGAACCTTTAACTGAAAGGCGCACTACTGACATTTTAATTTTTTTTTTTTAAATAAAGGATAAAACTGACCTTTTGCCTTGGCAAAAGGTCAAAAATGAAAAAATTATAAATCACCTGCTAAAAGTGGTAATAACCCTCTTATGAGGGTTATTCCATCAAATTTCCCATCTAATTCTACATCAGTTAAGATTGGGATTATATATATATATATATATATATATATATATATATATATATATATATATATATATATATATATATATATATATATATATATATATATATATATATATATATATATATATATATATATTAGCTAGGATTCTATAGTTGTTAAAATTTTGTATATGTTTCGATTTATTTAAATGTGCAACCAATCATTTTAGAAAGTTGAAGTCTTTGCCTTTTTAGAGTATCAATTACATTTCAGTTTTGTATCTTTTAGGTTTCTGGAGACCAAGTGTTATATAAATCTGTTTCATAACCCTAGACTAATGCATCTGGGTCATATAAGTATAACTAATACATTTAAGTCATTTGACATTGACTAATGTATCTAGGTCATCTAGACATTGACTAATGTATTTGGACCATCTGGGCATTGACTAATGTATTTCGTTCATCTAACATTGACTAATGCATCTGACCATCTAGCATTGACTAATGCATCTAGGTAATCTCGGTATTGATAATCACATATAGATCATCTTGAGAATAAATAATACATCTAGGTCATTTGGGCATTAACAAATTTATCTAGGTCATCTCTACATTGACTAATGCATCTAGGTCATATGAGCATTGACTAATGTATCTAAGCCATTTCGACATTGACTAATGCATTTGTGACATCTAGTAAAATTCAAGTCAATGTGAAAATTAGTTGAATAGACTTGAATATTTGAGTTATCTTAATTGTACACCCAATTCTATATCTATTAGGATCTATATATGTTAGGATTATATACATTAGTAAAAAATGATTTTTAACGAGAGCAAGAATTTTCGGTGAAAGCCAATATGCCTTCGGTGAAAATTTTCATCGAGGGCGACAAATGCTCTTAGAAGGAGTCGGTGATATGGTTGTCGGTGAAGGATAAAATAATATGACCGAGAGCATTTATCGCTGTCAGAGATAAATAAATATTTTTTACCGAGAGTATGGTTCTTTGGTGATAATTAGTTTTTCTAAAAAAATATAATTTGAAATCTTCCAAAAATCTAAAACAATTATTATATAAACATAGATGGATAGAGAGGATGCATTAGGGCTATATCTTGAAACAGATCCAATTTCATCTCTCCGTTTGATCGACAATGAGTAGATGGCAGTTTTAGAGCTCCTTTCAATTTTCTTCCATGCATTTTTGTTTTCTTGTTCTCCTACGTAGATTTGTTGTAAAAAAATTTAACTCTAAATAACTAGATACCTTAACAACACTTGATAGAATAATAGAAATATTTGAATATCAAAATCAATCAATTCCAATTACTTTAGATATGCAACCATGCAAAAGCCAGTACGAAATTTATAAGAGAATTAAAACTTACTTGCTGATTCTGAGACATCCTCCCGGAATAAAATCTAGTACGGAATTTAGGATTGTCTTTGATTGCATCTTTCATATATTCATCCAGATAAATCTTCAGATCTACATCCAAGAAAGCTTCAGATCAGCATCAATGGCCGATGTTCAGATCTGCATATAGAAAAGCTTTAGATCTGCATCCAGGAAAGTTTCAAATCTACATCCATGGCCGCGGTTCAGATCTGCATCCAGGAATGCTTCAGATTTGCATCCATTGCCAAGCTTCAAATCTACAGCTAGGAAAAAGATAGAAGTAATTTAAATTGAAGTTAGAGAGAGGGAAACTAAATCTGAATGTAGCTCTCCCCTCTAGCATGAAAGAGATGATGCTTGACGAAAAAGAGAAAAAAAAATAGGATACATTAAAGAGAAGTTGAGAGAGAGAGTGTGTGTTTTGCATAAATGGAAAGGAAGAAAGAGTTGGACGGAATAAAGAGTAAGGCAACTGGAATTAATTTAGGGAAAAAATATATTTGTTTACGGAGAGCAACCCTCTGCTCTCGTCTATAATCATAATTATCACTGAGAGCAACCTTTTTCCCTCGGTGATATTCATATGACCGAGGAAATTCTTTCGCTCTATACGAAAATTTTTGGTAATTGTGCATTTTTACTAGTGATATATATATATATATATATATATATATATATATATATATATTCTTTATTTATTAAGATTATATAACTATTAGGCTTTCATATATGTTAGGATTATGTATCTTTTGAGGCTTATTTAAATGTGTAACTAGATATTTTAAAAGTTGAAGTTTTTACCTTTAAGAGCATCGCTTCGTTCCTGTTCTATATATGTTAGAGTTTTAGGAGACTAAGTATTATATAAACTCATACCATAACCCTAAGTTGTTATGATGTAATATTTGTTCTATTCTCGTCAATAATATTCCATCTTTTGAGTGGACGTAGCCAAGTTTTATCTTAGTGAACCTTGTTATATTCGTGTCTTTCTTTATTGTTTTTGTCATCTTTCCAATTAGTTCTAACAAGTAGTATTAGAGGTTCAGATTTTTCAATTGTTTGTCTTCAATTGAGAGAGATAGCAGTATTTAATATTAAGATCGACAAATTCATGAGGAGAAATAGTTTCAATTTATGGTCGATTAAAATGCGGGCTATACTAAAACTAGTGTTTATGGGGCCCACTAAAGTTGTGGGTAAAAGCAAAATAACCGCTGAAATGGTCATTCTAGAGGAGAAGACACATTGAACACTTATGTCGTGTCTTGTAAATAATGTCATCATCGAGGTTTCATAGGAAGAGAAAGTTGTTCAGTTATGTTTAAAGTTGGAAAGCCTCTACATGACGAAGTCGCTCACCAACAAGTTGATTATAAAAGAAACATTTATTCACTCTAGGAATGTAGAAATATGTCAATGACACTTTATATTATCTATAGGGTTCTACTGTTACAAGTTCTATTCATATTGCATCTTTAGAGATTTACAAGGTTGACATTATTAAGCTATGTCATATGAAGCTTGGTCATATGGGTGAAAGGGGATGCGAATTCTTGTAAAAGATTATCTTTTTGGTGGTCACAAAATCATGAGTCTTTATTTCTAGTAGCATTGTACTTTTAGGAAATTACATCATAGAAAGTTTCTAAAGGTTATTCATAAGATAAAAGTCACATTTGATTATATATATTTGGATTATTGGGGTCTTGCTAGAGTTGAATATTTTGAAGGTATAAAATATTTCTTGATAATCATTGATGAGTTTTCGATGATGACCTTGCTATTTTTCATGAAAAATAAAGGAGAAGCTTTCAAACACATATAAGAGTGGACAACATTGTTGGGAAATCAAGCTAGGAAGAAGATCAAGAGGTTGTGTATTGAAAATGGTTTAGACTTTTATTTGTTTGAGTTTGAATAGTTCTGCAAGGATACAGAAAATTGTTTGCTATCACATAGTAAAGCATACGCCATAAAAAATGGTATAGTTGAGAGAATAAATCAAACATTAATGAAGAGAGTGAGGTGCATTCTCTCTAATGCAAAACTTGATAAAGGTTTATGGGTAGTGAAAGTGACTACATCATTCTATATGATAAATTGTGACCTCACAGCAGGATTAACTACACAACACCTTACGAGGTGGTGGTCTCAAAATATATTGATTACACATATTTAAAACTTATTAGTTCCACAGTTTATTATCATGTTGGTGAGGGTAAATTAGAGTCAAGAGCGAAGAAGGGAGTATTGTAGGCTATAGAGATGATATCAATGGATATAGAGTATGGTCTCCATTTAAGAAAAGATTTATTCTATTAGAATCGTCATCTATTATGAGAATTTTATATTTAGTTCTATTGTGAATTTTGTAGTACAAAGTAGTAGTGTTGATAAACAAGTGGGATTAGAGATTCGAAGAAGACTTTGTTGAGTCTAAGCTTCCAAAGACTGAACCACTATATTCTTAACCGTTGGAAGTTATTCATCATAGTATAATTAAATGTCAGTCAAAGAGGATTGGAGTTAGACCACCTTAGAGATACACTTATAAGGAGATACACTACAGTTTGATGTGGAGGAGGTGAATACATTACAACCATCCTGCTATAAAGAAATTTATTTAGTTCTGAAGTTGCACAATTGTTTGCAACAATGGGACATGGGCCATTAGGGAATTGACTAGTACATCTGGGTCATATCGATAATGACTAATGCCTTTAGTCCATTTCGAAATTGACTAATGCATCTGGGCTATCTCGGCATTGAGTAATACATCTAGACTATCTAGCACTAACTAATGAATCCGAGTCATCTCGACATTGAATAATTCATATGGGTCATCTTGGCAATTACTAATGCATCTAAACTATATAGAATTAACTAATACATTTAGGCCATCTCGACATCGAGTAATGGTTATGGGCCATATCGACATTGAATAATACATCTGGTCCATCTAGAAATTGACTAATGCATTTGGGTCATCTGTCATTGATGAATGCATATGGGTCATCTATGCATTGACTAATGCATTTGGGTCATCTTTGTTGGAAAAAACTGACAAAATAAAAGAAGAAACGTAAAAAAGAACACACTAAAAAAATTTGATAATAGAGTTTGACCAAAATATTGCTACGTCTCCGAGCTATAAATTAATAAGGAAGAAGAGATACAAGTATTGAATGCAATATACCAAAGGGGGAGAGTTTCTTTTATAGACTAAGAAACTTCCCCCACTCCCATCATCTTCCGATGTGGGATTCTATTCTAATTATGAAGAGAGTTTCTTTTATATATTAAGAAACTTCTCTCACTCCCATCATCTTCTGATGTGGGATTTCTAATTGTATCAAAAATAACGAATCTCCACATTGACACATTAATATCAATACAAATCTTCATTATTAAAATATAGTCTTAACTGCTTCAAATTGGCGCTTTTCAGCGCCAACTCAAACGCGGAAGATGTTTACCAAATTTAAACAATGTTTATATTTTATTTTTCCCATGTCTTTCATCTCAAACTCTTTACCCCATTGAGCCTTCAATTTGTCAATTTCATATTAGCTCTTTGATGCTATCAAAGTTTCATCAACGTACAAGAGTAAAATAGATATAAGACTCATCTTGCAATTTGTGCAATTACACACATGAATTGAATTTGTTTCTTGTGTACTTGTGCTCCATCATAAACTTGTCAAGTCGCTTGTACAATTGTCTCGACGATTGTTTCAACACGTACAATGATTTGTTCAACTTGCAAACCCAATTTTCTTTATGGGTAACTTTGAATCCACTTGGTTGATAAATGTAGATTTCCACATTTAAATGACCGTGTAGGACTACGGTCTTCACATCTAGTTGAGATAACTCCAAATTTATATACACTACCAATGCCAACAAAATTCTAATGGAAGAGTGTTCAACAACAGGAGAAAGTACCTCATTGTTAGATAAATTCATACCGGTTCAAATAAACCTAACTTAAACAAACTTCCTACGCAGGAACAAGGAACCGGACCGGATGAACAAAAGAAAACCAACTGAAGAAACCGAACCGGTCAAGCTACCAAACCGATCAAGAGTATTCGGTACGTGACCGCACAGAGGAAGGATCGGCCAAAGCCTAAAAGCCAGATCCATCAAATAGCCGATTAATCAACAAGGCAATCATAACCGGAAGAAGTCCGGTTACTTCACTATCAAAAGACATTCGGCCAAGTCAAGTGACCAACCTAGGCCAAGTCAAGAGGCCGACTAGTACAAGAAGACACTTTGGGTATCTGTTGAGAATGATACCAAAGGAACAGACTGAATACTTTCATATCCATGCAAGTCTGAGGAAAGACTGTAGGCTGCAGAAAACAGTACTACCGGATCTTTCTACTTCGGGATAAGCCAGAAAGGAAATCTTCAAAGTACAGACAACTGTCCAAGCAGACAGTGCCTACATTGAGTAAAAGACAAACCCAGCAGGTTTGCTTTACAGACCGGCAGGTCTGAAACAGGATGCCAGGTCTGAGATTGACCGTCAGGTCTGAGGAGAAGACCGCAGGTCTGAGACACTGACTCACTGCATCTCTGATCAGCCAATCAGATTCAAGGCTTTGAAATATGACCGTTGGCATATTTCACCTATAAAAGGAGGCAGTTGCAGAAGAGTAAATGCGGGACATCAAGCAGATATTGAGCAGTTACTAAGTGAGACAAACATTGAGATAACAAAAGCTAAGTGCATTTACTACGAGTGATAACAGTGTGGTATTCTAAGAAAGCCTAAGTGCTAAATTCTAAGTGTGTGTTACAATTTCGTGTAAATTGTAAGAGTGTTATCGAGCAGGAAATAAGTCTCGATCGGATTGTATTTGTATTCCTTAGTGAATATCCTTCTCGCGGTTTCGAGAGGAAGGGGTGACGTAGGAGTTTTATCTCCGAACATCCATAAAACTCTGTTGTGTTATTTACTTTCTGTTGGCTTCCTTACATAACCGACTAACTTAACCATACCGCTCCAAACCGATTCACTACTAACCATACCGAATATCCAGATAACCGAAACCGACCCACCATTCTTCAAATCTCCATCATCCGAAACCGATTCCGCCATTCATACACGTGTACCGCTTCAACTTGAAAGCAAACCTCTTCCGCGCTTGAACCTAGTTCAAGGGTTTGTGACAGGTTGTGTAGTATTGAAACCCCGGTGTTAATCTCTAACCGGATTAACCACCACCCTACGAGTGAGAACCGCTAACCGGTCCAACCCCCGGTCCACCAGCGGCGACCTAGATCCTAACAATTGGTATCAGAGCAGTTAGTTTCAATACTCAAGCAAACATGTATCAGGATAGGCCTCCAATGCTAGAAGGTGATGATTTTGCCAACTGGAAGGCACGCATGCACCTACATCTAGTCACCTTGGATGATGAAATGGAATCCATTCTGACCGAAGGACCGATAGTCATTGATAAAGACAGAAAAGAATGGACAGCTGATGATAGGAGAAGGAACAATCTGGACAACCATGCAAGAAACCGGATCTCCAACAGCGTGGACAGAAATACATACTGCAAGATCAGAGATTGCAAAACCGCGAAGGAGACTTGGAACACGGTCATCCAGATCTTTGAGGGAAATGAAAGAACAAAGGAGAACAAAATAATGGTGGCCACACAGAGGTTTGAAAGCATCAAAATGAAACCAGGGGAAACTATGAAGGAATACAGTGACCGGTTCACTGGTGTATTAGATGAGTTGGCAAATCTGGGCAAGAAGTACGACAATAAAGAGGTCATCATGAAGGTCTTGAGATCTCTTCCGAGTGCTTGGGATATAAAGACGATGGTCATGAGAGAATCAAAGAGCCTACGTAAGATGAAATTATACGATGTGTTCGAAGATCTTAAGGCATATGAGTTCGAGATGAATTCCAGAACTGAAGAGGAAGTCTCGGCCTCAACGTCAACCAGAGCACTGTTCACATCTACGGAACCGGCTGCACCTGTTCCTGCTCCTATATCCACATCTGCACCGGTACCGATTCCTGCACCTGCACCGATCAGAACCGCCGAACAGTTTACTGAGGACGCCATGGCAATGCTTGCACAGAAGTTTGGGAGGTTCATGAAAAGGAGCCAACCGACAAACAACTACTATGGTGACAAATCCAATATAAGATGCTATAACTGTAATTGTATGGGACATTTTAAGTGGGAATGCAGGAAACCAAGGAGAGATACACAGAAACCAGACTACCAAAATAACCGGAGCAACTATCAACAAACCGGTGAAGGAAGTGAAGTACCGAAAGCACTGATAGCCGATGATGGAGGAAGCCTATGGGCTCACAGTGACAGTGACGATGACCTCACATGTCTCATGGCAAATGAGGAACAGGTATTTGACTCTCCCTGTGAAGAATTTACTAAAGATGACTTATATGAAGCATTGAATGACATGGTAGAAGAATATAAGAACCTATTGACCATGTTACCTAAGCACCTCAACATCAAAACCGATCCCATAGTACCTATCCCAGTAGAACCAGAGGTACCTATCATCACCAAACCGGAAGCCATACAACCTGATGATACTCATACCCTAGAAACCGAATCAGACCTTAAGATCGAACAACCTAGTGAGCCGACTAGAGACCTAACCGAGAAAGAGAATGCCAGATTTCAGTATACGATGGCCGCCTATAGGAGATCTAGCGATATAGTAAAGAACCTGAATAAAGAATACAGGCATCCACGTTGTAAGAATGGCCTAGAATACACAGAGAACAGATCTAAAAACCGAAAATCCATATGGAAAGCAAAGCTTACGAAAGGAAACCTCCCCTTTATAAAATTCCTTAAGAGCACCTGTACAGCTGAAGAAGAGGAGACCGCATATTATAGGAAAGAAAAGACAAAGTATGACTATGTTGGCCCAACCGATTCATGGCTTGACCTTGAGAAAAGGAAAGCAGAAATCCTCAAATATAAGAAAGACTTCCCTGAACCGCGTAGGTCAAACTATAGATCATCAAACCAAAGACCACCATCATTTAGGTCATCTGTAGGGAAACCGAAATACACCAGACCAAGTGTGAGGAGAATAGTTGAAACTTTAGCAAAGAAGACCGTTCGATTTATCAAGGTTTGGGTACCTAAGGGACTAATCGCATGTGGACCCAAGTAAACGTGGGTACCAAATAGTTGTAAATATGTACATTTTGCAGGATCCAAAGAAACGGCTAGGAAACTCCGAATGGTTCTTGGACAGCGGTTGCTCCAGACACATGACCGGAAATAGCAATCTGCTAACCGACATTAGATCAGTAACCGGTGCTCCTATCACCTTCGGTGACAACTCTAAAGGTAAAACCGTGGGCAAGGGTAAGATTGTCCATGGTAACCTAACTATTGATAATGTACTTCTAGTTGAAAACCTACGTTTTAATCTACTCAGTATTAGTCAGATGTGTGATGCTGGATACACGGTAGAATTTCTTAAACATGCATGCTTAGTTAAGAACTCTCAAGGGATAGTACTACTAACCGGAAATAGGATAGGTAACATCTACAAGGTAGACTGGAAAACTAGAGTAGAACACCCTATATGCATGATAGCTAAGACTGATCAAACCTGGCTATGGCACAAAAGACTAAACCATCTAAACATGAAAACCTTAAACTACATTCGTGGTAAGAAACTAGTTGAAGGCATCCCGGACATAGTATTTAACCAGGATAAGGTTTGTTCAGCATGCCAAATGGGTAAACAAACTAGGTCATCATTTAAGAGCAAAGGAAATCTCCAATCTAGCCGATGCCTAGATCTTCTTCACATGGATTTATTTGGACCGATTCAGGTCATTAGTCTAGGAGGTATGCTTTACACCATGGTAGTTATTGATGATTATTCTAGATATACTTGGGTGATATTTCTACCATCTAAACGTGAAACTGTATCAAACCTAATCAACCTCCTTAAGCGTTTGCAAAATGAAAAATCAACTCGCATTAATTGCATTCGAAGCGATAGAGGTACCGAATTTACTAATAGCACATTAACTGCATATCTTGATGAATCCGGCATTAGACACGAGTTGTCTAGTGCTAGGACTCCTCAACAAAATGGCCTGGCCGAGAGAAGAAACCGGACTCTCAAGGAAGCCGCACGGTCCATGATAGCCGACTCCGGCATTGCTCAGAAATATTGGGCTGAAGCTATCAACACTGCATGCCGTACACAAAACCGGTCCTTGATTAACAGATTTCACAACAAAACACCATATGAGGTTTATTTTAATAGAGTTCCTAAACTTAAATACCTCAGGATTTTCGGTTGTAAATGTTATATTCATAATAATGGTAAAACTCAACTCACTGCTTTTGATGCAAAGACCGACACCGGCATTATGCTAGGATACTCATCGGTAAGTAAAGCATATAGAGTATATAACAATAGAACTGCAACCATGGAGGAAACAATTCACGTTGTTTTCGATGAATCGGTTGAAAGCAACACTGCTTCATGCTTTGATCTACACAACAGACTGGAAAACAACGATATTCATTCTGATAGCGACGATGAGACCCCGGTCTTCAGGGGATTTGTCCATGACCTAATGGGTAATATTGATACCCAGCCGGATCAAGCTGTTTCACAGCAAGAAGCTGACACTTCGGTCCAACCCGAGGAAGCCGGTCGGTCTGACAATCTTGGTCAGCCTACCGACATGTCTAGCCTTGATCGACTAAACGGTAACTTGGTAGACACCCTTGAACTGAATCTCAGAAGAAATAGTAAACATCCTCCTGAGCAAATTATAGGTGACCCTTCAGAACCTGTTCGAACTAGGAGTCAACTTCTGGAAGGATATTTTAACTCTGCTTTTATATCCCAGATTGAACCGAAAAGAATAGATGAAGCATTGTCAGATCCGGACTGGATCTTGGGAATGCAAGAAGAACTAAACCAGTTCGAGAGTAGTAAAGTCTGGTACTTAGTTCCCAGGCCGAAAGATAAATCGGTCATAGGAACAAGATGGGTATTCAGAAACAAACTCAATGAGGACGGTTTGGTCACGAGGAACAAAGCCAGATTAGTGGCTCAAGGCTACAAACAGGAAGAAGGCATTGACTTTGAAGAGTCATTTGCTCCTGTAGCCAGGATAGAAGCCATTAGGATCTTTCTAGCGTTTGCGGCTTTCAAAAACTTCAAAGTCTTTCAAATGGATGTTAAAAGTGCATTTCTGAACGGTGATATACGTGAAGAAGTGTACGTTGAACAGCCACCCGGTTTCAAAAATGCTGCATTTCCAAACCATGTATACCGGCTGAACAAAGCTTTATACGGTCTAAAGCAAGCACCTAGGGCCTGGTATGATACGCTAACCGCATTCCTATTAGAGCATGATTTCACCATCGGTTCGGTGGATAAGACCTTGTTTAAATTTGAAAAGAAGGAACATATCCTACTTGTTCAAATCTATGTAGATGATATTATTTTCGGTTCCACCGATCCAAAGCTCTGTGACAAGTTCTCAAAAATGATGACTGACAAATTTGAAATGAGTATGATGGGAGAATTAAGTTTCTTCCTAGGTCTTCAGGTTAAGCAACTCAAGGAAGGAACATTCATCAGTCAACCGAAATATACCAAGGAGCTTCTAAAGAAATTCGGTATGGACACCTGCTCCTCGGCGGCCACTCCAATGAGTTCATCTATTAAATTGGACAGAGATGATGAAGGGCAATCAGTAGATCAGATTGCATACCGGGGCATGATCGGTTCCCTGCTATATCTGACAGCAAGTAGACCGGACATCCTGTTTGCAGTTGGTGTATGTGGGAGATTTCAAGCAAGTCCAAAGCAATCCCATTACACAGCCGCAAAAAGAATACTGAAGTATCTAAAGGGCACACCTGATGTCGGTTTGTGGTACCCAAAGGACTCATCATTCAATCTAACGAGCTACTCAGACGCAGACTATGCAGGCTGCAAGATTGACAGAAAGAGCACCAGCGGAACATGTCAGTTCCTTGGTGACCGACTGGTATCATGGCATAGCAAGAAGCAGACATCCGTGGCTACATCAACCGCAGAAGCTGAATACTTGGCGGCCGGAAGTTGCTGTTCTCAACTTCTCTGGATCCAACAGCAGCTGAAGGACTTCGGTATTACAGCCGAAGAGTCCCCAATTTTCTGTGACAACACAAGTGCCATTGCGATTACATACAACCCGGTTCTCCATTCCAGAACCAAGCACATCGACATAAGGCATCATTTCATTCGAGAGCATGTCACGCTGAAGCATATCCGGCTGGAATACGTACCCACCGATCAACAAGTAGCCGATATCTTCACAAAGCCTCTACAGGAAGCTAAGTTCTCTCAATTTAGACTTACTCTCGGTTTAACCGACATCAGTCAGATCCTTCCTAAGGATACTTAAAAGGAAAACCGGCTTCGACAGATAAAACAGGCAGTTCTTCTTAAGCTGTTGACTTTTGAATTCTCAAGATGCCTATGGAAGAACCGCCCAGCTCATCAGACAGAGTAAACCGACCGGCTACTTGGTGGAAACACCAACTAACCGCATCGGGATGAACAACTGATGACTGACCGGTTCGGAAGCAGGTCATCCCAGATTATTTGAATTTCACAGATGTGGAACAACTACCAATGTTTGTAGATGTCTGTTCTGAAATGTTGCCTTTTCAAAGAAAACTGGTCGCGCCTAAAAAGACGTGAAGATCTTTTGATATCTTTCATGGTTCAGGCCTATGACCGACACCTAGACTGCAAACATACCCATTTTGGTGAAAAACCTTTTATCCTGCAGTTAATACATGTCATTCCATTTAATGCCTGGACAATAGGTTAGCCCCTAAACTAGTATTTAAGAGAGGGCAACACTCACCACAAAACTCACAAGTCACAAGAATACTCTCTCACTAAGGCAAACTAACCATGTCTCAATTCCCAAACATCCTCCAAGTAGATTTTGAATCCTGTACCGGTACCGAACACTATGAAGTGTATCGGATGATTAAGAAGTTAGAAGATACTGGTCTCCAGTATTTTCTGGATGATAAGCAAATCATCTACCCTGCATCCGTTATGGAATTCTACTACAATGCCAGAGTATTCCGGGGAACACCCCATTTTGAGACCCACATCCAATCCAAAGTTGGGGGGGTAATTTTCGACTTCACCGAGCAGGACTTTGGTCGGTGTTTCAGTCTGCCCAAGCAAGGGATCACAGATCTCAATCCTCCTGCAGACATTAAGGCTGAGGTATCCCAAGCCTTTGCCCGGTCGGATGAACCTGTCAATGATCATGGTTCTAAATCTCTCTTGAGGGCTGAATACCAGCTCCTCAATGATGTGTTAGGAAGGGGCATCTTTGGAAGAGATGTCACCAATACCTATTGCGTGGCTAGCTTCAACATGATGGCCGCCATCATTACTGGCACACCGGTAAACTGGTCCCGGGTGCTGTTCGACACCTTAGTTTGGATGATTAACGTCCAGTCAGTCGGTCTCATTCCCCAAATGAGCACCCTTCTGGTGGAACTCGGCATTCCAACTTGTCCTGGCGAAGGCCTGAACCAGGCTCAAGTGCTAACTAGGGAAATGACCGACTCTTTCTACAGTCGGTTTGAGAGGGAATGGAGAAGGAGAAACTTCAACCCTCCTCGTTAAGTCACTCCATCTGGCATCCGGTCGTTTTGCTGCGTGTACCGGATGCACCATTAACCATATCGGCCTCATCCATGTCCACTTCGGTTTTATTTATGCTTTCCTTAACTTCATCATTTATGTATGTCATTTTCGGTGTTGTCTCTACCGTCTTCGGTCTCCATCTAATATATGTCATTTTGTGTTAAATGCATAATCCAATTTAATGAGATAACTCCCAACCACCCGCACATTTAATTCCCAACTAATCTGGTTACTTTCCAACAAATATTTACCTCGAGATCTGCAAACCGCCACTTCCCAATGCACTTTGGAAAGGAAAAGATTCTTTCCCTTAATAAAACAAAACTAACCATCAATACTCTGATTTTCCCTCCAAAAACGATTCTATATAAGGAGCCATCCTCCCTTCACTTTCTCACATCCACAATCACTTGCACTTCTCTTGAATCTCTCTCTCTCTCTACATCATAATCATGCCAAGCCGAACTTTGGGAAATTTTCTAAGTGTTGACATCGGCTCATGCTTGGCCGAATGGGACTATGACCACCCAAAGAAACACATGTTTGAAAGTCTCATTGTTACCGGTCTTCAAGCCTTCCTTGACGAATCCGGTCCCATACTGACTGAGGATGTCAAGGAATTTTTCAGAAATGCCGTTAACTGGGGAGATCGCATTGTAACCATGGTAAGGAATCATACCTTCCGGCTTGATGAAGCCGAATTTGCCTCCCTCTTCAATCTGCCTAAAGAAGGGTTCTCTGACTTTCCGGCCATGGAGGGAACTGATGAATACTACTATGTGTTCCGCTGTCTTGGAACCTTCGATACGGTGGAAACCCATGGGTTAAAGACCCGTCTCGGTCGTAGCACTCAGCTACTTCTTGAGATTGTCACTCGGTCCATTCTGTGCCAATCTGTAAATCAGCGGTTTTCAAAGAATACCTACAATATGATGACCCACATCTACAACCACACGCCCATTAATTGGGCAGCGGTCCTCTTTCAAACTTTGAGGAAAATGGTGCGGACCAAGAAGGGTCTCGGCTTTGCACCCCACATCAGCAGGCTGATTCTCAAGTACCGGCCAGATTTTGGACCGGGTACGCCGGCATCTCCCTCAAATATTCTCGATAGAGATGCCGTGGTGGAAAAGTATTCCAGAATGGTGTTTACTGCTTAAACAACCTTATTTAAATGTCTTTCTTTCGTCCTGTCGGCTTCCTTTCTAATGAAATATCGTTTCAGTTTTGATCGCTTCTCTTTACTCTATGTATCTATCTAACATAACCGGCTTGATATCGTTCGTATCCGGTTTCATAAAATCTGCTTAAAACTGTTAAACGCCGATCAATCAAAATATCTGAATAAGCTTGAACATAATCTACCATTCGGTCTCGTAGAAAAATACGTCACCGATGACATAGGCAAAGTTTTGGAGGGAAAAACTCCCGCTCAAAGACACCGCACACCGTTTCGCACGAAACCATGTCCTTTCATTTTGGAGGGAAAACTCCCGCCCATTCATGATGGGACGGTTTGGCTTCCAAACCGTGCCTATAAAAGGGGGCCTTCGTCATATTTTTCATTCTCACACAAATTCACTTTCTCTCTCTAAACTTCTAAAATCCTTTGAAGCCGAATTCTTTCTTTTTCAAACTCTTCAAACATGGGTCGTGATTCGGCATTGTTCAAACTATACTCTCAAGTGGACTTCGAGGAGATTCGGCAGAACGGAACGGCCGAAGCGAAAGAAGTAATCGACCGACTGATTAAAACTGGTTTGGAATATCTACTAGACGGTCCCCACGTAATATACAAGGACGCGGTCGAAGAGTTCTTCAAAACCGCAACCATTTCCTACGACAGGATCCTCGCAACGGTTTGCGGTTCCCAAATAGAAATCACCGAAGCTGTAGTGGCCGAAAGTCTGCATCTCCCAACTACCGGTATGGACGCAACAGCAGAGATGGACGATGACGTCTTTAAGATGGCTTGCCGCCGTGTATCAGCAACAAACAAGCCGGTTCCCACATCCGGAAAGAAACAACTGCTGAAACCGGAGCTCATCCCGGCGTGTGACGTTTTTGCCAGGGCGATACTGGCAAGGGGGGGAAATTTCAGCAATCTGACCAAAGACAAAATCAGAATGATTTTTCGTCTAATGGAAGGCACAGAGATCAACTGGGCAAGATCGGTCTTCAGCAACCTTATGGAAATGGTGAGACCGGACTCAGACAGGTCTTGGGGGTATGCCGTACAACTCGGCAAGATCTTCTTACATCTGAAGATCAAAGTCGGTCCCGGTGTTGGAATACTAAAACGCAGCATCATCCGATCAAGGCATTTTCTTCCAAGAAAGCAATCGGCCTCCAGTTCCACAGGTGGCCGAAAGAAGAAAGCCGCAAAGAAAAATACCCCGGCAAAAGAAAACACCGGAGGAAAGAGAAAAGAAAAAGTAACTTTCGAAGACCTACCTCAACAAACAGAGGATGAGGAGTGGGACGATGAGGAAGCCGACACAGAGCGAACCGAAAATAGAACGGACCATGACGATGATCTCTCGACTCAAAGTCCAAACAATACCGAACATAGCATCAATCCTGAGACCACCGAGGGTGAGGACGGGGTTGATGAAGGAGACAATGATGAAAGAGCTGCTGATGATGATGAAAGAGCCGATGATGGAACCTTCAACAGAGAGGAGGCCGACGAAGCGGAGGCCGAAAGACTGGCCCAGAATATCTTTCAGGGCATTATCAGAAGAGACGAGGATGTCATAGACTTATATCTGGAGTGGCATGAGTACCGGTTTAATACAAAGTATAAAGACATCCTATCGGACCACTCGCAAGAACACTGCATCGCCAGATTGGAGGAAGTGGAGGACAATATCCTACGTCTCACCAAATCCAATACCATTCAGGAAATACAATGCCGAACTTGCCTACTGATACCGAGAAGTCATCTTCGACAGATAAGAAGGCGTATCAGAAAGATTAAGGAAGAATATGCCGAAGGAGGGTCGGTGTCTACAGTAGCACCGCTGGTATTAGAAAAGCTTGAAAAGGGCAAATTGGAAATACGCCAAGAGATAGCGCGGTTAGAAGCTATATGCAATCAGAAACAAGTTCCGGTGTATATCGCTCCGGTCATCGAAGATTTTCAAACAGACTGGACAACAGAGGACACTGTGACACCAAGGGACATTGAGACACCACTGCCAGAAAATGATGAGGTACCGACTTCGAAGTCTGTTGAGGTCCAAACTTTGGAGGATGCGGTTCCAGACCTGGAAGCTGAGATACCGACATTGGGAGTTGAAGCTCCAAACTCAGAAATTGAGGTAATAAACTTAGAGGATTCGGCTCAATTAGAACCTCCAAATGAAGCGGAGGCACCGATAAATCTTGATGAAAGAGCCGACCCTAATCCTACCGAGCAATCAACGCCTCCACCTCCACCGGTAGTCACCGCTCCAGCGCCCCCTCAGGAATGGATTGATGACCTATTTCAAAAATTTGAAGTAGTTGTTTCGAAGCGGATTGAGGACCGACTCCGGCAGTTTGACACTTCAATATCAGAGAAGATTGATGGCCGCATACTTGACCACAACGTCTCCAAGCTTCAACCGCTCAAGGATAGATGCGAGAACATTTTCGATACGGCTATGAAGTTCGCCAATGCGACGAAGCTGGTTGTGGATCACACTCAAACACGCCTGGAGCAACTCAGCACCGGACTATGGGAAGAGGCCGGTGAGCGAGAAAACTGTGCTCAGCATATTGTAGCTCTGGAGGGTCTCACTTCGGAATTAAAGAAGGATTTCGAACGGGTCGACCCAACAATTGAACGAGTCTCGGTACTGGAAAAGAAGAACGAAGATCTCGTGGCTGAAGTAAAGGCACTTACTGCACAGATGGCCGAAATCCTGAAAGCTAAGGAAGCCGCGGATGCCGCGGCTATAGAGGCCGATGCTCTGGTTGCTAAGAGAGTCCAGGAAAGCCTGGACGCCGAAGTTAGCAGAGACAAAGAGGCGCCGCGAGCGACTCAGCTGACCGAAGAAGAAATAGAGGCCGAGAGAGTAAGAAGGGCTGAGATCATGTATCCAGGGTTTGCTGAGCAAATAGCAAGACAAGCCGCAGCGGATGCCGAACGATTAGAAACGGAGCAACGACGGCTGGCGGGATTTGCGAAGGAACACGAGAAAAAGAAGAAAGCGGCCGCCTCCGCTTCAGCACCGGCCGCCTCTGCCTCAGAACCGAAGAAGAGAAAGAAGCCGGCTAGTAAGAAAGTTCGGATTGTGGAGATGCTCAATATAATTTCTGACCCGGTCGAGACGGGTACTTCGCAGCAAGACGACCAAGTCGAGGATGTGCTCGAAGAACAGCTGCGGTACCGATCTAAAAGACCACGACACTCCACGCAACCGCAACCGCAACCGCCACCGCAACCAAAGAGAAAGAAGAGTGCCTACGAATTCACGGACTCAGAATAGGGACTATCCTTCTTTTTCTTACTTACCTTAGTATTTTTGCTTAGTACTTTCCGGTTATCTATGAATATATAAAGTTATTTTTGAATACCGGCCTTATTTTGCATTTCTACATGATTTTGATAATTTTAAATAAAATAATCAAAAAGGGAGAAATTGTTAGATAAAAGATAGAGATTCCTCCAAAAACCCCTCCCTCAAAATTTTTCGAAAATTATCTAAGTCTTTTTCAAAATCGGCCAAACAAAACAACCGGCCTACGGTTGCAAACTTACATAATTTTGATAATTTTAAATAAAATAATCAAAAAGGGAGAAATTGTTAGATAAATTCATACCGGTTCAAATAAACCTAACTTAAACAAACTTCCTACGCAGGAACAAGGAACCGGACCGGATGAACAAAAGAAAACCAACTGAAGAAACCGAACCGGTCAAGCTACCAAACCGATCAAGAGTATTCGGTACGTGACCGCACAGAGGAAGGATCGGCCAAAGCCTAAAAGCCAGATCCATCAAATAGCCGATTAATCAACAAGGCAATCATAACCGGAAGAAGTCCGGTTACTTCACTATCAAAAGACATTCGGCCAAGTCAAGTGACCAACCTAGGCCAAGTCAAGAGGCCGACTAGTACAAGAAGACACTTTGGGTATCTGTTGAGAATGATACCAAAGGAACAGACTGAATACTTTCATATCCATGCAAGTCTGAGGAAAGACTGTAGGCTGCAGAAAACAGTACTACCGGATCTTTCTACTTCGGGATAAGCCAGAAAGGAAATCTTCAAAGTACAGACAACTGTCCAAGCAGACAGTGCCTACATTGAGTAAAAGACAAACCCAGCAGGTTTGCTTTACAGACCGGCAGGTCTGAAACAGGATGCCAGGTCTGAGATTGACCGTCAGGTCTGAGGAGAAGACCGCAGGTCTGAGACACTAACTCACTGCATCTCTGATCAGCCAATCAGATTCAAGGCTTTGAAATATGACCGTTGGCATATTTCACCTATAAAAGGAGGCAGTTGCAGAAGAGTAAATGCGGGACATCAAGCAGATATTGAGCAGTTACTAAGTGAGACAAACATTGAGATAACAAAAGCTAAGTGCATTTACTACGAGTGATAACAGTGTGGTATTCTAAGAAAGCCTAAGTGCTAAATTCTAAGTGTGTGTTACAATTTCGTGTAAATTGTAAGAGTGTTATCGAGCAGGAAATAAGTCTCGATCGGATTGTATTTGTATTCCTTAGTGAATATCCTTCTCGCGGTTTCGAGAGGAAGGGGTGACGTAGGAGTTTTATCTCCGAACATCCATAAAACTCTGTTGTGTTATTTACTTTCTGTTGCCTTCCTTACATAACCGACTAACTTAACCATACCGCTCCAAACCGATTCACTACTAACCATACCGAATATCCAGATAACCGAAACCAACCCACCATTCTTCAAATCTCCATCATCCGAAACCGATTCCGCCTATCATACACGTGTACCGCTTCAACTTGAAAGCAAACCTCTTCCGCGCTTGAACCTAGTTCAAGGGTTTGTGACAGGTTGTGTAGTATTGAAACCCCGGTGTTAATCTCTAACCGGATTAACCACCACCCTACGAGTGAGAACCGCTAACCGGTCCAACCCCCGGTCCACCAGCGGCGACCTAGATCCTAACACTCATTATAATCAACTTTTCATTCTAAGCGTAGTCTTTAAATACCAATTTTCCAAAAGCCCTATGGGCTTTAATAATCAAGATCAACTAAGTTTGAGCAATGCTCAAACTTAGAAAATGGGAAGCACTTTTGTCATCATATCAACAACATTATCAATAGTACTAGTTTTGCTCACATCAATATCACCACGAGTAATAACATCACGTATAAAATGATATCACACATCAATGTAATTCTTCAGAAAAATATCATTTTAATTATCATAAAATAATGTCGTCATCTGTAAATCTTTCTTGAATTCCCCGAATAAGTCTTTCATCCAAATATCAGCTTTGCAGACTTTTGTAATGGTCATGTATTGTACCTTAGTAGAAGACAATGCGACTGAACTCTATAGAGTAACTTTTAACTAATTGCAAAACCACCAATACAAAAAACAAAACATGTGAGCGATCTTATATTGTGAAGATTGCCAGTATAATCAGAGTTACCATAACTAAAAACTCCATCTCTAGTCCTCCCAAATTAAAGTTGAACGTTTGTTGAACTTCTTAAATAACATAAGATCTAACAAACTACTATCCAATACTCTTTACTTGAATTTATCAGGTATCTTCTAGTGCTACCTGCATTTATTGAATATGTGGATTCTAATTGAGTATAAACAATTGCATACATGAGTGAACCAATTGCCATGAAATATGGAGCTCGTATCAAATACTCGATTTCCTCATCAGACTGAGGTGACAAGTTGAAGAGAGTTTAAAGTAAGTTATAAACAGAGAACTCACAAGACTAACATAAAAATTGTTCAAAAGATAAAGGATTTTGAAGTAGAACGAAACTATCAAATCACTTCCTCTTAAAGTCATAATTTGTCATAAAAGAGTCAAAAAGTTTATATCACTGCATTGGCGATTTCTTTAAACCATAAAGGAATTTCTTGAAATAACAAATACAATCATCTTCTCTTAAGACTATAAATCCTTTAGGTTCATGCATATATATGTCTTCATCTAAAACTCTATATAGAAACACGGGCTTCACATTTAGCTGTTGAAGCTCCAAAATATGCATCACCACGATGCCAAGTAATACTCGAATGAAAATATATTTCACAACCAAAGAAAACACGTCAATAAAATCAATCACCGAAATTTGACTATAACCTTTCTCATCGAGTCTTTGAGAAGGTCTAATTTCATATATGGGCTTATTTGCACCAATATGATATTGTGGTGCAAACGGTAAAGTATCTAACCATTTTAGTTTAGTTGACGGTAGTGTTGTAGATTCAGATTCCGATCTACTCTCAAACTCTACCTGCTTGCTAAATTTTTGCTGAATTTTATTTTAAAATGGTTAGATTTTTACTCTATCTAATCATAAGAAGATATAAAAGGTGTAGCATATAACATAGATGTCTTATAAAAAATAACATTTTGACTAATTATAAGATTTTTGGTATCAGGACACCATAACTTATACATATATACACTGGACTTGTAGCTGATGAACATACACTTCATAGATCTAACCTCCTATTTTTCTTCATCAACATGAGCATTCGTCGAACAACCAAAAGTTCTCAAATAAGAGTAACTAGAAGGAATATTATACTTCTTGCGAGGTCTATTTAATAATTATAGTTGACGGAGAATGGTTGACGATGACACATGCTAAAACTGCAGTTTTAGCCCAAAAAGAATTTGATAAATCATTATTAAGGAGCATACAACGCACTTTCTCCATCAAAGTTTTATTCATTCTTTTTACCACAACATACTGTTGTGGATTCTTAGGCACTGTGTGATGCCTTACGATTCCTTCAATTCTACATAGAGAATTAAATTCTTTAGAACAGAACTCCAAACAATTATTTGTACCAAATGTTTTATTGGTTTTCTTGTCTATTTCTCAATCATAGTCTTCCACTCCTTGAACTTAGAGAACACATCACTCTTTTGTTTGATGAAGAAATCTTAATCTTTTTAAAGAAATCATTGATAATCGTTAGCATATAATAAACACCTTCCATAGAAGGCACCCTAGATGGTCCTCAAATATTAGAGTGGATATAATCAAATGTTCATTTAGTGTTGTAGATTACTTTAGAGAACCTAACTCTTTTCTAATTGTCAGTGATGCAATGCTCACAAAACTTAATTTACTAATACTCTGCCCATCAAGAAGTCCTCGCTTTCTCAACTCGGTCATGTCATTATCACTTATATTACCAAGTCGCATATGTCACAACTTTATGATATCATCATCAGATAACGGGAATGTAACGACAATAACATCGCCTACAATTGTGGAGTTTTAAAGGACATATAACATGTCAAGTTTGCTTTCAACTTTTATCATTACAATAACACATCTACTAACCTTCATAACTCCACCTTCAATAGTGTACTTATAACCTTTGAATCAAGGGTACTAAGAGAAATAAGATTTCTCTTCAAATCAGGAATATTTCTCACATAATCAAGTGTTTCATCAAACATATTGATTTTTATTATTCCTATACCCACAACATTGCATCATGAATTGTTTTCCATTAACACAATACCTTTAGAAACTATATCATATGTTGAAAATCATTCCCGATTGGGACACATATGATACGAACAATCATAATTGAGTATTCAATCATCTTGCGACCTTGCATCAGAAAGAAAAGCCATGAGGAGTTCATTGTCTTCGACGTCAACAATACTGGTTTCGCCGCAATTTTTTGTTTTCTTTTTAGTCAGAATATCATCTTTTTTCTTAACTTTATTTTGTAACTTCCAACACTCAAATTTTATGTGGCTCTTTTCTTGTAGTAATTGATAGTCTTCCAAAGTTTTCTTGAATTTGATCCATTTGTTTGATAACATTTTGAACCAATTTCTTGCATTCTCTCTTGAGAAATAAAGCTCTCTACCGGACCATACCGGCCCATCAAAATAATCAACATGATGTTTCATTTTCTCCATAGAGATAATGCATTATAAACATCATAAGTCGTGATAATATCACGAATAAATAACATAGTATCACGAAACATGATATATTACGGGGACAACGAACACATCAAAATTAAAACTAGATCTTTATCGTTATACTTGACTTCCAAGGCCTTCATATCAGAATTTTTTTTTTAAATGCTGATAAATGCTCTTGTAAAGCCGTATCTTCAGACATACGATGAAAATATAAATTATGCTTCAGACACAGCTTACTCATAAGACTTTTCGTCAAACATAGTTTTTTTTAGCTTCAGACATAGCCCATCAACACTCGTCTCTTTCAGAACATCCTATAGAATATTGTTAGATAAATGTAAATGTATATGAGATATAGCCTTGCGATGCTTCCTCTTTTTTTCTTCTACTATCCACGAACTAGGCATCTTATTAAACCCTAATATATTTTTGTCCAAATCTATCTGAGAGAGCAAACCTCGCATCTTTATTTTCCATAAAGAAAATATGTTATTATGATCCAATAATAGAATATCGTACTTTATATTTGATATCTCCTAAAATAGATATAGTCTCAGAATAAAAAAAAAGTCAAGGCTCTGATACCAATTGTTGAAAATAGGATATGAATCTGAGAATAATCAAGATAAAGAAGAAATGAATTATCAAACAATAAAGCACAATAAAGAACACAAGATTTACGTGGAAACCCAAGACGGGAAAAACCACGAGCAAAAGAGAAAAATTTATTATGGTTCAAGTAGAATATTACAACTTAGAGAGAGAAAATAATTATGAAAAATATTATTTGTGTGAATAATATAAATAAAACTCTAGCTAACTAAGACCATATATTTATAGGTCACATCTAGTGGACCTAATATCAAACATCTATGATTTTATTTTATTTTATTATATCACGAGTCTAGGCTCAAGCCCCGATCAAAACCCATCTGGATCACCATAGTTTAACCGTTAGACTAAAGGTTGTCAGATCCTCTTCTTTGCTTCATCTACACCCCGATCTCAACCATTCCAACCTTAAGAACTTGTTTAATTCTCGTTATTTATTTTCTCATTTGATTGTTTTTCTGCAAGTATTCAAACACGTAATTAACACAATATATATATATATATATATATTATTTTATCTATATTTATTTATTTTTATATTATCCATTCTATTTATTTATACCCTTTTAGTATTTATTTAAAACATTCCCGACAGATACGACATCGTTTCCTACATAATTATTTATTTTTAACCTCGTGCAATGAGCCCATAAAGAGATTTTTAAAATATAAATTTATTGGCTCAAGATTATTTTATAATTATAAATTGGGGGTAAAGAATGTCTAACAATTATATATCTATTAGGATTTTGTATTTATTGGGGCTTATTTAAAAGTGCAACCGAACACTTTAGAAAGTTGGAGTCATTATCTTTAAAGCCTCGTTTGATGAAGGGGTTTTTGGGATAAAATCCAGTTTTTATCCCAAAACCCAAACATCTTATCAACCATCAAATCAAATAATTTTATCATTTAAATACCAAAACTACCCTCTAATTTTATCTTCTCTCTCTAAACCATCATTCTCTCACTTACACCATATCTTCAAAAGTCAAAGGGCAAATTAGTCTTTAAATTTTAAAAACCATTTTTTTCCTACTTTTTATCAAACAATGGTTTTTTGGATAAAACCCAGACAAAATCCAAAAAACCACTTCCTCAAACAAGGCCTAAGAGCATCACTTTTGTTTCAATTATGTTTTTATTAGAATTTCGGGGACCAAGTATTATTTAAACTCGTGTCATAATCATAGACTGTCATTATATAATCTCGGTTTGATCTTCTCAATAAAGTTCTCTTCTAAGTGAACGTAACTAAATTTTACCTTGGTGAACTATATTAAATCAATGTCTTTCTTTATTGTTTACATCATCTTTCGCAATATGTTCTAACAAGATGGTGTGTGAATGATTTGCAGTAGAGTTCTAATAGACAAATTGGTTGTAGGTGTAATTTTTTTAAGCTCATTCAACCCTCTTAGCATGATAAGATTGCACATTTCAATTATAATAGTTACTTAACGATAAAGAAATGCATATTGCAGATGATAAAGGCTCGAAGCAGAAAACAAATTGTATTTTATGTTTTTGTTATGCTGTATATTTTAAATTAAATTAGACAAATATAATAATTTTGTGTTATAAATTAAAAAAAATTATCTAATTTAGTTGGTTAAATATTAGGTTAAATGCATGTGTGATCCTAGTTGGATTGTTTTATTTTATTTTTGATTTAGGGAAATGAAAGAGGTCAGGTGGGAAAGATCTACATTAGGGCTGAGGTGATCTTGAGTTAAGATAAAATTATTCCATAATTCTCTAATCTAATTCACTTAATTTATCCATGAAATATTTACTTAGTTTTTTACTTTATTTATTTTGGCTTAATTCAATTTTATTCATGTTCACCGTGACTCTTATTGTAGATCCGTGTTTAGGAGATGATCCTATTGTACAACCTAAATGAACTAGCATGATTGGATATTGCAACACGTTCACAAATTTAGCTACACATACAAAAATAAATAAATAAAAGTATGCAACAAGTTGCAAATAATTTATACAATTTTATTGCAACAATGGTTTTGTCTATTTTCAATTTTGAGGATGTTTTTTAGATTTGCAGAATTTTCACAATTCAATCTGAAAATAAAGTTAATAGATTTGCAAAATTCAATTAATTTTTATAATTATTTTAAAATTTCTTGGTTTTAGCTTTTTTTTTATTAGTAACCTATTTTGCAATACATTTAAACTGGAGTTGGCACAAAAGTTTGGATAACCAAATATTGTTATATATTTATTTCAAGTGTAGCTAACTTAGTTAGTTGCATACCAAACTAATAATTATTTATATTTAGTTTTAAAGGTACATATCTTTAATTTTTGTAAATATTTACAATTTATTTTACAACATTTAGTATGTTATGGAAAAGTTTGGAAAATTAATATAATTTTTGTATTTATTTGTTAGTATAAATTTTTATTTAAATATTTAGCAACTCATTTCTCTACCATTTAAAATTTTGACCATATCGCGATAGGAAATAATATCAATGTTTTCTTTTTTTTTGGAAAAACGACTTGGCGTCATTTAATTAAAAATTCTCAAAAATGGGAAAAAAATCACGAGTTTAAAAGATCATTCTAGACAGACCTAGAATGATTTTGAAATCGTAACATTTTGAGTAAAAGCTAAAAAGTTAAAAACGTAAATGAATTATCTGATTACAATGCTTTCAATTCTAGTGAGTTTAAAAAACGGTAAATTCCTAGTTCCTACAGATATTCCAATTCTGCTCTGTGCTAGTGAAATAATATCAATGTTATTCGGTCCAAATTTAAGTTAGCTCTCTCAAAATTAATTTTGAAATGACTTGTAACTTATTTATGACATGAAATTATATATGTCAAAGAATTGTTAAATGTGTTACAAATTCAATACTAACAAACTGACAAGAGTCTCCCAAAATTCAAATAAAGAAGAGAACCAAACCTTATAAAACAATATTGCATATGAACAATTGTGATGTTGTTTAACTATTGATAATAAAACTCCAATTGCAAAAAGTTAAGATGAATATATATTAACATATCTAATAGAATCTTTCTTATTATCAAACAAATTTAATATAAACTACCATAAACAAAGGACAATAGTACCCAACTTGGCATACACTACAATCACCTCAATGGGGAAATTTGATGAAATGGCCCTACTAATAACCTTAATTCCAAAAAAAGCCCGCACCTAATAATGTTTGTAAAATGGGCTTTTTTGCCTTGCGAAAAGTCTGTAATACCCCTCGAGCGGCTGATTTACCGCTCAATTACGAGAAATGTCATTCACGTATTTTCATCTAAAATGCGTGAGTTGATTAACGCATTTTAGATGAAAATGCGTGAATGACATTTCTCGTAATTGGTCTATTTCTCGCATTTGGTCTATTTCTCGCATTTTGTCTATTTCTCGCATTTGGTGTATTTCTCGCATTTGGTGTATTTCTCACATTTGGTCTATTTCTCGCATATTGTTTATTTCTCGCATTATGTAATATGCGTCTTTCATACTATATAAAGCGCATAATCTTGACCCTCATTTTAAATCTCCAATTTTTAGGGTTCCGACTCTCTCTCAAACCATTTCCCATCCGATCTCGCTGTTCCGCTAACTAAGGTAAGACATTCTCGTCTCAATGCATTCTTATGTATTCTAGGATTTTGAATATTATCCAAATGATATTATGTTGGATGCAGGATCTAGAGTTTTAAGAAAATCTTACAAGTTTATCTTTGTAAAGATGATGACAATCAACAACACATGGGTTTGTACTTCAATTATCTATGGAAGCAAAAGTTAAACTTTTGTTTTTGACAAATGTGGTTTAAAATATGGCCTTCTTTTTTGTTCTAGGTTCGTGTCAACCTTCCTAATGGTGATATGGTGGGACACACTGGTGATATTGATGCCACCGTTGTTGCTTGCAAAGCTACTGATCAAGCTGTTAAGGTCTAACTTCTATTCTTGAATCTTGATCATATCTGCTTTATTGACAAACAATTTTGTATATAGATTCTATTACTAAATTTCCTTTAGAGTATTTTGGTTAATGATGATTTAAACGACAAGATTAGTAATGAGTTGGTTGAAATTATTCTTAAGTAAATCAGATCAAGCAATGCCTAGGAATCCACCAATCATTTCTGGGATATATAGATTCAGATACTTTTGAATTCAACTGTTGTTGTTGATTGAATTCAGTTTTTGTATATTTGGATGTTGACAGATTATACTTGATGCAATTGAGCAAGTGAGAGGAATATATGTGGTTACTGTTGATCATGGAAACGCAGAAGACATGATAAAGAGGAACAAGAAGGGAGAGCCAGATCTTGATAAAAATAGAAATGTTCAAATTTTGACCTCTCACACTCTTGAACCCGTAAGAACAAATCTGTATTTTTATTATTACTATATTGAGGTGAAAAATCGAGAAATAATTTGTGGGTTTGGTTGCATTTGTACAGGTGCCTATTACAATTGGAGGGCCAGGTTTGGCAGCTGGTGTGAGGTACAGGAAGGAAATTCCAACTGGAGGACTTGCAAATGTGGTTGCCACAGTGATCAATCTCCATGGATTTGAGGCACCTAGTGACTATGAAGATACCCTAATTGAGGTGGTTGACAACTAAAACCACAAAGCCAAAACAGACCATCTTCGAGAAAGAAGGGTTTTGACTTCTGTGTTATTTTGCTCATTTTTGTCTACTGTTTAGCCTGGGAATGGAGACTTGTGAAGGGGAGAGAGAGACAACACAAGCAGAGCTCGTGAAAGAACTTAAGATTAAAAAAATGTGAAAACTTAGGGCAATTCAACTCGGATGGACAGTTTGATAATTAGTAACTAGATAAAACACAATATGTTTCTTTTTTTATTTCATTCATCCTAGGTAATACTTTTGTATAGTTTGATATTTGTTTAGTGTTCTTTATTCTTTATTCTTTATGTTACCTATTGGATAGATATTGTTAAAGACTTATTAATAAATTTTAATTAGATGAATTGGTTGAATTGACACTCTTTATTTATTGTGGGTAACAATTAGAAGTTGGATATTCCAAATTGAAAGTGTGGACCTTTTTATTAGATCATAATTATAGTAGTTCAATTTTATTTGAAGTAATTACCATGTTTCAGTAATATTTGAGATAAAAGAGTACCGTTAAATAAAAGTAAAATGGAGAGAGACATGTGAGGCATAAGGTAATGGTCAATCATCATTTTAAGGATTACGAACGTGAATTTCAGCAAAAAGTGAGCGGGGGACCGTATCTTTGTTTTTATATGGGCTAGTGGTGTTTTTATATGGGTATGTCCTCCTACACACCACGTGTTTGACAAAATCTCTGAACAACCAAAGAATCTCGTTGTTGTTTATATAATTAATAGACGAGTTCTTTAAGTAGAGTAGGTCTTGCTTTGAGTCTTGTTTTTGGATTTCTCTTTTTAGCACCAGTAGGTCTTACTTTGATTCTTGCTTTGAGTCTTGCTTTGAGTCTTATTTTTGAGTTCTTCTGCACTTTCTTATCCTTCACTAGCCCATCCTACAAAGAAATCATTGAATTAGACCATATGCGAGAAATAGACAATATGCGAGAAATAGACCAAATACGAGAAATACACCAAATGCGAGAAATACACCAAATGCAAGAAATGCACCAAATGCGAAAAATAGACCAAATGCGAGAAATAGACCAAATGCGAGAAATAGACCAAATACGAGAAATATCATTCACACATTTTCATCTAAAACGTGTTAATCAACTCACGCATTTTAGATGAAAATGCGTGAATGGCATTTCTTGTAGTTGAGCGATAAATCAGGCGCTCGAGGGGTATTACAGACTTTTCGTAGGGTAAAAAGGCCCATTTTGCAAACATTATCAGGCATGGGCCATTTTTTGAAATAAGACTATTAGTAGGGCCATTTCATCAAATTTCCCCCTCAATGAGCTAGACACATGTGTTAGTTCCATTGAAGAGAAGGACAATGCGCATTAATGAATTACATATACTATGGTCACAAAATAGGTAAATATTTAAAATTTATTGAATGTATTTCGCATAATAATTCAATCTTTTTGCAAGTCCCGAATAGAGATATGCTATTAAGGCGAGTAAGGCTAACGCAATATCTAACTAATGTAATATTCCATACACATTTAAAATTAAAAAAAAAAATATGAGAGCTATTGAATAGTTAGAAAAAAGTTTGAATTCACTTAAATTATAGTTGAAATAGAAACATAAAATGATTTATTTTTAACTCAACTTATAAACTATGGAACAATTAAAAAATTACAAAAATGAAACCATTCATTTTGAACCATGAAGGTATTAATCATGTCCAAATTTTAACCGATAACTTAAACCAAAATTCTAGTTCTTCATTTCCCTATTTTTTTATTTTGTACATATAAACAAAATCTCATCAATATTCTAATTTTTCCTCGTCTATAGTGAAAGTCACACGTAATGAATAAATATGTGTGGTAAGATACGAATGATTGAATCCTATAAAAATAAATTTGTTAATTATCTTTGCCACAAAAAGAAGGTGTGGATCTGAATCATCTTGACATTGTTTTTCTTTCTATTTTTTGTAATGGATTTGACTTTTTGCAATTATTTTGAGTATAGAATGAGTCAATCATCCACTTTCATATATTGTTAAACACTTAAAAATTTAACACATCCACGATTATCTTCTTTTTCATTTTTTTGCACAACATATAGATTTTCTCTTTTTTTCGTCTAACTATTAAGTCTTAATTTTAATAATTTTAAAAATAAGTGACTGTATTCACGGGTGAAAAATGTATCATTAGCGACGGTTTATGGCTGACGTTGATAATTAAATATTAGTGACGGTGAATGGAGAATTTCGTCACTGATAATTTTAAATAATAGCGACGACATTGTACTTACGTCGTCGCTTATGTATTAACTAAGGTCGACATTGATAATTAAAGTATTAGGGACGGCGAATGGAGAATTCCGTCAGTGATAATATTAAATAATAACGATGGCATTATGCTTACGTCGTCGATTATGTTTTGACTAATAGCGACAGCATTGTGCTTACGTCGTCGCTTATGTATTGACTAATAACGATAGCACTATGCCTAGGTCATCGTTTATATTTTACTTAATAGCGACGACATTCCCACTTTCATGATCGCTGATAGTCCTTATTCTCGGGTTTTGACACATTTATGATTCTATTATTGTTATTTATCAATGTCAGCATTCTCCTAACATCGTCGCTGATATTGTTAATTATCAATGTCAGTATTCCCTTAATGTCGTCGTTGATAATCCTTGGTCTCGGGTTTTTGACATATTTTTTATTCTTATTAAACCTGTTTCATATTTTGTTATACTATTATTAGCAAAAAAGATCATTCATAATTAAAAATCAATTCTAAATTATAAAAATATTAAACAATATTAATACAAAAATGTCAATCAATGTACTCCTAATTGGGAGAGGAGGGAGCATCCTAGACATAAGCGCATGTAGAGCCTTTTTTTGAGAGTGTTTTGTTGTGCATGCATCTGCTCCTGTAGTTGTGCACGCATCTCTTCTATCTCACATCCCTGTTATGCGTGCATTTCCTACATCACATGTCCCTATTGCGCCACCTCGTCTCGTAAGGTATTGTTCTCCTCGCTTAATGCTTGTGTGTCTTGATGTTGTGACACAAGTGTGATGTTGATGCTCTAGGAAGAACTTTCATGTTGATCTGCTCTGAAGTGCATTGGACATACTCCGGATCCCATCCTGGTCACCCTCTCGTGTCCTTGTGCTCCAAAAGTAGCCTCAGACTCTTTAAACGACGTTACATAAGGGTTTGCTTTAAGTCGCTCGTGCATCAAAGTCTACAATCATTTACAACATTGTTAGTAATTTTAAACTTAGCCATGCAAACTAAAACAATAGAAAGGATTAGAACATATGACGGCCTGTTGAACATGGAGAGAAGCCACGATAGTCAGATCCTCGACAGTCGCTCTCCTTGTATGAGTATGTATGAAGAATTATGCATAATTAGGGATGTGTCCAATATTCCTCTCCTATACAAATAACATACATATCATCTGTTAGATATTATAAAATTTTAATACACTTAATAAAACTTATCATTTATCGTTCCACTTACGAAATGGTCAGTTGCTGGTGTGGTGGGTGTATACGACTTTCACTTTGGTGATGGAATTGGTCGTACTTTTTCTTTGCAATTATAAGATATATATAGTTGTTATTTAATATTCGATTAAACATATAATGAATTAATAATGACTATTATACCTGAAATGAAGTCGTGAAGTAGTGATGGTTAAGGTGATAATTCCAATCATCGTGGTCAAATTCAGGAGGAGGGTTTAAACTGATTATATTCTTGTTGTCATCATGTGGTTGGATGTATTCCCTTTTATTCGTATATCTCTAATTATCTCAATTCTTCACGTGTGTCATCGTTTTAGCTCTGTAGGTGTCAATGTGATGGGGCGAAGACTCAAAAGGATCTTGAAAAATAACAACATATTTTATGATTATAAAATCTTCAAATTATAAGATGACACGTTAAAAAATATTGAACTAATAGAGATAGACCGACTTATATGGTCTAAGTAGGCATGTGACAGATTAGACCAATTTACTAAACGATGTGGCACAACCATGGGACCCCGGACAATGGTGTCATTATCGCAAGTGGGCTTTCCATCCACCTCTCTAAACTTTAACGCATCTTCTGCCCAGTTGGCAGTTTCCTCATAACAGTGTTTTTGATCTTCCCCGTTCTCTCCTCCTTGATGAAGACCCTACAAAATAATAGTTAAACGGCATTTGTTAAAAATTATATAATCATTTAAATATCACGTATAAGTTGTAATTAACTACATGTAGTCTTAGGAACGGGAGAATCCTCCACCAGGGTGATAGACACCTCGGGAATGATGAATATGGATAATATAATCCCTCAATGTCCGGAAGTGATCTCATAAACCTCATAGGATTATCGGATTGTACGTCATCTGTATGAGCTCGAAGATCTTCTAAATGTCTCGATAAAACTCGTTTTGTAGCCCGTTTAGATGCCATGATATCTACTAAAAAATCAAATTTTAAAATTTAAAGAGGTCATCCTATTTGACACAAATAAAACATGTCTACATGTTCGAATAATGGTAATTATCTATGTGATAATTTTCTATCCATGTCTAAATGTCATATATATAACGTAAAAAACCTATTATGCTTGACTTGCCATTACAAACGGATCATGAATCTGAGTTCTCAATATCCTGTTCACTTTAACACCTACAAACCTATATTTATCAACTTTTATACCACGGTCCTTGAATGTACATCAAACCATCTACACTTGAAAAGAATTACTCAGTTACAACCAAAATATTGAACTTCTATGATATATGTGAGTATTCTGTAATAATTTATCGTTTCGACCTCATTGTTGCCAATTACTATGACACCACTATTTTACGTGGTTAATCCTTCGTCATGCTTCTCGGTGTTGAACTTATACCCTTTTATTTTATAGAAGATATACTTCTTAGTATAAATTATCGGGCCATTCCCAAGAATCTTTAGACTCAAAGTTCGATTTAATTCATTAGTCAATTGCCCCACTTTCGTCTTGAAAAAATTTATGTAAATTTTATTGCGTTCAGGATTAAAAAGATTGAGTCACTCTATATCGATCAATTCTTGGGTAAATTCGCTGCATATAATGAAATTTAATTGTAATTAATTAATTACAAATTTCACACTTAGTCACTAATCAACTTATGGTTCGACTTCGAAACAATTTTTCAAAATATATATGTGAGCACACTCCCGATCACCCAGTTCGTATGTGTAAAGTGTTGAAGTTATTTGTATCGATGTCCCTATTGATTCGTGATCTTCTAAATATCGACATAAACTCATACTCTCGTGCAAAAGGTAACTCTCACTAATTGACAATTGGAAGAACATAGACAAGTGTACTAGAGCATCGTACACATCATCCAAAATTAAAACACGTGTGACAAGTGAAAATCAAATACTGTAATAGGATGTGATAGTCGTGACTCTTTAATCCGGAAATTTTCTTATCAATTACGTTTACACACCCTCCAATATTATAGTAGAAACACTTATGGCATTTTTACATCTTTACGAAACATACATAATCGTTTCTTCTATTATGAAGAAAGTGCATATGTGATTGTCAGACATTGAAGAACACCATCGACCTCAACGGGATGCAATGAATGTTTTATGTTCAATAATTCCAAATATTTACGAGCTCTAAGTGCATCCTTCGTTTTTTTCTTTAAAACCCATCATATTGCCCAACACGCTATCACACATATTTTTCTCAATATGAATTACATCCAAATTATGCCTCAATAATAGTGTTTTCAAGTATGGTAGTTTGAAAAATATGCTGAGTTTATTTCAATTATCACATTGAGATTTATGGGAAATCTTTCTCCTTTAGGGACGATATTTAGTCAAATAGATGCCTTTCAAATCTCTTGTCTGCATTAATATTTCGGTTCCAAACAATAACTCTATATTAACGTCAAAAGAATCTATTTCCCTGTGCCAACGATGAGTAGGTGGAAGAAACTGCCGATGACTAATGTGTTAGATTAAGTTAAATAAAGAAAAGGGTAAAATTAATTATAAGAGAAACAATTAATTAAGTTGAAATAAGAAAAATGTTTTTAATTGATTAAAATGAACTTAGGTGAATAAAAATAAGTTTAATCAATACGGTATAGTTTTAATGATGTATTCATAAGTAAATAAAACTAAGTTGTGCAAATATCTAATGTGCATGTACAGCTCAAGAAGTGAGAGTAGACGTCTCTCTTCAACAATGGGTTGAGGAAGCGCGAGCAAACGTCTATCTTCAGCAACAGTATAAGGAAGCGCGAGCAGATGTCTCTCTTCAGCAGCAGTTTGAAGAAGTGCGAGTAGACGTCTCACTTTAAGAGCAGTGTTGAGGAAATGCAAGCAGACGCCTTGCTTCAGCATTAGTCTGAAGAAGCGCGAGCAGGCGTCTCTCTTCAACAGCAGTGCTAAGGAAGCGCGAGCAGATTTCTCTCTTCAGTAGTAGTTTGAAGAAGCGCGAGCATACGCCTTGCTTCAACAGCAGTGCTGAGGAAGCGCGATCAGAAACCTTGCTTCAGCAGTAGTCTGAAGAAGCGCGAGCAGACGCCTTACTTTAGTAGTCATCTAAAAAAGCGCAAGTAGTAGCCTTACTTCAGCAGCCGTCTGAAGAAGCGCTTGTTTATCTGCATAGCTCATCAGCATAGAGAACAGAAACGTTCGTTAACATCAGTCTGCCAAGTCAGCTTAATACGCCAAAATTGTATGACTGTCACGTACTCAATTATTCCACTAGCCCGCGTTGTACCTTCCAATACACAACGTTCTTCCGAATATTTTGTAGTACAATCTGGTACGCTACGATCCAACGAATATATTCTTGTGTAGGATCCCGTACATCTGGCGTACATCCAGTAGAAAGATGATAGGTATCCAAGATTCAGATTCGACTACTGCTACGCTTAAATATAAAAGAGTAGTTGATTACAACAACGAATCTTTCTGCTCTCCGATCTCTTCTCGATTCCAAAATTCTTGCTTACTCTCTCTCTAAGTGCATTATATGAAAATCACTACGTAAAGCTAAGAGATAATTTATTGTACTACCTGAGTGTATTTTCAGTACTGTAAGTTGAACAGGACGTTGTATGTTCAACAAAGTGATAGCTAGAAGTTCAGAATAGACAGCTGTAAAGTCCTGAGTTCTGACCGGGTTTGTGTAGTCACTACACAAATCAAAGTCTTCTAGTGAAATCCTTCTGGAAATAGAAGAATGGGTGACGTAGGAGTTTTATCTCCGAAGATCCATAAAACTCTTGTGTTATTTCATTTCTGCATCTAACAGTTTTGCATCTGCCACTTCAAATCTAGCAAGTATTTCCGCACTTAAATTCATTCAAGAGTTTGCGGCGATTCATGAAGAATAGAAATAGATTTTCACCTTTAACAGGATTAAAATCAAATTGAAAGTGATAATTAACTCAACAATATTCAACCCTCCCTTCTATTGTTGAAGCCAATCCTAACATAATGTAACACTCCTTCTGGTAGTGTACCAACCTCAGCAAAGTTGTATTCATATTACAACAAGGACATCTTTGTCTAGAAACACCACAAAATTTACACTTCCAAATCTTTGTCTTCTTTACGGAAGAACATACAGTCATTCTTACAAACATCAATTTTGTCATACGTTAAACTAATGTCTGTAATAAATTTCTTACACTCATAGTATGAACTTGGCAACTCAGAATTAGCTAGTAATATTTCATCTTTGAGTAATTTTAATGAAAAATCAAATGATGTGTTGGTCCATTGACAAACATTTTTTATGTGAAGTAATTTAAGTAAGGTGGAGGCTATTGAAATTTGGGATCCTTCGTACAAGAGAAGTTTCGAATCATCCAACAACCGGTAAAATTCTTTAACATCATCAATAAGGCGTTTATTATTTGAGGCTTCATTGGTTGGATACAAATTGTTGATAAGGTGTTTCATAAATAAATCATCTTGATCAATTTCTTCGTTAATTTCATCATTAACGTCTTTCTCTCTTACACCACCCTAATTTTCAATTCTAAGGTCATCTAATTCATCATCATTATCTACATTAATATTTTCTCTTTTATTTGAAGATCTTGTTTCCTCATGAAAGTACCAAAAATTATAATTATGACGGATTCCAAATGCAGTTAGATGATCTCTGGCCATTGTTTTATTCTCATAAGTTTGATTTGCGCACTTTAGACACCGACAAACAATCAAATTTATGTTAGTAGACATAATAGAAAAAAGCTATGAACATTTCAACCCCTTGAATATAATTTGGATCATATCGGCGTAGAGTCATCCAACTTTTATCGGGACTTCCATTTTAACTAATTACAAAACCTAATCTATATTTTCAAAAATTTATATCAGCATACAAACAATTAACATCTACTTAGTTTAATTAATATCAATATATAAGTAACTAATTAACATACTAACCTATTAGAAAACCTATTAAATAACCTAATTTTTCAATAACCTATCAGCAAACCTATTCAATATACTAACAACAAACATTATTTGAAAATAGATCAAACAACCTATCAAACAATCTAATTTTTCAATATCCTATCAACCAAAATCAAACCAAATATCCTAACATACTAAACAATATCCTAACATACTAAATATTCTAAATACTAAACCAAATATCATTGAAAGACTGTAATTACCTAGAGCGGAGAAGAGAAGAGCGACGACTAATTGGATAAGAGAGGAGCGGCGACCAGAAAGGAACGACAACTAGAAAGGAGAGGCGACCAAAAAGGAGCAACGATCAGTGAGCGGGGAGTGGTGAAACGTTGAGATGGAGCGGTTTAGACAAGAAGCAGCGTGGCAGCTCGATCGGAGATGAAGCGAGAGAGAGCAATCGGGCGAGAAGAGAGCGAATTGGAGACGAAGCGAAAGAGAGAATTGCGTAGAAGAAAGAAGAAAAAAGAACAAGTGTATAATGTTTTATTTAATCAATGGTGATGACATTATCGTGTGTTGTGCCGATGCTAATATTCATTTAATGAATATTAACGTCAGGTTTAGGTTAAAGTCGTGGTTGATATTCTTTTCCAAAAACGATTCGAATTCAACAGAAACTCCTCTTTATTAGCGTCGACTTTAGGGTAAAACCGTCCATAATAATATAACTTTTTTTTATATATTAATGAAAATGAATTTGAGTTGATTTAGTTTTTTTAAATCATCAAATTGTAGCTTACTCAAATTAATATTTAGTTGACACTTGTAAATAGTGTTAAAATTTACAAATCACTTTATTTTTTCAACTAAGTTATAATTTTGAATTTTAAATCATAAATAAAAATTAAAACAATAATCAAAGAAAAAACAAATTAATATATAAAATAAGACCATAATAGAATATTATTCCAAATCATTAAACTCCACTTAGTTAAATCCATAATCTCTTATATTGCACGTCCCTACTATACAAATGCCTCACGCATCTGCTCCATATGATTTCTCACATAATATGATGTCATTTGATAAATTTCTTATAGCCACGAACAATAATATGATGACTTATGTATAGCCATTAGAAACACTCCTTTAGTTTTTGTATGTAGTGAAGAAGAAACGTCAAATGAAACGGTAGTGATCCAAGAAGTGAAGGAAGAACTTTATATATCGATAATTATCAAATAAATAAACCACATTGATGGACAACTTGAAGTCAATAAACCAAGACACTGAATTGACTCTAAGACTTGGATTCTCCTTGTCTTAATCTTCAACCAATGTGTTTCTAACCAATAGATAATTAGACACTTCTGAGAAATCTTCGATGAGTACTATTGTGATTGTCTAAATTTTAGTGACGGCGTTGACAAAGAAAACTGTGGTTGATAATAATTATCAACCACAATGTAAATTCGTGGTCGCTAATATTTTTTATTAACCACGGTTCTTTAATTATTGTCGCTTATAATAATTATCAGCAACTGTATAACTTTGTCGTCGTCAAATTTTGTCGCTAACCCTAATTCTACTTGTGAAAATGGGCTCATATGAATTTTTTATTTTTTTTTAGTATACCGAAATATGGATGTTTCTTTAATTTATAAATGAAAATATAGATATACATTTGTTAGAAAAAAAAATGCTAATATTGACCTGAGTAAACTAAATTTCATTGTTTATACATAAATTTATTATATGGATAAACAAATAAAAGTTTTTAAATTGGGCCACTGAAATTAGTGGTGTTTACAAGACCACCTATTCTACAAGTTTCCATGGCTGGCATTTCTCTCTTTTTTTTGTGTGTGTTTAAACTTAAAAGTGTAAAAACAAATTGTCATATAATAAATTATTTATTTTTTATAACTTATACTCAATTTTATTTTTTGTAGTATATATTAAATATAATTATGAATGATTTTGAATTCAATTTTTTTTTTACTTTTAATTTGACAATTTTTAAATATAATTATCAATCATCTTATAAAAAAATAACAACATACAAAAACAAATCATTAATTTAATCAACAGAATGAATTCCAACCACCCACTTCTTCTTCTTCTACAGTCTTCTCCCCCAAAATATCAACTAACAAAGGTGTTTTAAATTCTAAAAGAAGAAAACCCGGCAATCCCTATTCATGGCGGTTCTTCTAAACTTGCAACCAGTCCAATACCGTTCTCCGATCAGAAGATGTGGAAGGAATAGAGTGATCTCTATCGAAAAAATCCGATGTGGGATTGCGGAGCCGTCGGGAAATCCGGCGCCGATGGGGCAGAAAACGAAATACAAAGATGGGTTATTTGAGAAGGTATTCATGTCTTTATTTGCCCAGAAAATGGGGAAGTTTGCGGCGGCGGAGAGTAAAGGAGGGGGAGAGAAAAAGAAGGGATTTTTGGATTATGATTATGAGAGCTTTGTGAATGTATCGAAGAGAGTTATGCAGGGAAGATCTCGCCGGCAGCAACAAGAAGTTGTACGGGAAGTTCTTTTGTCTATGCTTCCACCTGGTGCTCCGGCTCAGGTTCTCTTTTCTAACTTTTTTTTCTTTTCTTTTTTTTTTATCAAATTTTTGTTAACAAAATGTTTTATAGGATTAGTTATAAAATTAAATGGTATTAATGAATATTGATATATATATTAAATAAAAAGTATTTTAATATTTTAGTAAATGAATTAAATAGTAAAGAGACGATGATAAATTGAATATAAATTGAATGAATTGATATTTGATTTTTCTTAAGTTATTTTTAAAATACTTTTAAATCTAATTTAATAATTTATTATTATTTTAATTGATGAGTTACATGAATCAGTGATCTAATAAAGATTTATTTTTTAAAATTTAAAATTAAAAAAAATCAAATTATCTCAGCTCCCTATCTATTCATCAAATCCCTTGCATTTTAATTAAAATATTTTTACCTATTTCTTATTAAATTTAAATTTTAAATTCAAAAAAATAATAAATAAATCAGTAAAAAAATTAAATAACCTACTTTCTTTAATCAAACAACAAAAATTTCAAAAACATTTTTTTTTAAATAATTATGTATGTCTCTAGGTCTGAAACTTAATTTAATTACACATATATCTATAAATATTTACATATTTTCATACAAAATTTATGCTGTTCTGTAAAGTAATTTCAAATGTATTAATTATACATTAGTTATTGAACCATTCAACAAAAAATATTCAGGATAGGGCAAGATGAATGATTATTTTGATCAGAATTTTATTTCAAATAATTGTTTAATTATAAAAAAGGAAAGTAATATATTTTTTATGGTAATGAATAATGATGTTATATTATAATGTAGTTCAGGAAATTGTTTCCACCAACAAAATGGGCAGCTGAGTTCAATGCAGCCCTCACAGTGCCTTTCTTCCATTGGTTAGTTGGCCCTTCTGAGGTAAATAAATAATTTCAATAAAACCTATTAAAAAAACATTTTTTTATAATTAAAAGTTACAAAGACAAAACATCATAAAATTTGACCTTATCTAACAGGTGATTGAAGTTGAAATAAATGGAGTAAAACAAATGAGTGGAGTTCGCATTAAAAAATGCAGGTACATATCGATTCAAATACAGAAACAATAATATGTTTAAATATCACAATTGCGATTATCAATCCATTTAAATGTTCATAGGTACTTAGAGAATAGCGGATGTGTAGGAATGTGCGTAAACATGTGCAAAATTCCCACCCAAGATTTCTTCACAAATGAATTTGGTCTCCCATTGACAATGAACCCAAGTACTAGTATCTATTACATATTTGTTCTCATTAGCTTCATTTCCCTGACATCTTATAAGGGTTTCAATTACTTTTTTACGTAGATTTTGAAGATATGAGTTGCGATATGATTTATGGTCAATGTCCATCTTCATTTGTAGACGACCCAGTCTCCAAACAACCTTGTTTTGCTGAAATTTGTAAGTTATTAAATGTTAATAAGGCTGTCTATTAAGGATATTTAATTCAAATACTAAATGTGTGTTTTTACAGGTTCTATGTCCAATCCAAGTGCCCCGGTTTGTCCTAAATTATTATGAGTATATTGTTAGTGAATAAAATTTGTTAATATTAAACATGGGTTTCTAATACCTACTATACTTTTTATTGCCTTTATATAATAATGGTGGTGGTGGATTTAATTTGAATATTGAATTGATTGTCTCCACATAATCAATATCAAGTTGATGATGTAATCCTTTAGTATTAAAATAAATAAAACTATTCAGGACAAAAATTTTTGTTTTTTTGTTAATTGTTAGTATATATCAGATTTTTTTTGTGTTAGATTTATGTTTTTCTAAAAAAAAATAAAAATCATTACAATAAATATCATTTAAGTAAATAATAAAAGTATAAATTACAAACATATTTAAACAACATATTTAAAAAAATGAATTAAATAAAATAAAGTAGATTTAACATGATAAAAGTTTAAAAAAATTGTTTAAGGCTGGACGAAAACTAAATTTAGTAAGAAAGATAACTAAAATTATTTATTGGTGATTTATTTTAGTTCTAATTAAATAAAATTATATTTTAAATGAAATATTTAATAATATGTTATTAAATAAGCTCAACTCATTCTAATCTCATAGAATATAAAAGGAGATTGTATTAATAATATATTGAATTATATAGATTAGATTTATTATATAAATATTATATTGAAATTATAAGAAAAATAATATAATATAATATAATATAATATAATATAATATAATATAATATAATATAGTAATGATATTATTACAATTTATATAATATCTTATATATATATTATCTTATATTCTAATATCATTCTTCAAACTCAAGATGGAAAATGCTTGAACAACTTGAGGTTGATGACGAGATGTTGAAATGTTAATAGTGTATTCTTCAAGTTTCATAAACTCTTGAGCTCTATCCAGTTATAAGATAGAAGTGTGTTGACTGATAAACCAGTGAAAATGTAGAATCTCATAGACATTGAATTTTAGGGTGAAACAATAACCGAATGAACTCTGAAGTTGCTCGCGGGTCTCGAAATCCATTCAACGATGGGATAACAGTGTGTTGCATTAAAAAATCAGCGAATAAGGTAGAATCACATGGGAATAGAATGTTGGGTGAAAAAACACTTGTAAAACCCATTATAACGAAAAAATGACAGACTAAATAACAAGTAAAGAAGCACATATTATTGGATTAACACCAATAAAAATATGGCATTAACTACTGGGATAAAGCAACAACTGAAAAAACAAACTCAGAGAATATGATTATCGAAGTAAATAAAAACATCGACATAATTATTTGAAAGAAAAAAATATATTATTAAAAAATATAATAATAATAATGATCATAACCCTCCATCAATGGCTAAGGTAACCATTGATGGAGGCAGCGAAAGACTAAATTTATAGCTCAAGAACAAAAGTTTGGCTCTGATACCATATTAAAATATAGAAGGAAATTGTATTGAATGATATATTGAATCACATGAACTTATAAGCAATATAATATAATGTGATATTATCACAATTTATATAATATTGTGATGATACATCTTATATATATTTATATATTATTTTATATTCTAAAACTCAGATGTGGTGCATTTAAAAAATATAAATATTAAGTCTTTCCAACCTAAATGAGCCGACTTTTCACAAAGCATTACTATTCATGAGTGTAGCTTCAAGCGGCTCTTTGCAACTTGCAAAAAGAAGCGCAACTAAGGGTTTGTCAAGATCACTCGCTTCAGATGTGTATGGAGGGTTCCTACTTTGAGTCGACGGCCTTCGCCCTTGGTTTACTTTTGTACATTTATGTTCATAGAAGGTAGAGTATGCACAGGAATAGGCACGCGGATACAATCATGTTCAGTTTGCGGACAATTATGCCAAAATGAGGCAAGGAGGACTAGGCGATAGAAAAAGAAGGACATCAAACAAACTCCTATCCCGCCAGAGCGGAGTTGCATTGAGATACTTTTGATTACGCGAACTCACAAACCAATCAAAAATACATCCTTTCCACAACACATTTATTTAAGTTCTTACAAAAGTAATCCTGAGAGTAGACCCATCACGTCAATATACTATTTTAATAGCTCCTCCTTCTAGAGGTATATTTACCTCTTGGGAGTTCTTGCTATGGAAGAATGGTCTCATTTATGTTGAGTTATGAAGCCTACACTTATAATAAATTTACAATTGTCAATTAGAGTTTATTGGGTTTGTATTTGGTTTTGGGCTTGGGCCTGACAAAGAGTTATTTAGGTTTTATTACATGAATGTTTACACTATAAATATGTGATTATTAAGGGTTTAAAAAGTTAGACATAATTCTAGAGAGATAAAGTGTGAGTCATAAACTATGTATTCCTTCTTCTTCTTCATAGTAAAATTTAGTGGCGGCTGAAGTGGACGTAGGTCATTTTGAGTGAACCACTATAAATTTGTGTCTTCTTGGGTTCTTCTTTCTTGAGTTTTTTACAGATCGTTTCAAGCAGGTCGGATTTGGGAGATACAAATCATAACAACTGGTATCAGAGCAGCTATGTTAGATCTGAACATTGAAAACGATGGCAAGTGAGAACAGTATTGCAAAGAAGAAGACCACAATGGGTCTGATGAAAGCTCTTTCTGATATGTATGAGAAACTATCTGCTAACAACAAGGTACACTTAATGTAAAGACTCTTTTACTTAAGAATGATTGATGGTACTTCTGTCACTACTCATTTGAATAAATTCAATACAATTGTGAATCAATTTCTATCTGTTGAGATTGATTTTGGGGATGAAGTTAGTGTCATGATTTTACTAGCATCTCTACCAAATAGTTAGGAACCTATGAGGGCAACAATTACTAATTTAGTCAGAAATGTTAAACTTAAATTTTTTGAAATTAGAGACTGTATTCTTGCTGAAGTGGTCCGTAAAATTGATCATGGTGAAACGTTCAAAGGTTCTGCTATGAATTTGAAAAATAGGGGTAGAGGTAATGAGAGAAATTTCAACCGAGGTAATAGCAGATCTATGTCGAGGAGCAAGAGGAGTCAGTCCAAGTCTGGGCGGACATTTGAGTGCTGGAATTGTGGTAAACAAGGTCGTTTGAAGATGAACTGCAAAACACCAAAGAGAAACAGTGATGATAAATATGACGCAACAACCATTGTTACAAAAACTATCACTGATGCGTTACTTCTGTCTGTTGATAGACCGATAGATTCATGAGTTTTTGACTCGGGAGCGTCTTTCCACACCACTGCCCACAAAGAATTAATGGAGAATTATGTGATTGGAAACTGTGGGAAAATTTATCTCACAGATGGTGAGCCACTAGATATTGTTGGCATTAGTGACATCAAATTAAAGATGGCAAATGGTTTTGTTTGGAATATTAATAAGGTGAGACACATTCCAAGTTTAATGCGCAATCTAATTTCTGTTACACAACTTAATGAAGAATGTCACAATTTCAATGGTGGAAATGGTGCGTGGAAGGTGACTAAAGGAGCAATAGTTGTTGCTCGAGGTCACAAAACTAGAACGTTATACACGACTTCAACTTGTAGAGAAATAGTTGTTTCTGTATTTGATGACTCGAAGAAAATTTAGCTGTGGCATTACAGGTTGTGTCATATGAGCGAAAAAGGGATGAAAATTCTTTTGAAGAATTGACAGATTCCAGAACTGAAGTCTGTTGAACATCAGTTATGTGAAAACTGTATTCTTGGAAAACAGAAACGAGTGAGTTTCTTAAAGATTAGGAAGGAGCTCAAGAAAGAAATGCTAGAGTTGGTATACACTTATGTGTGGAGACCTGCACATGTTTCTTCTATTGGCGGATCACAATACTACATGACGTTTATAGATAATTTGACAAGAAAGGTATGAGTATATTTTATAAAACAAAAGTCTAAAGTATTTGATATTTTCAAGAAATGGAAGACTTTGGTTGAAAATGAAACAAATTAGAAAGTTAGGTGTTTGAGATCTAACAACGAAGGTGAATATATCAATTCATATTTCAAAGAGTATTGTGTTGTGAATGGGATCAGTATGGTGAAGACTATTCCCCAAACGCCTCAAGAGAATGGAGTAGATGAACGAATGAATCAAACATTGAACAAACGTGCTAGAAGCATGAGATTGCATGCAAGGCTGCCTAAAACATTCTGGGCAGAAGCTATCAATATTGTTGCCTATTTGATAAACATGGAACCCTCTGTTCCTCTTGAATTCAGAATTCCTGAAGAAGGCTGGAGCAATAAAAAGGTAAACATTTCTTATTTGAAAATGTTTGGTTGTTTAATATATGTTCATATTAATGAATGTGATAGCAGCAATCTTGATCCAAAGTCTAATAAATGTTTTTTCGTTAGTTATGGTGATATCGAGTTTGGTTATCGTTTCTGGGATAATAAAAATCGGAAGATCATTCGTAGCAGAAATGTTATATTCAATGAACAAGTTCTCTACAAAGATTGTGTTGGGAAGACATCAGATGGTCATTCCAAGTTGGAAGAGACTAGTACAGTCGATTTGAGAGAATTTTCAGCTGAATATATACCGATTGTCGAAGAAGAACAATGTATTATTGAAGATGAAATCGTTGAGAACGTGGCCCCAGAGGTAATCAGCAAACATCTGTTATACAATTGAGAAGATCGTCAAGAAATCGAAAACTAGTTGCGAGATGTCTCCATCTCTAAACTATATCTTGTTGACAGATAGAGGTGAACTTGCATACTATGAGGAATCAATACAATCTGATGAATTAGTTAAGTGGGAGTCTGCGATGAAAGATGAGATGGACTCCTTGATGTTGAATCAAACTTGGGAGCTCACTAAGCTGCTAAAGGGAAAGAAAGCACTTCACAACAAATGGATCTTCAGAATTAAAGAAGAACATGATAAAACCATGAGGTACAAGGAAAGATTGGTTGTGAAAAGATTTCAACAGAAAGAAGGTATTGATTACAATGAGATCTTCTCTCTAGTAGTTAAATTGATGACAATCAGAACTATTTTGATTTTGGTTGTGAAAGAAGACCTTTATTTTTAACAAATGGATGTCAAAACTTTTTTTCTTCATGGTGATTTATATGAAGAGATTTACATGCAACAACCAGAAGAATTTGAAATCAAAGGAAAAGATGAGCTTGTGTGTAAGCTTCAGAAAAGTCTGTATGGTTTGACACAGGCTCCAAGGCAATGGTACAAGAAGTTTGATAGTTTCATGAAAAGTAACAATTTTCTGAGGTGTGAAGCTGATCATTGTTGTTATATCAAGAGGTTTGATAAATCGTACATTATTTTACTCCTCTACGTTGATGACATGTTGATTGTTGGAGCAAGCTTGTATGAGATTAACAAGCTTAAGAAAGAGTTGTCTAAAAAATTTGCAATGAAGAATTTGGGTGCTGCAAAACAAATCATTGGGATAAGAATTTTCAGGGATGAAGAAGTTCTCAAGCTTTCACAAGAAGAATATGTGAAGTTCTTAGGAGGTAAACTTATATGATGCAAAACTAGTTAATAACCCCTTAGTTAGTCACTTCAGACTATCTAAAGATCAGTCACCTTCAACAGAGGAGGAGAAAAATTAATTGGCCACTATTCTGTATGCCTCTGCCATTGGTTGTATTATGTATGCGATGGTTTGCACAAGACCAGATATAACACATGTAGTGGGAGTTGTTAGATGGTTCATGAGCAACCCGGGTAGACAACATTGGAAAGTAGTAAAGTGGATACTACGATACTTAAGAGGAAGTACGGGTCTCGATTTGTGTTTTAGAAAATCTAATATGGGTGGTGGTGATGTTGATAGTAGGAAGAGAACAACATGGTACATTTATACTCTGGGAGGAACTGCAATCAGTTGGGTTTCAAAATTGCAGAAAATTGTAGTTCTTTCTAGTTATGAGGTAGAGTATGTTTCTGTGACAGAGGATGCTAATGAGATGGTGTGGTTATAACCGTTTTTGCAAGAATTGGGTCAAGACTACAAGAGAAGTGTGTTGTTATGCGACAGTTAGAGTGTCATTCATTTGGCAAAGAATCCAGTTTATCATGGAAGGACAAAGCATATACAGGTTCATTAACATTTTATCCGGTCAACTTTAAAAGATGGAGTATTAACTCTTGAGAAGATTCTCGGGAGTCAGAATCCAGCTGATATGCTGACGAAAGCTGTGACAAATGAGAAACTGAAGTTGTGTGCAACTTCAGTTGGTCTTCTTCGTTAAGAGACCGGATGGAGAGCCGCTACCGATCGATAGATGATGAAGTTAGTCTCCAAGTGGGAGATGTTGAGTTATGTAGTCTACACTTATAATAAACTCTACAATTGTCAATTAGAGTTTATTAGGTCTGTATTTGGTTTTGGGCTTGACCAATAGTTATTTAGGTTTTATTACTTAATTGTTTACTCTATAAATATGTGATTATTAAGGGTTTACAAAATTAGACATAATTCTAGAGAGATAAAGTGTGAGGCAAAAACTCTGTATTTCTTCTTCTACTTCATAGTGATATTTGGTGGCGGCTGAAGTGGACGTAGCTCATTTTGAGTGAACCCCTATAAATCTGTGTCTTCTTGTGTTCTTCTTTCTTAAGTTTTTTACGAATCGTTTCAAATAGGTCGAAATTGGGAGATACAAATCATAACAACTAATAATGAAATCTCATTAACTCTCTCATCCAAGAAAAGAAATTATATTTCCCTATAATCTTTAGACTATAAGTTAGTTTTTAGAAAATGGAAATTTTCTACTAAGCTATTGTTAGATTTAAATTGTATCACATACTTTCTTGCAAATCATAACCAAATCAATATGAGATATTTGATCAAAGGTTTCAAATTCAGTTCTCACTAATGCCGACCTATGTTAGTTTCCTATGTTCAAAACAAATACAAGTGAAAGATAAATAGTTTTTTGTTGTTTGTTGAATTGTTATGGCTAATTTAAACATTTTAAAGGTCTAAAGTTATTTTTTAAGAATTTAATGGTCGAAAAGGTTGGTTGGTACATTCAAATGATAAAGTTCCATAATGTATAATCAAACCAAAAGGAAATCACTCATGTGAGACCGATTTCTTCGTGGATTCAACATTTTTCCTCACAAAAAGCTTCCCTATCTCTTCAGTTACAACATTTCTTCTGTGAACATCATTCACAAAATTCATTTCTACCATTGTAAAAGACTAAAAATGACTATTTAATGATAGCAGTCATTGCAAATGGCAAAAATCTCACTTTCCCTTGAGCTGAGGTGGAACTAATTGACCTCTTATGGTATCTGAAATAGTTTTGGAGACTTTAATATGCATAGAAGAAGATGAAGAACCAAATCCAGAAGCATTTCTCTTGCGTGCCACAGAAGCTTCAACCCATCTATTATGGTTATTGTAACTCACGGGATAAGATCGAGAATTTAGAGAATTCAATAGCATTGAAGCATCCGGAAGCCTTATTACAGAAGGTTCCGAAAAAAGGGTACTCAATTGTTGAGTTGATGAGAATTTTCTGCAATCATGTAAAACTAGATCTTGTTTAATCATTTAAATGTACAAAGGTTCAACAAACAAACAAGAAATCAGAATTAGGGTTTTTTGAAATGCAAAATAACTCAATTGATTAGATATGAATGAACCTCAATTTCTGTAAAGAAGGTGGAGGTGGAACATGGACTTTTGCAATATCTGGCTTACCCTTTAGGGTTTTCAAGTCTTTAAATTCTGCTTCTTCATCGTCTGAAGAAGCATAATCCACCAGCGACATCGTTTTCTTCTTCTCCTAAAACATTAACATGATTTTCGCAGATGTAGTCATATGCAGCATAAGAACATCATCATTCAAATTATTCACAAATTTAGGATAGAGATTTCCGGAAAAATGAAGATTGAACGTGATTTGATTGATGGGCGTTTGAAATCAATTAAGCTTTGTTGGGCTTGACACCAACTGTAAATAAATTGAATTTATTAAGCCCACCTTTGAAATCCGATTATTTTATATGAATTAAAAAAAAACATATTTTGATTTATTTGGCCTCTTATTTTATTTGTTTTACATGATAGTTTTTTTTTTCTCTTACATGGTTGGGTATATGGCTCACTCATAACTTTATATAATATTTTTAGAACCATCTACTAATAAAGTGTATTTGACATAAAACTTGGTATTTTCTTACCATATAATTAATTGGAGAATAGAAGAAGAAAATATATGAAAGAAATGAAGTGATGAGGTGTGAAATAAATGAGTGTCCCAAGCTGTCTAAGAAAGAGTGGAGAAAGGAAATTAAATATTAAAATAAAATGTCATATATATATAATTTTTTTTATTTGTCTCATTTATCAAAACGACATTGTTTTGATCTCTAAGACAGTAAGTGAGACAATCTCTTGAGACAGCGGATCCTCATTTAAAAAAAATAAAAAAAATAACTAGTTATGTGCATTTTGAACACTAATTAGACTGTACATACCTGGACTTTCGGGATCAATGAACTTAGTTCGGTGAAGTGATTGAGACACTCCTTCAATATTTATATTAAAGTGTTCTTTATGCATGAATGTTGTTAGTTTTATCTTTGAACTTTGATATGCTAGCTCTAATGACCTAAAATGCTATGGGAAGGGTTAATTATACAATGTAATGAATGTGTTAAAAAAAAATTATTTTTTGTATATCTTGATTCTTGATTGACAATATTTGTTAAAGTCCAATTGGAAATTATGTGATTATTTGAGACAATGTTTAAAAATATTTCTCACAATGTCTGGTTAATCATTTTTAAACAAGTTAATTATAATTTGTTAGTGATTAAGTATAATTATAGATTTCAATGTTTACTAGTGAATTGAGTTTCATAATTTTTTTAGAATTATTAAATTAAATAAATATAATTTACAATTTATATTATAATTATTTTTTTATATTTTAATTAAAATTATATTAATTATTAAATAATAACAGTACAATAATTTCTACTAATAAATAATATTATTTATAATATAAATAAATATAAATAATAATATTTTTAAATTTATATTTATAAAATTTATACTAAATTTTTATAGTATACACCAAACACAAAATTATAAACTATATACAATTTATATCATTTCTTATAATTTATACCAAATATCAATAACATATACAGCTTATAATATCTTATATTATTTATAACTCGTTACAATTTATACTTTTATACAATTTATACCCTATATAATTTATACCAAACGCTACCTACAAATATTAAATTGTTAACATTTCTAAATGGATTTGATGTTCAAAAAGAACTTGGTGGAGGTGATGAATATTTAGAAAAAGTTTAATTTTTAATAAAACTAGCACGTAGTTGTGCATTTGCACAAGTAATGATATATAAAAACCGGAAAAAAATTATGGTTAATATGTGATAACATTTTTTATTTATTCTCACATATATTTCCAAATTAACCACAACTCTCGACCCGACAATTCGGACACTTTGAAAATTAAGCATCATTATATATATATATATATATATATATATATATATTAGTTAGTTAAAAAATTGAACTTATAGTGTTGAAATGTCACGCGTTCATCAAATTTGGTGTTGAATTTAAAATAAAAATTCTTATTAGCCTAGTTGGTTAAAGGGTTGTACTTGTTTTTTTAGGTTGTAAGTTCGAAACATACCTATAGAATTTTTAATTTATTTTTAACCTTTTTAAGTTAATGGGCGGCCAACCCACAATCCGACCCAAATATCCATTTACTCTCACATATTTTATGGTTTTTTTGACAAAAATGCTTCGGCGATCCAAACATCGATCCAAGCCTGGGAAAATCTTCCTACACCATTGGTGTGTTCTCCAATCACTAGTAAACTTTTAGACCTGTCGTAATTCGAATTGTGTTTCAAAATTAGATTTTCCAAGTTAGATCGGGTTGATCATATTTAGGGTTCAATTTTGTGTTTTTTATATTGAAATCAATCCTTAAATATTTTCTAAGCTTTCTGTCGAAAGAGATTTCATCAATTCAACCTAAAAAAAACCTAATTTTGATTTGAAAATCTAGAAATTTTGAATTTCATGTTCTTGAGTTTTAAGATTGAATTTTTTATTTAAATAGTTGCAAAACATGTGTGTAAACATGTTATGATGATTTTCATATCATATTACATCCATCTAGATAATGTTTGATCCAACTGAAATTTTAAAAAAATGAGTTTGAATTTCAGTTTTAAAAATTGTTACAAAGCTTGACTGATCTTCCTGTTTTAGGTGTGTTCGACTATAAACATCATTTCAAAGTTATTGGAACAAGAATTAGGCCATGAGATGGCCTAAATCAAAAGATCCAAATTCTTGTTCTAGAAATTGGGTTAAGAAATTGATCAACTCATAACTCGATTGATCATGTTTATGATTAAGGATTGTGATCCTTATATCCATATGACTTGTTTGCAACTTATAGATCATGTCTTTATGATCTGTATTAAAAGATACAAACCTGCAATCTTCATACCAAATGAAGAACATTCGGTCCTCTTGGACCGAGTCTAGTAGGACCGAGGACCGAGAAGTAGGATTGAGGATCCTTGGTCCTGACCGAGACTGTGGACCGAGAAAATTAACCTAGGACCAAGACCAAGGACCGGTGTTCTTGAGTTAGGACCGAGTCTTAGGACCGATGTTCTTGAGTAAGGACTCGGGAATCTAACCGAGGATTTTAACCTAGGAACGAGAGGTCTAACTTGGGACCGAGACTTCCAAGTCCCTCAACCGAGAAGTCTAAATCTGGGACAGAGACTCTCAAACCTAGGACCGAATAACCCGAGTTTAGAACCGAGCCTCCTAAACCCCGGGGCCGAACCCTTCAGTCCCTTGACCGAGTGTCCCGAGCCCCAATCCAGACCACCCTCGGTCTAGACCGAGCCCATCCGGACCTAGACCTGTAAAAACGAACCCAAGCCCTACGAATCTGGTCCTAAGGTCTGTTTGGTTCTACTTTTCAAAATCTAAAATTATTTAATTTAAAATTGGATTTTAATCAAATTGTTATTTGATTACTGCAAATTCCGAAATTATTTAATTTTGAATAAAATTGATTATTTTTACATAATTAATTTCAAAAGTTCCCATGTATTTTTCAAAATCATTTAAAATAAAGTTTTTATTTTAAGAAATGCCTGACAAGAAAACGAAGGTTGAAACGCATCGAACCTCGATCCACCCCGGATTCTCCTATATTACCACGTGTCATTCAACACCTGCTAAGTTACGGACTAGTGACCATCTCTAGTGGTTACAACTTTCTTGGCGACTCTATTGGGAAAAAAATTTTGATTTATGAACAAAACTCTAGCTATATAAATTTTTATTTATAATATTTCGAACCTTTATAATAGTCCACCTGACAGGGTTCATCACCCTAAAAGATACCTAGGCTCTATCCTAATAATTTTCAAAAATCAAACAGGTATATCACTCTTGACTATGTGATGAAGTACTAGATCAGAACACTATAGTTCTACGAATTACATGAAGAACGATTATACTGGTTTATGACCGAGAGATGTTGCGTGAGGAAAAACTAGGAATCCGACATTGACCCCCTCCTCGAATTTGATACATCCGTCAAGATGTGACCTTAGCGACGGTGGGGAGAAATTCCAAACTAAATCTCGACTACACCTTAGCACATAAAACCTGGTTAATTTATCCACCCGTTGTTTGACGTCCCCAAACAACAGAATCTCGACAAGTCAACTTGTACGTGCTTATTTATTATACATGCATACATCGCCTTTCCTCGTGTTCGTAGAGTCGGGTTTCCCGTTTACCCACAACGGAGGACCCCACCATTCACTTGTCTGCTTTCGTTCCACTCCTTTCCAACTCATTTCCAGTTCAACAATTTCAACACCGCGCCCCTTCTCCAGGGCGGCAGATGGGTCTAGAGAACCGAACTGTCTCACGATTCCCTTCCGGTTAGCCATTTTTGTACATCGATCTCCGGCTTAATGTTGAGTCTTTGATGAGCTCAAGTTGGCTTGAACCGGGTTCCGAAAAAGAACTGACCGGTTAAAAATAAACATCTCTAAGCATAATTTCTTTATCAAAATCAAACGACATGTTATTCAAGTTGATTATACGATCACAGAATGGCCCAATTTGAGAATGAATATATGTTCCTTTGGCGCCACCATTTCCACGAAACTGAATGGTACTATCGAGGTTACATTCTAAATTCCACCCTCAAATACACTCACTTTCGTATCCATCATAATTTTATGATGGAAATGTAGCGAAAGTTGGATCTATTGTAAAGGGCCTTCATCATCGGGGACTGCCAAATCTGTCCAACTATCGAAGAGTTCAAGCAATCATGATGATTGACAACAAGAACATCATAAAGCTTAAGCCCTCATAAAGTCCTTGTCTCTCAGACGCTTTGTTCAAGAAGAATTTGGTTATACCAAAACCACAGTGGACAAAATCATCGCAAGGACATACTTGGACCTTCCACGCTGGATAAAGTTGGCCACTTAGAACGAAGAAGTTTCCTTGAATTTCATTGCCTCCTTGCTCATGATGACAATCATGATGGCCCATTTTCTCCTCGCCTTATTAGGCAACCGTCCACCATCCTCCAAGATATTAAAAATGGTTTATCATCTCTAGGAAGGAAATAAGGAACCCATTGAAATTATCCTAGCTGAAACATTACTAAGTTTCAATGAATCTTATTTCACATACTATCTTATCTTAACAAGAGAGGGACTCACATTATCCTCTACATAGAATCTTGGAAAGGATGGAGCACATACCTCCATCGGTTCCCGGTGGTGAGATGCGTGTCATAGTTCAATGCTGACGAATCAGAAGTGCCAAGCCAGAAATACCAATCCATAACAATGATTTCATACATGAAAAGAAGATGGTCTATCTAATGAACGATCAACCCATAATTATGCTTTGGGTCTCGAGTTGATCACTTCTTACTACACTAGCGAGCTTTTTAAGCAATTTGGGCAAGATTGTATGCCTCTTTATCATGATTGTGTGGTTGATATAGACAAGCCTATTGTTGATCAATGACTAAGCAAATTACCTAGAGTTGTAGAATGATGCAGTCAAGATGATAATTTTGACTCATTCCAATGGGCATGAATACCTCAAATACTATGAATTACAATTTGATGTGACATTTATTATTGCATTTTAGGTATGAGAATGAAATTAAAGGTTAGATATGGTCTTATATCTCATATGTTTGTTCTTTTACGTAGCAAGTTCACGGTTTGTAACTCACTATTTCGTTTAAAGAAGTATAATAGAAGTAATTAGAATTTAGAAATAAAATTTAGTCAATTATCTAATCTTACTATTGCTATTAGTTATCCTATAATCTAGTTTATTATTTAGAGTTTAATTAATATAAATACTTATACTTAATATTTATTTAATTAATCATATTTAGTAAAATATTAATTTAATATTTCACACTCTAAAAGCTCAATTAAATAAAATTTTAATTATTTTTATATTATCAGTTCTAAAATTTAACTACGAGGCATTTTCTATCAACCAATTAGAGGGTCCGCATGCATTATACGTTTTCAAGGTGCAGGTTCCTGTGTTGACTGCTTTTAATTAACAGTTGAATTTGGTCAATCCACCAGAAGCCTAATCCTATTAACTATGAACCAGTCCGTCCAATCCAACAGCCTTAGGACTTTTTACTTTAAAATTTTCAATTTTTAAATACTTTTAGTCTCTTAAAGTTTTATATAAAAATAAATAAATAAATAATTTAAAAAAAAATATTTTTTAAAATATTTTTTTATAAACAAAAAAGGAATTTTTTTTATTAAAGACCATAGATTTTCAATATTTTAATAAATATTTATAAACATCTTTTAAAATAATTAATTCATGTTATTATTTAATTAAAATTCAACTGATTTTTTAAAAATATTTTAATGAATATTTATAAATTACTTTTAAATAATTGTAAGCTAATTAATTTTTTTTAATATTTTAAAATTACATACAATTTATAATTATTATAATAAAATTATATATATATATATATATATATATATATATATATGTATGATTAAGATTTAGATAAATATGTAAAATAAAAAGTGTAAGGTAATAAATTTCAAAATTTGGTCAAATATTTAGAGTAATATTTCCTTACGAGGATTACGGAGCAGCAAGAGCAATTTTTCCGAGTGTAACCAAATCCTGAACTGTAAAACAAAATCTCTAAATTGTGTTTAATTAATTACGTAAAATATTTTTCTTAATTTATAAAAATTAGGCAGTGATTCTATAGTTTAAAGTCAAAGTTCCCAATTTATTTAATACTATTTTCTAAAATCAAGTCGTAAATTAAAATAAATACTTTAAATTTAAAATTTAAAATTACAAAATTAAGAAATCAAGGCGCTACAGTAGCTATCAAATTAATTATTAACTTAAAAAAATACTTTTTATTTTACATCAAATTGATATCAACCATGTATTTCTTTATGGAGTTATGGGAGAATACATAAATGGTTTAGAATCTGAAACTATAGATAAAGTTTATAAGTTAAATAAGAGTCTTTATGGTATCAAACAAAGTGTCAAGATAATGACATGCTAAAATATTTAAACTTAAATTTTATGGGATTTAAAAAATTATATTATGGTCATGGTCTATATATTAGACATTATTATTACTATATATGTTGATTGATGATATGTTAATAAAAAATAATAATATTGAACAAATTTCAATGCTTCAGAAATCTATCAACTTTAAGATTAAAATCAAACATTTAGAAAGCGTTTTTTTTTTTCTTAGTCTCAAAATTGCACATATTGTCCATGACATTAATATAAATCAAAGAAAAAAATATATTCTTATCTAATTGATGATGTTGGCACAGTGGGCTGTAAGCATATAAAACACACAGGGTGTCAAATTGCATGAAACATTGCAAAATCTCAGGTAAAAATCAAATAAGTTAATAAGACTAATTGACAAACTCTTATATCTAAACTTTACAAGACATGATATTACAAATGTTGTGCAACAATTATCTCAATTCATGAATACACATTTTGTGTCATTGGAAAGTTGCACTACACATTGTGAAATATCTAAAAGATATTGTTTGTACTAGAATTTTTTACCCATTTGATAATGAAATCAAATTAAAATCATATGCAAATTTTGATTGGAGATCTTTTCCTCCAACTAGAAAGTCACTTATTTTTTTTTATAAATCTTAGCAATTCAATATCTCTTGGAAAACCAAGAAATATGGCACTGTCTCAAGATCTAGCTGAGTTTCTCATGTTAGCTAACACAGTATGTGAAATTCATTTGATCTCATACTTGTTCAAAAAAAATTATATTACACTTTCCATCACAATTACATTGTATTGTAATAATCAAGTTGTCATTCATATTTCAAAATATTTCAAAAAATGCAGTGTTTCACAAAACAAAAAACACTTTGGCATCTTTAGTCGCGTTGTTAGAAATTTATATTTAGTTGGTTTTACTAAACTTAATTATATATTTTTAAAGTCTCTTGATTATTCAACTTTTGAGCATCTCATATCAAAATTATTTCTGCAAGATATCAATCTTGAGGAAGGTATATTAAGATAAGTGTGTCTTATATGTTGTTAATTTCTTTATTCTAATAATATGTTGATTAGGGAAATAATCAAACAAAGTTACACTTATTAAAAAATATAATCATCTATTTAAATATACATATAAATTTTAAAGAGTATAAGGTATAAGTAATTTATATATATATATATATATATATATATATATATATATATATAGACGAGGAGTTAAGCATTACTATATAACAAGTTGTTCCTTGTTCATCTTTCTCTTCTTGAATTCTTTTAGATTGATTAATCGACTTTGGAGTCACTTTCTTTGCCTGTCCCCAGGAATACCGAAGCACAAAACCGAGACAAAAAAAACCATAAGCAACAGTCCTTTGATTGATCTTCTACAATTATAATTATGTAATTGTATCTACAAACAATCAATTTTAACTTTAAATAGTTTGATTATTAAAAAATTGTGTTATAAATTTGATTGATTGTTTGATTCTTTGTGTGAATCAAATTTAGAGGCGTAGACAAATGTTTAGTCTTAATAGAAATTTAGTATTATTTATTTTTTTACAAAGTAAATTCCAACTTTATTTTATTTGTTTGGCGTTTCATTTGATTTTATCTTTGGTTATAATTTTCGGTAATTATTTGTATCAGTTAGTAATTTTTATTAAAATTATTATGATAAATTATAAATGGTAATTACAATGTATGATTTAAAACTTTTAGAAATAAGTTTAATAAGACTATATACCATCCACCCTTCTTAGAAATGTTATGCATAAATTATTGACTCAAATTTTAGAAATAGTTTGAATAAGAATAAGTTTAGCCAAACCATCTTGATCAATCTATGTCATCCACCCTTTTTGGAGATGTTATGCATAAAACATCTACTCAAATCTGGGGAAAATGTTAAACTATAAAACTAAGAAGTATATGATTGTTTTTTTGAACCACTAAAGGAAGGGGTTTGGACTTTAGGAAGACAAAAATGAACCATATGAGTTTACTTGCTAAATTATTATTGAAGTTAATAAGTATTAAATTTAAAAATAACACATTTTTTTTTGTTAATTATAATTATATTAAGAAATAAGATTATTTATTTTTTAAGTTTTTTTAAATATTATTATAATTTACTTAATGTGATAAATGATATATTTTAATTTATGTAATTAATATTATTTTATAAATTATAAAATAATTTAAGTATGTTAAAAATATTATTTAATATAAATTATAAAATTTGTATTTTTATAAAATAATAAATTATATAAAAATTACTTTGAATAGTTATTCTTACAAATAAAATAAAATTCTTTGTTTTATTCAAATAAATTTAACTAACACTTTTCTAAAAAAAAATTGAAATAACAAACACATAAAATAAAATAAAAAATTTAATCCAACTCAAAATATTTTGATATCCAAATAATATAATTCGTGCTTGGATTGAACTAATGTTCAAATACACCCTCACATCTAACTCAACATGTAATTGTTTTTAAATTGATGATGCCTAACATTTGATTCATGACACCAAAATTTGATCTCATCACTCTTTTCAATCAAATTTTTTTATTACCCTTTTTAAATTTATATATATTAAATCTTTTAAAATATATAATATATTTTTTTTAAAAACAACTTAGTGCCATTTCATAAAAAAAATTAAAAGTGAAAAAAAAAAATTAACAATTTTTAGAATTAACAATGAAACAAAAATTGAATTACAGACAACAACAACAATCAATTAGCGCCTATAACGTTTTTATTTTAATTCTACTTATAACTTTCTCAAACGAAATATCTCATATCTGGCAGTTTTCTATTCTCTTCATTTCTTTCGATTCTCTCCAAGATTGAATGAGTGCATTTCCATCTGAAGTTATATCTCCCTAAATATTTTTAGCAGTTCTATTTCTTCCACTGTGAGTTCTTGAATTTTGTTCTTTTCAGATATTGTAGATTACGAATCTAAAGTAGCATTTTAGCATATTTACATAGAAAGATCTTGCTTTTACTTTATTCTTTATTCACTCTTAGATTTTTTTCCATGTTCTTGGAAAGTTAATGATGTTCATGTTTGCAGCATACCTCCTCCAGATTTGTATTACAAAAGAGCATTCCCCAAATAAATAGTTTATGTTTTCCTCAACTCCTCAAACATATGACACAATTGATATCAGGAGTTTATGTATTTTCGAATTGTCTTTTTCTGTCAATTTTTTCCTGTATACTAGTTAGAGAATAAATTGGTGATGAGGAATAATCTTTGGAGACCATACCATATTACGGCAATCTAACTCATGTCCTCTTGTTTTAACCATTTTTCATTCTTTTCCTGTAATGAACTTCTCGTTATTTTCTATTTTCCAGCATATTTCATCATTTCTTTCATTGAGTTATTTCTATCTCATTAGGTTTAGAATTTTATCACTCTAGAATACACCTCAAAAGTGAATCATATTTACCTTCACAGACGTCTCTAAATGAGTACCTAATGCATTCTCTTCTAACTCTACTTTCTTGCATTTCTTCTTTGAATATAATAGGAATATTATCTAGCCAAGGATCATACCAGAATAGTACCCATTTTCTATTTACAATTGTGGTTTGCACCAATTGAAAGACATTTTTTCTTATATTTATGATCTTCTTCAATGATCATGTCATTCTTTCATTGATAATTTGTGTCCAAATACTCTGTTTTTTTTTCATAAATCTTGTATGCACCCATTTGACCCAAGGGAATCCGGTTTCTGCTCCAAATCCCATAAGCTCCTGATGGTGAGAGTTTTGTTCCATTCAACACAACTTTTATTCTTAGTCTACCTTGAGTGCAAATATATAATATAATATAATATATTATATTATAATATAATATAATATAATATAATATAATATAATTTTTTAATAATATTTTTTATTTAAATATTTTATATTTATTTTTTCTAATGTTTTTTAAATATCTTTTTTAAAATAAAATTGTTATTTTATTTTTATTTAAAATTTAAAATTTTAATTAATTTATTATAATTTTATTATTAATATATAATATTTAAAATTAATTATACAAAAATAATTATATTATTATTAATTATTGTAATTATTATTAAAATTTTATTTTATTAATTATATTTTATTTTAAATAAGTTTTTCATATTACTTAAATAATTAAAATAATTTCTCTTAATAAATAAATTTAAAAAATTATTATTATTTTAATTACAAATTAGTGTAATATAAATATAAAAAAATTATAATATTATATTATAATTATGAGAAAATATAAGAGAGAACACCATGGGAGAGAGATAACATCACACATAAAAGATTAGTTCAGAGGTTCTGAGTTTCTCTAATCAAATAAATATTTTGATGGAATGAAACAAGAAACATCTTCATTTATTCTCTTTCCCTTTTATAAATAAAAAAGACATGTAACAAGTATACCCCTAAATAATTATTGTAATAAAAAAATTTATTCTTTAAATTGATTCACATATTCTTTTTATTAAAGTGAACACAACAATCAATAAATAGAATTATTCTTTTAATTGAGACACAAATTTAGAAAAAGACAAATAAAATTTCAGTCAAAATAAACTATTGTGATTTTTGATTGAACATAATAACAAAAAAGAAGGTATGTTAATAAATAAATTTTGGGAAACATATTTATGTATAAAAGATTGTAAATAAAATTAAATAAAAAAAAAAAAGAAAAAGAAAAATGGAAAGAGAAGACAATTGAGATACATACTGTTTCCTGGTCCCCACTGATCCATTTTTAAGGGCCTGGCCCAGTGGGCCTAATGTACACGAGACCCAATGCAGATGAGAAATGATAAACGACGTGCTCTTTCTGTTTCCGAAAGGGACGTCTCTTTTGACGGAGAAAACTCTCCACTCCATACCAAAAAATATATATTTGATATAAAAATATTTGTGTTGGACACATTTTTTTTTATATTAAAAATTGCTTATTGTGCTCGTTTATTAATTAACTTTGTGACAAAATTTATACTTTTCACTAATAAAATATTGATTTTTTAAAATTTGTAATTATTTTTTAGATTTTTATAAAACTAACCCTAACCTAGTTATCAAATCTCAAATTTTGATATTTAAGAAAAATTATTGTTACTTAAACTATCCTACGATAATCAAAACATTACACCAATAACCAATAAGTATATTTATCAATTTTTATAAGAAAGATAGTCATAAAATCTCAAACATGTTACTTTCTAATTGATATTTATCAAATTATGTCTCATCAAAATGAATATTAATGTAGGTCACAAATCAATAAATAAAATTGTTATACATTAAATTACATCATCAAACTTTTAAAAAAGCGTGCTAATTCAAATAAAATTTGATAAAAGTAAAAACTTTGAACAACATATGAGTTTAAATCAAAAAACAATTCTAAATATTTGTATTTATTTTTTGGTTATGTATTTTATTTTGAATATTAATTTATATAAGATAATATTATTTATATACATTCTTCTTCTTTTTTATCCATCAAGTGTAACTAATTGTATAATATTTTAGAGTTTAAAAAAGTGTAATATTTTTGAAAAAAACAAAAAACAAGATTTCACATTACATTAAAATTTCTTGAGATTGAATTTTTTTACCATTGAAGAAGATTTGCAATACATTTAAGAATTGAATTCTTTGTCATGGACTATTAAGGTTAATATCAATCTTATCATCAAACTACACCAATATATTTGAGTAGCTTTTTTATACCTATTTAAGAAATTGTTGATATATTTGATTCAAAATTATATTTTTTCACTTTATTCCTATAATAATTTGTTTTGATTATTACCACTTTATTATTAGATGAGGCAAGTCAAGTTTTGTTACAAAAAAATTCAGGTTATAATAGTTAAAACTTAAAAGGTATAAAGACACTTGGTAGATGTGTTTTGAAAAAATAAATACTTTATTCCTAAAACATAGATTAATCCATTGATCTAAAACTTATGTCTACATATTTTGAAAAATATGTAGAAAATTACATCAACTCTAATGAAATTGATTCAAAAACTCAAGAACTCAACCATAAAAATAACAAACAAAAAAAGAAAGAAAAAAAGTCATAAAGTTAGATATTAGAGGGAGAGAGATGGTGGGTGGGTGACAGGAGAAGAGGGGACCAGGTTTGCAAGTTTTGTTCGTATTCCTTAACAAGGCCGAATGTTGGAAGCACAGGAAGCAAAACCCCAACACCATCGTTTGGCTCAAAATGGCGGCACCCTAACAACATTCATTACATTTATTATCATTATTATCTTTCTTCTTTCTCATCACTTAAATGCATTATTACTTGAAGAAAGTTCAAAGACAAATGGCAATAGATTCGATTCAAGTTTTCTAGGAACAATAAAAAGAGAAAAGCCGAGAATTTCTTCTTTTACTTTCTTTGTATTTGTTTCTAAAGTTCTATGGAGGGTGAAAACAGACCCAAGAAATCAATACCATCATCGGGATGTGATGTCGTTTTAGGTTTGAATATGCAACGCACCGAATCTCTTCCTTCTAAAAGGACGATGGTGATGCCTCATCATCCGACCATATGTACCGTTGATTCTGCTGCTGCTTCTTCTGCTTCCTATGGTTTGTTCACTTCAAAAATGTTTTTTTTCTTAGAAATTAATTATGGGTTTTTGATATTCTGATTCGTTTTGCAGGTATAAACGCCACAGATCTTCCTCTTACTCCTCATCTTCATCTTCTTCCTCCGTCTGTAAAAATGCCTTTTACAGTCAGTCAATGGCAAGAACTTGAAAGACAGAGAATGATATACAAGTACATGTCATCATCTACCCCTGTTCCTAATGAACTTCTATTCTCTCCACTAATCTCAGATCCTCCCTCTTCCCAATCCAACAGTAAGATTTCCCTATGTTTTTTATACAATTATCTCTAATCACTATACTAACAAATGGGTTTTCATTTTTGAAGCATCCGGGTTGGAATTGAAGTTTTCGAGAAGCACTGATCCTGAGCCATGGCGGTGCAGAAGAACAGATGGGAAGAAATGGCGTTGCTCAAGAGATGTAACGCCTGATCAGAAATACTGTGAGCGTCATGCTCATAAGAACAGACCCCGTTCAAGAAAGCCTGTGGAAACTCTGACCCACAATTCCAGTTCCATTTCTCGCATTCTGTCGAGCACCTTACCTGCAACTGGAAATGTTAATGTTGTTACTCCATCTCCTCAGCCATCTTCCAATCCAGTCTTTCAATTCCCATCTTCTTCTTCTGCATTTGGGCAAACCCATAAAAGGTCTGTTCTTGATTTCTTCTTCAATTTCATTAATGTCTTGTTTAAGTAGGGATTATGACAATTCATTCCTCCAATCCAATTTGTCCCATGTTTAAGTAGGTATAATTTAAACCAGCATACTAAACAAAAACTAAAAAATGTCCGATTTTAGTTTTTTCCTAATTTGTGGCTATTGATGAAAGAAAGGTCGACGAGTGACTGGTTGTCTAGCTATGGACAACAATGGCAGCAATTCAATGAAGGAGATGTTGATGAAGTACAAGATGATCATGATAGGAGAATGAGAGAAATGTCCCAGAATTGGCTGTCGAATGATCATAATCAGTATCTGTCTTATATATCTCCAAATATATCAGCAAATTCAAACCAGATGATGACGACTAGGCATTTTATTGATGCTTGGCCGTCTTCATCCTCTAAAGAGAAAGAGGATTTGGTATTAAATGGAGAAGATAATGAAAATGTGAATTCTCAATTGGGTATTGGTATTCTTACTCAACAATCTCCATGGATGGATTCTCATCACCAGCCTGGTGGTCCTTTGGGAGAGGCTTTATGTCCTAGCAACAACAACAACTCCGGCACGGACACCACCAACGCAGGTAAAATCTCCGGCCAAGATGGAGGCCTTGGCTTTCCATTTTAACTCATAAAAATGTTTTTGTTCTTGAGAATGCAACTCTTAAAATGTTTTTTTTGTGTGTGTTTTCAGTTATGTGATGCAACTTGTTTTCTTCATTATAAAGTACACTTATTTTATTAATTTAGTTTTTATTTGTCTTAGATTACATTTCTTTTATTCTAATATCATTGAATGGATTTTAAATGTGCAATTTAAAAATGGTTCATGAGAAAATCTCTATAATACCTAAATGAGATACAATTTGATTTTTCAGGTTCCATTTATTCAGTCATTGCCAAAGAACTTAGAATTTTAATTATTTTTATGGAAACATAGGTCATTTATCATATTTCAAAATTTAATTAGTTACATATATTCTAAAAATTTCATTAACAAGAGTCCAAAAAGGGCACAATTGCCGTAAAAATAAAATTATAAATTAATTTGATTGATCAAAACTATTTTCTTAAAAAATCTTTGTTTATCTTGAACTAGAAATACAATAAAATATTTGTGATTAAATAATCTTGAATATAAAAGTTCTTATCATAAAATTGTTGCAAAAATTAAATGTCTTGTGATAATACAAACAATAGTTTGATGTTATTTTTTTTCCATCATTAATTTACAAAATTAATTAACTAAAATATTATTTTTTTACTTTTATAAAATTAAAATTTTCAACATAGAAAAATATTATAATAATTTAAATAACTAAAATTTAAATAATCTATTTTTCATGAACCATTCTTTTCTTCAAAATATTCAATATAAAACCCATAACCCAACATCAAACAAGCCTATTTGGTTACTTTTTTTTTTGTTTTAATTTGTGACAAGTTTTTATATCATCAATCCAACTAGGTTTTACCCCTATAATATATTAAAACTATCATTATTAATAAAAAATATTAAATTTATATGTTTATTCGTGTTACGTAAAAATATAAAATAATTATATAAAATATAAAATATAATATAATATAATATAATGATTTAATTATATATTTAAAAATATTATAACTTTTTATCTTAAAAATAAATAAAATAAATTAAAAGATCTATTTGCATTATTTTATATATATATATATATATATATATATATATAAAAGATAATATATAAAAAATATAAAATAAATAAATTGAAGACGAAAAAATAGTTAAAATGGGAAAATGAATATGGGTTGGTCTGAGGTAAAATGGGGAAATGAATATGGCATTCAAACACATTTTACGTTTGCAAATGTCGTCCAGGTGTAAGGTAAAAAAAAGCACGGATAATGAGATTTGTGTGTAAGTTGGAGATGTCGCTCAATTTTAATTTTTTATAAATAATGATATGTTATGAACTTTTTCATTTATTTTGCCAAATCTTTACTATTGGAAGATATTTTTTCAATTCAATAAAATATATATATATATATATATATATATATATATATATATATATATATATATATATATATATATATATATATATATATATATATATATGATGAAACTGCTATTTATTTGTCAATAAAATTATTACTTTATTATCATCCAGATAATATTGCTTGTTTGATAAAGGATAAGAGTTAATTAATATTTTTTTTTTCAATTTTACAGTTAGTTAATATGAGATTTTTAATTACTTAGATAATATTTTTATTACTTAATAGTGAGTTAAATATATAATTAAAATTTATTGAAATCATTGTTAAACAACAGATTAAATGAATAGAATTTGATTTACTTTTTTTTAAAAAATACTTATTTATTTTTAGATCTGGTCATTCTTGATTTGTTATATTTTTGAAAAATGAGCTACCAAGCTAAGAGGTTCCATGGCATTTGTGTAATTACAGTTGGAACCAAGGAGATTTCTGATTCACTCCTGTCTTAGTCATTCTAAAAGAGGAGAAATGCAAGAAGGAAACGTTTTTCCTAATTAATCATTTTGTTTTGGTTTTTAGTCATAAATAAACCCAACCCAAATGTAATGGAATACTCTCAATATATATATATATATATATATATATATATATATATATATATATATATATATATATATATATAATATTCTGCTAGTTATATATATAAATAAGCTGAGAATTGCTTAAGATAAATAAATATAAATAATACAAAAACTAAAACAAACTATTCAATGAGCTACCAAGCATATATCCTAAATACAATAAAGAATAACTAATGTTGAAATTAATGAGAAAAACAAACTACCGTTAGGAGGTCCTCAAAGAAATAAATAAAAGATAGATAGAATTATTTTAGCGTAAAATAACTTTTGACTGTTTTCTTGATGATTACGTGAGGTTGATTAAATACATAATATAATGATCAATAAATATACATGCATTAATCAATGCGACCTTTGATATACCCAAGTAACGTAACTACAGATAAATTAACTCTTGTGGTTAATTTCTGTTGTTGATACCGATGAAGAGTTTTGTTGTTTAACATCCTCCCGCAAGCGAAACGGTGTGGCACAGACTGTGAGCTTGTCACGAAAAAGTGAAAAGCATTTAGATGAAAGACCTTTAGTAAGGATATCTGCAATCTGATCACGAGTTGATATGTATTGAATGATAAGTGTCTTACGAGCAACACGTTCACGAACAAAATGAAAATCAATCTCAATGTGTTTGGTACGAGCATGAAAGACAGGGTTTGCAGAGAGAAATGCAGCACCAATGTTGTCACACCATAGAATAGGAGGACGATTCAGAGTGACGTGAAGTTCTCCTAGAAGAGATTGGAGCCAACAAAGTTCAGCAGTAGCATGAGCCAAGGCACGATATTCAGACTCTGTACTAGAACGAGCAACAACCTGTTGCTTTTTGGAATTCCAGGAAATGAGATTGTCTCCAAGAAATACGCAATAGCCAGTGGTGGATCGACGATCATCAGGACATCCGGCCCAATCAACATCAGAATATGCTGTAAGAGAAAGTTGTGACGATGACCGAATTTGTAATCCATGATACGGTGTATGCCGAAGATAACGTAATATTCGTTTTACAGCTGCCCAATGAGTAGTGGTGGGAGAGTGCATAAACTGACATGCTCGATTAACTGCAAAGGCGAGCTCAGGACGTGTGAGAGTAAGATATTGAAGAGCGCCAACAATGCTTCGATAGAGAAGTGGGTCACTCAAGGGTTCACCATCATGTTTGGAAAGAGAAGACCCAGTGGCAACAGGAGTGTGAAGTGGCTTTGCATCCACCATATTAGCTCTCTTAAGGATTGTGGAAATATAATTAACTTGACTAAGAAACAAACCGGTAGGAGTTCGAGTAGCTTCAACTCCAAGAAAATAATGAATATCACCCATGTCTTTAATAGGAAATAGTTTACACAATTTAGATATCGTAGACATAAGATGGGGTGAAGAGTTTCCCGTAAATATAATATCATCCACATAAACTAGTAGATAAGCCAAAATATCGCCTTTGTGATAAATAAAAAGCGATGTATCAGATTTGGATTCAATAAAGCCAATGGATAATAAAGCCCTACATAACGTGGAGTGCCAAGTACGCGGGGCTTGCTTTAGTCCATAAATGGCCTTTTGTAGACGACATACATGATGTGGAAAATCAGGATGTATAAATCCAGGCGGTTGAGCCATATAAACTTCTTCAAGTAATGTGCCATGAAGAAAAGCATTACTCACATCAAGTTGTTGGATAGGCCACTGTCGTGTAACAGCGAGTGAGAGAATGGTTCGGATAGTAGTTGGTTTGACAACCGGACTAAAGGTTTCCTCATAATCAATTCCAGATTGTTGATGAAAACCTTTTGCAACAAGTCGTGCTTTGTGTCGTTCAATTGACCCATCAATTTTCCGTTTAAGTTTAAAAACCCATTTGCATCCAACCACATTGCGAGCCTGAGTTCGCGGAACAAGAGTCCATGTGTTGTTTTGTAGTAGAGAATTATACTCAGATGTCATGGCAGCCCTCCAAGCAGGGTCTTTATTAGCCGATGAAACACATGTAGGTTCAACACTAGAGGCAAAGTTGATATTTAAGGAATGAATCCGGTTTTTGGCTCGAGTGACCATGGGATGAATGGAGCATGTAGGAGCACGAACAGGTGAAGTACGAGAAAGAGGATTTCTAGGAATAGGTGTGGATTCAACCAATGTGGGAGTAGATGAGTTAGAAAAAGATTGAGGTGGGGTAGTGATTGGATTAATTGGATTATTAGGAGGGATAGATGTGGTAGGTGTGGTAGGTGTGGTTTGTTGTGCAGTAATAACGGTTGAGGTTGTAGATGGAACAGAATATGTGAGGATAGATAGCGATGGTTGTTGGGTTGTGTGAGTAGGTGTTGAAGGTGATATTGTAGAAAAGGGAAACAATTGTTCATTGAAGGTAACATGTCGAGAGATGTATATACGACTGGTTGGTAGGTGGAGACATTTATAGCCTTTGTGAACCGAGCTATACCCAAGAAAAGTACATCGGGTGGACCGAAAATCCATCTTGTGTTGGTTGTAGGGTCTTATGAGAGGGTAACAGGCACACCCAAAAGTCTTCAAAGAAATATAGTCAGGCACACACCGAAATAATATTTCATATGGAGAGCGATGATCTAGAGAAAGTGATGGTTATCGGTTGATAAGATATATTGCAGTGAGAGACGCATCATCCCAGTATTGAGGAGGTACCGATGCATGTGCCCTTAAGGTGAGGCTAATCTCAGTGATATGCCGTAATTTTCGTTCAGCAACTCCATTTTGTTCGCTCGTATATGGGCACGAGAGTCGGTGCTGTATACCATGAAGTTCTGTCAATGAGCCAAGATTACGATATTCTCCACCCCAATCAGTCTGGAGCATTTTTATACTCCGGTTGAATTGGTTTTCAACAAGTGTCTTAAATTTCACAAATATAGATAACACATCCGATTTCTTTTGAAGTGGGTATAACCAAGTATACCGACTATAATCATCAACAAAAATAACCATATAACGAAAACCATTTGTAGAGAAAACGGGAGCCGGTCCCCAAACATCAGAATGAATTAAATCAAGTGGAGCAAAAGTTTTTGATATAGAAATTGGAAAAGGTAATTTGTGAGCTTTTCCAATCTGGCATGCTTCAAAAACATTAAAGTTCTTGTTTCCTAACATAGGTAACTAAAAATGAGAAATAACATAAGATGTGGTGGCAGCACAAGGGTGTCCAAAACGATGATGCCAAGTAGACGCTGAAGCTCGAGAGGTTGTAAGAGCATGTTTAGGGATTGTTGATGGAGAAATATAGTATAACCCGTATTTAAGTCTGCCTCGAAGAACTTCCATCTTCGTAGAGCGATCCTTTACCAAACAGTAAGAAGGATGAAATTCAAAGAATACATTATTATCAGCGGTAAATCGAGCAACACTCATCAAATTCTTGACAATTTGTGGAACATGCAAAATATTTCGTAGATGTAGAGTTTGATTTCCACTATTAATAATAGAATTGCCAATGTGAGATATGGATAGAGGGTTACCGTTACCAACTGAAATCCGTTCAGTACCTTGATATGCTGAGTGAGTGTGAAGATTTTCTAAGTCAGCCGTAATATGATCAGTAGCACCCGAGTCTAGATACCAAGCAAGATCTGAGATCACTGATGGGCTGGCCATCATAGCTGCAGGCGGAGCCGAAGGTTGAAAGTTATGATCAAACCTACGCCGACAAGTATTGACAAGATGTCCAATACCATTACAAAGTTGACATTATTGGTGAGAGCGACAATTATCCGATGAATGTCCAATTCGATCACAATTGGTACATTTCGGACGTTGATTACCACCATTATTATTTCTACGGCGGTTCCCGTCACGAGAAAATAAATTGTTTCCAAATTGAAGATTATTGGGCCCATAATTCGATCCAGCTCGACTCGAATTATTATTTATGTTATTGTTGGGCCTATATAAAGGTGTCCCGCTCCAGCATCCACCAGACTCGGACTCAGGTCCATTGGCATAAGAATTTTTAGCCATATAATATTCAGAGGATCCTGAATTTGATCCCCTTCCTCGCGGCGATGGATTCCCGCGAGAGTTTCTTCCACCTCCTCTATGTCGTCCGAAAGCAATATTGGCTGAGGCATTGTTGGCAACAGAATGTGCCAGTTCTAGCCGTTGTTCGTGGTTGAGAAGAAGTCCAGTGAGTTCCTCGACACTCACCGGTTCGAAACGGGTGGTTACAGCAACCACTAAGGCCTCGTATTCTGGTCCAAGGCCACTCAAGGTATGAGTGAACAAATCGAGTTCAGAAACTCTCTCACCAATTGCTGCAAGCGAATCTTCTATAGATTTTATAGATTGAAGGTATTCATTCATTGATTTATTACCTTTCTTCTGAGTCTGGAGTTGTAGTCGCAACTGAACCAAACGAGCTCTAGATTGTGTTGCGAACATTCTTTCAAGTGTAGCCCAAAGACGCGAAGAGGTTTCACATGCGTCGCCAACAACTTGAGCAAGAATGGAATCTGATAAGGTAGAGAGGAGCCAACTTATGATTCGCTGATCTTTCTCCTCCCATGCTTCAAACTCAGGATTTGCGACGACGGTGGGTTTCTCTTCGTCATCGTCAACAACAGCTTCATCGTCCTGTACAGAAGTAATCGTTGCACAGGGGGCTGGGTGGGATTCAGTAACAAATCGGAAAAGACGGTTGCCTTTAAGAACCGGTATAACTTGACTTTTCCAAATTACAAAGTTGTGCTAATCAAGTTTAACAGAGATCGATTGAAGAAAGTTAGGAAACAACTGATTTTTGTTTGAATCAGCCATATGATCGAAAGAAAAAGAAAGGAGTAGTCCAAGAGATGCTCTGATACCAAGAAATAAATAAAAGATAGATAGAATTATTTTAGCGTAAAATAACTTTTGACTGTTTTCTTGATGATTACATGAGGTTGATTAAATACATAATATAATGATCAATAAATATACATGCATTAATCAATGCGACCTTTGATATACCCAAGTAACGTAACTACAGATAAATTAACTCTTGTGGTTTTCTGTTGTTGATACCGATGAAGAGTTTTGTTGTTTAACACTCAAGATATTAACGAGATAAAATTTGTCAGAAGAGACCCTAGTCACAATAAAAACACTATAAAATGTAATCATCACTCTAACATGTTAAAGTATATAAAAACTTTGTAACATCTAATTTAAAAATGAGTTTATATTCAATCTGTTTTTATTCATATTTGTAACTTTAATAGTATAAAATTTGATGCGTAGATTTTGAAGATTCATTTTTATCTCTCTAGCAAAAATAATTCTGTGTTTTTTTATTTTTTTTATGCCTTTTTCTAATATTAGAAAGTGTAATATTTTTTAATCGAATCGATTTTAGTTGGTGTTATATTTCGTTAGATGCTATATTTTAACCGGATTAAATTTATCGAATCAACTTTTTATAATTGAAATAATATTCTTAATCGTCGGTGGGTTGTTTAATGGTTATACTCTACGATTTTGTTTGTAATATTTTCTCAAGTCCGCATTATTAAAATTTCAAATAGTTAAGAGGTTAACATCATGTCTTAGTTTGTATTAAGTTAGAAAATTGAAGGACTGATATGTAATTTAATATATTACACATTAATAAAACAAGAGATCACCCCTATTGAGTGATTACTTTTTTAGTTAATTCATTTCATATTGCAATCCCTAATTCGCAATTCATATGGTATCAGACCTCGAGAGTATAATCGACCTAGAATTAGAGGACGTTAAGACGAGACCGCTTCTTTCAAGTTCTTCAGGCAACGAGTCCTCTTCTTCTTTTAATCTTCAACAAATTATTCAAGTTAAAAAAATATTCAAGAGAAGATAAAATGGGGGAAAAGAAACAACTATATAAATGTTTACTATCTATTCGAAACTCAAATAATTCATAATGTATTATTTGCACAACGACATTTAATGTATCAAATTATATAGGTTGGAGTATTGGAATTCGTTTAGCTCTAAAAGAAAAAACAAAATTAGGGTTGATCAACGAATCTTGTCCCGCACCTACTGAACCAAAATAAATCGATCAATGGAGGAATGTCGATTGCTTGGTTAGCTCCTAGATTCTCAATGCAGTAATTGATGAAATTAAAGCAAATAATTCTTCTAATACAACTACATCAGATCTATGAAAGGATACCAGAGAATAATGGGCTATAAGTTTTTTAAATTCAAAAAACTATTAGTAATATAGACAAAGAAGCTTAACAATAGAGAAATATTATTCTAAAATAAAAATCTAGGAGATGAATTCTTGGTATTAGAACCCTTCTCTTGCAGTGATTATGACCCGAGAAGCGCATGACTAAATTGGTTATACATCAAGATAATCAAATAAAATCAATCAATTCAATGAGTATTATAATAATGCTCTTTTGATAATACTTAATTTTTTTCCATCATTAATTTACAAAATTAATTAACTAAAATATTATTTTTTACTTTTATAATATTAAAATTTTACACAGAAAAATATTATAATAATTCAAATAACTAAAATTTAAATAATTTACTTTTCATGAACCAATTTATTTCTTCAAAATATTCAATAAAAAACCCATAACCCAACATCAAACAAACCTATTTTGTTTCTTTTTTGTTTTAATTTGGGACAAGTTTTTATATCATCAATCCAACGACGTTTTATTAATATAATATATTAAAACAAATATTATTAATAAAAAATAATAAATTTATATGTTTATTCGTAAAAATATAAAATAAATTATAAAATATAAATAAATTAGATAAAATTTAAAATATAATATAATATAATTTAATAATTTAATTATAAATTTAAAAATATTATAACTTTTTATTTTATAGGTAGAAAAACAAATTGAAAGATGAATTTGCATTATATATATAAGATTATATATAAAAAATATAAAAAATATATTAAAGGCCATTTAAAAAATAATCAAAATGGGTGAATAAATATGCCTTGGCCATATGAGAGAGAGGCATTGAAATGCGTTTGCGAAATGTCGTCCAGGTGAGGTAAAAAGAAGAATAATAAGATTTGCGTGACAGGAGATTACATGCTCAATTTTTATTTTTTTTTTATAAATAATGATATGTTAGGATTTTTTCATTTATTTGACCAAATTTTTACCGTTGGAAAGATATTTTTTCAAATAAAAGAATATATAATATATAGGGACAGACCTAAAAATTATTATAAGGTGAGCTTTAAACTTTTTTTAATTGTTTTGTAAAATCAAAAAAAATAAAACAATAAGTACAATAATATGATTTTATCTAGTTGAAATATATTTCTTACGATAATATTAATTATTTTAATAAATTAATTATTTATTATAAACTATTATTTTACATAAAATAAATAAACATAGTTTGAGAGAAAAAATATCTAAAAATTACAAAATACTCGAATAATCATATCAAATAAATCCTAAAAATAATTATAATCAAACAAACTCATAGAAAATGAATATATCTAGAATTTGTTTGATATTATGTATTTTATAATTTTATCCAAAACTTAAATATTTTCTTACATTTGAGTTTATTTATCTCATCATTTATTTTAATAATGTAATAATAAAATTTTATTTATTTAATATAATCTTTAATTTTTCTCTATAGAATATTTAAAGGGTAAAATAATTAATTAATTTTAAAAAATTAATTGATATAAATGTAAATTAAATAAATATTTTATCTAAAAACTCAAATAAAATAATATAAAATAATTAAACAAGCTCTAATATTATTACTCTTCCTTCCCTCAAATCACACTCAAATAATAATCTCTCAAAAAAAAAAAATTTATATATATATATATATATATATATTAATTAAAGAACTTATATGGGTTAAGTATAAAAAATTACAAAATTTGGGGTGGGCTTAAACCCACCCTAACCCATATGCCCGTACATTCATATATATATATATAATTAATGAAACTGCTATTTATTTGTCAATAAGTTATTACTTTATGAGAAATGATACAGACAGAGCTACTGGGAAATGATACAGACAGAGCTACTGGGAGAGCGATTCTCCCAGCGACTGTCCAATGAAAAAAAAAAAAAAAATTAAAACCCAAAAGCCTAGAAGCCCGTCCTTTCATCTTCCATTTGTCATTTTCATTTTCCCAAACATTTTAGGTTTTCTCTCTCTCTCAAGTTCATCTGCAATTCTAGCGATTTACAAACGCAATTGATTAACTCAACCATTTTCAACATCTTCCAAGACATTCACATATTTCTCTCTCTTTCTCAAATCCATCTGATTTCGAATCCTAGCAATTTCCATCGTCTGCTCGCGTTCTTCATAGAAAACCCTAACATTAATCATTAGAGAAAATCCATCGTCTGCTCGCGTTCTTCGTTCAACACAAAATGGTAACTTCTTCATCATTTTTTACTTTAGTACATTCGGTTATATAATCTAACTTGCGACATTTTTGTAATGTTTAGGAATCAAATAAACAAGTGGGTATATATGATGCTTCTAAGAAGAACGAAGCAAAAAAGACGAATACAATGATTGAGATGAAAACAGTGAAGAAGAAGAACGAAGTGAAGAACAAGAATAAACAGAATGAGGAAGAAGAAAGAAGGTAACAAACGAACAACAGTTAACTGCATTGTCTAGTTGATTTTGTTAACTACATTATGTTTTATTTATGCAATTTCATGTTTATGAACTGTAATGAACTATAATAAACTCCAATGTCATGCTACATGAGCTGCAATGTCATGTTTCATGAATTGCAATGTAATGTTATATGAATTATTTTGTCATGTTATTTCTGTTAACTGTATTGTCCTATTAACTCTGTTAAATGCATTCTGTAATGAACTCCAATGTCATGCTACATGAGCTGCAATGTCATGTTTCATGAATTGCAACGTAATGTTATATGAATTATTTTGTCATGTTATTTCTGTTAAATGTATTGTCCTATTAACTCTGTTAAATGCATTATGTTTCATTTATGCAATGTCATGCTTATGAACTGCAATGAACTGTAATGAACTGCAATGTCATGCTACATGATCTGCAATGTTATGCTACATGATCTGCAATGTCATGTTTCACGAATTTCAATGTAATGTTACTTGAACTATTTTGTCATGTTAGGTGAACAACAATGTCATGTTATCTTAAATGCACCGTCCTGTTATTTTCTTAATTGCATTGTCATGTTTTATGAACTGCAATGTCTTGTTAGGTGAATAACAATATCATTTAACTGAACTGTCCTGTTATTTTTCTTAACTGCATTGTCATGTTTCATTTCTGCAATGCCATGTTTCATGACTGAAATGTCATGTTACTTGAACTACTTTGTCATGTTACTTGAACTACTTTGTCATGTTACTTGAACTATTTTGTCATGTTAGTGAATAACAATGTCATGTTATTTTAACTTCATTGCCCTGTTATTTTATTTTAATTGTATTGTCTTGTAATTAAATTCATTTGTCATATTTTTTTGTAGTGTGAATAAAAAAGAAAAAAAAGCAGTTTCACCACCTCCACCTCCCGCATCTTCCATGAATAAAAAAAAAGGAAAGCAATTTCTCTACATCCACCTCCCGCTTCTTCTATGAAGCTAAAAACAAGGAAAAAGACCATTTTTAACACCAGAACCTCGCCTAATGGTCTATTCAATCTCGTTCGAGAACTCTCAGATATTCAGAAAAAAGCCGTAAGAGAAATTGGATTCGGCTCCTTACTCTCTTTGGGAATATCTAGATGCAACTTCAAATTATCCCGTTACTTGGTGAAGAATTTCAATGTTAGAAGAAGTGCTGTTCTCCTCAACAATGGGGAGCTATAAAAAATTGATGAAGAAGATGTCCAATGCATTCTGGACCTTCCAAGAGGTGATATTGAAGTGACTGAATCTACTGGGAAGAAATCGGATGGAGCTCAATACATATCTATGCTGCAGGATTGGAGGAGGAGGTGGGGTGAAAATTAAAATAAAGGAGCTCCTAACACTCTCTCAATGACCGACAAAATTTTATCAAACACCAATGCAGATGACAATTTCAAGCGTGACTTTGTCATCTATGTCGTCTCGAGTTTCTTATGGACAACACAAAATCCACAGTGCAGGTAAACAACAATCTCACGAAGTTCATTTCTTGCTCCTAACTTACAAATGCCAAAACCCTTTGATTGTGCGTAAGCATTATAATACCCACGAAGTTCATTTTCAGAATCAAAAGTCATGCCAACAATGGGGATTTGAACATTGGGAGGGGATGATGATGGTTCACCCATGAAGCTGAAGAATAAGAGAGAAGTTTCAGTATTAAAAACATGACATGACATTGCAGTGTTAAAAACATAACATTGCGGTTGAAAGAACATGACATTGCATTTGAAAGAACATGACATTACAGTTGAAAGTGTAATGTAACCGAAATTCAAAATACAAAAAATGAAAAAATATTAAAAATGAAAATTGTCAATTTTAATGTTGTATTAAGCTTGAATGTCATGTTTTGAAATAATAAACATGACATTCAATTTTTTTAAAATGAACTGCAGTTTAATAGACATTTTATTTTAGTGCAAAACATGACATGACATTGTAGTGTTAAAAACATAACATTATAGTTGAAAGAACATGACATTGTAGTTAAAAGAACATGACATTTCAGTTATATATAGTTTATGAACAAAACTAAATACAGTTCATTTCTCTTATTAAAAACAGAGAAAATAACGACATTACAATATTTTCTTGAACAATTAATAATGATACTTGGACAAACCTCTCTACATTCAAGGGTTACAAACTGGAAGCGGGAGATAGGGAGCGGACAACCGAATGGAGGGAGGTCGGAAATCGTAGTCGATGGAGAACGAACGAAGGTCAGAAATCGGACGGAAATTGCAGACGATGAAGGCACTAGAGAGCGGAAAACCGAAGATGAGAATAGAGAGAGGTCGAAAATCGTATTCGACGGAGAACGGACGGAGATCAGAAATTGGACGGAAATCGTAGACGATGAAGGCGCTGGAGTTTGTAGAATCATTAGATGATGATCTTGAGTGAGAGAGTGAGCGGTGAGATGAGCGGTAAATGTGAAATTAATGGCGGGCTTCTAGGTGCTTCTGGGTTAATATATATATATACTTTTTTTGGCCTACCTACGTGGCCGGCCACGTAGACAGTCGCTGGGAGAGCCCTCTCCCAGTAGCTGTCTGTATCATTTCTCTTACTTTGTTATCATCCAGATAATATTGCTTGTTTGATAAAGGATAAGAATTAATTAATATATATATTTTTTTAATTTTACAGTTAGCTAATATGAGATTTTTAATTTCTTAGATAATATTTTTATTACTTATAGTGAGTTAAATATATAATTAAAATTTATTGAGATCATTGTTAAACAACAGATTAAATGAATGGAATTTGATTTACATTCTTTAAAATACTTATTTATTTTTAGATCTGGTCATTATAATTTGTTATATTTTTGAAAAATGAACTATCAAGCTAAGAGGTTCCATGACATTTGTGTAATTACAGTTGGAATTAAGGGGATTTCTGATTCACTTTTGTCTTAGTCATTCTAGAAGAGGAGAAATGCAAGAAGGAAACGTTTTTCCTAATTAATCATTTTGTTTTGGTTTTTAGTCATAAATAAACCCAACCCAAATGTAATGGAATACTCCCAACATATACAAAATATATATATATATATATATATATATATATATATATATATATATAATATTTTGCTAGTTATATATATAAATAAGATGAGAATTGCTTAAGATAAACAAATATAAATAATACAAAAACTAAAACAAACTATTCAATAAACTACCAAGCATATACCCTAAATACAATAAAGAATAACTAATGTAGAAATTAATGAGAAAAACAAACTACCATTAGGAGGTCCTCAAGATATTAACGAGATCTCTACAAAATTTCATAGGAGACCTTCGTCACAATAAAAAACGCTATAAAATATAGGCATCACTCTAACATGTTAAAGTATACAAACTTTGTAACATCTAATTTAAAAATGAGTATCTATATTCAATCTATTTTTATTCATGTTTGTAACTTTAGTAGCCCTAGTGGAAAAATAGGCTTCCATAACGAAGTTTAATAACGACGCTCGAATGCCTTACTGATACAATTTATCAGTAACGGTTATAACAAATCGTTACTGGTACGAAGGTATCAGTAACGACTATATATAACTGTTACTATTATGAATCTTCAGTATCGGACATAAGAAATCACCGTTACAAATAACATCTTTATTTTTTTCGAATTAAAGGTATCAGTAACGGTTATTGTTAAAATCGTTACTGAGATGAAGGAACATCCGTAACGGTTTTGGAGGAAAACCGTTACTGATAAAGTATTGGTAACGGTTTCTGGTATACGTGTTACTGATAAGAGATCTCCCGTTTCATTTTACATAGATATCAGTAAAGGTTTATGAGAAAACCGTTAAAGATATGACTTCAGCTCAACTTTTTTGGAGGAACATCAATAACGGTTTTGGAAGGAAACCGTTACTAATAGTGTATTGGTAATGGTTTTTAGTATAACCGTTATTGATATGATTTCAATTAAAACTTTTGCTCGAGGGAATATCAGTAACGGTTTTCCTTTAAAACTGTTATTGGAAGTATATTGATGACGACTTTGTGGATAACCGTTACTAATATGTTCCATGTCGTTTTGTCTTCACAATGAATATCAGTAACGGTTTTGGATATAACTGTTACTGATATCGCTTTAACATCAGTAATGGTTTATCTAAAACCGTTACTGATACTCTAATAAAACCTGATAGCGCGTCGCCCTCTTTTTTTTTTCTTCTTCCTTTCTTTTCTCTTCTCTATCGCGCTCCCATTTTCTTCTTCTTCGCCGCTGTTTGTTCCGTTTCTTGAAGTCGTCGCTGGTAGAAGACGTCAATTAGGTAAGTTCTTTTTCTTTTCTCTGTTCCGCCTCTTGTTCAAGCCTTCTGCCGGTTGAATCTAATTTCCTCCGCCGTCCGTTCAAGCTTGCAATCAATCAGGTAAGTTCATCTTCTTTCATTATCTCTTCTTTCTTCATCTTCTGTAATCCATCTATTTCTAATGCCCTTTTTTTTCCAGAAATTACAATTCCCTTGCCGGTAGTATCAACTCTCCTCTGCCCGTTCAATTAGGTTCCTACAATCAATCAGATAACTTCTTTTATTTCTTTTTCAAATACGTTTTCAATCTATTCTTTTGTCATATTTTTCTACACATGAAGAAGAATTTGATACTATGCATCTTTTGTTACACGAATTTTATTGGAATCTATTCTAGCTTAGTCTTGGAACTAGGGATTTTTGTGTACAATGTAGTCAATATAAGTGGAATCATATATACTAGTATCATTTATTGTTAACCTGCAATAATAAGAATTTTTTTTCTTTTTTAGATGGAGCCAATATTAACACTTAAGTTGTAAATTCTGTATCATATTTATATATCTACATTGTGGCTATATATAGTTAAATGAATTTGATTAGGATGATGATGAACAAATATGAAGCTATAGAGATATGTTTGAGAGTGATACAAATTTCAAATAATTTGTTTCAAAAATTGTTTAAATACCCCTTTACTCGGCAAAAGAAAAGAAAATTTCTCTTCGGTTCTTTTGATTGAAAAAGATTGTGTTTGAGTTTTTTGATTCACTTTTCTTCTTTGAAGTTTGAAGGTTCTCTTCCGTTGATTGAATTTGCTGTTGCTGTTGTCGTCGTTGTGTTTCGTCGATATAAAGGTTAATCAACATATTCCTGTAATTAGATTAATTGATTAGTTAGATTAATGGATTATTTGTATGTTAGGTTATTGCATTAGTGAATTATTTGTATGTTAGGTTAGTATTATTGTTAGATTAGTTAGATTGTTAGATTATTTGATGTTAGGTTAGATTATATATTGGATTGTTGATTAATTTTATTTGAGATTAAGTTAGATTATTTGAATGTTAGATTATTGGAATGTTAGATTATTGGATTGTTAGATTAATGGATTATTTGTATGTTAGATTATTGCATTATTGGATTATTTGTATGTTAGGTTATTGCTTTATTGGATTATTGACTTGTTAGATTATTGAATTGTATGTTGATTAGGTTATGATAGTTTATTGAATTATATGTTAAATAATTGGACTAGTTAGGTTTATGATTAATTTAGAAATAAAAAACTTTATTTGACATAATAATATTTTGTCTAGTCCTAATGGAAATCCTAGACAAAATATGAATGACTATACTTCGTACCAATCTAAAATATATTGAGGGGTTGACAAATTCATAGAATCTTATGAAAGGTCTATGGATAAATCATCGATTGCATGTCCTTGTGTAAAGTGCGCAAATCGAGTGTATGAGAATAAGACCGTCGTTAGATCTCATATGGTCGTATTCGGCATAAGACAAAATTATGGTTTTTGGTATTTTCACGATGAAAAGAGAATTAAACTTCAGAATGTAAATGATGTTAGTGAGTATGTGGAGGAAGATGAGTTTGAATACGAACCGTTCAATGTAGCACCAAATAACAAGAGTAATATCATGGAAGACGAACCTGTTGACGTTTGTGAAGATCATCTAATGGAAGATATTATTGCTGATTTGTACCCTAATGTCGACACTGATAATGAACATCCGTGTGAAAATGAGCATCTCATTGATAATGGTAAGACATTTTACAAATTGTTGGACGATTCAAAACTCTCTTTGTATGAAGGTTCTCGCATTTCCAAAGCCTCATCTCGTCTTAAACTTATTCACATAAAGAATGTAGGTTAGTGGACAAACACGTCATTTGATTTGTTGTTGAGTTTATTGAAGGAGTAAATACTACAAGTTCATAATCAACTACCAAATTCGTATTATGAGTGCAAGAAATTCATTATAGACATGGGTCTATCGTACGAACAAATTGACGCGTGTAAGAATGATTGCACAAATTCGTATTATGAGTGCAAGAAATTCATTACAGACATGGGTCTATCGTACAAACAAATTGACGCGTGTAAGAATGATTGCATGCTTTTTCGTAAAGAGGATAAGGATTTGCAGCAATGTAAAATTTGTGGGTTTTCTAGATGGAATATCAATAAATCTAGTGGTGCAATTCGAACGAAGGTGAATGACAAGTTTATACCCAATAAGGTGCTGCGATATTTTCCATTAAAACCGAGGTTACAAAAATTATACATGTGTTCCAAAACTGCTCCACGCATGATTTGGCATAAAGATAACAATCCCGAAGATGATGTATTGAGGCATCCTGCTAATTCAATGACATGGAATATCTTTGATAACTTGTACCCAGATTTCTCAGTAGAACCTCGAAATGTGCGACTTGGTTTAGCAAGTGATGGTTTTCAACCCTTTGCTAGCGGAAAACATCATACAACATTTGACCAGTTATTCTCATCCCTTACAACGTCTCTCCCACCACATACAAAAGCAATTTTCTTCTATCAATGCTAATTCTCTAGTATACTATATGGAGTTCTTTGGAGTCCCAACACTAGTAAAAAAAGGCTCAATAACGACAGTAGGAGTCGTCGGTATTGGGATATAAGTCGTCGCTATAAATAATTTGGGACAGTGAAAAAGCAGTCGTCAGTCGTCGGCATTGCCCTTGTCGTTATTGCCCAAATACACATACAGCGACCAATTTAGTACCGTCGCCATAAAGCCCTCTATGCCGACGACTTTCACCGTCGCCATAGAATAGTCTATAACGACCACTCTTACCGTCGCTATATAGGACTCTATCATGACCACTCTTACCGTCGCCATATAGAACTCTATCACGACAACTCTTACGGTCGCCATATAGGACTCTATCACGACCACTCTTACCGTCGCCATATAAGACTCTATCACGACCACTCTTACCGTCGCCATCTAGGACTCTATCACGACCACTCTTACCGTCGCCATAGAAGACTCTATGACGACCACTTTTGTCGTCGCCATAAAGAACTTTATCACGGCCACTCTTACTGTCGCTATTAAAGACTCTATGACGACCACTCTTACCGTCGTCATAGAATGTTCTGTCATGACAACTCTTACCCTCACCATTGAGTAACCTATTTGTAATGTCAATTTTTAAAATATTAAAACAAAATAAATAATATTTTTAAAACATAAACCAAACATAGAATATTATAAAATATTTTGTTTTAAGGTAATAATAAACCATTTCCTAACTTACCATTGAACAGTAATTATATCACAACTATTTCCTTACTACAAAAAGAAAATCGAAAGAGAATGAATCTACAGTAATTATATCACAACCCTAGAAAATGAATCCTCCTTACAGCACACAAATTGGATCTACTTCATCCACCTGAACCAAAAACAAAAGAGAATTATGCACAAATCTTACACAACTATTAGATCATTCTATTTAATCGATTCTGAAAACATATTGATACATAAATAATATCAAATCCTAATATCAGTATATCCTTCATGATCACTCTATTTATTTGATTTTGAACCATAAAAATCAACAATATAATATTCATTTTACAAATATTGATACATAAATTATCTCAAATCTTAATATCAATATAGCATTAATGATAATTATACTTGATTGATTCTGAACCATAAAGATCAACTATATTAAATATACGTCAAAGGAGAGAAAAGGGATGTGAAAAACCTGAGCAAAGAGAGCAATACACCGTTGACACCTAGAAAATGAATCCTCCTTACAACACACAAATTGGATCTACTCATCCACCTAAACCAAAAACAAAAGAGAATTATGCACAAATCTTACACAACTATTAGATCATTCTATTTAATCGATTCTGAACCACAAATATCAACTATATAATATTCCTTTTAAGCATATTGATACATAAATAATATCAAATCCTAATATCAGTATATCCTTCATGATCACTCTATTTATTTGATTTTGAACCATAAAAATCAACTATATAATATTCATTTTACAAATATTGATACATAAATTATCTCAAATCTTAATATCAATATAGCATTAATGATAATTATACTTGATCGATTCTGAACCATAAAGATCAACTATATTAAATATACGTCAAAGGAGAGAAAAAGGATGTGAGAAAACCTGAGCAAAGAGAGCAATACACCGTTGACACCTAGAAAAGCAATCATGTTCCTGACATTTTGAGTCAATTGAGATTTCTATTATAACTATGCTCTTATATAAATTGTTATAAAAAATTACTCTACAACTTACAAAAACAAAAGTCTTCAATATTTTTTTTAAAATTTACATCTTTATGAATTTGAAGTACCTATAAATAATATGAAAAATTAATTGTAATCAACCAACATAATAGTGAAAACTTCACTAAAATTTATATAACAAGTTAAAATAACAAAAATTACAAAAACAAATACCTGTTTATCCATTGAACAATGAAAATTATTCATTCTCTTCTTGAATATCATCCAAAATGAATTCATCTATGAAATAGTTAACAAGTTAAAATAACCAAAATAATATTTCATAAGAATATAAACAATAAAATATGTAATGACATAATAGTCTGACCTATATCATGAAGCGATACGCTTGATGGCATTGATGAAGTGGGAGGCATTGATGCATTGGGTGACATAAATGACATTATAATTGCCAACCTTTTCTCAAATTCAGCTTTATCAGCCAATCTTTCATCGTGAATTGCTTTTAGTTTGGCTTCAGTTCTAGCTTCATATGCCTTTTGATGATCAGCTAACTTTTGTAATTCATTCTTAAGGGAAATATTTTTTTGGTGGAAGCTTTGTTGTGAATCTTTATTTCTCAATTGTGAAGGAAGGACTCCTCCTCCCATTCCAATCACAGATCCATGCTTTTGATGCCCAAATACCATGTCAGCTAAATTAATATTTGAAATTGACGGATTTTATAATCTCACCGCTCGCATTTCATCCTTCAACAATATATATTGATTTAAAAACATAAAACAAATAATAAATATAAATAACACATTAAATACTTACAACTTTGAGTTGTACAGTAGGATCAACGGTTTTGTCCTTTTGTTTCCTAGTCTCAAGAAAGACGTCTTCAAAAGTTGGTGGATGTCCATACCTTAATTCCTAAATACCATTAAAATAAGTAAATTATCTTCTTTATACAAGTTATAAAATAAATTTCAATTATATGTCTTACCATTTCATGTTGTACTTGTGAAAAAGGTTTACTCCCAGAATGATGCACAAACAATACATTTTTTCTATTATTAGAATTAGTTGTGTTCATTTTCTGAAATTAATAGAATTTTATAAATTATACAAATTATTTATAATAAAAAATATTAGTATAGAAATAACCTTGAAACGATCGGTCGAGAAGCGGAGTGTAATTAACCAATCCCAATCCTCTTGTAAAATTTCATGTGGTTTGTCAGCCTTAATTCTTACTAAATTACCCATATGGGGCTTGATATGCTTCAGATTTATTTCGCATCTCCAATTATCCCACAAATCGTTCATGTGTTTCAATGTCGCATCGCGATAGTTAGACATATTTTCACTATCAAATTTATCCTGAAAATATGAGTTAATTTTAGGAGTTCAATTATAAAAAATTATCTAACAAAAAAACATAAAATAATTTGACATAGAAGATTGTTTTTAATGTTGTAAATTTAACTCACAGTTGCCGTCTTCCACAAATGATCGTTGGAGTTAAAAATTCCCATTTCAAAGTGCGGTGTGGAATGACTTGATTATCACGCACTGAAGCCCCTAAGTGACGAGACCACCTTTTCCTGTTTTCACAACATGGTCGGTTGTTCATCGGACTAAAAATTAGCGGTAACTTCTCTCCACTCGCCAATTTCGACAATGCCAAATTTTTATTAGTTCCTCGTCTTTTTTTGGAAGTAGATGGAGGTGGTGCTGCATTACAAATAATTGTTACTGAATTACAAAGCATATAAATACTTATTGACTAAAGAAATTTCAATTTAATATTTACTTGTATTGAAATGGCCCACCTACTAAAGATGTAAACATTTGAAGAAAAAACAAAAAATAATCAAGAGAGAAACAAACATGACAAGAATGAACATAAAATAAAGAGTGGAACAAGTACCTGCACACTATTTCAACCCTCATTTTTTATATTTCAACCTGAAAATATATGAAAGTGGATTAGTTAAGTTCTCACTAAAGAAATGGAATTTTAATATAGAGTTTTAGACTATCATAGAAGTGTTATAAATCTGTTTAACTACAAAATTATATATAAATATTTCATAAAAAGCAACCCCATACTACAAAAATTAGTCAAGTTCTTCAAGATTTTACAGGTATTTGTATTGTTACATAAATAATCATGACATTTTAATTAAGTTTTATTAGTTATTAAAAATGATGCTAGTTCATCCACATTAATATAGAAACACAGTTATATGGAAATCTTAAAAGTGATGTTTCTTTTTGTCTTATTTTCATCTCAATCATTAAACTACACCATTGCCTAATGGTTTTCATCAATGACCATAACTACAAAAGAAGAAGACCCAGTTCACCATGACTAGATTATTCATGCTAAAAAATTTTGAGATTTTGGAAATGGGATCAATATTCGCCATCCAGATTTCCTATTTCTATAAATTTCATCAATTCGTCAAATTCAAACTACAAAACGAGAAGTAAGAATGACCAACTAAGAATCCCTCCAACTTTGAAAGGGTTTCCCTACAAGCAATGTCCTAAGGATTCCCTAGACAGTTTCTTCTAAAATAAACTAATTGTATTTGTTCCTTTATTTATATCAATCTTTTTTAATCGAACAAACTTACATGTATCATCATGACTATTGAACATGTAAAGAAATTACCCAATGACTATGGAATTGGTACTACTAGTACTAGCAATGAGGTAATATAGAGTGTTTTTCATTAGATTTATGTTGAGAACGATGTGTGTAACAAAATGAAATGTAGGATTTGGATATGGATAATAAAATTGGGAAATGGCCAATGGGGAAAGAAGGAAATATTCGATCTCTATTGTCAACTCTACAATTTGTGAGAATTTAGTGAATCTGTATATTATTCGAACGTATATTTATATTTTTTTGGAATGATGGTTTGAAATATAAAAATATTAGGTGCTTTGGGGGAATAGTGGTTGGAAGTCAATAGCTCTTGACATAATGGAAGGAAATACTGTAAAAAGAGCATATCAATGAGTTTTACTATATTTACATCCAAATAAGTTACAGCAGAAATGTAGTGCTCTTCATCAAATGTACATTGCAGAAAAAGTCTTCAAGATTGTACAAGTGTTTATTTGTGTTGTTATATGAATAATCATGACCTTTTAATCATTTTTGTCAAGAAACAGTGAGCAAAAGCTGTTGGAATCGCGGAGCCAGAGTAATGAGTAATTGGAAGCATGTTTGAAGAATGATATCATTGGTATAAAGCCTGATTAGTATCAGAGTAATAACTTACTAATTCATCTATGTGAGTGAAAAGAAGGCAAGTAGAGTAGTTATCGATTCTTTCAGTAGAAAATAAAGGAACTAATGCAAAAAAACAAATACAATTTGGCATGAACAATGATACAAGTAATAACTTACTAATTCATCTATGTGAATGAAAATAAGGCAAGTATAGTAGTTAATCATTCTTTCAGTAGAAAATAAAGGAACAAATACAATTCGGTATGAATAAAGCTATAAGAGGACATTCATTTCGTCAAATTACCTAAAGAAAACTCTGGAAAATAACATTGAATTTGAACTAGTTAATAGTCGGATCTCAGATCAGAAGTTCTCCAATTACCTAAACCCTAAAACACATCAGAAATAAGACACGATGACACGCACGAAAACTCACCAGAGACCTGATGAGAATTCCTCGTCCACTATCTTCTTGACGCCAATGAAGCGGTGGTAGTCATAGAACGCCGACTTCTGAATGATGTTCTCCTCTGGTAACTAATCCAAAGATCGATGTGGGAGCAGTAGGGAGAGGGAGCGGGTGGCGGGAGCTGAAATGAAGGTCGGAGAGAATGGACCCCAAAATTTCTTGTTTTTAATTTTAGGATAAACCCTTTAAAAGGCCCTTGATCTTTTATCAAAATTAAAATTCTTCCCTTAAATTTAAGGCTAAAAAAATTCAAATGATGCAAACTCTTCCATGTAACACAACCACATATACCTCTAAAAAAAACTGGTCCATTCAGACGAGTTTGAACGAGTAAGAAAATAATAAAGATATATTTATTTTAGAAACGAAAATAATTGATTTTCATATAGTACTAAAATTCAAACAAAAAATATCAATGTTGCACATTATTTCTTTATTAATAATACTAATCAACAGTTAAGTATGTTGAAAGAACAAATGATGATTGTATTTGCACTAACAATATTCCATGTTTTGATACTTGTTATTGTAATTAATTATTTCATTCATGTTTTAAAAAATAAAATATTTTTTTTTTGGAAAGCTTCATCCTAGTCAAACGTTCATTCGTTGGTTTTATAAAAAGTTATATTTTTAAAATCTTCTCTTTATAAAGAAAGAAAAAGAAAAATATAACAATAACTTGAATCTTTTTGAAAAATTATATTTTGATCATTTCAACAATCATACTTAAACTAAAGATTAAGATTATATAGTTAAAACTAATTATGTTCAAATATAATATAAAATTAAGATTAAAAAAAAGTTAATTATGTTATCCAAATTCTACTACATGATTTTTTTTCTTTGCCGACAAGATCAGAAAGACAATATGGGATACTTTAATTTTTATAATATAAATTAATTATTTTAAAATTATTGTATTTTTATTTTATTTAAATAAATATTAATAATAGTGTTTATAAGTTATAATATAACTTAAATTGAAAAATAAGATAATATGTAATCAAATTAAAAATTATGTATTAAAGAGATTAATAAACAATTTAAAATAAGATGATAATTCAAAAAATTGATATATAGAATTTTAATTTGATAATATCTGATAAATTTGATTTTTTACATTTTATTTAAAATTAAGGAGGTATACCGAGGCTTCAAAATCATCGATATATTGGTTATAATACCGAGGGTTTTTTAAGTGGTCGCTATAAAGCCCCAAATACCGAGGCTTTTTAAGTGGTCGCTATTAAACCCTAAATACCTACGATTGTAGTTGTGGTCGGCAATGATATACTATATACCGATGGTTTTTATTCCCGTCGGCATTTGTCGTCGCTATTAAAGTTTTTTTTACTAGTGCAAGCAATTAAAGAATATTGGATAAAATCCCGATGTGACCAGTTAACCTTAATGGAAGACCACGGGTTAGATGCGTTATGCAAAGCCCAAATTTATTAGAAACAAATGGACGATACCTTTAATAGAAAGGTCAAGCCTAAGAACCTAAAAGAAGTTGACTTTGTGCTCAAACGAACCTGAGAGTTGTTAGACCCTAGGGGAAAGTTTCGATCACAATGGGAAGAACCCTTCTTAATAAAGAAAATCCTCTTTAGATGTGCAATCCGTCTATCTATAGTTAAATGTGAAGAGTTTATTCTATTGCTCCAAGTAATCTAGACTCGCTCAAATGATATTATGTGTAATATCAACATGTGTAAATAACGACTTACAATACAGCCCTACCAGGATTAAAATGAATTTAGTCCTCAGCCTCGAATGGACTAATCGACCTCTAGTTTTGTATAACTAAGTCATTATAAAGGGAGAACTACGTGAGACCTGATTCTTCTAAAGGAATAAAAAAGAAAATATGTCAAGAACAAAAGGAAGATACGTTGGCAACCTATATATAGGTTTGGTCTCAACAATAAAAAATAAATAAATAAATGGAATGGAAAATTCCTAGCTCAGTCTCACATAAAGCCTAAAGACAGTAGAAACCTTGGTTTTTTCTGCAAATCAGTGACAATGATTTTAGAAAAAAAGTAGGGGCAAAACTCAAGAGCAGTTTTGTTGATCAAATAGTGATTGAACTCCCGAATATAACTCCAAATTTCCAGAAAACTCTAATAAATTTATATTTTTAATAAAGACCGTTTTCGTGCTACGGATTATCTAGGAAATTAACCCTCTATGGAAGTCTTTTGAAATGAGAACTGCAATAAACCCACCCAAAGCCAAGTCAAAGCCATAATTTGAGAAAGGATGTCTCATTCCCCTTTGTATAAGAGTACAAAGTGAGCTAGAATCAAGGCTTCAAAAAGACAACAAACCAAATAATCTATACACAAAAATATATAAGAAAAGCTCCCATAGGTTGAGGTGAAATCATCGTTTATGCTCACTCGGGTGCCTGTCCCGAAAATTATAGCAAGAAAAAACGTATCGATTCACCTAGATATACCCCAGGAACCAAAAATATATGCTCCCGTGTAGGTTGAGGTCTTGAAATCATCGTTTATGCTCACTCGGATGGTCCCGATGACTATCATAAGAGAAAAACGTATTGATTACCCTTGATAAACTCTAAGAACCAAAAATCTATATAATAGACGCTCCTGTGTAGGTTGAGGTGTTGAAATCACTGTTTATGCTCACTTGGGAGGCTGTCCCGATGACTATCGCAAGAGCAAAGCATATTAATTCCCCAAATATACCTCGGAAACTAAAAAAATGAAAGAAAAAAAGAAAATTCCCGAAGCCAGAAAGTTGAAACTCTCTCTACATCTATACCTGGAATAATCGAACTTTTGAAGGATTGCGGCCCACGACAAAATCAACCAAAAATATAACTAAATGAGACTTCACGTCTCGATCACCTTCCTTGCAAGTTAAGAGTTTGGATAATCGTCTGCACGAGATTTAATTTATCATCTATATCTTAACATAGGAGAAAAGGAACTCGGGCTCTTTAAACAAAATAATCTCTACCCATTGTAGGAATGCTTATAGCTTAGTCCCAAACATATTTCGAATCCAAGTTGTCATGATTCATGAATAGAATCAATGTTTCTTCTATTTTTAAGCATTATTTGAAATAGAATTTGGAATAGTCCATCCCCAAGTAGCTTTAATTAAAGCTCCCCATGCCACAGACAAATAAGGAACCATAAAGCATGACAAAGTAACATGCATGCTTTTCTTGTGACAAGATATGACAAAACGCCTGGTCGATATTTCAACCTATTTTGAAGGTCACTTCGTAAAACAAAAGGGAAAAATATTATGTTGAAACGTTCTTTAAAACGATAAAAGTTCCTTGGAAGTCGACGGTTTTTTTTAATATAGTTGCGAAGGACATTTTGTCACGTTAAAGTCAAAGCTCCTCTCAACACAACCGGTCGATGTTTCACCTAGTTGCGAAGGACACTTTGTTATACCATAAAGAGATAAACTGCCAATCAGAGTAGCTCCTCTCATGAATAATCCCCAACTAAATTATGATTTTTCAACCAACTATGAAGGCCACTTTGTATAAGACATCTCCAAAGTCATATCTATTGATAGGCACAATATGTCATTAATATAATTCATAAATCCCTATTTTAATAGGGTCAATATAGGTTATTGTCATAACATATCCCCAGAATGATTGTTCTCACCAACCTCAAGTAAGCCATATCTTATGTTAGGCATCCATGGAAGTCAATATTATGGACAATTTATAGCAAAAAAAAATTCCATCGTTGTTTTCACTATTCCCTATGAGGATCCTATTTGTTGATAGGTATATTAAAAGAAGTCTTACCTACAGTTAATAACTACTCCTCGGTCAAGTCATATCTATTGATAGGCATCATACATTATTGTTATAATAGGATTATTATATTATTCATTCCCCATCAAAACCCTGGCATCTTACAAGCATATAGTAAGATTTTTGTGGTAGTCTATCTCTAACAAGATTCGATAGATAAAGAATGATCTTATAGCGATCTAATTTATGAATTATTGTTATGATTCATCCCCAACATCTGTAGTCATACAGGTTCTATCCACTACCTTATTATACATTGGGGTACAAATTTCAAAAAGTTCCACCTCGAACCTACTTTATCCATAAAACGAAGTTTGTTTTATTCAAACTCGGTTCAAGTGGGGCATTTTGTAAGCATGCAAATTTGACATACCCCAATTTATAATAATATTAATAAATTTAAAATAATATTTTTAATTTTTAAATTCAAAATAATCAAAAGGAGAAGTTAAAACTAAATTAGTATTAATTATTGTGATAATTAAACCATAATTAGAAAAATTAAAAATCAAAAAAATAATTTGGAATTAAAATATTTTATTTATTTTACCCAAATTAAACTCAAAGAGGAGTTGAAATAATTTATTTATAATTTTAAATATAACTTATGTGTAATTTATGGACTACAATAATGAAATAAATACACGAAAATAGCCAAAAATATCCAAAAATAAAATAAATGAACATAATTTTTATTATGTTGTCAAATATATTTTTGTGTATTTATTTGGTGAAGAAAAATACAAGAAAGGTTAAAAATTAGATTTTAAATAACCCTTTTATTAAAATATAAACTAATAATTCAGTGTGGCCGAAAATGAAGGAATTGACTGAAGTATGATTTATAAGCATCAGATCAGCTCTGTATTTTCATCTAGCGCCCAAGAAGGAGCCACGTATCCGGTTGTAACTAAGGAAGAGCGCACCCGGGTCCACACCAAATCAACTAACGGGACGCTAAATCTCGTTAGCCTAGACGCCCAATGTGCACGTCTCTCCCTCGCCTTCAAATACCATAGGATTAGAAGTCAAAATCTACCCTAGAACTAGTTTACTGAGGAAAAACATAAATCAAAGGATAAGATTTCAGAAGCAAAGTCGAAGATGAATCCGACTTCAATAACCTACTTAGCTTAGTATAAATACTCCACAGATGTTCTTCTTCCAATCCATCGAACAAATACCAAGAATGGTAGCCTACTTGAAGATTTCCATTGAAGCTTAGGAGATTGGATTTTGATGAAGTTATTCCGGCATTCCAAACTTCAATACAGAGTTCTGAAAAGCTTCCTAAAGTTCATTGGAGTATTCTTCAATCGCTAGTAAGCTTCTAGACCTTTCGTAATTCAAGATTGGATTCAAAATTGATTTTTTTTCAAGTTCAATTAAATTGATCTTATTTAGGGCTGAATTTCGTGATTTCTATAGTTGAAATCAAACCATAGATGATTTCTAAGCTTTCTCTTGAAAAGATTCCATCAATTCAACCCAATAAAAAAACCCAATTTTAATTTGAAAATCTAGAAATTTTAAGTTTCGTGTTCTTAAGGTTTTGAGCTTGAATTTTAATTTAAACCGTTGCCTAACATGTTTTTAAACATGTTATGATGATTTCAAAATCACAAAACATGTATCCCAATCATTCTTGATCGATCGAAAATTAAAAAAAATAAAGTTTGAATTATAGTTTACAAAGTTGTTACAAAGCTTGTTTGTTGTTCTTGTTTTGATCGTGTTCGATTCTAAACATCATTTTGAAGCTGTTGAAACAAGAATTAGGCCACGAGATGGCCTAATTCAAAAGATTCCATTTTTTTCCCTAGAAATCGATTTGAAAAATCAATTGTTTTAGGGTTCGATTGATTGATTCTAGGATTAGGGTTATGATCCCTACATCCATATGAGTTGTTAACAAGTTATATATCTTGTTTTCATGATCTGCATCAAAATATACAAACTTGCAATCTTCATACTAAATGAAAAACACCCGATTCTCTTGGAACGAGTCTTATAGGACTGTTGGGTCAAATTATTTGGACTAAAGTGTTAAAATAATTTATCCCCTGATATTTTGATGATGAAATAATTTATAAGTTTCAATACAGGTGTATTGAGACAACATGTCTCTAGATTTGAATCTAATGAGGGCCATTAGACCGATCTTGACTTTCATTCGCATAGAATTAGACGTAAGTCTAACTCATTAGAGTTAGACGTGCAGTCTAATAGACGTGTAAATTAGACGTAAGTCTAATGGAGTTAGACGTGCAGTCTAATAGACATGTAAATTAGACGTAAGTCTAATGGAATTAGACGTGAGTCTAATAGAATTAGACGTACAGTCTAACTCATCGGAGTTAGACATGTAAGTCTAATAGATGTGTAAAGAATTAGACGGATAGTCTAATGAATACACGGAATTAGACATAAGTCTAATAGAATTAGACGTACAGTCTAACTCATCGGAGTTAGACATGTAAGTCTAATAGATGTGTAAAGAATTAGACGGGTAGTCTAATGAATACACTGAATTAGACGTGAGTCTAATGGAATTAGACGTGAGTCTAATGGAATTAGACGTGAGTCTAATGGAATTAGACGTGAGTCTAATGGAATTAGACGTGAGTCTAATAGAATTAGACGTACAGTCTAACTCATCGGAGTTAGACGTGTAAGTCTAATAGATGTGTAAAGAATTAGACGGATAGTCTAATGAATACACGGAATTAGACGTAAGTCTGATGGAATTAGACGTGAGTCTAATAGAATTAGACGTACAGTCTAACTCATCGGAGTTAGACGTGTAAGTCTAATAGATGTAAAGAATTAGACGGATAGTCTAATGAATGCACAGAATTAGACGTGACAGTCTAACTCAGCGGAGTTAGACGTGCCGGTCTAATGGTTGTAATAATTAGACGTGTTGTCTAATTAGTGAAAGTTAGACGTGAGTCTAACTCCTTCAGATTAGTCTGAGGTAGAACCGGAATTAGACGTGGTAGTCTAACTTAGTGGAGTTAGACGTGTCGGTCTAATGGTTATGTAATAATTAGACGGGTTGTCTAATTAGTGAAAGTTAGACGTGAGTCTAACTCCTTTAGATTAGTCTGAGATAGAACCGGAATTAGACGTGGCAGTTTAACTCAGTGGAGTTAGACGTGCCGGTCTAATGGTTATGTAATAATTAGAGGGGTTGTCTAATTAGTGAAAGTTAGACGTGAGTCTAACTCCTTCAGATTAGTCTGAGGTAGAATCGGAATTAGACGTGGCAGTCTAACTCAGTGGAGTTAGACGTGCCGGTCTAATTGTTATGTAATAATTAGACGGGTTGTCTAATTAGTGAAAGTTAGACGTGAGTCTAACTCCTTCAGATTAGTCTGAGGTAGAACCGGAATTAGACGTGGCAGTCTAACTCAGTGGAGTTAGACGTGCCGGTCTAATGGTTATGTAATAATTAGATGGGTTGTCTAATTAGTGAAAGTTAGACATGAGTCTAACTCCTTCAGATTAGTCTGAGGTAGAACCGGAATTAGACGTGGCAGTCTAACTCAGTGGAGTTAGACGTGCCGGTCTAATGGTTATGTAATAATTAGACGGGTTGTCTAATTATTGAAAGTTAGAAGTGATTCTAACTCCTTCAGATTAGTCTGAGGTAGAACCAGAATTAGACGTGGAAGTCTAACTCAGTGGAGTTAGACGTGCCGGTCTAATGGTTATGTAATAATTAGACGGGTTGTCTAATTAGTGAAAGTTAGACGTGAGTCTAACTCCTTCAGATTAGTCTGAGGTAGAACCGGAATTAGACGTGGCAGTCTAACTCAGTGGAGTTAGACGTACCCGTCTAATGGTTATGTAAATTAGACGCGAGTCTAATTATATTAGACCAGACGGTCTAATAGACGTTTTTTATTAAAAGGAGTTGACTTATTTCATTAGACTGATTTTCCCAAATCCGTCTAACTGAAATACGTCTGATGCTCTGTTTAAGCAGTACGCTTGAATCTAGCATTTCTCCTACCCACGTGCTATAGCTGTACCCTACTCCTGCTCCACTTTCCAGTGAAGATTAGTACAACAGCTATATGCATCCAATCAAGGAATGCCACGTAAGAGAATTTTCCTCACATTACCCGTTTTGCAGGTACATCCCTGATGGAATATTCGGCGCACTACCAGTTCGGTACCGCCACGATCCTTGTGCTCAGAACCTGCTGTGTACAATGGATGCTTTCCAATTGAAGAGCGCCACATATCATTCTTGAAGATTCGACCGTTAGCTCCTGCTCAGTATTTAATCAATACTTAGAGCAACGGACGAACAACCTGTTTTTTGCCTCAACCAATCTTACGAACAAGCACTCTGATTTTGCAGAGAGAGACTACTCAATCATCTTGCTTACTGAACTTATTCTGTGAAGCTTCTTTTTGATTGTATTATGTGTGAATCGAGAGAGAGCTAGAATCAAAATACCATTAGCTGAGTGATATTCTTCATCTTCTTGTAATTGAACAGAAAGTGTTCTGTTCAATAGTGAGCTAACTGTGTGTGTGTAAACTGTATTTGATTATCATCATATAGTGAATCCTTCCGGTGGTTGGAAGAAGAAGTGACGTATGAGAGTTTCTCCGAACATCCATAAACAAACTGCTGTGTTCTTCATTTGTCATCTTTTCATAATTCATCTTGTGCTTCAAACCCAAGTAAACAATTCCGCCTGAATCTGTTTCAAGTGTTTACACAAGTTTGCGTAGAATAGAAAGAGATATTAATCCCTAACAGGATTTCTATCAAACCGTTTTTCATAAGCCTTCATCATTAGCTAGACCCACGTCTCTATTGATAAAGCCAATCCTATCAAGGACTAAGGACCGAAACAATATCGAGAATCCTCGGTCTTAACCAAGACAGAGGACTAAGAAAATTGACCTAGGACCAAGACCAATGACCGATGTTCTTGAGTTAGGACCAAGCCCTAGGACCGGTATTCTTGAGCACGGACCAAGAAATCCGATTGTGGATTCTCACATTTGATCGAGAAATCTGACCTAGGACCGAGATTCCTAAGATCCACGACCGAGAAATCTAGATCTGGGACCAAGACACCTAGACCTAGGACTGAGCCTCCAAAACCTTGGGAACTGAACACCCAAGTCCCCTAATCGAGTATCATGAGCCTCGATATAGAGCACCCTCGGTATTTGGTCCCAACCCTGTAAAAATAAACCCAAGCCCTAGGACTCTATTTTTAGGGTCGGTATGGTTCCACTTTTCAAAACTCAAAATTATTTTTGTAATTTTGGAACCCCAATTCATTTTAAATAATCCCGAGGGGTTAGAAAATAATTTACAAATATTTTCTAGATATTTCCCAAACAAATATTTTGATTAAGACCCCGTTTGTAATTTATTTTTAAATTCTAATATTTTTTTTGATATTAATAAGTCTTGTACTGAATCTTAAATAACCTCAATCGTAGGTACGCACTTCTAAATAATTTTGTATAATTATTTACGTAATCTAAACTTACAATTGTTTAGGACCCTCGAACTATTAATTAAAGGAAATAAATATAAATAAATCTTTTGATAGCTAGACTTAAAAAAAATAAAACCATTTTCAATGGGTGCAGAGGACATAGCACGAAAGTCCTTTCCCGAGCGTAACCAAATAACGAACCCCTTATAGAAACTCTATTATAAAGTACGTTTATAAACGTACATTTTACAGATTTTCCTAAAATTATTTGGTGACTATGTTTTCAAATAGATAATCTCTTATTAAATTAATTATGTTTAATTAATTTAAACCAAGTTTTAATCAAATTATCATTTTGTTATACCAAATCTCCAGATTATTAAAATTTGAATTAAATTAATTGTTTTTTTACATAATTAATTTTAAAAAACAACCAAGGTATTGTCAAAGTCTATAAAAATAATGTTTTATTTTAAAACGATGCATAGCACGCAAACCAAGGTTGAAACACATCGAATCTCGAGCCACCCCAGGATCTCCCGTATTGCCACGTATCATCTGACACGTGCTATGCTGCGGAAGGAATTTTCCAAGGGTTACATATTGAATATTGAAGCAATTTATATAGTTTTGTACTTTGATTTTAGAATTTTGATTAGTAATGGAGGTTTCATGTTTAAGATATCATGTTTTGGAATTTTGAATAATTATGATTGTTTCATATTTTCATTTTTAAATATCATGTTTAAATGTTGAATATGTATGCAAGTTTTATATTTTTATTTTGAAATAAACTTTTATTTGAGTTCGAGCTCTAAAATTTATTTTAGTTTAAATTTTTGGAGTCGATCCGAGCTTGTAGGTATATAGTCAAGTCCTGCTCGAGCTCAAATTTATAGTCTCGTCTGAGCTTGTGTTCAAGTCAAGCTCGAGGTCAAGCTGGTTTGAGCTCGGCTCGGCTCATTTGCAACCCTAGTTGCAAGTGAATTTTTAAAATAAGTTGGAACCAAATGATAATGTATAAATGTATAATGCTAGATTGGTGGCCAAGGGATACAATCAGAACTATGGAAATTATTTCCATGATAGTTTCTTTTCGATCATAAAATGCTAATAGTACATTTATTTCTTGCCCTAACTACGTCTGAGAATGGTTTTTACAATAATTTGATATGAATAATATTTTTCTTCATGGTAATCATAAGAAGGATGTCTATATGACACCTTTAGAGGGTTATTCAGAAGCTAAATATAGTCAAATATGTCAACTTAAAAAAGATTGTATGATTTAAAACAAACATATATGTAATGGAACTTAAATTTTTTAATTACCTTATAAATTTTGGATTTTTACTGTCTGTACATGACAATTTCTTGTTCACAATGAAAAATAAAATTTCTTTTACAACCTTATTAGTCTATGTCAACGATATATTAATTGTTTGAGACAATTTACATTAAATAGAAATAATAAAATAATTACTTGACAACACATTCCCAATTAATGATCTAGGTATTGCTAGATACTTCTTAGATTTAAAAAAACATCAAACTATTGCTAGAATATTTGTTAACAACAAAAATATGTTCTAGATATACTTGTTGATACATGATTAACAGGATGTAAACTTGCTGTAATTTTAATAATAAAAGAAATACAATTAAATAGTAAAGATGACATTGAACCGTCTTAACTTGAAAAGTTTGGATGCTGGATGCCTGGTGGATCATACGATGTATTTGAATTTTACATGATCTGATATTGGTTTTAGTATTCAACAACTAAGTCAATATATGAACAAACCCTTACCAATTCAATGGGATGCAGACTTTTAGGTAGTGTGAAATTTGAAAGGTACCTCTAGTTTAAGGCTATTTATTCTATCAGCAGTTTCTCATAATCTTCTTAAGAGATTTTCATGTTCGGATTGGGCCACTTGCAGTGACTATAGACAGGATTTTACAGGATTTTTGTCATGTATGATGATGCTCTTATATCTTGGAAAACCAATAAATAAATTACAATATATAGATCCTCTTCTGAAGTAGAGTACAAAAGTATGGCTACTACGCTTTTTGAAGTCAAATGGATTACTTATAACTACATGATTTGAATGTAAAACTCCCGTTGTCAATTCAGTTGCAATCTGAAAATCAACAACAATACACATTATTGAAATTCTTGTCTTCCATTAACATACAAAAACAGTGGGACATTGATTGTCACATTGTAAGTGATCATTTCAAATATGGTTTCATTTTCTTCGGCATGTGTACTCCAAAGTGCTGTAGAGACCATTTTCACTAAAGCATTGGATTCTGATCTATTTTATTTGTTTCGAGACAAGATGAATTTAAGAGATTTGTTTACTGAAGTTGGGTCAAAAGAAAAAGTGTTTAGGTTCTTAGTTTAAGTGAACAAGTCAATACGAAAATTTTTAGTTTTTTAACTTAAGTGAGCAAGTTAAGCCCTAGTCAGGTCAAACACAAAAGTATTTTTAGTTTCTTAACTTAAGGGAACAAGTTAAGCCATATTCAGAGCAAACGCAAAAATATTTTTTTTTTGTTTTTCAACTTATGAGAACCAATTAAATTAAGCCCTAGTCTGTTCAAACACAAAAGATTCATTTTCTTAACTTAAATGGAAGTTAATGGACAAGTTAATCCATAACCTAGTCAAACGCAAAATATTTTAGTTATTAGCTTAAGTGGGTAGGCTAAGCTAAACAAAGCATGGAGAGAAGTATACCCTAGTCTCCCAAAAGGCTTGTCATATTCGATTTTGCTCTACTTTTTATTTTATTTTAATTTAAGTTTGAATAAATTGTAAATTGGAAAGATTCAAAATGAAGTTCCTATTAATCAAGTTTAGATATACGTTTTCCTAATACCTAAAATTTCATCTAAACTTTGTCCAAGAGGGGCAGTATGTACACACTTATTTTAACTCATCAAAATTATTTTTTAAAATAATTCCCAACATATAAATATTTTTCTAAAATCATATACGGGTTAATTGCATGGGAATTGAAAAATAAAATTATTTTGGGTTGTACGCTATAAAAAAGTTTTTCATTTTCCAAAAAAGGATATTTCCAATTACAGGTTCTTATCCATTCGAATGCCCCGTCTTTAAAGGATGTTTGTGCAATCTGAAATTGGTTGATTTTATTCCTTACTTATCCATTCGAGTGCTCCGCCCCGGTGGGGACGCAACAAAAGATTTGAATGGTAGACACAACTCGTGTACTATTTTTAGAAAAAAAAAAATATACAGAAGTTATGTTATAGAACCACTTGGCTTTACCTTCTTCTCAAATATTGTAATAAGTAGTTAGGAAGAATATCCATATAGAATGTTGTCCTATCTTATAAATGATGAACCAAAGTGGAGTTCTATAGCATAGACTTTTGGATTAGCCCGTACAGGTTTTGATTAGTAGCATAGAACAATAATCTAATTGACTTTAAGAATCATTCCTTTAATTTACTTCACAAATAAACTAAAGGAAATAAAATTAGAATATTCTCGTATTAAAGATCCTTATATATAATTAAAAATATTGTTAACATTTATGATTGTTTGACCTCTTTTAAACATATTTGATCTTTTTATTATATACATGTGAGAGATTCAACATTAAATGGAAATGAGATGGTGTTAGTTGATTCAAAATATTGCTAAGATGAAGAAACTAGACAATGGTTCAAGAACAAGTGACATAGATCTTAATGACCAAAGGATGGACATAAGATCTATCATGAAAGTTGGAGCAACGTTAAAAATTACTATGTACGCTAATGATATTTTTTTGGAACATATATGTTTTGAATTATATCATGTCTATTAATGTTTAATTTGAATATATAACCGATTTTAATTTAAATGTGAGGTTTCTAAATTTAGAAAAAAAATATATTATTTAATAAACAATTAATACTAACCGTATTTATTGCGGCCATTATTGACAACACCGTCTGAATTTATTATAGCCTTCCTTATTGATCAATAACATCTAAAGTAAATACAAACGGTATTGACTAAGATAGCCGAAATATATACATATGTATTGATCAATACCGACAATGGTTCTACCGTCCATGGTTGCCTATAATTTTAAAGAATGGTATTGATTAGTGTCAGCCAAAAAATAATATTTTGATTTACCGAGTTTCAATATAGTAAAACACCATTTCTTTTACTAGTTTACCATTTTGTTTCCTCGTCCCACTCAGGATTCGAGAGGAAGGTAAGGCATGAAGCCTCTATCTAAAAGTTCAATTTTTTAGAAAAAAAAAAACAATTTGATTTTTTTTTAAGAAGGGAGTCAATTTTGAGCATTAAAACTACCAAGGCCGAAGTCTCGGAACTAAATCCTATGATGATAGAGATGTCCAACTAATTGAAGTTGATGAATCTTTGGTCTATTCGTAGTCAATCATACCAATCTCCTTACCTACCTGAATCCTCATACCAAAACACTCACTTTCTCTCATCTCCTAAACCTGAAAATGAAGGCGATGAGTCGCAATAACAATCGGACAATGAAACTGAAAATGAATGAGTGAAAGAAGAGGCACGGTTGAATGTTGCCCAGGACCGAAAGAGAACTGAAAGGGTTGAGAACACTAAGGCCCATGAATTTGTCAAATTATTTGCCTCCCTATAATAGAATAATCTGAACGATGAGATGACCTAAGTGAAAGTTGATCAAACCAAGATAATGGATCAAATCAATTCTTTAACCAATGGAAGAGTAGAAAAAAGCTATATAAATTGGCACTACAGTCTAGAAGTACTCGAGAAAGTGGTTGTACCTCATGGTCTGAAGTTACACTTAATGATCAAATATGTGGGGAATAGGAACATGGACTTCTTCATGAACACATAAATGTCCACAATGATACCATTTCAATTCGGGGAGCCTACGGTGCTACAATTATTCCCTAGGTAGTTAGATGACATCACTCTCCAATGGTATTTGAGATAGGACATCATTAGGCTGTAAAGAACAGACGAGTTGACAAATGCATTTATTATCGCTTCAGCATGTTCGTGATTGTAGACCAACCATAGAGAATGCTAAGGACTGTAAAGCAAGGGGACAACAAAACATTTGAATCCTATGTCAACCATTAGAAGAGTATCTAGCATAAATTGATGGTCGGCCAAATAAGTAAACACATGTAGACATGATCTACACAGGAATAAATGTTTCGTACACTAAAAGTTTATATGTCAAATTATACTTCTCCCTAGAAGACCTCATGGGAGCAGGAATGGGTTATGATGATGTCTTGAGAAAAGAGGCCAAATGTAATAAAAAATCATATCAAATTTAATCCACATATAATAATTAGAAGAAGAGAAACTCATACGATGCTAGAAATCTAGTACGAGAATGAAAATGAGTCCATGAACATAGAATATGATCGCGGCTCAGGACAATCTTCCAAATCTAAATTTTACTACGTGTAAACGCCAAGGAAAGTCACTCCTTCTAATCCCAAACCACAACGTAAATTCGATGAGTTGAACATGACTAGTTCCAAGATATTCGTAAAGATTAAGAAAAGAAACTTAATTGCACTGCTACCACCAAAGTCGGGACATATAATCTCGGGAAGACATGAAGGGTGTGGGTGTGAATATCACCAAGTAAAAGGCCATTTGATGGACATATATATGACCCTCAAATGGGTGATCAAAGAATTGATCGATAATAAAGTGATCTTAGTCCTGGAAATCAAGGTCAATCCTCTTTCGCAATATGGGGTGAACTTAATCGAAACTTAAGAGGGATCAATAAATGTCGAGTAACTATTGAGCTTAATTCGTGATGAGGAAAAATAATCACCATGGATGATTTCTGGTATAGTGAAGCGGACGAAGAGGTATATGCTTAGGTTAGTTGATGGAATGATGATTAAGATGAACAAGTACAAGCCTATACATTCTAAGTAGATGATATTTGGAAATCGAGTGATGAAGAAATTTATAAGGTTGACTCTAAAGTCAACATAACTAGAAAAGGCATTGAGTATCAACTAGTATTTATGAAAGCTGATGTCCTGAAGAGACAAGCTAATGCCGAAAGAAATCCATGGAGGAGGGTCAAAAGCGAATGAGCAATAAATGCTTATGATAATCTTTTCACTTAGTTAAAGTAGAATAATATCAATGTGTGAATTTGGGAGTTAATAACGTGTTAGGATCGGGTACAACAATAGCAGGGATTGAATATTGTTCAATTCAATATGACACTTTCAATTCGATTTTAATCCTGTTAGAGATGAAAATCAATTTATATATTCTTCACAAATTTTCGCAAACTCTTGAACGAATTCAAGTGAGGAAATGCTAGCTCGATTTGAAACGACAGATAAATGATTGGAAGATGCAGAAAGAAATAACACAAGGAGTTTTATGGATGTTCGGAGATAAAACTCCTACGTCACCCCTTCTTCTGTATTCATAAGGTTTTTCACTAGAAGCTTTGATTTGTATTGAACCTACATAAACCCAATCAGACACACAAGACTTAACAACTGCCTATTTCTGAACTCCTAGCTAACACTCTCTTTTACAGACAAAGTCGTGTTCAACTTACAGTACTAAAAATACACTCAGGTAAAACAGTAGATGAATTACAGAATGATCTTAGATCAATAGTAATCACAACGCTTAGAGAGATCAGAGAGAGCTGAGAGATTCGTCATTGTATTCTGATCGCATTTTATATTGAAGAGTAACAATAGTCGAATCTTTCTCTTGGATATGTGTCAGCTTTCCGTTAGACCTACGCCAGGTGTACGGGAACGTACATAAGAATATATTTGTTGGATCGTGGCGTACTAGATTGTACTCAGGAATATTCGGTAGAACGTGGTGTACTAGAAAGTACAACGCGGGCTAGAAGAATATTTGAGTACTTAGCAGTTAAGCGTATTAAACTGACTTGGCAGACAACTAATAATGAACAATGTTGTTCGCTATGCTGATGAGCTGAGCAGAAAGACGGATGCTTCTTCAGACAGTTGTTGAAGTAAGGCGTATGCTCGCGCACTTCTTTAGACTAGGGCGTCTGATGAAGTAGGATATATGCTCGCGCACTTCTTAAAACTAAGGCATCTAATGAAGTAGGACATCTGCTCGCACACTTCTTCAGACTAGGGCATCTGATGAAGTAGGACGTCTTCTCGCGCACTTGTTCAGACCAGGGCGTCTGAGGAAGTAGGACGTCTACTCGTGCACTTCTTCAAACTAGGGCTTCTAATGAAGTAGGATGTCTGCTCGCGCACTTTTTCAGACCAGGGCGTCTGATGAAGTAGGACGTCTGCTCGTGCACTTCTTCCGACTAGGGCGTTTGATGAAGTAGGACATCTGCTCGCGCACTTCTTTAGACTAGTGCGTCTGATAAAGTAGGACGTCTGCTCGGGCACTTCTTTAAACTAACATGTGTGTTGAAGAAAGACGTCTTCTCGCGCTTCTTCAGACGTACCTACGCAAAGATAATTTACACAACTTAGTTTTGTTCATGAACACATCATTAAACTATGTCGTATTGATTTACACGTATTCACCTAAGTTCATTTAAATCAATTAAAGTATTTTTTTGATTAATTATTTCTTTAATAATTAATTTTCTTTTTTTATTTAACTTAATTTAACAATTTTCCCCTTTTTGATGATGTTAAAACTAAGTTAAAATTAAGTTAAGAACAAGACAATAAAATGTAATCAATATATTTATATAAGTATGAAAAATATATAATATACAAGGTTTGAGATTCCCTCCCATTAAATTTTTTAAGCTTCAGCCTTCGTTCCAATTGTCTTTGCCTTTGCCGAAGAGAAGATTATGCAGTTTACTTTTCTTTCCTCGACCTCTTCCACGGTCTGCATCTTGACTTCCTCCTCGGCCACCTCCTTGTCCTCCTTGATCTGGTTTCTTCTGGAAAGAGTGCCCCGAACGCAAGTTTTCCCTCTATTGATACCTTCCCCTTTTTTAACATTATCAAGAGCGAGGGCACCATTTTTGGCAGTTTCAGTAGCCACATCTTCTTCAGCTTGGAAGCGTTGAACGACTGCGTAAGTATCTTCGATTCGCTTAGCTTCAACTATCTTGAGGAATTTAGAAATTTCGAGCAGCTGATGACCGATAAAACCTATTTTTGACATTGTTTCATTATGGAGGTCGAAGTAGTTCCTAAGCAGAGTTGTCTTCATCCTGGTCAACTGATTTATGATCATCGATACATGACCCGAAGTCCTCGATAATTCTTTGGATGCATTTTCTTGAGCCAGGGCTACCTCAGCATTAACATTTGTGTTCGAAGAAGACCGCTCTTCCAGAATCTCCAACTTATTGAATATTAAATTGATACTCTACTGCATAGGCGCAAAAGTTTCTATAATGAATTTTCAAAGATCGATGGTTCCCCGAGAAGACTCCTAAGGGAAATTGGGAGTCGATGAAACGATGTGGGAACCAACAGGTACAGAGCGAAGAGGGGAGGGATGAAGGCTTACTTGAATAGCTGACGGCTCTGGTTCTTTATCTAGAGATGAGGCTCGAGGCATATTAATCATAGCTCGAGACTCTCTATTTGCACCTTAAAATTTGTCGCACAAATCCTTTATAAATCACGACACCTCTTTAGAACTAAGAGTTTTATTGGAATGGGATTTCTTGGATGAAGGAGGAGAAGAACGCTTCTTTCCAGACGTCCCCTTGTCTGATGAGATTGATTAAACAGAAAGAGCCTTCTTAGAGACATGATTTAAGGGTTGCTCAGCAGCCCTGGAAGGCTCCTTCTCAACAGACGACTCCTGCTTAGATGGGGTGAGCTGTTCAAGAACAATCGAGGGCTCCTTTTCAACAGCTTTTGAGACCAGCTCCTCAACAACGGAGGAGAGTTGCTTCTGCTCAGCATTGTAAAGAGTCGTCTTCTCTTCAACTAAAGGAGTCTGTTGCTCAATAGTGTGAAGAGCCGCCTACTCTTCAACTAAAGAATATCGTTGCTGCTCAGCATTGAGAGGATGTAGAAGATGAATCTCCTCAACAGACCGATCATGAAGATGCTGAAATTTCTCAATGAAAATTAGCTCCTCTTCAGCATCTGAGCTATTCAGCTCAGCATTGGATGCCCTCTTACGCGGTTCTTCTGTCTTGGATGACTCCGTGCCATGAAGAAAGTACAAAGCTATTGAGCTGTAGGAGTCCATGATTAATTGTAGACGGTTATTAACATTGCTGTCTACCTCAGCCTTTCTCTCCAAAGGGTTATATTTGGCCTCCCTTTGGTTGAGGATTGGAAATAAGGAACTCCCTCTAGCGACTGAAGAAACGAGCTCTCTTCTCTTGAGAGCCTCATTAACATCCTGTGTGTGGGTCCAAGCGATGACCAATTTCTCTAACTTGAGCAACACCTTCCACTACTTACTCACATTAGTAGCTGAATAGCTTCATTGAACTTTGTGTGAAGTCTTATGGTACACCATTCGTCAAAGGCTTCTATTCTCACAGAGGCAGTGATCTCAACCTCCTCCATGATGAGGTTAAGAGATTGTTGCACCTCTGAGAGAGGTTTAGAAGTATCAACATCAACTAAGGGTTCTTTACCCTTACTTGCAACTTCAATAGGCTTGGGAGCAGGAGCATATTCTTTGAAGATGAAACTCTGTGCAGCTCTCTAATTTCTCTTAAAATAGCTGCTGGAGAAAATATGGTGAACTGAACTTTTGTTGTTGGGATAATAACTTCAGGCTGAGGGGCAGTAGTCAGTTCCACATCGGTAACAATAGAAGGCTCTATGGTCAAAGAATGAGTAGGTGTTACCTTAGGAAACGCTTATACTATAGGAATTTCAACTGTCTGACCAGTAGGCTCGGAAGACGCTAGTTCTTCATATTGTTTCTTAGTAGACGCCTCAGTAAGCGCTACATCTGAAGGAAAGACGAAGACTGCCAAAGGAGGCAGCTCTGTAGTAGATGAGTCCTCTAGTCTGGCCTTCTTTGCTACGGAGGCCACCTCAACGGTTTCTCTGACAGAAGTGCACTTCTGGCTGGTGGTGCTCGCAGTCGACTCCTACATCTACAACTTTCTCCTCTTCGCTGAAGTTTTACGACTAGAGGCAGCATGGAGTTTAGGCTGAGTGGTCGACTGCCCACTCGACTATGGGACGGATGTGGTGGACTTAGCTTCTTTAACCACATTCATTCGAATGATATAGTTCCCAACAGTACTATATATCATGATCCTTATAACATTGATATTGGCACCTTTTCCCAAGGGCACCTGCAGGTGTTCAAGAACCTTGTTGAGTTGGACTGAGAAGCTCACACTCTTCTTCTTAGGCATAGAAATCATCAAGCATAACGCAGTGAACATGATGGACGACTAGTTGATAGCCATCCTTTTCGTTATGGCCAACATAATCTCAAATATCTCATGGGTGTAGGCATCGAATGACCCCACTCTCGCTTAGAGGGACTTGGATATATATAATATCGTTGAGGAGACAAAACTCCGATTTGAAGTATTTCTTCTTCATGTGAGTCTCAATAGGACCAAAGTCATCATAGAAGACGTATTGCATTTCTAAGATATCCTTAGACGGAATCTCGTCGAAGGCTATAAGACCTTCTGTTGGAAGATCAAACATCTGGGCAAATAGACCCTCAGAGATAGATATTTCAGCACCATTTACCGTTGCTGTAATGGAGTCTCCGACCAGCTTAGCGGAAGAAAAGAACTAACGAACTTCCAGTTCGTGAAGAGAGAAAGGACCGCCTAGGAACTTCTTGAGACCGGAAGCCTCAAAAGTTCTGAAAATTGCCACTATCGCCAGCAATCCTGAAGCGTACACCGATTCAAAATCTACTTGTGTTGTGTTTTAGGCGAAAGAAATTATCTTAGTCATCTTTAGGGTTTGGATGAAGAAGAGATTGACTGATATTCTAGAGAGAAGGCAGAGAGAGAAAATGAATATATAGGGTTTTAGAAAACTCAAATAAGATATGAGACATCTTTGGCGTGCAAGGCACCCTTTTATATAGTCGAATTGGCACGTGTCTTAAAAGAAATCATTAAATGACATCATTAATTAAAAAATTAAAAGACATCATTAAGGAAATGTGTGTGGTAATGAACCGTCAGACGTGTATGTCATATTTTAATGACATGATAGACACGTGTCTTCATGTTATTCGTTATTGAAGGTATTTATAAGATAAGATCAAATAAATATATCCCTCCAATTAATTTGAAATGTGACCGTTTTATTGTTTGAGAAAGAAGATAAAACGACTGTGCATTAAAATATAATATAGTTGTCCCACTTGGCTTAAGACGAAGCATCTGAAGAGAACTTGTAGACAGGCGTCTGAATGTTCTGTCTGCATCCCTTGCATTTGAGCTAAGTTAAATGTCTATTTGGAAGCGTCTTCTGAATCATAGAAACAGTCGTGTCAGCAGACGTCTACCTAACGTCTTAGTGTCTAACTAGACTTAAATTACAATCTTCTTAAGAACATCCCGTCTTATACATAATGTCTTCAGACGACTGCTCTGTTCAACATGGTTTGAGACATCTGACTTAACACGTCTATCTTATAACATTTTATCAACAATTTTCTCCCTCAATTTGTGCACACTAAATTAAATTAATTTAGATCTAAGCAACCTAAAATATTTCTAAACTAAGAAAACTTAGTCTCGGGGAGTGGTTTCGTGAAGATGTCGGCCACATACTGATCTTTTGGCACATATTCCAGTCGAATATGTTTCTGAGCAACATAATCCCGGATGAAATGATTACAGATGTCGATATACTTCGTCTGAGAGTGCAACACCGGGTTATATGTGATCGTGATAACACTAGTATTGTCGCAAAAGACGGGAGACTCGTCTTCATGGATGCCAAAGTCTCTTAACTATTGTTGGAATCACAACAATTGAGCACAACAACTACATGTGGTAAGATATTATTCTTGTGTTGTAGACGTGACGATAGACGTCTACTTTTTGCTAAACCAAGAGATCAGACGATCACCAAGGAATTGACAAGTTCCACTATTGCTCTTCCGATCGATTTGCAACTTGCATAGTCTACATCAGAATAACTAATTAAATTAGAATTGGAATCCTTCAGATACCACAATCCCACATTTTGAGTTAACTTTAAATATTTCAAGATACGCTTATCAGCAATATAATGATATTGTTTAGGATTATCCTAGAATCTTCCACGGACGCCAACAACAAAAAAGATGTCTGGCCGGATAATTGTTAGATATAGAAAGGATCTGATGATTCCACGATAAGTAGTTATGTTGACAAACTGACCATCTTCATCCTTGTTCAGCTTGCTAGACGAGTTCATGGGTGTTGAAGAAACTGAGCAGTTCTCCATGCTGAATTTCTTTAGCAATTTCCCAGTGTACTTCTCCTGATTGATGAAGATGTTATCTTCAAGTTGACGAACTTGAAGACCCAAGAACGTCAGCTCACCCATCATGCTCATCTCAAATTTATCCTGTATCAACTTAGATAATTTCTCACATAAGTTGGTGTTAGTTCATCCAAATATGATATCATCCACATATATTTGACAAACAATATATGTGAATCTTTAATAAATCTGAAGAGTGTTTTATCTACTATGCCAATAATAAAATCACGCTCAAACAAAAAATTAGTCAAAGTGACATACCAAGCTTTAAGAGCTTGCTTAAGACCATATAAAGCTTTATCTAGTTTGAAAATATGATTAGGCATAAAATGATTTTGAAAGCCATGAGGTTGTTCAAGATACACATTTTCATTTAATAGACCATTTAGAAAAGCACTTTTAACATCCATTTGATAAATTTTAACATTTTTAAAAGTTGCACAAGCTAGAAAGATTTGAATAACTTCAAGTCTAGCTACAGGGGCGAATAAATCCTCAAAGTCAATTTCCTCCTTCTGTCTATAGCCTTGAGCTACTAATCTAGCTTTGTTTCTCACAACTAAGCCATATTCACTAAGCTTGTTTCTAAAAACCCATCTAGTTCCAATAACCGATTGATCATCCGGTCTTAGAATTAGATGCCACACTTTATTTCTTTCAAATTGAATTAACTCCTCTTGTATAGAATTAATCCAATATGGATCAAGCAGTGCTTCATTTATCATTTTAGACTTAATTTGAGAGATAAAAGTAGAGTTAGAAAGTTCATCCATTAATTGTTTTCTTGTTCTAAGAGGAGCATTTGTATTACCTATTATTTGTGCAGGTGGGTGATTTTTGTTCTATTTAAAGTTTGGTCCCAGAAGATCAGACGTTTAGTCAGTTGGCTCCGCGACATCCGAACTGTCAGCAGCCTGCTGACTTATAGTCTGGCTGTCTAGTTGAGCATCAATCGGTTCAGTCGGATGATCAGACGTGCTTCTTCTGATGACATGAACTTTATCGTCACTATCAGATTGGAGAGTAGAAGCTTCCAGCCTGTTAGAAACAATATGGGTAGATTCTTTAACAGTTAGAGTTTGTTTATTTAACACTTTATAAGATTTGCTAACTGAAGAGTAGCCTAACATTATTCCAGCATCTTCTTTAGCATCAAAAGCAGTCAAATGATTTTTTCCATTGTTATGAATAAAACACTTACATCCAAATATCCTAAAATATAAATTTTATGAACTTTATCATAAGGTGTTTTATTTAAACGTTTATTAATCATTTACCTATTTTGAGTATAACAAGTTGTGTTAATGACTTCTACTCACAGTTTTTGAGAAACACTGGAGTTAGCTAGCATAGATCTCGCTGCTTCCTTCAGTGTTTTGTTTCTCCTTTTAGCAACACCATTTTGCTGTAGAGTTCTAGCACTAGACAACTCGTGTCTAATATCAGACTCCTCAAGGAAAGAAGACATACGTCTGTTGGTGAACACAGTTCCTCTATCACTTCTAATCTTGATGATACTCAAAGATTTTTCATTTTGAAGTCTTCTAAGGATCTTAATCAAATTCGCAGAAGTTTGATCCTTACAGACCAAAAATATAACCCAAGTAAATCTAGAATAATCATCAATAATGACAAAAGTATATCTCATCCCCCTAGACTGGTGACTAGGATTGGACCAAACAGATCCATGTGCAATATTCCAGACACCTGTCGGATTGAGTATTCCCTTTGTTTTTAAAATTTGATCTAACCTATTTGCCCATCTGACAAGCAGAAGAGACCTTATCTTTAGAAAACTTCAACTTAGATATTCCAGAAACTAAATCTTTTGCGCAGATATTATTAATGGTTTTAAAATTAAGATGGTTTAATCTTTTATGTCATAGCCAGTTTTGATCGTTCTTGACTATCATGCATAAAGGATCAAATGTCTTATTTTTCCAGTTTATTTTATAGGAATTTCCTACTCTACTTCCTGTCAGCAGGGTATTCCCCTACTGATCCTTTATCAGGCATGGTTGTTTTTGAAAATCAACTATATAGCCATTATCACACATTTGATTAATGTTAATCAGGTTATAACACAGATTTTCTACAAGCAGCACGTCTTTGATAGTATGGTTACTATTGACAATCTTACCCTTACCCACCGTTTTACATTTATTGTTATCACCAAATTGTATCTTAGGACCCATGTATTTGGTTATGTTAGTCAACAACCTTTTATTACCTATCATATGTCTAAAGCAGCCACTGTCCAGATACTAGACAGACTCCTCTAGTTAGCTTTCTTTATGTACCTACAAATAAACATATTTATAATTTTTGGTACCCATATTCATTTGGGTCCATGGTTGATCAGTCCCTTGAGGATCCATATTTGTTTTTTTGATGAATCTCCCATTTTGAGTTGTTAATAAAGAAAAAGATTTAGGTTTGGCAGACGTCTTTCTTCATGTTGTTGATCCTTTAACTTTAGAAGATGAGTTTTGAGAAGAGTTTCTTGACTTTCTATCAAGTTTTTTCTTGTCAAACCTACTGGTTGTCCTCTTCTTGGGCTTAAGCCAGCTTGAAGTTGGCTTAACATATTTAATCTCATCTTTTGAAGTTATCACAGTTGTGATCAGTTCCACTTTCAGTTGAATGTCCCTTGATAAAACTTATAGACTTAAGTTCGCATTTAGTTGGGTTCAACTTTTTGTTGGATTATCTGGATAGTTGTTATCAAATCCTAAACCGGATTTGCGTCCGACAAGCCTTTGCTGAGAAATCATCAGTTTGACAGATGCTCCAGATTTTGTCCAAGAACTAATCACATAGTTTAGTCTTTGGTTTTCAATAGAAAGGGTTTGAATAGATTCTTTGAGCTTCTCATTGTCAGATGAGAGATCAATTAATTTGTTTTCAAAAGATTTTGGTTCAGAGTTTTGAGATGAAGTGTTGTCAGGTTTGTTCATACTTAGTTCATTAAAAGAGTTTGACAAATTCTTGTACTCAATGACCATGTCATTGAGTATAGTGGTTAAGTCATCTCTTGTGAACTCGTCTAAAGAGAAGTCAAATACCTTAGAGTTGTCAGCCATGAAGCACATAACGCCTTTATTCATGCTTTCGCTAGATGAGTTGTCATCAGAATCGATGTCAGCCCACTTCCCTTTGATTTCCTCAGCCATAAGAGCCTTCTTCTCTTTCTTGTTCTTTTTGTCATAATTCTTTTTGTCATGATTCTTTTTGTCATCCCTCTTTGGCTTTCTACACTCAACCTTGAATTGTCCTAGTTTGTCACAATTAAAACATTTCAAGTTAGCCTTGGAATCACTTTTATAATTGTTATTATTTGAGGAGTTTGAGTTATAATGAGCCTTCTTCATGAATTTTCCAAACTTCTTGACAAAGTGTTCCATGGCATTATTGTTGATCTCCTCAGCCGACTTGACAACCGTCGCGGTAGGTGGATCTTTAGCAGTCACCAGCTCCTTGGTTGAGATGACAGATGTGGATGACTCGTCTTCATTCCTTGAGTTTATCTCAAACTCATAGGCTTTTAGATCGGCGAACATGTCATACAGTTCCATCTTGTTAAAGTCTTTAGATTCCCTCATCACCATTGTCTTTATATCCCATTCTCTGGGAAAAGCTCTCATGACTTTAATTGCAATCTCTCTGTTGCTATATGTCTTTCCCAGAGTAGAGAGTTCAATGATGATGCTATTGAATCGTTCATCAAATTCAGTCATTTTCTCTCTGGGACGCATCTTGATGCTGTCGAATTTGTGTGGCAACCATGAGTTTTTTTCTTTGGTTTGTTTATTTCCCTCACATAGTTAAGTTAGATTTCCCCAAATTTCTTTGGCAAATGTGCAAGACTTGATCTTGTTGAACATATTCTTGTCCAACGTCTTGTACAGAATGTCTTTAGCCATATTATCGAGATTATTTTTCCTCTTTTATTCAACAGTCCACTCAGATCTTAGTTTCTCCTTCATCATAGGAGCACCATCTATTGACGTTGTAGTTGTACTGGCCTTCAAAATTTTTATTGAACCATCGGTGATGACATACCACATGTCATCGTCTAGCGCGACCAAATGAGCTTGTATTCTTATCTTTCAGTCATCATAGTCTTCCTTCGTGAACATAGGGATCTTTATTAGGAGAGACATGGTTTTGATATCTGAAGAAGAATAGAAAACTTGGCCCTCATACCACTTGTTAGGATCGGGTACAACAATAGAAGGGGGGATTGAATATTGTTGAACTCAATATGACACTTTCAATTCAATATTAATCATGTTAGAGATGAAAATATATTTCTATTCTTCACAAATCTTCGCAAGCTCTTGAACAGATTTAAGTGCGAAAATGCTTGCTCGATTTGAAGCAGCGGATAAATGATTAGAAGATATAGAAATGAAATAAAAAAGGAGTTTTATGGATGTTTGGAGATAAAACTCTTACGTCATCCTTTTTCTGTTTCTAGAAAGTTTTTCACTAGAAGCTTTTAATCATATAGCAACTACACAAACCCAGACAGACACACAGGACTTAATAGATGCTTGTTTCAGAACTCCTAGCTAACACACTATTGAATAGACAAAGTCGGGTTCAACTTATAGTACTGAAATACACTCAGATAAAACTGTAGATGAATTACAGAATGATCTTAAAGAAAGAGTAATCACAACTCTTAGAGAGATCAAAGAGAGCCGAGAGATTCGTCGTTGTATTTTGGTCGCCTTTTATATTGAAGAGTAGCAACAGTCGAATCTTTCTCTTGGATACGTGTCAGCTTTTCGTTAGACGTATGTCAGGTGTAAGGGAACGTACATAATAATATATTCGTTGGATCGTGGCGTACTAGATTGTACTGAGGAATATTCGGTAAAACGTGGTGTGTTGGAAAGTACAACGCGAGCTAGAGGAATATTTGAGTACTTGGCAGGTAAGCGTATGAAGATAACTTGGCAGACGGCTAAAAACGAACACTACTTGTCTCTATGCTGATGAGTGATAAGAAAGATGGATGCTTCTTCAGACGGTTGTTGAAGCAAGATGTCTTCTCGCGCACTTCTTCAAACTAGGGCGTCTGATGAAGTAGGACGTCAGCTCGCGCACTTCTTTAGACTAGGGCGTCTAATGAAGTAGGATGTCTGCACGCGCACTTCTTTAGACTTGGGCATCTAATGAAGTCGGACGTCTGCTCGTGCACTTATTTAGACTAGGGTGTCTGATGAAGCAAGACGTCTTCTCATACACTTCTTTTTTTTTTTGGGGAAAAATGACTTAGCGTCATTTCATTAAAAATTCCCAAAAACGGGAAAAAAAACCACGAGTTTAAGAGATCATTCTAGACAGGCCTAGAATGATTTTGAAGTCGTAACATTCTGAATAAAAGCTAAAAAGCTAAAAACGTAAATGAATTATTTGTTTACAATGCTTTCAATTCTAGTGAGTTTAAAAAACGGTAAATTTCACTTCCTGCAGATATTCCAGTTCTGCTCCGTGCTTGGAAATCTCGTACACTTCTTTAGACTAAGGCGTCTGATGAAGTAGGACGTCTACTCGCGCACTTCTTAAGACCAGGCCGTCTAATGAAGTAGGACGTCTGCTCGTGCACTTTTTTAGACTAGGGCGTCTGATGAAGTAGGAAGTTTGCTCATGCACTTCTTCAGACTAACACGTCTATTGAAGTAAGACTTCTTCTCGCGCTTATTCAGATTAACACATCTGTTGAAGCAAGACGTCTTTGCGCTTCTTCAGATGTACTTGCGAAAGATAATTTACACAACTTAGTTTTATTTAAGAACACATCATTAAAACTATGTCGTATTGATTTACAATTATTCACCTAAGTTCATTTAAATCAAATACAACGTTTTCCTTAATTAATTATTTCTTTAATAATTAATTTTTCTTTTTCTTTATTTAACTTAATCTAACCTAATGTATTTTATCGAGCATATGCAGGTTGTACTAGATAAACTAAGAGTTTTCATTGAATACTTTTCCAAAAAAAATGGTTGGTATGGTCTGCCACATTATGGTTGATAACCTATCACGATTTAGATATATCGACGTTCGGAGTAGGGCATGTCAATGCTCTTTATATCTTGATGAACATAGAGGATAAAAAGGTCACAATGACTCTAATAAAAAAACAAGTCCTCCCTCAATAATTTACATTTGAAAACTCTCGAATGAATTGGCATCTCTAAACACTGATCAATATGTATGCGGATTTGATAGTGTAGGGAAAGAGATCACTGACAACTTCAAAGTGCCTATCAAGATTGCGGGGGTATCATTCAATGTTGATTTTGGGTCATCAATATGAATCCGTCATACAATGAAATTTTGGGGAGCCCTTGGATCCACCAAGAAAATGTGGTCTTTGTACTAAAAAATGCAGTTCATATCTAGAGGTCAGTTGATCACGTTCGACGATGATATTCATGTTATAAGTCTGCCCAAATTTTGTTGTAAGTAAAGATTCTTTTATAATTCTGTTGGGATCAGTGTCGACAATAGAGAATAGGGTGTGACTATTGTGAATAGCTTACAACAAACGATTCGATAATAATCATGTGAGGGATTAGTATTTATTTTTTTCTTCTCAAATCTTCACAAACTCTTAAAACGGATTCAAGTGTGGAACTGTTTGTTGGATTGAAGCTTTAGACAACTGAATTTAAATGGCAGAAAGTAAAGAACACAAGGAGTTTTATGGATATTCAGAAATAAAACTCCTACGTCACCCCTTCTCCACAACCGAAAGGATATCCACTAAGATTTTGAATCAAATACAACTCACTGAACTAGCCAACTCTCTATTGAATAAAACAACCTCTGTTCAACTTACAACGCTGAAGTTTCTCGCAAAAAAGACAGTATTACATGAATTACAGCTAGACAGTAAGAGATTTTGCTTGAGAGAATTATGTGAGGCAAAAAGTCAGTAAATTCTTTAGTTGTTAGACTCGTTGTTCGACCGTTGTCATTGGGCTTCTATTTATAGTTGAAGTACACCAACAGTTGAATATTCTTTTTGGACACGTGGTAAGTGTCCATTGAACGACCTCCTATAGTACGAGAGTATAACAGACTCTATGTATTTGGATCGTGGTTGTACCAAACAGGTAGTGCACTGAATATCCTTTAATCTTGTCTTGTAATGGGAATGCAATTGAGAAATATTCGTGTACGTGGCATTCATTCATTTGATAGAGTTAGTTGGCTTGTCAAATTGCTGAAGGCAGGAGGAGTAGAAAACTGAGTGAACGTGGTTAGACGGATGCTTTCTTCAGATGGATGCTAAAAGAAGGCATTAAACGTTCTTCTTTAGACAACGTCTAAAAGAGTTAGACGTCCTCGTCTAACTACGCTTCCCTTTAGACCATGTCTAAAGGAGTTAGACGACCTTGTCTAAATACACACCCCTTTTGACTACATCTAAAGGAGTTAGACGTGCTCGTCTAACTATGTTTCCCTTTAGACCGCGTCTAAAGGAGTTAGACGTCCTCGTCTAACTACGTATCCCTTTAGACAGACTCTAAAGGAGTTAGACATCCTCGTCTAACTACGCTTCCCTTTAGACTACGTCTAAAGGAGTTATACATCATCGTCTAACTACGTATCCTTTTGACAACGTCTAAAGGAGTTAGACGTCCTCGTCTAACTACGCTTCCCTTTAGACTGTGTCTAAAGGAGTTAGACGACCTTGTCTAACTACGTTTCCCTTTAGACCGCGTCTAAAGGAGTTATACGTCCTCGTCTAACTACGTATCCCTTTAGACAACGTCTAAAGGAGTTAGACGTCCACGTATAACTACGTATCCCTTTAAACGACGTCTAAAGTAGTTAGACTAACTACTTCGTCTAACTACGTATCCCTTTAGACCGCATCTAAAGGAGTTAGACGTCTTTGTCTAACTACGTATTCCTTTAGACTACATCAAAAGGAGTTAGACATCCTCATCTAACTACGTATCCCTTTAGACCACGTCTAAAGGAGTTAGACGTCCTCGTTTAACTACGTTTGATGTCCTCGTCTAATTACGTTTGACGTCTAAGATAGTCTACTTAAGACCACATCTGAAGTAGCAATGTCTTTTAGATTTGTGCCTGCACATAACAAATAGACGACTTAGTCTAATTATAACTAAATTTAACATAAATATCAAAATAATGTGAGCATTGAATAAACTTATTTTCTTAGTTTATTTTAATCAATTTTATTTGACTCAACAATTTCCCCATTTTTGATAATGTTAAAACTTAGTTGAAAGATCAGGAAAAAGAGCGTATCCTTAAACAACAAAAGTTTATATATTAGCAAAACCCATGAAAGATTCGATTTTACATTCTAGCAAGGATTGCCCATGAATAACAAAAGTTGGGTCTTTCCTAGACTAGGTCTTTTTTATCCACCTCTATCCTTGATGAATGATCTTTTTCCCCGATTTTCCCCCTGGACATCAAGCCACTTCTTTCCCCCTTTTTGACACCATCGAGAAGGAAGGAGTCATAATATGCTCATTGAGCTCTTTGAAGCGCCCAATTTCTTCTTTTAAGCTTTAGTTTTCCTACCCTAAGAACATAGTCAAGGACTCTTTGATAGTCCAAGATTCTGGAAGACTTAATGAGGACCCCATTTCCAACATTTGTAAGGAGAAAAGAGAGAAGCATGCTAAGCGAAGTAGCATACCCCGATGGCTTCCTTGGATAAGAGATCATCTCCACCAAGTTTTTGAAGAGGATTTTCGTCTAGTTGATTTATGTTCCCTTGGTGATAGAAACCATTATCTCAAATACCTTTATCGAGTAGGAATTAGAAGTACCCTTAACTAAGAGGGACTTAGAGATGATATCAATGAGGATGGAGAACTAACCTTTTAGAGAAGACTTCAGTCCGTGAGTATTGACAGGGAAGAGATGCCCCTCAAAAGATATATCTGAGAAGATAAGCTGTTGGGTCAAATTATTTTGACTAAGTGTCAAAGTAGTTTGACTATTGGAATTTTGATGATGAATGGATATAAAAATTAATTTATGCGTCTAATTATCTTTGGTGCGGGTATATCGAAATTAGACTTTATTAGACGTGGTCTTAATGAGATTCATTAGAGCGATTTGGCATTAGATCCACAGAGTTAGACGTGCAGTCTAACTAGCGAAGTTAGACGTGCAGTCTAACTAGTGGTGTTAGACGTGCAGTCTAACTAGCGAAGTTAGACGTGCAGTCTAACTAGCGAAGTTAGACGTGCAGTCTAACTAGCGAAGTTAGACGTGCAGTCTAACTAGCGAAGTTAGACGTGCAGTCTAACTAGCAAAGTTAGACGTGCAGTCTGACTAGTAGAGTTAAACGTGCAGTCTAACTAAGTTGAAGAGTTAGACGTGTAGTCTAACTAAGTTGAAGAGTTAGACGTGCAGTCTTACTAGTGGAGTTAGACGTGCAGTCTAACTAGTGGAGTTAGACGTGCAGTCTAACTAGCGAAGTTAGACGTGCAGTCTAACTAGTGGAGTTAGACGTGCAGTCTAACTAAGTTGAAGAGTTAGACGTGCAGTCTAACTAGTGAAGTTCGACGTGCTTTCTAACTAAGTTGAAGAGTTAGATGTGTAATCTAACTAGTGGAGTTAGACGTGCAGTCTAACTAGCGAAGTTAGACGTGCAGTCTAACTAGTTGAATTAGACGTGGAGTCTAATGGAAAGAGAAAGTTAGACGTGCAGTCTAACTCCTTCAGACTAGTATGAAGGGAACCGTAATTAGACGTGGAGTCTAATGGAATGTGAAAGTTAGACGTGCAGTCTAACTAGTGAAAGTTAGACGTGTAGTCTAACTCCTTCAGATTAGTCTGAAGTGAATTGTAATTAGGCGTGAAGTCTAATTCCATTAAACCAGGTGGTCTAATGGATCCTGTTATTAGATGGGGACGTCTGATTTCATTAGACGAGGTCGTCTGATTGAAATACGTCTAATGTCATGCTTAAGTAGTTGCTCGAAGCTAGCACCCGCCTACCCACGTACTCTAGCTGTGCGCTACTCCTGATCCACTTACTAGTGAAGATTAGTACGACAGCCAGCTACAACCAATCAACCAATGCCACGTAAGAGAATATCCTTCACACTACTTGTTTTGCAGGTACATCTCTGAAAAATATTCAGCGCACTATCAGTTGTGTATGGGCACGATCCTTGTATTCAAAGTCTGTTGTGTACTATGGAGGCGTTCCAATGGAAGCTCGCCACGTGTCATTATGAAGATTCGACCGTTAGTACATGTTCCTTATTTAAAGTATCTCAAGGACAACGAATGAACTGTAAGAACTTTGAGTGAACGAATCGCTGGAAAATTAATCGATCTATTGATACTCATAATATATTATTGAAACTGTTAGTTGCTTTCTTGCTTTACTGTGTGTTAATCAAGAGAGAGTTAGAATTAAAGCATCGTTTTAGCTGAGTGATATTCTTCATCATATTGTAAGTTGAACAGAGTCTGTTTTGTTCAATAGTGAGCTATTCGTGCAAACTATATTTGATTCAAAGCATATTATAGTGAATCCTTCCGATGGTTGGAAGAAGGGGTGACGTAGGAGAGTTTGCTCCGAATATCCATAAACAAACTGTTGTGTTGTTCCTTTCTGTCATCTTTTCATTCTTGTTTCCCAGCTTCAAACCTAAGTAAACATTTTTGTGCTTGATTCTGTTTCAAGTGTTTAAAAGGGTTTGCGTAGAATAGAAAGTGATTTAAATCCTTAATCAGATTTCTAACAAACCGTTTTTCCTAAGCCTTCATCAATAGCCTTACCCCCGCCTCTATTGATTAAGTTGATCATATCAATTGGTATCAGAGCTCTGTCTTCTATTCTCAAGCTTCAAGAACCTGAATCATGTCTATCATCAATGAGATCCCTATTCTGTCAAGAGACAACTGTGAATATTGGACGATGAGAATGCAAGCTCACTTGGCTACTCTTGATTGCGATATGTGGAGCGTCATTACTGATGGCCCGATAGAGATTTCTAATCCAAGAAGTGAGTGGACTACTGAAGAAAAGATTACCAACAACCTGGATAATATGGCCAGGAACATTTTGTATCAATCGATCAACATGAACGTATTCTATGAAATCAAGTCTTGTTGCTCTGCTAAAGAAATATAGTATAAGCTGACTCAGATCTATGGTACAAACGCTCAATCAAAGAAGGACCAGAAAGTTTTCATGTGTGTTGAAAACAAATCCAAATGGGCTGACAACGATTTAGAGGAGTCTCCTATTAAAAGAGAGACTGAAGTTGTTACATGCTTGATGGAAGACGACCAATCCAAGATAAATGATGTCTCTACTCCAGAATTTACAAACGAAGAGTTAACTAATGCACTTAATGAAATGGACATTGAGTACAAGAAGTTATCAGATTCGTTTTATGAGATGAAAGTGAAATATGAGGCCAACACTTCTTCCTCTCATAAAACATCTGAAACAAATGTTTTTGAATAGAAAGAATTAGAGATTTTATCATAAAATGAAATGCTCAAAGAACAAATTCAAACCCTTTCTGCTGAAAACAAAAGGCTAAACTATGTAGTTAGTGCTTGGACAAGGTCTGGAGATGCTATCAAACATCAGATCAATATGTTAAAACCTGTTGGATCAGATCCGGTCTAGGATTTGACAACAATGACCCTAACCCGTCCTGCAAAAAGTCAAACTCAGCAAATAACAATCTTAAGCCAATAAACTTTGTTAAAGGGAGTGTGAATGATAGTGAATCTAATCCTATTCACGAAGAAGTAGCTTTCAAAAACGAAATAACTTATGTTCCGCCGACTGTTAGCTGGCTGAAAAATAAGTTAGAAGCAGCCAGCAAGTCTAGCAATCTAAAACCTGACTCAAAGTCAAGAAGTTTTAAAAGAAAATCGTCTTCAAAAGTTAAGGGATCAGTGGCTAGCAGGAAGGCGTGTGCTATGTCAAAATCATAAGCATTAATCACAGCACAAAATAGGAAATCCATCAGAATAACTCAAATATGGATCCCTAAGGGACTCATTGACCGAGGACCCAATTAAAAGTGGGTACCAAAAGATTGTAAATATTCTTTTGTGTAGGTACAAATGAACGATGGGCTGGAGGAATCTGTATGGTATCTTGATAGCGGCTGTTCCAGGCATATGACAGGAAACAGACGGCTTCTTACTGATATAGCAGATTGTTCTGGACCTAAGATTAATTTTGGTGACAACAAAAAGGTTAAGACCATGGGTAAGGGTAAGATTATCCATGGTAACCTAATCATTAATGACGTGTTACTTGTAGACAATTTGTGCTATAACTTGATCAATATCAGTCAGTTATGTGATAATGGTTTGTCAGTTGATTTTCAAACTCATGCATGTCTAGTTAAGGATCAAGATGGAAATACTTTGTTAACTGGTAGTAGAGTAGGAAATTCATATAAAATGAATTGGCAAAAGAATCTTCTAATCCTATGTGCATGATTGTCAAGAATGACCAGAAATGGTTATGGAATAAAAGGTTGAACCACTTGAATTTCAAAACCATTAACAACATCTGCTCAAACAATTTAGTTATTGGATTACCTAAATTACATTTTGCTAAGGACAATGTATGTTTTACTTGCCAGTTAGGCAAACAGGGCAGATCATCGTTCAAAAGTAAAGGGAAATCTCAATCCAGCCGTTGCCTATAACTGTTACATATGGATCTGTTTGGTCCAATTCCTGTAAAGAGTCTGGGAAGAATGAGATTTTCCCTAATTGTTATTGATGATTTTTCTCGATTTACATGGGTTGCATTTTTGACATCAAAGGATAAAACTGCTGAAAACTTGATTAGAATATTTAAAAGAGTTTAGAATCAGAAATCTTTGAATATTGCATGCATTAGAAGTGACCATGGAACTGAGTTCACTAACAGATACCTATCATTTTATCTCGAGGAGACCGGAATTAGGCACGAGTTGTCTAGTGTCAGAACTCCACAGCAAAACGGCATTGCTGAGAGAAGAGTGAGGACTCTAAAGGAAGCAGTGAGATCAATGCTAGCTGAATCAGATGTGCCTCAAAGGTTCTGGGCAGAAGTCATAAGCACTACTTGCTATACACAAAATTGGTCAATAATCAACAAATGTTTTGATAAAACTCCCTATGAACTGTATTATGGGAGAATTCCCAGTCTCTTATTTTAAGATATTCGAGTGTAAATGTTTTATTCATAACAATGGAAAAGTTTATCTCACCGTTTTTTATGTTAAAGTAGATGAGGGATTCATGTTAGGATACTCCTCAGTAAGCAAGGTTTATAGAGTATACAACAACATAACGCAAACCGTTGAGGAATCCCTCCATGTAGTTTTTGATGAGTCTGTTGAGAGCAAATCCATTGACTCCATTGATCTTGCTGACATACTAAACTTGACAAGTCTTGAGTTTGTGAGTGAAGAAGAAGAAGTTCTAGATAAAGGTATTGCGTTGTCTGACCCAGTGGCTGATCTGGTTAAGGTTCAACCAGACGTACAAACTCTTGTTCAACAAGATGTTGAGCATTTAGACGTCGCGGAGTCACCCGTTCAGATGACCAATCCCCTTGGATCCAACTTCAGATGGAACAAAAATCATCCACCAGAATTGATCATCGGAAATCCCTTCTCTCCTCGAAGGACAAGACGTCAATTGATGGATGAAATGACCAATTCTGCCTTTATTTCACAGATTGAAGCCAAGAAAATTGGTGAAGCCGTAGTTGATCCAGATTGGATCAATGCCATGCAGGAGGAGTTAAACCAATTTGTGAGAAATAAAGTGTGGCATCTAACTCCTAGACCAACTGATAAGTCAGTCATAGGAACAAGATGGGTCTTTAGAAACAAGCTTAGTGAAGATGGTCTAGTCATTAGAAACAAAGCTCGTTTAGTTGCTCAAGGATACAGACAGGAGGAAGGTATCGACTTTGATGAGTCTTTTGCATTGGTAGCAAGACTTGAAGAAATTAGAATCTTCCTAGCATATGCATCGTTTAAGAACTTTAAAGTCTTTCAAATGGATATGAAAAGTGCATTTTTAAATGGCAAATTGAGTGAAGAAGTATATGTAAAGCACCCCCCTAGATTTGTAGATCATGTATTACCTAATCATGTTTATAAGCTTGACAAAGCATTGTATGGTCTAAACAAGCTCTTAGAGTTTGTTATGACACCTTAACTGAATTTTTGTTTGATCATGATTTTGTTATTGGAACTGTGGATAAAACCTTGTTTAGATTCACTAAAGATTCTCACATTTTGCTTGTTCAAATATATGTTGATGACATTATTTTTGGCTCAACTAACCCTAAATTGTGTGAGAAATTCTCTAAGCTGATGCAGGACTGATTTGAAATGAGCATGATGGGTGAATTAACGTTCTTCCTTGGGTTTCAAGTCCGTCAGCTGGAAAAAGAAACCTTCATTAATCAGGCCAAATATACCAAAGAACTGCTAAAGAAGTTTGGAATAGAGAACTGCTCTGCCACAGTTACTCCAATGAGCTCCTCTAGTAAATTGGATAAAGATGAAGGTGGCCAAAGTGTTGATGTAACAGCCTATAGAGGACTTATCGGATCCTTGTTATATGTGACTTCTAGTAGGCCATACATTCAGTTTGTCAATGGAGTTTGTGGAAGATTTCAGGCTAATCCTAAACTCTCTCACTTTATTGTCGCCAAACGTATTCTTAAATACTTAAAGGGAACTCAAAATGTGGGATGTGGTATCCGAAGGATTCCAGTTTCAATTTGACTAGTTTCTCAGATGCAGATTATGCAGGGTGTAAAATTGATAGAAAAAGCACGAGTGGAACTTGCCAGTTCCTTGGAGATCGTCTCATCTCATGGTTCAGCAAGAAGCAGACGTCAGTTGCCACGTCTACAACAGAAGTAGAGTACCTCGCAGCTGGCAGTTGTTGCTCTCAGCTTTTTTGGGTTCAACAACATCTCAGTGATTATGGGATCGAGGCTGAAGAATCTCCAATTTTCTACGACAACACTAGTGCTATCGCAATCACCTATAATCCAGTTCTGCACTCTCGGACAAAGCATATCGAAATCAGGCATCATTTTATCCGAGAATACGTCAATCAGAAGCAGATTCGTCTTGAATATGTTCCTACTGATCAACAAACGACAGATATCTTCACGAAGCCCCTACCCGAAGCTAAGTTTTCTCATTTTAGAAACATTTTAGGTCTTGTTGATCTTGATTGATGTGATTACGTGCATAAATTGAGGGGGAACATATTGTTCAAAACGTAACTGGACAGACATGAAGACAGAGGTCTTAATACGTCAAAAGGATTAAAAGTTTAAGAAACATAACTACTTAGACGTACGTATACTCTAGTAGTTTAATCTTTCTTTGGGAACATATGTCTTGGTTCTTTAACCTGTGTGGTTAGACGCATACGTCTAATAGACGTTAGACGTTTTTACGTTTAAGAGTAAGTGGATGCTCACGTCTAACCAAACACACATGCAGCACGTGTTGTTTTCGCATAATTAGACGTATACGTCTAATAGACGGATTTCCATGTAGAAGTGGAAAATGTGAAAAGTATAATAAACGTCTAACTACTTGTGTAATTAGACCTTTCATCTTCTAGCTCTTTGGACAGCTGTTATCTGATTATGTATTTGTTCATGTACTTGTTCCCACCAAAAATTAAAATTAGTCACTTCTCGAAAGGATTGAAGACACGTGTCTTTCAATACGTAAATAATGACTAAAATTTCTGACGACTTTATTTTGTACGTTTAGTATTAACTGTGTGTTTTCATGATTAATATTAAATGCTATGTTCCTTGGGAACAGTTTTAGAGTTTTTGACGCTCGGTATGAATATTAGATATTTTCTACACGTTAGTCCTTAATATTTAATGAGTGATATTACTCAAATGGTTGAGTACTTCCAAATCTGTATCTCTCTCTAGAACTCGAATCGACCAGTTCTTGTTCATCTAGTCGAAATGACTTCTCTCTCTCCGAAATCGTTACAAGTGGATTTCCAATCTGTATCCACTTTACAACATCCTAGAATGGTTAAGATGTTCGAATCGTTAAAAGCCTCCGGGCTTCAGAAATTTCTTACCCCTCACCGTGTTTATCACGAACAAATCATTCGTGAGTTCTTTGAAACAACTTGTTTCTATCAAGAAAAAATTATTGTCGGGATTGTCCAAGGCAAGATGATTTGTATCTCCGAAAGCTCTTTCAGCATGTTCTTCCAACTCCCTACCGAAGGAATCCATGAGTTTCAGCCTTCCCCTTATGAAATCATGTTCAAAATGATGAATGTCTTCTCTAATTCCCCTCTCATGGATATTCACGGAAAAAGTAGTCTCTTGAAAGATGAGTACGGGTTACTCAGCGTTATCATTTCCAAATCTCTCCTTTCCAAAGAATCATCCTACAAGTTTTGTACGAAGGTTTTTGATATAATGGTGGCGATCACAATGGGTGTACCCATCAACTGGACAAGTTTTCTCTTCGGAAACCTTGTCAGAATGATTTGTGCCCGGAAAACGAAATTTGGTTTTTGAAGGTCCTCTTGGCGCTTTCCTTTGTTTCCTTATTGATGATCCTGGTAACTGGTATCATCTAACTTCCAAAACTCTGAACAACCAGAAATTTGTTGATTATATTCTTAGGGTAAAGAGACTAAAATCGAAGAAAAGGAAAAGAGATATCTTCAAGCCCCCTCTAACCGCAGTCTTACAGATTCCTTAGGTTGAAGATTCTCCTTTCCAGATGATGATTAAGAGGAAGAAGAGGAAGAAAAGATCTTTTGATGTTGTTTTGTTTTGAACTTATGTCTGTTATTTTTGGAAAATGTTTTGTATGTTTCTCCTGAAAACATTCCTGATTATGTGCTTAATTTGTCAATGGTATTTTGTGTCTATGGATTTAATTTTTTGAATGATGTGTGTTTGAAAAAGTTCATGGATAAATAGGGGTTTGTCTATATCTATATTATGGATACGTTATTTGTCATCTATGCAGGGTTTCAATCTCATTATCAAAAAGAGAGAAATTATTGGGTCAAATTATTTTGACTAAGTGTCAATGTAGTTTGACTATTGGAATTTTGATGATGAATGGATATAAAACTTAATCTATGCGTCTAATTATCTTTGGTGCAGGTGTATCGAAATTAGACTTTATTAGACGTGGTCTTAATGAGGTTCATTAGACCGATTTGGCATTAGATGCACAGAGTTAGACGTGCAGTCAAACTAGCGAAGATAGACGTGCAGTCTAACTAGAGAAGTTAGACGTGCAGTCTAACTAACGAAGTTAGACGTGCAGTCTAACTAGCGTTGTTAGACGTGCAGTCTAACTAGCGGTGTTAGACGTGCAATCTAACTAGCGGTGTTAGACGTGCAGTCTAACTAGCGGAGTTAGACGTGCAGTCTAACTAGCGGAGTTAGACGTGCAGTCTAACTAGCGGAGTTAGACGTGCAGTCTAACTAGCGGAGTTAGACGTGCAGTCTAACTAAGTATAAGAGTTACACGTGCAGTCTAACTAGTGGAGTTAAACGTGTAGTCTAACTAGTGGAGTTAGACGTGCAGTCTAACAAGCGAAGTTAGACGTGTAGTCTAACTAGCGAAGTTAGACGTGCAGTATAACTAAGTTGAAGAGTTAGACGTGCAGTCTAACTAGTGAAGTTAGACGTACAGTCTAACTAAGTTGAAGAGTTAGACGTGCAGTCTAACTAGTGGAGTTAGATGTGTAGTCTAAATAGAGAAGTTAGACGTGCAGTCTAACTAGTTGAATTAGACGTGGAGTCTAATGGAAAGAGAAAGTTAGACGTGCAGTCTAACTCCTTCACGCTAGTCTTAAGAGAACCGTAATTAGACGTGGAGTCTAATGGAATGTGAAAGTTAGACGTGCAGTCTAACTAGTGAAACTTAGACGTGCAGTCTAACTAGTGAAACTTAGACGTGCAGTCTAACTCCTTGAAATTAGTTTGAAGTGAATTGTAATTAGACGTGAAGTCTAATCCCATTAGACCAGGTGTTCTAATGGATACTATTATTAGACGGGGACGTCTAATTTCATTAGACGAGGTCATCTAATTGAAATACGTCTAATGTTATGCTTAAGTAGTTGCTTGAAGCTAGCACCCGCCTACCCACGTGCTCAAATTGTACGCTACTCCTGCTCCACTTTCTAGTAAAGATTAGTACGACAGCCAGCTGCATCCAATCAACCAATGCCACGTAAGCAAATATCCTTCACACTACTTGTTTTGCAGGTATATCTCTGAAGAATATTCGGCGCACTACCAGTTGTGTACGGCCACGATCCTTGTATTCAGAGTCTTTTGTGTACTATGGAGGCATTCCAATGGAAGCTCGCCACGTGTCATTATGAAGATTCGACCGTTAGTACATGTTCCTTATTTAAAGTATCTTAAGGACAACGGACGAACTGCCATAACTTTGAGTGAACGAATCGCCAGACAATTAATCGATCTATTGATACTCAGAATATATTATCGAAACTGTTAGTTGCTTTCTTGCTTACTGTGTGTTAATTAAGAGAGAGTTAGAATCAAAGCATCGTTTTAGCTGAGTGATATTTTTTATCATATTGTAAGTTGAATAGAGTCTGTTTTGTTCAATAGTGAGATATTCGTGCAAACTGTATTTGATTCAAAACATATTATAGTGAATCCTTCCGGTGGTTGGAAGAAGGGGTAACGTAGGAGAGTTTGCTCCGAACATCCATAAACAAACTGTTATGTTGTTCATTTCTGTCATCTTTTCATTCTTGTTTCCCAGCTTCAAACTTAAGTAAACATTTCCGCGTTTAATTCTGTTTCAAGTGTTTACAAGGGTTTGCGTAGAATAGAAAGTGATTTAAATCCTTAACCAGATTTCTATCAAACCATTTTTTCTAAGCCTTCATCAATAGCCTTACCCTCGCCTCTATTGATTAAGCCGATCCTATCATAAGCCTCATCTCAGATAAGGCCTCATCAGAAGAGGTTGGGAACTCAGATAACTCATCCGATGGGAGCCTAGAATAGAGCGAAAGTGTCCTCACTAAAGTAAACATGCTCTCCATTATTTTTGACAAGATAAGCTTATTGTTGATTATCCTTGCAAACCCAAAGAATTCACGAACTTTTGGTTCATGAATGATAACAGGTGCCCCAAAAATTTCTCCATGCCTGAAGCTTTAAGAGTTTCAAGCATCGTGACCATTTCTGGAATCACCAAAGAGGACACAAAATAGAAGTTCACTTGAAGAGTAGATGGTTCAAGAGAGCCCATTTCTTGACTTAAGAACGAGTATTAGGAATGCTAAAGGCTTTAGACACCTAAGAATAACAAGGGTTTTTCTTAGTGAGAGAAAGCAAGTGTTCAGAATCACAAAGAAAATAGTAAGTTTGTTTGGATAATTGAGTTACTCTTTGTTAGATAAATTCATACCGGTTCGAATAAACCTAACTTAAACAAACTTCCCATGCAGGAACAAGAAACCGGACCGGATGAACAAAAGAAAACCAACTGAAGAAACCGAACCGGTCAAGTTACCATACCGATCAAAAGCATTCTGAACGTGACCGCACAAAGGATCGGCCAAAGCCTAAAAGCCAGATCCATCAAATAGCCGATTATCTACAAGACAAGAATAACCGGAAGAAGTCCGGTTACTTCACTACCAAAAGACATTCGGCCAAGTCAAGAGGCCGACTAGTACAAGAAGACACTTTGGGTATCTGTTGAGAATGATACCAAAGGAACAGACTGAATACTTCCATATCCATGCAAGTCTGAGGAAAGACTGTAGGCTGCAGAAAACAGTACTACCGGATCCTTCTACTTCGGGATAAGCCAGAAAGGAAATCTTCAAAGTACAGACAACTGTCCAAGCAGACAGTGCCTACATTGAGTAAAAGACAAACCCAGCAGGTTTGCCTTACAGACCGGCAGGTCTGAAACAGGATACCAGGTCTGAGACGACCGGCAGGTCTGAGACACTGAATCACTGCATCTCTGATCAGCCAATCAGATTCAAGGCTTCGAAATATGACCGTTGGCATATTTCACCTATAAAAGGAGGCAGTTGCAGAAGAGTAAATGCAGTTACTAAGCGGGACATTAAGTGAGACAAGTGAAGCGTTGAGAGCATCTACTACAAGTGATAACAGTGTGGTATTCTAAGAAAGCCTAAGTGCTAAATTCTAAGTGTGTGCTACAATTTCGGTGTGAATTGTAAGCGTGTTATCGAGCAGGAAATAAGTCTCGATCGAATTGTACTTGTATTCCTTAGTGAATATCCTTCTCGCGGTTTCGAGAGGAAGGGGTGACGTAGGAGTTTTATCTCCGAACATCCATAAAATCTGTTGTGTTATTTACTTTCTGTTGGCTTCATTACATAACCGACTAATTTATCCATACCGCTCCAAACCGACTCCATACTGACCATACCGAATATCCAGATAACCGAAACCGACCCACCATTCTTCAAATCTCCATCATCCGAAACCGATTCCGCCTATCATACACGTGTACCGCTTCAACTTGAAAGCAAACCTCTTCCGCGCTTGAACCTAGTTCAAGGGTTTGTGACAGGTTGTGTAGTATTGAAACCCCGGTGTTAATCTCTAACCGGATTAACTACCACCCTACGAGTGAGAACCGCTAACCGGTCCAACCCCCGGTCCACCAGCGGCGACCTAGATCCTAACAATTGGTATCAGAGCAGTTAGTTTCAATACTCAAGCAAACATGTATCAGGATAGGCCTCCAATGCTAGAAGGTGATGACTTTGCCAACTGGAAGGCACGCATGCACCTACATCTAGTTACCTTGGATGATGAAATGGAATCCGTTCTAACCGAAGGACCGATAGTCATTGATAAAGACAGAAAAGAATGGACAGCTGATGATAGGAGAAGGAACAATCTGGATAACCATGCAAGAAACCGAATCTCCAACAGCGTAGACAGAAATACATATTGCAAGATCAGAGATTGCAAAACTGCGAAGGAGACATGGAACACGGTCATCCAGATCTTCGAGGGAAATGAAAGAACCAAGGAAAACAAGTGGGAATGCAGAAAACCGAGGAGAGATGACCGGAAACCGGACAATCAAAATAACCGAAATAACTATCAACAAACCGGTGAAGGAAGTGAGGTACCGAAAGCACTAATAGCCGACGATGGTGGAAGTTTGTGGGCTCGCAGTGACAGCGATGATGAGCTCACGTGCCTCATGGCAAATGAGGAACATGTATTTGATTCCCCCTATGATGAATTTACTAAAGATGAGTTATATGAAGCATTGAATGACATGGTCGAAGAATATAAGAACCTACTGGCCATGCTACCTAAACACCTCAACATCAAGACCGACCCCATAGTACCTATCCCAATAGAACCAGAGGTACCCATCATAACCGAACCGGAAGTCATACAACCTGATGATACCCACACCCTAGAAACCGAGTTAGATCCCAAGACCGAACAATCTAGTGAACCTACTAGGGAACTGACCAAGGAAGAAGAGGAGACCGCATACTATAGGGAAGAGAAGCTAAAATACGATTATGTTGGTCCAACCGACTCATGGCTTGACCCTGAGAAAAGAAAAGCCGAAATCCTCAGATATAAGAAAAACTTCCCTGAACCGCGTAGGTCAAACCACAGATCACCGAATCAAAGACCACCATTTAGGACATTTGAAGGAAAACCGAAATACACGAGACCGAGCGCCAAAAGGACAGTTAAAACCCTAGCAAAGAAAGCTATCCGATTTATTAAAGTTTGGATACCCAAGGGACTAATCAACCGCGGACCCAAAGAAAAATGGGAACCAGATTTTCTATTGTCTATGAATGTAGGTAAATCAAGACAAAGGCTTGGAAAAGACAACATTGCATTCGGACAGCCGGCTGCTGACAGACACATCACATGAAGGGAACAAGCATGAAGTGGCTAACATCCTCACAAAGCCACTTCTCGAGTCTAAGTTTTCTTCCCTTAGAAATATTTTAGAATTATTAGATTAAACCGGCCAAACAAACATAAGATTTTTAAACCAGCCTACTTCTTACTTCTTGCATGGTTTTGAATATCTATTTTAAATAATCAAAAAGGGAGAAATTGTTAGATAAAAGATAAAGACTCTTCCAAAACCTTTCTCAAAATTTTCTCCCAAAACCTTTCGAAAAAAATTCTCTAAGTCTTTTTCAAAAAACCGGACAAACAAAAACTACCGGCCTACGGTTGCAAACTTACATGATTTTGATAATTTTAAATAAAATAATCAAAAAGGGAGAAATTGTTAGATAAAAGATAAAGACTCTTCCAAAACTTCTCTCCCAAAATTTTTCGAAAATTCTCCCAAGTCAAAATCCGGCCAAACAAAACAACCGGCCTACGGTTGCAAACTTACATGATTTTGATAATTTTAAATAAAATAATCAAAAAGGGAGAAATTGTTAGAAAATAAACCGTTAAGTCATATCAAGTATATTAATTGGTTTAAATATAACAAGAAGGTGTTGCAGCGTAGTGGTAAACACCCATGTCTGTCACACATGTGACCAGGGATCAAATCTCATCGACAGCAAATAATATTTAAAGTTTTGCTATTTCAGGGAAGCTGAGCAAAATCCGAAATTTACCTATAGGCAAGATCGGTTCGACAATGTATACCGGCTCAGTCAACCGGAGTTCGGTCAACCGGTTCGGTCAAGAAGTTAGAAATCCGGACAGGTTCAAGTTCAGGACCGATTGAGTTGTAAACCGAAAGAACGGTCAAGAAATCTAACCGATTGAATATCAAACCGGCCAGAAGAAGCTATGAAAAACCTAAAGTCATCCGGAACCGGCTAAAGAAACCAAACCGGTCAAGATACCAAACCGATCAAGAGTATTCGGAACGTGACCGCACAAAGAGGATCGGCCAAAGCCTAAAAGCCAGATCCATCAAATAGCCGATTATCTACAAGACAAGAATAACCGGAAGAAGTCCGGTTATTTCACTACCAAAAGACATTCGGCCAAGTCAAGAGGCCGACTAGTACAAGAAGACACTTTGGGTATCTGTTGAGAATGATACCAAAGGAACAGACTGAATACTTCCATATCCATGCAAGTCTGAGGAAAGACTGTAGGCTGCAGAAAACAGTACTACCGGATCCTTGTACTTCGGGATAAGCCAGAAAGGAAATCTTCAAAGTACAGACAACTGTCCAAGCAGACAGTGCCTACATTGAGTAAAAGACAAACCCAGCAGGTTTGCCTTACAGACCGGCAGGTCTGAAACAGGATACCAGGTCTGAGACGACCGGCAGGTCTGAGACACTGAATCACTGCATCTCTGATCAGCCAATCAGATTCAAGGCTTCGAAATATGACCGTTGGCATATTTCACCTATAAAAGAAGGCAGTTGCAGAAGAGTAAATGCAGTTACTAAGCGGGACATTAAGTGAGACAAGTGAAGCGTTGAAAGCATTTACTACAAGTGATAACAGTGTGGTATTCTAAGAAAGCCTAAGTGCTAAATTCTAAGTGTGTGCTACAATTTCGGTGTGAATTGTAAGAGTGTTATCGAGCAGGAAATAAGTCTCGATCGAATTGTACTTGTATTCCTTAGTGAATATCCTTCTCGCGGTTTCGAGAGGAAGGGGTGACGTAGGAGTTTTATCTCCGAACATCCATAAAATCTGTTGTGTTATTTACTTTCTGTTGGCTTCATTACATAACCGACTAATTTATCCATACCGCTCCAAACCGACTCCATACTGACCATACCGAATATCCAGATAACCGAAACCGACCCACCATTCTTCAAATCTCAATCATCCGAAACCGATTCCGCCTATCATACACGTGTACCGCTTCAACTTGAAAGCAAACCTCTTCCGCGCTTGAACCTAGTTCAAGGGTTTGTGACAGGTTGTGTAGTATTGAAACCCCGGTGTTAATCTCTAACCGGATTAACTACCACCCTACGAGTGAGAACCGCTAACCGGTCCAACCCCCGGTCCACCAGCGGCGACCTAGATCCTAACAATAAATTCATACCGGTTCGAATAAACCTAACTTAAACAAACTTCCCATGCAGGAACAAGAAACCGGACCGGATGAACAAAAGAAAACCAACTGAAGAAACCGAACCGGTCAAGTTACCATACCGATCAAAAGCATTCTGAACGTGACCGCACAAAGGATCGGCCAAAGCCTAAAAGCCAGATCCATCAAATAGCCGATTATCTACAAGACAAGAATAACCGGAAGAAGTCCGGTTACTTAACTACCAAAAGACATTCGGCCAAGTCAAGAGGCCGACTAGTACAAGAAGACACTTTGGGTATCTGTTGAGAATGATACCAAAGGAACAGACTGAATACTTCCATATCCATGCAAGTCTGAGGAAAGACTGTAGGCTGCAACCACTAAGTCACTCCTTCTTGCATCCGGTCATTTTGCTTCATGCACCGGATGTATTATTGTTCAACTCAAATCTGACCATATCGGCTTCATCCATGTCCACTTCGGTTCTATCTGTGTTTTTCATTTCTGTATAACATGTTTCGGCTTTATCGCTACCATTTTCGGTCTCTATCTAATCAATATCGTTATGTGTTAAATGCAATTAATGAGATTATCCGAAATTAATGAGATAACTCCCAACCACCTGAACATTTAATATCCAACCAAATCGGTTACTTCTCAACTAACACTTACCTTGGGTTTTGCGATTTGCCCCTTCCCCATGCATCATTAAAAGAGAAAGATTCTCTTCCTTAATAAAACAAAATTGACCATCAATGCTCAGATTTTCCCTCCAAAACCGATTCTATATAAGGAGCTATCCTCCCTTCATTTTATCAAATCCAAAATCACTTGTATTCCTCTTGAATCTCTCTCTCTCTATACTATAATCATGCCAAGCCGAACTCTGGGAAATTTCCTAAGTGTCGACTTCAGCTCATGTATGGCAGAATGGGATTATGACCATCCTAAGAAACACATGTTTGAAAGCCTTATTGTTACCGGTCTTCAATCCTTTCTTGACGAATCCGGTCCCATACTGACTGAGGATGTCAAAGAATTCTTCAGAAATGCCATCAACTGGGGCGATCGGATTGTCACCACTGTAAGGAATCATACTTTCCGGCTTGATGAAGCCGAATTTGCCACCCTTTTCAATCTGCCCAAAGAAGGGTTTTCTGATTTTCCGGCCATGGAGGGAACTGATGAATACTATTATGGGTTCCGCTGCTCTGCAACCTTTGACCCGGCGGAATCCCATGGGTCAAAAACCCGCCTTGGTCGTAGTACTCAGCTACTCCTTGAGATTGTCACTCGGTCCATTCTGTGCCAATCTCAAAATCAGCGGTATTCAAAGAATACCTACAACATCATGACCCACATCTACAACCACACGCCCATCAATTGGGCAGCGGTCCTCTTTCAAATCTTGAGGAAAATGGTACGGACCAAGAAAGGTCTCGGCTTTGCACCTCACATCAGCAAGCTGATTCTCAAGTACCGGCCAGATTTTGGACCGGGTACACCGGTACCTCCTTCAAACATTCTTGATGCAGATGCGGTGGTGGAAAAGTATTCCAGGATGGTGCTCACTGCTTAAATGTCTTTCTTTCATCCTATCGGTTTCCATTCTAATAAAAAATATCGTTTCTGTTTTAAAGATCGTTTCTCTTTATTCTTTGCATCTATCTAAATAACCGGCTTAACCTCATTCTTATCCGGTATCATAAAGTCTACTTAGAACTGTTAAACGCCGATAAATCAAAATATCTGAATAAAACTAGAAACCGATCAATCATTCGGCCTCAAAGATAAGAATATGTCATCCATGACATAGGCTAAGTGTTTTGGAGGGAAAATTCCCGCTCAAAATTGCCGCCCACTGTTTTCGGTTTCCCGCCCACAGTTTGGCGTACACTAACCTTGGAGGGAAAATTCCCGCCCATTCATGATGGGACGGTTGGGTTTCCAAACCGTGACTATAAAAGGGGGCCTTCGGTCATTTCTTTCATTCTCACGCGAATTCACTTTATCTCTCTAACTTTCCTAAACTTTCTGAAGCCGATTTCTTTCATTTTCAAACTCTTCAACATGGGTCGCGATTCGGCGTTGTTCAAACTCTACTCTCAAGTAGACTTCGAGGAAATTCGGCAGAATGGAACAACCGAAGCAAAGGAAGTCATTGATATGCTGATCAAAACCGGTTTGGGATATTTTCTAGACGGCCCTCACGTAATTTACAGAGAGGCGGTCGAAGAGTTCTTCAAAACCGCAACCATCTCCTACGACAGGATTCTCGCCACGGTTTGCGGCTCCCAAATAGAGATCACCGAAGCAGTGGTGGCCGAGAGTTTGCGTCTCCCAGCTACCGGCGAGGACGCAATGGCAGCAATAGACGATGATACTTTTGAGACGGCCTGCCACCTCTTATCGGCAACCAATAAGCCAATCACGACATCCGGAAGTAAGAATACGCTGAAGCCGGAATATATCCCAGCATGTGACGTTTTTGCCAGGGCGATACTGGCAAGGGGAAGAAACTTCAGCAACCTCACCAGAGACAAAATCAAAATGATATTTCGTCTGTTGGAAGGAAGGGAGGTTAACTGGGCAAGAGCTGTCTTCGGCAACCTCATGGATATGGTAAGACCGGATTCAGCCCGGTCATGGGGATATGCCGTGCAACTAGGTAAGATCTTCTTACACTTTAACATCAATGTCGGTCCCGGTGTTGGGATAATAAAACGTTGCATCATTCGATCGAGGCAATTTCTTCCAAGAAAGCAGTCGGCCTCCAGTTCCTCAGGTGGCCGAAAGAAGAAAGCCGCAGAGAAAGATGCCCCGGCAAAAGCAAAGACCGGAGGAAAGAGGAAAGAAAAGATAACTTTCGAAGACCCACCGCAACAAACAGAGGATGAGGAGTGGGCCGATGAGGAAGCCGACACAGAGGGAACCGAGGATAGAACAGACCATGACGACGATCTTTCGGTTCGGAGTCCGAATAATACCGAACAAAGCGCTAATCCTGAGACTACCGAGGGTGAGGACGGGGTCGATACAGGAGCTAATAATGAAAACTTCAACAGGGAGGAGGCCGACGAAGCCGAGGCCGAAAAACTTGCCCAGAATATCTTTCAAGGCATAAACAGGCGAGACGAGGACGTCATAGACTTATATCTGGAGTGGCATGAGTACCGGTTCAATACAAAGTATAAAGATATCCTACCGGACCTCGCGCATCAGGGTTGCATCGCAAGACTGGAGGAAGTAGAGGACATGATCTTCAGCCTCACAAAATCCAATACCATTTAGGAGGTACAATGCCGAACTTGCCTACTGATACCAAGAAGTCACCTTCGGAAACTGAGAAGGCGCATCAGAAAGATTAAGGAAGAATATGCCGAAGGAGGATCGGTGTCTACCGTAGCACCGCGAGTATTGGAAAAGCTTGAGAAGGGCAAACTGGAAATACGTTAGGAAATAGAGCGGCTGGAAGCAATATGCAACCAAAAGCAAGTACCGGTCTATACCGCTCCAGTCATCGAAGAATTTCCAATTGACTGGACAACAACTTCAAGAGAGGACACTGAGACACCAAGGGATATTGAGACACCGATGCAAGAAAATGTTGAGATACCGACTTCAAAAACTGTTGAGGTACAAATTTTAGAAAATGTCGAGGTACCGATCCTGGAAAATGCGGCATTGAACTTGGAGGATGCGGTCACATTGGAACCTCCTAATGAGAATGCTGCACTGATAGATTCCAGTGCAAGAGCCGATCCTGACCCCACCGAACAATCAATCCCCTCTCCGCCACCGGTAGCCACCGCCTCGGTCCCTCCTACAGAACAACTTGAAGACCGGCTCCGAGAGTTTGAAGCCTCCGTTTTGGGGAAGATTGATGACCAACTTAAGAAGTTTGAAATGTCCATATCAGGGCAGCTTGAAGACCGGGTTCAAAAGTTTAACGCATCAATATCAGGGCAGATTGAAGACCGACTTCAGCAGCTTGACGCATTCACTTCAGAGCGGATCGATGACCGCGTTCAAGCACACGAAGTATCCAAGTTTCAACCATTCAGGGAGTGTTGCGATAAAATATTTGATTCGGCTATGCAGTTCGCCGATGTGACAAAGAAGCTTGTGGATCAACATCAAGCACGCCTAGGAGAACTCAGCACCGGGCTGTGGGAAGAGGCCGGTGAGCGAGAAAAATGTGCTCAGCATATTGCAGCTCTAGAGGGTATAACTTCGGACTTAAAGAAGGATTTCGACCGGGTCGACACAACAATAGACCGGGTCTCAGTGCTGGAAAAGACAAATGAGACTCTCGTGGCCGAGGTAAAGGCACTCACAGAACAGATGGCCGAAATTCTGAAAGCTAAGGAAAACGCGGATGCCGCGGCTCTAGAGGCTGATGCCCTAATAGCTAAAAGGGTCCAGGATGAACTAAACGCCGAAGCCAGCAAGGACAAAGAGGCGCCGCGATCGTCTCAGCTGACCGAAGCCGAAGTAGAGGCCGAAAGAATAAGAAGGGCCGAGATCTTATATCCAGGATATGCTGAGAAATTGGCCAGACAGGCCGCAGCGGATGCCGAACGATTAGAAACGGAGCAACGAAGGCTGGCGGGATTTGCAAAGGAACACGAGAAAAAGAAGAAGGCGGCCGCCTCCGCTTCAGCACCGACAAAAAGAAAGAGGCCGGCTCCTAAGAAAGTTCGGATTGTCGAGATGCTAAATGAAATATCTGAGCCACTCTCTACGGGTACTTCGCAGCAAGACGACCAAGTCGAGGATGCATTCGAAGAACAGCTGCGGTCCCGATCTAAACGACCACGACCCGCCCAACAGACCAGGCAACCGCAACCGCCACCGCAACCGAAGAAAAAGAAGAGCGCCTACGAATTCACGGACTCGGAATAGGGACTATCCTTCTTTTTCTTATTTGTCTTAGTATTTATACTTTGTCTTTTCCGGCTATCTATAAATATATAAAGTTATTTTTGAATACCGGCCTTATTTTACAAACTTACATGATTTTGATAATTTTAAATAAAATAATCAAAAAGGGAGAAATTGTTAGATAAAAGATAGAAATTCTTCCAAAACTCCTCCCTCAAAAATGTTTCGAAAATTCTCTAAGTCTTTTTCAAAATCGGCCAAACAAAACAACCGGCCTACGGTTGCAAACTTACATGATTTTGATAATTTTAAATAAAATAATCAAAAAGGGAGAAATTGTTAGATAAATTCATACCGGTTCGAATAAACCTAACTTAAACAAACTTCCCATGCAGGAACAAGAAACCGGACCGGATGAACAAAAGAAAACCAACTGAAGAAACCGAACCGGTCAAGTTACCATACCGATCAAAAGCATTCTGAACGTGACCGCACAAAGGATCGGCCAAAGCCTAAAAGCCAGATCCATCAAATAGCCGATTATCTACAAGACAAGAATAACCGGAAGAAGTCCGGTTACTTCACTACCAAAAGACATTCGGCCAAGTCAAGAGGCCGACTAGTACAAGAAGACACTTTGGGTATCTGTTGAGAATGATACCAAAGGAACAGACTGAATACTTCCATATCCATGCAAGTCTGAGGAAAGACTGTAGGCTACAGAAAACAGTACTACCGGATCCTTCTACTTCGGGATAAGCCAGAAAGGAAATCTTCAAAGTACAGACAACTGTCCAAGCAGACAGTGCCTACATTGAGTAAAAGACAAACCCAGCAGGTTTGCCTTACAGACCGGCAGGTCTGAAACAGGATACCAGGTCTGAGACGACCGGCAGGTCTGAGACACTGAATCACTGCATCTCTGATCAGCCAATCAGATTCAAGGCTTCGAAATATGACCGTTGGCATATTTCACCTATAAAAGGAGGCAGTTGCAGAAGAGTAAATGCAGTTACTAAGCGGGACATTAAGTGAGACAAGTGAAGCGTTGAGAGCATCTACTACAAGTGATAACAGTGTGGTATTCTAAGAAAGCCTAAGTGCTAAATTCTAAGTGTGTGCTACAATTTCGGTGTGAATTGTAAGCGTGTTATCGAGCAGGAAATAAGTCTCGATCGAATTGTACTTGTATTCCTTAGTGAATATCCTTCTCGCAGTTTCGAGAGGAAGGGGTGACGTAGGAGTTTTATCTCCGAACATCCATAAAATCTGTTGTGTTATTTACTTTCTGTTGGCTTCATTACATAACCGACTAACTTAACCATACCGCTCCAAACCGACTCCATACTGACCATACCGAATATCCAGATAACCGAAACCGACCCACCATTCTTCAAATCTCCATCATCCGAAACCGATTCCGCCTATCATACACGTGTACCGCTTCAACTTGAAAGCAAACCTCTTCCGCGCTTGAACCTAGTTCAAGGGTTTGTGACAGGTTGTGTAGTATTGAAACCCCGGTGTTAATCTCTAACCGGATTAATCACCACCCTACGAGTGAGAACCGCTAACCGGTCCAACCCCTGGTCCACCAGCGGCGACCTAGATCCTAACACTCTTTATAGAGTATGACTGACACATTACTATGAAACTTATCATTAAAAGTGAACCATCATTTAATGTGGAAACGTATTCCCAATAAAATCATAATTAAAATCCATCATAAAATCTATCATAATTTTAGAAGATGAAAAGAAGCGACCCTTCAGATATATTAGTCATATTTTTAACATTGATAGACATGTGCCTTCAAGTTATTCGGGATATGCCTTTTCAATATTGGCGGGAATGGACAGCTCGTGAGACGATAGACATCTTGTTAGGATCGGGATCGCCCTTGGAGTACCGGGGTTCCGGTTTTGGAAGGGTTGACCGCTTACAACAACAACACACGCTCTGATTTGTGATAGTCCGGTTAGAGACTAAAACCGTTCTCAACATTATGTAAACTGCCAGACTCTTGAACCGGGTTCAAGGGCGGAAATGTCTATTTCAGTTTGAAGCAACACGCACGACTTAGTTTTGATGAGATTAACAAGGAATCGGTTAAGTGAAATGTGTAGACCGATTTTGTTAACGATTATGTTTAGGTTGGTAATAATTCGGTTTTAGAGTGAATAAGCTGGAAATAAAGGAAAAGAAACGAGACAAGATTTTTTATGGATGTTCGGAGAAAACCCTCTTACGTCACCCCTTCTTCTCAGATTATGAGAAGGATCTCCAATAACTCTGAATGTTACAACACTCACAACTGTTGGACGAGCCTAACTCGCTACTCGTCGGTTACACCACTTCACTCTTGATGTAATACAAATAACACACTATAACAACAATGCTTTCGGTAAATGAAACAATTATTTAGGATCGCGCGTGAGATTTCTTTCTCTCTCTTAATATTTTTAAACCGTATTTAATGAAGACCCTTCGTCTTCCTTTTATAGTAAATGATATCCTAATGGTCATCTTCTTCTCTCTCCGTAGGATTGGTCAGTTTGAAACCACGCCGGTTTAGAGATGTTGCGTGCACGTTTAATCTTTCTGACACTTGGCAAGCATGCATACACCAGTTAGGTATTTATGACGTGAGCGGCTTGCAGTTTTGGACACATGTCAAACATGCACGTTCTGGATGTCTGATTCGGATCTTCGGATAAGTAGATCATCATTGTTTTTATTGCATTCTTCTGAACCGGATCTTATCTTCTTGTATTTTCCTAAGAAGCATCTATTTCGTCATATTACGTCATCTTGTATTTCGAAGTTTCCAGTTGATCTTCTCGTAATATGGTCCGGTTGGGATTGTGAACCTTCTTGCTAACCGGTCTGGTTGAGATGTTGAAGCTGGTTCCTCTTGATCATGACTTGATCATCTGGAGTCGGATTACTTTGTTATATTCTCCAGCCAATATATGCGGTCTCCAGCCGGTTTATACGACTTGATCTGTTCCTGCACATGAAAGTTGAGATTAATTTAGTTCTCTGGCCATTTAAAACTAACTTACTTAATTTTTCTAACAATTTCTCCCTTTCTGATTATTTAGAATAAATATTCAAAAATTGTAATGTGTGGCCGGTTTTGAAAATTAATTTACTTAATTTTTCTAACAATTTCTCCCTTTTTGATTATTTAGAATAAATATTCAAAACTTGTAATGTGTGGCCGGTTTTGAAAAGTGTGTTTAACAATTTCTCCCTTTTTGATGCTTTCAAAGAAAAGTTTCGAAATAAGTTGGTTTTTCAAAAGATGTTTAGTATAACATAAATTTGAGATCTTAAGAAAAGTAACTGAGTTCTGAAACAAAACATTGATAGGTAACATAAATAAGTTCATAAGAAAATAAGCTAAAGGTTGGATGATCCCCCTTTTCCTTTTCCTTTCGCTTAGCCTCCTCTTCTTTCCATTCTCTTTCTCTTCTGTCTACGTCGATGCACCATCCGGTAAAAACACTTGATGTACCGGGATTACGTTGGTTGAACCAGAAGAAACCGCTCGCTGGTCTAGATGGTTGGGATGATTGAGCGATTATCGGTCCATGGCTTGGTGATGCGATTGATGACTCAACTGCTTTCTTCTTCCTCGGGTTGAGTTGTGCAACATCTTCTTCTTCTTCATCAAGAGGTTCCTCGGACTGACCAACCGGTTGAGGGCCTTCAACGCCGCTTTGTTCCACCCGTTTCATCAAACTCGCAATCTGCTTTCTTTTACCCCTCTTCCTTGTTATTATCGAGTGCGGAGCTTGTATTGGCGTGGATTCCGGTTGAGTGGCTTTTTCTTCCTCATCGATTTTCTTGGCTAACTTGAGATCATTGTCTTCCGTTTCCTTTCTTAGTCGTTCCCTGTCTTCCTCTTCGGTTTGGATTTTGCGAGCTGTTTCGGCATCCAATCGGATCTGTTCTTGAGTTCTAACCGCTTGTAGCTTAGTCAGCTCCTCAATCTGGACTTCCATGACTTGCATCATTTTGAGAAGCGGGGCAGTTGTCATTTCAACTGATCTTTCAACCGTTGTCTTGATGGATGCCTGAACCGTTTCAGCTAATTCGGTTTGTATGGATGCCTTAACTGTTTCGACTAGTTCGGCTTGTATGGATGAAATTCTGTCATCCGTGACTTTGTTGAATTCGTTAAATGAGGAGGCGATGACATCGGTAATGACTCCCTTAATCTGCTCAAGTCCCAGATTCTAATCGGCCTGAGATGGAGATTTCACCTCGTTTTCAATTTCTTGCGGCTGAGGTCCCTCTTCCCTGTTCCCTGCCGACTTGGAAGATTCACCGATTTTGAAGATCGGTCTGCTTTGAAACAGATCGGCATGTAGAAGAAGTTGTTTTCAGTTTTCTCTCCATTCTGCCTCTAGTCGGTTAACATTACTGGTGAGATCATCTTTTACTTTCTAGAACCACTTGATCATTTTTAATTCCATCGGAGTTAGTTCTTCTCCATCTGCATTCTTCAATGCGTCGTCTACCGCCTTTAGCTTGGCGTATTCTTCCATCGTATCTGTTTTGGAATATGCTGCCTGGATGACTTCAGTACCTGCAATTTTGAGAGCCTCCTGTTCCAACCGCAAAAGTTTCGTTCAATATTCATTTCCTGTGAAGTCGGGGATCATGTCGGAGAGCTTTGTTTCACACCTTAGTCGGACCCATAAGTGATACGGGCCGGCTATTTCTTCGGCTTCCCTATTCATGTCCCGGATGAACTCTTGGAACATTGCTTCTTCCTCTTCCTGTGAAATAGGTACCTCAACGTCGGGTGTGATTTCAGGTTGTCTGGGACCGGTTATATTCTGTTGAAATTCACTTTCTCCTTGCACTGGAGGGTCTTCGATCATTACCTCTTTTCCTTTGGAAAGTTGAGATGGAGCTTCAGGTGTGATAGATGGATTGGATGGCCCATATTGGGCCGCTTTAGAGTTTGATCCAGTTGGAACAAATTTGTCCCCAACTGAGCCGGATGGTTGCCTTTCTTCGTTGTTTCTCTCCCGCGTCGGAGAGATGATATTTTCAAAGATGGTCGCTTCTTCGGCCGGGTTGACTGTGGTCTAACCAGTTGCTTCAACCTGATTAGTGTTCTTGAGAAAGCTTGTCACATCTTCTTCAGTTTCACGATTGACGTTTTGGACCACGTTCTCTATCACCTCCGATGTTCTCAATCCGATATCGTCGATTACATCGTTAATATTTTTAGTTGGAGACTTAGAACTTTGAGATTGAGTACTAACCTCTGTAACCGGAGTCTCCTTTAACTTGGACAGTATGTCTTGGATCCCCGAGGATTCGGTTTGCCTTGATGGAACTGCTTCGGCCAGGTTTGTCTCTTTTTCAGGAGGAGGAGAAGAGTGGATCGATGTCGGACGGACTGTGTTTAGTGGGATTGGTTGAAGTAGCTGATGAGACTGCTTGGGTGATTTCCCGAAGATAAAGATTTCTCGGAATCTGTCGGTTTCTTACTGCTTTTCTTTGCTGACTTCTTTACTCTCCCCTTTTTCTGCGGAACCTCAGTTTGTTTAGCCTTTCCCTTTGGATCGGTTTCTTTGGAGTTCTCACCAACCGGTGCAGCCGGTCCGGCTTCCTTTGTTGCTTTGGCCCTTGTAGCTCTCAACTTGGCCGGCTTACTCATGTGTTCAGAAGTTAATATGTTGGAGGAGGAAAGTGGTGCACCTTCGCTGATTTCGACGTGAAGAAAACGCGGAATCTTCTCAATCTACATGGAATAGGCTTGAACCCGACCGTTCGTTTTGGCCACCATCTCGCAAAATTGTTCGAACAGGATGCTTCCCCAGTCAATTTTGTCACCGCGGACAATTGCCATCAACATTTGCAGCTTCAATTTGGTCAGATTATCAAAGTTTCCTCCTTTTCCTTGAAGAGGTCTAGAGATGATGTCCACCAGCCATCTGAACTCTGGCTTGAGTTTGTTCTTCCGGCTAGAGTGAGATACCAGATTCGTGTCATCACTTGAGATAGTTAGTCGGACTGCGTTAGATTCTGCTTCTGATAGACTTGTTTTGAAATCTTTCCCGGTGTTCGGTAAACCGAGAGTTTCCGAAAATGTTTCTTCAGTTATATCGACGGCCTTGCCGCACACGGTGGCGGAAATGGTTCTCTTCGTTAGAGTCGCCGTTCTTAAGAACTCTTCAACTTACGTCTGGTGGACGAAGAACGGACTAGAAAGAAAGGTCTCCAGCCCGAAATCCTTCACGGATTGGAGCACTGCTTTGTGTTTGTCTGCAGCATGTTCTTCGATATCGTTGAAATCGACCTGCAAGATGTATTTGAAGAGTGCTTTATCTGATTTCATGGTGAAATAATTCAATGAAGAAGCTGGAGATCGTGAAAGGATTAGAATTCAATTAAGAAGGCAAACCGTCACTTCATTCCTTGTTTTGGCGCCAATTTTACCTCCAAAAGTTACTACAGTAACTTTTGGCGGTAATTACGGAGATTAAATGTGGGCGGTAAGATGAGGCGGTAAACTGTGGGCTGTATGTTGCGGGCGGTAAACCGTGGGCGGTAAGTTTGAAATTTATAAATTTGAGATTCATTGCTTTAACCGGAAATTTTGTTAACCGGAAGATTTGGTTAACCGGAAGTTTTGATGTGAATGAGGTTATAACCGGAAGGAAATTTGTGTGACAAACCGGAAGATTAAAAGTATGAAAATCTTATATTAAACCGGAAGAAATTAGATCATCAATGGTTATCTGGTCGTACAACAAAATGACTAGAGTAACCGGAAACTACATAGATTTAAAGGAAATCAAACCACTCTCCCTCTCTCATCCTATCGACCCATTCCTCCACGGTGTTGCCAGTCCGGTTCTCAATTCTTCTTATCCATCTTTCCATCATGGCGTTGGTCATTGTATTGGTCGGTCCTACAGGAACACCCGGTCCGAGGTTGGGAAAGTGAGCTCGTAAGTATCGGCTGATCTGGGGAGCAAAGCTGATTCTTCCCCTTGGAGCTGAAATAAGTTTCTTCAGATTGTTGAAGAGATATGAGGCCCATTTTATGGGCGAGGGTGTGACGATTGCGATCATGAGGTCAAAAGCCTCCCGGTTGTAGTTCTGATTTGCCATTCGGCCCAGAATGGACCGCTGGACCAAGTCGTGAAATATTTGGTATTGATGTGCGTGTTCATCTTTTTGACCGCAGTCATCAACCGGATGGATAGAGCCGGAGAAGATGAAAGCGTAGTGCTCTTTTACTGGAAAGTGAGGTGTTGGGAAATCCGAAAATCCTTCGGATGGAAGTTGGAAAAAGGTGGAGAATGACTCCTCGGTGAGCCGATGTCGTGAACCGTCAATGATGATCATCATGCTGCCATCAATGCATACGTGTCCATTGTTGAAAATTTCATACACCTCCTCTTCGAGGATGGTGTTTGAGCCTTCAAGAAAACTTTGCAGCCTGGATTCTACGATAGGAGAAAAGATAGTCTCTTCAAATCTAGAATTTAGCATTTCGTAGAAATCAACGATGACAGTGTTTCGAATTTCAGCATTCATCTTCAAAAGATGGATCGCGGAATAGATGAATAAGGATTTGAAGATTCAAGCTTAGAGAGAGAAGGATATTTCTGAAGTGTGATTTGCTGGAAGAGGGTGAAGTCCCTTTTATAGTGCAGGCGGTTGAAGTGCATTTAATGAGGATATTTTGAAAAATAAGACCGTTCATTTATGGTCATAAATGCTCGATATTTTTCAAGGGAATAATCTGTTTGGGAAGGATAATTAGTAGACTGTCTAGTCTATCCGGATTAGGCATGCTTTTTGGGAAGCGAATATTTCAGTTTTCAAGAATGATTTGATATTGTTTGATGTTGAGCATTTAGTGTCTTTATTTTCTTAAGATTTTGACGGAAGAGGAAATAAGAGATTTTCATTAATAAAGGTATCAAACTGGTAGTACAGGAAATTACCGGTTTGATAAGAGAAAAAATAAAGAAGAGATTAGACATTGGATGATCCAGCGGTTTGATTCTTCTTAGCTCTTGCCGCTTCCCACCGGTCGATCAGCTCTTGGATTCTCTCCTTCGTTAGCACATGCTTCGGGTGGAGAGTTACGAAAGGGCCGGAGTGGATGTCCAGGCTTTCATAGAAACCGCTTAGCTGAGGAGCGTAGCCTGTTTTATTTGAAATGATCATGTTCTTCAGATTGCTGAAGATGATCCAGGACCAGTTTACCGGTGTCTCGACAGTGATGGCAATCATCATTTCGAACATTCTCTGAGTATAGTAGTAGCTCTTTTCTCTACCCAAAACAGATTTTCCCAGAATCTCACTCCGAATCTGGTACTTGTGAGAGAGTTGACTCTTAGCACCCTAGGGCTTAACTGGGATGTTGGAGTTTGAAAATCGATGACACATTTCTTCAATGGTCACCGGGGAGTATGTGAGATCGGTTACCCTTCAGTAGGTAAACCGCAATATTCAGCGAAATTCGTCTCGCTGAATAGAAATGATTGACCATAGACTCGTGCTACGATAATGTCTCGGTGCACTTCTTTTGCTGTTTCGAAAAAATCATCGACTACTAAATAGTCGATGATGAATCTATTCTCCAAGAACTTTCTTAGCCCACTTCTTTCAATGGCTAAGAACATTTCCTTGACATCATGATCTTCATATTGATAGATGGAGTTGAAATCATCCAACAAGATCTTTTTAGCGAGTGGATCAGAGTTCATGTTCTTGTGATAGGTTTAGTTCAAGAGTTTTGTGAATAGTGAATTTGTGAAATGTTTTGAAGTATGAAGGGTTGTTTATATAGCCAGGGGTTCGGCTAGGTTAGTAGGTTAAGCATGCTTAGTGATGTCGTCGGTTAATTAATAGGAAATAACTTGAGTAAGTGTAGAATGTTTATTTCCAATGCAAAAGTAATCATTACTAAAGATTTTCATGATGACAATAAATATATTGACAAGATGTTAGTCTTCCTCTCTTAATGATGGACACATGTCGTCATCTCGATTGTGGTAGACTGTTTTATGATTCATAGGTTTCATTTTTCAAGATGTGCATGAAAACGCGGTTAGCCGTCCCAAGTTAACTAAAAAAGTTCAATTTACCGAAACCATAATGCATTTTTACTGATTGGTTTTACGTGACTGGTTTTATTTAGATATTTTATTCTGGTGTGAAGAAATATTGAATCAGATCAATCATTTGTTCAGCTTTGGACTAAGCTATCTGTTTTACCAAGTCATTTGAACCGCTTAGTATGTATACATGTGGTTTGATATTATGAATTTGTCAAGTTTAACCGGAGACTTCCTCCCGGTTAGCATCCTTGAATATTTAATGTCCTATTGGGGTAAGGTTTGAGAGCTTCTCCCTGAACACATACCCCGGTTTTCATAATGTGATGTTTGAAAGCATGCATTAATGATTATGGCATAAGTTGTTTGCTATCAGTAAGTCCTAGAATGTTTCTTCAATAAGAGAACTTAGCTTCCTGTAGCGGTTTGGTGAAGGTGTCAGCCACTTGCTGTTCAGTTGAGACGTACTCCAGCCGGATGTGTTTCTGTTGAACATGCTCCCGGATGAAATGATGTCTTATGTCAATGTATTTCGTTCTTGAGTGCAATACCGGATTATATGTGATCGCTATTACACTAGTGTTGTCACAGAATATTGGCGACTCTTCAGCGATCACGCCAAAATCCCTTAGTTACTGTTGGATCCAGAGGAGTTGTGCACAGCAACTTCCGGCTGCTAGGTACTCTGCCTCTACGGTTGATGTTGCAACTGAAGTTTTCTCTTTGCTATTCCATAAGACAAGCCGGTCTCCTAGAAACTGGCATGTCCCACTTGTACTCTTTCGATCGATTTTGCAGCCTGCATAGTCAGCATCTGAGTAGCTTATGAGGTTGAAGCTTGAATCTTTCGGGTACCAAAGTCCCACATCTTGCATCCCTTTCAAATACTTTAGGATCCTTTTAGCTGCGGTGTAGTGTGATTGCTTTGGATTGGCTTGAAATCTCCTGCATACTCTGACCGCGAACAGAATGTCCGGTCGGCTGGCTGTTAAGTAAAGTAGTGACCCAATAATTCCTCGATATGCTGTGATGTCGACGACTTGACCATACTCATCTTTGTCTAGCTTTACGGAAGAGCTCATCGGTGTAGCCGCCCCAGCACATGTGTCCATTCCAAATTTCTTCAATAGTTCGGCTGTATACTTTGGTTGGCTTATGAATGTTCCGGTTTCGATTTGCTTAACCTGAAGCCCTAGGAAGAAACTCAGTTCTCCCATTATACTCATTTGAAATTTGTCAGTCATCATTTTTTAGAATTTATCACATAATTTTGGATCGGTTGATCCGAAAATAATATCATCAACATAGATTTGAACAAGTAGAATGTGTTCCATTTTCTCAAATTTGAAAAGAGTTTTATCGACCGAGCCTATTGTGAATTTATGATAAAATAAGAATTTGGTTAATGTATCATACCAGAATCTTGGAGCCTATTTCAAACAGTAAAGGGCTTTGTTTAGCCGGTAAACATGATTTACGTGCTCTGGATTTTTAAAACATGGAGGTTGATTAACATATACCTCTTCATTTATTTCATCGTTTAGAAACGCGCTTTTAACATCCATTTGAAAATTTTTGAAATTTTTGAAAGCTGCAAATGCCAGAAATATTCTAATGACCTCAAGTCTAACCACAGGAGCAAATGATTCTTCAAAATCAATACTTTCTTCCTGTTTATAGCCTTGAGCCACTAACTGGGCCTTGTTCATCGTAACTAAACCGTCTTCATTGAGTTTATTTCTAAATACCCATTGTGTTCCTATAACCGGTTTGTATTTCGGTCTAGTACTAAGTACCAGACTTTATTTCTCTCAAACTCGTTTAGTTCTCTTGCATTGCTAAGATCCAATCGTGATCTAGCAACGCTTCATCCACCTTTTTCGGCTCAATTTGTGATATGAAAGCTGAGTTTTCATAGTGTTCCAAATTTTGTTGCCTAGTTTGGACGGGTGATGAGATGTTACATATTACTAGTTCAAGAGGATGATTTTTATTCCTTCTGAGATTTATCCGAGACGTGTCTTCTAAATGTTCGGTTGGCTGATCAAGGTTAGACTGATCGGTAGGCTGAACAGAGTCAACTTTCTACGGTAAAGCAGCTTGATCATGCTGAGGTTCAGCATCAACCGCTTGATCATTGACAAATCGTCTATAGACCGGAACCTCATCTTCATCATCATAATAGATATTGAAATTTTCCATTCTGTTGTGAAGGTCGAAGGGTAATACAGTATTTCGTTCAACCGATTCATCAAAAACAACGTGAGAAATTTCTTCAACTATTAAAGTTCTAGTATTATAAATTCTATATATGCTTTACTTACAATTGAATATCCCAACATTATTCCTTCATCGGATTTAGCATGAAATGCGGTCAAATAAGTTTTGTCGTTGATGTGAACATAGCATTTACTACCAAAAATTCTAAAATACCGTATGTTTGGAATTCTGTCATAGTATATCTCAAAAGGGGTTTTAGAAAATCGTTTAGTGACTAGAGACCGGTTTTGAGTATAACATGCGGTATTGATAGCCTCGACCCAAAACTTTTGAGCAACGCCTGAATCAGCTATCATTGACCTTGCGGCTTCCTTGAGAGTTCGGTTTTTTCTCTCAGTCAGGCCGTTTTATTGAGGAGTTCTGGCACTAGACAACTCGTGCTTAATACCGGAATCGTCAAAAAAAGTAGTTAAATTACTGTTTGTAAATTCGGTTTCTCTATCACTTCTGATTTTGTTCACCCAAATAGATTTTTCGTTTTGTATTCTCAAAATCAGTTTAATCAAGTTTGGTGTTGCTTGATTTTTAGAAGCCAAAAATATTACCCAAGTAAATTTAGAATAATCATCAACAACTACCATAGTATATTGCATGCTTCCTATGCTTGTTACCCTAACCGGACCAAACAAATCCATATGCAGAAGTTCTAAACATCGTTCGAATTGATGATTTCCTTTACTTTTAAAAGAGGACTTTATTTGTTACCCATTTGACATGCAGCACATACTTTGTCTTTTGAAAACTTGACATTTAGAAAACCGTAAACTAATTCCCTAGAACATATGAAGTTTATTGTTTTGAAGTTCAAATGGTTTAGCCGTTTGTGCCAGAGCCAGTTTGGATCATTTCCAGCTATCATGCATACAGGGTTTTCAATCTTAGTTTTTCAATCAACTTTGTAAATGTTCCCCGTCCGGTTTCCGGTTAGTAAAATGTCATTTTGATGATTTTTAACTAAACATGCATTTTTATGAAACTCAACCTTGTATCCTATATCACACATTTGACTAATGCTTAGCAAGTTGAAATGCAAGTTTTCTACCAACAATACATTATTTATAGACAAGTTACCATGGACAATATTACCCTTGCCCACAGTTCTACCTTTTGAGTTGTCACCAAATGTGATTACTGCTCCGGTTTCATAAATAATGTCGGTTAGTAGTCCACTATTGCCGGTCATGTATCTTGAACATCCACTGTCCAGATACCATTCTGAGTTCCTTAGCCGGTTGCTTCTCCTAACCTGCAAAAAGGTAATATTTACACCTTTTTGGTACCCACATTCAGTTGAGTCCGTGGTTGATTAGCCCCTTTGGGTCCAGACTTTGATAAGTCGGATCACTTTCCCGGTAATGGTTCTAATGGTATTTGGCTTAACCTCTTGCTTTTTGCCCAAGAGTGCCTTGTGTTGTTATGGTGAAAAGTTTTGATTGGTTTGAGTTTGAGGTATACGTTTTTGTTTTGTTTATCTCCTAACCGGTTGGCTCTCCTTCTCTTAGGATGAAGCCATTTTTCCGAGTCAGTTGGACTAACATATTTTAGTTCCGGTTTTAAGAAAGTTTCTGCCTCAATGTTGGTTGAAGAGCTCTTGACAAATCTTACGAAAGGAAGATTGTCTTTTGTGAGTTTCATCCCATTAGAGTGATTTGATTTGTTTGATTTGTTTTGTTTGTATCCAATACCAAATTTACATTTTGGATGCCTCTTATACTTGCACATCTAATTTACGGCTTCACGGGATCTTTCCCAAGCAGCCGTAATATATTGTGTTAGTTCATCTTCTTCGGTTGTCGATTGAACTGTCTCCTCATTTTCTAAGGATACTCCAGCCGGTTCATATACCGTGGTTTCGCATGGCTCACCAGTAGTACCACTTGACTCTTCGGTTTAATGTTCTAACCAAGTCAGTATGTATGTAGATATATTTCTGAACTCAGCAACCATTTCGTTGAGTGCAGAAATCAGATCTTCCTTAGTAAGTTCATCAAAAGAGAAATCAAATACCTCTTCGTTGTTTGCCATGAAGCAGGTTAATTTTTCTTCATCATTTTCGTTGTCGGAGTATGCCCAGTCGCTTCCCCCGTCGGATGCGATGAGTGCCTTTTGTATTTCCTTTCCTTCATCGGCTTGCTGGTTATCATTCCTTCGGTAATCGTTTCTTTGGTTGTCATTCCTCCGGTAATCGTTCCCTTGATAGTTGTTACCCTGATAACGGTTACCTTGATATTTGTTGTTTTTGTAGTTGTTTTCCGGTTTTCGATCGTCTCTTCTCGGTTTCCTACATTCCGACCTGAAATGTCCAAAACCGTCACAGTTATAATATCTTTTATTAGATTTATCAACATAATTATAATTAAAACTGTTGTTAGATGGTGATTGGTTCTTCTTCATGAATCTCTCGAATTTTTGTGCTAGCATCGCCATCACGTCTCCACTGATCTGGTCAGCGTTTTTGACGGGAGCCGGAGCGGTTGATACATGGACCGTCGGTTCCACCGATGTAACCAAAGCTCTGGTTGTGGTTGACGTTGATGCCTCATCTTCGATCCGAGACTTTATCTCGAACTCGTATGCTTTTAGATCTTCAAGCACATCATGCAGCTTCATCTGCCCGAGATTGCTTGACTCTCTCATCATCATGGTCTTGATATCCCATGTGCTCGGTAGTGATCTCAATGCTTTGATGATTATCTCTCGGTTATCGTATCTTTTTCCGAGTGTTTGTCGCTCGTTGACCACGCTAGTGAACCGGTTGCTGAACTCCTTCATGTTTTCTCCCGGTTTCATCCTGATGTTCTCATATTTTTGAGTTGCCACCAAGATTTTGTTCTCTTTTGTCCTTTCATTTCCTTCATGGATCTGAATGATCATTTCCCAGGCTTCCTTTGCATTTTCACAATCTGATATTTTGTTTAGTGTGTTGTCGTCTATAGCCTTGTAGATGTGTCTCATGCAATGGTTGTCCAGGTTACTTCTTCTCCGATCTTCAGTTGTTCATGTGTCTATCTCCTTGTTGATCTTTATCGGTCCTTCCTTCAGAACCCTGCTCATCTCATCATTCAGCGTAATCAGATGAAGATATATCTGTTTCTTCCAACTGTTAAACGCTTCACTGTTTAGCATCGGTGGCTTGTCGCTGTGGGTCATGCTCCCCATATTCTTCGGTTGCTTGAGTGTTAAAAACTTTGCTCTGATACCACTTGTTAGGATCGGGATCGCCCTTGGAGTAGCGGGGTTCTGGTTTTGGAAGGGTTGACCGCTTACAACAACAACACACGCTCTAATTGGTGATAGTTCGGTTAGAGACTAAAACCGTTCTCAACACTACACAAACTGTCACAGACTCTTGAACCGGGTTCAAGGGCGGAAATGTCTATTTCAGTTTGAAACAACACGCACGACTTAGTTTTGATGAGATTAACAAGGAATCGGTTAAGTGAAATGTGTGGACTGGTTTGGTTAACGATTATGTTTAGGTTGGTAATAGTTCGGTTTTTAGAGTGAATAAGCCGGAAATAAAGGAAAAGACACGAGACAAGATTTTTTATGGATGTTCGGAGCAAACCCTCCTACGTCACCCCTTCTTCTCAAATTATGAGAAGGATCTCCACTAACTCTGAATGTTACAACACTCATAACTTCCGGACGAGCCTAACTCGCTACTCGCCGGTTACACCACTTCACTCTTGATGTAATACAAATAACACACGCTAACAACAATGCTTTCGGTAAATGAAATAATTATTTAGGATCGCGCTTGAGATTTCTTTCTCTCTCTTAATATTTTCGAACCGTATTTAATGAAGACTCTTCGTCTTCCTTTTATAGTAAATCATATCCTAACGGTCATCTTCTTCTCTCTCCATAGGATTGGTCAGTTTGAAACCACGCCGATTCAGAGATGTTGCGTGCACGTTTCATCTTTCTGACACTTGGCAAGCATGCATACACCGGTTAGGTATTGATGACGTGAGCAGCTTGCAGTTTTGGACACATGTCAAACATGCACATTTCGGCTGTCTGATTCGGATCTTCGGATAAACAGATCATCATTGTTTTTATTGCATGCTTATAATTCGGATCTTATCTTCTTGCATTTTCCCAAGAAGCATCTATTTCGTCATATTACGTCATCTTGTATTTCGAAGTTTCCGGTTGATCTTCTCATAATATGGTCCGGCTGGGATTGAGAACCTTCTTGTTAACCGGTCTGGTTGAGATGTTAAAGCTGGTTCCTCTTGATCATGACTTCATCATCTAGAGCCAGATTACTTTGGTATATTCTCAAGCCGGTTTATACGGTCTCCAGCCGGTTTATACGACTTGATCTGTTCCTGCACATGAAAGTTGAGATTAATTTAGTTCTCTGGACATTTAAAATTAACTTACTTAATTTTTCTAACACATCTGTCCCACTCGTCTGAAGATAAAACGTCCAAAAACACGTAATTAGACGTCTAATATGCCATCCGCATTCCTTGCGTTTAAGTTGGGTAGACGTCTAGTTTAGACAGCGTCTAACTACGCGTGTCTTCAGACGTCTAACATGCGTATGTTTAGACAGCGTCTAACCACGCTCGTCTATAGACGCTTCAGACATCTTTCTCACACATAGACGTTTAACCAAACCTAAGGCGCAAGTTGCTTAAGTAGAGATTCGTCTAAGTACATAGCTCCTTTAGATGACAGATCTCATTAGATTGATTGAGACCTCTGTCTACACATGTATGTCCAATCATTTTAAACAACAAATTCCCCCTCAATTTATGTATATTCAAATAGAGTAATTTAATATAGATCAACAAGCCCTAAAATATTTCTAAAGTGAGAAAACTTAGTATTGAGGAGTGGCTTTGTGAACACGTCTTTCACTTGATGATATGTTGGAACATATTCAAGGTGAATATGCTTCTAACTAACATGCTCTCGGATGAAATAGTGTTTGATTTCGATATTCTTTGTCCGAGAGTGCAACATCGGGTTGTATGTTAATAGCACTAGTGTTGTCGCAGAATATAGGTGACTCTTCTACCTCAATGCCGTAGTCCTTCAGCTGTTGTTGAACTCAAAAGAGTTGAGAGCAGCAACTACCTACAGCAAGGTACTCGGCTTCAGTTGTAGATGTGGAAACAGACGTCTGCTTCTTACTAAACCAAGAGATCAAACGATCACCAAGGAATTGGCAAGTTTCACTAGTGCTTTTTTGATCAATCTTGCACCCTGTATAATCTACATCTGAATAACTAGTTAGATTGAAATTGGAATCCTTGGGATACTAGAGTCCCACATTTTGTGTTCCTTTTAAATATTTAAAAATTCGCTTAGCGGCAAAATAATGAGATTGTTTAAGATTAGCCTGAAATCTTCTGCAGATGCCGACAGCAAACATGATGTTTGGCCGGTCGGCAGTGAGATAGAGCAAAGAACTGATTATTCCTCTATATGTAGTGATATCGACACTTTGGCCATCTTCATCCTTGTCAAGCTTGCTGGAGGAGCTCATTGGAGTATCTGGAGTTAAGCAATTTTTCATTCCAAACTTCATTAATAGCTCCCTAGTATATTTGGCATGGTTGATGAATATACCTTCTTCAAGTTGACGAACTTGAAGACCGAGGAAGAAGGTTGATTCTCCCATCATACTCATCTCGAATTTGTCCTACATCAACTTGGCAAATTTCTCACATAGTTTGGGGTTAGTTGACCCAAATATGATATCATCTATATAGACTTGAACAAGCAAAATATGAGAGTCTTTAACAAATTTAAACAAACTTTTGTCTACGGTGCCAATAACAAAATCATGATTAAATATAAACTTAGTTAAAGTGTCATACCAAGCTCTAGGAGCTTGTTTGAGACCGTATAAGGCTTTGTCAAGTTTAAAAACATGGTTTGGCAATGAATGATCTAGAAATCCAGGTGGTTGTTCAACATATACATCCTCATTGACCAGAACTTCATCATCACTATCAGATTAAAGACTTGTCGCTTCTAATCTGTTAGCAATATCAATGAAATCGTTAGAGTTATTTTCAACAGATTCATCACAAACAACATGATTCCTCAACAGTTTATGTTCGATTATTATATACTCTAAGAGATTTAATAACTGAAGAGTAGCCTAACATGATTCTAGTATCTGCTTTAGCATTAAAAGTGGTCAATAATTTTTCTCATTGTTATAAATGAAACACTTACACCCGAAAAATTGAAAATATGAAACTGTATGAATTCTTCCATAAAAGAGTTCATATGATGTTTTGTCAAAGCGTTTATTAATTATTGACCGTTTTTGTGTATAACATGTTTAAGGAACACTTGAGTCGCCAAGCATAGATCTCCCTACTTCCTTTAGTGTTCTAACTCTTCTCTCAGCAATACCATTTTGCTGTGGAATTTTGACACTAAACAACTCGTGTCTAATTCCAGACTTCTCGAGATAAAAAGTTAAGTGTGTGTTGTTGAACTCGGTTCTCCGGTCACTTCTAATCTTGATGATGCTTAAAGATTTTTTATTTTGAAGTCTTCTAAGGATCTTAATCAAATTCTCAGATGTCTGATCCTTAGATTGTAAGAAAATAACCCACATAAATTTTGAAAAATCATCAATTATGACTAGGGTGCTCATTCCTCCCAAGCTTTTTACAGAAATTTGACCGAATAGGTCCATGTGTAAGAGTTTCAATCATCGGTTGGACTAAGATTTCCCTTTACTCTTGAATGTTGATTTGATCTGCTTGCCTAACAAGCAGGACAGACCTTGTCCTTTGAAAACTTCAAATTAGGTAAACCAGAAACTAAATCATGCACACAAATTTTGTTAATGGTTTTAAAATTAAGATGATTTAATCACTTATGTCATAGTCAGTTTTGATTATTTTTTGTTATCATACATACGAGATTAGATATCTTATTTTTCCAGTTCATTTTGTAAGAATTTTCTACTATGCTTCCGGTCAGTAGAATGTTACCCTACTAATCATTAACCAGACATGCATTTGAAAATCAACAGTAAATCCATTATCACATAATTGGCTTATACTAATCAAGTTATGACACAGATTTTCAACAAGTAGCATGTTGTTGATAGTTAGATTACCATGGATAATCTTACCCTTACCCATGGTCTTACCCTTGCTGTTGTCATCAAACATGATCTTAGGCCCTGAGCAATTTGTAAATTCAGTCAAAACTCGTATAACTCTAGTCATGTGTCTGGAACATCCACTATCCAAGTACCATACTAATCCTCCAAGCAGTTTATCTTTTGTACCTACACATATACATATTTACAACTTTTTGGTACCCACATTCACTTGGGTCCTCGGTCAATCAGTCCCTTAGGAATCTATATTTGAGTTGTCCTGATGGATTTCTCATTTTGTGTTGTGATTAGTGCGTATGATTTATGCTTAGTAGACGTCTTCCTACTAGCAGTTGATCTGTTAACCTTGATGATGGTGTTTGTGTAAAACTCCTTGACTTTATGTCAGATTTTGGTTTGCCAGACTTGTTGGCTACTTCCTTCCTAAGTTTCAGCCAGTTTACAATTGGCTTAACATAAATAATCTCATCCTTTAAGGTTAAGTTATCACAACTTGGATCAATTCTTTTATTAGTTAAACTTCCCCTAACAAAGCTTATAGTCTTAAGCTTGTCTTTCTCTAGGTTTAACTTCATTAACGACTGGTATTGTCAAATCCTAAACCGGATTTGCATCCAGTAGGCCTCAGCACACTTATTTGTTGTCTGACTACATCTCCAGACCTTGTCCAAGAACTGACCACATATGTCAACCATTGGTTTTCAGAAAATAGTGTTTAAACCTTTTCCTTGAGCATCTCATTCTCAGATGAGAGCTCAACCACTTTGTTTTCACAAGCTTTTGATTCAGAAATTTAAGATGAAGAAGAGTTATTAGTTTCATATTTCTTCTCATTTCATTACAAGATTATGAAAACTTCTTGTACTCAATGACTATGTCATTGAGTGCAGCAGTTAATTCATCTCTTGTAAATTCTTCAGAGGAGAAGTCAAATATCTTAGAATCTTTTTTTTTTCTACTACCATGAAGCAGTTGACCTCTTCATCATCACTATCACTAGATGATGTATAGTCTGAGTCTCTTTGGGCCCACTTAGCTTTGCTATCAGTCGCCATGAGAGTCTTCAACTTATTCTTGTTGTCCTTCTTCTTCTCATCTCGCTGCACTCCGACTTGAAGTGTTCTAGTTGATCACAGTTAAAACACTTTAAGTTAGACTTATAGTTATTCTTATCATCATTGTTATTATTTAAAGATCTTGATTTAGGATTTTTCTTCTTCATGAATTTTCCAAATTTATTCACGAAGAGAGTCATGGCATCGCTGCTAATCTGCTCCGCAACAGTCTTCACATCAATGGTAGAATGTGGCTCCTCAACAGTCACTAATGCCTTGGTTGCAATAACAGATGTGGAAAGCTCCTCTTCATTCTTAGAGTTTATCTCAAACTCATAGGCCTTCTCCATCTTGTTGAGGTCTTTAAACTCCCTCATCACCATCGTCTTAATATCCCACTCCCTAGGTAGAGCACGCATGACTTTGATTGCAACCTCTCTGTTGCTGTAAGTCTTGTCCAATGTGGAAAGAGTGGTGATAATCTTGTTGAATCTCCCATCGGATTCAGTCATCATCTCTCCAGGATGCATCTTAATATTATCAAACTATTGTGTGGCAACCATGAGTTTGTTCTCTTTGGTTTGCTCGTTGCCTTCATATAGTTGAATCAACCTCTCCCAAATCTCTGGCAGAGTTGCATGATATGATGTAATTGAACATATTATCATCCAAAGTTTTGTAGAGAATGTCTTTGGCCATGTTGTCAAGGTTGTTCTTTCTCTTATCTTCACTAGTCCACTTAGATCTAGCCTTTTCAATATTTATCGGACCTTCGGTAATGACAAACCACATGTCATCATCTATGACAGCTAGATGAGAGTGGACTCTCGCCTTCTACATGACATAGTTTTCCTTTGAGAACATGGGAACCTTGTTGGTGACATCCATAGACATGATTCAGATTCTTATTGGTACTTGAGAATAAAAAATGAGGCTCTAATACCACTTGTTGGGATCGGTGTCAAAAATAGAGATTAGGGTCTGACTATTGTTAACAGCTTATGATAAACGATTTGATAATATTCTTGTGAGGGATTAGTATCTATTTCTATTCTTCGCAAATCTTCATAAACTCTTGAAACGGATTCAAATGTGGAACTGTTTGTTGGATTTGAAGCTTTAGACAACTAAATGTAAATGAAAGAAATTAAAGAACATAAGGAGTTTATGGATGTTCGGAGATAAAACTCCTACGTCACCTCTTCTTCCACAACCGGAAGGATATCCACTAAGAATTTGAATAAAATACAACTCACTGAGCTAGCTAACTCTCTGTTGAACAGAACAACCTTTGTTCAACTTACAATACTGAAGTTTCTCATAGAAAAGACAATATTACAATATAATCACAGTTAGAGAGTAAGAGATTTTACTTGAGAGAATTGTGTGAAGTATAAAGTCAATAAGTTTTTCAGTTGTTAGAATCGTTGTTCAACTGTTGTCCTTGGGCTTCTATTTATAGTTGAAGTACACTAATAGTCGAATATTCTTTGTGGACACATGTCATGTGTCCGTTGGACGGCCTCCTATAATACGAGAGTACAGTAGCTCTAAGTATTTTGGATTGTGGTCATGACGAACAGATAGTGTTTCGAATATCCTTTGACCTTGTCTTGTATTGGGAATGCAATTGAGAAATATCCGCGTACGTGGCATTCATTCATTTGATAGAGTCAACTAGCATGTCAGACTATTGAAGGTAGGAGGAGTAGACAGTTGAGTGAACGTGGTTAGACGGATGCTTTCTTCAGAAGGCTAATAAAGCAAGACATCAAACGTTCTTCTTTAGACCACGTCTAAAGGAATTAGACATCCTCGTCTAACTACACTTCTCTTTAGATCGCGTCTAAAGGAGTTAAACGACCTTGTCTAACCACGTATCCCTTTAGACCGCGTCTGAAGGAGTTAGACGTGCTCGTCTAACTACGTTTCCCTTTAAACCGCGTCTAAAGGAGTTAGACGTCCTCGTCTAACTATGTATCCCTTGACTATGTATCCCTTTAGAAAGTGTCTAAAGGAGATATACGTCCTTGTTTAACTATGTTTCTCTTTAGACTGCGTCTAAAGGAGTTAGACGACCTCGTCTAACTACGTTTCCCATTAGACTGTGTCTAAAGGAGTTAGACGTCCTCATCTAACTACATATCCCTTTATACAGCGTCTAAAGGAGTTAGACGTCCTCGTCTAACTACGTATCCCTTTAGACCACGTCTAAAGGAGTTAGACATCCTCGTTTAACTACGTATCCTTTTAGACCGCGTCTAAAATAGTTAGACATTGTCGTCTAACTACGTATCCCTTTAGACCGCATCTAAATGATTTAGACATCCTCGTCTAACTACGTTTGACGTCTAAGATAGTCTGCTTCAGACCTTGTCTGAAGTAGCAATGTCTTTTAGATTTGTGCCTACACATAACAAATAGACGGTTTAGTCTGATTATAACTAAGTTTAACATAAATCATCAAAATAATGTCAGCATTGAATAAACTTATTTCCTTAATTTATTTTAATCAATTTGATTTGACTCAACAAATTCCTAATCTTACTATGTTTGGATTTCAAATTATTAAAAAATTACAGCGAATGAATTATTTCTCGGGCATGTGAACGGGTGTCTACAGTATATGTGTAAGAAGTTTCGTAACCTCCGAGGTATGAAAAACGTAGGGGTTTAGATATTTTCATGGCATGAGGAAGTGAGACAACGTAAGATTATCGATGTCCACATTCTGATTCCACCAATATTAATTGGGAATTTCATGAGAGATGGAAAAACCACATTGTGTTTTGACTTTCCCGGACTTTTTTTTTCATTCTATAATCAAACAAAAATTATTCGTATTCGAAATTGTGTCCATTTGCATCGTTAAATCTATCTCTTTTATACTTATGACTAGGAAAAAGCAGGTAGATTTGTAGTAAATACTGGACAGGCTCTCATGAATATCCGAGGAACGAGGAAAGCTAAACGAACATGGTGAAGACCAACAAAATAAAAATGTCGGTCACCCCAGGGAACTCATCCCTATGATTTAATCTACACCAACTTGGACATTACCGACGATGATGAAGATTCATATGCGGTAAAAAGATCGATTGGTATTGAAGAACCGAGAAGCTTGAGAAAGATGGCATTATCATAGAAGAGATCATTTCTAAAATGTTTACAAAAAAATTCTATTTCCCATTACAAAATTCTAAAACTTGTACTGAAAACATTTATATTCCTACTTGTAATATTAACAACAATAATTATTCTATTAATAAAGAGGTTTTTTAGTATATGCATGTTGATAATTCTTTTAACTATAAAATTATTTTTGAAATAAATTTTTATTTGGAATAAGAAGAAGAAACTTTGTCAACTTCCAGGAAAACTATTAAAATTAATTTAAATACTACAGACGATCCTCAAGTTATTTAAATTGGACAAAGTTTGAACGAAGAAAAACCTCTCAATTTAATTTAACTTTTAAAACAAAATAAAAACGTTTTCGCATGATCTTATAAAGACATGTAGGGAGTCAATCCAAAAATTATTCAACATCACATAACTCTTTATCTGGGCGCAAAGCTTGTCCAGCAAAGACGGTGGAAGATGATACGGTCCACAAAGAGGTCGAGGTGTATGTAGACAACATGATTGTGAAGTCAAAAGACCAAAAGAGACACATTTGCAATCTCGAGAAATTCTTACATAGGATGTATAAGTTCAAGCTACTTCTAAACCCTATTAATTGCACTTTTGGAGTGACGGTTTGTAAAATTCTAGGATTTCTTATTATGCAACGGGGAATTAGGCGATCACAGTTATGCACTCCTCGTAAAGTGAGAAGTAAGTAAGAGATTCATGGTCAAAATACAATACATCAGTCGGTTCATCAATAAACTGAACATGATGTGTGATCCACTATTCAAGTTGCTACATAAGAATCAAAGATTCGTGTGGACTATGCTTGACATTACACATTCTAGAAGATAATAGAATATCTCAATTCACTTCCGATCTTGATGCCTCCAAGGTATAGCATTCACCAATCCTATATTTGACAGTAACTAATCTGTTATGGACAGTCTACTAGCACAAGAAAATAAAGACAAAGTAGAAGTTGTCACTTACTACATAAACAAAAGAAAAATGGGTTACGAGCTCAATTATTCATCGGTCAAAAAGGTATGTTGGGTGATGGCATGGGTTAAGAAAAAACTCAGACACGTGCATGCACAAATCATCGCATTGCTATCACGATTGGATTTAATCCATTTTCTATTTTAGAGAAAACTACGTTTACCTCTGTGGATAATGATGATTTCCTAATATGATATTGAATAACTGTTCAAAAAGCAATCAAGGAAAGTATGGTGGTCAACTTCTTCGTTGATCAACCCATCGAGATAGATGACAAAGAGGAGAACACCTTCATAGACGAAGAGATCATGACCACATAATTGACAAACTAGAGACTCGTGTTTGACGGAGCGTCGGGAAATCAATGATACGACATTGGTGTCATGCGCATTGATTCTAAGGGTACATATAATTTAATCTCTATCAAACTCTAATACTCGGTTACGAATAGGGATAATAATGGGTACCCATATACCTGATACTCGTAGGTAACTGATGGTCGAATTTAAGTATTTTAAATCGGGTTCGGGTCAAGATTGCGGATGAGGAGTGAAAATAATTACCCGATTGGGTTTGGGGTCGAGGATGGGGAGTGTGTGAAACCCAAACTTGATACCCAAAATATTAAGATTAATATTAAAATATATATATATATATATATATATATTTGTTAAAGTTTAAAATGACTTTTTAAATTTCACATCATTTGCAATCGTTACAAATTTATTATAAATATATTATATATGTTACACATATCCACACTCCACTCCAACATCATTTTCATTTATATTCCCCATAACTTTTAATCTTTACTTTCTTTAATAATAAAATATTTTCTCTCTCTACTCACTCTTTACTTTTTATTTTTAAATTCAACAATCTTTCAATATTTTGTAACTTTTTCTCTAATTTTGGTTGAACTCCAATATTTAATAACAACAAAGTTGTTAATTTTTTAAACTTCTACAACATAATTATGTAATGCAAGTAAGTAATATTTTTATTTGTGTTTTAATATTTAGTATATTTAGAGAATAATAAATATAAATTCATATTTTAATCGGGTAATAGGGTACCCATCGGGATCGGGTACCCGGTCCGGTAAATTATGGTTGGGATACAAATAGATATATACATCAGGTTCGGGGTCGTGTAGTAAAATTAAAATCGGGTTCAGGGATAGGTACTTCACTACTTGAAGGGTAGGGTACTTGACTTTTTTGATAGAAGAGTCTTAGAAATAATGCATCTTAAACGATGGTATACGAGCGAAAAGAGTCTATATTGACGAAATTGTAATAAAAATAAGGTAGCATATGTATGTGGGCTGAAAAGTCATGTATCAGTACAAGTGTCCTAGAAATAAAATAACTTATGTAACAACTAAGGTTTGAAAGAGTCTGTATCAACCAAATCGTCTTAGAAATAAATAGAAAATGGTTTTAAATATTTTTCTTGACTTTTATGTAAAATATCTCAATTTTAGGACTTGTTTGGAATTATTCTTCTTCGCCATACTTTGTGAACTCATAACAAGTTTTATAGTTTAAAAAAATATGAGAAACATTTCTACACGATTCTTATATTTTTCTTAACAATCTCATGTACTCACCTTAATTTTTGAAATAGTTTTAGGTTTCAGTTATTTTTCTGCCCTTTCTCGCAACATGTACACTTCACTTTTAATTATGATTATTCTAGTTATGAACTATGATTGATCTAGATGCATGTCTAGGAACATAATGTTGTGGTCCCTTAGTTATAAACTAGAAAATAGGTTATTGATTGTATAAGTGTATTTGATTTAAATTATCTTTTAGTGTAAACGTCATGTCTTGAACAAAACAACAAAAGGTTCGTAGTAGAGATCGTCTTTATAGACGGAATCATGGGGTATAGTATTGAGGTCATTTTCCACATGTAATCAAGTACCCAACTCTAAAAAATTTATATTATATATCTTTCCTAGTTTCTTAAAAACCAAATTAAGTGACGATTCTCGATAAAAGAGTCAAAGACGTACATGTCCAAAATTAAGGCGCACAAGACAAAATATTAAAAGTATAGACTGTTTCTAATGGACACGTGAGACATAGCGTTGATGCCCTTTTTCACGTGTAACCATGCACTCTTTCCGAGGGTGTTATTATTTTACACGCTTAAATATTTTATTTTCCTAATTTTGTGGGGCGGTGTTTGGTGGCGACTCTTAGGTTACAAATTAGTTTTTAACTAATACTCTGATTCGATTTAATTTAATTTATTTCAAAAAAAATCGAATAGATCATATTTATCTCTTAAAATTCGAAAACCACGCATTTCGCATTTTGGGGCGAACATTTTAAATGCGTACAGGGTAATTTTCTCTTGTCTCCCCCATCAATAGAGAAAAATTAATTGGCACTCTCATCTAAGAATCATTCCAACTTTAAAAAATATAATATTCAGATATTATGAATTCATGTACACTTACACGCATTCAAATTTAATTTCTCATAATTTAAATTATGTTTTAATTTAGACAATTATAACCTCTATAACTTAATTTAATTGTAAATGGTACCATCTCAAATACTGAGCTACTCACTCTTTCATCAATTTAACTTTATCATGCATCAACAAAATAAAGAGTCTAACAATTCCTAATGAAATTTATAATAATTTCTCTCTTTACTGTTACAAACTTTTGAATGAACAAATAAATATATCAGGTAGGTTATGCTTAATTTTAATTTATGTGGTGGTCACAGTTCCACCGTTCAGGCCAAGACAACCTAAGCCAAACCATTATGGTTATTAAGTCAAACATATTTTTGTTATTATTAATAATTCAAAATTAAACCGACCAGAATGGATTAATCCAGCAGTGGTCTTGAGTGTAGTGTTGGATGGAGAGTGGACATATATAATATCGTTTCAAAACAAAAAGAATTAATTAAGTAATTAACTCGATTTAAAAACTATATATATTGATACAGAAGCTGCTTAATGTTTTCAACCGGTAGAGGTATATGTGCGGCAGACCAGTTTGAACGAACCCACTAGAAATTAATTTATGTCTTCATGAATTAAGTTATATTTTAAAAAGTTACATAATAAAATAGTTGGTAAAAAAATTAATATTTTCAAATAAATCAATCTTTGTAAATAATACAAACATGGCCTGTGATCAAATAGAATAAAATCATCTATTTTCTTGTTCATCAATCAATTTTAATTCCGTGGTGGGGCTGTTGGAAAATTCTCTTGTCTATGTCTGATCAATATATATATATATATATAAATATATCAAACTTAAGTCAATCCAGGCGGGTGGGGTTCTCTATCCCTTTCATGCATGATCCTTGTTATATATGATCGATCACATCCATCATTGATCAGACTCAATAATTATAATATAAATTCATTACCAACCGATTATACTAACAGTAACAGTTCGATTATTCTAGATTCAAAATCAAATATCAACCGTTACTATAAGAATTGTTTTACCCCAGAAGAGAATATTTTCTTTGTGAATGGAGTAGCCAAACGGTTAGATTAATCTATATATGTAGACTCAACCAGTGGCGGACCTACAAGGGGGCCTTGGGGGCCCGGGCCTCTCTCAACCAAGGTAAAACTTTTAAGATATTATATATATATGTTTATCAAATAAGGCTTTGTCTGAGTGGTTTTGGAGCTGAAATGTATAGTAGCAAGGGCGAATCCAGAAAAAAAAAATTCACTGGGCTGAAAAAGTTATAAGTATCTATATATATATATATATAATGATGCTTAATTTTGAAAGTGTCCGGATTGCCGGGTCGAGAGCTGTGATTATTTTGAATATATATGTGAGAGTAAATGGATATTTGGGTCGGATTCTGGGTTGACCCGCCCATAAATTAAAAACGGTTAAAAATAAAATTAAAAATGCTATAAGTATGTTTCGAACTCGCAATCTAACAAAAACAAGTATATTTTTTTAACCAATTAGGCTAATAACATTTTATATTTTAAATTAAACACCAAATTTGATGAGTACGGGACGTTGTAACAATATATTTTTATCCGTATGCATCGAATGAGTATCTTCCTAGTTATATTAATACCCGTAGGTGAACATATTAATCAAACAACTCCCAAAATACCCTTACTAAAATAAAATAAATATATGGAACCTAATAAAATATAAGAATATTCGATTTAAAAAAAATATATGTTAAAGAAAATGTGAGAAGTTAAATTAATTAGGTTTTAAATAATAAAAAAATTAACTATATAAATAAACATAAATATAAAAGTGTAATTTAATGGATTTTAGCCTAATTTTGTAAGAAGGTAAGAAAAAGAAAATAAAAATTAGTAATTTAATAGATTTTAGCCTAATTTTGTAAGAATGTAAGAAAAAGAAAACAAAAAATATAAATAAGAACAAAAATACAAAATTGTGGTAAAGACATATAATCAAATTATATGTTGGAGATTACGATTATAAATATTAATGCATATAAATCGTTTGAGAAGAATGTATAATATATCAAATTATTTATTTAAATACCGAAACAAATCAATATAACTGTTTTAACTTGTTTATTAATATTAGTTTATATTTTTTATTTAAATAATTTAAAATTAAAAAATATAAAAAAATTATTTTACCATTATATTTATATAAATTATTATTTTAATATTTATATTTTACTTTTTAAGTAATTTGTATTACTAATTATATTAAAATTAATAAAAAATAATATATAATTATTATATAAATGTTTAAAATAAATAATAATATAAATATACTTTTAAACTAAATAATAGTATTATATGATTTATATTATATTATATATAATTTTTTATACTTTAACTTATTTAAATAAATATTATTTATATATTTAAATAAATATGAATAAAATTTATTTTAATAAAATTATATTTAAAATTAGTTTACAAATAAATTATATTAAATTTTAAAATATAATAAAAAGAAATTGAGGTCAGGTTTGATCTCCTGACCTCTTATATAAAATCCAGCTTAAAAACCAACTAGACAAGAACATATATAATAAAAATACTTATATTTACATATATAATATTATAAATATTTACACTGGGCTATAGCCCAACGCAGCCCGTAACGTGGCTCCGCCGTTGTATAGTAGAGTTCAGGTAATCAAACCCTGTCTTTAATTATAACCTTATTTTATAAAAAAACACTATTTTCTAATAAAAAAAACTAATTCATAATTATAGTATTCTAATTTCAAATATAATTTTATTAAAGTAATTATTATTAATATTTTATTTTATAAAAAAAAATATTTTCTAAAATACAAGTAATTATTATTAATATTTTATTTTATACAAATTTTTTTTTTCTAAAATACAATATTTATAATAATACATAAATTTTAGTTAATATATAAATAACATTTATTTATATAAATTAAAATATAAAGAATTATATATAAAATAATGAAAATCATATAATATTATTATTTATTTTAAAACTACATTTATATTATAATTTATTTATATATATATATTTTATTAATTTTAATATAATTAATAATACAACTTACTTATAAATATAAAGGTAAAATAACCATTTATATAAATATAAGGGTAAAATATTATTTTATATTTCTTAATTTTAAATTATTTCAACAAATAAATGTATTTGTTAGATTTTATTTAAGGGTTGTGACACATATTTATTTTTAATCATTTATTTTATGTAGGATATAGAATAATGACGATGTTCTATAAACGAATTTGTACTTCTACATCACATGACCAGCATGAGTCTTCTCAATCAATTAATGAGCCTACTAATGAGTCTAAGTAGTTCATCAAATAAAGGAAATTTTCTTGAATTGATTGATTGATATAGTCAACGTAATGAAGATATTTGTCTTCTTTTGTACCGACTCATGGACAATAATAATTTAGTAATTGTGCTTATTAGTATTTTTATGTAATTATCGAGTAAAATTTTAATTAAAAAATGCATTTATTTGATAACCAAAAAATGCTACGTTATTAGGTATTTGGCCCCCCCAAGAAAATATTTCTGGGTCCGCCACTGGACTCAACCCAATGAATTATATATTGTTATAAGCTCAAGGATGTTAAGATCGTCACCGGAAAGAGATTGCTTAGAGCATGAACGGATCAAGACAAGGAAATCGAAAATCAAGAAATCAAACTTTGTTGGAGATTTGAAAACTTTGAAGCGGTCTCAACCATTTACATTTGAGGAGATCGATCTGTAAGAAGAAAAGCATGGTGGGCATAAGTTGAATCTTCAAGTTAACTTAAGTTGTTTTTGTTTCTTCTATATTGATTTATATTTGTATTCGATTAGCTTATTATAATATTTGTCTTATTTTGTATTTTTGTTTGAATGTTTCACATCAAATGGAATAATAAATTTTAATGTTTCACAATAATTAATGGACGTTCATGAATGTGGAATAATGACAAAATTAATGAATCTTATGGAATAAATAGGTCGCAAGTACTTTTTCAGTTTTAAAGTAATTTCTTCAAGATACTCATTCCAATCAATATGGCTTTTATTTGAGCTTCTTGAAAGTTTCAAACTAAAATTGCATATATCATGGTTTGAGTTACATGTATTTTGATATTTTCTGCTTTTTATGATAACATTTTTTTATAAATAGAAGAGAATTTGTTTCTGCTTGTTATGATAACAATTTTTGTATAAATAGAAGAGAAATTGTTTATTAACCGGTCAAAATCATATACAACCCTAACACGAGTTCAAAACATTGAGAACTAAAAAAAACCTGGATCCATTTTTGGTCATCTTGGTATCTTTTTTTAATCTATAAAATGATTAGCCTTTTCTAATAAAAACTATACAATAACATCATTTATCATATAAATTAAATGCATGAAATTAACTTAGCCTAGAATTAAGAGAACCATATAGCTAGCTTAGCATCTTTCATATGAAATTAACTTTAGCCTAGAGGTAGTTTGTTTTTCGAGGTTGATGTTTAAGGGATGAGGATTTGATTAAAAAAAGTTAAAAGATGATGACACTAAATAAATCTATAGACGGAAAAGTGGATGTTACATTTTTCTTTGAATTAAGATAAGAATAAAGCCAAGAAGAATGACTACTAAGAGGTGCCAAAATTAACATTGGCCTTAGTTTGTTAAAGATGCCATCAAAATGGTTCTCTTACTTTAAATAAATAAGAAACAAATTTTATTTTTTTTATTGTTGGTTGAGTTATAACTTAGAATCCCAATGAAGTGAAATTAGACATGGGCCTTGTTCGGTTATGAATTTTTTTTAAAACCAAGAGAGAGAAAAATTGATTGATGAGTGGTAATTTTGAGGAGGTAATGATTATTTTTGGTAAAAAGATTTAAAGGGTATTTATATATATAAATAAAATATAAAATAATAATTTAAATTAGAGGGTATTTTAGTATTTTGGTTAATGAAATGAGTAATATGATTGTTGAGAAGTGATTGATTGGAAAATTGATTTGGTTTTGGTTTTTTAAATAACCCAAGGAGAACAATGCCATGAATTCAAAATTAACATCTTAAGTTGCATATTTTGGGTTTATTTATATTTATCCAAACAAACTCTTAAATAATAAACTTAAAGACTGTAGTATTGATATTTATGTCAAGTTCTCATTCTCAATATCTACTTTTCCTCATGTGGCTAATTGATGAAACAACCCACCTACCAGATTATTATATTTATTTCAAAAGAGAAGAAATTTTTTTCTCAAATTAATTCTAATGATGGGTGATCCCCATTAGTGGAGCCCATAGACCTATCGAGATTTTCATTTGATCAACACCACTCAAATGTTGGACCTACCCAACTAAGCCTAGTGACTTTGTTGAAATTCTTGCTATCTTTGTCCTAATTCAACTACTACCACATGGATCATCTCATTTCTTTAATCCCCATTTATAGTTTCTTTGTTTTATACTAATTAGTTCCCACGATAAATAAAATAGAAAATGATATAGTCAAACAACTCAATCTTTTATCAACAATCTACTTAGAGTTTATTTGATTTTGGGTTAACTATAATTTTTATTGAGTTAAAAATAATAAATTTCTTATTTGATAAACATTATTATGTTATTTGAGTTTTAATTTATTGAATTATTATAATATTTTTTGTATTTAAAATTTATAAAAATAAAGTACGGTATCTTGTTATATATTTTGATGATGAATTGTTAAAAAAATTAATGTGATAAGAATGTTTTTATTAGAAAAACAATATCAAACGAGCTATTAAAAATATGTAACCTCAATTTAGATGAGAAACTATAAATAAACATTCAATTATCACATTAGATAAAAAAAATCCCCATAGAAAATACATTTCTAATGATGTAAGTATATATATATATATCGTTTTTATATATACATTCACTATTTATTTAGCAAATAAGCCATGCAAAATATTATTAGGGTAGTTTTGATGTCGATCTCAAGCATATACTTATATATATTATGTATATGTTTTTTCTTATGTAAAATTGATTTAATGCAAGTTGATTCTTACTTCTAGACAGACAAATGACATAACGGATCAGAAGACGACGATCGAACAAAGCTCCAAAGGTCAATATCGTTTCCATAAACTAGTTGAGACGATTGAAGTTCATTAATCTCATCCTGCCCGCTTATATTTGACCGCGATAATTGTTCATCATCTTGTGGACGATGATCCATTGAGAATAATGACAAGTCATCATCGTGATGATCTTGGTCATGTCCTTCAATGAATTGTTTCGGCGAATCTAGTTGACAATTGAGTTGCGACGCGACGAGCCTATCCACCTAGTTAGAAAACATAAATAAACAATAATGGTATCGAGTTTATCTATAACTTTAATAATTATTTATAATGCGTAACACACCTCTGCCCAATCGTTCAATCCTTGATTATTCGAAGATTCACCAATTTCCACAATAGTTTTAGGGAAACACTCTAGCCTCGGAAGATGGGTAAGGTAACGATCGACGAGTGGTGGCGGAAAATGAAGGTTGTTATTGACGGTTTCATGCATAAGTTCTTGTTTACAATTGGTACGACCACCCATGTAAGAAAGTATTTGATCCAAAACAGGATCATCAGTTGGAAGATTATTAATCTTTTTTCTGATAATTGAATTAGTTGATCTTGAATAATCCATGGAATTAATATCATCATGTGATGTGGTTTGATTTGGACGAGGTAAGTCCATGGCTTTATGATAGTTTTTCTTCTTGAAGACTCTGCATACAACCCACCCTTCTTCCGGCCCTGATTCTCCGACCATGTTCCCGCCGGCAGCCTTTAAATAAATAATCAAAAATTAATTTATTTGTTTCTCTATCTCCTACCTACTTTAATTGATATATGTTCTCATCTTAATAATTTTGTCGTGGGTTTATTTTTCTTCTTTATAATCATTAATATGATTAGATAAAATAATTAAAAAGTCCTATATATAATATGTGTAAAAGCCATTATCTGTCTTTTATTTTTTATTTGTCCCAAAATAATTTATACCAAAATATTTAGTACAATACATGATTTTTGTTATCTTTATTTGGTATCTTCAATTATAATAAAAAATATAAGATATAATTTAAAAATAATTGACAATATGATAAGGTCACAATTTTTTCTTCTTCCAATAAATAATGTAGTTAAAAATGAGCAAATGTGGGGTATTTTGAAATAACACATAAATGCTGGTTTGATGTAAAATATAGTTTATTTGACCTTTTTTAGCATATAATATTTTGAAATTTTATTTAAAAAATTAAATAATTAAGTGATTATTTACAACTAATATTGTTTTAATTAATTTATAAAAAAAAAATAGACTTTTTTGGAGGTATTTGATAAAAAGTAATGAAAATATTTAAAAATAATAAGTATTTTAAAACACTCAAAATTAACCTACATGACTATTTTTAGTTGAAAATTTGACTTAAGAAATGATTGATACAATTACAAAATAATTTCTAATTTTAAGCCAAAAGAAGAATATGTTTAGAGTTGGATTGCTTACATTAGCATCTTGTGAGATATCCTCTAGTCTATATTCATGCATTATCCAATCCGACTTCTGACCATGAGGGGCTCGACCTTTGTAAAAGACCAAAGTCTTTCTCATCCCGATCCTCTTCAATCCTCCATATATGACCTTATCGCGGCCAGTCGCCTTCCAAAAACCAGCAGCCGTGGCTCGGTTGGTTCGAGTTCCGGTTGGATATTTCTTATCCTTGTGGCTAAAGAAGTACCAATCGTTTTGTGGACCCGAACCTATCTTGCATCTCTCTATATAAATATTAAAGAAATTAGAAAAAAGAAATGGGTATTAACTAAATTTGTAAATAAAGTAGAAGGAAAAGATATTGAACTTAGTTAATTATTACCTTGAATGTCCCAAGGTTCAAGTTTATTGAGGTCGATGTCACGGATGACGTCAAGGTCGATCTTTTGATAAGCGACTTTCTTTCTGAGGTAGTATTGAAGAAGTTCCTCCTCCGTTGGATGAAAACGGAAGCCTGGAGGAACCTGGGATTGACCATTAACGGAAAGATTCATGGTTTGCTCTGACATTTTTGTTTTCAGCTTATAATTAATTCGATTTCGTACGTAGTACTTGGTACCAACAACAACAACCTAGGATCGACCTAGCTACCAGTACTCACTCTCTCTCTGGAATGGATGAACATGGAATGAGAGAGAGAAAGTAAGAAACGAACAAAGGAAAGAGATGAAGAAACGAACAAATTGGATAGATAGAGAGAGAGAGTGTGAGAAAATGGCAAGCAATGACATGATGATTTATATGGGTCCGAGAAAATATGCATGGAGAAGAATTTTTTATTTTTTTAAGTCTAGTATATTTTTTTTTTATAAATTGTACATGTGTGAATCATCAAACTTCATGAGTCATAACCAACATTAATTAGTGCACTTGGAGAAGGAATAAAAAGATATACAATATTTTAACGGTTAATATTAATAAAAATAATTTAATTTGGCCTATTTCTTGTTAGATTTTTATTTTAATCTCCATCAAAACACTTTTTAAATCAATCACTTCGTATCTATCTTATCATTAAAAATAATTTCTAAAATACTAAAATACCCTTTTAATTTAAAAAAAAAGAAAAAAAACTGTATAATTAAAAATGTAAAGAGGATGTGAAAGAGAGAAAGGGTAATATTGAAAAAAACGGAATTTATTATTTTAATATTAAATTAGTACCGTAACAGTTTGTAATAATTACTTTTAGGTTATTTTAAAAACCTGAATCCGAACTACACATTGGTCTAAAAGGGTGGTCGACGCCGTATACTCGAGTGCGGATCTAAAGCTATATGAATTGTAACTCGGTTCCAATATTTGGTATATATAATTAAAGGATTTAAATAGTTTTTGTTTCATTATTTCATAATATATATTATCATTTTAGCCAAGATAACTTTTATAATAAAAAATTAGTTTGAATAAATTTCAAATAATAGTTATCCTTGTATTAGTAAATATATTGTAACATCTTAGGACCAATACTTGTATATATATATCATGTTTTGAGAAGATGATCTATATATGGTATGGTTGAGTGTAATTTTGTGGGATTTAATTAAGTTTATGTTATGAGAAAAATAAAAAGAGAAATGATTGGGAAGAGAATTTTGGAGAGCGAATTTTATAGGGAATTATGTGGTACAATCTGATTTATTGAAAAATTAACAAATTTTATCTCTCTCCTTTCTATTCATTCTTTATCTTTTTTCCGTTAGTCATATGGTGACACGTCATTCTCTCTCATTGTCTCTCCCAAATTTCTCAATCACTCCTCAACTAAAAATGTAAACAAAATAAGAAAACAAACTAGGTGCGGCAAAACTCTTCCCAACCACCTAAAAGTGGGACCAGCTAGGCGTTATAGGAAAAGAAAGTATGAGCTGAAGCAGTGACCTTCGACCTTAAAAAATCTCTTGAAAACCACACAAGGAACCACCGTTATTTCTCACTCTCTCTCTTGCATGTTTTTGTTTTCAACACTGCAACGGTCTTCTTGCATGTCTACTTAAAAAAATATTTTATTTTTTTATACATATAAATATATTATTTATGTGACACGTGAGAATAATTAATTAATTAGAGGATTGATTCATCATGTGTTTATTATTTTTCTTAAGAATTAAATATGGTCGGTCACAAGTATATTCATTTCTACTTTGTCATTATTATTATTTTATTTTCTCGTATATTGATCATAATATTCAATATACTAATAAGGTTATTAGAATATATATATATATATATATATATTTATAAATGTGATAGTGATGGTTTATTTGGTGAATATTTAAGTCGTGCAAAATGCAACCACCTCTCTTAGCCTTGATTCTTATTGGGTTATTTATAATATAATTAATAGATTGTTTGTTTGAAATAATGAAGCAAAAAAGAGTTATATATTTGGATTTATTTGAATAAAAAAACTTAAAAGATATAAATATATATAAGAATTAAAAAAAAAAAGGATGTTTTAAGGTGTTTAAATTGATTATTTGAATTTTATGGTTGATCAGTTGCTGTACAAAATAAGTTATTGTAGATTATTTTAAATTATTTAAAATGAATAAGACCTTTAAATTTGATCCAATAATTAACAAAAAAAAATAGAATACAACTATACAAGGTTGAGATCATTATACAACTAAACTTCATTTTTTATTGTAAGATTTATTGAGATAAGCATATAGTTAGGGTGTTCAACCAGACAGTTAACCGGTTAAACGGTTTCGGTCTTCATTTGTCTTTTAATTTATAAACCGATTAACCGGACGTTAATGGTATTGGTTTTACCGGTTCCGGTTCTACCGGTTTTTGTCAGTTTCGGTCAGTTAACCGGGTTTAACCATGAACTGATAATTTAATTTTTTAAATTAAGTAATAAATTTATGAAATTGTTTTTTTTTAATTATTGTTTGTACTTTCCTATTATACTATTCTCTATCATTTTTTTTTGTCTATATTATAATATATTTTATTGATATATTTAGAAATATGTTATAATATATTTTTTAGCTATTTTTTTAGCTTTTATATATTTCTTGAAAAAATTCAAATTCATTATATCGATTAGTTTTTGACTAACTAAGTATAGGCGAATTCTCAACCTGATTGAATGAGAAGTGGAATTGGTAAGTTAAATAAAATAATGGTTATCCGAATAAATTATTTCAGTTTGTTTTTAATTTATTTTTGTAAAATTTTATATAAATTATAATGTTTTTTAAAAATAATTCTATAAATATTATAATTTAAAATTGAAAAAAAAAATATAAATTATTAAATATTATTTATAAAATAACTAATACAAATTATAAAATCTAAAAAAATATAATTAAATTATTACCGGTTTACCTGTTAAACCGTTAGAAAAATAGGTAAATCGAAAACTGAACCGTTTAACCGATAAAAAATCGGTTGAGCGGAACCGTTAGAACCGGTTAACCAATAAACCGTTAAAATGAAACCGGTTAACTATCGGTTCGGTTGGGTTACCGTTTTTCTGGTTTTTTTTCACAGACCTACATATACTACTCCAATCAAATTCCATGATTTCATTTATAGCTAGCATTGTAAGGTGACCACTGAGAAAATAAAAGAGAGTATAAGTGACGTTTTCTTAACATTGTAGATATTCTTATAATGTTTGTAATTTTTACTTGAGGTTTATGTGCTTTTACATGAAGTTGTGTTCATTTTATTTGTTCTTTTATAACGTAGTTCAATTTCTACTTAGTTTTTTTTTTTTAATTTGCAAAAGGATAATAAATATATTTTTTTTATAGATGCATAATTTTTGTGATGATTATAAAAATTGGTAGAATTTTCAAAAAATATTAAATAATTTAATTCAGGTAATAACATTATTTGTTAAAAGTTACTCAGATAAATTTTAAAATAATTAAAAAATTACAAACTTTAAACTTTGTGTACATATTATTTTGTGAAGTTTTCTTTTTTAATTAAAAGAGGACCATATAATGACACTCTACAATTATGATCCTGCTTAAATTTAAAACGATTCTTACCATTGGGCTACTTTAGTGGAGTAACATTTTATTTAACTTGCTAATAATTGTCATTTTGTGAACTTAATTTATATCACAGTGAAAGTCTCTATATTTGCCTTCAATTTCAATTTCTCATTATTATTTTTATTGAAAATGGCAAGAAGATAGTAAAAAAATGAAAAATATTCATATATAATCTTTGTGAAGATGGTAGAAAATGGTAGAATTTTCAAAAAAAATAAATAATTTAATTCAGGTGATAACATTAATTTGTTATAAATTATCCAGATAAATTTTAAAAATAATTAAAAAATTACCAACTTTAAACTTTGTGTGCATGCCATTTTGTGAACTTAATTTATATCACAATGAAAATATGTCTCTATCTTTTGTCCTCAATTTTTTTTTATCCTTTTGTTTATATTCTCTTTTCAATGAGGTGAACTTATTAATATATTTTTTTGCTTCATCAAGTTTAATTTTGTTTTTATATTTTTTTAACCGACTCATTTCTTCAATAAATGGGTGAAGTTCAACCACTCTTTTAGAGTATAGATTTTTTAAATATCTTAATTTTTGACCCTTATTATGCTTTATTTATGAATTAATTAATTCATTATTATTAAAAAAAACTATTAAAAAAAAGTTTGAACCTTTTTATAAACAAAAAGGTTGTGGGTCATTCAATATATTTTTTAATACAAAGTGATAGATTTTATTGAAATGTACATACCATTCCAAAAATAATTAATAATAATAAAATCAATGTGATGACTCTCTCTCCCTGCATTATATAGAAGACATTTTTTCTTCTAGAATATACGAGTTTGATGTCTCATAATATCTCTCGATTGTTTTTTTTAAACGGTTTAACACCATTTCATTAAAAGGCCCAAAAGTGGGAGAGTCAATAATCAAAACTAGACAAACCCTAGTTTTGATTGTAAGATGACAAATAAAAAACCCAAAAATTTCTAAACGGTGACAGTCAAATCAAATTACAAAACACAGATTATAATGAACAAAGACTACAATCTAGCTATCCCAACTTATGTTGTCTCCATATCCGCCTTTTGACCATATTTCCTTCTTTCACGTCCCATTCTTCTTGCGTTCTTCATAAAGGGAGATTGAATTGAAGTTGATGATGATGTTTGTCTGCTCTTTTGTTAAATCTTCTTCTATATGAACTCGTACTAACATAATAAAATGTATTCTTCTTCAGGATATCAGGGCTTTTGTCACTACTTTTCTCAATCTCAGTTTTACGTGTTTGAGGATCAACAACCTTGGTTTCCTATGTGTTTTTCTTCTCTGTTGTATTTTTGATTTCATCTTCTGTCTCTTCATCTTCATTGTCTTTAGGTTTATCTTCTTCAGTATCCCCTATTTCATCAATTTCGTTGATTTTTTCATTATATGATTCTACCTTACTTTCTTCTTCTACATCATTACTTTCTTCCTTCTCTGATTCTTCCTTGTTTTCTTCCTTTGTATTTTTTCCTTGCTGATTTTCTTTAACTTCTCCAATATGCTCTTTGATTCTTGATTTTTCCGTTTCATTTTTCTGCTTTTCTTCTTCTTGGGCTTTTAGGATTTTATGCTCGTCCTCAACTATTTTTTCACATTTAGTGCTAGCATGTTGAAAAGTATCACAGAAAACACACCTGTCTGGCCTCCATTCATATGAGATTTCCATGATTGTAGACTTTCCTTTCCTGTCAACTACTGTCATGTTCTTTGGAAGCGTACTTCGAGGATGAGCTACAATGCTTATTCTAGCAAAGGTAAGTTGTTCTCCTCGGTCCATTTATAATGGTTTTCCCAATAAACTTGCAAAGTGACTTAAAGTTTATGCATTGTACATGTGTGCTGGGATGTTCCAAAGCTTAAACCATATCTGGACTGTTTCTTTTGGTTTGCTTAACAAGTTTAATTTTTGAGACCATCTCTCCAGCTTTATACAATTTGATCAATATAAGTATGCCCATATTTCAGAATATCATCCAAGTTTGATTCTTTCTTGAACTGCAGAAAATAGATATCATGTATATTTGTAGAAAGCTTAACTAGTCCCTTCTGTTCCCATTGTTTCATTAAGGCTTCTTTGGTGATTGAGAATATTGATACTCTATTCTTCCTTATATAGTTTCCAACCACTACATTTTCCCATTCTTTAACACATTTTTCTTCCACTTCAGTTGGCAGTTTAAATTCAAAAGGAGAATTGAGTACCTCCACTTTTATTTTAAAATTGCTCAAGTAGATTTTTCCTTTAAAAGCATGATCCTCTGTTTTTTTTCCTGTGTTATTTTTCCGGACCTCGTTTACTCTCTAGATGGAATTGCTCCTGATAGTATAAGTCTTAGATTTAGGGGACTTCATCAGCTCCCTCATTATTTTAACTGACCAGTTTACTATCTTTTCATACTCTTCATTCTGTAGTAAATTCCAGTCCTTAAGATAGTGTACATTCAATTGGACAGTTGTTTGCTGCATTTTTTCTTTGTTAAGCACAATCTCTCATTTCTTTTCGTGCATCAGGAACATTGTGATTTGATTTTTCAGTCCAAAGAGATTTGCTCTTTCATTGTAACCAACCTTCTAAATTGCTTCTTTCTTTCCCTGATTTCTTGCTACATTTTCTTCAAAAATTTTATCAACAATTGGTTCTTGACCTTTGTTGAATTCCTGTTTTTCCTAGATAATTTCTTCAGAAATTCTATCAATTTCAATTTCAACTGTCTCCATTAAACCTTCCATAAAAAATTATTTGACTTCCTTATTCTTATTGCTTTTCTTTCTTCCCATTTTAATGAAGAATAAGAAACAACAACAAAACAGAGCAATTATAGAACAGGTTACACCAGAAACCCTATCTATTGAATAATAGGGTAAAACATAAATATTAACTTTCCAATCAAGTTTTGCAGCTGAATGAACGACCAAGTTATTAGAGTTACCGTGTCGTTTGTGTAGTTCGTGCCGATCGTGCCGAAAGTGACTTAAAACGACTAGAAACCGCGAACACCACAAGTGAACCACGACCTTGATATCTCGTCGATCGTGCCGATCATTCCATTTGTGCCAATTGTGTCGTTCGTGTCGATCATGTCGTTCGTGCGGATCGTGCCGTAATGATGAGAGAATTGGCTGAAATCTTCGAAAGCTTTTCTGAAAATTAAGTTTTGTTTTTTTTTTTTTATTCAATTGTTAATAACATATAATTTATAACTTTATAAAATATTATCAGATTATATTAGAAATGGTTAAATTTAAAGAAATAAATAACATAAAATTATTTCAAATTAACACAAAAATTAATATGAATATATATATATATATATATATATATATATATATATATATATATATATATATATATATATATATATATATATATATATTAAATAGGATTGTTTGTCAGTCATTTCAATTTATTCAAAACATTAATATCACTTCAAAATGAAATTTATATCTCTAAGAAAATATAGACTTCCTCTACATGGTCAATAATATTTGATAATATAGAATACAGAAAATAAATATCATATTTATTTATCTAAGTGTCATATTTTGTTTACGTGTAGGTAAAAAAGTTAGTAAAAATTGTTATATTATCAAAATAGATAGAAATCACTCAGTTAAATTTTTTTTCCTTCCTTTTTTTTCTCTCATTCTTTCTTCCAGTTCTCTATTGTGATTTTCAAAATATGAAATATTCAAGATCATGCTTTCAAATCCCGAGAAATGATTTAGTCCTTATTTGGTTAGGATTATTGAAATGAGTTAGAGAGGGAAAAATTAATGATTAGTAATGATTTTGAGGAACTGAAATATGTTTTTTTTTTAAATGACTTAAATGATATTAATAAAAAAATTTTTAAATAGTGTGTATTTTAGTATTTTAATTAATAAATTGATTAATTAAAGACAAATTACCCGGACGGCGCTTTAATTACTTTGATCGTTCACTTTAACCTCTCAAATTAAAATTTTAAAATAAATCGCCCTTCAAATTTTAGAAAAGTCACCAATGGCACTTTCGTTAATTTTTTTTTGTTAAACATAACGGGTTAAGCTTAAAATATATTTTTTTTATATATATTATTCTTAATTATTATTTTTTTATATTTATATATATAATTATTAAATTTCTTATATACATACATATATATAATTTTTATCTATTATCATTAATTTTTATATTTATATAATTATTAAATCTCTTTTATATATAGATAATATATATTATTTATTTTTATCTATACATATTTATCCCTAAATTATTTAATTTTTTAGTCAATCTCTCCCTAATCATTTCTCTCAAATAAATTAAGATGCATAAATATCAAAATAATTATAACATTACTTTGTTCTTTATTATATATAATCTAATGAAAATCAAATAAGGTAAAAAAAAAAATTTGACTGGCACTGATCCGCTATGTCCCGTCCCACCGAGATTCAGGTAGGTCTAAAATTGGATCTCTCTTTCTCTTCCTCTGAAATCACCGATTCTCCACAGAAACCAAAACGACGACAAGAAAATGGATTCGCGTCCATTGGCAGCTTTACTCTTTCCATTAATTTCACAGTTTCTCGTAGGACCGGACCTGCTGTGTAATTAGTGAGGCAATTGCCTCAGGCCCAAATATTTTTGGGGCACCAATATCTTCAAAAATAAATAAATTATAATAAAATGTTCATGGACTTATTTTTAAAAAGCCCATAAATAATAATTGATAACCTATCAATGATAAACCCTAACTTAATTTGTATCCAAAAAAATAAAAATGAAAAACACTATCTTACTTGGAGAAAAGAATCGCACGATTCCCATTTATCAACAAAATCAAGAAAAAAAAATAAGAACAAGCATTCTAGAAAAAGAAAAGGAAACACTTCCCCCAAACCCCAACTCCATTCTAGTAAGTTTCTCCAATCAGAAAAATGGATATTGATATTGTTATTGGACAGTTAAATGGGCTTATTTATTTTCTCAAGAGTTTAGAGAATCTGGATTAGATCAAGCCTTGGTTGAAGCCGAACATAATGTAAGTGAAATGCGAATTTAACCTATTTTCCGAGAAAAATGCATCATTCAGAGAAAGAGATAGTTTGATGATATCAACAGTGAAGAGGTAACTCAATCTCCTAAAGAATCTTTTCGAGTTAATTACTTCTTATTTATAATTGATCAAGCTCTTTCTTCACTTCAAACTCAGTTTGAACAATTTCAAAAGTACGAAGAAACCTTTGGGTTTTTATTTAGTTTGGAGAAGTTGAAGTCTATTGATGATGATGGTCTCTTGAGCTCATGTGTTAATCTTTAAAATTCTTAAACACATGATGGACACTCCGATGTTGATGGATCATATTTATTTCTAGAACTAAAATTGTTAAGACATTCATTACCCGGAGAAGAAAGAGCGATTGATGTGCTGGATTATTTGAAAACAATGAATGGTTGTTATCCAAATTCCTATATCGCATATCGAGTTTTGTTGACTATACCAGCTACTGTTGCATCTGCGGAAATGAGTTTTTTCAAATTTAAGTTGATTAAAACTTATATTCGATCAACTATGTCGCAAGAAATACTAAATGAGTTAGCTATGTTATCTATCGAAAAAAATTTATTGAGAAAGTTGATTATGCAAACTTGATCAATATTTTCGCTTCAAAAAATGCGAGACAGGTAATATTCAAGTGACTATGTACTAGTTCGGAACATGAATTTTATATTTTGTTTGGATCTTCTTTGTTTTATTAGTATTTACTTATGACATATTGTTTTGATGATATTTTATTTCTAGAATTCATGTTACAAATACTATTATATTTAAATCGATAAAAAAATATGAATATTAAGCTTTGAGGGCACCAAGTTTTGTGCTCGCCTGAGGTCTCGAAATCTTAGGTCCGACACTGGCTTCTCGTTATCTTTCTCCTTCTCCTTCCTTCCTCTTCAACCAGTCCTCTCTCAATCCCCAATTTTGCGTTCGACAACGCGTTAAAATAAAATATCATCTCAATTATAACTCACTTCGTAACTACGGCCGAAATCGTTACTTCATTCTTCCTCTTCCTTAGAGAAATAATATGTATAGATAAAAATAAATAATCTACATATATATATTTAATCTATATATAAAAGAGATTTAATAATTATATAAATATAAAAATTAATGATAAAAAATAAATATATATAATAATGATTGAAGATAATATATATAATAATGATTTAATAATTATATATATAAATATAAAAATAATGATTAAAGATAATATAATATATATATATATATATATATTTTAAGTTTAACTGGTCGTTATGTTTAACCAAAAAGTTAACGGAAAGAAAATTAGTGACATTTTTAAAAGTTGAAGGGGTGATTTGTTTAAAAATGTATTTGAAGACTAAAAGTGAACGATCAGAATAATTAAAGAACTTCCTAAATAATTTTCCATTCATATAATGGACGAGAGGTGAAGTTATGTTTCAAAATAAGGCCTCATAGTTTGAATTTTGAACGTCCGTCAGAAACAATTGAATTTTTTTTTCGGCAAGATTGTAGGTTGTGAGTCGCCCATTATTATTATTATGCCCTGGTTCTGACTTCTTAATCTTTAAATAATCGAATCAATTAGGCCGGACTATAGTTTTGTTATTAGATTTGAGATCTTAGAGAGTGTATGAAAATAAGAAAAAAAAATAAAGGAAAAAGAAATAAAAAAAAAGAGAGAAAAAAATAGTTGAATTTTTTATTCTCATAGTGTTTTCATATTAAAAATATTTCTTTTGGATTATTCTATGTAAAGATTACACAAATACTTGATTTCTGCTATGAAAATACTATGTTTTAAATTTAATTATTAAGTAAAAAGGTTGTTAATGTTTAGCCCTAAAATAATTGCTTCATTTAGATAGTAAGACAAAATAATCAAAGTCTATAACCTACCTGTGTACTATATATCATGTTGTCTAATCTCAATTATATTTTGTATTTTTGAAATAAATAAAGACATGTTGACTCCTTTACTGAGATTGATTGAGTTTGGGTTATGTTATGTTATGATTATTAAATTTAAATTATTTCATAGGCATTAAATTTAATTAATATATGAAAACATGTTATTTCAAAGAAACATGTATATTCCTTTTTTCTAAAATAAAATACATATTATTTATATAAAAATAAATAATTTAGTTCATTCTCAAATCAATTTCATCACTAAATTTATTAAAATACTCTCTTTATTTGTTTAAAAAAATCATTTGTCATAGTATAATAATATTTTTTTACAAAAATAATCTACTTTTTAAAAGTAATCATCAATCAAAATTATTTAAATAATTCAAATAAATAATTATACCGAAAATGACCCTACCACTTTTATTCCCTTTATATAGTTTAACAAAACATCACAATACAATAACTCTAATTAAACATCATATCTTTTAATATGAACAGTTTGAAAATTCAAAAATTCAAAAAATATGTTATGTTAGGGATTTTTTGGATATGGTTAAAATTATAAACTGAATTATTTGAAAATAATAATTATGGGTGATTTTGAGAAAATATAAAATACTGTATTTTTGATTAAAAAAAATATTTAAAATTATTAATATATAAAGATAAATTAAAAAATTATAATTAATAATAAAGAGTATTTTAATATTTTTTTTATTAAATTTAATAATTTAATAAAAAATATAAAAAATTTAAGTTATTTAAATAACTAAAATCTTTCCATTTTTGTATGTAGATCAAAAACACTATATGTTAGCTGAAATGTAATATTAATAATTAATTAGTTGGGTAAAGGTGTACATATTTTTAATTAAAAATAAACAAGAAATACAGGAAAGATAGAATCAAAGTATGTTAGCTGAAATACAATATTAATGATTAATTAGTTGGATAAAGGTGAATACATATTTTTAATTAAAAATTAATTAACTAGAAATGCAGGAAAGATAGAATCAAGGGAGAAATCATGATCATATCACCTTTTTATAGACATTAGTAGAACATCAGCCAATCATCTTCAATCTCATGTTCATCAAAGGTCAAAATGAATGAAAATGCCTCTTAACCAAATTGTTGGTGATGATGATGATCCTCTCTCCCTCAAAATTTCCACAATAATTCTCATTGCTTTTTTAATTGCACTCATTTTTCTAGGAAAGAATCTTAAATATTCACCACCTCAACAAACAAACAAACAAACAAATATTATAATTAATTTTAATCAAAGATAAACAACTATAATTATTTTTATGTCATTTCCAAACATATACATTTTGAGTTAATGTAAATATAAGCAAGTAGCTAGTTTTCCATAACATGTTTTAATTAAGCCTACAAGGCTACACCTAATGTAGGATAAAACCACTTGCCTATTCTAGGATGAAAACGGTAGCCTATCTATTATATAGGATTGAGTTGGGCATGATATCTATACGTAATTCAATACTTTGGTGGTTAATATATCCGGTTGGGTCTGACACCTAAGATTTAGGTAATTCTATTTATTTTGTATAGCTCTGGTTCGGGTTGAGTTTTAATATAACTTAAACAAAATTAATTTTTTAATTAATTATTTCTTAAAAATTATATTATTAATTTCATTAATTAAAATACTTAAATACTTTTTATTTTAAATTTTTATTTTTTATTTTAATGGTATACATCAATGCACCCTAATGCGAACAAGGCCATAGTTTCATTTAGAGCTGGTTTAATATTTAGTTATTTGAGTTTTTCTTGTTTTGTTTTCTAAAAAATCATGTTTTATTAAATTTTGTAAAAAATTAGCTTTTTATGGTATAAAATCAGAATATCTTTAATTTTTTCTACAATAATAAAAGAAATGAATTTTATATAATTAAATAAATGGTAAGTTTGGTATTTAAATAGATAAAAAAAAGTGATTATATGATTAAAATGATGAATGAAAGGATAGTTGGATTTATAAAACCCACTACATCAAACAAGGCCTTAGATTTGATGTAATGTTTTTTTTTTTCAATATTTTATCTCAAAATTCAATCCTTCTTTCAATATCATTTAAACCATCTAATAACTCATTTTAAATAAATATGAAAATCATCATTTATTTAATTACATAAAACTAATTTATTTTAAAAAAATAAAAGATAATTTTTACTTTTAACCACAAAAATCTATTTTTTTTTATAGAAAATTTAATCAAACATAATATTTTAGAAAAAAAATCATGAAAATTAAACATTAACCACTACATCAAACGAGCATAGGTCAAATCAACACATTTAAATTCATAAACTTGTCCCGCTAAAATTATGATTGTTTAGTTGATTGCAGATTGGGTGAGCTTTAAAATATACAAAATATGTGTTTATACCCGAGTCGGCTAGTCCATATAGAGGTAGGTTGGTACGGTATAATTTAATTTTTGTATTTATACCTTACACATTATCGAAAATTTTGGTATAAAAAAATTCATGCCTTACTTTCCATTGACTTAAATATACCTTCATTTTAATATATCTTAATTTTGATACGGTATTAATTTAATATGTATTCGATACATATAAAACATATTAACTTAAAAAAAACTAATTTAATATGGTTAATACACAAACGTTAAAAAAAAACTTAAAATTAAAAATATCTATCATAAAATAAAATATTTTTTTAAAATTTAACATTTTTAGAAACTAATAAATATTTAGAATTAAATTTAATTATAAAAATAGAGCTAAAAAGAATAAACATAAGTATAATATTCAAGTTAGACTAAATGAAGACGAAATAGTGAGTTTTAGAACGGTCTTCAATCGCATTAGCATCTGTAATTTTTTTTATAAATTAATAATACAATTCGAATTAAATAATAAATAAGAATAAACTTACTAATCAAGTTTTATATTTGAGATGAACTTGACACCATATATATTAGACTTTATTAGATTTATTTTGGAAAAAGAAACTATCACTTTATAATGAAATAAAATTAGTTTTATATATTATAAAAATCCTAGACATTGCATATATTGAATAATATTATAATATAATTATATTTTTATTTGATTTTCATAAATTATATTTATATAATTAAATTAATATCAAATATATTTATTTCCTATTATATAATATATATTTTTTAATTTATAAATATTATTTCGCTATATCTAGATATACTAAAATTTTGAAAATCGTAAACTTTATTATATTAATAATTTCGATATTGGTATTATATCTTACATTTTTTTGGTACACCAAACAAATCGATATTTTCAATATATTACGGTAATGTACGTATTTTCGATAAACATATAATTTCGGTGCTTTTCCCACCTATATATATTTAGTCAAATGGATGATAAACTAAAATTAGTCACTTTTAATGTAATATTTGTGGGAAAAACTTGTATACACATGTTGATATTCAATCTCTCTCTATATAAAATAAATTTTAATTAGGTATATTGCATCTAAGGATGACAATTTGAATTTGCCTCGCGAAAACCGAATCGAATTATCCCGTTTGGGATGGTTTTTCTCCGAAACCGAACGGGGATGGGGCAGAGATGGTATTTGTGTCCCCCGCCCCGACTCGTCCTGATTTCACCCCGATTTTTCCCCGAACACCATAAATATAATTAAATATATTAAATCACCAATATATTTATTTATTCACTATATTTTATAATAATAGTAAGGTTATTTCTTTATAATAATATAAAATTTTAATATAATACAATATATATAATATTAAAAAATTTGTTTATATAATTTTATTCTATAATTTTTATTTATTTTTTAAAATTATTTTTATAAATGGTGCCCTGCGGGATTCCCGAAATCGAAAAAACCCAAACGGGGCAGGAATGGTATTAAAAAAATCCTCGAAATTAAAATGGGGCGGGGATGGTAAATGCATTCCCCCGCCCAGAACCGCCCCATTGTCATCCCTAATTGCATCCTCTAAATTCAAATCTTAATTATTTTTATAACTTTTATATGAATTAAAAATCTACATCACAATTTATAATTTTATAATAATTATTTTAATTTATTTCTAAATAAATAAAATCAAAATAATTAATCCAATTGTCAAAAATCAATTAAAACAATTAATTAGGCTAATTATTGTGATAATTAAAACCTAATTAATTAAGAAAAATGGTCAGAATAATAAAAAATTTAATCTAAGATAAATATTGTACTTATTTATCTAAAAATAATTTTATAAAAAATAAGGGACCAAAATAAATAATTTAAAATGAATTGTTGTATCCATTTAATCGAAAATAATTATTTATTTAACCGTAAAAATATAAAAAAATTGTAAAATATTTTCCATTTTTATTTTAATATTTTGTGTATTTTAAAAGATCAAAATTAAAGCCAATATGGTGAAAGAAAAATAAATTTCAAACAAACCCTTAAGGTTTTAAAATAAAAATAAACTCATTATCGTGTGTGGTCGAAACTTCCAAAGGAAGCTACAGACGAAAAATGAGCCATCGAATGGGCATATTATCATCCAACGCCTAGAAGCGCTCCGCGTTCCCGTTGTAGTAGAAGTAGCGGGCATTCAGGTCGTAGTAGAACAACTAACGGGACGTTAGATCCATTCTCCGAACGTTGATGGAATGCCAAGCGTGCACGAAACGATGTCATTTTGGCCTCCGGTCGTCTTCCTCATCGCGACATCACGAGGATGAGGATGAAGATTCGTGTTGATCTTCTCTTTTTGGAACTCCCTCATTAGTCCATCATTTCGTCTTATTTAAAGCTTGAAATGATCACCCTACGATGGTGATCATTTCTCTTTATCAAAATAGGGATGAACCATCCCTATTCCCGCGACTTCAGCCAAGAACAACTAAAATTCATTAAAGACTTTTGACCGATTCAGGCCACTAAAAGCCTCCACCAACTCAGGACAACTATAAATAGACCCCCTAACTCGATCCCATAATAGAGAATCCAATCTCCCCTCTAAAATCACGATTTTACAGAAATCTGCCATTGAAGCTCAAAGCTTCTAAATTTTTCGAAAATTTGTTTGAGGCCTTAAATCTTAAATCTGTGGATCCTAAAAGCTTTCCTAAGGATGAAGGAGTGTTTTCCAATCTTTGGTAAGATTCCAATCAGCCCTTAATTCATGTTTACAGTTTGAATTTGAAATTTTAATATTTCAAATTGCATGAGTTTGTATGCTTGCTGTTTATGGTGTTTTATGGATGGAAACCGATTCTCAGATCATTTAAAAACTATCTAGATAGGATATAACCGATTAATCGATATAAATAACAAAAACCCAAAATTTTATTTTCAAAATAAAAAACGGGTTTATTGTTCTTGAGTTAATTATGTTGAATCACATAAAAACAAGGTCTAGAGCCTCAAATTGAGAAAGGACACGTCATCGTTACTTTTCCTAAAGAATGAGAGATTTGAAACTCATGCTTTGGGAAGAAAAAAAGCAAAAAAATTAAAATACCAAAAAGCAAACTGGAATAAACTTCGAAAATCTCTAAAGAAATGAAAAATGTTCCTATTTTGGTTGAGGTATTAAAATAATCATTCATGCTCACTCAAACTCTAATCTTGATTGCTACGACAAGAGCAAAATGTATTAATTCTACCAGATACACCACATGAACGAAAAAGAAAACTACTCAAGTCGTTGAAGTATTGAAATCACCATCCGTTTCCTACCTAAGATCTGAATCTTGCTTGCATATGGAAAGGGTAACGATGTACCGGTTCTACCAGATATACCCGCGAGCCTACAAAAGAGAAAAATGGCATATTAAAACCCAAAGCCTATCCCAAATATTTTTGCGATGAGTCAAACTTTCAAGAAATGTGGTTCAGGGCCGAACAACCAAAATAAGTTGCAATATTTTATTAAGAGGTCAAGGTGTTGACCGCCTTCCTCGAGGGTTATGTTCATGGATAATCGATTGTACACGAGATCAAATTTATAGTCGATATCTCGAAAGTTGGAGAAAAAAGAAATCTTATTGCTTGATGAAAGAAAAATCATAACAAAGGATATAAAAGATATTCAAAACCTAGCCTCGAATACATTTTGAATTCAAAAGCGTCACGATTCATTCCAAAGGATCAAGCTTCATTCCAATCTCGAAAAAGAAAAGAGATCTACAAGGATAGGAAATTAAGAAATAAAAAAATGTTTCTTTAGCTACAAATATAAGTCATTTGTCTACCAATAGAGCTCGAAACCGTCGACTAACGAATTTCAACTAGATGTGAATGACACTTTGAAAAATAAAGGGAAACAAGGTTTCTGTTGAAATGTTCCCTTAAATGGCATTGAGCCACGATCAATACTACAAAAGAAAAATAAGAAAAATTGAGTCTCTTAAACCCTATTTGTTAATAGGTACGTGAGTTTTTCGTACACAATCCCGTTCAAACCCTAATTGTAGTTAGGTCTCCAAAACCCTATCTGTTGATAAGTGCGATAGATCGTTTTTATACGATTTTGCTAAAACTCTAATTGTCGTTAGGTATCTAAACCCTATCTATTGATAAGTACGTGAGATTTTTCGTACACAATCCCGTTTAAACATTAGTTATAGTTAGGTCTCCAAAATCCTATTTGTTGATAGGTGTGATAGATCGTTTTTATACGATTCCGCTATAACCTTAATTGTATTTAGGTATCTAAAACCCTGTGTGTTAATAAGTAAGTGAGATTGTTCGTACACAATCCTGTTTAAACCTTAATTGTAGTTATGTCTCCAAAACCATAATTTAGTTAGGTATATAAGCCATATCTGTTGATAAGTACATGAGATTGTTCACATACAAACCTGATTCAACCCTAATTTTAATTAGGTATTCAAACTCTATTTGTCGATAGGTGCGAGAAATTTTTCTTACACGATTTCGTTATAATTCTTGTTCGTTAAAAAGCACATATATCATTTATAAGATGATTCGTTAACAATTTTTCCTTTCAACAAGGACCTGAGATCATACATATATGGTCCAATCTAAACACTATACGTTAATAGGTCGATACATTGTTCGGACATGACTCTATGACTAAATCTTATTTTTAGGTCGAAATCGTATACGACTTCATGACTAAATCCTATTTGTAAATAGGTCGAGACATCATTTATATATGATTTTGTTAGAAATCCTATCTGTTGATAGGCGCGCGTACGCGATTCCGTCTCTAAATCTTATTTATCAATAGGTCGAGACGTTCTCGTACATGACTCCGTGACTAAATCTTATTTGTATATAGGTCGAGAAGGCATTCATATACAACTCATTGACTAAATCCTATTTGTAAATATGTCAAGACAAAATTTGTATATGATTCCATTAGAAACCCTACATGTTGATATGTGCGCTAATCGTTCGTACACAATTCCGTTAGTAAACCCTATCTATCAATAGGTCGAGACATCATTTATAATGATTCCACAAAAACCCTATCTCTCGATAGGTATCAACTCTCCCAACATTACTAAGTCCAAATATCTCGAAACAAAAACCCTATCACTTAATAGGAATTCAAGCCTTGTTTCTCCACAAGCACATCGATCATTTATATATGATCCTAATTAAACCCTATTCCTCGATAAGTACTTCAACCAAACCCTATCATCCAAATAGGTAATCCAAACTATATTCCTCGATAGGTCCTTAAACAAAACTCTATCACTCGGATAGTTATTTCAAGCCCTCTCATCCAAATAGGTAATCCGAGCCCTATCACTTGCATAGGTACTCAAGAAAACCTTATCTCTTGATAGGTATCCGGTCAAAATCCTATCTTTTTCAATAGGTACATCTCCCAAATCACAAGAGTGCACAACCTTGTTTGTCAACAAGCACAACGATCATTTATACACGATCCTGATCAAATCATGTCATTTGAACGTGTAGCTCAAAACCTAACACTGTCCTCAAACAAAACCCTATCACTCGATAGGTAATCAAACCCCATCTCTTGATCACATCCTCAAGCAAACCCTATCTCTTGATAGGTACTCAAACGAAAACCTTATCTTTCGAATAGGTATCATAAACCCTAACACTTGATAGTTATTCAAGCCTTGTTTGTTGACAAGAACATCAATTATTTATATATAATCCTATTAAAATCTTATCTTCTCATAGGTAATCTAACAAAGTCTTATTCGAAATCCTATCTCACGATAGATACTCTAAGGAAGTCTCGTTCTCTAATACAATCCCGTTCCGTTCTCGTTCATTGATAAATGTTATATTCCTAAATTCACAATGTCACGAAAGCCTATCTATTGATAAAACCACGATCATTTATACATGATCATTCTCAACTTCACATGTATGTGATTTTCACTGAAAATTTGTTAACTTCGCGATAAACATTAACGACGCCATGATCATATATACATGAATACGATACAAAACCCATAGGAAATTTTGTTGACTTCCTCACTAGAGCTTATCTGTTGATAAGTCTCATGATCATATGTTTATGATCCTTCTAAGATGTTACTTGTTAGTAACCCATATGAAACGTTACTACAACTTTCATATTCCCGATATATCTCATAACGTTAACCTTTTATCCATTTATACATGACTATGACTAATGTTAAGTTCTGTAAAAATAGGATTCCCAAGAGTTATCCTTGTTAGGATAATTATCAAAGAAAGATCCTTACATCAACACTTAGAATCACCTTGACAAACTATTATACACAACATCACCAGGTCACTCCAACCTCGATACGCTACATGTTCCATCTTTCTAAACCCCCTCGTTATAAATTGAACTAGATAACCTAGTGTTAGATATCATACTCGAATAAACATTTTCAAAAGAAGCTAGTTATATTCAAACTCGATTTTAGAGAGGTTGTTGGGTCAAATCAAATTGACTAAAATAAACTAAGGAATTAAGTTTATTTAATGCTAACATTATTTTGATGATTTATGTTAAACTTAGTTATGATTAAGCTAAGCTGTCTATTTGTTTTGTGCATGCGCAAATCTAAAAGATTTTGCTACTTCAAACACAGTCTGAAGTAGGTAGTCTTAGATGTCTTACGTAGTTAGACGAGGTAGTCTAACTCCTTTAGACGGGGTCTAAAGGGAAAAGTAGTTAGACGAAGACGTCTAACTCCTTTAGACGCGGTCTAAAGGGAAATGTAGTTAGACGAGGTAGTCTAACTCCTTTAGATGTGGTCTAAAGGGAAACGTAGTTAGACGAGGTAGTCTAACTCCTTTACACGCTGTCTAAAGGGAAATGTAGTTAGACGAGGTAGTCTAACTCCTTTAGACGCGGTCTAAATGGAAACGTAGTTAGATGAGGTAGTCTAACTCCTTTAGACGCGGTCTAAAGGGAAACATATTTAGACGAGGTAGTCTAACTCCTTTAGACGCTATTGAAAGGGAAACGTAGTTAGACGAGGCAGTCTAACTCCTTTAGACGTTGTCTAAAGGGAAACATAGTTAGACGAGGTAGTCTAACTCCTTTAGACGGTCTAAAGGGAAATGTAGTTAGACGAGATAGTCTAACTCCCTTAGACGCGGTCTAAAAGGAAACGTAGTTAGACAAGGTAGTTTAACTCCTTTAGACGCTGTCTAAAGGGAAACGTAGTTAGACGAGATAGTCTAACTCTTTTAGACGCTGTCTAAAGGGAAACGTAGTTAGACGAGGTCGTCTAACTCCTTTAGATGCGGTTTAAAGGAAAGCGTAGTTAGACGAGGACGTCTAACTACTTTAGACGCTGTCTAAAGGGAAGCGTAGTTAGACGAGGACTTTTAACTCCTTTAAACGCAATTTAAAGGGATGCATAGCTAGACGAGTTCTTCTAACTCTTTTAGACGCGATCTAAAGAAGAACGTCTGATGCCTTGCTTTAGCAGTTGTTTGAAGGAAGTATCCGTCTAACCACGATCACTTAGTTGTCTGCTCCGCTTCTTTTAACAGTCTGACAAGGCAACGAATTCCATCAAATTAGTGATTGTCACATACGCGGATATCTCTCATTCACCTCTCCAGTACATGACAAGATCATAGAATATCCGACGCACTATCTGTTCGGTATGGCCACGATCCAAATTCTTAGAGTCTGTTGTTCTCTCGTATTAAGAGGAGACCGTCCGATAGACACATGCCACGTGTCCACAAAGAATATTCAACTATTGGTGTACTTCAACTATATATAGAAGCTCATGGACAATGGTCGAACGGCTTCACACATTCGATTCAAGAAAGTCTCAAAAAGCAAAAAGAAAACATCTCTCTTACTGTCTAGCTGTAATCATATTGCATTATATACTGTCTTTTCTGTGAGAAACCTCAGTGTTGTAAGTTGAATAGAGGCTGTTCTGTTTAACAAAGAGTTAGCTAGATTAGTGAACTGTATCTGATTCAAAGTCTTTAGTGGATATCCTTCCGGTTGTGTAAGAAGGGGTGACGTATGAGTTTTATATCCGAACATCCATAAAACTCCTTGTGTTCTTTACTTTCTACCATTTGCATTTAGTTGTCTAAAGCTTCAAATCCAATGAATAGTTCCACACTTGAATTTTTTTAAGAGTTTGGAGGATTTGCGAAGAATAGAGACAAATATTAATCCCTCACAGGATTATTATCGAAGAATTTATCGTAAGCTATTCACAATAGTCAGACCCTAGTCCCTATTGTTAACACCGATCCCATCCGATGCACTCCGTAAACACTAAAAATCTACATCCCAATTTATAATATTAAAATAATTATTTTGATTTATTTTCAAATAAATAAAATTAAAACAATTAACTCCATAGCCAAAAACCAATTAAAACAATTAGTTAGGTTAATTATTGTGATAATTAAAACCTAATTAGTTAAAGAAAATGGTCAAAATAATAAAAATAAAATTATTTTAAATAAATGTTCTTATCATTTATCTAAAAATAATTTTATAAAAAATAAATGACAAAAATAAATAATTTAGAATGAATTGTTGTATCCATTTTATATAAAATAATAATTCAGTTAACCCTAAAAATATAAAAAAATAAATTGGTAAAATATTTGTCCTATTTATTTTAATTTTTTGTGTATTTTAAAAATATCAAAATTAAAGCCAAATGATGAAAGAAAAATTATTTTCAAACAAACTCTTAAGATTTTAAAATAAAAATAAATTCATGATCGTGTGTGGCAGAAAATCACAAAGAAGCAAGCTATAGCCAAAATATGAGCCATCAGATCGGCATCAAATTCTCATCCGACGCGTAGAAGCGATCCGTGTAGCCCGTTGTGGCGGAAGCTGCAAGCGTCCGGGCCGTTGAAGAACAACTAACTGGACGTTAGTTATGTTCCTCTAGATGCTGACGGGACGCTGAGCGCTTGAAGGAATGCCAACGGAACGCCAAGCGCACACGAAATGACGTCTTTCTGGCCTCTAACCGTCTTCCTCATCACGAAGTCGCGAGGATAAGGATGAAGATCCATGTTGATCTTCTCTTTTTGGAACACCCTCATTAATCCGCCATTTCGGCTCATTTAAATCCTGGAATGATCAACCTACGATGGTGATCATTTCTCCCAATCAAATTAGGGAAGAATCATCCCTATTCCAGCCACTTCAGCTAAGAACAACCAAACGCCATTAATGACTTTTGGCCGATTCAGGCCACTAGAAGCCTCCACCGACTCAAGACAACTATAAATAACCGCTGTGTTGATCCAAAAGTACAGAATCCATCTCCTCCCTCATATCAAGATTTAACAGAAATCCACCATTGAAGCTCAAAGCTTCTATATTTTTCGAAAATCTATTTAAGACCTTAAAAATTGGATTTATGCATCCCAAAAGCTTCTCTCAAGATCAAAGATTGCTCTCCAATCATTGGTAAGGTTTCAATAACCCTCTAATTCATATTTACAATTTGAATTTGAATTTTTTTATTTTAAATTACATAAGATTGTATGGTTGCTATTTATGGTGTTTTATGGATGGAAAACTACCTGAATTGAATAGAACTAATTAATCGATCTAAATAACAAAACCTAAATTTGAATTTTTAAAATAAAAAACGGGCTTGTTGTTCTTGAGTTAATTATGTTGAATCACATCCCTGAAAACTTTCCAAAATGATTATAATGATGTTGGACAACTATTTGGATCATGTTTGATCAAAATCAAAAATTTTAAAATAAATTGAAATTTTTGAATTGGTCAAAACGAACAACTAGTGTTCTTGTTTTGGTATCATTCAAGTATATGTAGTATAATGAAGCTATTAGATAACTCTTTACATTTTAAAAATAGCTTTAAAATAAAAAACTCAGTTTTTTATCATAAACTATTTTACACAAATTGATCATATTCTAGGTTGATTGATACCTTGAGATGATGATCAACATGTTCCTAGGAGCTTTGTGAAGCTATCTAAACCCTTGGATCAAAGAATTCAAGCTAATAAAACGAATTATAAAAACGAACCTAAGATTGAGAGACTTAGCCTATAGTTAGCCTAAGACCGAGAGGTTTATACACCTCGACCGAGAAACTTAGTCCTAGGCTAACTTAGGACCGATAGGTTTATACACCTAGACTAGTAAGATCAACCAAGGACCGAGATTCCTTAGCACCCAGATCAAGTGACTTCGGCACTTCGACCGAAGATCCCGAGCCTCGACCTAGAGGCTCCTCGATCCGGTCCAAGGATCTTTCAACCTCGACTAATAAAAACAAACCACAACCTTAAGTTTTCGGTGATAAGGCTTGTTTGGTTCTCCTTTTCAAAATCCAAAATTATTTTTATAATTTTGGGCCTTCAAATCATTTTTTAAAAATAAAAAATTAGAAAATGCATTTTAAATATTGGATATTTCCACAAAAATATTTCGATCAAGGCTCATTTAGTGTTTATTTCTAAACTTTAATGCCTTTAAAAATGACTGATATTTTTCAAGTATTTCTTCCATAGTTATCATCCACAACAGGTGCCATCATTTTAAATATTATTTTTCAATATTTTAAATAATGCTAAAACATAGAAGCATGACTAGGATCAAACGAATAATTAGTTAAAACTCAAACGTTATACAACTGATTTTCAAAAGTCAAATTTATAAGTAGAGACCGATTTTAAAATGGGTACGAAGGATAAAGTGCGAAAGCCTTTTTCCTGAGTGTCATCAAACTACGAACTAAAATAAAACTCTGGTCAATACGTTTGTATATGTATGCCAACTTTTATTGATTTTAAAAAAATCAATTGACGATTCTGTTTCAAAATAAATAATCTTTTAAATTAATTATGTTTAATTAAACTAAAGAATTTTCTAAAAATTAAATTGTAATTTGATTATCATAAAATCCCCGGATTATTTAAAATTGAACCCTAAAATTAATTATTTTTAACTAATTTAAAAAGGTGTCAGTAAATCAAGGACATCTTTTAAAAAATAATTTTTTATTTTCAAATAAAATTATTAACATGCAAACCGATGTTAAATTTCTTGAACCTCAAGTTTTTCACGGGACCCACATAAAGGTTCTTTTTTCTAGGGGTTACAACTTAATAAAAAAAATTAATTATAGTTACTCATTTTCCCACAAATTTATAATTTGTAAAATTTCCAACAAATAATTTATTTCAAAAAATATTTTTATAAGAATTCATTGCATGAGATTAATATAAAAATTAATTTTGAAACTGATGTCGTATGAATGTGTCATCCAACTTAATTACCGGACTATTTTAATAATTCTTAAAGACGCAAAAATTCCACAAACGACGTCATTTTGTCCTATTGCTTCAGCCCTATTCTTTTGATTTTGTTTTTCAATGAAATCCAACAATATAAATAAAAAGATCCGAATGCAATTGTAGATTGGATAATGAAATTTTTTTCCCCCAAGATGCCTATAGAAATTATCAAATCGATTACATTGAATTCAGTACTATGAAAAAAACTATTAATTTGCAACAAGGGTCTTAAAAATGGACTTTAACAATTTTTTTTAGTGATATTTACAACATTCACAACTAAATCGGTAAGCACTCTTCAAACATTGCAAATAGTCTGGTTGCAAATTTGTATTAGATTTTTCAATACTTGTTTCAACAATATTTGCACTAAACCTAAATGTGATGCAATAAATATATTTTCTCTAAAACTTTAACTAACCATGGTTAATAGAAATATGCAATAAGTATTACAATATATTTATTTTCGTTAATAAACCCATTTCGCAATGTCACATGTAATATTATATATTTCCATTTCACCTACCATCCTTTTTTTAAGTATTTTTTCAAATGTTTCAAGAAAAGAAGAGTGTCTTCCAAGTTTCTTGGTCTATTGTAAAATATCAATTCAATTGTTAATAATATCAATTAAATAAAACTCAAATAAATAAATTACTTACCAATCTTCTTTGATGTTCTACCGCGGGTATTGAACCTTCGCAATATGTGGCACCAATGTTTTATGTATATTTCTATCGATTTACTTGGACATTGGTACACTTTTCGGAATACTTTGGGTCATCAAAATTTTTCTCATTTGTATTTAGTCTTCTAGGGTAATGTATGGGGGATTTTTCAAAGATTATTTGGCTCTAATCACAATATTTTATATCATCGCATTAACCTTTTAAAAAAATCTTATTCACATCCCACCGAAATGGGATTCCATTCAAATGTCTCCTACAAGCAGTCATTTATGTTTTCTAAAGACCTCTAACAATGAATTGATAATAAAAATAATTAGATAAAATACAATTAAACATACCGAGAATTGTTCCCACCAAATGTTCTTAATGTCTTCGGGAACTTGATTCCAGATAAAGTATTAACCCCTCCAATAATAGGTGATTATCTTATGTATGTCTATCAAAATATCTAGAATGAAGCTGAAACAACATATAAAGCTTGTGAGACACTTTGATCTTTGGTTTTTCGTCTATCATCAATTTCATACCTACTCTCATCCTAAAATCAATAATAAACTTTGTGAGACAAGAATAACTCTACTAACCAAATTATAACTCTATTAACCAAATCATACTTGGTCCAATTCTTTATTTTTTAATTCACTTAAATATCATTTTCATTGAGATTTTCTACATTAACTGAAAACCTATAACAAGATTCAAGTAATCTTATTTTATATATATATATATATAACATATTTCATAAACTCTAAGCAAATACATTTCAGAAACATATTGTATAAACTATAAATGAATGTTTTCAGAAACTGAAGTCGAAAAAGTTAACATGAAAACGATCGAAAGAGTACACGAGCCATTTGTCGATCACATTTAGTTGAGGGCGGTTGGTTGACCACCTCGATCATCCTTCTTGGATTTCTTATAGGTTTATCTCATTCTAGTGAGATCCATGTTGTGCCTAAGTTGTTTTGTGGTAGTCGTCATCGAAATCTTCATACAACGAGACCTCCTTTTAGGTTCGAGGACCGAGAGGAGGATTGAGATTGACAGGAGTTGATAAAATCAGGATATGATGGCTAGGAAAACATGAAGAGGCGGGTATGTTTTGGGAAGTGTACAACATACCTTGATTGGTTAAAAAAACCCGTAATTAGCGCAAATTATTTCTTCACGTATTAGAGAGTCATTTTCATTTCCTTGAATTTGGTAATTGAGTCTGTTTTAGGTGTTGGTGTTTCTTCATCCATTTTGAGGCTCATGGATGTATCGACCAGTTGAGGTCGAGGACTGTGATTGAGGGGAGAGAGTGATTTTCGAGCAATTATTGTTTGTGTATTAATGCAATAAACATCCATTTAGTTGAACCCTAGAGAATGAACATCTCTTTTCTGATTTGCTTTAAGAAGAACCAAGTTTATTATAAAAAAGATAGTAGTATTATATATATTTATAGATAGATTAGATAAGAAAGGAAAAGACAGGGCGTGCGGATTTAAGTCTTACTAGAGCTTGTCCCAACACTTGCGTCATCCTCTCGCTTATTCTTCTTGTTTTTTCATTCTCTTTGATGTTATCTGTCAGGTAATCACTCCGGTCTTTCAAAATTCTCATCTTTGAGATGTTATGCAATTTTTCAAGATAACCAACATAGATCTTATAGTCGATTGTCCTATCTATGGTAAGTGAATTCTCCTTGTATGGTGGCATGATGTCATGACCAAATTGCTTGAAACATTGGAGACCCATGAGTATGATCATCAACATATTGTCCATTTGATTGGCCTTTTCCGGATGGGTACCATATAAGAAATTCTTTGACAGGATCGTCATCTTTTTTAGAACATTATCTTATGTTTGTTTTTCGGAATGCGACTAATTCTTGCGGGTTAAGTACATAAATCGCAAACACACTTAACTAATTAACTAGGCGAGCAGAACATGCCGCTTAACGGGCTGAAACCTAGGACCTCAAGGAGGCTAAGAATATCTATCTCTTGTTGTCGCTAGGCTAAAAGGGGGATCATTGTCTTTTATAATAGGTTAATGTATAATTCTATTTATCCTTCAGTATTGAGTGAGGGTTCTCATGGGATCCCCTAGGGGAATTGGTGGGATGTGATCAAGCTTATCGAGTAGCAAGATGCATAAAATGAGAGTGAACCTCTTTTATTCATTGAGGATGCTTAATATGATTCATTTAATTTTATGAGCATTTCTACTAAGATGAAACCAGATGGGTCTTTGTCTCATCTATGCATATGAAAGGCTACTTTTAGGGTTGTAGAAGATAGTTTAGTGACAATTGGAGCCAAGAAGAAATGAGCTAACAGTATTATCATGAATATCATTAAGGAACCGAGAGTTATGGGAACCTCTCAATTTTGGACTTCTAATTCCATTTTTAGAGATTGATTATGGCCTTCCCCAATATTCCTTTAGATGTTGTTTTGGTACATCTGAATTATTCTAGTGACAACTTTCTTATTGACATTGATTCTAAAAATGGCTCGAGATGTCAAACATTTTTGTTGTTGATTATTAAGATGACCCTAATTTCCCCCTTGGTAGGGCACATTTTCCTATCTCACATTAAGAAGGTCCTAGAGATTAGACTCCATCTCCTTTGCATTGCATCATTAACTTCTTATTTATCTTGAAATGGATGAATTTCATGATGGTGTTTAGTCCGTAGGTTCTATAGTTCCATTTTAATTCATTGAAGTGGTCGATCCAATGAGCTAATGAGGAATCGTCTAGCGTGGGCATGGTTTGTGTAGTAGATACGAAAAATGAACGAATAAGAATGTCTTCTTTTTTTGAAAAGAGAAACATACTTGTAGATATTTATTTGTCTATAAAAGTATACACAGAATACATATATAGTAGTAAATGTTTAGTTACGAGGTTTTGTTGATTGGCACGTCAAGCAACGAGTCTGGATAAACTAGTCCGAATTTTGTTGCTATGGTGAGTCATAGAAGATTATTACTTTCTAGTAGTGGAGAGGGGTTAACACCTCCATAAACCGAAATGTATCAACTCAATTGGGAATTTTTTCTCATCTCCACAATGTCTACTTCTTAGAGGATAACTCATTGCCAAAGAGAATGATCGATCTCTTGCATTCTAGTTCAAACCTCTCGCATCATTTCTCGGTTTGTAACAAATTGTCGTTTCTCATCAACATAATTTTTATTTATTTTAATGAAGTATGGACAATATCCCATGATTTGTTTAGTATATTAGGATTATATTTCATTTATATTTTGCCTAAACATTTATTATAATGAAGCATATGCATCATTAGGGTGATTTTGCCTAAACATTTAGTATAATGAAGCATATGCATCATTAGGGTGATATGCCTTTCCAATGTGTTTATTATCAGAGTTTAAAAAGTAAGGACATATTTTCTTTGATAGATAAATATTTGTTTTTCGAGTTAAAGAATTTCAATCTTGGGTCGCCAAGATAACTATAGGCCCCGAAAGGACCCGTGGGGCCAGTTATTATTAAACTAATTATTTTAAAGTAATTAATTAAGTAGTTATTTTTTATGTTGAACCATTAAAATTCATAACTTACTTGTTGAATCTCAAAAGAGACGAGGGATTGAAATGATAAATTTAATTTATTTAAAATTAAATTAATGGCTAATATTTCTGATTTAAAGAGTCGACACTTGATTTACAATAAACAAGAATATTTTTATGTGTATACATGTAATTTTACAAGAGATTCTTGTTGAGTTCGATGTTTGGTGATACTCGAGGAAATGTTATCACGCTATGTTCTCTCCTCTGTACCTATAAAGAATGGCTTCTACTTCCCAAAAATTTGACTTTATTTAGAAAACTGAATTTTTACGTTTGATTTATCCAATTATTTTATATTATTTAAATATATATTTAAATTTAATATTTAATATTTTAAAATATTAAATAAACGTCAATATCTACAATTGAAGTTAAAAATTGTAAAAAACGGTACAATGAGTTAGAGAACACCCCTAGAACCTTGTTAAAGCTTTTGGGTGGATTAGAACTGAACTTTGAAGCTCTATACAAGGTCTCTAAAAAATCATAAGTTTGAAAACTGTAATGGAGATTTTATGGAGGAGCTTGATTGATGATGTCTTATTTGGTTCTCCTTCTTTGTTTTGGTCGGGAAAAGATATTTATAGCTAGAAAAGGTTAGTTGGTAGTCGGAGTCGACCAAATGTAGTAAAAAAATCTTCATTGTTCTTTAACTTGCTCGTCCGATTCCTATCCCATATCTAATTGTATGAGTTATAGATACAAGGAAAATGATAATTCTAGTAAGGCAACCATTCTTCTTTTTGAATTTCATCATTTGGTTAAGCATTCTCGAAGCAAACATCACGTCTCTTCTTATCTGGCTGTCGCGAGAAAGAAGATGACAACCCGCAAAAAAGTGTCGTTTAGGGTTAGGCACGGACGCTCTATTAATGACGCTCTATTAATCAAATTTTATCAAATTGAGATTAATGGATATAATATTGTTCCCAATACACATTTTATTTATTTATGATTCGAAATTTATTTATTTTGGATTTAAATGAACACAAGATTCATTCAAAATGTTTATTTAATTTGTGGTTATTTATTTTAGATTTATGAATACAATATTTATCTAAAATAATTATTTATTAGGGAGTATTTTAAATAAATAAAAAATATTTTAAAGACTTAAAAATTTAAAATTATTTAATTTGATAGAGCTAAATTTTAATATCTACAAATTATATAAGGTGCATCTCCTATCAAACACAAACTTGGAGTTGATCATAGTCGATGTAAGGCTGTCCTTAAGGTTATCTATCATATGCATTTGTATAGGGAGAGACGTAAAAAAGAATATATATTTAAAAAAAATTACATGTTTGAACCATCCACCTTAATTATTAATCTTACAAAGAATAAGTAACATTAAATTATATAAATCTCTATATTATTTTTTAAAAGTGTTTGAATAATTAATGGTTATCCAACCTTGGGGATGACACTGATCCTAGTTGAGTCAAACCTAAAATTTAGTCGTGATGATGTTGGTGTTGGGTCAACCTAAACTATGATGTCACATTTATACTTGAACGTGCAGTCCTCATAAATTACGAAATGTTGTGTTTATACAAGGGGTTGACCACTTTATTGGAGAGTATGATCATGCACAAGACTGTCAAAATCGAGAGTTTACATAAAATCGTTGGCCAATTGTAAACTCGTAAAATCTAGTTTTTATTTGAAATCGTAAAAGTTTAATTTTAAAAAATAATAAATATATATTACTATTATTTATATATAATTAAGTATTTTATACCTAACTAATTTTAAAATTTTATATATTTAAATATAAAATTAATTACAAAATAATAATAAGTAAATAATACTACTAAAAAAATATACTTAAAAAATTAATTATATTAATTAATTTTTTTTAATAAAAAATAATTTTAATTTTAATTTTTAAATATAAATTTGTTTTTTTAAACATAAATTTGTATAGAATCGTAAAATCGAAATTATTTAAAAATTCGTAAAATTTTATTATCGTAAATTTAAAATCGTAAGAGTTTAATTATTTAAGAGTTTACTTAAAATCAGAATCGTTAATCTAATATAAAATCGTAAAATCGTAAGATTTTAAGGGTTAACTCGAGATTTTAACCGCATTGGTCATGCATAGGTATCTCGGTTGGGTCACGTGAGATATTCAAGTTGTGAATGTTTATAAGTATGAAACAGCTCTAATCATATTGGACTTCAACCATGCATTTTCTATTAGCTCGAGAAGTTTCTTGCTCTAATGGATAGTTGTAGTTGTTTCAATACTAATCCATGAGAAGTTCCGGTCCGAAGTTTGGGGCACTCTAAGCATAAAAAAAAAATTCTTATCTTTTATTTAACTTGTTAAATATATTTTATATTAAAAATTTAATAATTTTGTGTTAAATTTAATATAAATAATCTAGATTAGTTGATTAAATTACTTAAATGTTATATTAATTTCAATTAAGTCTTAGGTTCATCCAATGCACGGTAATTGTTTTGTAGGGGATCCGGGAAGGGAGTGAGGCACCCTAGGCCCTGCCCATGAGCTCTCTCAGGGCTCGACATTCTGTTTATCGCCTTTACCCTTCTGGGAACCCCGAAAATCTTTGAATCCTTAACTAAAGTTGTACCTCATCACAAAATAATAATCAAAACCCCATTGTAAGAACAGTTGAAGTAATTACCATAAAGCTAAATTCTAAACATGAGTTATGATAATTAATGAAGCTTAGTTAAGCATGACATATAAGATTACTCCAATAGAGTTATTAATGAGGCAGAAATTAAAACCCTAAAGTTAGAAATGAGAATAGTTAGTATAAATGGCGGACACGTATATATAAACATCTATTTTAACTACCGTTATTACTTACTACCACCACTACCACCCATTAGTTATTACTTATTATTAGTTATGACTTATGCTGCATATATATATATGACTTTTTTCTTATAATTAGTATTAATTTTTATAAATATAATATGAACAAAATAGAGGGGACAAATCCCAACTCTTAGTTGGAGTTGGAGACTTCCAATATGAGAAATTACGTTTGGCCCACCATGAAACAACAATTGGTTTTTCTCACCTTGGCAATTGAAACAAAAACCTTATCCGATATGTGATATTATTTAGTATAATTTTAGACTCATTCTCCATAACAAATTAAGAAAGGAAAAAAAATCTCCACTCGTGATCTATGCATCCTTGACGAGATGGGATTTCACTTGTCCTTGCTTCTGAATGCTAAGAAAATGTTAAGATTAGTGGATGGTGAAAATCCTAATTTAAGAACCCCGCATCAAATCCTAGACATACCAAGATGACGATCCAAACATAATATTTTTTTTTTTTATTTTCCGTGCATGTTAACTTTATAATCGCAACAAACCTTAAAAAGAATCATAAAATTCCCAAAACATTCCTGCTAGTTTCAACATACATATGTGAGAGATAATGATTGTGCGAGGAATTCCCTAATAGCACATCCCAACCCGATTTCGCATGAGTACCCTAGGTTTCTCATTTTTCATGAGCTAGAGAGAAAAGTCTCTCATAATTCATAATGGTAACTAAGAGGGAAAGTGATGTAAATATAGACTTCTATAGATATGATTAATAATTACCTATATACCCCCATTAAGGTAATCCTAGTAGTAAGAGTCGGTTTAAAACATCAAAAAGTCACGGGTTTAATTCAATCCAAAAACGCTTTAAGTTTAATGAGTAGCCATGATTATGAGATGTTACGATAGTTCTCCTTTAATTTCCAAACAAAATAATTACCTATACATATATATTTATAACATTTCCAACAATATTGATATGGGTTGAGTTTATACCCTTTTTCTTTTATTAATTTCAAGGTATTCGACCCAATTTTTATACACATAAGTAGTCCTTAGATGTCTAGTATAAAACTTCATCGCCATAAACCACACATAATTCAAGTTTCATGAAAGAGACCATATTATTTGTTTCCTCCAATTCTAAAGTTTTGGAGCTTTGTAGCTCTAGTGAGGGTTGATCATACACTTTAATGTTTCTATATATGTAAGAGTGTTAACATTCATAAAATTGTGTATGTGGTTGTATCTTGTATAATAAAGGGTAAATCGGTTTCTTTGATGCATAAAAATAGTCATGTTTGTGTTTGCCGAAACTAAGTGAAAAAATAGTATAGATATAGCCTTTGTTGTCCTCTTCTTTGTTTTTATTAGAGGCATTATAATTGATACATGATGGGTATATTGTGTTTGTATGTGGAGACTTATCTTGACATATGTATATTAATCCTTTTGTTAAATTTTGTAAAGGGATCACACTAGGGTTTTCTTAACTCTCTCTACTCCAATTATTTAACATATTCGCGCGTGTAAATGGGAGAGCTGTATATGTTTGAATGTTTTCTTCAATGAAATCAAGTAGCCTTTTTTTTTTAACTTATCCACCTTTTACCCACATCTTTAAAATAAAAACAAAATTTTATCAAGAAGGATGAAGCGTTTAATTGGATTAGAAATTAGAGTGGAGAAGTGATTAGTTAAGAGAGATGAGTTAGTTCCTAAACCTAATGATGAGGGTTTGTTAATTTGTTTATGTTTAAGAACCAAATTCTAGAACTAATAATTGTCTTAGCCCAAAAATTGACATACCAACAACTTCTCACTAACCAGCACCACCAATCTTGTATGTTACTCAGTTTATATTAACTGTGCTGATTTCTTATAATTATTTAGATTTTTTAATTTTAAAAGTATTTCATATATATATATATATATATATATATATATATATATATATATATATATATATATATATATATATATATAGTTTATTTATACCAGTCCAAATCTGTTTTTCTTTCTTAAAACAATTTATGCATAATATACATGTCCATATTCTATATTGATTGTGTTGTTAGGGAATATGCATGTCTAAGAGATTAGTTGATCTTGGGTTATGAAAAAAAAAATATATATATTATGAATTATAAACCTTATCAAAATCAGGTGAGGTGATTTTGTGTTTTCCGTTGGTGATACCTCGTCTTTTTTACTTTGGCTGAAAAGGGCGACAAATTATCTATTTGATAGTGACAAGCTCATATGGCGAGATAAGGATCATTTTAATGTGCTCCCCATTAGGGATGAGGATCGGGTGGTTTAATCCGAAATCCAATCCAAATCCTAAATACTAATTCGAATTGGATATTTCGGATTGGACTGAGATCGAATCAGATTGAGATCGGATTGAATTAAATCGGATTGGATTAGGATTATCCAAATTATCCAAACTATCTAAATAAAAATATATTTTTTAATTAATTTTCTTTAAATTAAATTTCATCTCAATATAATATATATTTTACTTATCATCATTTGACAACGATATTTATATTTATTTTTATTTTTATTTTTATTATTATTTTTATTTTTATTTTTATTTTTATTTTTTCAGATTCAAATTTAATAATAATAAAAAATTCGAATTTAAAAAAAAGAAATTTAAAAAAAATATATAAAAAAAAATTGTTGACTAATTTCAAGCTGATATATATAAACATTTTTTGGTTTGGATTATCCAAACCATTTTCAATCCAATCCGTATTCGATCCGTATTAATTAGTAAAATGATTTGGATTACGGATTGAATAAACTTAGTTTGAATTTAATACGGATCGGACAAACGGATTGGTTTTACCCATTTGCTCACCCCTACTCCTCACTCCCCTTTTACTTTTGAGTAAGTGACTACCTATTTTGCATGGTCAAATTTACGAGACAAGGTATCCTGATCAAAATTTCTTTCTTTGGTTAAGCGCGATCCACGGTGGAAACATTGTGGATAATAAGTGCGCGCGGAAAGGTTTCACTATGGCCAATTGTCGTTTGTATTATAAGGCGTTATTTTTAAAGGTCGATACAATATGATATAAATGCTAGTCGTTTAAGAATACCGACAAAAACAATAAAAAAGCATGAATGTTCACCGTATTACCCAACACAACAATGTTGTTTTACTATCAAGAAATTGTTATCGTTGGCCTTTTTTGAGCATCACTAGGATTCATTGTGTCATGTTAGGCACCGTGAAAATTGTTGGGATAATTGGATATGTCAACGTGACTGTTGCAAAAACAATGAGACATCGTATATGATGTCTTTTGGTGAACTATCTTTTATGAAGTGTAATCAAACCTTTAACAATATGTGTCGTCTCATTTATATTATATATATATATAATTTATTAATTTATGTTAAATTTTCTGGTCTCTTGTTTCTTCCGTGACAAAAAACAATGGCATTGGAACCAACTTCTAAGCCAGAGATTCACTATGATTAATATATGATTACAAATTTCTTTATCTTATTATTTATTCTAAATTCCTAAGCCAGAGATTCATGATGATTAACATTTGATTACAAATTTCTTTTCTTATTATTTATTACAAATAAAATGTTACATATTATTGATACATTTAATCTTTCAACTTATCTTTCTTATATTTGTTTCAAATTGTTCATCTTATTCATTAAATAGTTTGATTTTGTTTATATGCAGTACTTAAATCGCTAAAACTATTGTAACAATTTATTACGCAACCATGGTTTATTTACGCTTGTAAGTCGAATCAAATTAATCCATATTTTACCTTTTTTTTCATATTAATAATATAATTATTACTTGTAAATTTCCAAACTGTCACATCCCTTGTTAGCAAATTCATACAATTTCCCATCAGACATCTTTTTCTATTACAAGATTGAAGCTTTGATTTTTGTATGCGGAGTTGAAGACAACGTTAAAAAAGAAGTAATGTTAGGGAGAAGATAATTGTCTAATAATTCGAAAAAAAAAAAATCTATTCTTTTATAGAGAGGACAAAAAAAATTCATGTTGGTCACTTATGCTTCATTTTGCTAAATCAATAAAGTTAGATGAAAAATATTTAATTATTTTTATTTAGTTTGATGTTATCCCGATAAATATATAAATATAGTTAGTTATGTAGTTGTCATATAGCAAATAAAAACAAATACAGTCTTCCGCTTTGTTGCTTTTGGCAATGTCATTTCTCCGATACCAATGTATTTTAATTGAAGTCGCTATCGAAAGTTGATAAAATAGCAAAACAAAAAACAAAACCAATAAAAATTTACAACATAATTGGCTCTAGCTCCTTTTGTAACGAAGGAAGAAAAGTCTACAGACCAATCTTGTATAAAGTAGGAAAAGATGAAATGGAAATTGGAAACTAATTAACCAAGAAACAGACAATCTTTAAAGTATGGTATGCAATCCGTTTGATTCAAGATTAAAATATCAACCTAATAAAAGTAGAAATTGCTATTTGGGTAACATTTTCTCAATATTTCCTTCTACTTATTTCTATTTGAATCTAATATTCGATGCAACCGCGTGTCAGCAATCTGCGTTACCCATAAACAATTCACAGCGTCGTTTTTATCGTCTCATATATATCCATTAATATTTGTGTAAGTTAAATCGTGGTTGCAAATCAATTTCCTTTTTCCTTCTATAATTGACCACATTTTTAGAAGGTTAAGTATTATTGAAAAAGACAAACTTTAAAATTATATTGAAGAAAAAGCAACGAAATTCAAATAAATATTTTTTTTCCAAAATTCCTTCTTATAAAGAATAAAACAAATTGTATTTTTCTATATTTTCGTGAAGATGTAAAAATACAGTAAAACTAATTAAAAATAATCAACATTAAGCTATGACATAGTTTGATATAAAGTGTGAAGGTAATACTCAAACAACATATAAAAATATCGCTACCAACCATGCACTAATAATGTAAACAACGTATCTTCTTATCTTTTTCGTAGCTATCATGGCGATCTTTGAGAGCATCTTCGCGATGTTCCGAAAGAATCAACCATACATCTTTCACTCATTCTGTGAGGTAGAGGATGTAACACATTTATGATTTGCTGACGATTTGTTCATTCTAGCGCACGCAGACGTTGATTCCATTAAAACTATTAGGGCTGCACTAACGTTCTTTTCTGAGATAACAAGTTTAACTATTAATGAAATCAAAAATGTGGCATTGTATGGTGACGTGAAGGACGAAACAAAGCATGACATATTCAACAGCATGAGCATCAAGGAAGGCAACTTTCACATAAGGTACTTAGGAATTCTGTTAACTGCGAAGCAGATCGAGATCTCACACTGCAAGTCGCTGATTGAAAAGGTAAAAAACACGATATCTGGTTGGGCAGCGAAAAAACTTTCTTATGTAGGGAGGATCGAACTTATCAAAACCGTGGTTATGGGCATAGTTGGCTACTGGGCGCAGCAAATGGTCATTCCGAAGAAGGTAATGAAGGACCTCGACACGCTGATGAGAAACTTTATCTGGGGTACACTAGTAAAAATGTAGGCAATAGCGACAAATCTAGCTACGATATAATATTACCGTGGCTATTGTACAAGATATAATTAGATTAGAGTAGTTATTTATTAATAGGCCTTATTAATATGCCACAGATATTTTATACTGTAGCTAAATTATTTTTTTATTTTTAAAATAATAATTATTAATTGAGAACTTAATAAAATTTAAATCAAATAAACTATTTACCTAATTAAGTATTTATCTAATTAGGGTTAAGGCGAAAGAAACCAACTCATTGGCGATCTGGACACTTTCATGTTTTCGCAAACAGCCAGAGTACTTGATCATCTTCTTTCTCATGGTCGCCCTTAACTTCAATTTCAGCACCTCCATATTTACCGATCTAATTAGCTTATTCATCTCTACATTTAATATTATGTAGTCTCTTTTGCCGATTTGCAGATTATGACTCTATCGCACAACGGATCGAGTAGTCGGCTTAACGCAAAGGCCCCACACTCGTTCACCAAAGTTCGTCGACGGCGCCGACTTTATATGGCATCAGTATAATCTGGTAAGTGCACTTCATTTCATCTTTTCTGTGTGTTTGTATTTCTGTAATAACATTAATTGATATTTAAATTGTATGTATTATTTCATAATATAGGTGAATCATTGGAAAACATAAATTCATTGGCAATAATGGAATTCTACATGAAGAAAACTGCACGAGTGGAGAAGAGAAGACCGCTGAAGCAATCAAAGGATGAAATGACTTCCCTACTTCTGTTCAAGGTTAGTTGGTGTATTCTCTTAAAAGGAGAGTTTTTTTCTTTCTGATGACCAAGTTCCTTGATTGTGTGTGGTAGGAGGAGGTTGTGGAAAAAAAAGTACACCATATGGGTGACTATATCCCGTAAGAAGAGCTTGAGAAATTTATGACTTCGTGCAATGATACAGATACATAGAAAGCGACCTAGAATGTTGTAGAGAAGCCAAAAATCTAATTAGATAATGTTGACCATAAACTCCTATCCAAGATGGATTGGAAATAAGGTAACTTAAACTATTTACTTCACTTTTTGAGTAAATTCTGAATGGCTAGGGGTATGTAGAAGAGGGTCTATGGAGCTCTAGAAGTGGGATTTCAAATCTAATAATGACAGGTAGGTGATGTTAAACTGAACAATTTTGGTGTTGGAACTAGCCAACCTCGAGAAGTGGTGCCTGAAGATGATATATAGACTCAAATTTTTAGAAACATATGGAGAGTAACATATTTTATAAGTTTTTGTATTTTGTTTTTATTTATAAGAATGAGAAACAATATTTGTATTTAATAGAATTATTATGTATGTTTGTTTTATAATATGAATATCTAGTTTCACTAATAAGAAATTTTATTTTGAGATATTTTAAACTTTTTATTTATGTTAACATTAATAAAATATAAAAAATTATAAATGGTTTTTAATTCATTTAGCTATACTTTAGCGACAGTAATTAAACCCAGTAGCCAACCAATAGCGGCGGTATTTTGTACTATAGCCATATATTAGCTACGGAGTTAGTAGCGTCAGTTGGCAACAGTCATTCTCACCGTGGCTATTGACCTTTAGCGACGGTATATCGAGAAATAGCGACGATATTTACCGTCGTTATTGAACTGTTTTTTACTAGTGGTAGTAGTGGAAGAGGAGGAAAGAAAGTCAAATTGACCGCTCTCTGCAAACCGAATGACGAGAAATGCATCGACTTGAAGAACTGTATCGAGTGGAACAAGGCTCTAACCTTCAAGAATCTGTGGGCTTTGGAGCGCAATCAGGAGTCACTATGGATTAAATGGGTGCATACGAGGTTTATGAAACACGAAACCAGCATCTGGACCTGTAAAATTTACGAAGGTATGAGCTGGTCTTTGAAAAAGATTCTTAAACTAAGAAGAAATATTGCAAAACTTTTATGACATCCGACTAGGGGACGAGAAAGACACTCTATTTTGGCACGACCCCTGGTTCGAAAATCAGTCTATCATCGACAAGGAGGAGTTTCAAAATACTTGTATCAGAAGGGACTATGCAAAAGCGAAAATCAGAGACATCAAAGACGGGAATTGGAACTTGCTCTTGAGAAGAATTTCAGAAGGAAAGAGGATACTTGATCATATAAGTAACATACAACTACACGATAGGCCGGATATTCATGAATGGAAAGTTGAGGACAATGGGAAGCTGGTATTGAAAAAAATATGGGAGGTAATCCGGGAAAAAACGTAGAACGTAGAATGGGCTCCTCTTGTATGGTCAACGAAGATTATCCCTCAACACAAATTCATCATATGGCTCGCCTTCTGGGAAAGACTCGGCACTCGTGATCGTATCAGCAAGTATATGAGCATCCCGGACGCGAGCTATCTTCTATGCATAGGAAATGAAGAAACTATAGATCACCTATTCGGGAGCTGCTGTATTGCTTCGGAGCTTTGTGACAGATTCTATAAAAGTCTGGAGCTGATTAGTTTCCCGAGCGAATGGAATGAAATTAAAGAAGCAACACTACTCAAAGCCAAGGGAAATAGATTTGCAATAAGCGTGTTCAAGTGCGGCTTTAGAGTAGTGGTGTATAACATTTGCCAAGAACGGAATACAAGGGTATATGGAAGAACCCGCAGGAGCGTTGACGAGTTATGGAAAGATATTGTATCGGATTGCAGCGCCCTCGCGAGAACGTTGAGAGGAATTCTAAGCACGGAGCAGAACTGTAATATCTGTAGGAACTGGAGTTTATCGTTTTTTAAACTCACTAGAATTGAAAACATTATAAACAGATAATTCATTTACGTTTTTAGCTTTTTAGCTTTTATTCAGAATGTTACGACTTCAAAATCATTTTAGGCCTGTATAGAATGATCTCTTAAACTCGTGGTTTTTTTTCCCGTTTTTGAGAATTTTTAATGAAATTACGCTAAATCGTTTTTAAAAAAAAATAATGTAAATCACAACAAAAGAATCAACACTACACTAGTAAACTCGGAATTTTGGAGCCCTAGAGGAATCATTTTTTTTTTATATAAATTGAGGGCATGTGTTTAGTTTTTTACTAGCATAATTTACATATTTAGGAAATTTATAAGCTTTCCTATCATTTTTTTCTTTTACGATGTTCTATTGAGATTTTTCATTTGAATCAGTCAGAACTTATAATATTCCTTTTCATAACTAATATTCTAATGTTAATATTTGATGATTTTCATACAATTTTACAATCATCACAAAAAATATATGTTAATAAAATGATTTCATTCTTTTGAAAAATGTATTGTCATTGGACTATTTTAACTATATGCAATACTTAATAATAAAATGGGAATATAGGGTTAATATGAAATACATCAAATACCTAAATATTGAAATCGGATGGAATTCTTTACTATTTGTAACAATTGTTCGATATATTTATATAAAAGAAAAACGGTAAATTAATGAAAACGAAGAAAGCATATAGTTTAGATATAATTTACATTGCCCTAACTCCTAAATGCTATTAATCTCAAAGAAATCATTATCTTTGTTAGATGAAGCATTCCTACTAGATGAAAGACTCCATTGATCCGAAAACCCCAAATAAGAAAGCCCAATTACATTCCCACACTTAGCCACAGTCCTCACATTCTCAATCAACTCTTCCGTCTGGGCTTCTTCCTCCAATATTTCCCTAAGTTGTTTTGGCCTTATCACCAACTTAACCTTCCAAAAACCGGTCGAGCTTCCACCCCCTCTATACCTCGAAAAGACCTCCGTATGTGACCTCTTTAGCGTCGAACCATGCCTATGATGGAACGACATTCTATATGGGGTCGTGAGCGAGCCAACCGGAGGGACACTGTTTGACCTAACATGTCCCAACTGGTCACCTGCCTGACCATTAGTCAAGCCGGTCATAGGGAGAAGATGGTAGGATTGACCGGAGAGTAGGAATTCGGTATGGGCTAGTGGTTTCCAAAAGAGGTCTTGAGAACGAAAGATGCCGTGGTTTGGAAACTCGTCGGTTATGCATTGAACTGTTATCGGGGCGATTATTTCCATGACACCGCCGTTGTAGGTGATCACTTTGATTGGCTCGTTGTTGGTTGCTATGTCGACTCCCATTCCTCCGAATAGACAATTCCCCATTTCTTGATTGAGATCTCGGTTGATCCTTCTTCTTCTTTCTATGGTTTATTCGATATTGGAGGGAAAATAAGTGTATAGAAGTATAAAAGAGGTGGGAAAAGTGCATCTTAAGGTGGGCTAACCGTCGGTGGGATTATTTCATGCTTTTTCAAGGGTTTCTTTTCACAAATGAGACCAACTAAAGTGGAAAAAGGGAAGCACTATGAGATAAGAGAGTAGGCCATTTGCATGGGATGCATGTTAGTTCCTTATTTTGTGCCATTAATATTAGTGGAGTATAATAATAATTTTTTAATGCTAATTGCATTCCTAATGGGCTAATTTAAAAACATGATTTAATATCTTAAATCGGATTAAAGTATTGTTAATAAAGTTTTTGTCTATATATATTAGAATCAATTCAATTTTTAATTGTGATTAAATATATGATATTGGGTTGTAATGAAAAGTCTAACATTAGGTATCATCTAAGTATCTAACCCTAACCAAATTGTAAATATATATGATAAATAGCCTATTAGAAAACTAGAATCTCTTAAACAAAAATTATGTATCCAATTTAAATTCAGTTATTTAGTTTTAAAATATTGGAAGAAAGAAAGGTTTGTGAATAAACCACAAATTTATTTAAGAAATATGGATTTTTACATAAGAACATATATAATTGTTATTTTAGTCCGAACTCAAACTGGGTTATTTATCAAACAATTCATAGTTCACACATATCAATAATATTATTTATTTAAAAAAATTATATATATTTATATGCTAAATATTTTTTTATTAAAAATTTATTTTAAAATATATAAAAATTAAACAATACCTAAATAATTTACTAGGTTACAAGTTAAAATTTATATTATCAACAATCTAACTCTATAGTTCAAGTAAGTGACGAAAAATCAAGATACAGTATTAAGTTAAAATTATTATAATGTATAAATTAAATCAAACATATAAATATATATCATAGTTTAACAAATAAATCAAATTTGTCCTATACTATTACGGATTAGCATTAAAAAAATATGATGCTCATATATAATCTTTATGAATATTAAAACAATTTATAATAATCGATACAATTACGGGATGACGATGCAAATGGGCCCATATAACAAGAAGTGGGGCCTCTAGTCAATAATTTTTTTTATTGACTGCTTTTCTCACTCTCTGTTTGTTTGGTCCACACTTCCACCATGTTAAAAGTGAAAAAATATAAATATATATTATATAAGAATAAACTTTTTTTATCATAATATAATATATATAATAAATTGTGCAGTTATCATTGATACCCAAATACTCGATTGTTGTGTGTATCCACCGACGGTTCGAGATGGAATACTTCATTTTCTTTTTATGGATTATAGAGTTAGAATTATGTATTCATTTGTAGCTGGTTCGGTAATATGTAAAAAGAAAATGATTTTGTACGAATTTTATATTATTTTTTAATATATATATATATATATATATTATTATTAAATAAGTATATGTTATTATTGTTAAAAAAAAATAATAATTAATATTATTATTTATTAAAAAAATAATAATTATATTATTTTTGAAAATAATTATTAAATTAAAAAGTGGAATAAAAAAATTTAAAAAAAATTATATAATAATAAATTCAAATAATTTTAAAAAATTCAAAACTAAAATACTAAAAATTATTTAAGTTAAAAAAATTAAAATGTACATAACTAAAAGTATTAATTTTAAAATTAATGAAAGATATATTTATATTTATTTAATAATATAGGGAGCAATTTGTCAATTCCTACAACATTTAATTATCTGCTTTAAAAATATTATATACATTAATATGTATTTAATCCATAGTATTTAACTCAATAAAAATACATATACTCTCCTAAGTAAAAATTGTCAAGATATACTTAGACCCTTACTTTAAATAAGGGAATGGGATTCAAATGAAAAATGTATAAGTGATAAAAGTGTAGTGTTTAGTTAGAAATTTTTTAATCTTATTGATAATATTGGAATATTTTTAATTCTATTAATAATATTTGAATATTTTTATTTTTATTATATTTTATTTATTTAAAATATAAAATATTATTATTTTTATAATAATGGTTTAAAATATTTATAATATTGAAATGTGTTATAATTTAATAAAATATATATTTTTAATATTATACTAATTATATATATATATATTAAAATATTTATAAATCAAATAGTTGGATAATTCAATTTTTTTTATTTATAAATAAAAATTTATTATTAAATATAAATAATATAAGACAATGTTTATAAAATATTATATATTAATAATTAATTAAATTAAATATAACATTCTACTTAATAACATATATTATACCAGGTATAATATTTTAATAACAGTTTTTATTAAAATATTTTATATTTAATTTTCTAATATTTTTTAAATATTTTTTTATATAAAGTTTTTATTTTATTTTTAAGTTTTTATATTTGAATTAATTTATTATAAGTTTATTATTAATATATAATATTTAAAATTAATTATATAAAAATGATTATATTATTATTAGTTATTAAAATTATTATTAAAATTTTATTTTATTAATTATATTTTATTTTATATAAATTCTTGATATTATTTAAATAATTGAAATAATTCTGTAAATAAATAAATTAAAAATTATTATTATTTTATTTATAAGAAAACGTCTAATATAATTATAAAAGATTTTTTATAATATTATAATTATAATTATAATTGTGAGAGAGAATATATGAGAATGAACATCATGGGAGTAAGTATCTATCACACATGAATGAGATTCATTCCTCCGAATTTAGAGAGTAATGGATGATTCCTGAATATTCGTTAATCAAACATTTTTAATTTATTCCATTTCTCATTCGTGAGTACAAAAACGACATACCAAACATTATATATTTAAATAATGAATAATAAAGTAATTATATTTGATAAAGATGTGAATTGAGAATAATATAATTGAAGTGTGTTGTTTGATTAAGAAGGGTAATTATTATCATTACTAAGGATGGTAATTATCTTGTTTGGGGAACCGATACTTGATTGGGGATGGGGTGAGAATGATATTTGCATCTCCCATTTTGATCTCACCTCGATTTTATCTCGAATATTATAAACGTAATTTAATATATAAAATCACCAATATATTCATTTAGAATAGTGATAGAGAAGGAAATTGGGAGAGGGAATTAAATGTCATGTTAATTGGTTGAGAAAATTTTATTATTTTTTTCAGTCAATCAGATTACACAATATCATTCTTTTTCTCATTCACTCTTTTAAATTCGTTATCCTAATTATTTGTCATTTATTTATTTAGTATATATGCTTTGCCTTCGGTCGTAGCGCCGATTGAGACCTCAAATGAGAAGCAATCTGTAAAACCAGCGTCTACCGAGCCTGCTGGTCAGACTGCTGATATTCCTGCAGTAGAAGCCTCTCCTAAGGTAACCTACCAACCTATTTTGGCCATAGAGCCTATTGTTGTTCTCGTTGTGGAACCAATTGCTGAACCAACTGCTGAGTTATTTGGTACCATTCTTAAAGAAAGACCTATAGGGGATTTTTGATGTCTCCCCTCCAGTACCAGTGCCTGCTGAAGCTGTTGGTCAAAATGTTGAACATGCTGTTGTTTAGCCAATAATTTCTATTGCCAAGGAGCCGACTATTACACCGTATGTTGAGCAAGCCGTTGTGACATCTATTGATCCTATTGCTAATGTAGAGTCGGTTGTTGCCCCTCAACCTGAAGCTGATGTTCTAAAGGTAGTAGTTCCCGTTTCTGGCTTCTTTCTAGCATCCATAACAAGATAGGTTTAAGTTGTTAAGGGTATCGTATTCAAAGAACCTTCCCCTGCTCCCAAGCCTGTCGAAGTTTCAATTAAGGGTAAAGGACTCGTAGTCGATGTCTCTAAGCCTCTTTCAGAGGTTAAGTAGTCTATCGAACTCATCCTTTTCGATAGTTTCTCCTCGGCATCTGGGCTATTCATCTTAGCTAGAGACGCATTCTTTCGAAGTCCTTTAATCTTGGACGACTTAGTGTCGTGAAGAAAACATATGGTTGTTGAACTATATGAGTCCAAGATTGTTTGTAGACGACTTTTCACTTTGCCATCTACTTTTTCCGTTCTTTCTAGAGGGTTGAAAGTTTCTTTCCTTTAGCGAAGAATTGGAAACAAAGCACACCCTCTGGCGATTGCAGCAACGAGCTCTCTTCTCTTGAGAGCTTCGTGAACAACTATTGTGCAGGTCCAAGCGAGGACCGATTTCTCTATACTAAGCATCGACTCCCACTGCTCAATAATATCCTTGCCTTGGATAGTTTCATCAAACCTTTGAAGGAGCCTTATACTACTATAATTTTGTTGAAAAGTTGCATCCTCCTTCTCCAAATGAGTAGATGTCTATTGTGGAAAAGACGTCTGTTGAGGAGATTCGTCTTCTAGATCTTCTCACTGCTGAGCAGAAACAACCTCCATTAGTTGAAGAGCAGGTGACTCTTCACACTATTGAGAAACAGTAGCTCCCTATCAATGAAGAGCAGCTCTCTCCTGGTGCTAAGGAGTTGTCTCAAGCTGCTTCCTCTACTACTGAGAAGCTCTCAATCCCTACTTCCAAGAAGGCTTCTTCAGTAGATGCTACTTAGCTTTCTTCCTCTTCATCTAAGAAGCAGGTGTCCAAGGTCGCTGTGCAGATCTCATTGGACAAGGAGACGTTTGAAGAGAAGCGATCATCCCTCAAATTCAAACGATCTTCTCCTTCTTCATCCGAGAAATCCCTCCCTAATAAAACTCTCTGTTCTGAAGAGGCATCGGGATTTATCAAGGATCTATGCACTAAAATTTAAGGAGTAGACGGCGAATCTCAAGCCATGATCAATGTGCCTTGAGCTTCATCTCCAGATAAAGAACCAGAGTCGTCTGTTATTCAAGTAAGTTTTCGTCCCTCTCCTCTACACTCTATCCTTGTTGCTTCACACGTTGTCTCTTTGACCCCCTCTTCCCCTAAAGAGTCCTCTTGGGGAAGGATTGATCTCCGCAACTTCATTATTGAAGCTCTTGCGCTTATGCAGCATATCATCAATAAAATTTTTAGTAAGTTGGAGATTCTAGAAGAGCGGACTACTTCGAACGCAAATGCTACTACTGATGTAGCCTTGGCTCAAGGAAATGCAATCAAAGATATATATTGAAGAGTTTGATTAAAGTATCGATGATTAGGAATTAGTTGACCAGGATGAAGTCCACTTTGCTCTCGAACAATTTCGATCTTCACAATGAGACAAAGTCAACATTGGAATCGTTCGTCCTTCAGCTTGTTGAAATTGCAAATTCTCTCAAGACAACTGATGTTGAACGAATTGAAATTGCAAGTGTTGCAGCCAAACAAGTTGAGGATACTGGTGTTGTTGCACTATGTATTGTAAGTTGAACAGAAGTTATCTATTCAACATAGTGATAACTGCGAGTTTAGAAACAAGCAGCTGTGAAGTTCTGTATTCTGACCGGGTTTGTGTAGTTGCTATACGAATCAAAGTCTTATAGTGAAAAACCTTCTGGAAATAGAAGAAAGGGTGACATAAGAGTTTTATCTCCGAACATTCATAAAATCCTTGTGTTATTTCATTTCTGCATCCTATAGTCGTTTATCTGCTGCTTCAAATCTAGCAAGTATTTACGCACTTGAATCCGTTCAAGAGCTTGCGAAGATTTGTGAAGAATAAAAACAGATTTTAAATCTCTAACAATATTAAAATCGAATTGAAAGTGATAAGTTGAACAACAATATTCAACTCCCCTTCTATTGTTGTCACCGATCCTAATAATATCCATGCGGACTTGAGTAGGATTATTCATGAATTGATTAATTACACTAATCGGGAAGTTGATGTCCGGTCATTTATAAGAAAGATATATAAGACGATTCACTATCCTGTGATACCTCTCTTTATCAACTAAGATGTCTTCCCTTTTAGAATAAATCGTGTTATAGGGATCCATTAGTGTATCAATTGGTTTGCAACCAAGCATCCCTATTTCTTTCAATAAATCTAGAAATTTTGATGAACCTCGTGAATATTCCACCTCACATGTATAACATTGAGGCTCTTAGTCATTTTGCTAGCCTTCTAGGAAAGCCACTCTATATGGATCAAGATACTGAAAGATATGAAGAAATCACAAAAGCAATAATTAGCATTAAAGTCGAGCCAAGAAGTTTACTCCTAGATCATTTGACATTAATTATCAAAATTGGAAATTCTTATATCATAGGCATAAAATATGAATGGCGACCATACAAGTGTGGTGTCTGTAATACTTTTTAACATTTCAGCGCTAAATGCGCAAAAGAAATCGAAGAACAATAGAATAGTCATAAATATCAAGATCAAAATGGTTCAGGAAATGGAACTGAAGAATTAGGAATAGGACGACCTATAAATGAAGCCAAGAACACAACAGAAGAGAGAAGAAGCAATCACTAGGGAAATCAAAATTAGTTCAGACAAATGGAAAGAAAGAAAAGGGTAGTAACAAAGAAGATGATAGTCAAATTGCCAAGAATACTACCAAAAACAAGATGGAAAATCAAGGTATAGAAGTGCAGATAAGAAGAGGAAATTAGACTCAAGTAAAGTTGAAGTAAGGGAATGCACAAGTAAATGAGAAGTTAGAACAAACAAGGAGGCAATAATTGATAATGCTACATATAGTAACAAAGATCCCCTAGATATACTGAAACAGAATCCTTTTTTTCAGTTAAATTATGGTACAACTAAAAGGAAGTTTCTTAAGAAAGTTCTAGGAAATGAGGTAATCATTGATCACAAACAGTCATCATCAAATAAAATAGTCCAATCACTAATTGTGGAAAAGAGTGTTAAACAAATAAAAAAGAAGGGTGTTCGAATTATTCCCATCACTTGCAAACATAGAATAAGTAAAGGTTAAATAGAGGTTTAGATGAACTATAAGGAAAAGTTGACGTTAATGCTGAGAAACAATATATTCACAAAAGAAAGAGGAAATTACATAAAAGAAAATGAATAAAAATGTTTGAAGATAATGAAGCTTAGTTAAATATATAATTTCTCATTTGAATTAGACTATTAATGTTGTAGGTTTTGTATGCTTTATGTCTAATACTCATTTGGTTTAATGAAAATTAGGGTTTGTCTAACTTTAATCTTGACTCATTTTAGATTCTTTCCCACTTTTGGGTTTTTTAATGAAATGATATTAAGTTGTTTTCCCAAAAAAAAGAATGGATTTCTTATTTTCACAAGAAGTCTTAATAAACATAGTGTGATCAGCTTGACTTTGAGTGCAACCCGAATTAATGACTAACTTAGTAAACCTTTCAAACTAAGCTCTTGGAGATTGTTTAAGTCCATACAATTATTTGTTGAGTTTGAAAATTTTTCTTATTTTAGCATCGGAATAGAGACCGAGAGGAATATCTATATAAAATTCTTCTTCTAAATCACCATTTAAAAAAGTGTTTTTCTCATCAAGTTGGTACAATGACCAATCTTTATTTATGGTTAAGGAAAATAAAATTCTAATGGTATTTAGTGTGGCCACTAAAGAAAATGTCTATTGGTAATAATACTATATGACTGAGAGAATCCTTTTACTACTAAACGACCTTTGAACCTTTTAACTAAACCATCAGAATTGTGTTTTACTTTGCAAATCCATTTACATCCGATTACCGTTTTACTATTCGGTAGATCAAAAAATGGTCCACATTCCATTTCTTTTAAGTGCCTTCAATTCCTTAAATAAAGTCTCTTTCCAACGAGAATGATTTAGAACTTCATTAACATTTGAGGGACCCTATATATTATCATGAGTAACAATACATGCTTGGTAATGTGATGATAATCTTTTATAAGAAACAAAATTGTTGATTGGATGTTGAGTACAAGATCTCATTTATTTTCTCCAAGCAAATGGAAATTAAGAATATCATCAATGTTACTAGGATTAAGTGAAATACTTGAGTGATTTTCTGGGTTCAATCCCGACATTGGATTAAATAGAGAATGTGCTGGTGCTCGGTTTTCAAAAATCGAATTTAGAGGTGAGTGAGGTAAAAAATACTTTTCAGGTGAGGGAAGTGAATGTCTATTTCAAGTGGGATGATAATTAATTTTCTCGATTATGGGATCTATAAATGGAGATGAAAGAGGTGAATGATATTCTTCAAATTTCTCCCCCTAAATATTGGAACCAGAATAGTATGACTGATTTTCGAAGAATGTGACATCCATCGTGGTGTATATTTTTTTAATGATGAGAGAGTAACACCGATATCCTTTTTGAAATGGTGAATATCCGATGAAAATACATTTTATAGATTTAGGGTCAAGTTTATTTCGATCGTGAGAGTGAATATGAACGAAACAAGAACAATTAAAAATTTAAGAAGGGGATTTGAGGATACAATTTTAGTAAATGAAAAGGGATTGTAAGATTCGTTGAATGAGATTTTGAAATTGAAGCGTTTTGGATGGCATGCGATTTATTAGATAGGTGGTAGTGGACACAACATCTCCTCAAAAAGATTTAGGAACATTTGCGGAGAATAGAAGGGAACGAGTAACTTTGAGAAGGTGTTGGTTCTTGCGTTCGGCTACTCCATTTTGTTATGGAGTGTCAACACATGAACTAAAATGAAGGATACATTTTGTCAAGAAAAATGTGGAAAGATTGTGAGAAAATAACTCTTTTGTATTGTCCGTTTTTATAGCGAGAATTGGACTTTAAATTGAGTATAAATCATTGTATATAATTTTTATAAGATATCATTGACTTCAGATTTATCTATCATTTAGAATACCCAAGTTAGACGAGTGTGATCATCAATAAATAAGATAAACCAAAGTTTCCCGTTTAGTGTCATAACTCTCAATGGACCCCAAACATCGCTATGAAATAATGCGAAGGGTTTAGAAGCTTTGTACGATAAGTGAGGAAAATAAGTGTGGGAATGCTTAACATACTCACAAATCTCACATTGAAACGAACTAGATTTGTCATTAATAAATAATTTGGGAGAGAATTTAGCTAGATACATAAATTTGGGATAATCTAATCTATAATTCCATAATATAATTTTAGTATTTTTATCATAAATGGAATTGAAAGCAATGGAAGGGAAATTAGGTAGAGGTGAAAGACCGCCACGTGTGATGTAGAGATCCGAACACATTGCAACATTGTCAATCGTTGTCTGCGAACCCGTAATCTAGAAATCACAACGATTTTGGTAAAAACTTAGCATGACACTTTAAATCCTTAGTTATTCTTCGTACTGATAGGCGATTACACTCAAGACGTAGTACATAAAGGACTGTCTTGAGAAATAATTTCTCTAAAATATAAGTTGATCCGATACCAACCATATTAATTGATGATCCGTTGGCAATTATAATCCCCAAATTATCATACCATTGATGATAATTTAACAAAATAGATTTATTTACAGTCATGTGATTAGAAGCACCTAAATTAATTATCCAACTTCCTGAATTTTTATTTAATACGCTGAATTGCATACCTTTAGTGCAGTTTTTAAAAGTCTCTTATCGACATCACTAGTTTCTTCCTTAGATCGTGTGTCGAACATAGCCAAACAACATGATAGGATCAGCTTTATCGATAGAGACGGGGGTCTGGCTATTGATGAAGGCTTATAAAAAACGGTTTGAAAGAAATCTTGTTAGGGATTTAATTCGCTTTCTATTCTACGCAAACCCTTGCAAACACTTGAAACAGAATCAAGGAGGAATTGTTTACTTGGGTTTGAAGCTCAAGATGAAGAATGAAAAGATGACAGAAACGAAAGAACACAACAGTTTGTTTATGGATGTTCGGAGAAACTCTCCTACGTCACCCTTTCTTCCAACCACCGGAAGGATTCACTATAATATGATTAGAATCAAATACAGTTTGCACACACTTAGCTCACTATTGAACATAACACACTCTATTCAATTTACAAGATGAAGAATATCACTCAGCTAATGGTGTTTTTGATTCTATCTCTCTCTTGATTCACACACAGTACAATCAGAAAAGCAGCTTCACAGTATGAATATTCAAAGGCTTGATTTCTCTCTCTGTAATTCCGGCAAGCAAGATGATCGAGAGATTGTCGATTGGAAGATTGTCCGTTGTCCTTGAGATTTGATTAATACTGGACAGAGACTAACGGTCGAATCTTTTAGAATGATACGTGGCACTCTTCCATTGGAAAGCCTCCATTGTACACAGTAGGTTCTGAGCACAAGGATTGTGGACGTACACCAACTGGTAGTACGCCGAATATTCCATCAGAGATGTACCTGCAAAACAAGTAATATGAGGGAAATTCTCTTACGTGGCATTCGTTGGTTGGTTGCATATAGCTATCGTACTAATCTTCACTAGAAAGTGGAGTAGGAGTAGAGTATAGCTATAGCACGTGGATAGACGGGTGCTAGCTTCAAGCATACTGCTTAAGCTTAGCATTAGACGTATTTCAGTTAGACGACCTCGTCTAATGAAATCAAACATACCCGTCTAAGATCAGAATCTATTAGACCACCTGGTCTAATGGATTAGACTTACGTCTAATTACAATCACTTAAGACTAATCTAAAGGAGTTAGACTACACATCTAACTTTTACTAATTAGACTTCACGTCTAATCATTCACAAACCATTAGACTGAACGTCTAACTCCACGAGTTAGACTGAACGTCTAACTCCACGAGTTAGACTGCACTTCTAACTCCACGAGTTAGACTGCACGTCTAATTCTAGTTCTACTTCAGACTTGTCTGAAGGAGTTAAACTACACGTCTAACTTTCACTTTCTATTAGACTGCACGTCTAACTCCACGAGTTAGATTGCACGTCTAATTCTGGTTCTACTTTAGACTTGTTTGAAGGAGTTAGACTACACGTCTAAGTTTCACAATCCAATAGACAACACGTCTAACTCCACTGAGTTAGACTGCACGTCTAATTACGTATACATTAGATTGCACGTCTAACTCCACTAAGTTAGACTGTACGTCTAATTCCGTATACATTAGACTGCACGTCTAACTCCACTAAGTTAGACTGCACGTCTAATTCTGTATACATTAGACTGTACGTCTAACTCCGCTGAGTTAGACTGTACGTCTAATTCCGTATACATTAGACTGCACGTCTAACTCCGTTGAGTTAGATTGCACGTCTAATTCCGTATACATTAGACTGCACGTCTAACTCCACTAAGTTAGACTGCACGTCTAATTCCGTATACATTAAGACTGCACGTCTAACTCCACTAAGTTAGACTACACGTCTAATTCCGTATATATTAAGACTGCACGTCTAACTCCACTAAGTTAGACTGCACATCTAATTCCAAATATATTAGACTGCACGTCTAACTCCGCTGAGTTAGACTGCACGTCTAATTCCGAATATATTAGACTGCACGTCTAACTCCGCTAAGTTAGACTACACGTCTAATTCCGAGATCTATTAGATTGCACGTCTAACTCCACGAGTTAGACTGCACGTCTAATTACGGTTTCCATTAAACTGTACGTCTAACTCCACGAGTTAGACTGTACGTCTAATTTTGTGCATCTAATGCCAAATCGGTCTAATGAGCCTCATTAGAGCCAAGTCTCATGAAATATGATTTCGATACACCTGCATCAAAGTGCATAAATCATTTCATCATCAAAATCCCAATAGTCAAACTATTTCAACACTTAGTCAAAATAATTTGACCCAACACAACACGTGCTATTAGTGGATAAAGAGTTGAAACTAGACAGATCCTCAAATATTTTTCTTATTTAAGTCATTTTCTCGCAACTAAATACCATCTCTCCAGATGGCGATGAATATAATGTTGCGATTCCTTTCGACTGTCAGTTGGAGCGGGAAGGCCAATTATAGGGCTTTCCATGGAGAATCCAACATCGATCTTTGAGATGCCCAAACTTTCGACAATGATCACAATACAAGAGATTTCCCCATTTTGAATTGAAATAGGGGTTTCTACTCACAAGTGCAATATTATCGTACAATCTTTTTGAAATGAGAACGACTAGTTGAGCAACGACGACCGAGGACTTGGGCTTCACCATTACTTGGAGACAAGTCTCTTCTTGATGGATTTTAGAAAATACTTTGTCAATTCTTGGTGTGGATTTCATTGCCAAGATTCACGATCAAACATGTTAAAAATTTGTATTCAATCCCAATAGGTACTTGTAGATGTGTCGTCTTTCTATATTATTTTTGTGCAGTTCGGCATCTTCGAGACATCGCCACTTGTTAGGAATCAACTAGTTTCTAGATTATCAAGAACACTAAAGAATTGTTCTTCATCCATATTGTCACCTTATTCTAGACAGTCAAGAGTTAATTCTACTTGTAACAATTTAGACCTGTTATCAACACAAGAGTATCGTGTTTTAACTGTGTCTCAAATCGGTTTAACAGAAGAGTGATTGAGGTAATTTTCTCAAATGTTTGTATTCATATAATTCAGTGTCTAAGACATGACTTTGATGATTTTCCTTGTTCCAAGCCTCAAACTTTCTGTCTGTGGAGACTAGAGTAGGGTATAAAATGAAACACTCATTTCATTTACCATAAATAAAAATCCAGACTGAATTTTCTCAAGTCATGTAATTATTACCATTCAGTTTGTAACATGTTATGAATGATCCATCTGACATCCCTAAATTACACAACTAATTTTATAGGTTTTCGAGAATGGACAGTGGAATAATATCATATTCTTGTTTTAGAGGAAGAACAGAAGAGCTAGGGCTGTGAGGACCAAACAATACTAGTGTAATGGGAGAAGAAGTAGGAGCAGACAACGAAACATGTTTCTATTTGTCATTGGAAATATAGAAACCGATTGTTCAAAGGACAATGGTCGATGAGATGATCGGAGAAGAGAAAATCAAGTATAGCTCTAATACCATGTAAGAAAATTGTAATATCGAGAATAGGATAAAAATTATATATATTTTAGTATTAAAGTGTACATTATATACAAAAAAATAAGTAAACAAAGTAATGAAAAATTTACATTCCTCCACTAACACTAACTAACAAAGTAATGAGCAATTACATGCCTCAACTAATACTAACTAACAAAGTAATGGTCAGTTACATACCTCCACTAACACTAATTGTACAATTTATATTAACTTACATTATACATAGTATTCACAAGTTACATAGCTTAAGTGGACAAAATAAGCTTTAGCTTAAGTGAACAAGCTATTTTGAATGAAAAAGATTTATGTTCATTCGCTTCAGTAGACAAGTTAAGTCAAACATAGAATATTGCTTAAGCGGACAAGCTAAACACAAAAGATGCTTAGTTTAAGTGGACAAGTTATGTTGAACACATTATACTTAGTATAATATTCATACACCAATACTAGACAATATATTTAAAATAAATAATTAATATACAAACTGGCTTCTTATGGCATATTTCGGGTTGATTCAAACAACACTTTTCAAAAATATTCAAAATTTGTGCAAATGGGCGCCTCCATGAGGATCGGCTCGAAACATTGTGATGTTTTAGTATAATATTGTTGTTTGATATTTTCGACGAAAATATCTCTCGACGGTCATTTTTTGAAATGAAATGGATTTCTTTCATAAAACGCAAAATTTGCAAAAAATTAACACATTCATAATGTCTAGAGCATCGAAAATAATAAAATTTGACTAAAATATCATTTTTTTAAAACAATGATTTTGGTCAACTGAGCTAGGACTAGTCAAACTTGCAGAGTGACATTAGCACATGTCATTGTCGGTCAGGATCTTCATCAGTAGTCTCATGGGGTTCTTCATTTAGTATAAACTCGACTAAAGAAGAACCAAATGTAACCACAACTTCAAAAAATCACATAGGCTTCATTACTTTACCATTTTTTATGATCTTACCTGTTTTAGAAAGTTGAGAGAGTCCTCTACAAAACCTCTCAATATATTTTGAAATTAAATCTTTCAAACTTGACAAAATTCTAAGACAAAGAAGAAAAGTGAAAATGAGGATCAAGCTTGACACACCTTCATTTAAAAAAAAACATAACTAGAGTTGTAGTATTCCAAACGTGGTGATTCCAATCCGAGGAGTTAGTTAATATCCATACCTTTTGAATAACACTGATGCCAATCTCCTAGAATCTAGTGAATGTATTGAACCATTGAACCCAAAGTAATGCATGTTCAGGTTTTCAGCCTAAGAGCTAATCTAGGATATCCTTTCTTCCAAAGGTTATAAATTTGGCCACACTCAACCATTTTGAGCCTATCACCTACCTATTTCATCCTACAACTCACATTAGGTCGCCCGTACTAAAGTGTGTCTGAAATGGATAACTTGTGTTCAATTAAAGATTGCAGAACCTATATTACATCTCATATTTTGAATTTGTTACTGAAATTGTATTCAGTAGACACATTTCCAATGGTACCAATCCCAAATTTTAAGTTAACATGAGTCAATCAAGGGACCTAAATGAAGTTATAGTTTGAATAGTTAGGCAATACTTCAAAACTTCATAACTCACATTTCACTTAACTATTTTGAATGAATGTGATACCATTATAAAGGTATTCGTTTTATATTTCTTTTGGCACCAAGTGGGACTACTACTTCGACCCACAACTCATGTAAGGTTTTTTGCACTCAGATGTGTTCGAAATAGTTAGTTTTTGGAAATCTAAGTTCAATAAAAGATATGTTAATTTGTATCCCACATGGTATAAAAGGTAAAAAATAAAAGATGTAGCTCATATTCATAGCTTTCCAATTAGTATTGGCTCAGCCCATGGCATGGCCTGAGCCCTCCGGGAGAACCCGACGAAGTCTCGGTCTGAACATGTGAGCTGAAGACGAAATCAAGTGAATAAGGATTTAAAAAAATTATAACTTGGGCTAGGATTGATGAAATGGGTTTATTCTAAAACATATATTGTAGGATTGAGTTCTGGCTATCCAGCCTACTCATTTAGAACTTGGCTGTGTTATTTTTGACACAATTAGAATCCCACATCGGAAGATGATAAGAGTGAAAGAAGTTTCTTAGTATATAAAAGAAACTATATTCACAATTAGAATAAATTCCACAGTGAAAGATGATTGGAGTTGAGGAAGTTTCTTAGTGTATAAAAGAAACTCTCCCTTCTTTGGTTTATTGCACCCAATATTTGTATCTCTCCTTCTTATTAATTGATAGACTTAGTGCTTGGAGACGTATGCAACATTTTGGCCGAACTCCATTATCAAATTATGTTAGTGTTTCCTTTCAGTTGTTTTCTTCTTTTATTTCTATCAGGGTTTTTCCCAACAACTGGTATTAGAGCCGAAGGTTTGTCCTTGGCACAACGGTTGAGTCTTGAAAAGAGGCATCAACTCATTCGTTATCCTGGACGAGGACACCAATGTCGAATTTGAAGTTTGCAGTGGAAATCTTTGATGGAACTAGAAATTTCGGCATGTGGTATGGTGAGGTTCTAGATTATCTTTTTCAATAGGGTCTAGATGTTACTATTGAGGTCGGAAAGTCATATAGTATAGAAGAAAAAGAGTGGAGTATCATGAATCAGTTGGTGTGTTGAACAATTCGATCATGCTTGTATAGAGAGAAGAAGTATATCGTGAAGAACAAAACTTCTGCACATAAACTATGGCAAGCATTGGAGGATAAATTTCTGAAGAAGAGTGGTAAGAATAAGCTCTTTATGAAGAAGCGGTTGTTCCGGTTTGATTACCTATCAGGTACTACTATGAATGAACATATTACTAAGTTTAATTAATTAGTAGCAGATCTGTTAAACCTTGATGTTAAGTTTGAGGATGAAGATCTTGCTTTGATGTTGCTATCGTCCCTTCCTAATGAATTTGAACACTTAGAAACAACGTTACTTCATGGGAAGGAAAATGTTTCTCTTGATGTTGTAAGTTCTTCTTTATATAGTCACGAATTGAGAAAGTGGGACAAAAGGAAAAACAAAATAGGTACAACAGATGAAGCATTGGTGGTCAGGGGTCGTCAGCAAAGCAAATCAAAAGTAAAAGGTGGAAAATGTGAAAGTATAGTTGCCAAAGATGAATGTTCTTTCTATCGTGAGAAAGGACGTTGGAAGATTAACTACCCAAAGTTGAAGAAGAAAGAAAAAGATTCTAATGATGAAAATGTTACAGAAAATAAAGGTGATGCAGATTCAGAATACTCTTTATCGATGTCACACACAACATAACATCATGACGCGTGAATATTGGACTCAGCCTGCACTTACCATATGACACTAGTTCGATCAACACTCAGACGCGTGGATATTTAGACCCATGAGTGTTTCTTCAAATACAATAAGTATTATGAAACCGCTCCCATAACTTCTAGACCGAAAAACGGCGTGGCCACTCCCATCAACACTTAGACTCTTGTCGAGTCTACTTCAGCACCGATCAATCCTCAAACTTGTGCCGAGTCTACTGCAAGCGCAGTCAGTCGCTCTAAATCCAAGGAAACTTCTATTCCTGGGGTAAATATTCTTATCTCCTCTACTATTCCTGTGATTAAGGATTCTGCAGCAAAATCGGTTGATCTTGCGGTCTTAGAGGCTCAACCGAGAGTATCAGAAATTATTAACAATGTCGTGGATGGAGTCAATCGGTTGAAAGAAACCGATGTGACTAGTAAAATTGGTGCGACCGGTCAGAATGCTGAAACTGACCGGACATGTTCTATTGGTGAAACCAATAAGTCGGCCGAACATAATGAAGAAAGACTTGACAATATAGTAGCCGAGCAGCCTCATGTGCCTGAAAGTGGTCATACCGGGAAAGAGTCAACCCGTCAAATTTTTGAGGAAACCATTCCAACCGAAACCAAAGAAAGTCCTATTGTAGAAGAGGCGATTGATACAACTATTCTGGATTCTATTGAAAACCCGGATTCATTAATGGCCAATGGTGAAGCTGAGAAGATTGTAGATAATATTCTCAAGAAGGTTGAAGAGAGAGCACATGCCATATCTGTTGAGTTATGAATCCTACACTTATAATAAACTCTACAAGTGTTAATTAGAGTTTATTGGGTTTGTATTTGGTTTTGGGCTTGGGCCTAACCAAGAGTTATTTAGGTTTATTACATGAATATAAAACCTATAAATATGTGAGTATTAAGGGTTTACAAGAAGAGAAATAATTCTAGAGAGATAAAGTGTGAGGCAAAAACTATGTATTCCTTCTTCTTCTTCATAGTGAAATATGGTGGTGGCTGAAGTGGATGTAGCTCAATTTGAGTGAACCACTATAAATCTGTGTCTTATTGTATTCTTCTTTCTTGTACTTTTACAGATTGTTTCAAGCTGGTCGGATTTGGGAGATACAAATCCTAACAACTGGTATCAGAGCAGCTAGGCTAGATTTGAGCATTAGAAACAATGGCAAGTGAGAACAGTATAGGACATGGGATTGAAAGATTTGATGGGACTGTTGGGTCAAATTATTTTGACTAAGTGTTGAAATAATTTGACCATTGGAATTTTAATGATGAAATGATTTATGTGCTTTGATGCAGGTGTATTGAAATCATATTTCATAAGATTTGGCTCTAATGAGGCTCATTAGACCGATTTGGCATTAGATGCACATAATTAGACGTGATGTCTAACTCGTGGAGTTAGACGTGCAGTCTAATAAATTCCGTAATTAGACGTGCAGTCTAACTCAGCGGAGTTAGACGTGCAGTCTAATAGATCTTGAAATTAGACGTGAAGTCTAATAGATCTCGGAATTAGACATATAGTCTAACTCAACAGAGTTATACGTGCAGTCTAATATATCTTGAAATTAGACGTGTAGTCTAATAGATCTCGGAATTAGACGTGCAGTCTAACTCAGTGGAGTTAGACGTGCAGTCTAATAGATCTTGAAATTAGACGTGTAGTCTAATAGATCTCGAAATTAGACGTGTAGTCTAATAGATCTCGAAATTAGACGTGTAGTCTAACTCAGCGGAGTTAGACGTGCAGTCTAATAGATCTTGAAATTAGACGTGTAGTCTAATAGATCTCGGAATTAGACGTGCAGTCTAACTCAGCGGAGTTAGACGTGTAGTCTAATAAATCTTGAAATTAGACGTGCAGTCTAACTCAACGGAGTTAGACATGCACTCTAATATATTTGGATTTAGACGTGCAGTCTAATTCAGCAGAGTTAGATGTGCAGTCTATTGAATAGTGAAGGTTAGACGTAAGTCTAACTCCTTCAGACAAGTCAGAAGTAGAACCGAAATTAGACGTGCAGTCTAATAGTTAATGAAAGTTAAACGTAAGTCTAACTCCTTCAGACAAGTCTGAAGTAGAACCGAAATTAGACGTGCAGTCTAACTCAGTGGAGTTAGACGTGCAGTCTAATGGTTAGTGAAAGTTATACGTAAGTCTAACTCCTTCAGACAAGTCTGAAGTAGAACCGAAATTAGATGTGTAGTCTAACTCAGTGGAGTTAGACGTGCAGTCTAATGGTTAGTGAAAGTTAGACGTAAGTCTAACTCCTTCAGACAAGTCTGAAGTAGAACCGGAATTAGACGTGCAGTCTAATGGTTAGTAAAAGTTAGACGTAAGTCTAACTCCTTTAGACAAGTCTGAAGTAGAACCGGAATTAGACGTGTAGTCTAACTCAGTGGAGTTAGACGTGCAATCTAATAGTTAGTGAAAGTTAGACGTAAGTCTAACTCCTTCAGACAAGTCTGGAGTAGAACCGGAATTATACGTGTAGTCTAACTCAGTGGAGTTAGACGTGCAGTCTAATGGTTAGTGAAAGTTAGACGTAAGTCTAACTCCTTCAGATTAGTCTGAAGTGATTGTAATTAGACGACAGTCTAATCCTATTAGACCAGGCGGTCTAATGGATTTTGTTCTTAGACGGAGATGTTTGATTTCATTAGACGAGGTCGTCTAACACGAATACGTCTAATGCTCAGCTTAAGCAGTTTGCTTGAAGCTAGCACCCGCCTACCCACGTGCTATAGCTGTACTCTACTCTTGCTCCACTTTCTAGTGAAGATTAGTACGACAACTATAGGCAACCAACCAACGAATGTCACGTAAGAAAATTTCCCTCATATTACTTGTTTTGCAGGTACATCTCTGATGGAATATTCGGCGCACTACCAATTGTTGCACGGCCACGATTCTTGTGCTCAGAACCTGCTGTGTATAATGGAAGCTTTCCAATGGAAGAGTGCCACGTATCATTCTAAAAGATTCGACCGTTAGTCTCTGCCCAGTATTTATCAAATCTCAAGGACAACGGACATATAATGAATTCAAACTACTGATCACCATATTTTACAAAGAGAGAGAAATTATTCGATCATCTTGTTGAGAAATCAAGCCTTTGAATATTCATACTGTGAAGCTGCTTTCCTAATTGTACTGTGTGTAAATCAAGAGAGAGCTAGAATCAAAACACCGTTAGCTGAGTGATATTCTTCATCATGTAAATTGAACAGAGTGTGTTCTGTTCAATAGTGAGCTAAGTGTGTGTAAACTGTATTTGATTCTAATCATATTATAGTGAATCCTTCCAGTGGTTAGAAGAAGGGGTGACGTAGGAGAGTTTCTCTGAACATCCATAAACAAATTGTTGTGTTCTTTCATTTCTGTCATCTTTTTATTCTTCATCTTGAGCTTCATACCCAAGTAAACAATTCCGCCTTGAATATGTTTCAAGTGTTTACATAGTTTTGCGTAGAATAGAAAGCGAATTAAATCCTTAACAAGATTTCTTTCAAACCATTTTTCATAAGCCTTCATCAATAGCCAGACCCCATCTCTATCGATAAAGACAATCCTATCAATTGGTATCAGAGAAAGGTTTATATTCTCAAGCATCAAGAACCTGAAGCATGTCTATCATCAATAAGATCCCTATTCTTTCAAGGGACAACTGCGAATATTGGATGATGAGAATTCAAGCTCACTTGACTGCTCTTGATTGTGATATGTGGAGCGTCATTACTAATGGCCCCATAAAGATTTCGAAGCCAAGAAGTGAGTGGACTACTGAAGATAAGATGACCAACAACCTGGATAATGTTTCTAGGAACATTCTGTATCAGTCGATCAACATGAACGTGTTCTATGAAATCAAGTATTGTTCCTCTGCTAAAGAGATATGGGATAAGCTTAATCAGATCTACGACAGAAGTATTCAAGCAAAGAAGGACCAGAAAGCATTCGTGTGTAATGAAAACAAATCCAGATGGGCCGATAGCGATTTAGAGGAGTCTCCTGCTGAAAAAGAGAATGAAGTTGTTACATGTTTGATGGCAGATGACCAATCCAAGGTAAATGAAATCTCTGCACCAGAATTTACAAACGAGGAGTTAACTAATGCACTCAATGAAATGGCCATTGAGTACAAGAAGTTAACTAACTCTTTTTACGAAATGAAAGTTAAATATGAATCAACTGTTTTGTCTTCCAACAAAGAATCTGAATCAAACGTTTTTTACGAAAACATAGCAGAGATCTCATCTGAGAATGAGATGCTCAAAGAACATATTCAAACTCTTTCATCTGAAAACAAGAGATTAAACTATGTAGTCAGTGTATGGACAAGGTTAGGAGATGATGTCAAACATCTGATCAGTATGTTGAAACCTGCTGGATCTAAATCCGGCTTGGGATTTGAAAGCAATGACCCTAACCTGTCTTGCAAAGAGTCAATCTCAACAACTGACAAGTTTAAGCCAATAAGCTTTGTCAAAGGGAGTATGACTGACATTGAATCTGACCCTATTCATGAAGAAGTTTCTTTCAAAATGAAATAATTTATGTTCCGCCGACTGTTAGCTGGCTTAAGAATAAGCTAGAAGTAGTTAATAAGTCTGGAAATTTAAAATCTGACTCTAAGTCAAGGAGTTTTGAAAGAAAGTATTCTTCAAAAGCTAAAGGATCAATGGCTAGTAGAAAGTCGTCTGCTAAGTCAAAAACATATGCATTAATCACAACACAAAGTGAGAAATCCATCAGAATAACTCAAATATGGATTCCTAAGGGACTGATTGACCGAGGACCCAATTGAAAGTGGATACCAAAAGATTGTAAATATTTATTTATGTAGGTACAAATAAATGAAGGGCTGGAGGAATCTATATGGTATCTTGATAGCGGATGTTCCAGGCATATGACAGGAAACAGACGGCTTCTCACTGATATTTCAGATTGCTTTGGACCTAAAATCACTTTTGGTGACAACAAGAAGGGTAAGACCATGGGTAAGGGTAAGATTATCCATGGTAACCTAACTATTAATGACGTGCTGCTTGTTGACAATTTGTGTTATAATTTGATCAGCATTAGTCAATTATGTGATAATGGTTTGTCAGTAGATTTTCAAACTCATGCATGTCTAGTTAAAGATCAAGACGGAAACACTTTATTGACTGGTAGTAGAGTAGGAAACTCATACAAAATGAATTGGCAAAAAGATTCTTTTGATCCTATGTGCATGATTGCCAAGAATGACCAGAAATGGTTATGGCATAAACATTTGAACCATTTAAATTTCAAGACTATCAACAACATTTGCTCAAACAATTTAGTTATTGGTTTGCCCAAACTTCAGTTTTCAAAGGACAAGATATGCACTGCTTGCCAGTTAGGCAAACAGGGCAGATCATCGTTCAAAAGTAAAGGAAAATCACAATCCAGCCGTTGCCTAGAACTTTTACATATGGATCTGTTTAGTCCAATTCCTGTAAAGAGTATAGGAGGAATGAGATTTGCCATAATTGTTATTGATGATTTCTCTCGATTTACATGGGTTGCATTTTTACCATCAAAAGATAAAACTGCTGAAAACTTGATTAGAATATTTTAAGGAATTCAGAATCAGAAATCTTTGAATATTGCATGCATTAGAAGTGATCAGGGAACTGAGTTCACCAACAGATACCTATCATCCTATCTCGAGGAGACTAGAATTAGGCACGAGTTCTCTAGTGCCATAACTCCACAGCAAAACGGAATTGCTGAGAGAAGAGTGAGAACTCTAAAGGAAGCAACGAGATCTATGCTAGCTGAATCAGACGTACCTTAGAGGTTCTGGGCGGAAGCCATAAGTACTGCTTGTTATACACAAAATTGGTCAATAATCAATAAACGTTTCGATAAAACTCCCTATGAACTGTACTATGGAAAGGTTTATCTGACCGCTTTTGATACTAAAGCAGATAAGGGATTCATGTTGGGATACTCATCAGTAAGCAAGGCTTACAGAGTATACAATAAAAGAACACAGACTGTTGAGGAATCCCTCCATGTATTTTTTGATGAGCCTGTTGAGAGCAAATTCATTGAATCCATTGATCTTGCTGACAGACTAAAAACGACTAGTCTTGAGTCTATAAGTGAAGAAGAAGAAACTCTGGATAAGCGGATTGCTCTGTCTAATCTAGTGGCTGATCCGGTTGAAGTTCAACCAGATGTACAAACTCTTGTTCAACAAGAAGTTGAGAGTTTAGACGTCGCGGAGTCACCAGTTCAGATGACCAACCCCCTTGGATCCAACTTTAGATGGAACAGAAATCATCCACCAGAACTGATAATCGGAAATCCTTTTTCTCCTCGAAGGACAAGATGTCAACTGATGGATGAAATGGCCAACTCCGCATTTATTTCTCAAATTGAACCCAAGAAAATTGGTGAAGTTGTAGTTGATCCAGATTGGATCAATTCTATGTAGGAGGAGTTAAACCAATTTGTGAGAAATAAAGTGTGGTATCTTACTCCTAGACCAACTGATAAGTCAGTTATAGGAACAAGATGGGTCTTTAGAAACAAGCTTAGTGAAGATGGTTTAGTAATTAGAAACAAAGCTCATTTAGTTGCTCAAGGATATACACAAGAGGAAGGTATTGATTTTGATGAGTCTTTTGCACCGGTTGCAAGACTAGAGGAAATCAGAATCTTCCTAGCGTATGCATCATTTAAGAACTTTAAGGTTTTTCAAATGGATGTGAAAAGTGCATTTCTAAATGAGAAATTAAGTGAAGAAGTATATGTTGAGCAACCCCCTGGATTCGTAGATCATGTGTTACCTAATCATGTTTATAGGCTTGATAAAGCATTGTATGGTCTGAAACAAGCTCTTAGAGCTTGGTACGACATATTAACTGAATTTTTGTTTGATCATGACTTTATTGTTGGAACTGTGGATAAAACCTTGTTTAGATTCACCAAAGATTCTCACATTCTACTCGTCCAAATATATGTTGATGATATTATTTTTGGTTCAACTAACCCCAAATTGTGTGAGAAGTTTGCTAAGCTGATGTAGGACTAATTTGAAATAAGCATGATGGGAGAGTTGACATTCTTCCTTGGGCATCAAGTCCGTCAGTTAGAAAATGGAACATTTATCAACCAGGCCAAATACACCAAAGAACTGCTAAAGAAGTTTGGTTTGGAGAATTGTTCCGCCGCAGCTACTCCAATCAGTTCTTCTAGTAAACTGGATAAAGATGAAGGTGGTCAAAATGTCGATGTTACAGCATATAGAGGACTCATCGGATCCTTGCTATATGTAACTGCTAGTAGGCCAGACATTTAATTTGTTGTTGGTGTTTGTGGCAGATTTCAGGCTGATCCTAAACTCTCTCACTTTACTGCTGCTAAACGTATTCTTAAATACTTAAAAGGAACACAAAATGTGGGACTATGGTATCCGAAAGATTCCAGTTTCAATTTAACTAGTTTCTCAGATGCAGATTATGCAGGGTGCAAAATTGATAGAAAAAGTACAAGTGGAACTTGCCATTTCCTTGGAGATCGTCTAATCTCACGGTTTAGCAAGAAGCAGACGTCAGTCGCCACGTCTACAGTTGAAGCAGTGTATCTTGCAGCTGGCAGTTGTTGCTCTCAAGTTCTGTGGATTCAACAACAACTCAGAGACTACGGGATTTAGGCTGATGAATCTCCAATTTTCTGCGACAACACAAGTGCTATCGCAATCACCTACAATCCAGTTCTGTATTCTCGGACAAAGAATATTGAAATCAGACATCACTTCATCCGAGAACACGTCAATCAGAAGCAGATTCGTCTTGAACATGTTTCTACAGATCAACAAACTGCAGACATCTTCACAAAACCCCTACCGGAAGCTAAGTTTTCTCACTTTAGAAACATGTTAAGTCTTGTTGATCTTGATTGATGTGATTACGTGCATAAATTGAGGGGAACGTATTGTTCAAAACGTAATTGAACAGACATAAAAGACAAAGGTCTTAATTCGTCCTAAGGATTCAGGGTTTGAGAAACACAACTACTTAGATGTACGTCTACTCTAGCAGTTTAATCTTACTTTAGAATCGTTGTCTTTGTTATATTAACTTGCATGGTTAGACGGATACATCTAATAGACGGATACGTCTAATAGACGTTAGACGTTTTTACGTAATGAGCAAGAGGATGCTCACGTCTAACCAGACACGCGTGTCTCATGTGGTGTTATTGCATAATTAGACGCATATGTCTAATAGACTAATTTTCAAAAGGAAGTTGAAAATGTGAAAAGGAAAATAAACGTCTAACTACTGGTGTAATTAGACCCTTCATCTTCTAGCTATTTGGACAGTTGTCCTTTGCTTATGTTTCTACTCAAGTTCATTTTCCTGCCAAAAATCAAATCAGTCATTCCTCAAAAGAATTGAAGACACATGTCTCAATATATAAGGAATGACTAATATTTTTGACAACTTTTTCTTGTACATTTAGTATTAACTGTTTTGTTTCATGCTAATATTAAATGCTGCGTTTATTGGGAACAGACCTTTGAAGTTCTTGACGGTAAGAGTAATCATTAGATATTTTTTATTCTCCACATGATTAGACATTGATATTTATTGGATAACTCACTCTAAAAGATAGGAGTTCTTCGAAATCCTCTCTCTCTAGAATCCGAATCGACTAAGATATTGTTCATCAAGTCGAAATGTCTCTCTTCCGTCCAAAATCGATTCAAGTGGACTTCAAATCCATATCCACGCTAAAATCTCAAGGCATGCACAAAATGTTTGAATCTCTTAAAGCCTCCGGGCTGAGAAAGTTCCTCACCCCTCATGAACTCTATCACGAACCGTGAATTTTCGAAACTGCGGGCTTTTATCAGGACAAAATCGTTGTTGGGATTGTCATGGGTCAAATGATTCCCATCACCAAAGAGTCCTCCGGTATGTTCTTTCATCTTCCCTCTGCAGGTATTCATGAGTTTCCTCGATCTCCTCCTGAAATCATGTTTACAATGATAAAAGTCTTCTCTAATTCTCCTCAAATGGACATCTATGGAAAGAAAAATCTTCTGAAAGATGAATTTGCTCTTCTAAGTGAAATCATCTCTAAATCCCTTCTAGCCAAAGAATCTTCATACCACTTCTGTTCCAAAGTATTCGAGATAATGGTGGTTATCACAAGGGGTGTACCAGTCAACTGGACAAGCTTCCTCTTCTGAAATCTGGTCATAATGGTTGTTGCCCGAAAAACTATTTTTGGTTTTGACGGTCCTTTAAGCGCCTTCCTCTTCTTTCTTCTAGAACAACCGGGTAGAAGTTTTCCTCTTCCCTCCAAAGTTATGAACAATCAGAAGGTTGTCGAATACGTTCTTAGGGTGAAGAAGCTTAAGACCAAGAAAAGAAAGAGAGATGTCTCCAACCGTCCTCTAACCGCAGTCTTAGAGACCTCTTAGGTTGAAGATCATTCTTTTCAGTAAAAAGATTAGGAAGAAGGAGTAGAAGAAGATTAGAATAGAAATCACTTTCATTTAAGATGAAATTTTTTGGATCTTTTGATGATATTTTTGTTATGAACTTATCTTGATTATTTTAAACAATGTTTTGTGTGTTTCTTCTGAAAACACTCATATATGGGCATTTCTGAACTTGATATTGTGAATGTTTTATCTGCATGCAAACAGGGGTTTTGCTTATTTATGTGATGAATGCGTATTTTGGTATATATATGCAGGTTTTAAATTTCATCATCAAAAAGGGGGAAATTGTTGGGTCAAATTATTTTGACTAAGTGTTGAAATAATTTAACCATTGGAATTTTGATGATGAAATGATTCATGTGCTTTGATGAAAGTGTATTGAAATCATATTTCATAAGACTTGGCTCTAATGAGGCTCATTAGACCGATTTGGTATTAGATGCACAGAATTAGACGTGTAGTCTAACTCGTGGAGTTAGACGTGCAGTCTAATAAATTCCTTAATTAGACGTGCATGCTAACTTAGTGGAGTTAGACGTTCAATCTAATAGATCTTGAAATTAGACGTGTAGTCCAATAGATCTCGGAATTAGACGTGTAGTCTAACTCAGCGGATTTAGACGTGTAGTCTAATGGATCTTGAAATTAGACGTGTAGTCTAACTCAGCGGAGTTAGACGTGTAGTCTAATATATTTGGAATTAGACGTGCAGTCTAACTCAACGGAGTTAGACGTGATAAATGGATATTGATCCGGTTTCAAGATCTATGAACAAGAGAGATCCCTAAATATCCATTTTAAAAAATAGATGAATAGAAAGGGCGGAGCCATTAAGCTGAAGGAAGGGCGCTCGACCTTTATTTCAAACTAAAGCAAGAAAGGATCAAGTTTACTTTTCGAAAGAAGGGCCTTCTTTTTTTATTAGTTTCTTAGTAAAGGCGCGTTAACGCTTTAGTTTTCTTGCTCGTTAGCTATCCCTATTATCTTAGTTCCGCTGGAGGTGTTTAAGCAACTATTCCTACTAATGTGGAATACCTAGTGCTCTCAGGTTATCCATTTATCTTGCTGTCTAGTGGTACTTTCTGGAGCTTTGCTGCCATCCAAAGCATGATTTCTGGAAATGTTTGTGGAAAGGTTGAAGTGAGACTTGTGAAGATAGTGTGAGTTACTCATATGTCTTAGGATTTCAGTCCTTTGTAAGCAAGCTTTGAGGAGCGTAGCGAATTCTGTTTACTTATTTAATTCATTTTAGATCTCTTTCCCTATTTCTGTCTATCTCTCTCTTTCTTCAGCTAGCGTACCTTACTCCTTCTATCCTGGCTTTCACAAATAAAAAAGGAATGGAATATCTGAGACTCGTCCAGTACTAAACAAGAAGGAAAGGGAGGTATAAATATTTATATAAAAATATTGCCCTGTTGATATGGAATCTCTCTATCTCTAGCTGTCCTATTTTTTCTTGATTCTGTGTTTGGTATCTCTTTCCCTATTGTTGTCCTATCTCTAGCTGTTTTCTCTAAAGGTAGTGAAGTGAGCCGAGGAGAGGAAGCATCCTGTTCACCAATCCGATCTTCTTTCAGAAGCTGGTAGAGAATAGGCTGTGATGCCAGAGGAGAGAGAATTTCTTTTGTTGAAGAAGCTTAAAAATAAGCTCTTGCTCATGAATCCCTTTCCGGTGCAGATGAATAAATTTGCTGTTTAGCTTGGGACTAGGGCTTGTGATCCTTATCTTAACAGTAGAACAAAAATAACAAAGGAGCTCTCCTATCCTAAGCAAGCAGCGGAGTCGTAGACCATTGCTTTAATGAAAGACGGGATGGGTTCCTTCTGATCCTAAGCTGTGAACTCATGGTCAAATTCCGAGGTGGGCTTTCCCTTCTCTATGGTAGCATGGTCTTCTCCTAGGGTTTCTCTTGGTGGAGGAAGGGCTACTGGAAGCCTAGAAGGAAAAGAAGTCTGGGCTGGGGAACGAAGTGACTTACGGGATTAAATAAAGCGAGGGAAAGAAGAAATGCTCTCTTGCTTGCCCGGCAAAGGGATATCAAGATTCACGTGCGAAGGGACGAGCGAAAGGCTTCCTAGTAAGCCTTGGTTCCTGGTATAAGAAAGAAAGTAGAGCTAGGCTTCTGTGAGTGAACGAGATGAGGATCGAGGCAGTTCCCCCAGGGTAGGTGCTTTCTTCGCGAGTATGTCTGTTGATGGCGCTGTGTCCTATCTGCTCAAGGAAAGCTGTCCAACTGAATGTGTAACGCATCAGCGGCATTTGCTACATAATCCGCATCTGTTGTCAGAATTGCTACTATAAGGGAGAAAGGAGTTAAAGTCTGCTTAATATTCTAAGAAAATGATAAAATGAACTTCTTGCTAAGAAGAAGATTATGTTCTAAGATCGGGATTCCTATTAGATTAGATTTAGATAGAAGTATTAAAATCAGGCTCAGGACATAAGGATTAGTGGGCAATTGCCTTATTTTTTTATAAAGGAGGAGAGGAATAGCTCATTAGATCCATGCCACTTCGAACTCCAAGTCTTAAGCGGCATCTACCTTGCCTTGCTCTGTAGCCGAAATAGATAGATTCAAAGGGCGAAGGAAAGAGAGTTCTTTGAGTGACAGAGATTCCGATTCAACTTCTCCCACGGGGAAAGAAAGCCGATATAGTGAAGCTAGCCTATTAGGCGCTGTGTAAGAGCTCTATGCTATCTATGGAATAGTGGTCAGTACTGCTTGAAAGTTTGAACCAAGTCTTGGATTCGGAAGAAAAGTAGGCGTAGAGGATATTGGGAAAGATCCCAAATCTGGTTAACTGCTTTAGGAGTGCCGGCTCCAGGCTAGAGAAAAGATAGGCTATGAAGCTGTGGAGTTTATAGCGAAAGTTTTCTTTTTAGTCACCGATGGCTAAGATCCTTCCCTCACTTGTGAAGCCACATATCATAAATGAAAATCTTTTTAGTGTGCCATGAGTGAGGATATCGAGATTGGGTTGGTGTTCAGTATACTTAATACAAGATCGAAAAGAATGCATTGGAAGGTCAACTCGAGCTACTTTGGTCAGTGCAATAGGAAGGAACTTTCTAAGGTCAATGCGAATAGAAGTTTACTATGGTCAGTGCACAGTGTAAGAAAAAAGTGCTTAGTTTCGTTGGAAAAACCAACGCTCATATTTACTTTCTCTCGCCCTACTTCTAAAGATAGATAGAAAAGGTTGGAGAGAATGACTTTCTTTTATAAAATTCTCTCCTTTCTAAAGCTGCGCAAGGCGGCAGTTACCCAGAACGCTAAAAAAGGTGAAGGGGGGGTTTACATACAACCGAGTTTTTTAGTGGTTTATGATTGAATCTCAAAGGCATTCTTATCATTTGGTAGATCCAAGTCCATGGCCTATTTCGGGTTCACTCGGAGCTTTGGCAACCACCGTAGGAGGTGTGATGTACATGCACTCATTTCAAGGGGGTGCAACACTTCTCAGTTTGGGCCTTCTATTTATCCTATATACCATGTTTGTATGGTGGCGCGATGTTCTGCGTGAATCCACGTTTGAAGGACATCATACCAAAGTAGTACAATTAGGACTTCGATATGGTTTTATTCTGTTTATCGTATCGGAGGTTATGTTCTTTTTTGCTTTTTTTTGGGCTTCTTCTCATTCTTCTTTGGCACCTACGGTAGAGATCGGAGGTATTTGGCCTCCAAAAGGGATTTGGGTTTTAGATCCTTGGGAAATCCCTTTTCTTAATACCCTTATTCTCCTTTCATCCGGAGCAGCCGTAACTTGGGCTCATCATGCTATACTCGCGGGGAAAGAAAAACGAGCAGTTTACGCTTTAGTAACTACCGTTTTACTGGCTCTAGTATTCACTGGCTTTCAAGGAATGGAATATTTTCAAGCACCTTTCACTATTTCGGATAGTATTTATGGTTCTACCTTTTTCTTAGCAACTGGCTTTCATGGTTTTCATGTTCTTATAGGTACTCTTTTCTTGATCATATGTGGTATTCGCCAATATCTTGGTCATCTGACCAAGGAGCATCACGTTGGCTTTGAAGCAGCTGCATGGTACTGGCATTTTGTAGATGTGGTTCGGTTATTCCTATTTGTCTCTATTTATTGGTGGGGAGGTATATGAAGGAACGAATCAGTGGATTGAGGAATTCAAGCTCGAAGACAAAGAGAACCGGGCTTTTCCAAAGAATGACTGCAGCTTTCCCACTCCCATTATTTTTCATATACAAAAAAGTTTCTTCCACTTTCCTACCAAATCTCTCTGTATTCTGGCATATAAATGAAGGGATCGAAGAGATTATGGCGGATTATGTTCACCAAGAAATGACCCGAATTTCTCTCTTGGTTTATTTGAGATTGTTCCTTTTAATCGTAATCAAAGATGTTTTCTTGTCTCTCCTTTCTTTTCTGAACAAATCGAAGAACCTAATGGATCGAACTTTAACTTCCGTGTGACTGGATCGCCCCGGCGGCTCTGACGCAGAGGGCCCTGAGAAGCCGTCCACTGATCCTTTAGTAGGTGATGGGGCATAGCGTTCCCCGGTCTCCCTTGGCTTTTCTTTCTGTCTTGATGAGTAGGAGAAGTAGACGAATTAGGATATAACTACTGGCACCGACTGCGCAGGAAATTGCGATCCTTAATCTCGAATCTCTGGTACCCATTCTTTCTTCATTTTTTTCTTAAAAAGTTTGAATAGCTACTCTTTCAACAGTTTGATAGGATCAGAAGGAACCGCTATAATGACAAATAATCTCGTACTTTTTTTAATATTAATTCTGTCATTTTTCTGTTTTTGATAAAAGAAGTTCTTTATTTCTCATCTATTTGTTTGTTTATTGTCTAAGACTCCATTTATTTCTTTCTCTGGATTGCTAATTTTGCATTTTGTCGGGGGCAGTGGGGAACCCATTGACCATTCCGGGCCTTCTAATGCGGGGCCTTCACTTCAAATGTGGCCCCTACTGATTCTCCTCGGGGATCCTTTCCGTCGGTGCCTTCCTCGTTAACACCCATACCGTCAGACCCTTCGTCGCAAAGAACGTATTTGTCCACAACTCAGACAGTTCACTTTCTAATATCGACAACCTAAAAGGTGACATCTAGCTAGCGACTTCTCTGTTAATTCCATCTCTCTCTCGCCCTTAGCCTGAGCCTATTCTTCTTCACGTGAAAATTCCCTATCTCCTATTGAACAGAAAGCCCTTAATGGGCGGGTCAATCAGGTTCATCCCTTAAACAAATTGGCCTACTTGCCTTTTTTTTTCCTTACAGCCATATAGACTGAGGGCATTCTCGCAGCTACTTTTTGCAAACAAAACAGCCTTTTTGTCTTAACTGCGCATTTTCAGCTTCTTATATAAAGAGCAGCTAGCCCCTTGGTTGGGTCGGTTCCTTCCAGAAAGCATCTTTCCCTTTTTCCCTCTTCGATTCTCATGTCGGTTCATTCTAAGGGACTACCTGCGCCCTAACTGAACACTTAGCCGCTTTCCTCCCCTGGCTTGGTCGTTCCCGACACATTTCGAGCTTATATCGCTAACTTCGTTCGTTCCTTATCCTCTTATTAGATATGCTATGCTCAGTCGCTTCAGAAGATCTAGAAATGTCCCAAGACACCTTTTAGTCAGAGGAATCCTCTTTGATGGCTTCGATGCTAGTGGTTCCCTACGCATGCCAGAAAACAACGACTCTTTTGCTATCCCAGACTTCATACCATCTCAAGAAAAAGTTATGGGCTTAGGGCCCATTCCTAAAGCTTGGTCAGAAAAACGTTATCCTAGACTATATTGAGGAGTAAGGAAAGGGCTTCCATGACAATGAGGTCATTCTTGCATGGGCTTGCTTTGATGATGGGTAGGCTTGTTGTGCTTTGGCCCTTCTGTGGGCTTTCATCGAAACAGGCCCGATCATTTGTAGGACTTTCTTTGTGATGGTTCATGTAGGCTTGGGTCTTTCATTCGGGCCCTATTGGGGCACCCTGTGGGCCAATGCGTATAAGCTTGGGCTTTCTTAACGTGGCTCATTTGACGACTCAGTACATGGATGTCACGAGTCTATTGGCATAGAATAGGGAATCTTTTTCACGTAAGCTGGTTGTGTGCAGTCTATTGGATAGTGAAAGTTAGACGTAAGTCTAACTCCTTCAGACAAATCATAAGTAGAACCGGAATTAGACGTGCAGTCTAATGGTTAGTGAAAGTTAGACGTAAGTCCAACTCCTTCAGACAAGTCTGAAGTAGAACCGGAATTAGACGTGCAGTCTAACTTAGTGGAGTTAGACGTGCAGTCTAATGGTGAGTGAAAGTTAGACGTAAGTTTAACTTCTTCAGACAAGTCTGAAGTAGAACCGGAATTAGACATGCAGTCTAACTCAGTGGAGTTAGACGTGCAGTCTAATGGTGAGTGAAAGTTAGACGTAAGTCTAACTCCTTCAGACAAGTCTGAAGTAGAACCGGAATTAGACGTACAGTCTAACTTAGTGGAGTTAGACGTGCAGTCTAATGGTTAGTAAAAGTTTGACGTAAGTCTAACTCCTTCAGATAAGTCTGATGTAGAACCAGAATTAGACATCCAGTCTAACTCAGTGGAGTTAGACGTGCAGTCTCATGGTTAGTGAAAGTTTAACGTAAGTTTAACTCCTTCAGACAAGTCTGAAGTAGAACCGGAATTAGACGTACAGTCTAACTCAGTGGAGTTAGACGTGCAGTCTAATGGTTAGTGAAAGTTAGACGTAAGTCTAACTCCTTCAGATTAGTCTGAAGTGATTGTAATTAGACGTAAGTCTAATCCCATTAGACCAGGCGGTCTAATAGATTTTGTTCTTAGACAGAGATGTTTGATTTCATTAGACAAGGTCGTCTAACTGGAATACGTCTAATGCTCAGCTTAAGCAGTTTGCTTGAAGCTAGCACCCGCCTACCCACATGTTATAGCTGTACTCTACTCCTGCTCCACTTTTTAATGAAGATTAGAACGACAGCTATAGGCAACCAACCAACGAATGCCACATAAGAGAATTTCCCTCATATTACTTGTTTTATAAGTACATCTCTGATGGAATATTCGGCGCACTATCAGTTGTTGTACGGCCACGATCCTTGTGCTCACAACCTGCTGTGTACAATGGAGGCTTTCCAATGGAAGAGTGTCACGTATCATTCTAAAAGATTCGACCGTTAGTTTCTGCCCAGTATTTATCAAATCTCAAGGACAACGGACATATAATGAATTCGAACTACTGATCACCAGATTTTACTAAGAGAGAGAAACTATTCGATCATCTTGCTGAGAAATCAAGCCTTTAAATATTCATATTGTGAAGCTGCTTTCTTGATTGTACTGTGTATAAATCAAGAGAGAGCTAGAATCAAAACACCGTTAGCTGAGTGATATTCTTCATCTTGTAAATTGAACAGAGTGTGTTATATTCAATAGTGAGCTAAGTGTGTGCAAACTGTATTTGATTCTAATCATATTATAGTGAATCCTTCCGGTGATTGGAAGAAGGGGTGACGTAGGAGAGTTTCTCTGAACATCCATAAACAAACTGTTGTGTACTTTCATTTCTGTCATCTTTTCATTCTTCATCTTGAGCTTCATACCCAAGTAAACAATTCCGCCTTGAATCTGTTTCAAGTGTTTACAAAGATTTGCGTAGAATAGAAAGCGAATTAAACCCTTAACAAGATTTCTTTCAAACCATTTTTCATAAGCCTTCATCAATAGCCAGACCCCCGTCTCTATCGATAAAGCTGATCCTATTAGGGACAGATTATGCCTTCTGAAGAATGCAGATTTAAGATTATCTCTATGGAAATAAGCTTCATGTTCCTTTGAGTGAGAAACCAGAGAAGATGGATGAAGTTGAATGGAAACTCCTTGATAGACAGGTTTTGGGAGTTGTTCGATTGACGCTAGCCAAGACGGTTGCTCACAATGTAGCAAAAGAGAAGACCACCATGGGTCTAATGAAAGCTCTTTCTGATATGTATGAGAAACCATCTGCTAACAACAAGGTACACTTAATGAAAAGACTCTTTTACTTAAGAATGGTTGATGGTACTTCTATCACTACTCATTTGAATGAATTCAATACAATTATGAATCAATTGCTATATATTGAGATTGATTTTGGGGATGAAGTTAGTGTCCTGATTTTGTTAGCATCTCTACCAAATAGTTGGGTACCTATGAGGGCAACAATTAGTAATTCAGCTGGAAATGTTAAACTGAAATTTGTTGAAGTTAGAGATCGTATTCTTGCTGAATAGGTTCATAAAATTAATTCTGGTGAAATGTTCAAAGGTTCTGCTCTGAATGTGGAAAACAGGGGAAGAAGTAATGATAGAAATTTCAACCGAGGTAATAGCAGATCTTTGTCGAGGAGCAAGAGGAGTCAGTCCAAGTCTAGGCGGACATTTGAGTGCTGGAATTGTGGTAAACATGGTCATTTGAAGAGGAACTGCAAAGCATCGAAGAGAAACAGTGATGATAAAAATGATGCAGCCAACGTTGTTACAGAAACTATCACTAATGTGTTACTTCTTTCTGTTGATAGCCGATAGATTCATGGGTTTTGGACTCGGGAGCGTTTTTCCACATCACTGCCCACAAAGAATTAATGGAGAATTATGTGGCTAAAAACTGTGGGAAAGTTTATCTCGCAAATGGTGAGCCACTGGATATTGTTGGCATGGGGGACATCAAATTGAAGATGGAAAATGGTTATGTTTGCAAGATTAATAAGGTGAGACACATTCCAAGTTTAATGCGCAATCTGATTTCTGTTACACAACTTGATGAAGAATGTCACAATTTCAGTTGTGGAAATGGTGCATGGAAGGTGACTTAAGGAGAAATAGTTGTTGCTCGAGGTCACAAAACTGGAACGTTATACACGACTTTAACTTGCAGAGAAACAATTGATGCTGTAGTTGATGACTCGAAGACAGTGAGCTGTAGCATTGTAGGTTGGGCCATATGAGCAAAAAATGGATGAAAAATCTTTTGAAGAATGGACAGATTCCAGAACTGAAGTCTGTTGAACATCAGTTATGTGAAAACTGCATTCTTGGAAAACAGAAACGGGTGAGTTTCTTAAAGATTGGGAAGGAGCTCAAGAAAGAAAGGCTAGAGTTAGTACACACTGATGTGTGGGGACCTGCACCTGTTTCTTCTATTGGCGGATCACAATACTACGTGACATTTATAGATGATTCAACAAGAAAGGTATGGGTATATTTTATGAAGCACAAGTCACAAGTATTTGTTATTTTCAAGAAATGGAAGGCTTTGGTTGAAAATGAAACAAATCAGAAAGTTAAGTGCTTGAGATCAGACAACGGAGGTGAATACATCAATTCAGATTTCAAAGAGTATTGTGCTGTGAATGGGATCAGTAAGGTGAAGATTGTTCCCTGAACGCCTCAAGAGAATGGAGTAGATGAACAAATGAATCGAATATTAAACGAGCGTGCTAGAAGTATGAGATTGCATGTAGGGCTGCCTAAAACCTTCTAGGTAGAAGCTATTATACTGTTGCCTATTTGATAAACAGGGGACCCTCTGTTCCTCTTGAATTCAGAATTCCTGAAGAAGCTTGGAGCAATAAAAAGGTAAACCTTTCTTATTTGAAAGTGTTTGGTTGTTTATCATATGTTCATATTAATGAATGTGATATGAGCAAGCTTGATCCAAAGTCTAATAAATGTTTTTTCATTGGTTATGGTGATATCGAGTTTGGTTATCGTTTTTGGGATAATCAAAATCGGAAGATCAATCGTAGCAGAAATGTTATCTTCAATGAACAGGTTCTCTACAAAGATTGTATTAGGAAGACATCAGATGGTGATTCCAAGTTGGAAGAGACTAGTACAATCGATTTGAGAGAATTTTCAGCTGAAAATATACCGGTTGTCGAAGAAGAACAATGTGTTGTTGAAGATGAAATCGTTGAGAACGTGGCCCCGGAGATAAATTAGCAAATACCGGTTATACAGTTGAGAAGATCGTCAAGGAATCAAAAACCAGTTGAGAGGTGGTCTCCATCTCTGAACTATATCTTGTTGACAGATAGAGGTGAACCTGAATATTATGAGGAAGCAATACAATCTGATGAATCGATTAAGTGAGAGTCTGCTATGAAATATGAGATGGACTGTTGGGTCAAATTATTTTGACTAAGTGTTGAAATAGTTTGACTATTGGGATTTTGATGATGAAATGATTTATGCGTTTTGATGCAAGTGTATCGAAATCATATTTCATAAGACTTGGTTCTAATGAGGTTCATTAGACCGATTTGGTTTTAGATGCATGAAATTAGACGTGCAGTCTAACTCGTGGAGTTAGACGTGCTGTCTAATGAATTCAGAATTAGACGTGCAGTCTAACTCGTGGAGTTAGACGTGCAGTCTGATGAATTCGGAATTAGACGTGGAGTTAGACGTGCAGTCTAATGAATTAGGAATTAGACGTGCAGTCTAACTCGTGGAGTTAGACGTGCAGTCTAATGAATTCGGAATTAGATGTGTAGTCTAACTCGTGGAGTTAGACGTGTAGTCTAATAGAAATTGAAAGTTAGACGTGTAATCTAACTCTTTCAGACAAGTCTGAAGTAGAACCGGAATTAGACGTGTAGTCTAACTCGTGGAGTTAGACGTGCAGTCTAATAGAAAGAGAAAGTTAGACATGGAGTCTAACTCCTTCAGACAAGTCTGAAGTAGAACCGGAATTAGACGTGCATTCTAACTCGTGGAGTTAGATGTGCAGTCTAATGGTTTGTGAAAGTTAGACGTGAAAACTAATTTGTGAAAGTTAGACGTGTAGTCTAACTCCTTCAAATTAGTCTGAAGTGATTGTAATTAGACGTAAGTCTAATCCCATTAGACCAGGTGGTCTAATGGATTTTATTCTTAGACGGAGACGTTTGATTTCATTAGACGAGGTCGTCTAACTGAAATACGTCTAATGCTATGCTTAAGTAGTATGCTTGAAGTTAGCACCCTCCTACCCACGTGCTATAGTTGTACTTTACTCTTGCTCCACTTTCTAGTGAAGATCAGTACGATAGCTAGACGCAACCAACCAACGAATGCCACGTAAGAGAATATCCTTCACACTTCTTGTTTTGTAGGTACATCCCTGAAGAATATTCGGCGCACTACCAGTTGGAGTACGGCCACGATCCTTGTGCTCAGAACCTATTGTGTACTATGGAGGCTTTCCAATGGAAGAGTGCCACGTATCATTTTAAAGATTCGACCGTTAGTCTCTGCCCAATATTTATCAAATCTCAAGGACAACGAACGAACAGTTGAACGATCATACTTTTATCAACTAAGAAATACTATCTAAGAAGAACTACTATGTAATCAATCATTTGGATATTCAAGCCGTAAGCTGCTTTCCTAATTGTATTGTGTGTGAATCAAGAGAGAGCTAGAATCAAAAACACTTTAACTAAGTGATATTCTTCATCTTTTAAATTGAACAGAGTGTGTTCTGTTCAATAGTGAGCTAAGTGTGTGCAAACTGTATTTTGATTCAAATCATATCATAGTGAATCCTTCTGGTGGTTGGAAGAAGGGGTGACATATGAGAGTTTGCTCCAAACATCCATAAACAAACTGTTGTGTCTTTTCATTTCTGTCATCCTCACATTCTTCATCTTGAGCTTCAAACCTAAGTAAACAATTCCGCCTTGATTTTGTTTCAAGTGTTTACAAGGGTTTGCGTAGAATAGAATGTGAATTAAATCCCTAACAAGATTTCTTTCAAACTATTTTTCATAAGCCTTCATCAATCGCCAAACCCCCGTCTCTATTGATAAAGTCAATCCTATCATGGACTCTTTGATGTTAAATCAGACTTGGGAGCTCATTGAGCTACCAAAGGGAAAGAAAGCACTTCACAACGAATGGATGTTCAGGATTAAAGAAGAACATGATAAAACCATGAGGTACAAGGCAAGATTGGTTATGAAAGGATTTCAACAGAAAGAATGTATTGAATACAATGAGATCTTCTCTCTAGTAGTTAAATTGATGACAATCAAAACTATTTTGAGTTTGGTTGTGAAAGAAGACCTTCATCTTCAATAAATGGATGTCAAAACTGATTTTATTCATGGTGATTTAAATGAAGAGATTTATATGCGATAACCAGAAGGATTTGAAATCAAAGGAAAAGATGAGCTTGTGTGTAAGCTTCAAAAGAGTCTGTATGGTTTGAATAGGCTCCAAGGCAATGGTACAAGAAGTTCGATAGCTTCATGAAAAGTAACAATTTTCTAAGGTGTGAAGCTGATCATTGCTGCTATATTAAGAGGTTTGATAAATCGTACATTATTCTGCTCCTCTATGTTGATGACATGTTGATTGCTGGAGCAAGTTTGTATGAGATTAACAAGCTCAAGAAAGAGTTGTCTGAAAAGTTTGCAATGAAGGATTTGGGTGCTGCTAAACAAATTCTTGGGATGAGAATTTTCAGGGATGAAGAAGTTCTCAAGCTTTCACAAGAAAAATATGTGAAGAAAGTTCTTAGCAGGTTCAACTTGTATGATGCAAAACCAGTTACTACCCCCTTAGCTAGTCACTTTAGACTATCTAAAGATCAGTCGCCTTCAACAGAGGAGGAAAAAAATTACATGGCCACTATTCCATATGCCTCTACCATTGGTTGTATTATGTATGTGATGGTTTGCACAAGACCAGACATAGCACATGCAGTGGGAGTTGTTAACAAGTTCATGAGAAACCCGGGTAGTCAACATTGGGAAGTAGTAAAGTGGATACTACGATACTTAAGAGGAAGTACGGGTCTCGCTTTATGTTTTCGAAAGTCTAATATGGGTTTGAAAGGATATGTTGATGATGACAATGGTGGTGATGTTGATAGTATGAAGAGAACAACAGGGTACATTTATACTCTAGGAGGTACTGCAATTAGTTGGGTTTCAAAATTACAGAAGATTGTTACTCTTTCTAGTTGTAAGGCAGAGTATGTTGCTGTGACAGAGGCTGCTAAGGAGATGATGTGGTTACAACCCTTTTTACGAGAATTAGGTTAAGACTATGAGGGAAGTGTGTTGCGATGCGATAGTTAGAGTGTCATTCATTTGGCAAAGAATCTTGTTTATCATGGCAAGACGAAGCATATACAAGTTCGTTATTATTTTATCCGGTCAACTTTAGAAGATGGAGTATTAGCTCTTGAGAAGATTCCCGGGAGTGAGAATCCAGCTGATATGTTGACGAAAGCTATGACAAATGAGAAATTGAAGTTGTGTGCAACTTCAGTTGGTCTTCTTCGTTAAGACACCGAATGGAAAGCCACTACCGACCGAGAGATGATGAAGTTAGTCTCCAAGTGGGAGATTGTTGAGTTATGGAGCCTACACTTATAATAAACTCTACGAGTGTTAATTAGAGTTTATTGGGTTTGTATTTAGTTTTGGGATTGGGCCTAACCAAGAGTTATTTAGATTTATTACCTGAATATTTACCCTATAAATATGTGATTATTAAGGGTTTACAAGAAGAGAAATAATTCAAGAGAGATAAAGTGTGAGGCAAAAACTCGGTATTCCTTCTTCTTCTTCATAGTGAAATATGGTGGTGGCTGAAGTGGATGTAGCTCAATTTGAGTGAACCACTATAAATATGTGTCTTTTGTGTTCTTCTTTCTTGCATTTTTACAGATTGTTTCAAGCTGGTCGGATTTGAGAAATACAAATCCTAATAATATCTGATTCTTATTATGCGTGGGCAAGAGTAAGACTGGAGGTAAACTTTAAATATATGCTCCCTAAAACTCTGAAGAAAGTAAGTGGATGACATTAGTATCACTAGAGGAAACCGTGCTCGATCTTGCGAAAACCACATCTGTACCGATCGCTATGAAAAGATAAAACCTTTTTGAAGCAAATGCCAAGTTGAGGGTGATGTCCTCATTTATTGATAAAGGAGAAGAAGGACTCATTCGAGATGAAGTAGCCGACGTGGATAAAACTGTGCTCTGTATCTTGAAAACGGTTAAAGAAGACTTGATCGTCGAAATCTTTAAGTATGAAAAAACAACCGAAATGAATGAAGAACCGCCCACATCCACTCCGGTAGAAAAGAGCTCACTTACCGAGAAGAAAAGAAGGTTGAGAAAGTTTATTTTGAAAAAGGTGAATCCTCTAAACCTGTAGGGGCTACATCTGAAATAGAACTAGGGAACCAACGTCAGAATGAAGAAGAGGACAAAGGCAAAGCATCTGCCAATCCGTCTCCCTCTAAATCGGCCAAAGCTTCCTCAAGTAAGCCTTTTGACCGACATGAATCAAAAGAAAATAGTTTTGATGAACTAACTGACACAGAAATGTCTATTAGCGCCGAAACTCCACCTCCGGCGCAACATCAGTCAGTCGATTCAGTGGTTCCAATGTCTGAAAAATGCATGAAGACTTTCATTGCGGAGATGATTCGAGAATCCATGGCCCCATGGCAGGCATCCATGGAGGCTCGGGTTGCTTCCACCGACATTAAGCTAGCGCAAGTTCAAGAGGTAACTTCTCAAACTCTCTCATCGGTGCAAACTATGTCATTACAACTCTATGAGCTGGTAAAGAACCGAGAGATTGCCAACGAAAAAAGAATGAGATTGGATTAAGAGGTTGCTCGACGGCTTAAAGCTGAAGAAAATGCCAAGGCTAAGGAAGTCGAGGATGAAAATGAAAAAGCGGCTCGAATTCTTCAAGAGCAACTCGATAAAGAAAAGGAGGTATCCCCTCCGATTTCTAAAAAGACGAGGGCAGCGTTTAAAAGAAAAAGAGATCAAGAGTTGGCAGCAATGAACACCGGACCGGAAACTAAAGTACCGGTGAACTCTAATCATATCTCTGATATTCCAACCGGTGGTGAAGAAGAAGAGGAGGATGCTCAGCCCTTGAATCGAAGACAACACCAATCTAGAGCAACAATTCAACCGATCCCAACAGTTCCAATTCGCACCATTCCTTCCAGTGACCAATCAGACCGAGGAACCCATGGAGTTTCGGTTGACAATGCCTTTTAGAGCCGAAGACATCTTGCTTTTAATGTTCCTGCTCAACCAACAAGGGGATCCCGATCAGATGTCGATCCTACTAATCCGGGAATGGTTTCGTAAACCGTTACTTGACTGAATTGATCAACAAAGAGGATGAAGGGAGCCACTAACCACCACCTCTACCTTTATTATTATTATTATTTATGAATATTACTATTTTGGGAACTTATGAAATTTTTTTTGAAATCTATAAATACTTTTGGGAATTTAATGATCTGGCTTCAATTTCAAAAATGTTGGTTTTGAAAATATCCAAAAGGGAGAAATTGCTAGATAAACATACAAAATTTTTCTCAAAACTTTTTCATCAAGTCAAACCGTTTTCAACTGGCCAATAAATATAAGTTCTTTAAACCGACCAACGTCTACAGGGTTTTGAATATTTAACTTAAATAATCAAAATGGGAGAAATTGTTAGATAAATTAGATAGTTAATTAATAAGTAATTGATCTATCTTTTCAGTATCAATAAAAGACCGGTTCGGCTCAACTTCAGAATCGGTGAAACATCTTTATCAAAGATCGGTCGCTATTCTTCTGAATCAAGACAGGTCAAACAGCAAACCGATGTGAAGTCCGGTCGGCTCAAAACATTGGCTCAATCCTAAATGACCGTACAATCCTAACGGAAAGATTAATCAAGATCAAATCAAAGATATAGAACTGCTGGAAGTTTCCATTTTGATGCAATAAGTTCTCTTTGGGAATAGGTAGAAGGAGATTTTCAAATATGTAAATTATGTTATTTCCTATTTGATACAAGTTTGTTGATAGACTGTAAACTGTAGAAGACTGCCAAGTGAACAGATATACCTATTTTGGTATAAGTCCAAAAGCAGCCTCCAAGGAGTAGAGATCTGTCCAACCGACCAGTTATTAAACTCAAAAGAAGATAAACTGGCTGGCTGTATCGTTTCTTGGGAAGCATCAACCGCATTTAATGCCCTGCAGCTCCTTTTGACCAACCAATCAGATTCAAGGATTACCATGCAGGTATCTGTTAAAAGAGAAATATGACCGTTGTCATATTTCCACTATATAAGGAGAAGTTGAAGAATAGAAGCAACATTTACGAGAGTTGAAGTGACAATACAGTTCTTTTAGAGTTACAAGAGTTACAAGAACAGAACAATCTTTCATAGAGTTACAAAAGTCAAAAAACTATCAAGTCTATTGTTCTACATCTTAAATATATTCAAGAGTATCAATGTAACAACTTTGACTCTCACTTTAAGTAGACCGAGTGTTGGATGTTTTAAAACGTACATACTTAAGCGGAAAAACAGAAACATTTGCGGAATAGTTAAAATTATATAAGTGGCATCACAAAACTCGTCCCTTTGAAAATAGTCCCGGTCCTTTACATCAAAATAATTAAAAGATGGTCCCATATTACAAAAACAGTGGTCTTTTAAGTGCTAGACCCTACAAGTGCTTTGAACTTCAGATTGTCCCTCCTCCCACACACATACCTCCTCTACACCCTGCCCACCCTCCAAGCCTCCCTTCATAAGTCAACAGAATGCTATGACTGTGTACCTACACCACACAAGTATAGTGAGTCTAAAGACCCATCAAGCATATTTAAAGAGAATATAAAAAGACAAGTAAAAGTTGCCTTGTATTGATGTGCTGACTTGTAAAACAGTTTATAAAAGTGTTAGAACAGAAACATCTTTGAGCACATACTGGCCCTTTACATTTCAGAGCTGATCCTGAAAGTTAGGAATCCTGTTGAGCACATAGTTGGAAAGTCACTCTTCGGAGTCTATCCTTAAAGTCCACAACCTAGTTAGACCCTTGTCTATGTGGGTAGGATCTTCTAGAGCTCGTCCCAGAAGTCCAGTCCCAATAGAACCTCAGCACATATTTTTGGCATCAGACTACTAGAGCTCAACCTGGCTAGCCTTCTGCCTAGATTCGTCCAGTCCATATCTCATTGTTCACAAAAACGTATTATACTTTTGAAAAATAGAACTTACCTTTGAAACAGATCATGCCTTTGAAAATAGAATATACTTTGCAAAAACATATTATATAAACAAGTGTGGATTTCTAAAGATGAGTTGAGAAAAGAGCTTGCCTTAGATGATCTTGTTTCTATGTTATGATCTTGCTGCTAAAGGGTGCTATGAACTTGCTCCTAAGTGTGACTTCGGTTTCTTAGTAGAGAGATGGAGGAAAAGAATAAAATGAAGGAAGGGGTGCCCTATATATAGTACTTAATAAGGTTGGTCACCAGCTTGTCATCAGTTGGGTTTAATAATAAAGTAATCAAAAGAGCTGGTCACCTGCTTGTCTTAAGCATGGGTTAACAAAATATGGCTGGTCACCTGCTTGTCATCAATTGGGTTTAATAATAAAATAATCATAAGGGATGGTCACCTGCTTGTCACCTGCTGGTCATAAGCAAAGAGGGTTGGTCACCTGCTTGTTGAATAAGTATGGGTTTGAAGCATGAGGTGGAACAAACATGAAGTGGAACAAGCATGAGGTGGGTAAGCATGAGGTGGAAACTATAATCAGTCGGACCCCCACGGTCGAACTCCCTCGGTCGGACCCCCTCGGTCGGACCCCCTCGGTCGGACCCCTCGGTCGTGACATAGATTATTTCTCGGCCCGGACACAGATTTGTCTCGACCCATGGTTTTGGCCAGGACCAAAGTTACTCGGTCTAAAATGATATTTTGGGCGTGACAATCAAAGTGTATTAAAATTTTATTCTTTCTGTGTGAGAGTTATAAGTCAATAACGAGCAGTAAATAAGCCTCAGTTATTTGATAGTTTGTAAAGTGTGATTGAATATTCTTAGTATCCTTCTCAAGGTTTGAGAAGAAGGGGTGACGTAGGAGTTTTATCTCCGAACATCTATAAATCTTGTGTTGTGTTCTTTCTCCATTCTATTCATCCTTATCATCCGATCCGTGTGTGTTGCTTCAAGTTGAAACAATCTACTTCCGTACTTGAACTCAGTTCATGAGTTTGTGACAAGTTGTGTAGTGTTGAGACCGATATTAATCTCTAACCAGATTAGTATCAACCATTGTGAGTTTGTAAGCGTTCTCCTTTAGTCATACCCCGGTCCTCTATCGGCGATCCCGATCCCATCAGATGCTCAATTAGATAAATCTGCTAGATGTCGTCGTTGTCCGAATTCTGATCATATGTACACTCATTGCCCCCAACATTTAGTGTCGTATTGCCATCAAAAGGGTCATGTCCTTCAGAAATTTCCAAAACTAGGTCATTCATCTTCTTTAGCTGGCTCTTCCTCCTCCATAGCCGTCTCCACAAATAATTTGCAGTCGCCTCAGTCCACTACTCCCACCCTTATGGATATTCATAAACTGCTCACTCGAGTTTTATTTGTTAATCCTTCATTAGCCACCACACCAGGTAATCAACCATGGTTCATAAACTCTGCTTGTTGTAACCATATGACATCTAACATTAATCTGTTATATTCCCTAAAACCTCTCACCACCTCACCTCCCATTCACACAGCAAATGGTGCAATTATGCACATCACACATACTAGTCATTACACTTCACTATCTCTCCAAGATATCTACTACATTCCCTATTTAACATTAAACCTTATTTCTGTTGGTCAGTTGGTTGAATAGAGACTTACTGTTACTTTTACATATTCTGGTGTAAAGATTCAGGATTCACAGACAGGTCGGATTCTTGGGACAAGATGCAAGACGGGTCACCTATTTGAGCTTTCTTCCCTTCAACATTTTCCTTAAATTTTTGATGTCGTTTCTCCTTCCTTTATTTATTAGTGGCATCTTAAACTCGGACATTCTTCATTAAATAAACTTCGATCCCTTGTTGCTAAAGGTTTTTTGGGTCCTATTCAATTTGAGTCATTTGATTGTGTGCATTGTAAGCTTGGCAAACAACCAGCACTTTCTTTTTTGAATAATCATTCAATTGTTGATAAACTTTTTTCACTAGTTCACTCAGATATTTGGGGGCCCTCCCCTATTGGTACATTTCATGTTTATCAATATTTTGTGATATTTGTTGATGATTATTCACGTTTTACTTGGATTTATTTTTTGAAAAATCGTTCTAAACTTGCCTTTACATATTCAATTTTTACGAAAATGATTCAAACACAATTCTCAAGCCCTATTAAAATACTTAGTACCGAAAATGCTCTAGAATACAATGATTCTACCTTTCTCAGGTTTCTTTCTACCCAAGGTATTGTTATTCAGCGCTCATGTCCTTACACCTCACAACAAAATGGTAGGGCTGAACGTAAACATAGACACATTGTAGATACTATTCGTGCCATGCTTCTTTCTACTTCATGTCCAAATTGGTTTTGGGGGGAAGCAGTCCTTACTTCTGTCTATACAATCAACCGAATGCCATCTTTTGTACTTTAGGATGTCACTCCTTACCAAAAACTCTTTGGTCAGCCACCAGATTACTCCATTTTTCGACCATTTGGTTGTGTCAATTTTGTCCACCTCCCCCTGCATGAACGAAACAAATTGGAGCCTCAGAATTGTCTGTGTTGTTTTTTAGGATATGGGGTAGAGAATAAGGGCTATCGTTGTTGGGATCCTATATCAAATCAAATTCGTGTTTCTCGTCATGTCACCTTTTAGGAACATAAGATGTTCTCTTCTAAGTCCAAGTTTGCCACTCCTTTTCAGACTAATTCCCCATTTTTTTCTAGATCCATCCCCTTCTTTTACATGTCCTGAGATCACACAAAATTATGTTGACACTATCGTTTCTCCCCCATCACCCCCAACTGACCTACCTGCATCTCCTAAACAAGTACTTGACCCACTTACATATCCTAAACAAGTACTTGATCAAATACCTCAGGTCACTACTACTACTGGTCGACATTCTACCCGGGTACATTGTCTTTCTCATAATCTCCAAGATTACCATTGCTTTTCTGCCATTCTAGTTAATCATGAGCCTAAGACCTTTCGTGAGACAAATTGTGATCCATTGTGGCATGAGGTTATGTTAGAGGAACTACAGGCTCTTGAGAAGACTAGAACTTGGGATATCGTTGATCTACCACCTAACAAGAAATCTATTAGTTGCAAATGGATTTACAAGATCAAAACAAATTATGATGGATCTGTTGAGCGCTACAAAGCTTGTCTTGTGGCCAAGGGTTTCTTACAAGAGTATGGCATTGACTATGAAGAGAATTTTGCTCCCGTTGCCCGTCTGACTTCTATTCGTTGTTTTTTGGCTATTGCTCCTTCTCATTGATGGTCTATTCACTAGTTGGATGTAAAGTATGTTTTTCTTTAGGAGATCTTTTTAAGGAAGTTTATATGAGTCCATCGCCGGGTTCAGAGATTTCAGGGAAGATATGTAAGTTACGTCGTGCTCTTTATGGTTTAAAACAAGCACCACGAGCTTGGTTTGCCAAGTTCAGCTCAACACTTATTCAGTATGGGTTTATTGCCTCTCCCTATGACTCTACTTAATTCATTCGTCACTGTTCATGTGGGATTATTATTCTATTATTATATGTTGATGATATGGTGATCACTGGCGATGATGCCTCTGGTATATCTGATTTATAGACCTATCTTCATCAACATTTTGATATGAAGAGTCTTAGTAAGTTGTGTTACTTTCTAAGTCTTGAGATTCCCGACATAGTAGATGGTATCTACTTGTCTCAAGCAAAGTATGCTTCTAACCTCATCTCCTGTGCTGGCTTAACTGATAGCAAAACTGTCTCGACTCCACTTGAGGCAGATTGTCGTCTTACTCCTCTCGATGGAACCCCTCTTAAAGACCCCACGCTCTATCGTCGGTTAGTGAGATCCCTGATATATCTAACTATTACTCACCCTGACATAGCTCATGTAGTTCACATAGTTAGTCAATTCATGACTAGTCCTCATACAGCTCATCACTCTACTGTGTTATGTATTCTCCGCTATATTTAGGGCACTCTCTTACATGGTCTTCACTTCTCCGCTAATTCATCATTGGTACTCACTTGTTACTCAGATGCTGATTGGGCAGGCGATCCCACAGACCGACGCTCCATCACTGGTTATTGTTTTTCTTGGGTGATTCTCTTGTTTCCTAGCGAAGCAAGAAACTGACTGGTGTATCCCGTTTCAGCGCTAAGTTATAGTATCGTGTGCTTGCTGATTCTACTTCTAAGTTTCTTTGAATTTGACGACTTCTCTCTAATATTGGCGTTCCTCAACCGCCAGCCACTGATCTCCATATTGATAGTCAGAATGCTATTCACATTTCTCGAAATGATGTGTTTCATGAGCGTACTAAACACATCAAGATCGATTGTCACTTTGTACGACAACATGTTAGTGTTGGTACTATACAATTACGATATGTGTCTACCGAACACCAGACTGTAGATGTCTTCACGAAGTCTCTCTTGTCGGGTCGTTTTTACATGTTATTGAGCAAACTCAAGTTGATATCTACTTTACCACCTTGAGCTTGAGGAGAGGTGTTAGAATATATTATGTGGCCTCACTTGGGCGCTAAGATAAATCTTGTATATATATATATATTATAACTCTATATTATTTTTTATTTAATACAATCTTTTTCTCTATATTTTTACAAAGGGAATCTAATTGTCTCACTGTGTTTAACATAACGATCTATTCCAACACGAAGATCAAATCGCCAATGTACTATTTGAAAATTAGTTGCTAAGATAAAAAATTTGTGCTCAAACACAATTACATTTGTAGACATAATCATTATAGTTGTAAGGACCAGAATGATATCTATATATATATATATATAATGATGCTTAATTTTTAAAGTGTTCGGATTGTCGGGTCAAGAGTTGTGGTTAATTTGGATATATATGTGAGTGTAAATGAATACTTGGGTTGGATTGTGGGTTGATCCGCCCATAAACTTAAAACGGTTAAAAATAATATTTAAAATGTTTTATGTATGTTTCGAACTTACAACACAATAAAACAAGTACAACCTTTTAACCAACTAGGTTAATAACATTTTATATTTTAAATTCAACACCAAATTAGATTAACGCGGAACATTTTAAAAATATAAGTTCAACTTTTTAACTAAGTAATCTATATATATAATGATGCTTAATTTTTAAAGTGTCCGGATTGTCGGGTCGAGAGTTGTGGTTAATTTGGATATATATGTGAGAGTAAATGGATACTTGAATCGGATTGTGGGTTAACCCGCCCATAAAATTAAAACGGTTAAAAATAAAATTGAAAATGTTATAGGTATGTTTCGAACTTGCAACCTAACATAACAAGTACAAACTTTAACCAATTGTGATTGGGATGTGATTTGCCGAGAGATAATATGTCAGTATCAATTGACAATGGTTAAGAAAATATGAATCAAATATTTGATTGGCCAAAGTGAGAGTGTAAGGTCACGAGATGAGAGATTCATTCGGAAAAAATATGTGATGAGATATGTGAGAAGATAAGTTGTTTTACCGAAATAATAAAACGTGGAATGAGAGCGTTCTGTTTTTTATTTTAATATATTATTAGTGATTTATTAAGAATTTTAAACATTAAATACATATTATTATTTTTTTATTAGATTTATTTTATTTTTATTTTTATCTGTGTGTGTGAATCGCATTGAAAATTTCCTAGTTATATTAATTAAACATGATTTTGTAAAAAAAAAAGAATGTATCTTTTTAAAAATTGGAGAATTTGTCATGCAAAAAGAAGTTTAAGTGAGAATTTAAATATTCAGAAATATTCAGGTCCAAATTTATTATTTTAGAAAAGAAGGGAAAATGAAATTACGGACGCAATTCAATTCATAACTCCAAATCAATAACTTGTTTCAGTTCCGCCCATTCGTGCTCGAAAACCAGCAGACAGCTCTCTCGATCTCTACTTTTGCTCCAGCTCAGTTTTCTCCAGTTGCCTCCGTGATTCATGAATTACAACTTCGCGCTGAGTCTGGATATGTGTCTCAACTCTTCCAAAGGTCTTTTCTTTCATTCTCGCTGAATATTTTCTCTCTTGAAACGAAGAAATTCTTTTTCAGGCACTTGTTCTTTCATTTGATTCAGTCATTGGTTTTAAACATCATATACGATGGGTTTTCCGTGAATTTGTTTCATTCTTGAATTTTGAACAAATTTCTTCGTATGAAACGTCTATGAGATTTGGTTACGTGTTGATAGGAGAGATTGGATAGGGTTTTATTAGTTAGGGTTCGAGATTAAACAAAAAAATAAGGGGTCCATGAAGAGTCGATCCCACCACCCGGCCGCGTCTCCAGCTCCTGACGACTGGGTGGATGGCTCTTGGACAGTTGATTGCGTTTGTGGTGTGAATTTCGATGATGGTGAAGAGATGGTCAACTGTGATGAGTGCGGGGTTTGGGTGCACACTCGATGCTCGCGATATCTTAAGAGCGAGAAGTCTTTCGTTTGCGACAAATGCAAGAGCAAGAACTCGAGGAATGATAGTGAGGAGAAGGAAGTTGCCCAGTTGTTGGTTGAGCTACCCACTAAAACTTTGAACATGGACAAACCATTACCTCCTAGAAATGCACTTAGGCGTCCATTTAGGCTTTGGGCTGAACTACCTATGGAGGAGAAAGTACATGTTCAAGGCATCCCTGGTGGTGAGCCTGGCCTCTTTAGTGGGATGTCATCCATTATTACACCTGAACTTTGGAAGTGTACTGGTTACGTTCCAAAGAAGTTCAATTTTCAGTATAGAGAGTTTCCTTGTTGGGGAAAAAAGCAGGAGGATGAGGTGAAATCACAAGAAGGAAAAGAAGTTCCTATGGATAAGGTTGCTGGAATGCTATTCTCGCTTTCTGAGGATAATGTCTCAAATAAACCTGTGGGAACACAGGTTGCTATGAAAAGGTTAATTAACGACCGTTCAAAAATTATGACACATTTGGAAGGAGAAAATTTAGATTTGGGGGGGCGTTCACAGGGAAGTGGGTCGAAGAATGAGAAGAACTTACAGGGATCCTTGCTGAATCAATATGGAAAGCGGAAGAAGGAAGATACAGGAATATTCAGTGAACGATTGAAAAAGAAGAAGGTTGGAGTACATGATGAAGAGGGTAGTTTTAAAAAGTTGCTTCCTCGTCCCACCAAAACAGGTGATAATTTATTTAATTGCGATTATATTAGCTCAATTGCAGTGTAGCTTAGTCGTTTCAGTGTTTGCTTCCTAAGAAGAAGGTTGCATTTCAAAGAGGATTGTAACGCAATCTGATTTTTCTTTTAGGGTGTGTTTTGGTTAGAGATGAATTGGCATTGGAATTGGAGGGGCAATTTTGTTTTTGTTGTTTGTGTAAGGATCTAAATTAAGGAAGTCCACTTAGAATTTGTTAAAACAAGTATATATATATTATAGTTTGAACTCCACTTAAAATAAGAACAAGGAAGAATAAAACTAAACAAATCTCTTAGGAATTCAATTCTATGATTTTTCTGAACGCATGATTTAAATTCTAATTCAGTGCCAATTCTTGTAGAATTGAAAATTAGAATTCCAACTCCAATTCTAATTTCAATTCCCCTCGTCCAAACACAAACACAGCTTTATTGGTTGTTAAACACCGTCACGGAGCATGATTTACCTCACTTGCACATCTTGATTCCAATCCTGTTTCTATTTACATTTATTAGTATCCACGCAAACAAGTGACGCAAAACAATTGGAATTGTGTGAAGACAGTGGTCTTAAGGCTGTCAAGACTTGTAGTCAAGGCATCAAAAGCACAATTTTAAAGGATACTTCATGTTCTGTGGTGAATATCAAGAATGCTGCTGGTTCAAGTGAGCTACCTTCAGATGCTGCATCTTTGGATACAACAACTGGTAATGATATTTCAATTCAACTAAAACCCACGGGAAACAAGGATGGTCAACAAGTATCAGCGAGGTCTGAGAATTCTCAAAAAAATGGTGATAGTTTGGCATTATCGAGAGGAAGAAAAAATCATCGCAGTACTTCAATGAAAGACGAGGTACATCTTTTCTTGTCTTTTGAATTAAACATTTTTTTTTTAAATCATCTCCTCTCTCATTCTCTCCATTTTCTATTATTGTTACAGAGAGTGAGGTTTAAGCAATGCCAATGTTCAATACTTTGAATTAGAATTTTTTCTAGTCATCTCCAGACTTCATTATTTGACCTTCTCTATGTTATACATCATGCCTTTTAAGTTCAATGAAATGGAAATTTTCCATGTAATGAAGCTTTAAATATGTCATCAAGCAATAATACATATGCATTCAGGTTTGTTTTTAACATATGTGATCTCTAATCTATTCAAAAGAGCTTTGGAGAAACTCGCTCCTAATGGATGGTGGGAAAGGATAAAGATAACTTCTAGCAAAACTTGCAAACTTTGTTTCTTGAGAATGCCATCCACCTATTAGATGTTGATGAAATTGTATGCATGTTTTGTTACTCACTTGTACTGTTGATATTTCAGGACATTGATCTGAAGTATGATGTGGCGAAGGATAATGGAAAAAGTTATTCACTAAGCAATCCAACTGACTCTCAAAAGGCAGTCGTCAAAGGCTGCACAACAGTACCTGTGACTGAAATTAATCAAAGTTGTCAGGATAGCAGTTGTCACAAATTGCCAAGTGCTCCACCATTGTGTTCCAAAGCAGAAAGAGATGGCGGTGCTGACGTACATCTCAATACGAAGACCTCAGAAAGTCACCCCATGGCTGAAGACACAAGTGAAAAATCTACGGAAAATGGGAAAATGGGTAAAACTGTTGGAGTTCTCAATTCCGAGCCCAAACAACAAATGGAGGTCCCTGAAAGCTTTGTTGTTTCAGAGAAATCTCAGAAAAATCTTTCAGAAAATAAACTTGATTTGAAGCCTGCCAATGAGCCTTCAAAATCCTCTTCAAACACAACCGCTACTGGGATTTCCAAAATTTCAATTACTGGTTACCGTAGGTCTTTGAACACTCGGGGTCATAGTGTTGACAAAGAACATGGAAAAGATAGCAATTTGTCCAAGGATGAAGATGTGCATCAAGTGCCAAGGAAAATATCTAAAGAACATTCTAAATATTCTGTTAGTTCAACATCTAAATCATCATCACATTCAAAGAAAATTTCACACTCGTTTGTTACAAAGAAGACGTCTCCAGATTCAAGGAAACCTTTGCCTCACACATCTACTAAATCATCTTCTGCACCAAATGCTGGAGATACAATCTCGACTGAATCAGCTGGGTCATTACAGAAGCAGAGGGTGCTAGATGTGCAAAACAAATCACCACTTCCCGGATTACCCAATAAAGCCGAAAAGGTTAATAATCTTTCAAGTGGACCACAATCTACCAAGGTGACACAACCTGTGTCCTCTTCCATAGCTTCAAAAACGCCTGCAGCACTAAGTGATGAGGAGGTGAGATGATTTCCATTTGTTTCAAAAATTGCATGTATTTAGCCCATTGGAAAATTGCTAAAGTTAGAATTATATGAATTTTTTTTATCATGATTCAGATCATTTTATGGATAATATCCAAATTATAGTGTAATTTTTATTGCTTCATTTGGCGTAAAAATTATGTTTTAGATCATGATCCAAATTATACTATAGTTTTTCTTTGTTTAATTTGGTATAGAGATTTTTCCAGATAAGATTATTTTTCTAGATCATTGTTGTTTTTGATGAACATAACAAATGTAGATTATTGTCAACATGAAGAAATGTTATACCAAAACAGGTCATGTTTTAATGTGAAGATACCTGTTTGCTCCTCTTGCAGCTTGCTTTACTCTTGCATCAAGAACTCAATAGTTCTCCTAGAGTGCCTCGTGTGCCACGAATGCGGCACACTGGTAGCTTACCTCACTTAACTTCACCTACTGGTACAAGCACCCTAATGAAGCGGACATCTAGTGCTGGAGGGAAAGATCAGAATTTTGTAAGCTTCCATCCTGTGTTCATTTCTCTCTTCTTTTCTTTAAGGCAAAAGATTATTTACAAAGAAAAAAATAAGGCCTTGTTTGATCATGGGTGATTTGATTATCGAAGTGGTTATTTCAAAATAGCCTTGTTGGACGTAGGTTATTGAAAATGAGGTTATTTGGGAAAAAAATATTATTGGTATAAATATATAATGAAAAAATAATTTTATTTTTAAACAAATAGAGGGCATTTTGTTGTTTTTGTTCATGTTTGAGTGATGTCATTGATGAGTAGATTGGATAGTTCCCACATCAAACAAGGCCTAAGATTTGAGAGCACAAAGAGACTATTATCATGCCTCAAAAATTGATACAACAATGGACTACTCTCATACCCAAGGGCAATCAGAAATCAAAATCAAAAGTTAAAAAATCTTCACAAGCCCAAATAAAACCTAACTGTTGATTATCTCATCAACTAATTGAAAACATCCCAATCTGAAATGTTCCTACCATTAGAAATGATACAGTAGGCGAAAGACATGTCTTTAATTCAATCCTTTATTCCTCCCCATATATTTGGGTTAATTGCTATTTATCTGGCTAGTATGTCTTAATTTATATGATATTTTTAGATTCCTAAAAGAAAAGGCAAAGATATAGCTAAAGATGCATCTCAAAGTTCTTATGGCATGGATAGTGAAGTTAAGAGGATGAAAAGAAGGCCTTCTTATTCACCCGATCGGAAGAAACATGACCCAGTTACAAATACTGATGCTTCTGCTAGGAGTTTGGGGGACAGTGGTTCTGGCAAAGGGCTACACTCTAACAAGAAGAGTACTCCTCCCCCTGTTTCAACTGCATCTATTAGCAGTGGTCCAGCTTCCTCTGCCGAGATAAATGAACAGAATGTAGTGTCCATGCACAACTCCCCCCATCATGCTTCTGATGATGATGTTGGTGGCCCTGTTCATCACACTTTACCAGGTAGTCTAGAAGCTTATTTGATATTTAAAAATAATGATAATAAAATCTTGTTTGATATCAAAAGTAGTTTATTTTGATTATTTGAGTTAAATGACTAAATTATCTTTATTAGTTAGGGTAATTTAGTATTTTAGTTGATGATTTGATGAAAAAGGTAATTGGTGATGGGAGCCACATCAAACAAGCCCTAGATTTTCAGTTTTGTCCATTTTTTTCAAGTGAAATGAAAGTTGTGATGGTTATGACTCATTATGTATTCAATGGTTGGAGATACTAATCATGGAGTGTGTATTACTAATAGGATTACTTGCTGAGATTATGGGCAAGGGCCAAAGAATGACATATGAAGAGCTTTGTGATGCTGTGCTGCCGGTATGTTCATCTGTAACATGTATTAATTTCTGTCTATGTTCCAATTGACAAATGGAAATCCTTATCTTATTTTCCGGTTTCTCTCTCTATGCAGCATTGGCCTAACTTGAGGAAACATAATGGAGAGCGTTATGCTTATTCAAGTCATTCACAGGCTGTCCTAGATTGTTTGAGAAACAGAAATGAATGGTCTCAGTTGGTGGACCGTGGTCCCAAGGTTTGTTTTTTTATCTTAAAAAGTCTAGTTTTCTTGCATCCACTTGTTTATGACATTAATAACATTTATTGCCCCATTTGGAAACACTTTTTAATTCTGGATCTGGATCCAAATATATAAATGTTCATAAACTAAACTTATTAATACGCAAATTCAGAGTTTTTTTTTTGTTTCTGGTTCCGGATCCAAAGATAGATGTACAAAGGAAAAATGTATTTCCAAATGGGACATTGACTTGAGTGTCCAAATTTTCTTGGAATTTTCATGATTTATGTCCAGATGTTTGTGGATACTGTTTCATTCCATTAAAAAACGATGGAAAACCTAGATTACTAAATTCCCATTCGCACTTCGGCTTATTAATTTTGCTTCTGATTTCTCCAGGTTTAAGGGTGCATTTGTTAAACTCAAAATTAAGTATCGAATCCCTAATACTGAATTTTAAGTGCCGAATGAGTCAAATGTTGAATAAATTAAATAAAATTATCTAAACTTTAAGTACATGATATTTTCCTTTTTTTCGAGAAAATGTTAAACTAATTTCGAGAAGTACTTAAAGAATATTTTACCCTTGGAATGAGTTTAGGGTTAAAGTTTTCTTTTGGATGCTCTTACTAGATCAATACTAGATCAATGATATGTCATTCATATCTAACCTGGTAAAGTTAGATTTTATACCTTAATTTGAGTTGAATCTAGCTAATTAACATTTTATATCACATTTGGATTAATAAGTTGTGTTATCAAATGCACCCTTTAGTCTTTCAAGTCATATGCACCTATTGTGTAGAAATCTTGCCTGAATGTTGGATTTATGATCTGAAGCATTCAATCAATGAATCGCTTTGAACCATTTATTTATTACCCTTTTTGCTGAACTTCAAAAAAAACATTGCAGACTAATGCCAGTCGAAAAAGACGCAAGCTTGACATCGACGGGCAGGAAGTCGAATCGGAGCATGGCGGTGGTTCAAATGGCAAGGAAAGAACCGAGGAAGCAGACAGTAAGAGTTTTGATTCACGTAGAGAAGAATTCCCCAAGGGCAAAAGGAAAGCAAGGAAGCGCAGACGGTTAGCCCTTCAAGGGAGGGGCATTAAGGACATTCGCAGGAGACGTCGTGTCGATATGGTTAGTGAAGATGACAATACAAGGTCACCTTCAAGCTCTACACAGGAGAGTTTGTCGAGTGAGGATGACGGTTCGTCTGCCAGCTCTGGTGATGCTGTCTGACAAAAATTATCACAACAAAAATTGTTTTCTTTCCTTGGTCGTGAAGAATGCTTTTTTTTTTTTTGTATCATGTTAAGAAATAGGATTAGATAATATATATATAAGCATTTGGAAACTCAACTTAGTTAGAAATAATTATAATATGTTTCTCATCTTGGATCTAGAAGTAGAAGTATATTAAATAGTCTTATATGTTATAATGGAGGGAACATGTGACCATTTGATAAAACTTTCTAATATTAGTTTGGATCTAGATTACAAATTGTCTTTAAACTATTTGAAAATATTTTGTTATGTATCTTATTTAGGGAGACTTTAATTGATATCCTTATTTATTCATGCATCCGATTTTATCTTTAAAATATGTAACTTTATAATTTTATTGTAGTTTAAATATATATAAAAACATGTTGGACTTAAATTGAAATTATATAATGCATTCTAAATAAATTAAACATTCAAGTTTCGCTCTTACCCTGTGAATTCAGTTTAAAAATTTATTGATATTTTTTTTATTTGGATTTAGATTCAGATCTAAAAAAATTTTTAATAGTTTTCTTGTATTTTATATACTTAGGAGTTAGGACTAAAGTCCTTACCAAGTATATGTTCTTGCCTTGGACAAAACCATTAAGGAATGAAATATGGGAAATGAAAAAAAGTCTATGGCATATGAGAAGTCTAAAGTTTAATCGATTAAGATTTTGCATCCGATCATATATTTATTTGACGAGATTTAATGTATTAGATATTGAATCGTTTTTTATAATTATTTAAAAATTCGATTATATATATCTAATAAATCATAATCATGTTTTAAACTAATTTTAAACCAACTAATTAATCAAAATCAAGTTAGGATATCTATAAAATTTATTCATTAATTATAACATTGATTAATATATTAGTGCTTTTTCGAATTGAGTCGTCGATATAACGGTTGAACGGCTCATATCGATTCGAGTGCTCACTAAGAAAATATAAATAAAAAGTTCAAATCAATAATAACACACTATCTTACCTTACTATAGTAGTAGGTTAACTAGAAATAATCTTATCTAAAAGATCAATGTCTTAAATTAAATTATCTTAAGTCCATAAATTAAAATTGAAGTGGATAGTTAAATATAAGATAGTCAAACAAAATAAATAAATAAAATAATAACACATGGTTTTGTTTGTTTGATTTGGTGAAGGATTGTATCTAAAATCTAAAGATATAAACCTTTTTTTAACTAATATTTTGTCCCTCATTTCTCTCTTGTATAATATAATTTCTTTAACATTTTTGTTACAATTTATAATTTATTTATATTTTGGTCAGAAATACCTAGAATTTGTATTTTAATTTAGATGGGATGGTGGCTGAAACTTGAAATCATTTTAAATCTAACCACATTTTGATATCAAACAATCCCTAGTACATATGAAACAAAATCACTTATTTTAATACAAAACAGTAATAATAATAATAATAATAATAATAATAATAATAATAATAATGAGATATTACTATTATTACTATAAGAAATTATGATTTAAATGTTTTGAATGGTAGATAACCACAGGTAGATTGAACTATAAAACTCAGTCTCCATATTTTCAATTAAACAATGACTTAGATATGATATTATTCAATGACTTGTCGTGTGTTATTATTTATGCAATATTTTATGTTTATGTAATTTTAATAATTTGTTTTTTCAATTGTTTTTATAGGTAGAGTAACTTGTTCATTGGGTATTTCAATGTGAGGTATTTTAAGTTACTTTATTAATTTTTTAAAGAGATTTTATATATAATTTTTGTGCATCTCATCTAATTTTTTTTTATAATATTAACACACTAATTTATGGACGTGACCTCCTATTTTAATATAATAATTTCAATGAATATAGAATAAAATACTAGTAAAATTCTTTAACCTCCAATTTTTATCTAATATTTTGAATGATAATGAAACATAAAAGATAAAAAAATTCTTTAATAATTTTTTTAAAAAACTTTTGCTTGTAATGCATTCTAATATATTTATTATTTTTCATTTCAAATTTTCAAATTTAATTTTGTTAATTATTTCATTAATAACTTGTAAATTTATTTATAAACCTTTATTACATAAAAGTGAGAAAATTACTTGTCAAAATATTATAATTATCTATATATTTTAAGATTCAATTATTATATAATATAAAATCATAGAATACTTCAATTTAATTTTTTTTAAAAAGGTTCATTTATTAAAAATGAAAAGATCATTTAAATACAACGACAAAACATGGCATAAAAATAAAAAATAAAAAATAAGAAAAAACGATACCTTCGTAAATTTTCGAGAAAACGATTAACTACAGAAATATAAAATTTCCAAATAATATTAAAATAAAATAATTATTGAAAAATGAAATATATTAAAAATATTTAAGAGTAATTAAAAAAAATACAATTTTAAATTAAAATATATTTTTTTTAATACATACTCCTCATTTTTAATTTAATACATTTTATACTTTTGAAATTTTTTTAAACATTCTCAAAATTTAGATTCTTCTTATAATTAATATAATATAATATAATATAATATAAATATAAATTATAAATAAATAAATAGTATAAAAATATATAAACTTAAATTCTCTCATTTTATAAACAGGTGGATAGGAGGAACGAAAAGGCTAGCAAGAAAACACCATAAAGGGTTTTCTCTTTTATTTGGTTTTCTTCCTATAATTGATCAAATTGGAACCATCCTGCAATCTAGGGTTAAGTTTTTAGATCTTTCAAAGGTCTTCTTCTTCTCCTCCCGAGTTCTCTCTCTCTCTTATGTTCTTTCGAAGTGTATTGTTATTCTTCGGAGCAATCTTTTTCTATCTACCGACCCATTGATTTATTTGATCTGTTCAAGGTTAACCCAATTTATGGCGAGAGACTTTCACTCGGCCTTTTTTTCGATTTTGTTTTTCATATTTGAAAATAATTTGTCTGATTCTTCTTCTCTCTCGATTTTCTAATTGCCAGATTGTTATTGAAGATTATGACGATTCCCGATTCAAGATTCATGTTAGAAAATGCTGCAATTGGGATACCTTATACTCCAGAGGAAGAGAAACGGATCGTGTCTGACTTGGTGAACAAGGCTGAATTGGATTTAAAAGTAGGCAACTTGTATTATGTCGTCTCCACCAGGTGATCTGAATATAACCTTTTTCTTTAGTCTTTATGTTTATAATCTAATCGCGGACTCGTTATTGGTATTCTGGATTGAGTCTTGTTGTTGATCCTGTTGTCTTTTCACTGTTACCTGCACGTTCCAAGGGAGTTTGATTTGTGTTTTTTTTTTGTAACTTTAGAAAGCTATTACTGTACAGTCATTGATGAAGTGGTCTAGATCATGTAAGGATTGGAATATTGAATTACCCTATGGTTTCCTTCATGATATCACTAATTCAAGAAGAGTATATTCATTATAGAGAACTAAAAATAATGTTAATTGTCAATTCATATCATTTTCATGATCTGTTGAGATGTTGCTGGCATATCAAGTAGAGGTATCTTATGAATTTGAGCTAATGATTTTCATTGGCTAATTTTTCCCCAAGCAGCATGTGTCCATAATTGTTTGTTTGATTGTAGATGCCCTTTCTGACCTTGTAAAAGACCCATGCTTACCTCAAATTCTCTTGTTGTTTCTACAGATGGTTTTCCACCTGGCAGAAGTATACTGGCCAGGAGATTGGTGCCTTCCTCTTCAGCAAGGATTGTCCTGATACAGAGTCTTCACGTATGCCAAACACAGCTGATAGGCCTGGACCAATTGACAATTCTGATATAGTGGAAAATGGAGATTATGCTGATATTGACCAAATAGAAATCAGTAAAACATTGGAGGAAGGTCGTGATTATTTTTTAGTTCCCAAAGAAGCCTGGGACAAACTCCATCAATGGTAACTGTTTTTTCCTGGATATGTTTGTTCTTATGATACTTCCGCCGTGATTTGTTTACAATATCTTCTGGATAGGACACAATTGTTACGTCCATGTAGTAGAACCTCCCTTGAATGGAAAGACCATTCTTCTTCTTGCTAACCTGACCATCTCCTAACTAGCATTTCCCACCAGATAAGCAATGGAAATAGATGAATTCACATCCCCTTAGCTTCTTATGTTAGACAAAATCATAAAATAAGAACAAAAAAACTATGGTTCAAATCTTAGCTCGGATAAATAGGATCAATATTCTCTCTTTGTTAGGATAAATTGGCGCTTCAAATGGTTATATTTTAATGTGTTTGGGAGTTATGAAATCCTTCATCACCTTGATTCTTTGTATATATTGACAATGTTTATATGTTGGTATAACTATATATAGAAGTATTATATGGAATTCCTTTTGGATGGAACTTGGTGCCCTGTAGTTTGCCTTTCTTATAAGTTCATATGTAATTAAGTGATCCTATGAACTATTATTTGAATAACAAAGTCTAGGTGAAAAATAATGTGGAAAAATAATTTCAAGATGGCACAACCATTAAATTTGGGAATAGATGTATATCAGCACCCATGTCATATTCAAGTAGGGTTGAGAGTGACCTGTGATCATTCATTACTCATAAGATGACATATTTCCAAGCAAATTATGGCATTTCATTTATGTGGAAGCAGAAGATTGTTATAATATGATGTTTTACTTGGAAAGACATAATGGCTTTATTTTTTGGGGTGGCTAGATGATTAACTTCTCTACTGTGAGATTATTCTTACCATCTATTCAGTGAGGATGTAACTGCCTCAACTAAGTTATTAGAAATATCATACACAACAATTTATAATCTAAGTCTATAGTAACATAGACTACATAGAAAAAAAAACTCATCATTTGTAACACAGGAGGTATCTATTGCTTCTTAATATGCAATAATAAATTATCAATTTGATTCGTTGCTCTGCGTTTGTCCTGGTTCATCCCCCCATCAAAATCTTGGTTTTTTTTTTCTTTTATTTTAAACTGGTGCTAATAGCTGGTTTGCAAATCTCAACCAATTTGATTAGATTATGGTAGATAATCACTAGTCTAATGCTTTTTGCTGCTCTTAGGTATGGTGGAGGGCCTGCTTTACCAAGGAAGGTAATTTCACAGGGTGTTGACAACAAAAAATTAAGCGTGGAAGTTTTCTCTCTGTGTCTTAAACTGATTGATTCTAAGGACAACTCTCAGTCGGTTATAAGGATGAGTAAACAGGTACTTCTGTCTGTTATATCTCTTAGTTGCGTGTAATGTAATGGCACACTTGTTGGGTTGTGAATTTAAATAGTTATAGAACATCATGAAATAGTGTAATTTTCTGCATATGCAATTTCTATTATAACAGTGATTAGAAAGGTTTGAGATATTTTGGAAGTAACATTAGTTTCTTTATCTTATTCTAAATTCTGTAATAATGAGAAATAAATGTTTCACTTCTTGTTCCTATAGCAATTGAAAGGGGTATTGGCTTTTAATTCTTGCATATTTTAGTTTTTTTGCTTTTCCTCTCTGTCCTTCAAGTACTGACTTTGTTTTGTACAGGCTAATTTGCATGAACTTTATGAAAGAGTGTGCAAACTTCGTAATGTTGACATGGAAAAGGTATGTTTGACTGAATTCTTCCCATGCATATATATTCAAGGGAAAAAATGAGAAAAATGTGTCCCTATTGTTTTAACATAAGAAAATACAATTCCTAAATTTTCTGTTTATTTTTTTAATTCAACAGGCTCGTATCTGGGACTACTTTAACGAGACGAAGCAGTCAGTATTGACGGAGTCAGACAAAACTCTTGAAGAATCTAACCTGCAGATGAATCAAGATGTAAGTTCCTTGCATTCTGTTGAAGATTGTTAATTTATTTTTAAAGTTGATTTTTTTTTCCATTGAACTTCTTTTTTTATTATTGAGATGCAATTGTTGCTGTGTTACCTTTTCTTGTTTTATTGTGGATATCTTCTTTGTTTATAAAGCCTTTATCCATTTTGTTTTTAGGAGAACATTAGTTTGTACTTTATGTAATTTGATTCTCATGAAAAATCTTCTAAGCGTCTTGTATAAAAATGTTGTAATTGTTGAGTCAGCAGAACCAAAAGTTAGGCATAATGGAGAGGGAAAGATGATTTTGCCTCCTACAACCATGCTTTGAGTTGATTCAAAAAAATAATCTTCTTTTACCTTGAATTCATTTTTAGAACTTGAATCTGATAATCTGATTTGATTTATGTGAGGTGCTTATTCTTTCTAATCTGATCCAGAAGATGAACCAACTCCTTCAAAAGTTAAGAACATTATTCTGTTCAAACCCATTCTAAAGTATTTATTCCAAGGGCTCTTGTAATGGACGGAGACAATTATTTTTTGGTCATTTCCTTGCTTTTGGTGTTGACACTTATTTCTGATAAACAATTAACCCTTGGGAGTTTTATTTATAATCCTTAATGCCAGAAAAAAATGCCTTAGCATAAAACTTTCAAAATAGGTGATGCTGAGAGCGAGTTAGGATAGATTTTGGCACCTGAAGAAGGTTAAAATATATGTTATACTACTGTTTGTATTTCTTGGATAATCTTAATTAAGTTTTATGGTGCCTTATACCTTACAATCTCCGTGTTTAGTTATTCTCCATGTTTAAAATAATTAGATATGATAATGTCATTTTGAATATACATATAGAGATGAAATCATAGTGTGCTAGTGGTGAATCAGTGCAGTAATTTATTGCCGAAACAAACCAACATTTGCTTTTTTTTTTTATCTTTTATTGTAGCAGTCTCAAATTCCAACCTTATCAGTGTGCTGCATCTTATTCTTCGCATAAGAACATTATATATATTAAATTAAAAAGTTTGGATTAATAAGGTTAAAAATATATATCATTGCAATATTAAGACTAAATAAATTTCTACAGATTCTTCTAGAGGTCCAAGTTGATGGATTTTGGCCCTCTGGATTTGGCATGGATTCGACTGGAAATGAAATGGCTCTGGTCCCTGTTGAACCTTTAAGGTCATCATTAACTATTGCTGGTGGGCCATCTATTTCCAATGGGTATTCATCAGGTTATGGTTCTGGTATCTATCAGGGTAGTGTTAGTTCTGGAATCACAGACATGGAGGGACTTTCTGAATTATCAACATCTACAAAAAGAACCGAGAAGGAGAAGGGGGGTTTAGCCGGGCTTCAAAATTTGGGTAATACTTGTTTTATGAATAGTGCTCTCCAGTGTTTGGTTCATACACCACCTCTTTTTGAATACTTCTTGGGAGATTACACTTCTGAGATAAACAGGCAAAATCCCCTGGGTTTGCATGTAAGTAGTGATTATTCTCTTAATTAGCATTTCAATGTGTTGCATTCATTTCATTTGTTACATTCATTTTTTGGTCATATAGGGTGAGCTTGCCATTGCATTTGGAGACTTATTGAGGAAACTCTGGTCATCTGGAAGGACACCAGTTCCTCCCCGTGCTTTTAAGGGAAAACTTGCCCGATTTGCTCCACAATTTAGTGGATATAATCAGCATGATTCACAAGTAAGTATTCCATTTCACTTACTATATTTTATTTGGTTTTTAATGTCCCAAAAATTTCCTTTGTGATTGTTGATCAAAAGAATCGTGGTTAAAAAATGCAACTTTCTACTTAATTTTGTCGCAATCTGTGTCACAATCCAATCTCATTGGAAAGTCGCCAAACTAAAATTGAAAGTGACATTTTTTTGTATAACTTCCATTGGATCATGATACAGATTATAGTGTATTTTTTGTTACTTCATTTTGGTATTCAATTTATTTTCTTGATCATGATCCAAATTAGTGTAATTTTTTTATTCATTTCGTATTGTTATTATTTTTTTAGTTCATCGTGATATACTTGAAACTGTACTGAACTTCACCATAGGAACTGCTTGCTTTCTTGTTGGATGGACTGCATGAAGACTTGAATCGTGTTAAGCAAAAGCCTTACATTGAAACAAAAGATTTTGATGGACGCCCTGATGAGGAAGTTGCTGATGAATGTTGGAGATATCACAAGGCTCGCAATGACTCTATAATAGTTGATGTTTGCCAAGTAAGGCATTATTTGAATCTAGTTTCTTGAACAATTTGACTTTCAGTTTCTATTATTATAAATAAACTGAATGACACAATTATTCAGGGTCAATACAAATCAACACTGGTTTGCCCAGAATGCAACAAGATTTCAATAACCTTTGACCCCTTCATGTATTTGTCACTGCCACTGCCTTCAACTGTCACCAGGTCAATGACAGTATATGTGTTTTATACTGATGGCAGTGGTCTCCCAATGCCTTTTACAGTTACTGTCCTAAAACATGGTAGCTGTAAAGATCTTTCTCAAGCATTGGCTACTGAATGTTGTTTGAGGACTGATGAGAGCTTGTTGCTAGCTGAGGTAAGTTCATACTTGTCATTTCATGGTTAGAGCATGTCTTCTTTTTTTCTTCTTCTTGGTTTTGTTTTTTATAATAAAAATTTGTGTTTTGTGTTCTATCTCCAGGTATACGATCATAAGATATATCGTTACCTTGACTCACACTCGTTGACAACAATAAAGGATGATGAGCGCATTGTAGCTTATCGACTCCCGAAAAATCAGGCGAAACTAACAAGACTTGAAATATGTCACCGACAACTAGAGAAGTAAGTGACAATTAATTTTTGTGAATATTCCAAGATTCTATTTGAAGAGTCATTGGTAATTACTGTATTTGATAAAACTGAAGATTAAGTGTTAAAGTTGAATTTTCCCAAAAAATAAGTGTTAAAGCTGAATACTGAATTTTAAATGTATGAAAATATAATGCTGAATAAATCAAATGAAAAAGTTGATTTGATTGTACGTGAAATTAATGCCGGAATAGTACTTAGAGACTATTTTTATCATAAAGACATAAGTTGATTAGTTTCTATGATTAAAACTTGGATGATCTTACTAGATTACCAAGTTAAGTAGGTTACGGAATTAAGTCAGATTTTGTAGCTTATTTTGAGCTGAACTTAAATATTTAAGTGATTATAATAATGGTATCAAATGAACTTAAATTCAAATAAGTACTTAAATCATTTTGATTAAGTAATAAATTGTGTTATTGTTATCCAGCACTGTCTAAATTAGTAGCTAGTTACATCAAAGGCCTATTCACTAAGAATTATTGTCTGATCCCCTTATATGTGAGCTATTTAATTTGAATATGAAACTATTATAGTTGATGACTTTGACATATTTTAGAGCTTGAATTAAAAAATTAAGTAACAAATAGTGTTTCCTAATGGGAATGGTCTTCATTTAGCTTGGTTTAATTTAAGCTTATGCTATTGATCTTTATCAGTTTTTCATGTAATCATATCCATCATAATCACTTTCACTAGCCTGCAACTTTGCTTACCTGATCTCCTATGTAGAATTCCTAATTATTGTCAGTTGCATTCATATAAGGCCTGCTTGTTTTATGTGGAAAATACGTGGAATTAAAATTTTGGCAATATACATTTTAATATTTCAGTTTTTATAAGATTTACAAAAAGAGAATTAGATTTGGAATTGTAAGTTCATAAATTACATAGCTTTGAAAATTCAACCATTCTAGTTCCCAATGAGTTAGGTCTGATTTGTAACTTCCGATCTTACTACCTTCTTCTGTTTTATGCCTTTTCTCCTCGAATATTACCATGATCACCTTATGCAACAAACATTTTGAGAGAAAAAAATGCTATCAAATATTTTTCTGCATTAGTAATGACGGTGAAAGAAAAAAGAGAATTTTTGTAAAATTTATAATTTAGAAGTTCTCTTTTAACACAGTATTTTTCCAGTTCCAGTTCTAAGTAAAACAAATGGAGCCTTGCTGAAGTTTTTTTCCTTTCTATGTATACCAGATGCATGGGAGAAAGTATCAAGGCTAGTGAAAGGAAGCTCTTTTTGACACCACTAGTTACATGTATAGAGGATCTACAAACTGGAGCCGATATTTATCAAGCTGTTAATAAAGTACTTCTACCTTTGAGAAAAACGTATTTCATCCCATCAAAAGTGGATGAAGGTAAGGAAAATGGTACTGTTACCGAAGCTGCCCCCTCTTCTAAGGTTGATAATTTGTCTGAAGACGCTGAAATGGAAGAAGCATCTTCGGAGGAGGAGTTTGAGTATCAGCTGTGTCTATCAGATGATAAGGGTTTTAGCTGTAGGCCTCTTAATAAGGATTCACCATTGAAGGCGGTTCAAATGGTTAAGGTAATGCTGGATTGGACGGACAGGGAGTTCAAGATATATGATAATAGCTATCTTAAGGATCTTCCTGAGGCTTTCAAAAGTGGGCATTTGATGAAAAAGACTCGACAAGAAGCTGTGTCTTTATTCTCTTGCTTGGATGCTTTCTTGAAGGAAGAACCGTTGGGTCCTGAAGACATGTGGTACGCCATATATCCTCTTATTCCATCACCATTTATTTTCTCATTCAAATCATCGGTTAAAATATCCCTATTAGAGCTTGCTTGAGCTTGAGTTATTTCAAAAATTCATTATCACATCAGTTATCATTTCAACCATCAAATCACTTAATTCATCTACTAAAATACTAAAATACCCTTTATATTTGTAAAATTTAATTTGTAAATGTAAAAAGACATTAGTATTTTAATCCAAATAATCCCATAAAACCCACTTTCTCGTCAAACAATATCTTTATTTCGTAACCTATATTTTTTCCAAACAACCCCACTTCAGTCAAGCTCTAAACGACTTTGTAGTCATTTACTTACCAACCATAATCCACTTTTCTTTTGCAAAAACATTGATTATTAAAAAAATCTAAATCAAACAAGCCCTTCATTCCTGTGTTATCCCATTGCTGAGCTGATATAAACATTTTTTTTGGGTGGGGGTTACAATCAATTTATCAGCTATACCTTAAGTATGCATTAGGGTGAAATTGACATTGGAATTGGAATTGGAATTCAGAGATACAATTCCAATTATGATGTTTATTTAGAGATTTAAATGTAGGAATTGAATTTAGAATTAGAATTCTGATGGTGAATGCTAAGTGGAGGCTGGATTTCATCTCAAATCGAGGTTCTTCTTTCAAACCTAGCTAGGGAATTTTATCCGCAACTCTTATCGTAGATAGCAGCCAACTGCACTTCTGAAAGAAGAGTGTATCTTTTTAGGTCTGAATTCTAATTCCTAATCTCACTTTCTCAGTTCCCACTTTTCACACCTCCAATATTGGAGTTCACTTCCCTCTTCCTTCCAAAATGAGTGGTGCTTGTAGAAGAGAAAACAAATCCTTTCATTAATTCTATAAAAAAATTTAACGTAGGAATTGTGATTGAATTAAAATTCTATAGTTTTTTCCAAGCATAGGAATTGAATTGTAATTCAATGCCAATTCTTGTAGAATTGGCATTAGAATTCTAATGTCAAATCCAATTTAATCCCCCTTACCGTAAAGGATTTTGTAGTCATTTACCCACCCGTAATCCACTTTTTTCGTCTTCTAGAAAAATTGATTATTTTCTCAAAAAGACCTGATTTCTATGCGTTATTGCCGAGCTGATATAAACTTTTATTTTGGGTGGGGTTAAATTAATAATAAGCTCTTGTTTCATCACCATCATTCAAATTATCAACTAAAATATATTTTAGTCATTTATCCACCATAATCCATTTTGTTTCTTCATGAAAAATGGATTGTTTAAAAAATCCTGATTTCTATGCATTACCTCATTGTCGTGCGCTGATGATATAAACTGTTTTTATTTCTCATTTTTCTTGGGGTGGGGGTAAATTAATAATGTGTAGGTATTGCCCTGGCTGCAAGGAACATCGACAAGCAACAAAGAAACTAGATCTATGGAGATTACCGGAGATATTAGTGTTCCACTTGAAAAGATTCTCATATAGCAGATACCTTAAGAACAAACTAGACACATTTGTGAATTTTCCGGTTGATGATCTTGATTTAAGCAAGTATGTTAAATGCAAGGATCCATCAGGGAGGTCTCATATATACGATCTTTATGCCATTAGCAATCATTATGGCGGTCTTGGGGGTGGCCACTACTCTGCTTATGCTAAGGTATAAATAAAGAAGCTTTTTCAATATATTTGTCAAGGGTTTTTCAATAATGTGGTTTTGCATTTGCATTTGCATTTGCATTTGCAGTTGGTGGAGGATGAAAGATGGTATCATTTTGATGATTCTCATGTTTCACAAGTGAATGAAAGTGAGATAAAGACAACTGCTGCTTATGTTCTGTTTTACCAAAGAAGAAGAAGTGAAGGGGAGGGGCCATCAAATGTGCTAGTAATGGATGAATGAAGGAAAGATTTGGCGGTTTAGAATTTTTTTGACTTCTTCTTCTTTGATCCTTGTCACGAGGAGTAAGGATTTATGGGGAAAGGCAGCGGGTTGGGCTTTAGTTTCTGAGGAATGGGAATGGGAATATTTTTTGGATATGATTTGCGGAATATTCTTCTTTCTTTGTTTTTTTAGTATGAATTTAGAGTTTTGTTATCTATATTATAACAAAACTTCCTTTGATTTTCATTACTCTATTATATATATATACTATAAGTGAAAAGAGAGCAGTAAAGATGAAATGATGTTTTTTTTTTTTTGGATTAATGGTTTGTTTGTTTTGCATCTCTATCATTTTATTGCAGTATTTTATAATTGTAGTATAACTGGGGATAAATGGTTGGAATTAGGGTTGGCTATAACTACGGATAAATGGTTGGAATTAGGGTTCGGGTTGGTTATAACTTCAATTTTTGTTATATATTTTCAATGGAAAATTTGACGAAATGACCCAAAAATAGGGTTATTTGATTTGATGGTCACTTGATAACTTTATTTTTTTTTCGTATTTATTTTTATTTTTTTAGACGAAATTACCCTATTCACGTAACGCGAAGGGATTTCGCGTTTCGCGAAGTGAATTAGGGTTTTATATAAATACCCAAAATTTTCATTTCATTCATTTCCTTTCTCTCTCTGCTCTTGTTCGACGGTGGCGGCGAAGGCTACGACAACGGCGGAAACATCAAAAATAAGAAAATCCTAACACCCTAACATTCAGATGTTCATCATACTGTTCTTATTTCTATTATCTTCATTTTAAACAATTTATGTTATTCTTAATTAAACCTTAACCATAAATCAATTTAATCTGTTCTTATTGTTCATATTGGTTCATATTTGTTCATGAATCGATGTTCATCTAACTGTTCTTATTTCTATTATCTTTATTTCAAACGATTTATATTGTTCTTAATCAAATCCTAACCTTAAATCAATTTAATATGTCTTATTGTTCATATTGGTTTATATTTTTGTTCATCTTATTATTTATATTTGTCGATAATGATATTTGCAGATCATACGGGTTCCGTTTCAGGGAAGATTCACTTCGCGTTTCGCGAAGCGGTACATCGCGTTACGTGAAGTGACACGATCGGCACGCGAAGCGGCACGGTCAGCACGCGAAGGCACTTCGCGTTACGCGAAGCGGCACCGAATTGTACTTAGATTCTCTTCAATCATTTGCTTTCACTGCATATGTATTTATATAAGGCTGCTTTTGTTGTTTCTGTTGTGTATTGAAAAATTGGAATGAGTAATTGTTGTCATCACAATTCTTTATAAAAGCAAGTTCTTCTTCAATGTTTCTTTTTTCTTTTTTGGCCAATACCCCCTTCTTCACTTTCTCTAGATTTTTTGCACCTTAACATCCAAGCCAACTCTTGCCCATTTACCCAAAACATACACACTCACATATTGTCTTATGGTCCCGAGAAGATGAGATTTTATTTTTACATAACTTATTTTAGATTTGTATATATAAAATAATCGTTTAAGCAACATACCAAATGAGGATAAAGAACCACCCAATGAATTCTAGTTAAAATTATAAAATTACAAAACAAATGCAAAACCATTCACACTATACAAATCATACACACTTGCTACATAAATAAGATTGTAATGTTCGATTTGAAAAGGAAATTAAGCAAAAAATTATTATTTGAAGAGTATGACATTAGGAATCGAATTTGATGTTTTACACAAATCTAAATATAACTCTGTGCCGCTTCGCGTAACGCGATGTGCCTTCGCGTGCCGCTTCGCGTGCCGACCGTGCCGCTTCGCGTAACACGATGGGCATTCGCGAAACGTGAAACCCTTAGCGAAACGTGAAGCCCTTCGTAAAACGTGAAGTCGCGAGAATCAAATGAATCTTTTCTGAAACGGAACCGAACAATATCAACTTCATCATCGACAAGATGAACAATAAGATGAATAATAAGAAAACCTCATGGTTTAGGTTTGAAGATAATGAATATAATGAATATAATGAAAATAAAACATAAATCGATCCAATTACCTGATATTAGAAAGTGTTTTCGTCGTCAATCTGTATAATGTGTTCGTTTAGGTTTAGAGTTTCGCCGTGGTTCCGCCGCCGCCGTGCCGTTGCGAGAAGAGAGAGAAAAAAATGACGAAATGAAAAAAGTAAGTATTTATATAAAAAAATTTCCTTCGCGAAACGCGAAGTCTCTTTGCATTACGCGAAGAGAGTAATTTCGTCCAAAAAAATAAAAATGACCACGAGAGCAAATAAAGTTATCAAGTGACCACCAGGTCAAATAACCCTATCTTTGGGGTCATTTCGTCAAATTTCCCTTTTCAATCACTCCAACATAATTAAGTATTGTTTTATTTTATTTTGTTTAATTTATTTATTTTGATATTATTAGTTTTAAAATTATTTATTATTTAATAAAATTATATTTTAGTATTTTTAATATCTACAATTTTATACATATTTAATTGGGTAATAAGATCGTCAGGGTCAGAATCAGACAATAAAATGAAAATCGAGTTCGACAATAAAAATTTACTACTCAATTGGTATGTACCCAAATTAGAATATATATATATATATATATATATATATATATATATATATATAAAGATAAATTTGAGGGAGAGAATTGAGAGAGAATGATAATAAAAAGTGAGGAGAGAGAGAAGAGAGAATTTATTTTTTTATTTTTTGGTTAATCAAATTATGCCACATCATTTCCTCCTCCATTCCATCTCCCAATCATTTCTCATATATATATATATATATATATATATATATATATATATATATTTTTTGTCTCTATCAAAATAAACTCTAAAAAAGTTAAAAATATTTTTTCCATTCACTATATTTTTAGCAATGAAGGGTGTCTAGTTTTTTTCATCATTCAAATTTGAGTTGATGTTTGATTTAATTCGGTTTAGTATCATGTTTAATTGGATCGGTTTTCTCGTTCGAGATTTTTGTAATCAAAAGAAAACTTCAATTTGTGTTAGTGATCCCTTATTGGATTTGATCATTAATATATAGGGACCTTCTTATAAGTACTTCTCATAATTTTATGGATTTTTCACTAGCCATTGATCGAAGAGTTTTCTGAACTGTGACATTGTTGTGCGAGAATATTTGATGCACACACCTCACAATCCTTTAACATGTGAACAACATTGTTATTAACGACTTCCCAGCGTACGCAAACTTGTTCGGATGGAGTACAAAAGGAATACTCGATTGTACTTATTGTAACCGTGACACTATATCTCTTCAATTAAGTAATGGGCAGAAACGATGGTATATGGGTCACATGCGCTTCCCTCTACCAAACCACAAATACAAGAGAGGATAAAGAGTTGTTTAATGGTCGAACAGATTATAGAGAGCTATTAAAAATGTTAACGGGGCAAGAAATTTACGAGCAAGAATGAGACCTAAAAGGCACAATATAATCTCGACAAGAATATCTAGTTTGCGAGAAGGCCCCCAGGGATCGAGGTTTCCACTGAGCTTCGGAGATGTGGATGGGAGGCTAGATGGTGATGTTAGGCGTATGTGGTCTAGGCATGTGGGGTCAATGGTACAGGACCCCACACCCATCTCGCATCGCCAACTAAATTGAAGGGCCTTGAGTTCTGAAAAATTGGATTCATTATGGCGTTCTATGACTGTGAGAAATTGAACCTACATTTAATTAACATTCAAATGGAGTTTATAACATTTGTTGATTTTTATTTTTCAAGATCCATTTGAGAGTACATATATCTCTATAGATACATTCAAAGAGACCAAGATGACACACGCCAAGAAAATATGGAATATGTGGCGCTCCAATTTGAGTCGGGATTACATTCGGATTCGTAACGGAGATGATTTGGTTGTACTTACGCATTCCCCACCATGCTATGATCCAGTAGATTGAGATTTCCTTTGTAGACACACTACTTCACCGAGAACTTCAAGGTATGTACAATTTCAGAATTGAAATATATACCGACGACACTAGTTCTAACTTTATATTTATTTGAAATGCAGAAAAATAACACTATCAATATTGGCAATATAAAGCAAGTGAAGTTTCCGCACCATACAGGCACTAAATCATTTTCATGAGTAGAAGAAGAATTGATACGTACATTATTCAATTAAACCTATTATAAATAATGTAATTAATCTACTGATGAACAATTTATTTTAAGAGGAGGCTGAATTCAAATGCCGGCCCATTGAGAAGTTTATAAGGACTCCAACCTGAGAGTCACCAGATATAATCCGACCCCAACGTCGGACCAAATGTCACAAGAGAAGATCGTAAGTTATAAATAAGTTTAATTGAGAATTTAATAGAACTATATATATAGATTATACAATAAAACTTTAAAATGTGCATGTGGAGATGGAGAAAGTGATTAATGACATCCGGTATTTCCGACTTCGATGTGACCGAGAGAGTATTCGGGCCCCAACGACATAGGACGGTGATGCGTATGGGGTCAGGCGTGCGGCCAATGAGCTTTCACGGGGATCGATGGAGAGACAACCGTTCACAACGAGGGTCGCTAAGGAAGGAGAACGAACAACTCCGGGCATAGGTTAATGAACTACGAGAGGTGATTAAAACTAACAACGAGAGAACGTAACAACATATTACATTTATACTATCAAAGTTACATAATCAACCACCCCCCGAGTTATACATTTTAGTAGATGTCTTTTCACTCATTAAGTATTTTTTGGATTAGTTTATCGTGTTTGGAGACAATTGTAGTACGTATTGATTGAGATTTTTGAAAATGTAATGAATTTTTTTATGGATCGTATTGTATATCATTTGGTTTGGCTAGCAAAGCCTGTACCGATAAATTTCAACAAATCTTTCTGTATAGGCTTTACCAAAAGATTTTAATAAATCTTACGGTATTTCCCCTAAATTAATATTAAATAGCCTATTCGACTTTTACATATTCAAACTGTTATCAGCCAAATTAGAAGAAACACGATATATGCTAAAATATCAATAAATAGTTTATGCCGATAGATTTAATTATATCTATCGGAAAAGGCTTTGCCGAAAGATATGAATAAATCTGTCGATAAAACATATACCAACAGTTTATACATCTATCGGTAAAGGCTCAAATACCTTTATCAACAAAAGCTTTACAGATAGATGTCGACTGGGTCATCATTGTCGGTAAAGGTGTATTGCCGATATATATATATATATTTATATATATATATACCATATTCCGAATTCAATGGTTTCAATATACTCCCTACATTAGTTTGTCTTGAGTCGGATATAGAACTGTTCTCAACAGCTTGTATAGTCATAAATGTAACTCCCCAAGAATTTTAATTGCGCTCATATTCATTATTGTAGGAATTGGGTTCAAGCTTTCCTTAGCCCCTTCTCATCAATGGACTCCTGACGTACTTAAATAGCTTACTGTCACGGCCCATTAGTGTCACGACCCGATCCAGGGGATATCGAGGCTCATTAAAGTCTTGGCCTCATAGTGCGCTAATGTTCTTAGCCCAAGGGGAAGTCCAATCGCTAAGAAGGCCCAATGAATCTTCTAATTAAGGAAGGGATTAGAAGACATTCTAAATAAGGAAGAGATTACATGATATATTCTAATTTAAGTAGTGATAATCTAATTAAGGAAGAGATATCCTAAATTAGTGTAATTAAATTATAATTGATAGACAATTCCTAATTTAATACGTTGTAAGTACTATAAATACCTTAGAGGTATTACACTGTAATTACTAAGTAATCATTTTAATACTATCTTTCTAATTGAGGAAGGCATGAGCGAGCACCAAGAAGCTTTCGAGGTGTCTAGCACGGTGGCCGATAGGGTGAAGGCGCTTGATGAAGAAGGGGAAAAGCTGGAGAATGAAATCATGAAAATCCTCAACAACTCGAAACGTAGCATTCGTGACGAAGTGCTTGAGATGGTTCAAGTGAATATTAATGATATCCGGAATGAGGTACTTGGAGAAGTCCGTGGAGAAGTCCAAGACACGATCAATGCCTTCCGAAGGGAAATGATGGGAAGGATTGAAGGCGTGGAGGGGCGGATTGGATGGAATGGAGGAGGAGAACTTTGAGGTGCGGCACCTCATCGAATTGATGTTCCTAAACCAACTTCATTCAAAGGCTCAAGGAGCGCAAGGGAAGTGGATGACTTCCTATGGAACATGGAGAGGTACTTTAAGGCATCCAACATACTTGAGGATCACATCAAGTTGCAAATGGTGTCATTTTTCTTGGTAGATATGACATTGTTGTGGTGGAGGAGGCGTGAAGCTGACATTGAGGCCTTTGCCGCTTTCGTTGTCATGGACGATGAGGACGATTCTAAGGTGGAAGTAGAAGTTCCCAAAGAAGTCCAAGAACTGTTGGAGGAGTTTAAAGACACGATGCCCAATGACCTCCCAAGGAAATTGCCGCCAAAACGGGACGTGGACCACAAAATCGAGTTAGTGACGGATGCTTTACCACCCTCTCGCACGCCCTATAGAATGACACCTCCTGAGTTAAAGGAGTTGTAGAAGCAATTGAAAGGGTTGATCGATGCGGGAATGATCCATCCATCTAAATCGCCCTACGGTGCCCCGATGCTTTTCCAAAAGAAGCATGATGGATCATTAAGGATGTGTGTGGACTACCGTGCGCTGAACAAGCTGACAGTCCGGAATAAATACCCAATCCCGATCGTTGGTGAGCTATTCGATCAACTTGGAGGAGCCAAGTGGCTCTCGAAGATAGACTTGCGATCCGGATATTGGCAAGTGAGGATTGCAAAAGGGGATGAGACGAAGACCACTATGGTTACGAGGTATGGGTCTTATGAATTCCTTATCATGCCTTTTGGCCTTACGAATGCACCATCCACATTTTGCACACTTATGAACAAGGTCTTCCACCCTTACTTGGATAAATTTGTGGTAGTTTACCTTGGCGATATTGTCTTATACTCGTCCACGTTGCATGAGCATGTGGAACATTTGAGATTGGTTCTCCAAGCCTTGCGAGAGAATGAGTTATACGCCAAATGAAAGAAGTGCTCGTTTGCCCAAGATCAAGTGATGTTTCTGGGCCATCGAGTGAAGTCAGGGTGCATTATGATGGATGAGGTCAAGGTCAAAGCCATTCGAGAATGGGAAGCGCCTAAAACTGTACCTCAACTTCGTTCATTCCTTGGTTTGGTGAATTACTATCACAAGTTCATCACATGGTACTCAAAAATAGCTGCTCCCTTGACCGATCTCTTGAAGAAAGATCGATCATGGAGGTGGGATGAAAAGTGTGTAGAAGCCTTCGAGGGACTCAAGGCCAAAGTCACCAAACAACCGGTGTTAGCACTGCCGGACCATACCAAGGAGTACGAGGTGCAGACCGATGCATCTGACTTTGCCATCGGAGGTGTGTTGATGCAAGATGGACACCTTATTGCATACGAAAGCTGAAAGTTAAACGACACAGAACGAAGATACACCGTCCATGAAAAAGAGATGACGGCGGTTGTGCATTGCCTACGTACATGGAGGCACTACTTGCTAGGGAGCAGGTTCATGGTCTGGACTAACAACGTAGCCACTAGCTACTTCCAAACACAGAAGAAGCTAACTCCAAAGCAGGCTAGGTGGCAAGAATTCCTAGTTGAGTTCGACTACACAATGGAATACAAGCCGAGAGTTACCAATCGTGTAGCCGACGCATTAAGCCGCAAGGCAGAGCTGGCCGCCATTAGTCAACTGGAGACCGACCTAAGGGAACGCATTCGGGAGGGCCTAGAGAAGGATCCCAATGCACTAAGCCTAATGGAGTTTGCTAAAAATGGCAAGACTCGAAGGTTTTGGGTCGACGATGGGTTACTCATGACAAAAAGAAATCGAGTGTTCGTACCCAAGTGGGGAAGTTTACGAAGAGATGTCTTGAAGGAAAGTCATGATTCAAAATGGGCAGGCCACCCAGGAATGCATCGCACCATGGCGCTGATGGAGGATTCGTATTATTGGCCTAGGATGCGTGAGGATGTGGAAGCTTATGTGCGGACATGTCTTGTTTGCAACAAGACAAGATCGAGCAACAACAACCAAGCGGTTTTCTCCAACCATTACCCGTGCCGGAACATCCATTCGAAAGTATCTCAATGGATTACATCACAGCCCTACCAAAGTCTGAGGGGTACGGGTCGATCATAGTGGTGGTTGATCGCTTCTCAAAGTATAACACTTTTATAGCGGAACCATCCGACGTTACGGCTGTCGATACAGCCAAGTTGTTTTTAAAGAACATCGTGAAGCATTAGGGAGTCCCAAAGACGTTTGTGAGCGATAGGGATCCTCGCTTCACCGGGAAGTTTTGGTCCGAATTGTTCAAATTGATGGGGACTAATTTAACATTCTCAACCAGCTTCCATCTACAAAACGATGGGCAAACAGAAAGGGTCAATGCCTTGTTAGAATTATATTTGAGACACTATGTGAGCGCCAACCAAAGAGACTGGAGCAGACTTTTGGACACGACGCAGTTCTCATATAACTTACAAAAGAGCGAATCGACTAGACGGAGTCCGTTCGAACTAGAAACAGGGAGGCAACCGGCGATTCCACAAAGTTTGGCTACCGGTTACACTGGACAAAGTCCGTCCGCCTACACTTTCGCCAAATCTTTAGAAGAGGAGGCAGATCTTGCTCGAGCGTCCTTAGACAAAGCCACCAAAAAGATGAAGAAATGGGCAGATCTAAAGAGACGTGCAGTCGAGTTCAAGGAAGGAGACAGAGTATTGGTGAAATTATTCCCACAACAATTTAAATCTCTACAATCTGTGCACAAGGGGCTTGTAAGTAGATACGAGGGACCGTTTAAAATTGAGCGGCGTGTGGGGAAGGTCGCATATCAGTTGGAGTTGCCACCCAAACTAAAGATTCATCTAGTATTCCACGTAAGTAAACTTAAATAATTTCACGAAGATGTGGAGGATGTTGAAAGGGGACAATCTAGTTTGGCAGCAACCGCCGTCACAACCTCCTTCGACAAAGGCATAAATGAAATTATATCTCATAGGGAGATTAGAAGAAGAGGCGTTTCTCCTTTTACTGAGTACTTCGTACGATGGGAAGGTCTACCCGATGCCGAGAATAGCTGAGAAAGCGAGGATCACTTATGGCAATTCAGGCAGAAGATTGAAGAGTACCGATCCAAGGTCGAGCCGAGGTCGGCCACGACTTAAGTGGGGGAGTATGTCACGGCCCATTAGTGTCACGACCCGATCTAGGGGATATCGAGGCTCATTAAAATCTTGGCCTCATAGTGCGCTAATGTTCTTAGCCTAGGGGGAAGCCCATTCGCTAAGAAGGCCCAATGAATCTTCTAATTAAGGAAGGGATTAAAAGATATTCTAAATAAGGAAGATATTACATGATATATTCTAATTTAAGTAGTGATAATCTAATTAAGGAAGAGATATCCTAAATTTGTGTAATTAAATTATAATTGATAGACAATTCCTAATTTAATACGTTGTAAGTACTATAAATACCTTAGAGGTATTACACTGTAATTACTAAGTAATCATTTTAATACAATCTTATTCTCAAGCTTTGTTTCTCTCTCTAAGCATTCTTGCGTTTGAGTTCTTCTTGCATTGTGAAAAAGGGCTTACTAGCTAGAATCTGAGTCGATCTAGCATAGTTCCACACGGATCTAATTTTAGCTCGTGACATTACGCTTACCAAGCCTAATTTACATAGAACTACAGGAAGCAAGTTTTCCCCCTATACGATAAAATATTTTCAGGAACAGACAAATAATTATTATTTTTGTCTTTATTTGTAGTTATCCTTTGATAATGTTTTAAAATAAAAAGAGATTTATCAAAATTTTCCTTATTAAACATGAATTGGTTCTTAGTTTCTTCCGCCATCCCGGCCAATGAATCATTAATTTTTTTTATAATCTTTTACATTCACAGGTTTCATCGTTCCCATGGCTTTTTGCTTAATTGTTAGGTCTCGATTCTACAATGGAGCTTTATCTTGATGAAATTTCTTTTTGAGTCAATCTTTACTTTAGCTACCTTAGCGGCTTGGCCAGTTACTCGAGACTCTCGATTATTCCATTTTATGATGTTAGCAATGTATAGTTGGGAACGTAGATAATTGTAACCATATACATATAAAATGACAGCAATTGAATGTAAATCCTCAGGCTTTATTTGTAAAGCCTCCGGGAAAGCCATGCCTTTCCGGAGCCGAAGCAATTGCAAAAGCGAATGAATTAAGATCCGCGGAAAACAATAGGACCCGGGCCTCAAATTCCTGTTTTCGCTTATTTTTACCATAAAGGCAATTTTTTTTTTATTCTTAGTGATTATAAATAGTCATTGAATATGGCAGCTTCGAATAGGTTATATATCAATTCTCTTTCTCTAAAAATATAGATGAAAGGGGTTTGCGCACCAATATCTTCCACAAAAAGTCCAAACCATAACCAGAAGCTCGGAGCATTGATCTTGATAAACCACAATTTGGTGTTTCCTCTCTACCAATAATCCCTACCCCTCAACCCGTTCTAAAAAAATAGGTGATAAATATCTTAAGTCAAGCTCTCAAAAAGGGTGCCGATTCCCATTGTTATGGAAATCCTAATATATATATATATATATATATATCAAAGTTTTGGTTAATTTGAATATAAATATTTGAGAGTAATATTTTAAATTCAACACATAATTATTGATTTTATATTTTAAATTCAACACATAATTTGATAAATTTGTATATTCCTATCAATATATTAATTTATAAGGCAAATTGGTGAATTATAATTTTTATATATATTGTTATTATATATATATATATTATGTAACATTATTTATATAAAAATAGAAAAATTATTTATGAGCTTAATTAAAAAAGATAAAGAAGTTATATATAATATAGATAAATATGTAATATTATTTATAAAAATATAAAAACTATTTATATAAAATTAATTATAAAAGAGAAAATAATATATATATATAGAAATGATTGGGGAGGGAATTTGGCCAGGGAATAAGAGAGGGAAGGACGTGGCAATAATGATTGGCTGAAAAAATTAAATAATTTCTTTCTCTTCTCTCTTTTTTTCTCCTACTTTACCCTTTTCCAACCAAACCAATGTGATAAAAGTCATTCTCTCTCACATTCTCTTCCCCAAATTCCCTCCCCATTCTCTCCCCAAATTCCCTCCCATATCACTCCTTATATATATAAGAGATAAAATAATTAAAATATATATTTATATATATATAATTACGGTTAAAATATAAATACTTTTATATCAGTTTTAAAAATATTATTTATATAAAATTAATAATTAAATATAATATATGTATATATATGATGATAAAATAAAAAGAAATTAATTAATAGAGATAAAATATTTATAGAGAAAAAATAAAAAGAAATTAATTATAAATAGATTTTAGAATAGAGAATTAATATAAATATAATATATATGATTATTGTGAAAATATGAAGATTTTTTTTTATAATTAATGATATATATATATATGATTAGAGATAAAATAAAAAAATAAATTAATTAAGAGAGATAAAAAAGAATTATATATGATTAATATATATATATAAATAATTAGTATGAAAAAAATTATATTTATATATATATATATTATATTAATTATGAAATAATATATATATATATATATATTAATGATATATACAACACCTTCGCATATTACCTACCTCATTTCTCATTTGTAAAGAAAAAGAAAAAATATTTTTTTTAAGATATATTTTCTCCTTTTTTCCAAATTTCTAAATGAGGTAAGTGCTATGCGAATGTTGAATGTTGCTATATAAGAGTGCTGTATATATCATTACTCATATATATAATGAGAGAACATCAAGAGAAATGAGTTAAAAATAGATTTTAGGAAGAATAATGTGGTATATTCAATTTTATATTTTAAGTGTATATATTATATATATATATATATTAATAATAATAATAAATATGATTTATTAATGAAATAAAAAAATAATATACGATTAATCAATTCCATAATGTCGAATCTTCCATAATAACACGTGGCGAGCTTTCATTGGAGCGCCTCCATAGTACACAGCAGACTCTGAGCACTAGGATCGTGGCCGTACCAATCTGATAGTGCGCCAAATATTCTTCAAGAATATTCCTGCAAAAACAAGTAGTGGAAAGAATATTTGCTTACATGGCATTAATCAATTGGTTGCAACTGAATGTTGTATTGATCTTCACAGGAAAATGGAGCAGGAGTAGCGTACAACTAGTTGATCGTGGGTAGACGGGTGCTAGCTTCAAGCAACTGCTTAAGCCTAGCATTAGACGTATTTCACTTAGACGACCTCGTCTAATGAAATTAGACACCCCCGTCTAATAGCAACATCCATTAGACCACCTGGTCTAATGGGATTAGACTTCACGTCTAATTACAATTCACTTCAGACTAATCTGAAGGAGTTAGACTGCACGTCTAACTTTCATTAGTTAGACTGCACGTCTAACTATACATCCTTTTAGACTAATCTGAAGGAGTTAGACTACACGTCTAACTCTCACTAGTTAGACTGCACGTCTAACTCCGCTAGTTAGACTGCACGTCTAACTCCGATATTTAGACTACACGTCTAACTCCGCTAGTTAGACTGCACGTCTAGCTCCGTTAGTTAGACAACACCTCTAACTCCGCTAGTTAGACAACACGTCTAAATCCGTGTGTTAGACTGCACGTCTAATTCCGATAGTTATACTGTACGTCTAACTCCGTGTGTTAAACTACACGTCTACCTCTGCTAGTTAGACTGCGTGTCTACCTCTACTAGTTAGACTGCGCGTCTACCTCTGAGAGAAAGACTGCGCGTCTACCTCCGCTCGTTAGACTGTGCGTCTACCTCCGCTCGTTAGACTTCGCGTCTACCTCCGCTCGTTAGACTTCGCGTCTACCTCCGCTCGTTAGACTACGCGTCTACCTCCGCTCATTAGACTGCGCATCTACCTCCGCTCGTTAGACTGCGCGTCTACATCAGCTAGTTAGACTGCGCGTCTACCTCCGCTAGTTAGACTGCGCGTCTACCTCCGCTAGTTAGACTGCGCGTCTACCTCCGCTAGTTAGACTGCGCGTCTACCTCTGCTAGTTAGACTGCGCGTCTACCTCCCCTAGTTAGACTGCGCGTCTACCTCCCCTAGTTAGACTGCGCGTCTACCTCCGCTAGTTAGACTGCGCGTCTACCTCCGCTAGATAGACTGCGCGTCTAACTGTGTGTTAGACTGCACTTTTAACTCCGCTAGTTAGACTACACGTCTAACTCCGCTAGTTAGACTACACGTCTAACTCCGTGTGTTAGACTGTATGTTTAACTCCGCTAATAGACTGCACGTCTAACTCCGCTAGTTAGACTGCACGTCTAACTCCGCTAGTTAGACTGCACGTCTAAATCCATGTGTTAGACTGCACGTCTAACTCCGTGTGTTAGACTACACGTCTACCTCTGCTAGTTAGACTGCGTGTCTACCTCTGCTAGTTAGACTACGCGTCTACCTCTGCTAGTTAGACTGCGCGTCTACCTCCGCTCGTTAGACTGCGCGTTTACCTCCGCTCGTTAGATTGCGCGTCTACCTCCGCTCGTTAGACTGCGCGTCTACCTCCGCTAGTTAGACTTCGCGTCTACCTCCGCTAGTTAGACTGCGCGTCTACCTCCGCTAGTTAGACTGCGCGTCTACCTCCGCTAGTTAGACTGCACGTCTACCTCCACTAGTTAGACTCTGCGTCTACCTCCGATAGTTAGACTCCGCGTCTACCTCCGCTTGTTAGACTGCGCGTCTACCTCCGCTAGTTAGACTGCGCGTCTACCTCCGCTAGTTAGACTGCGCGTCTACCTCCGCTAGTTAGACTGCGCGTCTACCTCCGTGTGTTAGACTACACTTTTAACTCCGTGTGTTAGACTGCACGTCTAACTCCGCTAGTTAGACTGCACGTCTAACTCCGTGTGTTAGACTGTATGTTTAACTCCGCTAGTTAGACTGCATGTCTAACTCCGCTAGTTAGACTGCACGTCTAACTCCGCTAGTTAGACTGCACGTCTAACTCCGCTAGTTAGACTGCACGTCTAAATCCGTGTATTAGACTGCACGTCTAATTCCGCTAGTTAGACTGCACGTCTAACTCCGTGTGTTAGACTACACGTCTACCTCTGCTAGTTAGACTGCGTGTCTACCTCTGCTAGTTAGACTGCGCGTCTACCTCTGCTAGTTAGACTGCGCGTCTACCTCCGCTCGTTAGACTGCGCGTCTACCTCCGCTCGTTAGACTGCGCGTCTACCTCCGCTCGTTATACTGCGCGTCTACCTCCGCTCGTTGAATGCGCGTCTACCTCCGCTAGTTAGACTGCGCGTCTACCTCCGCTAGTTAGACTGCGCGTCTACCTCCGCTAGTTAGACTCCGCGTCTACCTCCTCTAGTTAGACTCCGCGTCTACCTCCGCTAGTTAGACTCCGCGTCTACCTCCGCTAGTTTGACTGCGCGTCTACCTCCGCTAGTTAGACTGCGCGTCTACCTCCGCTAGTTAGACTGCGCGTCTACCTCCGCTAGTTAAACTACGCGTCTACCTCCGTTAGTTAGACTACGCGTCTAACTTTGTGTGTTAGACTGCACTTTTAACTCCGTATGTTAGACTGCACGTCTATCTCCGCTAGTTAGACTGCACGTCTAACTCCGTGTGTTAGACTATATGTTTAACCCCGCTAGTTAGACTGCACGTCTAACTCCGTTTGTTAGACTTCACGTCTAACTCCGTGCATCTAATGTATAATCAGTCTAATGAACCTCATTAAGACTAAGTCTAATGTAACCTGTTTTCGATACACCTGCACCAAAAATAATTAGACGGCATAGATTGAGTTTAATATACATTCATCATCAAAATCCAATAGTCAAACTACTTTAACACTAAGTCAAAATAATTTGACCCAACAATTTCTCCTTATCAAAGATGTTAAAACCTTTGCATAGATAACAAATTAAACTTTCATCATATAAATAAGAAGTAAAACTTTTTCATCCATCTTACGCAAACATTTTCAAGAGTTACTATTCAGAAACAGGTTCATAATTAATGCCATTAACAGATAAACATGTTAGATAAAAACAGGGAATGTTTTTCAAAAGGAATACAAAACAACTTTTCAAAATTAACAAAAACAAAAATAATTCATGTCCTCCTCCTTTTTCTCTTTCTCTCTTCCCCATTTTTAACATCATCAGGGAAGACGAATCTACAACCTAAGAGGTCTCTAAGACTGCGGTTAGAGCGGAGTTGTAGACACCTCTGTCCATTTTCTTCGATTTAAGCCTCTTTATCCTAAGAACATAATCAACAACCTTCTGTCTGTTCAGGGTTTTGGAGGATGAATGATATCCATTACCAGATTCATCGAGAAGACAACAAAGAAATACACCAAGAGGATCATCAAAACCGAAGATCGTCTTCCTGGCATAGAGCATTCTTACCAGGTTCCCGAAGAGGACTTTCTTCCAGTTGATGGCAACACCCCTTGTGATGGCCACCATCATCTCAAAGACTTTTGAGCAGTATGTGTTGGAGGAATCCTTTGCAAGGAGGGATTTGGAGATGATGTCGCTGAGTAAGGAAAATTCAACTTTTAAGAAGCTACTCTTCCCGTGATTCTTCACTGGAAGGTTTGCGTCTGAGAGGACATTCATCATCTCTAACCGGATTTCAGGAGAGGAGGGAGGAAACTCATGGATTCCTACGGTTGTGAGAAGGAAGAACATGCCAAATGTATCTTCATCAAAACAAATCATTCTGCCGAGAACAATCCCGTAGATATATTTGTCGTTGTAAAACTTGGAGGTTTCAAAGAACTCACGAATGATATGTTCGTGATAGATGCAGTGGGGGCGAAGAAACTTCTTCAACCTAGAGGCTTCTAATGATTCAAACATTTGAACCATTCCATGGATTGGAGTAGAATACACAGACTGGAAATCTACTTGCAGAGATTTTGGAGAGAAGGAAGTCATTTTGACGATTCGAATTCTAGAAAGAGAGAGATACGGATTTGGGAGTACTCAACCATTTGAGTAAAGCCCTTCATTAAATATCAAGAACCTAACGTGTTGTTAATATCTAATGATTAAATCAACCGTCAAAGAGTCATAGACCTATTCCCTAGGAACACAATTGTTAATGTTAATCATGAAAGCATGCAATTAATATCAAACGTATGAATGGAAATAATATCATAAATGTCAGTCATTCTTGACAAATTGAGAGACACCTGTCTTCAATTTATTTGAGAAATGACTGGTTCATTTTAGGAGGGAAAAATACATGGACAGATTCATATGCAGATGACAGTTGTCCAAAGAACCAGAAAATTAAAAATCTAAGTACACAAGTAGTTAGACTTTTATTCTACTTTTCACATTCTTCACTTCTACTTGGAAAATTTGTCTATTAGACGACGCGTCTAATTATGCATAAACAGCACGTGCTTCACGTGTGTTTGGTTAGACGTGAGCTTCCATTTGCTCTAGACATAACAACGTCTAACGTCTTTTAGACGTTTACGTCTAACCATGCGGGTTATAAACCAAGACATAATTTTTCGAAAGAAGATAAAAACTGATAGAGTAAACATACATCTAAGTAGTTATGCTTCTTAAACTTTTAGTTTATTGGACGTATTAAGACCTCTATCTTCTTATCTGTCCACTTACACTTTGAACAATATGTTCTCCCTCAATTTATGCACGTAACAACATCAATCAAGATCAACAAGACCTAAGATGTTTCTAAAATGAGAAAACTTAGCTTCGGGCAGAGGCTTCGTGAAGATATCTTCCGTTTGTTGATCTGTAGAAATATATTCAAGACGAATCTGCTTCTGATTGACGTGTTCTCGGATAAAATGATGCCTGATTTTGATATGCTTTGTCTGAGAATGCAGAACTGGATTATAGGTGATTGCAATGGCACTAGTGTTATCGCGGAAAATTGGAGATTCTTCAGCCTCAATCCCATAGTCCCTGAGCTGTTGTTGAACCCACAAAAGTTGAGAGCAGCAACTTCCTGCAATGAGGTACTCTGCTTCAGCTGTAGACGTGGCAACTGACGTATGTTTCTTGCTGAACCATGAGATAAGACGATCTCCAAGGAACTGGCAAGTCCACTTGTGCTCTTTCTATCAATTTTGCACACTGCATTATCTGCATCTGAGAAACTTGTCAAATTGAAACTAGAATCCTTCGGATACCACAGTCCCACATTTTGAGTTCTCTTTAAATATTTAAGAATTTGTTTAGCAGCAGTAAAGTGAGAGAGTTTAGGATTAACCTGTAATCTTCCACAGACACCAACAACAAATTGGATATCTAGTATACTAGCAGTCACATAGAGCAATGATCCAATAAGTCCTCTATAGGCTGTGACATCCACACTTTGGCCACCTTCATCTTTATCCAATTTACTAGAGGAGCTCATTGGAGTGGTTGCGGCAGAGCAGTTCTCCATTACAAACTTTTTTAGTAGTTCTTTGGTATACTTGGCCTGATTGATGAAGGTTCCTTTCTCCAGCTGACAAACTTGAAGCCCAAGGAAGAAAACTTATTCTCCCATCATACTCATTTCAAATCTGTCCTGCATCAGCTTAACAAATTTCTCACATAATTTGGGATTAGTTGAGCCAAATATAATATCATCAACATATATTTGAACAAGAAGGATGTGGGAATCTTTAGTGAATCTAAACAAGGTTTTATCCACATGTTCCAATAACAAAATCATGATCAAACAAAAATTTAGTTAAAGTGTCATACCAAGCTCTAGGAGCTTGTTTTAGACCATACAGGGCTTTGTGAAGTTTATAAACATGATTTGGTGAAGTATGATCTACAAAACCAGGGGGTTGTTCAACATAGACATCTTCATTTAATTTACCATTTAAAAATGCACTCTTTACATCCATTTGAAAAACTTTGAAGTTCTTAAATGATGCATATGCTAGGAAGATTCTAATTGCCTCAAATCTTGCTACAGGTGCAAAAGACTCATCAAAGTCGATACATTCCTCTTGTCTATATCCTTGAACAACTAAACGGGCTTTGTTTCTAATAACTTAGCCATCTTCACTAAGCTTATTTCTAAAGACCCATCTTGTTCCTATGACTGACTGGTCAGTCGGTCTAGGAGTTAGATGCCACACTTTATTTCTCACAAATTGGTTTAACTCCTCCTATATAGCATTTATCCAATTAGGATCAACTACTGCTTCACCAATTTTCTTGGGTTCAATCTGAGAAATGAAAGCAGAATTGGCCATTTCATCCATCAATTGACGTCTTGTCCTTCGAGGAGAGAAAGGATTTCCGATGATCAATTCATGTGGATGATTTCTGTTCCATCTGAAGTTAGATCCAAAGAGATTGGTCATCTGAATGGGTGACTCTGCGACGTCTAAACTCTCAACATTTTGTTGAACAGGAGTTTGTACGTCTGGTTGAACCTCAACCGGATCAGCCACTGGGTCAGACAACGAAATCCGTTTATCTAGAGCTTCTTCCTCATTTACAGACTCAAGACTTATCGCTTCTAATCTGTCAGCAAGGTCAATGGGATCAATGGATTTGCTCTCAACAGGTTCATCAAAGACTACATGGAGGGATTTCTCAACGGTTTGAGTTCTGTTGTTATATACTCTGTAAGCCTTACTTACTGAGGAATATCTCAACATGAATCCCTCATCTGCTTTAGCATCAAAAGCGGTCAAATAAACCTTTCTATTGTTATGAATAAAATATTTACACCCGAATACTTTAAAGTAAGAAACTGTAGGAATTCTTCCATAATACAGTTCATAGGGAGCTTTATCAAAACGTTTGTTAATTATTGACCAATTTTGTGTGTAACAAGCAGTGTTTATGGCTTCTGCCCAGAACCTCTAAGGTACGTCTGATTCAGCCAGCATAAATCTCGATGCTTCCTTCCGAGTCCTCACTCTTCTCTCAGCAATGTCATTTTGCTGTGGAGTTCTGGCACTAGACAACTCGTGCCTAATTCCAGACTCCTCGAGATAAGATGATAGGTATCTGTTAGTGAACTCAGTTCCCTGGTCACTTCAAATGCATGCAATATTCAAAGATTTATGATTCTAAATTCTTTTAAGTATTCTAATCAAATTTTCAGCAGTTTTATCCTTTGATGGAAAAATGCTACCCATGTAAATCGAGAAAAATCATCAATAACAATTAGGAAAAATCTCATTCCTCCTAGGCTCTTTACAGGAATTGGACCAAACAGATCCACATGTAACAATTTTAAGCAACGTCTGGATTGAAATTTCCCTTTACTTTTGAACGATGATCTGCTCTATTTGCCTAAATGGCAAGTAGAGCATACCTTGTCCTTTGAAAACTGAAATTTAGGTAAACCAATAAATAAATTGTTTGAACAAATGTTGTTGATGGTTTTGAAGTTTAAATGGTTCAACCTTTTATGCCATAACCATTGCTGGTCGTTCTTGGCAATCATGCACATAAGATTAGAAGATTCTTTTTTCCAGTTCATTTTATATGAGTTTCCTACTCTACTACCAGTTAGCACAGTATTACCATGTTGATCCTTAACTAAGCATGCATGAGTTTGAAAATCGACTGACAAGCCATTATCACATAGTTGACTAATACTGATCAGGTTATAGCACAAGTTGTCCACAAGTAACACATCATTAATGGTTAGATTACCATGGATAATCTTACTCTTACCCATGGTCTTACCCTTCTTGTTGTCACCAAAAGTGATCTTAGGTCTAGAACAATCTGCTATATCGGTGAGAAGCCGTCTGTTTCCTGTCATAAGCCTGGAACAACCGCTATCTAAATACCACACAGATTTCTCGAGATCATCATTCACTTGTACCTACACAAAACAATATTTACAATTCTTTTGGTACCCACATTCAATTGGGTCCTCGGTCAATCAGTCCCTTAGAAATCCATATTTGGGTTATTCTGATGGATTTCCCATTTTGTTTAGTAATTAGTGCGTATGATTTTGACATAGCAGACGCCTTCCTGCTAGCCACTGATCCGTTAGCTTTTGATGAAGATTTTCTTTTAAAACTCCTTGACTTTGAGTCAGGTTTTAGGTTGCCAGACCTGCTGGCTGCATCTAACTTATTTTTCAGCTAGCTGACAGTCGGCGGAACATAAGTTATTTCATTTTTAAAAGCTACTTCTTCAGGTTAGATTCAATATTAGTTAAACCCCCTTTAACAAAGCTTCTTGGCTTAAGCTTGTCATTCGATGAGTTTGACTTTTTGCACGACAGGTTTGAGTCATAACCATCAAATCCTAAACCGGATCTAGATCCAGCAGTTTTCAACATGCTGATCTGATATTTGACAGCATCTCCAGACCTTGTCCATGTACTAACTACATAGTTTAGCCTTTTGTTTCCAGCATAAAGAGTTTGCATCTGTTCTTTGAGCATCACATTCTCAGATGAGATCTCTACTTCTTTCTTTTCAAAATCATTTGTTTCAGAAGTTTTATGAAAGGACGAAATGTTGGCTTCATATTTCACTTTCATCTCATAAAACGAATCTGATAACTTCTTGTACTCAATGGTCATTTCATTGAGTGCAGTAGTTAACTCTTCGTTGGTAAATTCAGGTGTAGAAATATTATTTACCTTGGATTGGTTGTCTGCCATCAAGCATGTTACAGCTTCAGTCTCTCTTTCAGCAGGAGACTCCTCTAAATCGCTGTCAGCCCATTTGGATTTGTTTTCAACACACATGAAAACTTTCTGGTCTTTCTGACTCTTCTTTGCTTGAACGTTTCTACCATAAATCTGAGTCAGCTTCTCCCATATTTCTTTAGCAGAGCAACAAGACTTGATTTCGTAGAATATGTTCACGTTAATCGATTGATACAGAATATTCCTGGCCACATTATCCAGGTTATTGGTCATCTTATCTTCAGTAGTCCACTCACTTCTTGGTTTCGAAATCTTTATGGGGCCATCAGTAATGACGCTCCACATATCGCAATCAAGAGAATCCAAGTGAGCTTGCATTTTCATCATCCAATAGTCACAGTTGTCTCTTGACAGAATAGGGATCTCATTGATGATAGACATGATTCAGGTTCTTTAAGCTTGAGAATAGGAAACAAAGCTCTGATACCAATTGATAGGATCAGCATAATCAATAGAGACGGGGGTCTGGCGATTGATAACGGCTTAGGACAAACGATTTGATAGAAATCTTGTTAAGGATTTAGATCACTTTCTATTCTGCATAAACCCTTGCAAACTCTTGAACGATTCAAGTGCGGAAACGTTTGCTTAAGTTTGAAGCTAAGGACCAAGAATGAAAAGATGACAAAAAGAAACAACACAACAGTTTTTTATGGATGTTCGAAGTTAACTCTCTTACGTCACCCCTTCTTCCAACCACCGGAATGATTCATTAAACATTCAACGAATCAAATACAATCGCACGACTAACTCTCTATTGAACAGAACATGCTCTGTTCAACTTACAAAATGAAGAATATCACTCAGCTAATACAATGCTTTGATTCTAACTCTTTCTTGATTGAACATTCAGTAAAATCAAGAAAGTATCTCACTCAATTTATATGATTAAGATAGAATAATCTGAGTATCGATAGATCGATAATTCTTGTGTTGTCCATGAGGATCTTTAAATAAGGAGCAGCTACCAACGTTCGAATCTTCCATAATGACACGTGGCGAGCTTCCATTGGAGCGCCTCCATAGTACACAACAAACTTTGAGCACTAGGATCGTGGCCGTACCAATCTGGTAGTGCGCCAAATATTCTTCAAGGGTATTCCTGCAAAAACAAGTAGTGGGAAGAATATTTGCTTACGTGGCATTAATCAATTGGTCGCAACTGGCTATCGTACTGAACTTCACAGGAAAGTGGAGCAGGAGTAGCGTACAACTAGTTGATCGTGGATAGATGGGTGCTAGCTTCAAGCAACTGCGTAAGCCTAGCATTAGACGTATTTCACTTAGACGACCTCGTCTAATGAAATTAGACGCCCCCGTCTAATAGCAACATCCATTAGACCACCTGGTCTAATGGGATTAGACTTCACGTCTAATTACAATTCACTTCAGACTAATCAGAAGGAGTTAGACTGCACGTCTAACTTCCATTAGTTAGACTACACGTCTAACTATACATCCCTTCAGACTAATCTGAAGGAGTTAAACTACACGTCTAACTCTCACTAGTTAGACTACACGTCTAACTCCGCTAGTTAGACTGCACGTCTAACTCCGCTAGTTAGACTGTACGTCTAACTCCGCTAGTTAGACTGCACGTCTAACTCCGCTAGTTAGACTGCACGTCTAACTCCGTGTGTTAGACTGCACGTCTAACTCCGCTAGTTAGACTGCACGTTTAACTCCGTGTGTTAGACTGTACGTCTAACTCCGCTAGTTAGACTGCACGTCTAACTCCGTGTGTTAGACTGCACGTCTAACTCCGCTAGTTAGACTGCACGTCTAACTCTGCTTGTTAGACTTCACGTTTAACTCCGTGCATCGAATGCCAAATCAGTCTAATGAACCTCATTAAGACTAAGTCTAATGTAACATGTTTTCGATACACCTGCACCAAAAACAATTAGACGGCATAGATTGAGTTTAATATACATTCATCATCAAAATTCCAATAGTCAAACTACTTTGACACTGAGTCAAAATAATTTGACCCAACAGAGAACATCAAGAGAAATGAGTTAAAAATAGATTTTAGGAAGAATAATGTGGTTATCAACATTCAATTTTATATTTTAAGTGTATATATTATATATATATATATAAATATATATATATATATTAATAATAATAATAAATATTATTTATTAATGAAATAAAATAATATATGAATAAAGTTTTAATTATGGAATTAAGATTTAAAAAAAAATATTATTTATTTATGAAATAAAAGTGTATGGTAACCTTAGAATTGGCATTAAATTAGAATTGTATGGTCCAATTACAATTCTTATGTTTGTTAAACACTTTAATATTAAGAATTGGAATTGGTATTAGAATTTCAATGGAATTCAATATAGTGTAATTTGATAGTTCTCAATTCCAATTTTTTTAGGTCAGAATTGTAATTCCAAATTAACACGTTATTCACGTTTTTGACATGTTTAACATGTTTTAATATGTTTAACACGTTTTTTCACACGTTTAACATGTTTTCATGTTTTTGGCATGTTTAACATGTTTTTGACACATTTAACACGTTTTTCACGTCCTTGACACATTTAACACGATTTTCACGTTTTTGACACGTTTAACACATTTTTCACATTTTGCACGTTTTGGCACGTTTAACAAGTTTTTCACATATTTTGCATGTTTAAAACGTTTTTGACACGTTTAACATGTTTTCACGTTTTTAACATATTTAACACGTTTTTAACACATTAAACACGTTTATCATATTTTTGGCACGTTTAATACATTTTTGACACGTTTAACACATTTTTTTACTATTCTGACACGTTTACCACATTTTTGACACGTTTAACACATTTTGACACGTTTAACACATTTTGACACGTTTAATAAGTTTTTTCACATATTTGGCACGTTTAACACGTTTTTAACACATTAAACATGTTTAACACATTGTTGACACGTTTTACATGTTTTTTTACGTTTTTGACACGTTTGACACATTTTTAATACATTTAACACGTTTTTGACATGTTTAAGACATTTTTCATTTTTTGGCACGTTTAACACATTTTTGATACGTTTAACACGTTTTTACGCTTTTGACACGTTTAACACGTTTTTAACATAATAAACACATTTATCATGTTTTTGGTACGTTAAACACATTTTTGACACGTTTAACACATTTTTTTACGTTTTTGGCACGTTTAACATGTTTTGGTATGTTTAACACATTTTTGGCACGTTTAACACATTTCATAAATTTTGGTATATTTACCACTTTTTGACATGTTTAATACATTTTGGCCCATTTAACACACTTGTGACATGTTTAAAACGTGTTAACTATGCTAAAAATGTGTTAAACATGCCAAAAACGTGAAAACATGTGAAACGTGTCAAAAATGTGTTAAATTTGTCCAAATGTATTAAATGTACCAAAAACATGTTAAACATGTTAAAACATATTAAACGTGCCAAAATGTGTAAAACATGCCAAAAACGTGTTAAACGTGTCAAACGCGTGAAAAACATGTTTAACGTATTAAACATGTCAAAAACGTATTAAACATGCTAAAAACGTGTTAAATTTGCCAAAAACGTGAAAAACGTGTTAAACGTGCCAAAATGTGAAAAACGTGTTAAATGTGTCAAAAATGTGTAAAACATGCCAAAAACGTGTTAAACATGCCAAAAACGTGTTTAACGTGCCAAAAACGTGAAAAATATGTTAAACATGTTAAAATGTTAAACATGCCAAAAACATGAAAAACGTGTTAAACTTGTCAAAACGTGTGAAAAACATGTTAAACGTATTAAAAATGTCAAAAACGTGTTAAACATGTCAAAAACGTAAAAAACATGTTAAACGTGTGAAAATGTATTTCAAGTGTGAAAATGTGTTAAACATGTCAAGAATGTGTTTAAACGTGCCAAAAATGTGTTAAACATGTTAAACATTTTCAAAATGTGTTAAACATGTCAAAAACGTGTTAAATGTGTTAAACATGTCAAAAACGTATTAAACGTGTCAAAAACGTGAAAACATATTTAAGAAGTTAACATTTTGAACCGATATTTTATTTTATAAACATAGGAATTGTAATTGAATTACAATTTTATCATTTTTCTAAACATAGAAATTGAAATTGAATTACAATTTTATAATTTTTTCAAATATAGGAATTGAATTGTATTTCAATGCCAATTCTTATAGAATTGGAATTAGAATTCCAATGCCAATTCCAATTCCAATTCTAATTCCAATTTCCCCTCATCAAACACACTCTAATAGTTAATTATGAAGTTAAGGTTTTAAAAAATATATATTATTTATTTATAAAATAAAGTAATATATAATCAAAAGTGTAATTAATCGAAGAGTTATGATTTTTAGAACACTATTATTTTTATTTTTTATTTTGAAGTAATTGTGAGGCGGAAGAGTATATAATAGAGACTATAGAGTTGTTGTGGACCAATTAGAACATATTGGGTTCACATCTTTATTGATACTATTAGTCTGATCCGCTCATGTAATTTTCTATGAACAATATACATTATGATCTTATCAGTTAATCAAGGATACTAAGATTAGATATTTAAATTTTGATATGATATGATATTACCTTAACGTTTATTTCACTAAACAAACAAGCATAATTATATGTAGGCTCCATTAGTAGCATTAAAGGAAAAACGTCTTAAACAATTTTTAATTTAAATTTACATGTAACTTGATTTCTGTTTCCAAATTAATATTTTTAAAATTTAATATAAACTATGTGGTTCAAAGAATTATTTAAATTCCAATAGTTGTTCCAGGGATTTTCCAAACTCGTGATATGGAATTAGGGATGGCAATGGGGCGGTTTGGAGCAGGGAATGCATTTATCATCTCCGCTCTCTGTTCGGTTTTGTTCGGTTTCATAAAATCCTCGCGAGACACCGTTAATAAAATAATTTTTAAGAAAATAAAAAATTATAAAATAAAATTATATAAACGAATCTTTTAATATAATATATTAAAATTTTATATTATTATAAAGAAATAAACTTACTATTCTTATAAAATAAAGTGAATAAATAAATATATTAATAACTTAATATATTTAATTATGTTTATAATATTCGAGACAGAATCGGAATGAGATCGGGACGGGGACACAAATATTATCTCCGTCTCATCTTCGTTCGGTTTTAAAGAAAAACCGTTCCAAACAAGACAATTCGAATCAATTTTCATAGGACTGTTTCAAATTGACATTAATGTAGAAAGTTCTGTAGGTTTGTATCACAACCAAACTATAAAATCTCAAATAGTTAAAAATATTTTGACAATCTTCATGAGTTAAGAGATAGATTTAGTTGTTTAATAGATTTTATTGGTTAGTCCAAAAAATTCATTACTAAATAAATAATATAATTATACCTCAAATTTATTTTGAAAAACAAATATTTTAATGGTTTAAATTTAATTATTATGAGAAATATTTAAATATTAATTTATAAATCTGGTTAATTCAATTGATTTTCAATTCTAATTTAACACTTCGATTTCTCTTCCATATTTACATTATTAGCAGTTATTACTCAATTTACTAATTTAGTTTATTTATAATTTAAAAAATTATTACTCACTTTAATTCTTGCAATAGATATCTTAATGAATTTATTTTCTTTAATTTTTTATTATTAAATATTCTAATATTATATTATATAATATATTATATAACAAATTTAAATATATTTTTATATATATTTTTTTAAAGTTTTGAAATATATATTTAGATATATAATTTAAAATAAATTGTAGAAAAATTATATAATTTTAAAAAGAATTTATTAATTTATAATTTGTGTTTTATATAATAAAAAAATATATATGATTATTCTAAAATTACAAATTCACTAATAATTTAATTTAGATTTTTTTTGTTATAAAATCAACATTTTTTTTTTAAATTTAGGTAATTATTAATTTTTTCAAAATTTTAAAATATTTCATCCTTATTTAACCATATCTTAAACTCTCTCCATTTTCCAATGAGGAATTCTGTTAAAATCTTGTAAAGGGAGTTGTAAACTAAAATTATATTATTGAAAGCAATTCAAATAATTACATGTTTTTTATATGGAAATTTTAATACTAACTAATTAACCAAACTAACTAATCAGTTACTAACTAATTAACGGTTTATTAAAATGTTAACTATTATTTTTACATCTTTCCCTCAAGGAGAAAAATAGTAGAAACAAAGTTTCACATTGACAAAACAAGTCGATACATCATGCAGTCATTGTCTTCAGTAAGCCCAATTTAGCAAGTTATAATTTTTTTAGCTATCCAATTTAGACAGCCGAGCAAACCCAATTCAGCAAGCTCCATTTTTTTCAGCTACCCATCATAGACAGTCGAGCAAGCCCAATTCAGCAAGCTCTATTTTTTCTTTCGAACTACCCGATATAGACAACTCAATCTTCGTTAGTCCAATTCACAACAATCATGTCAATTCACAACTCAATCATGGTCTTTTCTTCATTAGCTGTCAGCTTTCAACCTTTCCAACTTTAGTTTTTTTCTTTCAAAGAAAGCCAATTTAACAATTTTCTTGGTATTGACGAATCATGTCAACAAACCTATTTCTTTCGGTAACTGTAAGGGAATCTTTCTCCACGGCTTCAAGCCCTTCAAAATCATGATGGTTTCAATGATATTTTTGACAAACCCATTTCTTTCGGTAATTGTAAGGGAATCTTTCTCCACGGCTTCAAGACCTTTAAAATCTCATTTTGATTCGATAAAACCGTCCTTGCCTCCACAAATATTTTTTTAAAGAAGCTAGCTTAACATTCTTTCGTTTTCAATCATCCTATTTCGTCCTGGTACAGCGGTCATGCTCAATTGAATTATCGGTCGTCTCATATACTATCAATGTTGCTTGAATCCAACATCCTCGATTGTCTCACGGATTAGTACATTCATCAAAACTCCACTAGAAGGTGGCACTACCTGTGAAAATGACGGTTGATCTTGAATTGAATTAAACATCACAAGAGAAGTAGCAATATTGTTGACTCCATAATGATGATTCGATTCATTCGACGACACACTTGTTGGAATACTTTGATGGGTTAGTGCAACGGCGTTCGGAATCTGTTTATTCGTTTTCTTCAACTCCTTCCGGAATACCCTTTTCGAAATTGTATCAAACTATATAGAAAATATTCTTGAAGGATCCAAAGATTCCATCGACAAGTCCTAATGGGGATCTTTATTTAAGGAACAACAGGAAGAGTCTCATCTTGATCTTCTTCGTCATTATTCTTTCTAACAGCTTCATTATCGCTCAAAACAAATATGTCATCATCATTTGAATCTCGTATCTCTCCTTCTTCCATTTCAGAGTCACCACTCTCTACTCTCCTTCATTATTGTCGCCCCTGAAACAACTGTGTCATCAATGTCTGGATTTTTTTTATCTCCCCTTCTTCCATTTCCGGGTCACTTACTGATCTCTTCTCCTCTTCATCTTGATTTTGATCTTTTTCGTTACTCGTGCTAACTTCTTTCTTCTCTATCTTTTCATTACCATTCTGGATTGTATCGTCTCTATTATCAATGTCAACAACACCCAGTTCATCTGGCTTACTAACGTCAGCATTCTTGATTGCATCATGACCCATATCTTCAACAATGGAAGAATCTCTCAATTTTGAGCATTCAACTAATTCAGCTTTCATTTATTCCACTTCTTCTTCAATAGTAATAATACAATAAAACCCTCCACCAGTGGCCATTCCAGCCACGAGCAGAGGCAGCGAAAACTCTCCAAAATTCTTAACTTTGAAGCTCTGATACCATGTTAAAATTTTGAAGAAAAGTGTAAACTAAAATTGTATTATTGAAATTAATTCAAACAATTACATATATTTTTTTATAGGAGTTTTAATACTAACTAATTAACCAAACTAACTAATCAGTTACTAACTAATTAACGGTTTATTAAACCGTTAACTATTATTTTTACAGATTCATGTCTTGAAATGGAACCAAATACCCTGCCATGATTTAAACTTCATACCGAGCATTTTGATTTTCCACGTTCATAGCTCCTTCGGAAATTTCTATCCCTTTCATACTTGGGAAATCTACATCCAAGATGTGGTTGAGTTCTTCACGGACCTAGACTTTGAAAAGAGTTTCTCAATCTCAGATGAAACTCTAACTGTCTTCATAGATTAATTCTTTACTTCAATCTTTGCTTGCTTCAAGTTCGACTCAAATTCTTTTCCCAAAAAGGAAAACCAAGTTGCTGTTATTGTAATAGAATTGTGTTCGAGAACAAATGAAGTAAAACTAGATAATCAAGTTCTTTTTATTGATGACAATCCGTCATTTTATGTTGCACAAGTTGTAGATATTTATTGGGTATTGATTAATTTTTAATGCGATAATGGGATCAGTTTGTCGAAACCGAATAATAATGAGAATAAGAGTTTACTCACATTCAACCTATGTTAAAGGAAAAGGTACTTAGTGATGTTAATTATGAGGAGGGCGATATATATTCGATATGTTTTGAGATTTATAAAAGTGGAGATATGATCGTTCTTACACCTTGTTTGCACAAATTTCATTGTGAATGCGTTTTCAAGTGGATGGTAATAGGGGATTGTTGACCATTGTGTAGTTAGATTGCAAGAGAAAAGTTAATATTTAGATCTAATTTAGAGAAAAACAATAGAAATTAATTCATATTTATAATCATATTATTATTATTATTATTATTGATTAAAAGTATATTATAATTTATGTTTTATTTATTATAAATTATTATTTGTGGGAAAGTAATTATGTTTTGTAGATATGGCATACTCAATCAATTTTAAACATGTGATTTATATAAAAAAAAAATAACTGGGTGGAATTTGTGATTAAAAGCTGTTTGCTTTTTAATAGTATTAAAATTATAATACTATATTTTTTAAAGACAAAATATATTTTAAAATAAAGTAAAACTCATAAGCAGTGAAAAGAAAATGTCATTTTTAATGTTGCTATAAAAATAATTCAAGTTATTTTTAAATTTGAAAAAAAAAAATCTTTTAAGAAATTAAAGTTATTTTAAAGTCTTGTATGAGATTATTCAAATAATCGTGTTATTTAAAAAATAATTATGATTGATGATTTGAGGAGGTAATTATTTTTTTCGATAAAAATACTTAAAATATTATATATAATAATAAAATAAAAATAACATATATTTTAGTATTTTAAGTAAGAAATTGAGTAATGTAACGGAGAAGAGAAGTGATATAATGTTTTTGATTTATGGTTATTTAAATATTTTAAAAAACAATAATCTGCTTGAAAAATCTATATCTATTATGATCTTTTCTTAATAATTATAAATATACACATATATTCTTAGTCAATTCATCCGTTACCAAATTATCATTTAATGAGATGACAAACATCCTTCTAAATCGTGAACAATGGCTCATATTCAAGAACAGAAAATTCCATTATGAAAATATTTTGCCCTCAAACTTTTCGGAAGATGTTATTTATATTTATGGGCATGGAGGCGGAAAAAACCAAAGACAGAACCGAGACAATAATCATCCGCAATGTAATTTTTGTCATAAAATTGGTCATCGCTCCGAAAGTTGTTTTTATAATCCACCTTGTCAAATATGTAATGTATAAGGACATAATGCTCTTGAGTGCCCTCGTTTTAATCCTTCTACAAATCTTACGACAATGTTAGTTACATCGTCTACTATTGTAGATCCCACTTGGTGTCCAGATTTAGGTGCTACCGACCATATTACTTCTGATATTAATAATCTACACATACATGCTCCTTATACATGTACTCAAACTATTAAAGTCGGAAACGGTATGTCTCTGAATTTTTATAATATTGGTACCACTACAACTTTAAATCAACAAAAATCTCTCTACTTACGTAATATCTTACATGTTCTGGATATTACTAAAAATCTGATGAGTTTCGTAGGATTTTCATCAGATAATAACGTGTTTTTGAATTCCACCTGAATGTTTGTCTTATTAAGGACTAAGATACGAAGACAGTACTTCTTAACGGATTACTCAAGGATGGACTTTATTGTAATGACCCTACTGAAAGTTCATTTTCAACATGTTCTAATAATCAAGTGTTCATTGGTATTCGATCTCCGGCTCAAATTTGGCATTCATGACTTGGACATCCTTATAGCGCTACTACATCTTTAGTTATATAACCTTTTAAATTACCACTTTCATGTAGTAATACTATATTTTTTGTGGATCATGTCAATATGGGAAAGCACATAAACTACCTTTTTCGGCTTCTAAATCTGCATTTATGGCTCCTTTAAACCTAATTCATTCGAATGTTTGAGGACCTACTCATGAATTTTCGTCTACTGGTTGTCGTTATTTCGTACATTTTGTGGATGATTTTAGAAAATCACATGGATATATCCGCTAGAAAATAGTCATATGTTTTGAATATGTTTTTAAGCACACATGAGTGAAGTTTTTGAAATGGCCACATATCTTATCAATCGGCTTCCTACATCGACATTACATCAACGTTCACCATTCGAGATTATATTTAACACTTCTCATGATTATGGTTTTTTAAGACATTTGGGTTTTCTTGCTATCCGCTCACACGACCGTACAATCAACATAAACTCGATTTTCATACTACTGAATTCAGTTTCCTTGGTTACAGTTCATCTCACAAAGGTTATAAGTCTCTTCATATTCTGTTTGGACGTATACTTATTTCTCGACATGTCACTTTTGACGAACTCACTTTTCTTTTTAAAAGTAAGGATATTAAGCACTTGTCTAAACCACCTGAAGATAATGAGCCGTCTCTTCTAACAATTATACTTAATTCATTAATACCACCTATATTATATCATATCACTTCATCATCTCCACCATCAACCTCTTCGACCACCATAACATCACCAAACACTATATCATCTTCTTTTACTACTATTACGGTTCCTTCAACACAACCAATTATCATAATAGTTAATGCACCTAAATCTTCTACTCATCAGATGATCACACGCAATAAAACACTATTTATGTCCTCATCAGTTCTCACTACTACTTCTTCCGCTACTACACCTACATGTTTTACCAAAGATAATAAGGATCCGCAATTGCGTCCTGTCATGACAAATAAATATAATGCTCTTATTCAAAATAAAACATGGTCTCTTATTCCTCATACACCATTTCATAATATTTTTGGATGTAAATGGGTTTTCAAACTCATGCATAAAGTTGATGGGTCTATATATCGACATAAAGCACTGCTTGTGGCTAAAGGATTTCATCAACACCAAGGTATTGATTATGAAGAGACATTCAGTCTTGTGGAAAAAAACCCACTACTATTCGTGTTATTATTTCTTTGAAAATATCTTATTAATGGTTCAATCAACTTGATATTAGTTTACTTTATCTCTTCCATTTACATTGTAAATAGAAGTGAAGCAAGCTTCACTCATGAGCGTTTGCTTCACTTTTATTTACATTGTAAATAGAAGTGAAGCTAGTTTCACTAAAGTGTGCTTCCTTCACTTTCATTTATATTTTAAATAGAAGTGAAGCAATCCTCACTCATGTGCGCTTGTTTCACTTCTATTTACATTGTAAATAGAAGTGAAGCAAGCACAAATGAGTGAAGATTGCTTCACTTTTATTTATATTGTAGATAGAAGTGAAACAAACTTCACTCATGTGCGCTTACTTCACTTTTATTTACATTATAAATAGAAGTGAAGCTAGATTCATCGAAGTGTGTTTCCTTCACTTACATTTATATTGTAAATATAATTGAAGCAAACTTCACTCATGTGCGCCTATTTCACTTTTATTTACATTGTAAATAGAAGTGAAGCAAGTTTCACTCATGTGCGCTTCCTTCACTTTTATTTACATTGTAAATAGAAGTGAATCAAGTTTTACTCATGTGCGCTTGCTTCACTTTTATTTATATTTTAAATAGAAGTGAAGCAAACTTCACTCATGTGATATTGCTTCACTTTTATTTACATTGTAAATAGAAGTGAACCAAGGTTCACTCATTTACGTTTGCTTCACTTTTATTTACATTATAAATAAAAGTGAAGCTAGTTTCACTAAAGTGCACTTCCTTCACTTCCATTTACATTGTAAATAGAAGTGAATCAAGTTTCACTCATGTGCGCTTGCTTCACTTTTACTTAATTTTAATTTATAATTTATTATATTATTAATAATTAATTCTTCTATTAACTTTAGTTTAATAATTTAAACAAATATAAAATTTTCTCACTGCACTCCCACTATTCACTTTCTCTATCAATAGTTTTTGAAACCCTAGCATGGATATTTTCTACTACAATCTTCTTACGAAAATGATACGAAACGACAACAACGACATCCTCGTGGTGGTATCCAACAACAAAAATCATCCCATATCATACCACATCAACACAATCGTCCATGTATCTAACAACAATGAAGATAAATTGGAGAGGTAATATATTTGAATAATATTGTGTTTCTATTTCATTAGTGTATTTCTGATGTATTTCATTTCATTTGTAAATTATTATTTTTTTAAAATTTTATACATTCAATCTTCTTCTTTTACTGATAATTTTATTTTGTAGAGTTTTAATGAAGCAATATGAAAGGAAGAGGAAAACGAAGTCATCGAAAAATGTTGAAGGATTGTATCTTCTCGCTTCTACAGTTTTCGATAAAGAAATACCAAATCCCCCCAAAAGATGGAATGTAATTTTTAAAATTAGAACCTCCCTAAATGGCATTTTCAACCTGATTCAAAACCTCTCTAAACAACAAAAGGAAGTTGTGAAGGCAATTGGGTTTGGTTCCTTTCTTACATTTAAGCGTCTACAAGTGCCCTGTTCATTTGTCTAAACACATCTTGAGCATTTTCGATGTCAATAATAGATCTATGGTATTGAACAACGGTGATGAGATCCTTATTAATGAAGACCTGGTTCAATTCGTGTTCAACATTCTTAGAGGGTAAATGGACATAGTTGAGTCTATTGAGACCGACACACATGACCATGTATATGTTGAATTTTTGAGGGCTTAGAGGGTAAGATGGGGACTAAATGAAACCGATGGAGCTCTTGAAATAAATTCGATGTTATCGACAATAATAAACAACACAAGTGCAGACAATGATTTTAAAATTGACTTTGTTGTCTATATTGTCTCAAGTTTTCTTTGTACAGTACAAAACTCATGATGCAGGTAAACATTTTTTGAAATCTATTATATATCTATTTTTATTCTGGAATACTTATACATGTATTATAATAATGCATGTTCAAAATTCTGAAATCCTTAATGGATGTTGACAACATAAAGAATTTTAACTGATGCAAATTCACAGTAACAGGATTGGTTGAAAGTGTCGGAAAATGGAAAAAAAAATAAACAATCTTTTTTTGATGGACCTCTAACATTTTTATTTGTAAATTTTTATTAATATACTTACTCTTTTGTTTATGTTTGATAGATATTAAATTTTTACTAACATGTTTATTTTTTCTTTCAGTTATGCTACCTCGGTGGTGTTGTTGTAAATGATGTACGACATCATTATCAGAGGTCTTTTTCAATCATCTCTTGATGGGATGAAACCACAATGTTAGAGATAAACATGTTAGAATCTCGATGAGGTAGTTTTTGAAGTGGGAGAGTTAGGACACGCCTATCACTTTATGAAAATCAACCTAAGATTTCTAGATCATGATTTGGATGTACCTCAACATGAGATGATGGATTTATGACCTCCAACCAATAAGGAAATTGTACTTTATTAACAATTATATTTCCATTTGTATATACTTATATGTTGTTGAGACTAATAAATTATTCTAATTTCAAACTACAAATGTTGACATCCAAAGTCGCCCAAACTTTTAAAGATATGGCACAACAGCTTTTATATCTGTCAGGCGAGTTGTAGAAATACAACATCGATCCTAAACATATTTTAAAGTGAATGAATACATTACAAATAAAAGTCCCCCGATGGCTAAGCATAATGAAGAAGGTTGTGTAAATATGGAAGACCCTCTAGAGGCTATAGATGGGAACACTGTAATTGAAGACATTACAAATAAAAGTCCTCAAATGGCTGAGCCTAATGAAGAAGGTTGTCTAAATAAGGAATACCCTCTAAAGGTTGTAGATGGGAATACTATCATTGAATACATTACAAATAAAAGTCCCCCGATAGTTGAGCCTAATAAAGAAGGTTGTGTGAATAAGGATGACCCTCCAAAGGTTTTAGATGGGGACACTGTCATTGAAGACATTACTAATAAAAGTTGTATAGATAGTAAAGACTTTATAGATTGGGAAACTTTCAGTGAAGACTCTAAAGATAATGAAGATAAGGGGATGTGTAAATATTAAAGACCATCATAAAAGATTAACAAAACTTTCGTTGGTCCTTAAATCCCCTTAAATGAAAAATATGATCAAGAAGTTGGGTAAACTAACAAACAAAGAATAACTATTGGTGGATTTTGTTTTTTAGAAAACTTGATCCAAAGTAAGTAAAGTTTTCCTCAAAACATGTACCAATAAAAACTAACTACAATCTTTTAGAATAACAAGTAATGTATGTTCTTAATGTGCTTTGTAGGGAGATACTTTTCGTTGGCCCAACCAGTTTGTCACGTAAACATCTTACCTAAACGAAAGAAGGCACATGTATTTTCAGTGAAATAGTGGACATTTGGGACCATCTCTTGAACCTTAATTTTTGAAGGAAAATAAGGCATGAAAAATGATGAATTTTCTTTTTTACATTATCATATGTGAGTACTTCACTTGATTGTGTTCAGTGTATTATGTTCAATGTTCATGTGATTGATATTTAGAATTGATTCACATATGATGATGAACTATGGTTCTCCTTTATTTGTTGCTAGACTTAATGAAGAGATTGAGCAGTTTAAAATATCAAAAGAAGCCATCAACACTACTGACCTTGTAAGTAAATCCTTCAAATAACAAATTTCATTTATAATATATGCAATGATAACCAATAATTTTACTTTTTCTGATATTCCTACCGGTAATGAGCGTTGCCCATTTAAATGTTTTGTGTATAAATATGACTGTAGACAAAATAGAAACATTAGACAACAGGCTATTTCCATACCGTATTAGTTTTGTAAGTAAGTATACTAATGTAAAAAATATATAGGTTTATTTGTTGATTTTTTGAGTCAAATAGAATATTCCTTAATTGTAAGAGTGAAGAAAATAAATTTTAAGTTCGTAAAAATACCTTGACAAAATGATCGAAACATCACATGTTGTGGTGTATACTCTACGAGGCACATGGGGACTTACAAAGAAAATGACAGAAATTGAAATTGCAATATCACTCTTGAAAATGTAAGTGTTAAACATATATTCTTCATTAACACTTCTTTCCTTATATTTTTTTGTTCTTTTATAGAAGGCCTCAGAAGCATTTAACACATTAATGATAAAATACGTCTACAAAATTCTAACGTCAGAGCTGAATTCGAACATGAGGAATATGTTGAAAATAATTAGATAAGAGTTGAATACATTTGTATTAGATAAAAGTTGTATAAACATTGAAGTTATTATATTTCACATTGCATGAATATTATTAACACATTTTACATATTGTTGTTGTTTGTTTTGTTATGAGTCTCTTATTTGTAAATAAAAGTGAACAAGTGCTATCGAGTAAAGTTTTCTTCACTTCTATAAGTAACATATATAGAATTATATTCATGTAAATTTCATTTAAAACCATTTACATATTCATTGAAAAACATTTATACATTTATGTAAAAGCATTTATTTCATATAAACCCTAGTAAAGAGATGCAATGCGATTAATGAACATATTAAAAATATAAGATGATTACAAAACTTGTTAAAATCATTCATAATGCTTGGTATTATGTTCAAAAACGAATTATAATCCTTGAAAAGTGAATTATATAGAGGAATTACGATTTCAAATGCTTAAAATTTGAAATGTATGTCTCTAAATTTCGTGTAAAACCATTAATACGTTCATGTAAAAGTATTTATACATTCATGTAAAAGTATTTATACATTCATGTAAACCCTATTAACGACCTGCAATGCAATTTAATAAACTTCATAAAAAATAAAAGATGATTACAGAACTTGTTAAAATCATTTATAATGTTTGGTTTCATGTTCAAAAACGAGTTATAATCCTTGAAACCGAATTATATAGAGGAATTACAACTTCAAATGCTTGAAAACAAAAATATATGCCTGTAATTTTCATGTAAAATCATTAACACGTTCATGTAAAAGTATTTACACCTTCATGTAAAAATATTTATACATTCATGTAAACTCTACTAAAGACATGCAATGCGATTTAATAAACTTCTTCAAAAATAAAAGATTATTATAAAACTTATTAAAATCATTCATAATGCTTGTATTAATGTAAAAAACAAGTTATAGTCCTTGAAAATCAAATTATATAGAGGAATTACGACTTGAAATCCTTAAAAACTGAAATATATGCTTGTAATTTTCATGTAAAAGTATTAACACGTTTATGTAAAAGCACTTATACCTTCATATAAAAGCATTTATGCCTTAATGTAAACCCTAATTAATAATTCTTGGAATTTTATTTATGCTACTTACAGAAGTTAAGCAAGCGCTACCGAGTGAAGCTTGCTTCACTTCTATTTACATCGCTAATAGAAGTGAAGCAAGCACTACCGAGTGAAACTACATTCACTTCTATTTACGTAGGGTATAAAGTGAGATCCCTAGAACCCTTCGTTTCATCCCGCTCATTGTCCTTAAATCATCTCTTTCAACTCTCTCTAGTGATATCTTAGTGTGTTCAGTAAGTGAGAACCCTAAAATCGTCTTAAGAAATATGGTTGTTTTGTCGGAGCAATGTTTGGAGTGATACCTTAGTTTGATCAATGGGAATCCTAGCACATTTGCAGCCTTTGATGTAAATGAGATTCAACCGCTTGCTCGCATAATGATTGATAGAGCGTTGATAGCTCACATACAGAGTAGATGGAGTGTGGAAGATCGTGCTTTTATCATTGGGGATAAACACATTTGTCTGGCGATTGAGGACTTTCAAGCTAACATAGGTCTAGATGTGATGATCTCATGCTTCTAGTTTCTTATGCCCATAAAGAACCATAATATATTCTCATGCTGGTGTTTTTGGCTCATTATTTTTTTGTCCCGCTGAATGCAGACACTATTCCCTTAAGCTCATCGAGGTAATTCCTGCTCTGATGATAAATGCCCGAGGGTTGGCTGGCCTTGTCCTCGTCGAGACACTCATTGGTCTTCGTGACTTTCTTCCAGATCCAACATCCTATTCCCATTCGAGGATCACCTTTGGTTATATACCTCTAATTGTTGGACAAGTTGTATTACTTGCCCCGTCCTTCATCTCTTTACTTTTCCTTTGCGTGCCTTCAGTTGTAAAGAATAGCTGAAGTTAATTCTTCCCATGTCATTCATGATGATCATCTCATTCGCTTCATTGTTCAATGGTATCACTTTCATACCATGAAGTACAAGATGGAGGATGATCCATTCATCATTGTGCTCGGATTAGAAGAAGCTACCTCTTATAGTACCACCAAATAATTTCGATAATTTGGTATGCGGAGAGTTATTTCGTGGGTAGGAGGCATTCCGTGGATTAGATACATGAGTCTTATTTCTCCTAGTCTTTACTTCATGTACCCATCAAGGTTAGTGCATTCTCATTCATTTTAACTTCCTAGACGTTGGATCAATGTTGTGGCCAAGACCAATGTGTTATATTGTCCAACTATCATTTGAGGGATTGTTGATCTCAAACCAAAAGACGTAACGATGAAAGAACATAAATATGAGGCAAGCTCTATATTAGAGTAGATATTTCATTTCAGCACTTTCGGTTATTTATTTATGTAACTTTACTACGTGTATGAACTCTTTGTCTATACACGAGTGAAAGAAAATTTTGTATGAATCATTATTATTATCAATGATAATCGGATTTAAGGATGTTCAGTCTACATTCCATTTCACTGTAGAATATTTTCACATTACATTCCATTACAACGCTAATAAAAGTGAAGCTTGCGCTACCGAGTGAAGCTTGCTTCACTTATATTTACAACACTAATAGAAGTGAGGCAATCGCTACCGAGGGAAGCTTGCTTCACTTCTATTTATAGCGCTATTAGAAGTGAAGAAAGCACTTTACTTATATTTACAGCGCTAATAGAACTGAAGCAAGCGCTACCAAGTAAAGCTTGCTTCACTTCTATTTACAATACTAATATAAGTGAAGCAATCGCTACCGAGTGAAACTTGATTCACGTCTATTTAATTATTTTTTATGAATAAATATAAATTAATAACATCTTTCCCGCTCATTTTCTGTCTCTCTCTACCCTTTTGCGTCTGTTCATTTGCTCTACCCTTTTGCATATGTTCTTCTTAAAATTGTAATGCTTGTTTTTTCTTCCGGATTCTCTTTGTTTGCTCGCATTTGAAGTAGATTCTTTTCCGGTTGCTCTTCCTTTTGTCTGATATCAAACATTTCTGAAAAGTGTTTTTGAAGCTTTAGTCTTGCGCAACCAAAATGGTAAAGAAGAATTTCTCATTTCAGTTTTTTTAGCTTTACATTTTTTTTAAGCTCTACGTTCATCTCTCATTTCATAACTAGGATTCATAGAAACAAATCGTTCCATTTATTGAATCGACAAAGATATCGAAAATGGAAGATAAAACTAGGAGGTAACTCATTTAAAGTAGATAATGTACATATTTGATTGTTTTTAATATTGTAGTTATTTTTAATATTGTAATAGGTTTATATTAACAAGTTTATAATTCATGTAAACCATTTATATCTTCATGTTATGAATGAATGATAGTTTTACATGATCAATTCTTCTATTTACGCTATAAGCATATTATTTGTAGAGAGAAGTTCATTACAGGAAAGGCATGGGAAATGGTTAGAACAAGAGTACGGGAGATAGATTGACATAATGTGGTATGGTCTCCAAAGATTATTCATCGTCACTAATTTATTCTCTGGCTGATATACAGGAAAATGTTGACAACAAAAGACAGAATTCGAAAATATATAAACATTCTTGATATCAATTGTGTCTTATGTTCTGGAATTGAGGAAAGCATAAATCATTTATTTGGGGAATGCTCATTTGTAATATAAATATGGAGGAGGTATGCTGCAAACATGAACATTATCACATTTCCAGAAAATGGGAAGAAATCCAAGAATGGATGTAAGTATAATGAAATACTATTTTAGAGTAGTAATCTACAATATCTGGAAAGAAAGAAATTTAAGAACTCATAGTGGAAGAAGTAGAACTGGTGAAGATATTTAGGGAAATATAACTTCATATGGAAACAAACTCATTCAATCCTGGAGAGGAATCGAAAGAAATGAAGAGAATAGAAATCTCTGCCACATATGAGATATTTCGTTTGAGAAAGTCACAAGTAGAATCAAAGTAAAAACGATATAGGCGCTAATTGATTATTGTTTTTGTTGTCTGTAATTCAATGATTGTTTCATTATCAAATCTAGAAATTGTCTAGATCTGATCTTAAACTTTTGTATTTTTTTTCCTCTTTTGTATTTTTTTTAATGAAATGGCACTAAGATGTTTTTCCAAAAAAAAAACAAAAAAAAAAATTTGTAGAGTTCAAGTAAAACAATACATGAGGAGAAATAAATTATGTAAACCCACCACATCAAGCAAGCACCCCACATTCTTGGACAGATTTGTCAAAATAATAGTAAAATAGACATAAAATTACATATTAAAAGATTATAAAATGTAATTAAAAGTTAAGAAGAATTTTACCCTACGTATCTTATCTTTTAAGAATTTTCATTATTAACGGCATTCGAACCACCATTCTCTCAATTTCTCAATTTGAATTCACACATTTCATCATATCTTATCATTCAAGGATTTCATTATTAAGGGCATCCTTCAAACACCATTCTTTCATCCTCAAATTCGCACCACCTTTCTTTCAATCCATCTAATTCAAATTCATATATTCCATCATATTTTATTATTCAAAGATTCTATTATGGCGTTCGAACCACCATTTTTTCAACCTCAAATTCCCACCACCATTCCCCCTAATTCGAATTCTCATTATTAACACTACCCTCAAATTCACATAATCATTCTCTCAAACTCTTAAATTTACAACGCTAATAGAAGTGAGGCAATCGCTACCGAGGGAAGCTTGCTTCACTTCTATTTATATTTACAACGCTAATAGAAGTGAGGCAATCGCTACCGAGGGAAGCTTGCTTCACTTCTATTTATAGTGCTATTAGAAGTGAAGAAAGCACTTTACTTATATTTACAGCGCTAATAGAACTGAAGCAAGCGCTACCAAGTAAAGCTTGCTTCACTTATATTTACAACGCTAATAGAAGTGAGGCAATCGCTACCGAGGGAAGTTTGCTTCACTTCTATTTATAGCGCTATTAGAAGTGAAGAAAGCACTTTACTTATATTTACAGCGCTAATAGAACTGAAGCAAGCGCTACCAAGTAAAGCTTGCTTCACTTCTATTTACAATACTAATATAAGTGAAGCAATCGCTACCGAGTGAAACTTGATTCACGTCTATTTAATTATTTTTTATGAATAAATATAAATTAATAACATCTTTCCCGCTCATTTTCTGTCTCTCTCTACCCTTTTGCGTTTGTTCATTTGCTCTACCCTTTTGCATATGTTCTTCTTAAAATTGTAATGCTTGTTTTTTCTTCCGGATTCTCTTTGTTTGCTCGCATTTGAAGTAGATTCTTTTCCGGTTGCTCTTCCTTTTGTCTGATATCAAACATTTCTGAAAAGTGTTTTTGAAGCTTTAGTCTTGCGCAACCAAAATGGTAAAGAAGAATTTCTCATTTAAGTTTTTTTAGCTTTACATTTTTTTTAAGCTCTACGTTCATCTCTCATTTCATAACTAGGATTCATAGAAACAAATCGTTCCATTTATTGAATCGACAAAGATATCGAAAATGGAAGATAAAACTAGGAGGTAACTCATTTAAAGTAGATAATGTACATATTTGATTGTTTTTAATATTGTAGTTATTTTTAATATTGTAATAGGTTTATATTAACAAGTTTATAATTCATGTAAACCATTTATATCTTCATGTTATGAATGAATGATAGTTTTACATGATCAATTCTTCTATTTACGCTATAAGCATATTATTTGTAGAGAGAAATTCATTACAGGAAAGACATGGGAAATGGTTAGAACAAGAGTACGGGAGATAGATTGACATAATGTGGTATGGTCTCCAAAGATTATTCATCGTCACTAATTTATTCTCTGGCTGATATACAGGAAAATGTTGACAACAAAAGACAGAATTCGAAAATATATAAACATTCTTGATATCAATTGTGTCTTATGTTCTGGAATTGAGGAAAGCATAAATCATTTATTTAGGGAATGCTCATTTGTAATATAAATATGGAGGAGGTATGCTGCAAACATGAACATTATCACATTTCCAGAAAATGGGAAGAAATCCAAGAATGGATGTAAGTATAATGAAATACTATTTTAGAGTAGTAATCTACAATATCTGGAAAGAAAGAAATTTAAGAACTCATAGTGGAAGAAGTAGAACTGGTGAAGATATTTAGGGAAATATAACTTCATATGGAAACAAACTCATTCAATCCTGGAGAGGAATCGAAAGAAATGAAGAGAATAGAAATCTCTGCCACATATGAGATATTTCGTTTGAGAAAGTCACAAGTAGAATCAAAGTAAAAACGATATAGGCGCTAATTGATTATTGTTTTTGTTGTCTGTAATTCAATGATTGTTTCATTATCAAATCTAGAAATTGTCTAGATCTGATCTTAAACTTTTGTATTTTTTTTCCTCTTTTGTATTTTTTTTAATGAAATGGCACTAAGATGTTTTTCCAAAAAAAAAACAAAAAAAAAATTTGTAGAGTTCAAGTAAAACAATACATGAGGAGAAATAAATTATGTAAACCCACCACATCAAGCAAGCACCCCACATTCTTGGACAGATTTGTCAAAATAATAGTAAAATAGACATAAAATTACATATTAAAAGATTATAAAATGTAATTAAAAGTTAAGAAGAATTTTACCCTACGTATCTTATCTTTTAAGAATTTTCATTATTAACGGCATTCGAACCACCATTCTCTCAATTTCTCAATTTGAATTCACACATTTCATCATATCTTATCATTCAAGGATTTCATTATTAAGGGCATCCTTCAAACACCATTCTTTCATCCTCAAATTCGCACCACCTTTCTTTCAATCCATCTAATTCAAATTCATATATTCCATCATATTTTATTATTCAAAGATTCTATTATGGCGTTCGAACCACCATTTTTTCAACCTCAAATTCCCACCACCATTCCCCCTAATTCGAATTCTCATTATTAACACTACCCTCAAATTCACATAATCATTCTCTCAAACTCTTAAATTTACATCGCTAATAGAAGTGAGGCAATCGCTACCGAGGGAAGCTTGCTTCACTTCTATTTATATTTACAACGCTAATAGAAGTGAGGCAATCGCTACCGAGGGAAGCTTGCTTCACTTCTATTTATAGCGCTATTAGAAGTGAAGAAAGCACTTTACTTATATTTACAGCGCTAATAGAACTGAAGCAAGCGCTACCAAGTAAAGCTTGCTTCACTTATATTTACAACGCTAATAGAAGTGAGGCAATCGCTACCGAGGGAAGCTTGCTTCACTTCTATTTATAGCGCTATTAGAAGTGAAGAAAGCACTTTACTTATATTTACAGCGCTAATAGAACTGAAGCAAGCGCTACCAAGTAAAGCTTGCTTCACTTCTATTTACAATACTAATATAAGTGAAGCAATCGCTACCGAGTGAAACTTGATTCATGTCTATTTAATTATTTTTTATGAATAAATATAAATTAATAACATCTTTCCCGCTCATTTTCTGTCTCTCTCTACCCTTTTGCGTCTGTTCATTTGCTCTACCCTTTTGCATATGTTCTTCTTAAAATTGTAATGCTTGTTTTTTCTTCCGGATTCTCTTTGTTTGCTCGCATTTGAAGTAGATTCTTTTCCGGTTGCTCTTCCTTTTGTCTGATATCAAACATTTCTGAAAAGTGTTTTTGAAGCTTTAGTCTTGCGCAACCAAAATGGTAAAGAAGAATTTCTCATTTCAGTTTTTTTTAGCTTTACATTTTTTTTAAGCTCTACGTTCATCTCTCATTTCATAACTAGGATTCATAGAAACAAATCGTTCCATTTATTGAATCGACAAAGATATCGAAAATGGAAGATAAAACTAGGAGGTAACTCATTTAAAGTAGATAATGTACATATTTGATTGTTTTTAATATTGTAGTTATTTTTAATATTGTAATAGGTTTATATTAACAAGTTTATAATTCATGTAAACCATTTATATCTTCATGTTATGAATGAATGATAGTTTTACATGATCAATTCTTCTATTTACGCTATAAGCATATTATTTGTAGAGAGAAGTTCATTACAGGAAAGACATGGGAAATGGTTAGAACAAGAGTACGGGAGATAGATTGACATAATGTGGTATGGTCTCCAAAGATTATTCATCGTCACTAATTTATTCTCTGGCTGATATACAGGAAAATGTTGACAACAAAAGACAGAATTCGAAAATATATAAACATTCTTGATATCAATTGTGTCTTATGTTCTGGAATTGAGGAAAGCATAAATCATTTATTTAGGGAATGCTCATTTGTAATATAAATATGGAGGAGGTATGCTGCAAACATGAACATTATCACATTTCCAGAAAATGGGAAGAAATCCAAGAATGGATGTAAGTATAATGAAATACTATTTTAGAGTAGTAATCTACAATATCTGGAAAGAAAGAAATTTAAGAACTCATAGTGGAAGAAGTAGAACTGGTGAAGATATTTAGGGAAATATAACTTCATATGGAAACAAACTCATTCAATCCTGGAGAGGAATCGAAAGAAATGAAGAGAATAGAAATCTCTGCCACATATGAGATATTTCGTTTGAGAAAGTCACAAGTAGAATCAAAGTAAAAACGATATAGGCGCTAATTGATTATTGTTTTTGTTGTCTGTAATTCAATGATTGTTTCATTATCAAATCTAGAAATTGTCTAGATCTGATCTTAAACTTTTGTATTTTTTTTCCTCTTTTGTATTTTTTTTAATGAAATGGCACTAAGATGTTTTTCCAAAAAAAAAACAAAAAAAAAAATTTGTAGAGTTCAAGTAAAACAATACATGAGGAGAAATAAATTATGTAAACCCACCACATCAAGCAAGCACCCCACATTCTTGGACAGATTTGTCAAAATAATAGTAAAATAGACATAAAATTACATATTAAAAGATTATAAAATGTAATTAAAAGTTAAGAAGAATTTTACCCTACGTATCTTATCTTTTAAGAATTTTCATTATTAACGGCATTCGAACCACCATTCTCTCAATTTCTCAATTTGAATTCACACATTTCATCATATCTTATCATTCAAGGATTTCATTATTAAGGGCATCCTTCAAACACCATTCTTTCATCCTCAAATTCGCACCACCTTTCTTTCAATCCATCTAATTCAAATTCATATATTCCATCATATTTTATTATTCAAAGATTCTATTATGGCGTTCGAACCACCATTTTTTCAACCTCAAATTCCCACCACCATTCCCCCTAATTCGAATTCTCATTATTAACACTACCCTCAAATTCACATAATCATTCTCTCAAACTCTTAAATTTACAACGCTAATAGAAGTGAGGCAATCGCTACCGAGGGAAGCTTGCTTCACTTCTATTTATATTTACAACGCTAATAGAAGTGAGGCAATCGCTACCGAGGGAAGCTTGCTTCACTTCTATTTATAGCGCTATTAGAAGTGAAGAAAGCACTTTACTTATATTTACAGCGCTAATAGAACTGAAGCAAGCGCTACCAAGTAAAGCTTGCTTCACTTATATTTACAACGCTAATAGAAGTGAGGCAATCGCTACCGAGGGAAGCTTGCTTCACTTCTATTTATAGCGCTATTAGAAGTGAAGAAAGCACTTTACTTATATTTACAGCGCTAATAGAACTGAAACAAGCGCTACCAAGTAAAGCTTGCTTCACTTCTATTTACAATACTAATATAAGTGAAGCAATCGCTACCGAGTGAAACTTGATTCACGTCTATTTAATTATTTTTTATGAATAAATATAAATTAATAACATCTTTCCCGCTCATTTTCTGTCTCTCTCTACCCTTTTGCGTCTGTTCATTTGCTCTACCCTTTTGCATATGTTCTTCTTAAAATTGTAATGCTTGTTTTTTCTTCCGGATTCTCTTTGTTTGCTCGCATTTGAAGTAGATTCTTTTCCGGTTGCTCTTCCTTTTGTCTGATATCAAACATTTCTGAAAAGTGTTTTTGAAGCTTTAGTCTTGCGCAACCAAAATGGTAAAGAAGAATTTCTCATTTCAGTTTTTTTAGCTTTACATTTTTTTTAAGCTCTACGTTCATCTCTCATTTCATAACTAGGATTCATAGAAACAAATCGTTCCATTTATTGAATCGACAAAGATATCGAAAATGGAAGATAAAACTAGGAGGTAACTCATTTAAAGTAGATAATGTACATATTTGATTGTTTTTAATATTGTAGTTATTTTTAATATTGTAATAGGTTTATATTAACAAGTTTATAATTCATGTAAACCATTTATATCTTCATGTTATGAATGAATGATAGTTTTACATGATCAATTCTTCTATTTACGCTATAAGCATATTATTTGTAGAGAGAAGTTCATTACAGGAAAGGCATGGGAAATGGTTAGAACAAGAGTACGGGAGATAGATTGACATAATGTGGTATGGTCTCCAAAGATTATTCATCGTCACTAATTTATTCTCTGGCTGATATATAGGAAAATGTTGACAACAAAAGACAGAATTCGAAAATATATAAACATTCTTGATATCAATTGTGTCTTATGTTCTGGAATTGAGGAAAGCATAAATCATTTATTTGGGGAATGCTCATTTGTAATATAAATATGGAGGAGGTATGCTGCAAACATGAACATTATCACATTTCCAGAAAATGGGAAGAAATCCAAGAATGGATGTAAGTATAATGAAATACTATTTTAGAGTAGTAATCTACAATATCTGGAAAGAAAGAAATTTAAGAACTCATAGTGGAAGAAGTAGAACTGGTGAAGATATTTAGGGAAATATAACTTCATATGGAAACAAACTCATTCAATCCTGGAGAGGAATCGAAAGAAATGAAGAGAATAGAAATCTCTGCCACATATGAGATATTTCGTTTGAGAAAGTCACAAGTAGAATCAAAGTAAAAACGATATAGGCGCTAATTGATTATTGTTTTTGTTGTCTGTAATTCAATGATTGTTTCATTATCAAATCTAGAAATTGTCTAGATCTGATCTTAAACTTTTGTATTTTTTTTCCTCTTTTGTATTTTTTTTAATGAAATGGCACTAAGATGTTTTTCCAAAAAAAAAACAAAAAAAAAAATTTGTAGAGTTCAAGTAAAACAATACATGAGGAGAAATAAATTATGTAAACCCACCACATCAAGCAAGCACCCCACATTCTTGGACAGATTTGTCAAAATAATAGTAAAATAGACATAAAATTACATATTAAAAGATTATAAAATGTAATTAAAAGTTAAGAAGAATTTTACCCTACGTATCTTATCTTTTAAGAATTTTCATTATTAACGGCATTCGAACCACCATTCTCTCAATTTCTCAATTTGAATTCACACATTTCATCATATCTTATCATTCAAGGATTTCATTATTAAGGGCATCCTTCAAACACCATTCTTTCATCCTCAAATTCGCACCACCTTTCTTTCAATCCATCTAATTCAAATTCATATATTCCATCATATTTTATTATTCAAAGATTCTATTATGGCGTTCGAACCACCATTTTTTCAACCTCAAATTCCCACCACCATTCCCCCTAATTCGAATTCTCATTATTAACACTACCCTCAAATTCACATAATCATTCTCTCAAACTCTTAAATTTGCACCCGCATATACCAACATGTTAAATTAAATAAAATAAAGAAAAAAAGGAATTAATTAAAAGGGAAATAATTAATTAAGTTGAACTAAGAAAATTGCATTAATGGATTAAAATGGACTTATGACAATAAAACTAAGTTTAATCAATACGACATTGTTTTGATAATATATTATTAAATGAATAAAACTAAATTATACAATTGTTTAAATGCGCAGGTACAGCTCATTAGGCGTTGGCAGTTAAGCTGACGTCAGCAGAGCTGAAGAGGCATTGGCAGCAGGGTTGCCAATAGTAGAGCTGTCTTTAGCATGCTAACAGCAGCCTTGCTTCAGCAACAGTCTGAAGAAACGCTAACAGCAGTCTTCCTTCAACAGCATTCTGAAGAAGTGCTAACAGCAGCCTTGCTTCAGCAGCAGTCTGAAGAACCGCTAACAGGAGTCTTACTTCAACAGTAGTCTGAAGAAATAATGGCAGCAACCTTGCTTCAGTAGCAGTCTGAAGAAGCGATGGCAAAAGCTTTGCTTCAGCAGTAGTCTGAAGAAACGTTGGCAGTCGTCTGATGTAGCGAACAATAGTGTTGTGCCAACAACTATGTTCGTTATCAGCAGACTGCCAAATCAGCTTAATACGTCAAACGTATAGATGCCACGTATCTACAAATTTAATTCGAATGTTGCTATGCTTCAAATATAAAAAGGACGTCAAAGGACAATGGTGAATCCTTGGATCTCTGGATGGCGAATCCCTGAATATACGAACTCTCGGTACGGCGAATCTTCCTGATCGATTCACATATCCAAGTATCAGATTCGACCATTACTACGCTTCAATATAAAAGAGCAACAGAATTCAATGGCGTAGTTAGATTTTAAAGTTTGCACCGGCTTCTGTAATTCAAAATCTTTGAACTCACGATCTTGATTCTCTTTCTTACTCTCTCTCTAGCTATTAAGCATACATTGTACAAGTAGAGAAATAATTTATTGTACTACCTAAAAGTATTATCAGTGGTGTAAGTTGAACAGAACATTGTTTGTTCAATAGTGAGTGATAGTTAGGAGTTTAGAACAGGCAGCTATTTAGTCCTGAGTTCTGATTGGGTTTGTGTAGACGTTATATAAATCAAAGTTTTATAGTGGAATCTTTTTGAAAACAGAAGAAGGGGTGACGTAGGAGTTTTATCTCCGTACATCCATACAACTCTTGTGTTATTTCCTTACTACATCTCTTAGTCTGCAATTTGTCGCTTCAAATCTAGCACACATTTCCGCACTTGAATCCGTTCAAGAGCTTGCGACGATTTGTCGAAGAATAGAAACAGGTTTTATATCTCTAACGGGATTAAAATCGCATTAAAGTAAATATTAGTTCAACAATATTCAACCCCGTCTATTGTTGAAGTCGATCATAACACAACATTTTACCATTTTAATTTGTATAATACAAATTTTAAAATTTGCACCACCTGAGATTTAACCTTAATAGTTTAAAATATTAACTAGATGTGATTGTTGAGTTTAATTTATATAATTGTATACATATATATTTAATCATTTTAATGAATAAAAAATAAATAACAAATAAAATAATTATAGAAATAATAGATATGTAGAGAAAATATTTAAAAATTAATAAAAAAAATAGTAATTGTTAATAAATTATTTAAAAATTTAGATTAAAATATTTTTCAAATATAATATATAATTATATATATTATAAAATAATTAATACATACAAAATTATTAATATATATAATTTATTTTAAAAAATTAAATTAAGAAAAAAAAAATATATATATATATAATAAGAGAAATGATTGGGAGGGAATTTGGGTGAGAGAATAAGAGAGGGAATGACTGGCACAACTGATTAGTTGAAAAAGTCAAATAATTTCTCTTTCCTCCCACTTTTCTCTTTTTCAACCAATGAGGTGATGTCAAGTAATTCTCTTTCATTCCCTCCCCTATCACTCCTCGTAAAATAAATATGGAGATAATTAAAATTATTTTAATCTAAATTAAAATATATTAAATATTAATTTAGTAAATATGGTGAGAGAAAATATATTAATAAAATGAGAATAAATAATTAAATCAGATTAATTTAATTTTTAGATATTGGTGAGAGAATGACTTGTCATAATTTTATTCGCTGAAAAAATAAAATATTTCTCTCTTTTCTCTCTTTCCTCCCACTTTACATTTTACAATTCATTCTCTCACCAAATTAAATTTCCTCTATATATATATATATATATAAATATATATATATATATATAAATAAATAAATATATATATATATATATATATAAATAAATAAATATATATATATATAAATAAATCAGTTCACCAAATTAAATTTCTCCTCTCTATCACTCCTCATATATATATAGTTTATATATTATAAAATAATTAATAAAAATAAAATATATATATATATAATTATTTATTTATTGAAAAAAAATATAAAATATAATTAAAAGAAAAAACCAATCAATTTATCTTGAAATAAAATATTCAAATTACTCACAACAACTGAACCATGCTAGTTAATCTTCCTAAATATAGGAATTTAGTATATATATATATATATATATATATATATATATATAATAAAAAATATTATTTATTTATAAAATAAAATAATTTGTTATTAAAATTTAATTATGGAATTAAGATTTTAAAAAATATTATTTATATATAAAATAAAATAATATATAATTAAATGAGTTAATTATGGAGTTAAAGATTTTAGAGAATATATTATTTATTTATAAATTAAAAGTATATAATTAAAATTTTAATTAAGGAAGAAGTTTTGAAGTATCTATTGGGAATTTTTTTAATTCCAATAGTTTGTTCGTGGTATTTCCCAAACACACACCACATGTTCCATGTGATACATTAATGTAGACAGTTATATTTAACCGATTCAATTTCACTAAAATTCTAACTATAGTTATCTTACGGAATTTGTTTTCTTTAATTTATTATTATTAAATATTCTAATATTATATTATATAACAAATTTAAATATATTTATATATTTTTATAAGTTTTGAAATACATATGTCTAGATATATAATTAGTTTTAAAAAATGTGCAAAAATTATATAATTTTAAAACATATTTATTAAATTTTAATTTATGTATTATATAATAAAAATATATCTATAATTTTCTAAAAATAGGAATTAATCAATAATTTAATTCAGATTTTTCTGTGACAATTTTTTGTTAAATTGAGATAATTATTAATTTTATTCAAAATTTTAATTTATTTGAACCTACTTAACAATATCCTAAACTCTCTCCTTGTTATTAGACCTAATTTTATACCTTTTTAAGATTTCTCTATCGTTATAAATTCCCAGAGTGAAAGAGAAAAAGAAAATATGAAGGAGATGATGAAACTGGAACTGGGAGGGATTCGTTTCTTCAAATGGAACCAAATACTCTGCCATGATTTACACTTCATACCGAGCATTCTGGTTTTCCACGTTCATAGCTCCTTCGGAAATTTCGATCCCTTTCATTCTTGGGAAATCTACATCAAAGACGCCGTTGAATTCTTCACGGACTTAGAATTTGCAAAAGAGTGTCTCAATCTCACAACCAAAGATTCTGGCTTGTTCAATGATGAAACCATAACTGTCTTCATAGATAAAGTCTTAACTTCTCTCTTTGCTTGCTTCAAGTTCGACTCAAATCCTTTTCCCAACAAGGACCACCAAGTTCCTGTTATTGTAATAGAATTGTGTTCGAGCGAGGCAAAACCAGATAATCAAGTTCTTTTTATTGACGACGATCCGCCATTTTATTTTGCAAAACTTATAGATATTTGTTCGGTATTGATTGGTTTTTTACGCAATAATGGTATCAGTTCTTCGAAACAGAATAATAAAGAGAATAAATGGTTTACTCATATTCAACCGATGTTAAAGGAAAGGGTATTTAGTGATGTTGATTGTGAGGAGGACGATATATGTTCAATATGTTTTGAGATGTATAAAGGTGGAGATGTGATCGTTCTTACACCTTGCTCGCACAAATTTCATCGTGATTGTGTTTTCAAGTGGATGATAATAGGGGATTGTTGCCCCTTGTGTAGGTTAGATTGCAAAAGAAAAGTTGATTTTTAGATTTAATTTAGAGTAGAAAGAACAGATATTAATTCACATGTAGAATGAGATTTTATTAAAGTATATTCAATTTTTCTTCAAAATCTTGAGTATGAATTTTATTTATACAAAATTACTATTGAATAAAAATATATTATAATTTCTGTTTTATTTATTATAATAATTATTTGTGGGAAAGTAATTAAGTTTGTAGATAGTGGCATTCTTATACTTACAGTTATTCACAGTCAATTTTAAACATGTGGTTTATATGAAAAAAGAACTCTAGAAAATAAATATTTACTAATTGACTTTTAATAGTATTAATATTATATTTAATTTTGTTTTTTTAAAATACAAAATATATTTTAAAATAAAGTAAAACTATCTCCTAAATAGTTTTTTTTAGATTAAAAATTGTTTTTTCTATTTCCTTCTCTTCATAGTTTCAATATTTTCAATCATTTTATTCATCTATTTAAAATATCAATTTACCCTTAACAATTTTTTTTATTATTTTAAATTATTAAACTCTATTACTCAATGACACATTCGTAATTTTAGTAAGGACTTAAATGTACTCAAATAAATTTAGAGTAATGATAGGGAACGCTAGCCGAAATTCCGCGAAAATAGAATATTCCTAAACATCAAATATTCTCTCTTCTATTATTAATTAATTTATTTCTCTTCTTATTAATTAATTTATCTCTATGTCTCTACGAATTAATTAATTTATCTCTTTTCTCTCTCACTAATTAATTAATTTATCTCTTTTCTCTCTCACTAATTAATTAATTTATCTTTCTCATCTCTAATTAATTTATTTAAATCATAAACTTTAAATTCTAAACCCTAAATTTTAAACCCTAAATAATATCTCTTAATTTTTATTTAGTTGAATTATGAATTTATCAAAAAAATTAATTAGAATATTTTCGCGGACTTTAACGGCTCACATTCGCGTTCCCTATCATTACTCATAAACTTATTCATATTTCATACAGATTTTTATGTTACTTTTACCAAAATAAATCAAATAGTCTTATTTATTCTCATTAAAACTTATAAAAGAAGATGCCATTTCTTAAGGGTGCTATAAAACATAATTTAAGTTATTTTTTAGAGGATGTAAGGAGAAAAAGTCATTGGCTGTAAAAAAAATAAAAAAATAATGTGAGGAAAGAAAATAAATAAAATATTTCAGCCAACTAAATTGTTACATGATTCTCTTTATCATGGAGGTGTGATTCTCTTTATCTTGGAAGTGATGATTTTTTATTTCGAGTAATAAATTTAGTGACGTAAAGAAGAGATATTATGTTTTCTGGATTATGGTTATTTAAATATTTTAAAAAATAATAATTTGTTTAAAAAATCTCTATATAGAATATAGATTATGATTTTTTCTTCATAATTATATATACATATATATGCTGCTTGCATTTCGCTTGATGAGAATTGATTACTGTTAAATAATTAATAAAATTATTTATTTAAAATTAATTGTAATTATTTTAAATGTTAATTTAAATTTTTATTTAATATATAAATGTTAAATATATTATTCTTATAATCAAAATAACAATTTTAGCTTAAATCTGACTTACTAATTTAAACTCAAGATATTAATTACAGAATAACCAATATAATATTTATCTATTAAATAAAAATTGACTTTAAAAATTAACAAATGTCTAAAAATAATTATTAAAATATTATATTTGATAAGATAAAATAATATTTATTTTTGAAAAAATAAAATAAGAATAACAAATTTGAAGCCTCAATCCTTCTTTTTTTTTAGTAACAACTAACATACATTCAATTTGTAACAACTAAACATATCATTATTTTTTTAATAATAAGAAATTGATGAGCCAATTTGGTGAAAAATGTAAACCATGAATTAATTAATTACTAATAAATAGATCTTCAAATGTATTAATAATGCTACATATTCACTTAAATGCAACAAATACTATTGTCCCAATAAAAAGAAAAGAAAAACAGATTAAATGTGCTAAATTAAGTTCAAAATATCGGTTCTGAGTCATCAGCAAAACAAAATACAAATCAGTTCTTTATCAGAATTGTGATAAAAATGGTGAGTGGCAATTTCTATGTTCAAACGAGATCTCGCATGAAAAGTTTTGGAATAATTAATACTTTTTTTTCAGGCTTCTTCCTTCATGCAATTCCTTCCAAATTAGTCTTACAAAAGGCCAAATATTAGCTCGGATGAGGAGTGAAGAAAATTATTGCTAATTTAGAAGAAACTTTTGTCAAGTGTAGATTTCCCTGAAATAACAATCATAGGATTAATAACATATCAAATTCATTTAATGAGAACCCAAGAAAAAGTTTACATTATTTGAAGGTGACATAACTAATCGTTTTTCTTTGAAAGCTAAATAGAAGAAGGAGAAAACTATGGGACCTACCACCTTCTATTTGTTATTAAGTTTGATGTTAGTACATAGTTTTAGATTTTTATTGATTTTTTTTTTTGTAAACATCTTCTATTTACTATATAAATAAAATTTAAGAAAGCACATTTGAGTGCATAGCCCAACGGTAGATCCGGTAAGTCCACGGGCTAGGGCAGTTCACCCCAAAACAATCTATTTAATAATAACAAAAATGATTTTAATTAAATTTATTAATATAATAGTGTGTAGCATAGTGGTTTAAGAAAAAAACAGCCCTTTATAAATTTCACAAAAAAAAAATAATCATTTTCTAAAACTAAAATTAAAGTATAAACAAAATTTTTTAATATTAATTAAATTATTTATCTAAAATTAATTATAATTATTTTCTATATTAATTTCAATTTTTATGTAATATATAAATATTAAATATATATTATTCCTATAATCAAAACAATAATTTAGCTTAAATCTGACTTACTAATTCATGTTTAAGATATTAATTACAGAATAACAAATATAATATTTATCTATTAAATAAAAATTGACTTAAAAAACAAATTTTATCAATTGTCTAAAAATAATTATACAGTTCTATTGAAAAAAATTTAAAATTTTAAAATTGGTAAACATTGAATTTACCTAATTTTGAATGTATTTAACATTTTTTTGTCAAATCTTTTAATTAATTTTTTCTAATTATCATATACATATTTGTCAAAATAATAGTAATATAGAAATAAAATGACATATTAAAATATTATAAAAAGTACTTCAAACCTAATAAAAACTCTACCCTACATATATTATCATTTAAGAATTTTCATTATTAACATTTGAACTACCATTCTCTAAATTCTTCCATTTGAATTCACATATTTCATCCTATTTTATCGTTAAGGATTTCATTATTAAGGGCATTTCTTCGTACTACCATTCTATCATTATATGTGATTTTTTTAAAATATAATATATAATTATATATTATAAAATAATTAATATAAATAAAATTATTTATATATAAATATAATTTAATTTTAAAATTTTAAATTAAAAATAATAATAATAATAATATATATAATAAATGTGGAAATAAGTAAAATTATTTTAATCTAAATAAAAATATATTGAATATTTATTTAATAAATATGAAGAGAGAAAAATATATTAATATAATGAGAATAAATAATTAAATCAAATTAATTTATTTTTATTTTTATTTTAATATATTGTGAATTAATTTTTAAATAGATGGTTATATATATATTTAATAATTTATATATTATAAAATAATTAGTAAAAATAGAATTATTAATATATATATAACCAAAAAAAAATCAAATCACTCACCCAGTCACCCATCCACAACTTGACCGTTAATGTTTGCTAATCTAGTGTTATTATTATTATTATTATTATTATTATTATTATTATTATTATTATTTATATATTAATTAGATATTATTAATAATAAAAAATATTATTTAATTATAAAATAAAATAATTTATTATTAAAATTTAATTATGAAATTAAAAATTTTAAAAATATTATTTTTATATGAAATAAAATAATATATAATTAAATGAATTAATTATGGAATTAAGATTTTAAATAATATATTATTTATTTATAAAATAAACAATATAATTAAAATTTAATTAAAGAAATAATTTTTGAACTATCTATCTATCAAAAATTTTTAAATTTCAATAGTTTGTCCAAGAGATTTTCCAAATACATCACATGAAATAGAGGGATAGATGAGAAAATTTCATAGAAGAAAGATAAGAGAATGATGTGTCATTATATTACTGGTTGAAAAATGATAAAGGATGAGAAAGAAGGGAGAAAAAAATGATAAAGGGGAGAGAGAAGGGAGAAAGAAATTTTGTTATTTTTCCCTAATTTCTTCTTCCAAATTCCGTTCGATCATTTCTCAATTGAATATGATATATTATTGTAGAATGTAGACCAATTCAATTCTTGCAATAGTTATGTTAATGGATTTGTTTTTCTTTAATTTATTATTATTAAATATTTTAATATTATATTATATAACAAATTTTAATATATATATATATATATATATATATTCTTAAGTTTTTAAATATATATCTAGATATATAATTTAAAATAAATTGTGCAAAAATTATATAATTTTAAAAAATATATATTAAATTTTAATTTATGTATTATATAATAAAAATATATCTATAATTTTCTAAAAATAGAAATTAACCAATAATTTAATTCATATTTTTCTGTGACAATATTTTTTTTTAATTGAGAAAATTGTTAATTTTATTCAAAAATTTTATATTGTTTCATCCACACTAAACAATATCCACGTTGCTGCAAGAGGAATCAGGTATTCTAGCAATATGTGATAATTATGACTTTTAAGACCTGAAATCTTTGATTCACTAACACTTATACAACATCCAATGTTTGAACAAAAACTTTCAGGCATTTTTAATCCTTTAAGAAATTGTCAAAGTTGTATTTTTCCTTTGGAGGACAATGTATAAGGAGCGATGGGACAATCAAGATTCTTACCATTGACAACGGGATGTAAAGAATGTCTTATATTCATGAGCTGCAAATCGAGACGTGAATTAAGATTGTCTTTAGTTTTGCCGAGAAGATTCATAATTGTTCCAATAACACTATCACAAATATTCTTCTCAATATGCATCATGTCCAAATTATGTCTCAATAATAATGATTCTCAATAAGGTAACTCAAAAAAAAATACTCATCTTATTCCAATTATCACCCCAACTTTCATGAGTTATTTTTGTCTTTTTAGTAGGGTCTCCACTCAAGATTATACCTTTTAAATCTTGTACTTGATGTAAAATATCTTTTCCTGATAATAATTCAGGCGACTTTCTACTTTCAATCGTACCATCGAACAAATCTTTTTCCATTCGAAATTTATGGTTTTCTGAGAGAAAATGTCGATGACACGTGTAACACTCTTTACGACCATTTATTAATCTCATTAAGATGGTATTTTTATTACAGTAAGGGCATGCTAACTTTTCTTTAGTACTCCAACCAAATATATTTGCGTATGCAGAAAAATCATTAATCGTCCATAATAATGCAGCTCGCAAAGTAAAATGACGTGAAGTTGATGCATCAAATGTTTTTATTCCAGTTTTCCACAACTCACTCAACTCATCTATCAACGGTTGTAAATAAATATCAATTGCATCTCCAGGACTATCTGGACCAGGAATTAGCATTGATAAAATGAAATTAGATGATTGCATGCATATAGTTGGTGGTAAATTATAAGGAATAAGGATCACAGACCAAATACTATACGGTGTTTTCCATTTGAAAATGATTGAAACCCATCACTTGCGAGACCAAGTATCAAGTTACAAGGCTCTAAGAGAAAATCTTTATAATTTTCATCAAATGATTTCCATGTCATAGAATCAGCCGGATGTCTCAAAATATCATCATCGACTCTTGTATCCTTGTGCCATCTCATTAAATGAGCGGTTTTTGAGCACATATATAACCTTTGTACCTTCGTGTTAATGGAAAATAACGTAACACTTTATTTGGGATTGTTTTTCCATTGACTTTCTTTATAGTTGCTCCACTAGAATTGTCAACTTTCCATCTAGACAATTCACAGATTTTACAAGATTGCAAATCCTTGTGCTCTTTCCGAAATAGCATACAATTATTTTTGCACGCATCTATATTTTCAAAAGAAAGACCAATATCCATAATAAACTTCTTACACTCATAATATGAATCTGGAAGATTAGAATTTTCAGGTAATATTTATTCCTTCAACAATTTTAACATGTTAAAAGATGTATTTGTCCATTGTCCAGCATTCTTGAAGTGAAGTAACTTAACTAATGTTGAGGATTTTGAAATTCTCGATCCTTGGTAAAAAGGTTCTTTGGAATCTTTTAACAATCTAAAAAAAGCTTAAGCTTCCTCATGTGGTTCTTCACTATCATTACCACGATTTGAATCTTCTACATCATTATCATTGTCTTCATCATTATCACCCTCTAATTCATCATTATCATCCTCTAACTCATAATTATCACCATTTAATTCATTATTATCACCCTTTAATTCGTCATTATCACCCTCTAATTCATCATTATCATCATCTAACTCATCATTATCACCTTCTAATTTATCATTATCACCCTCCAATTCATCATTATCACCCTCTTCATAACTTCTTGATCGTTGTTCTCCATGACAATACCAAAATGTATAACTTTGTCTTATTCCATACACAATCAAGTGGCTTTTCACGATGTCTCTATCCAAGTAACTTCTATTCCCACATTTAACACATGGACATGCAATGTTACTTGTTCTACCTGATCTCTCACCTGATCTCTCAGAAAAGTCCAAAAAAGAATTAACCCTTTGAATATATATTTGACTATCTCGATGTTGACATGCAAGATTCATCCATGTTTTATCGGGTGTATGCATTCTACAAATAAATTATAATATCATTTTCACGTAAGACTCTTTACAAAAAATTGAATTGTTTAAGACAATTCAAATTCAAGAGGTAAAGACAACTAACACAAAATTTTACACGCTTTGTCATGTAGGTCAGCAATTATATATCATATATATTCCTAAATCTATCAAATGAAAGATAACACAATAAAAGTTGAAAGAAGGAATTTGATAGACCATATTCATAATAATCATGCCATTGAAGGAGCCTTTAAGAAGCTTTTTGTAGATTTGAAATAAAAAACATGTCATTATTCATGCACAAAGATGAATTCAACTAACTAAAACTAACTAATAATTGCAGGTTATATTATAAGAGTTAAGAAAATCAGGATTCAGGATACATAGTTCATCATATTTTCAAATGATTATGCTAACATATAGACATTATCTTACATATTTAGGGAATTAATTCAAACCTACACATAAAGCATGTTATATAATTGAGTTTAAAGTCTGATATTTCACTACAAGACAATCATATAAGTTACTTTTATTAACCTACAGTAATATTGAGTTAGTTTTAAAATTTTAGGTTCTACCAACATGTGAAAATAATTGAGAAAGCTAAATATTGAAATATAACCATATTTTAGTTACAATATTATTAATCTCATGAGAGGAATAAGAAAAATAATACATAATAGAGTTTATATACTAGATTGTATTAGTTTGGTTAATAAGAATCTAGTCATTGGACAACAATAATGAAATAGTAAAAACAGAACTCTAAAATTACAAACCATGATAGTAATCTAATTGATTTTCTGATGATGATCATTAAGATAATGTTGATGAATAGAGAAAGTGGAGTTCAAATTCAATTTCAGATTATTTAAGTGTTTGGACATGTTGAGTGGATGTAAGTGGTTTTGTGTGTCATTTTTATACACCGATTTTCTTAAAGAGTAATTTGTGGGGTGTATTATTCTTTAAATGCACATAAAGCATGTTCATCTTCAACAATACTAAAATCTAACTGCTAACAACATCAATATAAATTTATTCTCATATCAATTTTGTTCTTAATCTTGGCCATAGGGTACTTTTTTAGAAATTATATTTAACATAATTTATAAAGTAACTGTCTCTAACATAAACTATATATGCAAGTGCGCATTATCTAAGTATTTATAGAAATTTCATTTGATTTCACAGTATAATTCCATCTAGAAACTCACTCATTGGTAAATATATAAAAATGATAAGTGATAGACAAAAATGATACCTGGAGGCTGGACCGTTGGACGAAAATTGGGATGTGCTGCCGAAGAACTGAAGTAGAAGAAGACTATGTCTATTCGTCTACTGACTACTCGTCTCTCGTCTAATCGACTGTCCGAGGACTGGACAAGAAGTGAAGAGGCGCGAATTGGAGAATCTAAAGGTAGAAGAAAGCCAAGGCGAGTTGAGGAAGAAGCTGGTTGTTTGAATTTTGGGAGTAATCAGTATATTGTTTCCGTCAATTCGTCGTGCATACGGCTAGTTTGTTTTCTAGTGGTGAGAGATCGATCGCGGGAACAGAGAGTGGGAGAAACCGGGAGAGGGGAGCCAGGGCGAAGAACAATCGGAAGTGGGAGGAACGGAGAGCGGGAACTGTGAACAAAATAACTGGAGGCGGGAACAGAGAGCTAAATCTGAATTGAAGACCTAAAACTGTTTTGTTTTTTATTTTAGTATAAACCATTTAAATAGGCCTAAGATCTTTTATCAATGTTTAAATTTTCTCTTACTAAAAATTCAATTCATCCAACTACTCATACCTCTGAAAAATGTTACACTAAATAGCTTATGATCTAGACATTGAACAAATAATCAAAGCTCTCTTAGCAAAAGTAAATAAATAAAAAAAAACAAGTTAGATTAATGACAACACAGTCATGATTTATTTTATTTATCTAATTGTTGTTCAATATTCAAACGTTTTATTTATATTTTGCAAAAGATATAAATAATGAATGTGTTCATAACAAGTATTATGAAAATTAAGATATAAATAATGGATGAGCTAATATAAATTCATTATTCTAAGTATTATATCTAACTCCTAATACCTCTGAATAATTATATATTGTAATTTGTATATATATTAATTAATTTAAATTATAAGTACTTTTATTTAAATATTTTTTTAAATAATAATTATAATAATATAAATAAATTATACCATATATAACATAAATTGTGAAATAAAATGGTGACTAATGAAATTAAAAATATGTATGAAAGAGATCAATAAACAATTTAAAATATTATGATAGTTCAACAAATTGATATATATTATTTTAATTTAATATATTTAAATAAATTACATTTTATTTAAAACTAAGAAGGTATACCGGTATAGTGGTTACAATAACGAGGGTTTTTAAGTGGTCGTTATAAAGGCCCAAATACCGAGGGCTGTTTATGTGGTCGTTATAAAGGCCCAAATACCGAGGGCTTTTTAAGTGGTCGTTATTAAACCTCAAATACCTACAACTGTTGTCCTAGTCGGCATTGATATACTATATACCAACGATTTTTGTTCCCGTCGGCATATTTTGTCGCTATTGAAGCTTTTTTTACTAGTGGTAGTGTTGCGCCAACAACTATGTTCGTTATCAGCAGACTGTCAAGTCATCTTAATACGTAAAACGTATAGATGCCACGTATCTACAAATTTAATTCGACCGTTGCTATGCTTCAAATATAAAAAAGACGTCAAAGGACAATGGTGAATCCCTGGATCTCTAGATGGCGAATCCCTGAATATCTGAACTCTCGGTACGGCGAATCCTCCTAATCAATTCACATATCCAAGAATCAGATTCGATCGTTGCTACGCTTCAATATAAAAGAGCAACATAATTAAACGGCGTAGTTAGATTTTAGAGTTTGCACCGGCTTCTGCAATTCAAAATCTTTGAACTCACGATCTTGATTCTCTTGTTTACTCTCTCTCTAGATGTTAAGCATACATTGTATAAGTAGAGAAATATTTTACTGTATTACCTGAGAGTATTATCAGTGTTGTAAGTTGAACAGAATATTGTTTGTTCAATAGTGAGTGATAGCTAGGAGTTTAAAACAGGCAGTTATTTAGTCCTGAGTTCTGATTGAGTTTGTGTAGATGCTATACAAATCAAAGTTTTCTAGTGGAATCCTTCTGAAAATAGAAGAAGGGGTGACGTAGGAGTTTTAATACCGAACATCCATACAACTCTTGTGTTATTTCCTTATTACATCTCTTAGTCCGCAATCTGCCGCTTCAAATTTAGCACGCATTTCCGCACTTGAATCCGTTCAAGAGCTTGCGACGATTTGTCGAACAATAGAAACAAATTTTATATCTTTAACGGGATTAAAATCGCTTTGAAAGTAAATATTAGTTCAACAATATTCAACCCCGTCTATTTTTGAAATCGATCATAACACAATATTTTATTATTTTAATTTTTATAATACAAATTCTAAAATTTGCACCAAGTGAGATTTAACTTTAATAGTTTAAAATATTAATCATTTAACCATTAGACTATTTGTGATGGTTGAGTTTAATTTATATAATTGTATATATATATATATATATATATATATATATATATATATATATATATATATTTAATCATTTTAATGAATAAAAAATAAAAAATAAATAAAATAATTATAGAAATAATAGATATGTAGAGAAAATATTTTAAAATTACTAAAAATTAATAATTTTTAATAAATTATTTAAAAATTTAGATTAAAATATTTTTCAATTATAATATATAATTATATATCTATATATATTATAAAATAATAAATACATATAAAATTATTAATATATATAATTTATTTTAAAAAATTAAATTAAGAAGAAAAATAAAATAATATATATATATAATAAATATAGAGATAATTAAAATTATTTTAATCTAAATTAAAATATATTAAATATTAATTTAATAAATATGAAGAATGAAAAATATATTAATAAAATGAGAATAAATAATTAAATTAGATTAATTTAATTTTTAGATAGATTGTTATATATATATATATATATATATATATATATATATATATATATATATATATATATATATATATATATATATATATATATATATATATATATATATATATGAGAAATGATTAGGTAAGAGAATATTTGGCATAATCTTATTTGCTTAAAAAATCAAATAATTTCTCTTTTTTCTCTTTTTCCTCTCACTTTTACATTTTCAAAATTCCCTCACTAAATTCTCTCACAAAATTCTCTCTATATATAATATAATATATAATTATAAAATAATTAATAAAAATAAAATATATATATATAATTATTTATTTATTAGAAAAAAAATATAAAATATAATTAAATGAAGAAACCAATCAATTTATTTTTTCTAATATAAAATATTCAAATTACTAGTTAATTCGGAATTTAGTGTTTATATATATATATAATAAAATAATATTATTTATTTATAAAATAAAATAATTTGTTATTAAAGTTTAATTATGGAATTAAGATTTTAAAAAATATTATTTATATATAAAATAAAATAATATATAATTAAATGAGTTTATTATGGATTAAGATTTTAAAGAATATATTATTTATTTATAAATTAAAAGTATATAATTAAAATTTTAATTAAGGAAGAAGTTTTGAACTATCTATTGGAAATTTTTTTAATTCCAATAGTTTGTCCGTGGTATTTCCCAAACACACCACATGGAATATGATACATTAATGTAGACAGTTATATTTAGAGAAATGATTAGATAAGAGAATTTGGTTTAGAGAAATGATTAGATAAGAGAATTTGGTGAGGGAATTTGGTGAGGGAATTTGGTGAGGGAATTTGGTGAGGGAATTTGGTGAGGGAATGACGTAGTATAATCTTATTCGCTGAAAAAATCAAATAATTTCTCTCTTTCCTCTGACTTTTACATTTTCCTGAAGGTGATGCCACGTCATTCCCTCACCAAATTTCCTCACTAAATTCCCTCACTCTATCATTCCTCTTATATTTAACTGATTCAATTTCACTAAAATTCTTGCGATAGTTATCTTAATGAATTTGTTTTCTTTAATTTATTATTATTAAATACTTATATAACAAATTTAAATATATTTATATATTTTTTTAAGTTTTGAAATATATATATCTCGATATATAATTAGTTTTAAAAAAATGTGCAAAAATTATATAATTTTAAAACATATTTATTAAATTTTAATTTATGTATTATAATATAGAGAAATGATTAGTTGAGAATTTGGTGAGAGAATGACTTGCCATAATTTCTCTATTTTCTCTTTTTCCTCTTAATTTTACGTTTTTAAACCGGTGCCAATCATTCTCTCACCAAATTTACTCTCTGTCACTTCTCTATAATATAATAAAAATATATCTATAATTTTCTAAAAATAAGAATTAATCAATAATTTAATTCAGATTTTTCTGTGACAATGTTTTGTTTAATTGAGATAATTATTAATTGATTTATTCAAAATTTTAAATTGTTTAATACTTTATTAGACCTCTCTCCATTTTATTAGACCTAATTTTATACCTTCTTAAGATTTCTCTATCTTTATAAATTCCCAGAGTGAAAGAGAAAAAGAAAATATGAAGGAGATGAAGAAACTGGAACTGGGAGGGATTCGTTTCTTCAAATGGACCCAAATACTCTGCCATGATTTAAACTTCATACCGAGCATTCTGGTTTTTCACGTTCATAGCTCCTTCGGAAATTTCGATCCCTTTCATGCTTGGGAAATCTACATCAAAGACGCCGTTGAATTCTTCTCGGACTTAGAATTTGCAAAAGAGTGTCTCAATCTCACAACCAAAGATTCTGGCTTGTTCAATGATGAAACCATAACTGTCTTCATAGATAAAGTCTTAACTTCTCTCTTTGCTTGCTTCAAGTTCGACTCAAATTCTTTTCCCAACAAGGGAAACCAAGTTCCTGTTATTGTAATAGAATTGTGTTCGAGCGAGGCAGAACCAGATAATCAAGTTCTTTTTATTGACGAGCCATTTTATTCTGCAAAACTTGTAGATATTTGTTCGGTATTGATTGATTTCTTACGCGATAATGAGATCAATTCGTCAAAACAGAATAATAAAGAGAATAAATTCGGGTTTACTCATATTCAACCAATGTTAAAGGAAAAGGTACTAAGTGATGTTAACTATGAAGAGGATAATATATGTTCAATATGTTTTGAGATATATAAAAGTGGAGATGTGATTGTTCTTACACCTTGCTCGCACAAATTTCATCGTGATTGTGTTTTCAAGTGGATGATAATAGGGGATTGTTGCCCCTTGTGTAGGTTAGATTGCAAGAGAAAAGTTGATTTTTAGATCTAATTTAGGGTAAAAAGAACAGAGATTAATTCAAGTAGAATAATGTTTTATCAAAGTATATCCAAATTTTCTTCAAAATCTTGAGTATGAATTTATTTATACAAAATTACTATTGATTAAAAATATATTATAATTTCTGTTTTATTTATTATAAATTATTATTTGTGGGAAAGTAATTATGTTTGTAGATATGGCATACTCATACTTACAGTTATTCACTTATTCATAGTCAATTTTAAACATGTGATTTATATGAATTTTTTAATAGTATGGGAATAATTCATCAAAAGACCTATGTTTATACTCCACAACAAATTGGAGTTGTGGAGCGTAAACACAAACATTTAACACATGTTGCAAGATCCTTATTGAAACATTCTAATGTGCCAATTAATTTTTGGTCATTATCTCTACTTACTGCTACATATTTAATAAACAGAATGCCTACATATGTTTTAAAATAGAAAACACCTTTTTATATGCTCACTCAAATTGAATTTGACTATAACAATTTAAAAGTTTTTGGTAGTCTTTGTTATATTGCAAATCCTCTACCAATCAAGTCAAAATTTCAAGATAGAGGCATAAAGTTTATTTTTATTGGATATCCTTCAAACCAAAAAGGATATCTTGTTTATCAACTTGATTCGGGAGAAATCACAACATCTCGAGATGTTACTTTTCATGAAGACATTTTTCTTTTTAAAAAAAACCAATAATTTCAAATAATATTCCTCTAAATGAAGATCAAATGTCTATCTCCTCATCAGAAGATGAATCTGAAAAACCAAATCACACACTAATTAATGAAAATATTTCTGAATTACCTTAACATGAACACATAACTAAAGTAGATCATAATATTTTTCAAACAGAAATTGGACAAAATCAGAATGTTTCTAAACTAAATTGTAGAAGAAGTCATCGACACAAACACACTCCAACTTGGATGAATGATTTTGTAGTTAATCAGGTTGAGACTTCACACAAACAATCTAGTAAATATACCCCAATCACTTATCCTTTTCATTCTTTTTTGAAAGATGATGAATACACTAATTTTTTTTTTATCAAACATTGATCATACTTCAACACCTCAAACTTATTTAGAAGCCTCACAAAATCCAGATTGGGTGAAAGCTATGCATAAGAGTTAATAGAACTTGGGAATTAACAGAATTACTTAAAGGAAAGAAAGCAATTGGATGTAGGTGGGTTTTAAAAACTAAACTGAATGCTAATGGCACATTAAACAAGTGCAAAGTAAGACTTGTAGCTAAAGGCTACAATCAAAAGAGTGGAATTGATTTTAATCAATGTTTTGCACCGGTTGCCAAAAATGTTACTGTTAGACTCATTATTGCTTTAGTAGCTTCTAAAAGATGGTTTTTACACCAAATTGATGTTGATAATGCTTTTCTTCATGGATCACTTGAAGAAGAAATTTATATGAAAATTCCAGATGGTCTTCAATCTGAATCTAAAAACATTGTTTGTAAGATAAATAAGAGTCTATATGGACTCAAACAAGCTTCCAGACAATTCCATTCAGAAATATCCTTTATTTTGAATCAAATAGGGTTTTAAAAAATCAGAATATGATCATTGCTTATACATTAAACATTGTGATCAGTATATTATTGTCCTACTTATCTATGTCGACGATATATTGATAGATGGAAATGATAATGATCAAATTTCTATGCCTAAAAAAATCAATTGATTCAAAATTCAAAATTAAAGATCTTTGAACTGCAAAAAAATTTCTTGGTCTAGAAATCATACATGTTGCCAATGGCATTCATGTGAATCAAATAAAGTATATATTAGATCTAATAAATGATGTTGGTCTAATTGATTGTAAACCAGCTAAAACCCCCATGATTAGGGGTATCAAATTGCATGAAGAATTGCATAAATCTATACCTGAACCAAGCAGGTTTAGAAGACTGGTCGGGAGATTGCTTTATTTAAATTATACTCGACCTGATATTGCATATGCTGTGCAACAACTATCTTAGTTCATGAATGAACCATCTATTTGTCATTGGGAAGCAGCTCTTCATGTGGTAAGATACTTAAAAGGTACTGCTTCTATTGGGACATTCTATCCATTTGACAATGAAATTAAATTACATGCTTATGCTGATTCAGATTAGGGATCTTGTCCCCTTACTAGAAAGTCACTTATATGTTACTGTATTTTTCTTGGGAGTTCTATTATCTCTTGGAAAACAAAGAAACAGTCAACAATTTCTAGATCATCAGCTGAGGCTGAGTATCGTTGTTTGGCGGCTACGTCTTGTGAAATTAAATGGATTTCATATATGTTTACAGATTTTCAAATTGAAATGCCAATTCCAGTTTCATTATATTGTGATAATCAAGCTGCAATTCATATTTCTAAAAATGCAGTATTTCATGAACGTACAAAGCATCTTGATATTGATTGTCATATTGTTAGGAATCATTATTTGGCTTGTTTTATTAAACTAACATATATTTCTACCAAGAATCAAATTGCAGATATATTATCTAAAGCTTTGGATTTTCCGATGTTTAATTATCTTCGATCGAAGCTATTTCTCCAAGATGTTCATCATGAAGGGGGCGTATTGAGATAAGTAATATTAAATTGTTATTTATAAATTTATACTAACTAATTTGTGAGTTAATTTGTGCAGATTAAAAAGTTTAAAGATAATTTGTTAGTATAATAAGTACAATACCTTACTTAAATATAAAGTAATATTTTGAGGACTATTTTATTATTTGTTGTAACCGAAAGAACAATCGGGGCAAATGACCCTTGCTATGTATCAAACATTGGTGTTAATCACAGACTACTTTCATCAATAAGATTGTCAGACTTTTTACTACTCTTGATCTTGATTCATCAAATTCATGTTGATTCTTCAAGTCTTAATATAATACTTTCTCACATTTCCGGATCGTAGTTCACATATTTAATAACACATTTATCCTCGTAATCCTCGTTAACACCTTCCTCTTCCTCATCATTTTCTCCATCAATATATTTTTATTCTTTCTCATTTTCTTCATTAACACCTTGATATTCATTTTTTTCCTTGATACATTGATCTCTAATATTCTCCTTTGTAGGTGGTTCAAAATCTCATATTGAAAAGTATCATCTTCTTCATTATCACATTCATCTCTAATGACATTATTTTCTTAATCACTTATTTCTTTATCTCTAATAGTGTCATTTTCTCTATCACTTATGTCTTCATTCTAAGACTCGAACTCGAAGGGATATAACTTTAATTTTTTGCATTGAATAATTTAGAATTCGAACGCACCAATGACTTTGCCATTACATCATTTCGTCGTTTGATTTTTCTATTATAATATCTAAAAGTTTGTTTTTGAAATGGATGAAACCTTACTCTATTTTGATTTATATTCTTCGTCATAAATAAAAAAATACATATATTAAAATAATTAATATTTTTATAAAAATAAACTAATAGTAATTCAACAAACATGTTATGACATTATTTATATATAACATAATTTTAAATCCTAATTTATAAACTTATAATCTAATAACTATCATATTAATTACTAGTTTTCTAAGTAACGGAGATTAAATATTTTAAAACAAAATTTCTAATTTTCTTGGATTGATACTAATTAATAACTAAAATCTATCATAAGCATTAAGTATTAACAATAACATATTAATTACTAATTTACTAAATATCTAATTCAAAAAAATCAATATATTTATAATAAAGTATTTAAGTATATAAATTAAAATATGATTGAAAAATGATCTTACAAAATTTGAGAACTAATTCAAAAATTAGAAAAAAATTAATAAAGTTAAAGTATATTATGTAGAATTTATAAGTATAAGAAGTTTATATAATTTATAAGAATATATATTAATTTAAGTAGTTTATAAAAAATTTAAAAAAATATATTAAATTAAGAAATTTGAAAAGAATAATATAAAATAATTAGATTGAGATGGTTATGCTTAAAAATATAATAATAAGATTCTAGAAAGAGAAAAAAATAAAGAAAAAGAAAAGGTAAAAAGAAAGTTACTGTTTAAAAAAGGAAAGAAAAGATAAAAAATATTATAGTAAATTTTTTTTTAATAAGAATTGGGCTGCCCAGGGGATGGGTCTGCCCTAGCCCATGGGCTTGCCCCTGGGCCCTGCCTAGGGGTGTGCAAATGAGTAAATCAATCTGTTTTGTTCGATCCGTATTAAATCCAAACTAAATTTATCTATTCTGTAATCCAAACAATTTTACTAATTAATACTGATCGGTTATAGATTTGATTGAAAATGGTTTGGATAATCCAAACTAAAAATATGTATATATATCAACTTGAAATTAGTCCAAACTATATTTGTATATATATCTAAATATAAGCCAAACTAAAAATATGTATATATATCTAAATATATTTGAAATGATTGACTTAATAAATATATTTGAGAAGTTGTATAATACATTCTAAAAATTGTTATATATTCAAAAGTTGAATGCAACTCGCTTGAATCTTTTTCTTCAACTTGTTCATGTCCGAGTCGAGGATAGACACAATGTAATTTATTATGAGCGCTTTAGTTCTTTCTTGGCATTTTGAAGTATGATCACACAACTTCATTTTTTATTGTCTCATGTATGTCTCTAGAAGTACACTCCACAATTATAAATATTTCTATTATCTTGTCATGACATTGACAAGACCTTTATTTTGAATTTTGAGACCCTATCAATAACTGATGAGTTAATGTGCGTCAAGAATGTGAGAAACTTGTCATTATATTTACAATGATTAAAATGAAATGATATCAAGTACAATGTTCTATATCTTAATGATATTAGAGAAGATTAGAGTATTACCATTTGTATTACCAACATATATTTATTCCCAAATGGTACTTCTATTATTATGTTGTCACTTATTTGTATTGCCTCTTCGACCATGTTGTACCGTACTGTGTAGTAATGATTTCTACAACATACAGGTAAGAAAATCTACAGAAAACGAAAACAAAACTAAGGTGTGAAACAATTATTTTCCACATAATGCTCAATGAGAGATTTCTTACCAGGTTAGTAGTGTTGATGTTCTGTTTATAAAGTTCGAACTGCTTCATTTCTTCTATGAGCGTTGCCTCGAATTCACTTGAAGCGCCAATTAATGTCTATATGCTTATAGTAGAAAGTGTATTATACACTAATACAAAAGTATAAACATAGTGTTAGTAGAGCTTATAGAAGAAAAAAATGGTGAAGTAAATCTTATTCTCTTGCGACCTTGTTTGTTGTCTATAACTAACGGTCAACAAATATTCCCAAACATCAACGATAACACTGTCTAACCATTTATCGTTAATCTAGGCTGAGTAAGTCCTCGCGCATCAAGTTCATGAATGCATTCTCAAATAACTTTTCTTTGCAAAACACAATAATATATTGTTAGACTTTTCATTTTTTTTATAAAGAAGTGTTAACAGAAAACATTACCTTGGGTTTTGTCCTTTTAGAAAGATCAACCCCGAAATAAGTTTATGCCTCCGAGTCAATCTATCTACATCCTTAAAATAATTTGAGAAAAAGGGGGATCTCAGCGCCATAAGAAATTTTATCACCCTCTTTATGGACTGTGAGAGAGGTGTATCCATTGATTTAGAGGGTGGAGGAGACATTGATTCGGAGGTTGGCGGAGCCAATGCTTCTTTTGGCTTTAGGAGAAACTTCCACAAGTACAATTGAGAAGTATTGTGTGGATGTTTCTTCATTTGTTTTAGTGTGTATTTCTTGGTGAGGACAATTATTGATGTTGTTAGGGCCTTCAAATACTCGTTTCAAGCTATTTAGGAAGGCACTTCTAATTAGTGCATTTTGTATGACCAAGTAAAGAGGGAGAATACCGGCTTCCAAAATATGAATTGCATTGATGTTAAGACCTTGGGATATGTCTTCTAGCTTTTATGTATCTTTTGTCAATAGTTGTGTACCCTCTGAAATTGTTTTGAATGATAATCCCCTATCAGGCATCATAGTCTCACACGGCTTTATCTTATGCATGTCTTTCTTAGGTAGGTCCTTCTCAAGTAGATTATTAGAAGATTGATCATCCTCTTAAATAATTGAAATATGTGCAATGACTTTACTTTGTTCAAATCCCCCATGTTTAGACTCGTAAGTAACCCTTTAGTACATCCTATTGTCGTTCTAACATCCCAAAATTGGGAAACGCCTGGGATGTTTCAGTATACCCTATGCTCAATGACTCAGTCCAAGTAGAATAACTGATCCATTTGCATATATTAACATGTTATCGACAAAATTAAATCCAATAAACTACAACAATGTACTTAGATGTTAATTGATCACTTACCAAAAGAAACATCAGTGGTCCATATAAATATGATGTTTTATTGTCTTGCCACTTTAGAGTACTATCCACAAGTCCATCTAAGGTGAACTTGCACCAGTTGAAATCTTTTATTTTGAAATATTTTGTAGGGATTTCAAGATTTTAAATCTGCAACACAAATCCTTAATATAAATATAAGATTTTGCTAAATAATATAGTGTTAGTGGAGCTTCATAAGTAATTTTTTTACATGAAGGCATAAATTATTTTACATGAAGTAGTGAATCGTTTTACATGAAGTAGTGAGGCAATTTAAATTAAAATTTGTTGTATATAATTCAATTTTCAATAAATAATATTTTTGTATTTAAATTATTAAAAGGAATAATGAGATAAATGAAGTGAAATAATATATTGAATTTTAGATAAAAATTCCAAAAATTCCAATATTAATACTAATATAAGTATACGTGTATAGTTAGGAATAAAGAATGGATAATTAAGTAGAAATTGTGGTATATATGCACGGTAGATTTTGAGAAGTTCGCAAAAAAATAGAGACAACATAAACAACGAAGTCTATCTTAAAGTTGTTGTCTTCAGTTCTGTTCTCTAGATTTTTTGGAGGCATTTCATGCGTTGGAGGACCTCTCTTGTCCTTCTTTATTTCCCATCTCCTTCTCCACTCCCTCAACTTGTCCTTGTACTTTAGCTTGTTATAGTCGACTCTAATGGACTCTTCAATTTCTAATTTCCCTCTTGGGATGTTCAATATACATTGAACATCTTCTAAATTAATTTGTACCTCCTCTCCAATGTTCATGATGATGGCTCTCCTTCTAGAGTTGAAGAGGCTCATAATGCTTCAGGAGAATTGAACTGGACATTAAGATTCATCGAATGAAATATGATTTCCATTACACCTTTACACCTTTTTTCAATATAAATTCGATAAAGTTAGTATAAGGTCTTAATACAAATAAAATTTTTTTATTTTTACCGCCTAGGATTCTCAGATATACCAATGAAAGAAGGGAACCGAATTCAATTACCCTCACTACATCTTTTTATTCTCCGGATAGTTGTTGAGCGAGATTGTGAAAGCTCATTAGAGAGATTCAAGTCTTAAATATTGGAGTTTTCTCTGTAGAAAGCATTCTTCTTTTAAGAGGAATCACAATAGACTCTTCATGAGCTAATGGTGTGGAATTCTTTCTGGATATGGAGGGTTTTCTTAATTTATTTCTCCTCATGTATTGTCTTACTTGAACTCTACAAATGAAATTAAATTAATAAAACAAAGTGTTAAAAGCTTTACATGAATGAAGGTGTGAAACGTTTTACATAATTACAACTTTTAACTACAATAGTGGTTTAAAAAACAAAAACTGTTAACAATATATAATCCCAGTTTTATCTACCGATAGTACATAAATATAGTTTGAAATGCATTACCTCCCAGTTTTATCTTCCGATTTCTTCATCAACTTAGTAAACACAATGATTTGTTTATGTAATTTTTAATTATAAAATTAGAGATAATTATAAAGTTTCAAAAGAAATAAGAAATAAAACCTAAATCTTCAAAAGAATACTAAAATAAAAAAACCCGAAATGGCTCTAATTAAAACGTACCATTTTCGTTTCAGAAGAGCTTCAGTTGAGGATCTTAGGTTGACGGAAGGAAGAGAGTCTGCGATCAAACGGAAGACAAGAAGAAAAAATGAATAGACGCGATCGAGCGTAGAGAGAGGATGCGAGATGAAATGAGAACTATATGAGCGAAAAACTCTTTTATACAACAACTATTGTGTAAAGCACTTTATATGAGAGCGTTGTACAACAACTCTCGTGTAAAGCGCGCTTTACAAGTGATCGATGTTCACTTGACAGCGTATAACATCCATGTGAAGCACATTTTACACAATAGTTGTTGTAAAACGCTCTCATGTAAAGCACGTTTCACATGCGATTAGTGTTTACCTAAGAGTGTACACCATCCATGTGAAGCGCGATGTATAACAATCACATATTACTATCATTAATAATTTTAAATTAACAATACTAAATTTTTATTAAACAATAAAAACATAATATCTTGTATAAAAAAATATACAATTATTATAATTAATAATTAAAAAATAACCAGACAAAAATATAATAACATAATATTTTATTGATATAGAATTGATAAAATAATAAAAAAATATACAATTATGATAATTAATAATTTAAAAATAACAAGATAAAATAAAATAACATAATATTTTGTTGATACACAATCATGAATAATCATTGTATAAATCTTTGGATAATTTAAGCAGATTTTTTCTATTACTGTTTAGTTGTGAGTTCAGAATCCTATGAATGTATTTTATCTGTAGAGTGCTTAGTACTTCTAAGAACTAAAAAAATATAAGAATATCAATAAATAAATAACAATAAACCATATATGTTTACCACTTACATTTTCTTCGAGAGTGATGTAACAATCCTCTTTTGTGACATCACCTCTATATGTTTTTAGATGACTCATACAATAAACTCCACACTAAGTGGAGTTTGAAGCATATTGCCACGACATTTTCAAGCGCTTATTTGGAATTTATTGACTTGAAAAGCTAAGAGAGAACTTATTTCATCCAAAATTTTAACAAATAGATCTTTATGTTTACTTTTATATCAGTATACTTATCGTACAACTAAATACGACGTGGAAGTGGCTTGTTGTCTATTATTTCTACTTTCTATACATTCATATTTATACAAACAACATAAAAATATTAGACCCTAATTGCCAGAAGGAATATCTAAAAAAGTAGAGTTATTGGTTATTAGTGCATAAAAACATAAACTATATTCGTTATTTGAAGGTTTTTTACTTACAAGGTCAACAAAATTGAGGAATTCTCTTGATATGTTAAATTGACGCATTTTAGCATCAAGTGTGCTATTAAAGAAACTAGGATCATATTGATGCAACACTTGTAGATAAATTTTAAATATCAATCACATGAACATTGAGCATAAAACATAAAACTAAGCCATGTGAAGTACTTACATATGACATTGTTGTAAAAACAATTCTTCGTGTTTCATGCATTGATTGCCTTGTAAAATCGATGTTCAAGATATTATCCCAAGCGTCAATAACTTCACTATCAACTTCAATATTTTCTTGTAGTGTTGTAAGAACTTGGAGTACTAAACTAGAGTTTGGGTTGACGTAAAGAATCTCCCTACAAAGCACATTAAGAACATATATTACTTAATATTATAAAAGTTTAATAAATAGATATTTTGAGGAAAAAATTACATTGAATCTAGTTCTTCACAAAATATAAGATCCACCATTAGCTTTTCATTGATTGAAACTTTACCAAGATTCTTGAAAAACTTTCTCATATAAGGGCTTCAAAAGACCACCAGAATCTTGTAAATCTTCCTCTTTGGATAATCTTTAATATTTACACCGTCTGTCTCTTCATCACTCTCGGCCATTGGGGGATATCTATTTGAAATGTACACCATTGACCTCTTTTATACTCTTGGGTGTTGTGGGATATCTATTTGAAATGTCCCCATCTTGATAGTGAGTATTTGGATGGTCTTCAATATGTACACCATTGAGGAAGAACTTCTGTTTGAAATATATTCTCTTTCAATGTTCTAAACTTGATAGTGAGTCTTTGAATGATCTTCAATATGTACATCATCGAGTTTTTCGTTAATCATGGCCATTAGGGGGATGACTTTTATTTGTAATGTATTGTTTTTCAATGTCCTCATCTTGATAGAGAGACTTTTGTGTTGGGTCAAATTAATTTGTCTAACGATATTTTGATTTATGAATATGTGTAAAACTTAAATTAAGAATGAAACTAAGTCGTCTAATTGTTTTTGTGCAAGTGCATTAAAACTATGCTAAAATAAATATGGACTGAAACGGGATAATTAGACGTGTTATGAGTTAGACGTGCAATCTAACAGATACGTAGTTAGACATGCAATCTAACAGATACATTGTTAGACATGCAGTCTAACAGACGTAGTTAGACATGTAGTCTAACAGACGTAGTTAGATGTGTAGTCTAATAGACATAGTTAGACGTGCAATCTAACAGATACGTAGTTAGACGTGTAATCTAACAGATACGTAGTTAGACGTGCAGTCTAACAGACACATAGTTAGACGTGCAGTCTAACAGGCATAGTTAGACATACAGTCTAACAGACATAGTTAGATGTGCAGTCTAACAGATACATAGTTAGACGTGTAGTCTAACAGATACATAGTTAGACGTGTATTCTAACAGATATAGTTAGACGTGTAGTCTAATAGATACTTAGTTAGATGTGTAGTCTAACAGATACGTAGTTAGACGTGCAGTCTAACAGATACGTAGTTAACGTGCAGTCTAACAGATACGTAGTTAGACATGCAGTCTAATAGACGTAGTTAGACGTGCCGTCTAACTCCATTAGATGTATGAGTCTAATGGGATGCAAAGTTAGACGTTGGAGTCTAACTCCTTCAGACAAGTCTGAAGTGAACGCAATTAGACGTGTAGTCTAACTCCATTAGACTTGGTGGTCTAATGGATCTCGCTATTAGACATAGACATCTAACTCCCTTAGACTTGGCAGTCTAATGGAGCACGTCTAATGCCTCGCTTCAGTAGTTGTTTGAAGTTAGCATACGTCTATCCACGATCAACTAGTTGTATGCTACTCCTACCCCACTCATCCGTGTAGTCTAGTACGCCAACTATTTGATCAAATGAATGAATGCCACATAAGTAAACATTCTTCACACTATTTGCTCTATGCAGGACAATTACAAAAGAATGTTTGGCGCACTACCAGTCTGGTATGGCCACGATCCATCTGCACAGAGCCTGATGTACTCTTGTACTATGGAGGCTTACCAATGGGCGCTTGCCACGTGTCCATCTAGAAGATTCGACCGTGGGTGCCTTTCTACTATATATTTATGCCAAAGGACAACGGACGAATTGTCTCACGATTTGCTGATTGCTTGCTCACTTGTTTAATAATTTGTACATCATCTTCAAGTTCAAGAGAGAGAATAAAAATCTGTCTAGATTCTTAATCATATTGTAAGTTGAACAGAGCCTGTTCTGTTCAACAGAGTGTTAGCTAGCTAGTAAACTGTATTTGATTCAAAGAAGTATAGTGAAATCCTTTCGGTTGTTGGAAGAAGGGGTGACGTAGGAAAATTTGCTCTGAACATCCATAAACAACTTGCTGTGTCATTTACATTTTGTCTTTCCTTCTCTCATTGGTTCAAAGCTTCAAACCTAAGAAAACAGTTTCACACTTGAATCGTTTCAAGAGTTTTCAAGGGTTTGTGAAGAATAGAAAGTGATATTAATCCCTAATATGATTTCTATAAAACCGTTTTCCAGAAGTTGACATCAATAGTTAGACCCCCATCTCTATTGATTACACCGTTCCTATTTGTAATGTATTGTTTTTTAATGTCCTCATCTTGATAGAGAGCCTTTGGATTGTCTTTAATATGTACACCATCAGCCTCTTCATTAATCTCACAACTGGGGGAGGATTTCTGTTTAAAAATATCTTTTTTTAAATGTCCACATCTTGACATTGAGCCTTTGAATGGTCTTTAATATGTACACCATCAGCCTCATTGACATTATTTCTCTAACTCTCCACATATTTTTTTGAAAAAAAGTGACTCGGTAAAATTATGAATACCAACATAAAAAATAGGGTTGGGGTCAATGTTGTGTTTCTCCAACTCGCTTGATAAATCAAGTAAATCTTGTGTCATATGCTTGAATGCATCATGAATTTGGATGTCAATATCTATTTTGAAATCAGAACAACTTAGAGTATAAACAACATAAGTGTATAATTAAATGTGAAGGACTTCAAATGGTAGTTTATAGTAGCCCTGCGAAGTATAATTGTACATAAAGTACATTTTCATATTGAGCCTCTCTCAAATACTTCTCTGGAATCTCATGAGGAGCCTCTCCTAAATATTGCTCTAGAATCTCATGAGGAGCCTCTCCTAAATATTGCTCTAGAATCTCAAGAGGAGTCTCTCTCCAATACTACTCCAGAATCTCATGAAGAACCTCTCCTAAATCCTGCTCTAGAATCTCATGAGGAGCCTCTCCCAAATCCTGCTTTGGAATCTCATGAAGAGTCTCTCCTAAATCCTACTATAGAATCTCAATATGATGCCCAAGATGATCCCTTCAAGAAATGGAAGATGTGCAACATGTCTCCCACATCCAAAACCACCTCTTAGAGATTCTATCGAACACTTAATATTATTCCAGCATGATATGATTGGAAAAGACCTCTAATGTGATTGTAGCCTGTTTTTAACAATCCGATCAAGGTAGCATAACTATAAAATATATTAAACATGTTTAATAAAAAATAAAATCTATCAAACATAAACAAAATAATACTTATATGTTAACCGAATATTTATCATTAGAAATGTTAGTGGTCCATGAAAAAAGGATTCATTGGTTTATTTTCTTCATTTTTTGACACTTTCAACAAATCCTCTCATTGTGAACTTACACCAGTTCAAGTTCATTATGTTATCAACATCCATTAAGGATTTCAAAATTTTAAACATACATTAATACTAGATATATAAGTATTCACAAATACAAATATAAAGAAAGAATAAAATATGTTAATGAAACTATTTGTTTTAAGAAAGACTATTTACATACACGGTGTATTTTGTGATGTCAAAGAAAACTTGATACAACATAGACAACGAAGTAAAATTTGAAATTATTGTTTGTACGTGACATTGCATTTGTTTCAATACCTCCCTTGTTATTTTTGAGGACCCATCTACTACTACAATCGATCAAGAATTCATTATATTTAGGGTCTTTTGAGTCATTGCCAATGGATTCAACTATTTCCAATTTTGCTGTAGGGATGTTCAACACAAACTAGACAATATCTTCATCAATCTGGATCTAATCACTATTGTTTAATACAATAGATATCTTATTGACATCGAAAGTGATCACGAGGTATTTGGAAAAGTGAACCGGGCATTTTGAGATGCCTAGTGAAAGAAGGAAACCAAAACCGATGACCTTTACAACTTCCTTTTGTTGGTTGGAGAGGTTTTGAATTAGGTTAAAAAGGTCATTGAGGGAGGTTCTAGTTTTAAAATTAACCTTCCTTCTTTTGAGAGATTTGCGATTTTAGAATCATCAGACGCACAAGAAGCGAGGAGAGATAAAGCTTCAACATTTCTCGATGATTCAGGAATAAACTTAGATTGAATCTTCCTCTTCCTTTTATATTTTTCTTTATAACTCTATAAAAAAATATAAAATAAAAAAAGAACATTCAAGGTCGATGTTGTAAAGAAGTTATGTAAAGCGTATATGAGAGCATCTGTACAACAACCATGTATTAATGAAATACTAAAAACAGAACCAATTTACAACCGTCATCATTATCAACTTGAAATAATAAAAACACGATATTATTGAAACATGTTAACTCGCATAATTATCGTCGTTGTTGGATACAACGTTGATTTTGTTGCTTGTTTCCTAAATATTAACAAAATAGAACCATGTTAGTTACAAACATGTTTTTGTACAAATAATGTTCAAAAGCGTACCACGACGATGATTTGGTTGTTGTTGTTATTTGATACCACTACGATTTAGTTGTTATTGTTCGATAACCGCGACGATTTCGTTGTTGTTATTGTTGGTTACCGCGACGATTTCGTTGATTATTTCCTGAATATTAACAAAATAGAACCTTGTTACTTACAAACATAACCTAGTTAGTTCTCTAAGAAAAAATAGAATCTTTCACATAGTCAATATGATTTCCCAAAACTAAAGTAGGTTTTCGTGCAAATAATGTTCAAAATGTACCATTTTAGAGAGTTAAGGAGGAGGTTGTTTCTGACAAAGAATCGTGAAATGAAGTAGTGTAAGAAATCGTAAATCGTCTAGAGAAAGAAAGTGGAGAAAAAGATTATGGAAACAATTTTTTTGATACAAAATATTATGTTAATATTATAGTTAAATAAAATTAGTAATTGTTAAATTATAATCAAATTAAGTCTTATAAAATAAAAAATAAAATTGAATTATTATATTATGTATTGTTATTTTAAAATAATTAATTATAGCATTTGTATTTTTTTATACAAAATATTATGTTATTATTATTTTTAAGTAAAATTAATAATTTTTAAACAAAATATTATTGTTATACTCGATGTTGTACAGCGCTCTCGTGTAAATCGTATTTCATATGGATGTTGTACGCTCTCAAGTGAACATATATTGTATGTGAAGCACGCTTTACACGAAAACTGATGTACATCGCTCTCATGTAAAGCACGCTTCACATTGATGTTGTACACTCTCAAGTGAACACCGATCGCATGTGAAGCGCTCTTTACACGAGAGTGATATACAACAATTATCGTGAAAAATACGCTTCACACAATAGTTGTTGTACAACGCTCTCGTGTGATGCGCGCTTTACACGATAACTGTTGTACAATGCTCTCGTGTGATGCGCTTTTTACAATAGATGTTGTACAACGCTCTCCTGTAATGCATGCTTCACAAGAGAAACTATATTATTATATTTCAGTATTGTTATTTTAAAATGATTAATTATAGTAACTATATAGTTTTTATACAAAATATTATGTTAATATTATTGATAAATAAAATTAATATTTTTTAATTATAATGAAATTAAGCCTTATAAAATAAAAATAAATTATTATATTTTTGTATTGTTATTTTAAAATTATTAATTATAGTAATTTTATATTTTTTATATAAAATATTATGTTATTATTATTGTTAAATAAAATTTTAATTGTTGAATTATAATGAAATTAAGTCCGAGAAAATAAAAAATAAAAAAATTATATTTTATGTATTGTTATTTTAAAATTATTAATTATAGTAATTGTATATTTTTTATATATAAAATATTATGTTATTATTATTGTTAAATAAAATTAATAATTTTTGAATTATAATGAAACTTTGTCTTATTATATTTATGTACTATTATTTTAAAATCATTAATTATAGTAATTTTATATTTTTTATAAATAATATTATGTTATCATTATTGTTAAAAAAGTTAATAATTGTTAAATAAAATATTATTGTTATACACAAAGGTGTGTATCGTTTTACATGAAGATGTGAATCGTTTTACACATGACACGTGTCCAAAAGGAAGATTCGACCGTTGGTGCGTTTTCAAGAATAAATAGCCATTCAAGGACAACAACGACCTAGAGGTTGTTCTGTTCAACAGAGAGTTAACTAGAAGTTCAGGAGCAGGCGGTTGTTAAGACTTGTACTTTCTAACTGGGTTTGTGTAGTGTGTTATATACCAATCAAAGTCTTTTAGTGAATATCCTTCATGTTGAGGAAGAAGAGGTGACGTAGGAGTTTTTATCTTCGAACATCCATAAAAACTCCTTGTGTTCTTTACTTTCTATTGCTTGCATTCTCTCATTTAACACTTCAAATCCAACAAGTTGATCCGCACTTGAATTTGTTCAAGAGTTTGCGAAGATTTGTGAAGAATATAAACAAATCTTAATCCCTCATAGGATCAACATCGAATTGAAGTTGAAAGTTGTTAATTATAGTCAGACCCCCGTCTCTATAGCCGACACCGTTCTTAACATTTTCAAAATCAAATTTTATTTTTCTAATTTAGCCGACTTAGTTAAAAGAGCGAAGGATTTGGTCATTTCATGAATCTCAGCATTTTTCATGTGAAGATTTTCCTGCATTCTTCTATAATGAGTGTGGAGAATCTTTACTTCATGAGTGGTTTGCAGCATGTTTTTATCGGTGCTCTTCTGAGCAACAAATAAGTCAGCATTAACTTTAGAGGTTGCTATAGATCCCCTTTCAAGAGCCAGAGCATCCAGAAGGATCTTGCGGAAGCTCGCAGCTCCCGGAGATGCTTCCTTAGATGAAGAATGGATAGAGGAGACAATATTTGAACCAACAGGAACATAGCAAATAGGATTTGCATGAAAGTTTACATGTATCGAGTGCTCTGGTTATTTGTTTTGGGTGGGTGCTCGGGGAGCATTGATCATTTCCATAGAGTCATTTATAGCTCCTTGAATCTCAGTGCATAGATCCATAACGTAACCTAATATGTCATCAAATCAAAGACGATGACCAGGGAGGGATTTGGATTTGGATTGTATGGGAGACGGACGTTTGGATTGTTGAGGGGAGGGCGGCCTTTCTTCAGATGCCTTCTCTTTAGATGAAGAAGAAGACTCAGAAACTTCGGCTTCAGACGCTCTTTGGGAACAAACACATTCCCCTTAAGCAAACATGATCTTCTTTTGTTCAGACGGATTTGAGAGTTCCCCTCAACAGACGATGTCTGCTCTAGTTCGGACGTGGGGGGAACTTCGAACGTTCCTTTCTGAATAGACGAGGGCGTCTGCTCAATTGTTGTAGTATGAGATTTCTCAACAAGAGGAGTGGTCTGCTGAACTTTAGACGGGAGGGGCGTCTGTTCAACAAAATGAAAGGCAAAGAATCGCCTTTCCTCAATGGACGATTCTTGTTGCTCGTTGAAATTAATAGACGATTGCTCTTCATTTACTGTGTGCATCTGCTCGGCTGTGAAAATGAGACGCGGCACACCTTGAGGAGACGACATCTCATCAATGCATAGCACCTGTTCATCGTCGTCTGTGTAGTTGATCTCTGCACGCGATGGTTTATTCTGAAGAGCATTTGATCGAGATGACTCGGTGCCATGAACGAATCGGAGGGAAGTGGAGCAATAGGACTCCATGAGCGAACTGAGGCGGTAAAGGATCTTCGCCCCATTTGAGCCATCTTATCAAAGGAGTTGAAATTCGCTTTCCTTTGACAGAAAGGAGGATAAAGACCACTCCCTCTTGCATTTTCCACGACGAGCTCTCTTTGCTTAAGAGTCTCGCTGACATCCTTTGTTTTTGTCCAAGAAAAGACTAACTTCTCCGTTTTCATCAACTCCCTCCATTCTTTCGCTATGTTCTTACTGGTGATAATGTCAGCGCATTTAGAGTGGAGCCTAATTCTCATCCACTTATCAAATGCTTTAATCTTTTTGGCCGATTTTACCTCGACATCCTCCATGATGAGATCGAGCGTCTGATTGGCTTCAGATGTGTGTTCAGGAATGAATTTAGCTACGTTTTTTTCTTTCCTTACAACTTCGGTAGGTTTAGGAACGTGAGCTGGTTCTCTAAAGGAAATACCTGGGGCCCCATAGGCTGCTCTAAGTAGAGCAAACAGAGATATGTTCTTCGAAATAGCAATTTCTGGAAGAACAATAGTAGGGGCAGCAACCGTCTGAACGTGAGCTTCTTTAATAATAGCAGCAGGAGAGGGCACTGCCTCCTATTCTGTTGCAGACAAAACAACATCAATAGCACCACCAACAGCAACCACCACTAATTTAGTGAGGAAGACAATCATGTCTTCCCCTGAATATTCTCAACAAGTTGACCAACTATCTCAGTAGTTGGTCCAGTAGCGTGTTCTACTTCGGGAACCTCAATAATGGGCACTTCGGCCAATAGTATGGATGGAGTTACCTTGGAGGTCGTCTAAACAGCTATAGACGCCTATGTGTCATCATTTGGACGAGCATATGTCTAATAAATTGTGTTGACTTCCGTCTGATCAGTACTAGAGGAAGATGACTCAACCCGTTTCTTATTTAGGCTATCCACAACGTTGGCTAATCGTGATGGCGAGGCCGAGGACAAAGGAATAGCAACAATAGGAGTGTCCTTGGTTCTTTTAGTTTCTGCAATGATTGCCCTCTTCTGACTGTTGGAACTAGCGATGACTCCATGATATAAGGCCTAGCCATTTTCGCAGGGTCCTACAACTAGATGTCGTAGAATGTTTGGACCGAGTGATCGACTGACCACTCGTCTGTTGAGCCGAAGATTCAGACTTTGAATCCTTAACGATTTTCATACGCACCATGAAGTTCCTCACGGTAGTATCCGTTATTATTCTACAGGGATTAACAGACGCGTCCTCGCCTACAGGAATCTACAGATGCTCCAAGAGGCAGCTGAGTAGGACTGAAAAGCCCACACTCTATTTGTTCTGTGGAGAAACCATCTGACAGAGAGTCGAAAAGAGAACAGACACCCAGTTGACCGGCATCCCTTTGGTTATGGCCACCATATAATCAAAATGATCTTGAGTATAGGTGTCAAAGGACCCTGCTCTCCCTTGAATTGATTTTTCCACGATATTGTTCAGAAGGCAGAAAGGGTATTTGAGAAGCTTCTTCTTCTCGTTGATGTTCACCGGACTGCCGATGTTAGAGAATAGGGTTTGCATCTCATAAATAGTCTTGGTAGAAATCACAACGTCGAATGTGTGACCTTCCGATGGAAGCTCAAAGAATTCGGCAAAGGAAGCTTTAGAGATATATGTCTTTACGCCTTTCATCGTCGCCTCGGTCATATCATCAACAATCTTCCCGGAACTAAAGAACTCTTGGACTTCCTTTTCATGGAGAATGAAAGGACCGCCGATGAACTTTCTTAGACCGACCGCCTCTAGGGTTTTGAACATTGCGACAATCTCCGGTTGTTCATGCTCGTAGACTAATTCAAAATTTACCTACATTATGTTTTGAGACAATGAAACAATCTTCTAAGCCATCTTTAGTGTTTGAAGAGAAGGATAAAGAAGATTAGGGTTTCTGGAGAGAAGATAGAGCACAAAATATTCTAGGGTTTGAAAATCTCAAAGATATTTTGAAGATCTTTTTGGTGTGAGGCACCCTTAAATAGAATTTGAAAAGCCGCATGTCCAAAAATTAAAAAATAAACCATCATTATATTAAAAACATGTTCCTAATAAAGTCATCATTATAGGACGTCATTTAAATTATCATAAAAAATCATCATTAATTACAAGACGTGCATTAATGAACCGTTAGATATATTAGACATATTTTTAACATAGATAGACACGTGTCTTCATGGTATTTAGAAATATGACTGTTTAATTTCTAGACGGGAAAAGTACATGGACAGATCATGAGCCTTTAGATAGTTGTCCCACTCGTCCGAAGATGAGACGTCTAAGGACGCACGTAGATATACATCGTCTATGCTATCCACATGCATGCGTCTAAGCTGGGTAGACGTTTATTCGGACGACGTCTGATCATGCATGTCTACAAACGCATTGGAATACGTCTGTTTGGATGGCGTCTGATCACACAAGTCTATAGATGCATTGGCATACGTCTATTCAGACAACGTCTGATCACGCATGTCTACAGACGCATTGGCATAGGTCTTTTCGGACAGAGTCTAATCACGCACGTCTATAGATACATTGACATGCGTTTGTTCGGTCGGAGTTTGATCATGCACGTCTACAGAAACATTGACATACGTATGTTCACACCGTCGGATCACGCACGTCTATAAACGCATTGGCATGCGTCTATTCGGACATCGTCTGATCACGCACGTCTACAAATACATTGGCATACGTCTATTCGGACGTATAGACGTCTAACCATGCTTAAACTGTAAGTTTCTTAAGCACAACTCGTCCGATACATGGTTTCTTTGGACGACTGATCTAATCAGTTCGATTGGGACGTCCGTCTTAACACGTCAGTCCGTTCACTTTAATCAACAAATTTCCCCCTCAATTTGTGCACATTTAATTAAATTAATTTTGGTCTAAAAGACCCAAAACATTTATAAAGTAAGAAAACTTAGTCTCGGGGAGTGGCTTCGTGAACACGTCTACTACTTATTGATATGTTGGGACATATTCTAACCTAATATTCTTCTAATTGACATGCTCCTGGATGAAGTGGTGTTGGATGTCAATATGCTTGGTTCTAAAATGCAACACAAGGTTGTATGTGATCGTTATGGAACTTGTGTTGTCGTAGAAAATCGGTTACTCGTCCGCCCGGATGCCATAGTCCCTCAGATGTTGTTGAATCTACAAGAGCTGAGAGTAGTAGCTTCCCGCAACAAGGTACTCAGCCTCTTCTATAGACGTAGCAATGAACGTCTCCTTCTTTCTGAACCAAGAGATCAGACGATCACCAAAGAATTGGCAAGTCCTATTGGTGCTCTTCCGATCAATCCTACAGCCTGTATATTTTGCATCAGAATAGCTAATTAAATTGAAACTGGAATCCTTCGGATACCACAGTCCCACATTTTGAGTTCCCTTCAAATACTTCAAAATACGCTTAGCATCAATATAGTGAGATTGTTTAGGGTTAGTCTGAAATCTTTCGCAGATGCCGACAACAAACAAGATGTCTGACTGGCTGGCTGCTAGGTAGAGCAATGAACCGATGATTCCTCTATAAGCAGTAATATCGACATTCTGTCCATCTTCATCCTTGTCGATCTTTCTAGAAGAATTCATTGGAGTAGAGGTAGCTGAGTAGTTTTCCATGCCAAACTTCTTCAACAGCTCCCTTGTATACTTGGCTTGATTGATGAATATGTCATTTTCAAGTTGACGAACTTGAAGACCTAGGGAAAATGTCAATTCTCCCATCATACTCATCTCAAACTTGTCCTACGTCAACTTAGAAAATTTCTCACATAGTTTGGGGTTAGTTGACCCAAATATGATATCATCAACATAGATTTGAAAAAGTAAAATATGAGAATCTTTAACAAATCTAAACAATGTTTATCTACTGTGCCAATGATAAAATCATGATCAAATAAAAACTTAGTTAGAGTGTCATACCAAGCTCTAGGAGTTTGCTTAAGACCATATAAAACTTTGTCAAGTTTAAAAACATGATTAGGAAAGGTGTGATCTTTAAAGCCAAGAGGTTGTTCAATATACACATCCTCATTTAAAATTCCATTTAAAATTGCACTTTTTACATCCATTTGAAAAACTATAAAATTCTTAAAAGATGCATAATCTAGGAAGATTATGATTGCTTCAAGTCTAGCGACATGTGCGAATGACTCCTCAAAGTCAATTCCTTCCTCCTGCCTATAGCCTTGAGCTACCAATCGGGTTTTGTTTCTCACAACCAAACTATCTTCACTAAGCTTGTTTTAAAAAATCCATCTGGTTCCAATAACCAATTGATTAGTCGGTCTTGGAGTCAGATGCCACACTTTATTTTTTTAAATTTATTCAACTCATCTTGCATGTCATTGATCCAATCTGGATCAAGTAGTGCTACATCGATCTTCTTTGGCTCAATTTGAGAAATATAGGCAGAGTTTGCAATTTCATTAAATAATTGGTGTCTGGTCCTAAGAGGAGCATTATGATTACCAATTATTAATTCATTTGGATGATTTATGTTCCATTTGAAGCTTGGTCCTAGAGGATTAGACGTCTGGTCAGATGGCCCCACGACGTCCGGACTTTCAGCCGTCTGCTACTTGTCTGGACGTCTGGTTGAATCTCAACTGGATCAGCTGTCTTATCAGACGTGTTTCTCCTGATGATCGGAGCTTCATCATCACTATTAGATTGGAGAGTGATAGCTTCCAACCTGTTAACAACTTCAATGATCTCATTAGAGTTACTTTCAACAGATTCATCACAAACAACATGATATGACTCTTCAACAATTAGTGTTCTTGTATTATAAGCTTTACTAACTAAGGAATAACTTAGCATGATTCCAGCATCTGCTTTAACATCATAAGCAATCAAATGATTTTTCCATTGTTATGAATAAAACACTTACATCGAAAAATTCTAAAATATGAAACTTTAGGAGTTCTTCCATAAAAATATTCGTAAGGTATTTTATTAAACCGTTTATTAATTATTGATGTGTTTTGTGTATAGCAAGTTGTGTTTATGGCTTCTGCCCATAGCTTTTGAGAAACACCTGAGTCGGCTAGCATAAATCTCGCTGCTTCCTTCAGTGTTCTGACTTTCCTCTCAGCAACACCATTTTGATGTGGAGTTCTAGCATTAGACAACTCGTGTCTAATACCAGACTCCTCGAGGTAAGAAGACAGACGTCTGTTGGTAAATTCGGTTCTCCAGTCACTTCTGATTTTTATTATACTTAATTTTTCGTTTTGAAGTCTTCTAAGGATCTTTAACAAATTCTCAGCAGTCTGGTCCTTAGAAGGTAAA